>NC_073625.1:49913739-51163739 GCF_029407905.1 Bubalus kerabau
CCATTAGCGTTTCTATTGCAACTCTAACCATTAAATATTGCAAAAAATGTTTTAAAACGCTTACCATGTGTTTTCAGGCCAAATGCAATAAGCAGCTAGAAAAATAATCTAGATGAAAAAAAAAAAAGAGGCCCCTTTCACATCGTGGCTCTGATACTTTCGAGCACAAAAGCAGTGTCGGGTACCAGGGCAACCAAGGACATGGACACCAGCCGAGTGGCTTAGAGGCCGCCTAGGATACACACTTAGGGGATGTGGCACATATAAGTTTGCATTATTACCTGAGGCCCTAAAGAGTCAAACAAGAGGCAGGGGAGCCTAATGGCGACTTCTGTATCCCCTGAACCCCAGCCGAGGTGACCACCGCCAGTGCAAGTGACTGTAAGAGGTCCCTCCCATAAGGGCATGGCCATCAAGGGATGGTAATTCGATTTGAATGCTGTCATGCAGGTGGTCCCCCTACTTTAACCAAGCTAGGTGTCCCACTGGAATGTTCGACCTTCCCAAGACGCTGACCCAATTCCATTTTCTGAGACTCAGGCCAAGGTCCACTTGATTATTTCATTTCTTCAAATATTTATTAAGCCTCTATTGTGAGCCAGCCATCATGCAGGTTCTGGAGACATTGTGAGGAACAAAAGGGATGCTGTCCCAGGGACCCTCCTGATGGTCCAGTGGTTAAGAGCCCAATGCAGGGAACTCGGGTCTGATCCCTGGTTGGGGAACTAAGATGCCACGTGCTGCAGGGCAACTAACGCTAAAACTAAGACCTAGAGCTGTCAAAGAAATAAATAACAGGGACGCCTTCCCTCCTCTTAAGGAATTCATAGACCAGAGTAGGAGAGAGATGAGAATCAAATCATCCCAGAAGAAACAGAACCTCATCCAGGGGATCAGCCCCAGGAGGCAGGAGGTGTGTGACAGCCTGCACTGGAGAGATGCAACCCAAAGGCAGAGGTCAGAGAATAGCAGGGGTCCATGAGGAAAGTGAAAGAGGAGAGTGAAAAAGTTGGCTTAAAGCTCAACATTCAGAAAACTAAGATCATGGCATCTGGTCCCATAACTTCATGGCAGATAGGCGGGGGAAACAGTGGAAACAGTGTCAGACTTTATTTTTGGGGTTCCAAAATCATTGCAGATGGTGATTGCAGCCATGAAATTAAAAGATGCTTACTCCTTGGAAGGAAAGTTATGACCAACCTAGATAGCATATTCAAAAGCAGAGATATTACTCTACCAACAAAGGTCCATCTAGTCAAGGCTATGGTTTTTCCAGTGGTCATGTATGGATGTGAGAGTTGGACTGTGAAGAAAGCTGAGTGCAGAAGAATTGATGCTTTTGAACTGTGGTGTTGGAGAAGACTGTTGAGAGTCCCTTGGACTGTGAGGAGATCCAACCAGTCCATTCTAAAGGAGATCAGTCCTGGGTATTCATTGGAAGGACTGACGCTGAAGCTGAAACTCCAGTACTTTGGCCACCTCATGCGAAGAGTTGACTCACTGGAAAAGACCCTGATGCTGGGGGAGATTGGGGGCAGGAGGAGAAGGGGAAGACAGAGGATGAGATGGCTGGATGGCATCTCCGACCCGATGGGCGTGAGTTTGAGTGAACTCTGGGAGTTGGTGATGGACAGGGAGGCCTGGCGTGCTGTGATTCATGGGGTCTCAAAGAGTCAGACACGACTGAGTGACTGAACCGAACTGATGAGGACATGACCCTGCCGTCGCATCTGAAGACAGAGATTAACTCAGCAGAGAGAGATCGGGAGAACATTCTGGAAGAGAACAGGGTGTGTACAGCCCTGGAAACCAAGAGAGCACAGAAGTCTGAAGGCCCATGGGACTGAGCATGAAGCAAGAAGCAGGGGGATGTCCCTGGTGGTCCAGTGGTTAAGACTCTGCACTTCCAATGCAGGGGCCACGGGTTCCATCTCTGGTTGGGGAACTAAGATCCCACGTGCCTCAGGGAGTGACCAAATGAAAATTAAAAATAATAATAATAATAATAAGGGCAAGAAGCAGGGTGGTGGGGGTGGGGGTAGGGGTAGCTAAAAGATAAGGTTGGACTTGCCGGCAGAAGCCAGTCCGATCTGGGACACGGTGGCCACGTCACAGTTCGTCTTCCATGGGGAAGAAGCCTTTGAAGGCTTCGAGCAGGGAAGCAATACGGTCTCATCTGAGTGTGAATAGCTCACTCTGCCCTGTGTGCGGACCGCGTGTAGTCATGACTGCATTCATGCTGACGAAGAGGGGATAGTTAGGAGGCTGTGGCTGAGGTCCACGCAAGAGGTGTTGGAGGCTGGACCAGGGCGGGAGGATGGGGCTGGGCAGCTCCAGGAGTCAAGCTGGCAGAACGTGGTGACAGACTGGCTCTTAGGGGTGAACTTGCCATGTGCATGCTCAGTCACTCGGTCACGTCCAACTCTTTGCGACCCCATGAACTGTGGCCCACCAGGCTCTTCTGTCCATGGGATTTTTTTTTTTTTTAGGCAAGAATATTGGACTGGGTTGCCATTTCCTTCTCCAGGGGATTTTTCTCGACACAGGGATCGAACCTGCGTCTCCCGCATTTCAGGCAGATTTTTCATCCCTGAGCCACCTGGGAAGCTCTTGGGGGTGAGGGAAAGGAATAAAAAGTCCTCTGCCCAGGATTGAGGGCAAGGCCGCCATTTGGAGACAGAGAACAGGGGCAGGGCAGGAGGGCTGCTGTGGGGTTGGTTCCTGTGTGCTGCGTTGGAGACCTACATTCCTGAAAGAGGAGATTTGGCAATTGGCCGGTGGGGTCTGGAGCTCGGGGGTGTCTAGCCCTTCACCGTCTCTGATCTTCCTCTCACAACCCAAAAGCTGTGCATGTGCTTCCTGCCCAGAACCAACCCACACAACCCACCCCACCAAAGGCTCATCTCCACCCTCACCATGCTGGAGCCTCACAGTCTCAGAGGAAGGGGGCCTTCAGCCCAGGGTCAGGGCTAGACCCCACCTGGGTTGCTCCGAATGCCTGTCCGTCCCCACCCTCCACTGTGCTTCCTTCCTCTGCCCCCGACCCTGACTCCTTCCCAACCCCGTGCATCCTTCAAGCAGAGGTGGTCATGTCCCCCCCTCGCCATTCATCACCAGCATCATCCAGAGAGAGATCTATGCTTACCGTCTTCACTCCCCCAAAATCCAGGCAATCTCTTCTCTGCCCTTCCACTTCCTCCACGACAAGCAGCTGCTCAGCTGTCACCACGGGCCATTTTATACTTGACCTTTCCCATGTCCTCCCCAACATCCTTCCCTTCTGGGTCTCCGGCTGCCTGAGGACCTTCACTCGTTCCTGTCATCAGCATCTCCTCTTCTCTGCCTGCTTGAATCATGCCATCCCCCAGGCTCTGTCTAGAGTGATCAGCCTCCCCTTCCCAACCCAGCTGCTTACCCCAGCCCCGCCTTGATGCTCAGGGCGGCTTCATTCACACACGGCAGCTCAGCAACCCTGTCACCTGTATCACTGCATGGTCTGGGCCACGTCCCACTTGCTTTCTCCTGCCACGATGAAGCACAGCCCAGCGGGCTCCACATTCTATGGGAAATCCCTGAGCAGGCAAGGGAGCCCCCACTGGACAGAACAGTGAATGAGGGGTCCTGGGGTGGGGGACCCTCACCCTGTGCTCCAGGCCCTGGATCTGGAGATGCTAGCACCATCTCTTAACAAACACGGATTTGGGGTCCGAATTTGGGATAATACGATACTAGTCTTTACTCTGAAACCAAAGAATCTCGGTATTTTCTCTCAGGTACGTCCTAGGTAGCATCAGGTCGCCAGGGACAGCAGACTGGAAAGGTTCACTCCTGATCCTTTTTCCCAATCCTCACCTTCCTTACTTTCTTCTCCTGATGCCAAGTGTTACATACACATGTCTTTCAGCATCTCATTTTTATCTTTTGGCGATCTGACAGTAGATTCCAACTGTGACTCCATTGGGAATCCTCCAGTGAGCTTTAAAAAATACTGGTCCCCGGATTTGGGACTTCCCTGGCAGTCCAGTGGTTAGGACTCCGTGCTTCCACTGCAAGAAGCATGGGTTCAATTCTTGGTCGGGGAACTAAGATCCCTCACATGCTACATGGTGCAGCAAAAAAAAAAAAACAAACAGAAAACATCGACCCCCGCCCCACTCCTGCCCCCTGAGTTCCGATGGAATGGGTCTGAGGTGTGGCCCAGGCATTCACAAGTTGAAATGCCCCCTGGGGATTCTACCATATGACCACAGCTGAGAACCACAGTCTGGAGACTGAACAACAGCGGCCCCTCTGTAAGCCGTTTCTTACAAAGTGAAAGTGTGAGTCGCTTCAGTTGTGTCCATCTCTTTTCAACCCTAGGGACTGTAGCCTGCCAGGCTCCCCTGTCCGTGGTATTCTCTAGGCATGAATACTGGAGTGGGTAGCCATTCCCTTCTCCGGGGGATCTTCCCCATCCAGGGACTGAACCCAGGTTTCCAGCATTGCAGGCAGATTCTTTACCATCTGAGCCATCAAGGTAAGCCATTTCTTAAGGGCTCAGGAAAGCGAGTAAGTATTTGTCTCTGGCTACTTCCATGTCCCACAACAACTGGCTTCCTTTCCAGTCCTCTTCCCATAAGGGAAATCCACTCTTCCTAAGAGGTCCTGGGTTTTGCTCTGGGGAGCCACTCACCTCATAGGGCTCCTTGGTGGGCCTGCACCTGTCTATCTGGTAGAGCTGGGTCTTGTAGCAGATGCTGTCCTGGAAGTCAGATTTCTACCGGAGAAGAAAAGAAAAAAAGCCTGGCTTAACTCTTGGAAAATAGGAATGTCTATCAAGCAATCATTAATTTTTAAGCCAGCGCTTGGCTGAGAAACAACAGAATGCGTTTGGCAGGGCACTGAAGAGCAGTGCAGAGACTCCTCCGAGGACAGCCCGCAGGAGCATGGGGAGAGGCAGGACCCAGCTTCCTGGCTCTGCCAGAAAAGGGCTTGGTGGCCCTGGGCACGCCACTGCCCCTGCCGCACCTCCGCTCTTTCATCTGTGCGACGAAGGCCACGCTAAGACGTGAGCTCAGAGACCGAGTATGTGAGCTGGGGAGGACAGCTCACTTTATGGAACTACTGAACGGGATGCAGGTCTTGCTTATATAAAAACAGGCCTAAGAACTTCCCTAGTGGCGCAGTGGATACGAATCCACCCGCCAATACAGGGGACATGGGTTCAATCCCTGGTCCAGGAAGATCCCACAAGCTATGGGGCAACTAAACCCTTGCAACCACAACTACTAAAGCTGTGCTCTAGAGCCCGTCCTCTGCAACAAGAGAAGCACCACAATGAGAAGCCCGTGTACCGCAGGTAGAGAAAAGCTTACGTGAAGTGACACGGACCCAGTGCAACCAAAAATAAATTAATTAACCTAAAAAATAAAAACAGGTCTAAAATGGATAAATAACAAGGACCTACTATATAGCACAGGGAACTAACTATATTTGATGTCTTATAAAAACTTACAATGGAAAATAATCTGAAAAAGAATATATATATATATATAGGTATAATTGGATCACTTTGCTGTGGACATGAAACTAACACAACACTCTATCAACTGGACTTCAAGTATAAAAAAACAGCCTTAGTTCCTGCTCCCCACCCCAATAAAAATCACAGCAATTCATAATATAGCTTAAAGAAGAAGATATATAACCACACCTAAGATGGCCTAGGGGTACAATTTAGGTGCAGTCCTCTCTGGCGACAGCTGAAATTAAATGACTGATTAATGAATCAGTCAACAAATATTCCCAGAAGGCCTTTACAGGCTCTCCAAATTAAAATCTATGCATCTAGGTTTTAGAAAGAGGAAGCAAGAATCAAGGGAGAAGGGAGAAATGGCAATTAAAGTATAATATTTTACTTTTTAGTTCACTGGTTGCCCTTTCAAAATTATATATGGTTGTTAGTAATTGGTTAATGATATTAATAACTGGGACAGTGCCTTGGGTACAATTAAATTAGCCTTGCATGGAAATTACTGAGTGGACTAGCTATAGTTATTTGTGGGCAATCAGTTCAGTTCAGTTCAGTTCAGTTGCTCAGTCGTGTCTGACTCTTTGCGACCCCATGAATCACAGCACGCCAGGCCTCCCTGTCCATCACCAACTCCCGGAGTTCACTCAGATTCACATCCATCGAGTCGGTGATGCCATCTAGCCATCTCATCTTCTGTCGTCCCCTTCTCCTCCTGCCCCCAATCCCTCCCAGCATCAAAGTCTTTTCCAATGAGTCAACTCTTCCCATGAGGTGGCCAAAGTACTGGAGTGTCAGCTTCAGCATCATTCCTTCCAAAGAAATCCCAGGGCTGATCTCCTTTAGAATGGACTGGTTGGATCTCCTTGCAGTCCAAGGGAATCTCAAGAGTCTTCTCCAACACCACAGGTCAAAAGCATCAATTCTTCGGCACTCAGCTTTCTTCACAGTCCAACTCTCACATCCATACATGACTACTGGAAAAACCATAGCCTTGACTAGACGGACCTTTGTTGGCAAAGTGATGTCTCTGCTTTTGAATATGCTATCTAGGTTGGTCATAACTTTCCTTCCAAGGAGTAAGCGTCTTTTAATTTCATGGCTGCAATCACCATCTGCAGTGATTTTGGAGCCCCAAAAAATAAAGTCTGACACTGTTTCCACTGTTTCCCCATCGATTTCCCATGAAGTGATGGGACCATTGTGGGGAATAATTCACTCTTAAAAGCAGTCACCCACCTAGACACTGGTTCTCAGACCATCTATGTCCTGTGATTTAAGGGTTAAGTGTGAAACAGACAATAAAATAAGAACCATCCCCTGTTAGAACTATGTTAGCTTCTACCAGGAACTTCTCAGCAGTGTGTGTGGGGGTGTGTGTGTGTGTGCACGCACGTGCTCAGTCACTTAGTCATGTCCACTCTTTGCGCCTCAATAGACTGTAGCCCTCCAGGCTCCTCTGTCCATGGGATTTCCCAAGCAAGAATACCGCGGTGGGTTGCCATTTCCTACTCCAGCTTCTCAGTAGACAAAACCACAAAGCTTTGCCACCCTGCAACATTTGCAGCTCTGATGCTGAGTGATCACAGAAGATGGCAAGACACCTGGAGAAGGCAGGACACAGCCCAAGAGCTTCACACAAATGTCTCTTACTTGGGATGAGCCCCGTGATTGTTTAAGAGTGTGAGTAACTGGGTCTCTACAGAGGTAGATGCAAGAAACTATTTTTTAACACAAAAGCCCCTCTATCTTACCGATCAGTATTCGGAGCACTGATTCTGCTGAGAGAAGGAATATGCTTAGGAAAGTACAGTGTCACCCTTTAAACATGTGGAATCATGAACGTTATAGGCAGTTTCCTGCAAACACTTTTTAAAACTCATATTTGAGTGGCATTCATTATTTCAAAAAGAAAATCAGTGTGTGACCCTCCTCTGTCCCTTTTACTTGAGAACTGCTTGTCTCTAGCATGGTGGTCTCTAAATGGTGTGACCTGGAGCCCATATGAGTGAAAAAGTTGTATCGACAATATGTGCATATTTATTTTATAAATTATAAGCATGTACTGTACTAATATATCATTATAAAATATACATTATAAAATAATGTACATTATAAAATATGCAATAAAATGGGGATTTAAAAAGGATAAGGAATATATGGGACATGTGGTTTTTTCACAAAACCACTAGGGCTTCCGTGGTGGTCCAGTGGTTAAGAATCCCCTTTGCAACACGGAAACACAGGTTCAATCCTGGTCCGGGAGGATCCCACACACCACAGGGCAACTAAGTCCATGTACCACAAGTACCCAGCCCACGCGCTGCGGCTCCCGAAGCCTGTGCGCCTAGAGCCCGAGCTCCACAAGAAGAGAAGCCGCCGCAAGGAGAAGACCAGGCGTCGAAACTAGAAAGCAGCCCGTGCACAGCAACGCAGACTCAGAGCAGCCAAAAATGAACAAATAACAACTTCGTTTAAAGAAATAAAAGAGAAATGAGAAATGGCTTCAAGTCTAACATGTCTTTGGAGTCCATCACCATAGGTGAACAGAGGACCTCTGTTCTCTGGGATAAGAGAATTTCTTAATCCCTCCTATCACATAGTAAAATGATATAAATAAAACATTATGGGTCAGGGGTCCAGTCTTTTTGACCTCCACTTCTCTCCTGTGGCGGCTTTCCTGTGACCATGGTATTGTTTCTGAAATCCAGCTGTATTTCTGCTCCCTTCCAAAGTTTCATTCCATCCCTGCTTCTAGAGCATGTTTTTTTTTTTTTTCTCCCTCATAAAACACTGCTTTCATTTTTAACAGCCATTTACTATAATGTTTCTTCTCATCAAAGGAAAGTACCTCTTTCCTTTGAAAGTGAAAGTGTTAGTCACTCAGTCGTGTCTGATTCTTTGCAACCCCATGGACTGTAGCCCTCCAAGTTCCTTTGTCCATGGAATTCTCTAAGTAAGAACACTGGAGTGGGTAGCCACTCCCTTCTCCAGGGGATCTTCCCAACCCAGGGATCAAACCTGGGTGTCCTGCACTGCAGGCGGGTTCTTTACATCTAAGCCACCACGGAAGCCCTATATCTTTCCTTTGGTGCCTCACACAAAATAAAAAGTTCTTCTGTGGATAATTTCACATCGAAGCCAAATCTAGGAAATACCCTAAGCTGAATCAGCTTAGAAACATCTATCCTTCCATTGCATTGTTTAACAAACCTCCCATTGCATTGTTTAACAAACCTCCCATCAAGCTTCTTGATCTATTCAGCAATGTTGTCTAGACGTCTTCCAAATCTATTTGCTAACAAGAGACACAGTCTAACCATCTTGTCTTCTAGGCATCATTTTGGTCATTTCTACCTCACCAGGAGAATACCATTTCCCCAACTGTCAGTGAATTTTCATCTTTAGCTCTAATTGGGCTATCACATAACTTTATGTATTTTTTAAATTTTTTATTGGAATACAGTTACTTTTCAATGTTGTTAGTTTCTGCTATGTAGCAAAGTGACTCAGCCATGTGTATACACATATCCCCTCTGTTTTTGGATTTCCATCCCATTCAGGTCACCACAGGGCACTGAGTAGAGTTCCCTGTGCTATATCCCATTAGTCATCTATTTTATACGCAGTATGTGTGCTCAGTCACTCAGTCGTGTCTGACTCTGCGACCCCGTGCACTGCAGCCCTCCAGGCTCCTCTGTCCATGGGATTCTCCAGATAAGAATACTGGAGTGGGCTGCACTTTCCTTCTTCCAGGGGATCTTCCTGACACAGGGATCAAACCCAGGTCTCCTGAAGGCAGATTCTTTACCATCTGAGCCACCAGGGAAAATAGTGAATATATGTCAATCCCAATCTCCCATATCACACGACTTTAAGTAGCACTGCAAAATTCCAGAATTTCATCTTCATGTTTTGGATTCTGAATGTCTTCCTAACAGTGATGACCTCACACAGATCTCAAGGCACACACACACACAGGGTGAAGACCATGCTTCAAGACAGTGGGTGTGCAATCACACTTCAGATGGGCTTCCCAACAACTGCACATTTCTCTGCATGACTTCTTGTTAGATCTGGTCAGCCCTCACCATTCTGAGTAGGAGAAACAGCAGGAAAGATATGCAGAATCCCCACTGCCTCTGATCTAGCTTTCTTTGCAGATTTCTTTTTCAGCCATTGTTCATTTGGAAAGAGTTGATTTATGAAGGGCTTCCCACTTGGTGCTAGTGGTAAAGAAGCCGCCTGCCAATGCAGGAGACCTAAGAGACTTGGGTTTGATCCCTGAGTTGGGAAGATTTCCTCGAGTAGGAAATGGCAATCCACTCCAGCATTCTTGCCTGGAAAACTCCATGGACGGAGGAACCTGGCAGGCTATACAGTCCATGGCGTCGCAAAGAACCTGTCACGACTGAAGCAACTTAGCACGCACAGCACGATTTAGTCAAAACCCTTGTAGCTCAGTCCATAAAGAGTCTGCCTGCAATGCAGGAGACGGGTTTGATTCCTGGGTCGGGAAGATCCTCTGGAGCAGGAAATGGCAACCCACTCCAGTATCCTTGACCGGAGAATCCCGTGGACAGAGAGAGCCTGGCGGGCTACAGTCTATGGGGTCGCAAGAGTCGGGCACGACTGAGCAACTAAGCACACACACACACAGATATGGAAGCATGTAAACTCCCTCACCCAGGCACTTATAAACTGCATGTGCAGAAGGATACATGTGACCAAAGCATGAGGGTACCACGGTCCAGCACAGACCCCCAGCTGCACCTCCCTCACCTGTGACACGGGACGCCTGGTGCCCAGACTAACTGAAGAAGCCGTGGTCAATTTCACTCTTGTTTTCTAGAGAAGTCAATGTGAAGAGTGGCTTTTTCATCTATCCTGCTTTAGAGGTGAATGTTTGAGGGGCTCTGCTCCCCAGTTTTTATGACCACACAAGCCCCAGTACCCCTAAGTGGGGACCCCAAGGAGCCAAGAGAAACAGGAACAAAAAAGGCAACAAGAAGCTGAAGGGAAAAAAAGCTTGAGTCTCTTGCGAGTTGGCCCAGAACTTAGCTCTGTGGGAGAATATTTTAAAAACACCTCAGATAAAAAGCACTCCCCGAGAAGCAGGTTTTGCTCCTCTTTTCTGCCACATTCAGGAAACTCAACCTCACATGAGTTTCAATTAACAGCTCAGATCAAGTGTCGGCCACTGGGAAACACTTCGGGTGTCAGAGCTCTCTGGTTTTTTTTTGTTCATAGAGAGCAGAGAGAACCAACACAGGGCCCCACTCACCCCTGACAAGTAGCGCTCAAGCTTCTTGTTTAGGAGGAAGTAGATGGCGAGGATGTGGCAGGCGCGGTTGGAGAGCACGGTGTTGATCACATCACTGTTCTTGTAGCCCAGCTTCTCGGTCATGTGCAGCACCACGCTGGGGCTCAGGTCTTCCAGGGAAATCCTGCTCGACGGAGGCACAGAGAACCAGTCACTGAGAGGCTCTGGGGTCCCCTTAATGATGCTCACAAGCATGGCAGCACAGAAACCCCCTCCCACCCTCAAACACTCAAGGGCTCCCTCGTGGACAGTTAGTCCACTCATTCATTCACTTGACCTCTTATTATGAACCATTAACATACACAACAAAAGAAAGGGAATAGTCTAATTACCCTATATATGCATGCTAAGTCACTTCAGTCGTGGCTGACTGTGTGAGCCTACGGACTGTAGCCTGCCAGGCTCCTCTGTCCATGGGATTCTCCAAGGAAAGAATACCAGAGTGGGGTGCCATGCCCTCCTCCAGGGGATCTTCCCGACCCAGGAATTGAACCTGTGTCTCTTGCGTCTCCTGCATTGCCAGGCGGTTCTTTACCATTAGTGCCATCTGGGTATCACCCTATGTGTGTAGCCAATAAGACATTACTTTGTCAACAAAGGTCCGTCTAGTCAAGGCTATGGTTTTTCCAGTAGTGATGTATAGATGTGAGAGTTGGACTATAAAGAAAGCTGAGTGCAGAAGAATTGATGCTTTTGAACTGTGGTGTTGGAGAAGGCTCTTAAAAGTCCCTTGGATTGCAAAGAGATCCAACCAGTCCATCCTAAAGGAGATCAGTCCTGGGTGTTCATTGGAAGGAGTGGCGTGGAAGCTGAAACTCCAATACTTTGGCTACCTGATGCGAAGAATTGACTCATTGGAAAAGACCCTGATGCTGAGAAAGACTGAGGGCAGGAGGAGAAGGGGACAACAGAGGATGAGATGGTTGGATGGCATCACCAACTCAATGGACATGGGTGTGGGTGACCTCTGGGAGTTGGTGATGGACAGGGAGGCCTGGCATGCTGCGGTTCGTGGGGTTGCAAAGAGTCGGACATGACTGAGCGACTGAACTGAATTGAACTGAGTACCTGGTTGAACTAACTGTTAGCACTTTGCCTTTCTTTCTTTCTTTCTTTCTCCCTTTCTTTTTTCCTTTTCTTTCTCCTGTCCTTCCTTCTTCCCTTCACTTCCCTCTTTCTTCCTTTACTAAAGTATTTCAAATCACAAACTTTTTTTTCCTAAACACCTCAGGATGCATCTTTAAAAACCAATGACATCTCCTGCAGGATCATAATACCTTCAAAACATCCCCAAAATTTTAGAAATCTCTTAATATTCTCTGATATCTAGACTATATTCCAATTTCCCTATTCATCCCAAATTTCTTTACAATCTGACTTTTTTTTTCCCTTAAAATGTATTTATTGAACTGGGTAGAGCCCACGTAGTTTGGGTGGATGTTGGGTTGGGAAAGAAGGGTATTCAGGAGCCCGCCCAGACCATGTTTAAAGGAACAATGTGAGCTCTCATTGTGAACAATGTGAGTTCACAAAGAGGGGATTTGGGACTCAGCTGTGAAGTTGGATGCTCTCAGAGGACAGGTTAAAGCTTCTACACAGGAGTGATATGAAGATAAACTCCCTTGGGATAAAATGCCCCAAAATGAATGCCAGGTGTGTATATATCTACTTATTTGCTCATTCAAGTCCCTGCTTCATGGAGTTTACATGGCAATGGGGAAGAGAGAAAATAAATCCATTTATTCTTCACAACAGTCTTACGAAGGGCACCAGAGCTTCCCTGGTGGCTCAGTGGTAAAGAAACTACCTGCCAATGCAGGAGACATGGGTTCAGTCCTTGGGTTGGGGAGATCTCCTGGAGAAGGAAATGACAACCCACTCCAGTATCCTTGCCTGGAAAATCCCATGGACAGAGGAGCCTGGCGGGCTACAGTCCATGGGGTCACAAAAGAGTTGGTCATGACTTAGCAACTAAACAACAACAAACCATTATTATCCCCATTTAACAGATAAAGAAACCGAGGCCCACAGCAGGAAAGTAACTTGTCCAGGCACACACTGGCAAGAAGTAGCAGCCATGTAGAACATGAAAGCAGGAGAAGGGCATAGGGAATACATGTGTTGGTAGTGGATGTGTGTCACAGATACAACGTTCTACATTCCAGAAGAGAGAGGCAAGGACAATACTCTGTGAGCAGAAAGCAAGCGCATCTGGCTAGAAAGCTCTGTAGCCCCGCCAAAGAGTCTGGAGACATTTTTGGTGGGACCTCAGAACCATAACTGGAGAAGGCAATGGCACCCCGCTCCAGTACTCTTGCCTGGAAAATCCCATGGACGGAGGAGCCTGGTAGGCTGCAGTCCATGGGGTCGCGAAGAGTCGGACACGACTGAGTGACTTCACTTTCACTTTTCACTTTCATGCATTGGAGAAGGAAATGGCAACCCACTCCAGTGTTCTTGCCTGGAGAATCCCAGGGACGGGGGAGCCTAGTGGGCTGCCGTCTTTGGGGTCGCACAGAGTTGGACACGACTGAAGCAACTTAGCAGCAGCAGAACCATAACACTAGGAAAAACCACAGGGTACAACCCCATAGTGGTGCAGAAGAAGAGACCAACTTGCCAAGCTCACAAGGGCAGCAAGGGCAGACCTGGGTCTGTTGGCTATTGTAACTAGGTCAGCTCTCCCTCTCGCAGGTCTGGCTAAGTGCCACCCAAAGAAAAGGTGCCCGATAAACTACAAAATCTGCCTTCCTCACTCCTGTTGGCTACAAAAATCGCGAATTCTAGAAACAGTTTGGAGTAGGCTTGCTATGATTAATGGTTAAAAATAATAACATCTGTTTTAAAAGGATACGATTACTTGAAGGTTGCCAAAGCACTTAACATACAGAACACAACTGAAACCACCTGGTAACATCCATGTGCCCCTGGCCGTGCTCTTAATCAGTGAAACCACGCCTACTTGACCCCACTCCTGGCCAATGAGATCACTGCCCTTTTATGTTGGCCAATCAGACCACAGCCTCATGGCCACTCCTTCAGCCAATCAGATCATGATTTTTGTGACTCCACCCCAGCCAATCATCCATGGCTGCCGTTTGGATAGCTCCACCCTCTACCTGGAGCAGGTCCTGGAAGGGAGTGTGCTCTGGGTGTGAGATGCCACCAGGGTGGGGCTGGAGGCAGAGGTGAGAGGAGAAAAGTGAGCAGTCTCTGCCCTTCCTACCCACTGTCTTCAAAAACAGGTGAGCTCTGCCAAACGTAGACTGGCTCTTGACTAACAGCAATATTTTGAACGTTTTCAATATGCAATGTATATATTGAGTGCCTGAAGAATCCCATGGACAGAGGAGCCTGGCAGGCTATATAGTCCATAGGGTTGCAAACAGTCGGACACGACTTAACAACTAAACCACCACCAACCATACTTGTATCAGTTGTTGAATTTGTATTACCTCTCCAAGTTTCAATGATATAAACAATATTTAAAAAGTGTTCTAGAATATGAGGTACAATTTTGAGTCAATATGTATTAAAGTCAATTTCATTCCAGTGTGGTCTAATTCTGTCCTTTGTTACCAATGACCTGCTTTCCCTCCCACCCATCTCCAGGTGGAGAGACAGTCCCAGGCAGGGTGATGGAGGAGGCAGCCAAGGTCTGCTCTAGAAAAAAATGTCTGCTGCCCGAACAGAGAGGTGAGCCTGGTATACAGCAGACATCTGTAACTGACTGGCGTGAACTTATTATAAAAAGTTTCCCTTTAAAGATATTTTCTTCTTGCCTCTTGCAGGTCAACTCAGAGGCTTGAAGGAATTAACAGAAGGCTTTACAGAACAGTGATAGAAAACATGAGATCTTTATTTTCTCTCTTTCCCAACAGTAAAACACTGACAACATCTAAAATAATTAAATCTGGGGCTACATATGTTGAGAAGCTATAAAATAGACTTCAAAGAGAAAATATTCCTTTCTCTGGTTGCGTGTTCTTATTTTGTTTATCTGTGTCCTGGTAAAATCAGAAAAATAATTATCAAGGGCACTTTTTTTTTTTTTTTTTGCATTCTATCTTTTTCAAAATAAAGACTAAGGAAGACGTGTCTTTTCTAACAGTTTAGATTTCTGGTTTCATTACTTTAAAAATTGGACATTGATTTGCCTCATTAAATGAGTAATGAGCCTTACCTAAAGAGAAGGCATTGAGCTGCCGCTTTCCTTCAAATGCAAGTTCTCAATCATTTTTACAATCTACCCAACTAGATCTTAAACAGCCTTTATGCCTCTGACCAAGTCCAAATGCAAAAAGGACCAAACTGGCAGAGCTAGTACAGGTACCTAGAATTTACGATTTAATCTACAAAAGGCTGTTTATAACCCGTGGAGAAGCGACAAAATGAGCAGGGCATGAATCTCTGAATGAAGATGCAACCGGCAAGGAGGGAGGGCTGTATCTCTAATAGCTGCTTCACGCCCTTCAACACCTGCTGCACTGAGGGGGTTGAGTCTGCTCATTTAGATGGTGATTACATTAGGTTAATGACTCATTTGGCCGCCACCGGTGCCTGCTCCCTTATAGAGAGCAGAGCTGTGTACTGCTAGGCAGCGTGAGCCTGGTAATGAGGCTCGGCCCCTTGGCTTCGCTTTCCATCTCACGTCGGGCTAATATTTCTGGTGTCTATTTCAGGTACTAGCCCACATCGAGCCAGCACTGGAAACCAGCAGTCTGTTTCCAGGTTCCCTTGGTAACCCAAGTCCCCTAGACTTTGTTTAAATTACCTCTCATGAGTCAAAGGCTAGAATTCTAGATGGCAGCTCTCTCTGGCCAAGGCAAGTGTCAGTGGGGCCCAGGAGCCAGGTTGCAGGTCCCAGCAATGTCCACCCACGCCCTCGGAAGCCCCTCAGAGCCTCCTCCCCAGGATGGAGCTCTGCCTGCCCCTCTTGTTTGGAGAAGCTGCTGCTGCAGCTTTCATAGGGCTCAGGGCCTGTTTCCAGACTGTCCTGGGTGGATGTCACCCCCTTCCCTGCCCTGTCACTGCTCTACGCGTCCCCCTTCTTCAGTGGCTCCCGCATTGTCACCTGGGCTTCAGATCTAGAATGTGCAGGCCCCTCTAGGTCTGAAGGAAGAAGGACTCTAGGTGAGTCTCAGTCCTGGAAGGTATTTGGCCCCGGGGTCTTCACATTTGCTCTAAAGTCACCAAAGGGTGGGGGGGCTTCCCTGGTGGTCCAGTGGTTGGGGCTACGCCTTCCAAGGCAGGGGATGCAGGTTCTGTCCCTGGTCAAGGAGCTGGGATCCCACATGCCTCAGCCAAAAAAAAAACCCCCAAAACACAGCACAGAAGCAGTATTGTAGCAAATTCATTGAAGACTTTAAAAAATAATGGTCCACATTAAAAAAAAAAAAAAAACTTAAAAAAATTTTTTTACAAAATAAAGTCACCAAAGGGAGGGTCCTTATCCCCCTAACTCAGACTAGTGAGCAGTATGTCAAACAAGTAGGGGAAAAGTGCAAGGAAGTATTTTCCTGTGTGACTCTTTGCCACCCCATGTCGCCCTCCAGGCTCCTCTGTCCATGGGGTTCTCCAGGAAAGAATTCTGGAGTGGGTAGCCATTCCCTTCTCCAGGGGATCTTCTCGACCCAGGGATCAAATCCGGGTCTCTGGCCTTGCAGACGGATTCTTGACTGTCTGAGCCACCAGGGAAGCCCAGGATTTTCCTGTGCTTGTTTACAAGTCTGTAGCCGATACCCCCACTCGGGGACACGTGGGCCATCACAAGGTGTCCCTCCGTGTTTCCATACTGTGGGCTCCTGCCTGGAAGCTTCCTCATGGACTCCTTCTCGAGCAAACGGCACAGGGAAACACGGGCTGAAGCCTTTCCCGCCTTTCTTCCTGCCCCCAACATTTCAGAGCAGGGACTCGGGGCTGAAACAAACATCAGAGCAAAGAGGAGGCAAAAGAGGAGCCTGTGGGTCATTTTGAAGGGACGGGGGCAATTCCCCTGGATTCCAACAAATGCTGGCAGGACAGCTCTTGAGTGGAACACACACACACACTCATACACACACTCAGATACACTCACAGACACTCCAGCAGACACACATACACACTCCCATACCCTCACACACTCAACACAGATTCACACACTGAAACATATACAGACACAGACATCCACAACCCACAACCAGGCATACTCAGACACACACACACTCAAACAGATACACAAACAGACACTCCAACAGACACACATACACACTCACATACCCTCACACACTCAACACAGATTCACATACTGAAACACATACACTCACACACACAGGCATACTCAGACACACACACACACTCACTTGCTCATTCAGGCCTTAGCTTGTCTAAACAGTCCCTCTGTGTGAATTAGAAAGAGGTGCCGCTCAAGAGAGACAGAGGCCTTCAGCAGCAGGTTTGAGGAGGGGAGAGTAGCCTGGACTTCAGCCCCCATGTACCCTTTGGCAGGTGCCCCCTGAAGGGTGCACTCTGCACAACCACGTGGGATGGCCCCGCCTACACTTCCCCTGGTGCACAGAGGGGAACCCCACGTGCGGACCTGTGGGTGCAGAGAGGGGCAGGGCAGCCAAGAGAAGATGTGGCCTTCCCTTGAGTCACATAGAGCATCCTGTCCACAACTATTCACGGCTTGTAAGACAGGCCCCATCTCGCCTGAGGAGGGTCCCTCTGCATGCACTGAGTACCTGTTGGGATAGGTGATGTTACACGGCACTTTGCCCACGTAATTCTCATTCAGCCAGCGATTCGCCAGCGCCTGCTGAATGTTGGGCCTCTTCACAGGATCTGGTTCCAGGAGAGAACGCAGGAAGTTCACGGCTCCTGTGAAGACATTGGGCAAACGTCACATCTGTTACAGGCTGAAGGCAGACCAAGGTAGGTGACCCACCACACCTCCCGGGCCACTGCTCATCTATTTTCTGGATCCTGGGGGGCCACCCATCCAGAGTATAAGATATCTGTCCAAGGAGGTATCTGGAACATGGTAAAGCAGGAACTGGTGTGGGTCTCCCCACATACCATACTTCCCCAAACCCCTTGTGGTTTCTCTTGTGGTTCACCACTAAAGGTGAGCCAAAGAGGAATGGACAAATGTAAAAAGACAATGCTGGATCTCAAGGTAGGTTTTAAGGAATTTATACATAGGCCTTTCAGGTGGCACTAGTGGTAAAGAACCCACCTGCCAATGCAGGAGATGTGAGAGATGCAGGTTCGATCCCTGGGTTGGGAAGATCCCCTGGAGGAGGGCATGGCAACCCATTCCAGTACTCCTGCCTGGAGAATCCCATGGACCAAGGAGCCCAGTGGGTTATACTCCATGGGGTCACAAAGAGTTGGACATGACTTAGCGTCTAAACCACTATATATATATATATATATATATATATATATATATATTTGTATATATATGGAATTCCCTGGCAGTCCAGCAACTAAGACTCTGTGCTCCCAATGCAGAGGGCCTGGGTTCGATCCCTTGCAAGGGAACTAGATCCCACGTCAGGGAACTAGATCCTACATGCCACAACTAAAAGATCACGCATGCCACAACCAAGACTCAGATTCTTTTTCAGATTCATTTCCCTTATAGATGACTGTAAAATACTGAGGAGAGTTCCCTGTGCTATACGTGCATCCTTTAAGATTATAACAATGCAGACAAAAATACAACACTAAAGAAAATGTTTATAATGCACATAAAGGTCACAGGCTCCAAAACTGTTGAGCATGAGAATATGCAGATCCTCATATGGACAAAGGCTGCCAGGGATTCCCTGAAAATGAAGATGCTCTGTCTTGCTTGAGTTTGGGGACCAGGATGTTTTCTTATTTATACTCATTTTATAAAGCACTGTGATAGTATCCTTGCAAGAAAAAATATTCTTTTATGTAACTTTGTACATGATATCCCATTTCCAATATACCAAATAAAACTTTGAGGAAACTAATCTTAATTTGCTTGGTCACCAAACTTTTAAAGTCTTTTCCCCTAAAGCTATTTTTTAGTTTCCTAAGATAATCCATATAGTTAAGGCTGTTGTCTTTCCAGTAGTCATGTACAAATATGAAAGATGGACCATAAAGAATGCAGGACGCCAAAGAATTGATGTTTTCAAACTGTGGTGTTGGAGAAGACTCTTGAGAGTTCCTTGCAAAGCAAGGAGATCAAACCAATCAATCTTACAGGAAATCAACCCTGAATACTCATTGGAAGGACCGATGCTGAAGCTGAAGCTCCAATACTTAGGCCACCTGATGCGAAGAGCCAACTCATTGAAAAAGACCCTGATGCTGGCAAAGATTGAGGGCAGAAGAAGGGTGTGATGGAGGATGAGATGATTGGATGGCATCACTGATTCAATGAACATGAATTTGAGCTAGCTCCGAGAGATAGTTAAGGACAGAGGAGCCTGGCATGCTGCAGTCCAAGGGGTTGCAACAAAGTTGGACATGACTTGGCAACTAGACAATAGCAACAAGATAATCTAACCTTTCAATGAAAAGTCATATAAATTGTCACTTTCTCACAGGCTTCAGTTGTCATTTTTAAAACTGTCCTTTGAAGAATGATGGGTATTATGGTCAACCGTCTTTGCAGGGTAAAAATGAAGCTGTCAAGAGGGGCTAACTCTGATGCCAGAACCAACCCCAAAGGAAAAACTTTTGCTAGGTCAGGCCACCAGGTAACCCCTCCACATAGGTTTCCAAGCAGTGGATGAGGCCACTGGAAGGCCATTTCCTTTTGAGAATGCAGTAAAAATATATGTGTAGATGACAAAGCAGACATGAGAGGTATTTAATATTCTAAGTTTTATAGCTGGGTCTCCAAATACAACTTTTCTACAATGTTCTTCAGTGCTCTGAAGAGCAAATGGGGCTCTAAAAGAGGGGTCTCTCTTGTTGGAACCTCCACCTCCCTTCTCTCCACTTCCCTATATTGTAAGGTCATTTGGATGCATAATCAGGGCATCTATTGGTCAAAGAAAAAAAGACTGTGAGCATAATGAGTTGAAACCAGGAGACTCTTCAGTTAATGATGTTTCTGAGACATCTCTGCTGTTGTCATTGTTCAGTCACTCAGTTGTGTCCGACTCTTTGTGTCCCCATAGACTGCAGCACGCCGGGCCTCCCTGTCCATCACCAACTCCTGGAGCCTACCCAAACTCATGTCCATCAAGTCAGTGTTGCCATCCAACCATCTTGTCCTCTGTGTCATCTTCTTGTCTCTTCTTGTCATCTTGTCATCAACCTCTTGTCATCTTCTCCTCCTGCCTTCAATCTTTCCCACATCAGGGTCTTTTCCAATGAGTCAGTTCTTCGCATCAGGTGGCCAAAGTATTGGAGCTTCAGCATCAACCCTTACAATGAATATTCAGGACTGATTTCCTTTAGGATTGACAGACTGGATCTCCTTGCAGTCCAAGGGACTCTAAAGAGTCTTCTCCAACATCACAGCTCAAAAGCATCAATTCTTTGGTGCTCAGCCTTCTTTATGGTCCAACTCTTACATCCATACATGACTAGTAGATAAACCATAGCTTTGACTAGATGGACCTTTGTCGGCAAAGTAATGTCTCTGCTTTTTAATATGCTGTCTAGGTTGGTCATAACTTTTCTTCCAAGGAGCAAGCGTCTTTTAATTTCATAGCTGCAGTCACCATCTGCAGTGATTTTGGAGACCCCCAAAATAAAGTCTCTCGCTGTTTCCATTGTTTCTCCATCTATTTGCCATGAAGAGATGGGACCAGATGCCATGATCTTAGTTTTTTGAATGCTGAGTTTTAAGCCAACTTTTTCACTCTCCTCTTTCACTTTCATCAAGAGGCTCTTTAGTTCTTCTTTGCTTTCTGCCATGAGGGTGGTGTCATCTGCATATCTGAGGTTACTGACGTTTCTCCCAGCAATCTTGATTCCAGCTTGTGCTTCCTCCAGCCCAGCGTTTCTCATTATGTACTCTGCATATAAGTTAAATAAGCAGGGTGACAATATACAGACATATTCCTTTCCCAATTTGGAACCAGTCTGTTGTTCTGTGTCCAGTTCTAACTGTTGCTTCTTGACCTGCATACAGTTTCTCAGGAGGCAGGTAAGGTGATCTGGTATTCCCATTTCATGAAGAATTTTCCACAAGTACTCTTCTGCTATCTTCTTGATTAATATTGTCACCAACAGGAGAATGTTGGATCCCGCCAAAAAAAGATGTCCCATATCCAAGGGCAAAGGAGAAGCTCCAACGAGACAGTAGGAGGGGTGAAACAGTGTTTAGAATTAAATCCCATACCCACCAGAGATACTCAGAGGGCTCAAACAAAACCTTGTGTGCACCGGGACCCAGAGACTCCACAAGAGACTGAGCCAGACCTGCCTTTGAGTGTTTGCGTGTCTCCTGTGCAGGCATGGGTCAGCAGTGGCCTGCCGCAGGGACAGGGGCTCTGGCTGCAGCAGGCCTTGGAGGCACAGCATGGCTCCAGTCCTCTTGGAGGAGGTCGCCATCAGCCCCACCATAGAGCCACCAAACAGAAGACCCACAAACCGGAGAACAGTTATCCCAAAAAAGTTCTCTCACTGCTGCAAAAGTTCCAGGGCCCACAACAGACTTCCCAACCTGGGGGTCTGGCAAAGGGGCTGAGAACCCCCAGGGAATTTGACTTGACGGCCAGTGGGACTTGATTACAGAACTTCCACAGGACTAGGGAAACAGACTCTTAGAAAGCACAAACAAAACCCTGTGCACACCAGGACCCAGGAGAAAGGAGCACTGACCCCACAAGACACTGAGCCAGAGTTACCTGTGAGTGTCCAAGAGTCTGCAGTCGAGGCATGGGAAGACATGCCGCGGGTCAGGGGCACTGAATACAACAGTTCCAGGAGCCATGGTGTGCTGGCCTACATCCTTTTGAAGGAGGTTGCCATTACCACTACCGTAGTTTGGCCTCACAGGGAGGGAACACAGCTCCATCCATCAACAGAAAACTGGACATCTCTGTTGCTTACCCTCAAAGGACCTAAACAGCAACCCAGGCTTTTTCAGAGTGTGATTACCCAGAAGAGCTAAGAACAGACTGGATGTGAGTTTTTGTTCTATTTTCAGAACCAAGCACTCTGCACCATCACAAATTGCTGATGAGCACAAGTAATTTTAGTTCAGATCTCTACCAGTGAATTTTCTTTCTTTGGACATCACAAATATTGCATTAGTATCCAAAAAGGACTTTGAAAACATCCTTGGAGCTCTTTGAAGTCTGTGTGAGGGTCTTGAATATCCCTATGACTCATGAGCAAAAGGCATAAAAATATTTTCCACTGTTCTGGAAAGCTGTGGGAGCCATGGCCACACATCCCACCCAGCACTTCTAAGCCAGCGCTTGGTCTTCGGAGCCAGGCATAGGGATGACCCACCCAGGGTGTGGTCCCTCTCTGAGCCCTGTGTCACAGGAGGTACACACTCCTCCAGTACAAAACCTGTTTCCTCCAAGCATCAGCTTTCTGGAGCCTGGGCTGCCTTGTGTGAGCTCCATGAGCCCGTGCCTTGGGAAAGAGCCCCAGGAGGCAGGCGAAGCCATCAGATTCTTTGTTCTATTGCAGCCCATGGGATGCTGAGAGAGATCTCACCCGTACCAGAGGCTCCTTCACCATCAGCTCCCAGGAGAAAGCAGCAACAGCAATTATTTGACGATTGAGGCTTCTCGGAAATCCTTTTTACCCTATCTATATATATATTCTTTTTTAGATTCTCATCATTATAGTTTATTACAAGATAATGACTATAGTTCCCTGTGCTATACAGTAGGACCTTGTTTATATATAGTTGTGCATATCTGTTAATCCCAAACTCCTAATTATCCCTCCTTCCTTGCCCTTTGGTAACTATAAGTTTGTTTTCCATGTCTGCGAATCTGTTTCTGTTCTATAAATAAATTCATTTAAATCATTCTTTTAAGATTTCACATATAAGTGATATCATATGATATTTGTCTCTAGCTGTCTGACTTTGTATGATAATCTCTAGGCCTACCCAAGTTGCTACAATGGCATTATTTCCTTCCTTTTTATGGCTGAGTAGCATTCCAGGGTGTGTGTGTGTGTGTGTGTGTGTGTACCACAATTTCTTTAGTCATCTGTCAATGAACATTTAGGTTGCATCCTTGTCTTGGTTATTGTAAATAGTACTGCTACAAACATGTATCTTTTCAAATTAGAGTGTTCTCCAGATACAGGCCCAGGAGTGGGATTGATGGATCACATGGTAATTCTGGCTTCCCCAGTGGCTCAGGGGTGAAGAAACCACCTATGATGCAGGCAACCCAGGAGATGTAGGTTCGATCCCTGGGTCGAGAAGATCTCCTGAAGGAGGGCATGGCATCCCATTCCAGTATTCTTGCCTGGAGAATCCCATGGACATGGCAGCCTGGTGGGCTACAGTCCAGAGAGTCGCAAAGAGTCAAACACGACCGAAGTGCCAGCACACACGCACGCATGGTGATAACTCTATTTTTAGTTTTTAGGGAACCTCTATACTGTTCTCCATAGTGGCTGCACCAATTCACATTCCTACCAACAGTGTAGGATGGTTCCTTTTTTCCCCACACCCTCTCCAGCATTTATTATTTGTAGACTCTTTGATGATGACCATTCTGACCAGTGTGAGGGGACACCTCATTGTCGCTTTGACTTGCATCTTTCTAATGAGTGATGCTGAGCATCTTTTCACGTAAAATCAACTGGCACTGACACGTCCCTCACGGATGCTGACATCCACCTTCAGTATCACCTCAGTGACTTCATGGTGCAAAACCCGCTTGATCTAAAGTGAGTATCTGGAATGCGTTCAAAATGCCTTCCTTGAGGTATAGTGACAAAAAAGGAAAACATGGAAGCTGTGAAAGGCATTCACAACTCTGTGATGTACAAGCACCAACAAGCACAAAGAGAAACTGTCTAGAAGCCAGAATTGGAAAGATCCCAACAGCTTAAGCTTTCGAACTACATGGTGGGGAAGAGAGACGATTCTTGGAAAGCATGCAGAGCAGACTCAAAGGGCAATAACACTGTGCTCTTTTTCAGCTCAAATTTGGCAAAAATTCTTCCAACTTCACCTAAAAAAAAGTGTTGTTATACAGTAGATGTGGAGAGATCATTACAAGTATGAGTGATATAAATTAATAAAGATGTGTTAATGAGACACTTAATAAAATGGCACATTCTCAATTTGGATATTTCGGTTTCGATATTACTCAAAACATGAGGACAACAGATAACACTGCCAAATCTGCAGTGGGGAGGGGAGGGGGGCATCTTACACAAAATAAAGTAAGGAAAAATAGAGAAGCAACATTTCATACATAGCTCAGTTGGTAAAGAATCTGCCTGCAAGGCAGGAGACCCCCCGGTTCGATTCCTGGGTCAGGAAGATCTTCTGGAGAAGGGATAGGTTACCCACTCCAGTATTCTTGGGCTTCCCTCGTGGCTCAGCTGTTAAAGAATCTGCCAAAATGTGGGAGACCTGGGTTCCCCCTGGGTTGGGAAGATCTCCTGGAGAAGGGAAAGGCTACCCACTTCAGTATTCTGGCCTGGAGAATCCCATGGACTGGGGTTGCAAAGAGTCAAACACAGCTGAGTGACTTTCACTTTCACTTTCAAAGAAGCAACCTAGTACAGGAGGGAAGTTCAGATTTGGGGGTCAAGGAGAAGTAAATAAAAAACTGGAGAAGCTATATAATCTTGCTGGGACTCAGTTTCCTCGATAACTTGGGAATAATAGAGCTTAACTTACAGAGTTGTTATGAGAACAGAAGACACTATGAAAAGCACTTACCCACGGCCATTCAATAAATGGCAGCCACTCCTGCTGCTGGAAGCTAGTATTCTGGGACGTAAAGAAACTGATGTCACACGGTACCACAGATGAGGGTGGGCCAGCATGGTGGAAGGAAAAGTGGTCAACTTGGGGTGCAAATAACAAAGAGTTGGAGAAGCAGGGGGCTGACGGAAAGCAGAGGCTGATCCCCAGAACTGATGTCCTTCACTCTATAAACCAGAGAAGATGACCTGAGCCTCCTCAGCATCGAAGGTGCAGTTCTGGGCCCTACTGGACCGGGCCAGATCTCACAGCTGAGCAGCCAAATGAATCTGTGGGCTGGCTTCCCAGACCACACACTTTAACACAAGGGCCAGGGACTCAGATTACCTGAACAACTACTATGTGCCCACACTATGCTTGATAGCACAAACCTGGCACAAAACGTTAAAGCCTGAGGTGGGTAGATACTTACATATCTTGCTATTGGAGAGCAGTCCTGAATATCCATTGGAAGGACTGATGCTGAAGCTGAAACTCCAATCCTTTGGCCACCTGATGTGAAAAACTAACTCATTTGAAAAGACCCTGATGCTGGGAAAGATTGAAGGCAGGAGGAGAAGGGGATGACAGAGGATGAGATGGTGGGATGGCATCACCGACTCAATGGACATGGATTTGGGTGGACTCTGAGAGCTGGTGATGGACATGGAGGCCTGGCGTGCTGCAGTCCATGGGGTCGCAAAGAGCTAGACACGACTCAGTGACTGAACTGAACTGAACTGAAACATTTACTCATCTTAGGCTTTAACCCTCTGTGTTGGAATAGTAAGAGAATAAAAGGGGGGAGTGAAAGTGTTAGTAGCTCAGTCATGTCTAACTCTTTGCAATCCCATGGACTGTAGCCCACCAGGCTCCTCTGTCCATGGGATTCTCCAAGCAAGAATACTGGAGTGGGTTGCCATGCCCTTCTCCAGGGGATCTTCCCAAACCAGGGATCGAATCCATGTCTCTTGCACTGCAGGCAGATTCTTTCCCACTGAGCCATCAGGGAAGTCAAAAGGGGAGGAGGGCGATGTCCACATTCCTATATCATAAAATCAGATATATAAATGCATAAAATCAGATATAAAAATGCATTTCATGCTTGTTCATGCTTGACCAATCAAGACTATAAGGTCCTGTACAGATATGAAGATCTCTAAAAAGCACACACAGAGTTTAAGTTCAGTTCAGAGTTTAAGGCTAAAGTCAAAACTGTCTGTTCCAAGCAAGAGCTATGTGAGACTGGATATCAACTCCAATCATACCGAAATTGCTTGGAACATTTCTAATATTTCTTTTGCTCCCTCCGACTTAAAAAAAAAAAAAAGATATTTTCAGGGTGCAACTTTTACTTCTTTGAAGGTAATTTAATTGTCACAATAAGAAGGCACCTAGAGCCTAGTCTGCTAATGCTGAGTAATAGTACTGGGCTAAAAACAAGGTTGGTTCAGAAGCAACGAAACTGATTTCCTTGTGCTTTTAGTCCGCCTGTCCTTGCCCTGCCCGACACACCCCAGTGCCGATGGCAGGGACCCCTCCTCCCACAGCCTGTGGCTCACACGAGTAATGCTGCTTAATCAGATATTTCTGTCTTTTCACCTTCCAGACACATGGTAGGATTGCATTTCCTCAGCTCCTTTAGCTGGATGAAGCCATGTGAAATGTTTTAGAAAGTTACAAGTTATGAGTGGAATGTTGGTGGGAGATTTCACTGCTGGAAAGAAACCTTCTAGATTTCTGGTTCCCTCTGCACGGATCAGACACATTGGAAATAGTGGCTGCCCCACTGGTCTGGGAGCCTGATTGACAAGAATGAGCAGAACCCTTCAACCTTTGATCCAACTCTCCACAGATATGTAGCATGAATGAGACATGAATCTTGATTGAATTCCCTAGTTGTTCAGTGGTTAGGACTCCGAGCTTCCAAGGCAGGGGGTATGGGTTCAATCCCTGCTTGGAGAGCTAAGATTCTGCATGCTACATGGCACAACCAACAAGAAAAAAAGAATCTTTGTTGTCTTATGCCACTGAGATCAGGGGGCTATTTGTTACTGCAGCATAACCTAGGCTATCCTGACTAGTACAATGAGAAGCAGCTCTAGCTCTTCAGGGTCTCACTGGAATTCAAAGTGAACACTGTCTGCTTTTTCCTGGCATGAAGTTAGAAACAACCTCCTATTGTTCTTTGTATTGGGACACTTTAGACAAAACAGGCTTGAACAATCAGAGGAACTTCAAAATCACTCTGAAACATGGCAGTCCTATGATTATATAACTCTTAAAGACACTACCTTGAAAGACTGCATTTATTTCTACGTGTTAAATCTTATTTATATCCCTATCAGAATGGCTAAAATTAAAAAGTGAGAGTACCAAATGCTGGCAAGGATGCAGAGAAACTGGATCACTCATGCCTTGCTAGAAAGAACCCAAAGTGGTACAGCCACTCAGAACAGAAATGTCACAGTGGCTTACAAAACCAATTATACGCTTATTATACTACCCAGCTATTTCACTCAGGCAAGTGAAAACATGTTCTCACAAAACCTGTATACAAATATGGACAGCAGATTTCTTCATAGTATCTGGAAACAACTCAATATACTTCTGTGGGTAAAAATATACACTATGGTAAATCTATACCATGGACTACTACTCAGCAAGAAAAAGAAACAAAGGATTGGTGTGTGAAACGACTTGGATGGATCCCAAAGGAATTGTGCTCAGTGAAAAAAAAGAGATACAAATATATTGGATTTTTGAAAAGACAAAATTACAGAATTGGAGAACTGGTTAGTGGTGGCCAGGGGTTAGGCAAGGTGGGAGGCAGGGAGCTGGCTGAGGCTATAGAGGGTAAGATAAGGAACTCTGGTCAGGGAGTTGTTCCATATCTTGACTTAATTATCACATGAGTCTACACATGTGGTGATGACAGTGCAGGGAGTGCAATACACACCAACACAAGGGCATGTCCGTCCGAATAAGGCCAGTGGCTTCTAGCCGCGTCCTAGTGGCAGCCCTCAACTGCAGTTATTTGAGAGCCCATCAATGGGGGGAACTGGGTGAAGCATAAACACATCTCTGCATGATTTCTCACAACTGCGTATGAGTCCACACTCATACCACGACAAAAAGTTGTTTATAAACCTCAAAGACAGCCTTCAGAATGGGAGAAGATAATAGCAAATGAAGCAACTGACAAACAACTAATCTCCAGAATATACAAGCAACTCCTACAGCTCAACTCCAGAAAAATAAATGACCCAATCAAAAAATGGGCCAAAGAACTAAATAGACATTTCTCCAAAGAAGACATACAGATGGCTAACAAACACATGAAAAGATGCTCAACATCACTCATTATCAGAGAAATGCAAATCAAAACCACTATGAGGTACCATTTCACGCCAGTCAGAATGGCTGCAATCCAAAAGTCTACAAGTAATAAATGCTGGAGAGGGTGTGGAGAAAAGGGAACCCTCTTACACTGTTGGTGGGAATGCAAACTAGTACAGCCACTATGGAGAACAGTGTGGAGATTCCTTAAAAAACTGGAAATAGACATGCCTTATGATCCAGCAATCCCACTGCTGGGCATACACACTGAGAAAACCAGAAGGGAAAGAGACACGAGTACCCCAATGTTCAAAGCAGCACTGTTTATAATAGCCAGGACATGGAAGCAACCTAGATGTCCATCAGCAGACGAATGGATAAGAAAGCTGTGGTACATATACACAATGGAGTATTACTCAGCCATTAAAAAGAATACATTTGAATCAGTTCTAATGAGGTGGATGAAACTGGAGCCTATTATACAGAGTGAAGTAAGCCAGAAAGAAAAACACCAATACAGTATACTAACGCATATATATGGAATTTAGAAAGATGGTAACAATAACCCTGTGTACGAGACAGCAAAAGAGACACTGATGTATAGAACAGTCTTATGGACTCTGTGGGAGAGGGAGAGGGTGGGAAGATTTGGGAGAATGGCATTGAAACATGTAAAATATCATGTATGAAATGAGTTGCCAGTCCAGGTTCGATGCACGATACTGGATGCTTGGGGCTGGTGCACTGGGACGACCCAGAGGGATGGAATGGGGAGGGAGGAGGGAGGAGGGTTCAGGATGGGGAACATATGTAAACCTGTGGCGGATTCATTTTGATATTTGGCAAATCTAATACAGTTATGTAAAGTTTAAAAATAAAATAAAATTAAAAAAAAAAAAAAAAAAAAAAAACCTCAAGTGGCTAAAAAACAAACAAACAAAAACCCAACTGTATCTTTACTCTCTGTCCCCTTATCCTGGTTTATCCTCTTTATTTTTGGCTGTTCTGGGTCTTCATCGCTGCACAGGCTTTTCTCTGGTTGCAGTGCACAAGCCTGTCTTTCTTGTGGAGCAGAGGTTCTACGGTGTGTGGGCTTCAGGAGCTGCAGTTCATGGACTCAGGAGCTGCGGTTTCCAGCTCTAGAGCACAGGCTCAGTAGTTGTGGTGTAGGGGCTTAGCTGCTTTGAGGCAGGTGGGATCATCCCGGACCAGGGATTGAACCCGTGTCTCCTGTGTTGGCAGGTGGATTCTTTAACACGGAGTCACCAGGGAAGCCCCTTTCTAATTTTCTTTAGAACACTGAAACTACTAAACATCATGAGTGTTTATCTGTTATTTTTTGCCTCCTCTGCTGATATGTAAGCTCTACATGGATAGATACTGTTTTGTCTTCCTGGAGCCTAGAACATCTCTAGCAGCAAGTTGATGCCCAGGATCGATTTGTGGAATAAGTGAATAAATGTGAAATATGAATGAATGAATGTGCTTCCATTGCAGCACTTTCAACATTTTGGGAAGCTCTAAACCCTAAACAAAACAATTTGATCAACATTTTGCACACTTTCTAACTCCACGAGTTACAGGTCTCAGTGCAGAACTATTCCTTTTATAACAACAGAAACGTAACTCATCTTCCCAAGTACATAATGCCTGCTTTGCTTTCAGCCTCCAGAGATTCAACACGCCTCGGCCGAGGTGAAAGAATGAACCGAATTAGATAATTATAGAAGAATGCATTTCAGCCTGGGTGTCATTTGGCAAGCATAAATTCTAGGTCAGCTTCATGGATGCTTTATAAACTCAAGCAAAAAAAAAAACAAAAACCAAAAGCCTAATAGTAGTCAAACAAAAATGCCATATTTGAACCATGTATCATAAGTTGAAATCAAATAATTATTCCTTTTTTTCTTTTTTGGCCACATGCCTTATCTCAGTGAAGCTGAGTTTATTCTAAGGAGCCAATTAAATGACCATCAAGGCCAAGCCGAGGCCAGGAACTTGAAGTGAATTGCAAACCAAACAAAAGAACAAATTGCAGTCATTTCCTGGATCTGAATCCAAACCTTAACATGAACCGTTTACTGAAATGTGAACCAGCTAAAGTTTGAGAGTAATTTCCAAACACACCTGAGGATTTAGTCTAATCAAGTAACCGAACCCATATATATTTAAAAGCTTTTGAACAGACTTGGAAACTCACATTGCTAAACAAATCCCAGAACAAACTCAAATGAAACTAATAGTTCTTTACAGTGAGCTGACTAAGGAACACACAATAGAAATGTGATGATCGACCTTCTTTTTTCCGAGTCAACATTATAATGAGGTGAGTTTTAACACAATTCAGTCTGCAATTATTTTTCCAAGAGAGACTACAGGATCCTTTTGATAGGCGTGTACTGTGTGCAGGAGGAGGAAGGAGGAAGTTAGGGGGTCGGGTTTATAATGGACAAGGAAAGGACTCAGAGCAGATGAAGGGAAGTGTGTCCTTAGAGATGGGAAACCCAACCATTTCTGGAGACTTCGTTTTCATACTAGGAAGAGACAGGGCAGTGACAGGGTCGTCCAGACCCCAAAGCTGCAGGAGACACAGTGCTTCCGGAGGCCGGAGAGCGGCCCTGGACCCTGGAGCGGCAGGTGCGTTACCTGTGGAGAGCTGGGCGGGGAGCGGGTTCATCTCCTTGTCCACCATCTTCTGGTACAAGGCCCTCAGGCTGAAAGGCTCCACCGTGAAAGGCAGGGTCCCGGTCAGCATGGCATACATGTTCACACCTCTGGAAGGAGAGACACACCAGACGTGAGACCGGAAGACGAGCCAGGAAGAAGACAGAGCGGCCAGGGGCGTGGGGAAGCTGGGTCCTGCCGCCTCGTGTCCACCCCGGCGCTGCTCGGCCATTCCTCGAGCGCTCAGCTCTGCGCTGAGACACGAAGTGTGAAAGGCACGAGCGAAAGCGCAGCTGCGGCGAGTCGGACCGTGGTGACAACAGGGTTTAAAGAGCGTCAAAATGACACAAATGACCTTATTATAAACAGGGACAGACTCAGAAAAGAAACGTGGGGTTACCAGAGGGGAGAGGCAGGGGGATGACTTAGGAGTTTGGGATTAACATACACACACTCCTATAACAAGGGCCAACTCTATAGCACAGGGAACGCCACTCAATATTCTGTAATAACCTATATGGGAAAAAATCTGAAAAAGAATGAATCCATGTATCTGAATAACTGAAGCACTTTGCTGCACACCTGAAACTATCACAATATTGTAAATCAACTATCTTCCAATATAAAATAAAAATTAAAAAGGAATAAATTCAGGGACTTTCCTGGAGGTCCAGTAGTTAAGACTCCACGCTTCCACTACAGGGGACATGGGTTCGATCCCTGGTCGGGGAACTAAGATCCCACAGGCCGTGGGGCACAGCCAAAAAATTAATTATTCAACTTTTAATAAGTAAATAAAGAGCTTCAGAAGCTGCCCCCATAAGGAGGGGAAACTATGTCCTTTTCTTCTGGAAGGAAGTCCAGACCAAATGATGTGAAAAAATGCCTGGGGAATCTCGTGTAAGTAGGAACCTCGAATAAAAGTACTTCGCCATAATGCGGTTTTCAAGTATAGTTTACAAGGTGGAGCCTGGAGAAGGCCAGATCAAAAAAATACACAGCAAGACCCTCCACGGGAGGGCAAGTCACAGTCTGGCCAGCCTGCTTGGCTACTACTCAGCCCTTGGAGACAGAAGTCTCACACCCCAAACTGGTGTTTCGCTCTTCTCTTGAATTCCATTTTGGCCTGCACCTAGAGAAATTCCTTTGGAGGTGGGGAGGAAGGGAGATCTATTTCCCACTCTTATTTTTTATATCAGTTTTTATTGGGAGATTCTGCCATCCAGCTCACATGTGGTCAAAATGCCTTCCGAATGGGCTTCACCACCTATATCCAAAACCAAACTAGAGAACAGTATAGCTCTTGGAGGATTTTTCTTTTCCTGATATGCAAAACCTAATATCATTTTGATGAGATTTCCTGATGGGGTGAAATGCCTGGCCTGCCAAGAGATCTCGAGTGCTCAAAAGCACCCAGGGGAGTGTTTTAAAAAGAGGCAACAAGATCTCCAGTCAAAACAAATCCAATGAGACTGATTGAAATGAAGACCCATGGGGCCTGTTCCACTGAGGTGCCTCTGAATTACAGCACTCTGGAGAGGGACAGGTCCAGAATCCACGGGCTCCGGCTAGAAGTCATTCTCGAATTGCAGACGTATGCTAAGACCCAGTTCTTGCTTTGTAACTCGAAGTGGAGTTAAGCAGACGGATACAGCATCATTCACTTCTCAATGCTTGCAGGCTGGCTCTCAGTCTCATGCAGCGGTATTGATGGCTGGCCCCCGGAGGGGATACCAGACAAGGAGCTGCCATCTCAGACTTAGAACTGGATGAAGGCAGACAACCAGCAAATCAACAAATAAATAAGTTCAAGTGTTTCAAGTAGTGAGTGCAGAGGGGATAAGAAAATGCTGAACTCTGCGGCTCTGGACCCCAGAGGAGTTCAATTAAGGGAGAGAGACGACTATAATAAGTACTTGAAGATGGGAGCCCTCTCGGGATAAGTATACGTGTGTGAGTTTATCTGTCTCGGCCAACTGGTTACGAGGATAAATTATGTGGACCAAGCACTGGAGACAAAAGGGCTTCCCTGGTGGTCCAGTGGTGAAGAATCTGCCTTGCAATGCAAAGCACACCAATTCGATCCCTGATCCAGGAAGATTCCACGTGCTGCAGGGTAACCAAGTCAATGTGCCACAACTATGGAACCCACTCGCTGCAACCACGAAAGCTCGAGTGCCCTGGGGTCTGCTTTCTGCAATGAGAAGCCTGTGCACCGCAACTAGAGAGTAGCCCCCACCCACAGCAATGAAAGAAAGCCCTTGCTCGGCAACAACAACCCAGCACAGCCAAAACAAATAACTAAATAAATATTTAAATTTTTAAAAAGGAAATGCAGGTAAGAATGAACAAAGCATATGCAGCACTGTTTAAAGCAGCAATTCCCTGTGTGTGCTTAGTGGAACACCATCCTCAAGACAAGACTAGATGTTGGGTGAATAAACTTTCTGTGGCCAAATAATTTGCAGGGCAGTCATCTGGCATGAAGTGGGTGGAAGGGGCTCAGAATGGGGACCAGCAGACTGAGGCACGTTGTTCGTTAAGTTCTGAATGGGAGGGACAGCATATGGTAGAAAGAGAGAAGAGGAAAATTAGCAACAGGGACGTTTGAAGGGGAGACGCCAAGACGCAGCGTGGAAAGCCGGACGATGGTGGCGATATAACAGAAGCCAGGAAGCCGGGAGGAGAGGTAGTCTGGCAGCAGAGGAAAAGGGGATTAGAGGAACTAACCTGTTTGAGAACCTTCAATGTACTGCTGCAGTGTGGATACGTTTGAGGCAGAGCCAACCATCCTTGCTTGGAGGATTCTTGGAGACTGATAAAGCAGGAAAGCTAAGAGGGCCTTCCAAATTGTACCATTTGTGCATTTAAAGGGGTCTTGGACACATGGCTCTTGGGGACAGAAACCCCATGGGACACTCCACAAGGTTGTTGTTGGGGACCCCGGTAAAGCTTCAGAGTCAAGCTCTTCCAACCCCCTAAGGCAGCTCAGGCCATTCAGGGCAATGCTATGCATGGGCAAGGGCTTCAAATACTGAGCCAGAGTCTATAACTCCTACCCATCAGCTGTGGGACCAGTCAGTCCTGTCCCCACTCACCTCGGTATGCATTAATTCTTGCTCTGACACTCATATCTAAGGCTGAAGAGTCTGGTACTTAAACAAAATTATTTTTCCTGTAGGTGGTTTTTTTGATACTCAATCCATGTAGTAGGCTTCCCTAGTAGCTCAAACGGTAAAGATCCTGCCTGCCATGCAGGAGACTCAGGTTTGATCCCTGGGTCAGGATGATCCTCTGCAGAAGGGAATGGCAACCCACTCCAGTATTCTTGCCTGGAGAATGCCATGGACAGAGGAGCCTGGAGGGCTACAGTCCAAGGGGCCACAAAGAGTCGACACGACTCAGCAACTAAACAACAACGACAAACTGCTTCTTTGACCAAATTCACCCCAGATTTCACTTCTCTCAGGGAAGTTTATCATCAACAAAAACCGTCATAAATCTGTAAAGAAGACCCAGCTCTCTATCCAGCATCTCTTACCTATAAAATATGGATAATAATAGACCCGACCTCTCAGGTCGTATCAGGGTCAAATGAACTAAGCCACAGAAAGTACTGAATGCCATGCCTGACATAATCTTAGTACTTGATAAATGCGACCTATTGTTTCATCACAAAACTTTTTAAAAACAAGAGATAAAAAGCTACAATTATATTTGTACCCTATTGCCAAATAATAACAGAAATCTACATTAATAGTCCTATGGCCACAGTACATTTGAAAAGGGAAACCAGACTGAGCATCTTAATCCCCCTCCCCTAGAGTTTTCATACATGTTTAATATCTGGATAAGGAAAATCTAGCCCCTTTGACATTTCAGAAGGATGTGAGAATACCAAGGGAGAAATGTGGAATGCGGTGTATAAACCTCCATAATCCCACAGAATTAGTAGAAGTTTCAAAACACGTTCAGAATTTCCTGATGTGTCTTTTGAAACATGGCCCAGGGGCTTTCTCGCTTCTCCCTGGCAGACATGGGGCCCCCAAGAACCACAAAGAGTTTGAAAGAAAGTAACGAGATGTTGGGATGAAGGTGGGCGACCTGCGTGCGTGCTCAGTCGCTCAGTCATGTCCGACTCTGCATTCCCATGGACCATAGCCCACCAGGCTCCTCTGTCCATGGATATGGGTTGCCATTTCTTCCTCCAGGGGATTTTCCAGACCCGTGGATCGAACCCACATCTCCTGCACTGCAGGCAGATTCTTTACCACTGGGTCACCAGGGAAGCCCAAAGGAGGCCAACAAGAAATAAAATTCAAGGCTTCCAAACAAAGAGAAATAAGGGTGAGTCACCAACGGATGCAAGCAAATCCAGAGACACTGACTAGGTGGAATACTCTGATGTCAAAAGAGAAAGAAAAAGTGCACCGGAAGGGTAGCTGGAAGAAGAGAGCAAGGGGTCCTGGGAAATGTAGACGTGGAATCTTTGGGATTAAATCAGGGGCCAGAGGACATCCCTGATGGTCTGGTGGTTAAGAACTCGCCATGCGATGCAGGGGACTCGGGTTCAGTCCCTGGTCAGGGAACTAAGATCCCACATGCCAAAGGGCAACTAAGCCCGTGGCCACAGCTAGAGACCTCATGTGCTGGAGCTACTGCAGCCGGTGCTCTACAGCCCTTGCGACACAGCCAGGACCCAACGCAGCAAAATAAATAAATGAAAATAATTAAAAAAAAAATTAGGAGCCAAGTAGTGGTCCTGATATTTAGTCTAATACACAAAAATACTCCCTGGAGGGAAAGCTAGGGTATCACTTGGCATCTCCGAAAGGAAAGACCGAGGGACTCAGCTCCCTGGAGAAGTCAACCAGCAACTTTAACAAGACACAAGAGACAAAGTAATTGGCAGAGCTATGATGTCAGGGAGGGTGTGAATACTGGTTCTCAACAGGGCTGGTGGGCAGCTCAGCTTATACCAGAGGGAAGCTGAGAGAACCTTCAGCTGACATGCCTTGCTTCCGTGTGATTCTTCGAGAAAGAAACTGCCTTGTAAAAATTAAAAATAATTCTCTGCCTAAAAGCAATAGCCTTCCACATTTCAGTATCAGCTTTCAGTACAACCTCCAATTTAAGGTCTTAAAAATAGAGTGGGAACAGGTCCATCCATTGGAAAATCACGAAGTTCACTACCACTCCATTATATGGTCTGCGTTCAGCAAAAGATTATTTTCTTGTGGATTTAAGACTCCCCCCCTCCTTTTCCTTTCTTCCCTCTTCTCTTCTAAGTGAGCGTGCTAGCTCCAAAAACAAAAAGTCTTGGATTTTTTAACTGAAAAATCTCTGAAGCTAAAGAAAGTTTCTCTTCTAAAAGTCAATGTGCATGTAACCTGAGGAACCCCTCCTCCCTCGCCTAGCTTTTAAAAATGCTTTGCCAAAACCCTTTGGGGAGCTCAAGGCTCTTTAGGGCATAAGCCACCTCATCTCTTTGCATGGCCTTGCAATGAACCTTTCTCTGATCCAAAAAAAAAAAAAGGCAAAAAGTCTAAACTACCCAAAAGAAGTCATCAGGCTGTTCTTGCTGCCTTTTTCTCCTGCCATCTTTCATTTGAAGGGAGCCTGAATGGAGACAAAATGCTATCCTTCTAGATTTGAGTCCTGGAAGTAGCTGGTGGTGTCTGGTGTACTTTTACAAAACAGTTCTGGGGACCGAAACGAATTCTCCAGCTCTTCCTCCTGAAAGCCTAGGTCTACGCGGGGATAGAACTGGAAACAAGACGGCACCCCTCAGCCAACTTGTCTACCCAAAAGGACAGCGCTGGGACAGATTTTTCCCACTCAGTGTGCCTGGGAAGATGGCCTGGATATTTGTGCAGGGCGCTCAACTAAGCTCCAGGTCTTCACACAAATGCTTCTCCCACTCCAGATGGCCCCGTGAGAGCCAAGAGCAGCTTTGGTGAAAAAATGTTGTATTCTCAATCTCTGGGGGAACTCTCCATTCCCCTTTTCCCTACCCTTAGAGACTCTCCAAAGCTCTCCAGAGAGCACTGTAATATTTTGAAAATTAAGTTAGTTTTGATTCTTTTCATTTAAAAAGTATATCTGCATTCAAGTTTTTTCTTTTTTAATTAGCATATATGCCACTTTGAGAAAAAGCCAGTCAACTATAAAACAAAAGGTTCACTGCAACAGAATGAACATTTAGTTTTTGTCTCTGAAATTTCAAAATTCATTGGAAATAAAGATATAGATATTTCATTCATATGGATTAAAGGGAAGAAGTGAATTATTTTAGAGATATGCATATATGGTCCAAATACAAAAACACTGACTGTTGAAAATAATAAGAATTCCCCAAGATGTTGCTGTTGTTCAGTCACTAAGTTGTATTCTGACTCTTTGTGACCCCATGGACTGCAGCATGTGAGGCTCCTCTGTCCTCCACTATCTCTCAGAGTTTGCTCAAATTTATGTCCATTAAGTCAGTGATGCTATCTAACCATCTCATCCTCTGTCACCCCCTTCTCCTCCTGCCCTCAGTCTTTCCCAGCATCAGGGTCTCTTTCAGTGAGTCAGTTCTTCGCATCAGGTGGCCAAAGAACTGGAGCTTCAGCTTCAGCATCAGTCTTTCCAATGAATATTCAGGGTTGATTTCCTTTAGGATTGATTGGTTTGATCTCCTTGTTGTTCAAGGACTGTCAAGAGTCTTCTCCAGCACCACAATTTCAAAGCATCAGTTCATCAGCACTCATAATTAAGACCCTATAAATACTGCTTATTGCTGAGCCAGCTTGTATATTATATGTAATAAGATGTTAAAAATGGGACACCCCCCCCTTTTTTTTTCTCTCTCAATTTAGGCTGAATCTCCAGGATGATAAATGCTGTTGATTCTTATAACCCAAAGTGAGACCTGAGGCTTCCTGAGCAGGAATTGCAATGGAGAATCTTCTTTATGGTCAAAGTCTAACATCTGTACATGACTACTGGGAAAATCCTAACATGGACTAAATGGACCTTTGTTGGAAAAGGGAAGTCTCTGCTTTTTAATATGCTTTGTAGGATGGTCATAGCTTTCCTTCCAAGGAACAAGCATCTTTTAATTCATGGCTGCAGTCACCGTCCACATGCTCACCATTTTCCATTTCCATTGTTAATTCCTGGTTCACTAGAGGAGGAGTCTCCTAGGGGCCCCTTTGGTGGGGAAGAGTTTTCTTTCCCACGGTTTCCTTGAATGACAAGCTGGTTTTCTTCCTGAACCAGTGTCAGAAGTCTTAAAGAAAGGCCCCATCTACCTGTCAAGGTCACACAAAAAAACACGTCTGGAGATGGGAGCTTGCTTTTGGTTTTGGAAGTGGACTCTTCCTTCTGTTGTTTCAGAGCTATAAAGAGGGGTGCTTTGTAATAACAGTGTCTGACCGGGGAGAAAACTGGCCCCACTTTCACTTTTTTTAAACAGCCTTTCAAATTAAGTTCTCTCTGGGCTTTCCATTTCCAGTGCTGCCATCCAAGTTGTGGGCACCAAATAGAAACCTACCCACATCTCAGACACAACGCCCCAAAGTGCTGGGAAATTAATCTCTTGAAGAAGGCTCTGAAGCTGTGTTTTCTCCAAGATTAAGAGCACAAGGAATCAGGCTTTTCATACCTTCCTGCCTTTGCTCAACTGTTCCCTCTGCCTGGAAAGTTTCTCCTCCTCTTCTCTACCTGACAAACTACTTCATCCCTCAGAAGCAGATTAAACTCTCCTTCGATGCCTCTCTTTAAAAAAAAAAAAATTTATGTGGGCCATTTTTTAAGTCTTTATTGAATTTTTTGTTACAATACTGCTTCTGTTTTATGTTTTGGTTTCTTGGCTATGAGCCCTGTGGGATCTTACCTCCCCAGCCAGGGGCTGAACCTGGACCCCGTGTATTGAATGGCAAAATCTCAACCACTGAACTGCCAGGGAAGTCCCTGATGCCTTCTTGAATTTAACCCACCTGAGCAGCCACATTTGATCTCTGCACAGTGTCTCCTGACATGCTCTATTGGTTTAAAGGTGAGACTTCTAGGTCACCTATAAGCAAGTGTCTTAGCTTGACTACCATAATCCCAAGGGGTGGTTTAACCACCAGAAGTTAATTTTCTCACAATTCTGGAGGCTGGAAGTCTGGATCAGGGTGCCAGCGTGGTCAAGTTCCACTGAGGTTTCTTTTCCTGGCTTGTAGACAGCCACCTTGGAGAAGGAAATGGCAACCCACTCCAGTTTTGTTGCCTAGAGAATCCCGTGGACAGAGGAGGTTGGTGGCCTGCTGTCCGTAGGGTCGCACAGAGTCAGACACAGCTAAAGCGCCTTAGCATGCATGCATGCATTGGAGAAGGAAATGGCAACCCACTCCAGTGTTCTTGCCTGGAGAATCCCAGGGACAGAGGAGCCTGGTGGGATGCCATCTGTGGGGTCGCACAGAGTTGGACACGACTGAAGCGACTTAGCAGCAGCAGCAGCAGCAGCCTTCTCTCTGTGTCCTCCCATGTGAGAGACTAAGCAAGCTCTTCTCAAAAGAACACCAATGCCATCATGAAGTCTCCACCCTTAAGACCTCCCAAAGGCTCCATCTCTGAATACCATCACATTGGGAGTGATTGGTTTAACATATGCATTTGGGGGAGACACCATTCAATCTGCAGCAGAACATGTTTTTGCGCACGTGCTCAGTCGTGTCCGATTCTTTGTGACCCCATGGCCTGTAGCTCGCCAGGTTCCTCTTGTCTATCTACAGAATTTTCCAGGCAAGAATACTGGAGTGGGTTGCCATTTCCTACTCCAGAGGATCTTCCTGATCCAGGGATCAAACTGGCATCGCCCGAGTCTCCTGCATTACAGGCAGATTGTAGATAGCAGTAGATAAATGTGTTCCATTTTTAAAAATAACCACAAATTCCATGTTACTCTTTCCATCAAGGGGTAGAAAATATCTCTTCTCCTGACCCTGGCTTGGCCATTGGGCCATCTGTTTTGCCCAAACAGACACAAGCAAATGTGACTCAGAGAACTCTTAAAAAAAGTATTTCTGCAGCAAGGCTAACCCTCTCTTACTCCAGGGACTTTTCCACAATCATGTGAACAAAGTTCTACATACTGGGGGATTTCTTTGCTTCCTGGTTTTCACATAGCCAATAATGCATTGCCTATAGGGCACAGCAAGGACTGAGACTTCTGTTTTATGATTTGACCATCTGATGACCTCTCTTAGTGGGGCTGATGGAGGCTTACAGTCCACTGGGGGGCGGGGATGAGGGGTGACCGAGACTTCAGCTCATCCAGTTCATCTCCCAGGTAGTACACTTGACTTAATAAAGGAAATATTTCACACTTGGGAGGAGATTGGCTCTTGGGATCTGGACCCGTCAGTTTTCACTCACCTTTGACCTTTCCTGAGAGGGCAGAGTTTAAATAACAGAAATTTATCATCTCACAATTTTGGAGGCTCGGAGTCTGAGCTGAAGGTGTAGGCAGGGTTGGTGTTCCCTGCGGGCAGTGAGGGAGGGTCTGTTTCCCGCGGCCCCCTGGGCCTCTGCTGGTTTGCTGGCCATCTGGGGTTCCTTGACACAGATGGGTCACCGGGGTCCCTGCCCTCATCGTCACATGGCCTTCTCCCTGTGTCTCCCTGGATCTAAATCTCTGCTTTATATGAGGACACAGTCCTATTGGAACAGAGCCCATCCTAATGACCTCATTCAACTCATTCAAGACCCCATCTCTAAGTAAGGTCATATTCTGAGGTCCTGGAGGTTAGGACTCTCATATATGTCTTTCTCTGGAGAGACACAATCAATCCATAACATTTTGTTTTGCATCTGTTTACAACTGTCCCATAGCTTCTCCCTTCCTTTAGGGCAAAATTCACACCCCTTCCCACTCCTTCCCACGCTACGGCCTTCACACATCCTGTTCTGTCCTGCCTGGAGCCTCTGCCCACATCTTCTTCCTCTCATAGCTGATTCTTCTCATCCTCAGATTTGGCTTTGAGGTCTTCTCAAGAGGCCACCCCCATCCTTGTTCCCTGCAGCCCTCCCACTTCCTCCAGAGAGGCTACTGCAGTGAATTTACAGCTTTTAAAAAACTGCCTGCCTGCCCCACTAGAATCCTACAAGAGGAAGAGCTACATGGAAGAAGCAGCAGAGGGTGACAATTAAAGGCAGAACTCTAGAGGCAAACCACCTTGGCCCATGCTGGCCCCATCACCCATCAGCTGTGTTATCTGGGCAAGTGTCTACAGCTCTTCACGCCTCAGTGTCCTCATCTGCAAAGTGGGACCACACAGCATTCTCCCGAAGACTTCTGAGGCAGACGAGATGAGATGAGCTAAAACACGCAAAGCCCTTGAACACTGCCCGACACTCAGAGGGAGGTACGCAAGGGTTAACCACGATCATTACAGGAGTCGGACAGACTGTCGTGCACTCGGAATTCGGCCCAGTGCCTGGCTCCACAAATATGTGCCGAATGAACAAATCTCTCATAAGCCAGCATGTGGCTCACGTGGCTTCCTATTGTTTTTTTAAGCTTTATCAACAGCTTCTAAAAAGGGCCTAGTTTATAGCATCCCTGTGAATGAGGTGTGGATCATGGGGGTCTCATCCCCGTAGGGAATGTTTCAGGGAGTCAGCTAACACAGAGTTGCTCTGGGAAAACCTGGTTTCTAGAAAGAGCAAAACATGGTCCTTGGTGGCTGAGCAAGGGTGAGAATTTATTCCACCTTGACTCCCCATGTTGGGGACCAAAACAAAGGACTCAGGGGGCTGGGGTTTCTGATCTACCTGGACATCCCCCATGGGCCTCCAGAGCATTGCCAGGATCAACTGAAGCCCAGAGTCTGTCAAGTACATAATCACTTATCAAAGACTTTCGTGTACATTGCTTGACAGCATCATGACCAAGAATGAGGCCTGATGAGAGCTTTCAAGAGACCTTCAGTTACACATCATCATCTTGAAAAAAAAGAAAAATGCAATTAAGTGGAAGTTAGCAGAGAAGTGCCCCACTGCCCCAGACACAGTCCTGCCAGCAGCAAGGGTGGAAGAGGGAGGCGAGGGTCCAGGCATCCTAGTCTCGGGTCATCTCTGTTTCTTCTACAGTTTCTTCTGAAGCTTCACCTCCGCCTGGATGGAGCCACTGGACGGATGTGGACACAGCAGGTGGCAATGGCCCAAGTCCCTTTATTTTAATCCTGGGGCCCCAAAACTAAGAAGGGGAGCATCTAAAATGGTCACTAAATGTGGTTTCCTTTCCAGGGTCCAGGGACTCAGAAGAAGGGGCAGGAACAAAGTCTGAGCTTAATACTGACCCTAGGATCCTTTTGCAGCCTGTGCTTTTCATTTTCGTTTTTAAAAGTTAATTTTTATTTGACTATAGTTGCTTTACAACATTGCGTCAGTTTCTACTGTACAGCAAAATGAATTAGCTATATGTACACATATATCCCCTTGTTTCTGGATCTCCTTCCCATTCAGGTCACCACAGTGCATTAAGCAGGGTTCCCTGTGCTATACTCTAGGTTCCCATCAGTCATCTATTTTATACATGGCATCGCGTGGCACTAGTAGTAAAGAATCCCCCTCCCAACACAGGAGACGCAGCATACCCAGGTTCGATCCCAGGGTGGGTAAGATTCTCTGAAGAAGGGCATGGCAGCCCACTCCAGTATTCTTGCCTGGAGAATCCCATGGACAGAGGAGCCTGGCCGGCTACAGTCTATGGGGGTTGCAAAAAGTCGGACGTGACTGAGCAACTGACACACGCACCCATCAATCGTGTAAGTGTCAATCCTGATTTCCCAATCCATCCCACTCCCCCTTTCTCCCTTAGTGTCCATATACTTCATTTTCCTTTGTATTTCTCCACACAAGATAAATAATCAGTCTCCATTTTAGTGTTCCCAGGAGAGGACAAGAGGCCCCAGGCAGTTATAAGGCCAGGTGGTCTCCTACAGCTCTGACAGCCACAGGCTCCTTCCTTCCTTCCTTCCTTCTTTCCTCCCACCAGCAGTTCTAGACTTTGCGGAGATGCCTGTTTTGTTAGTCATGGGCCAGAAAGGGTCCCGTTTACACAGGCCAATCTTTGTCACCATGATGACCAGTGATGACGCTGTACTGTCAAGCTCCTTCGAGAGCAGGACCCCAGGAGCAAACTGTCACCTCCTCTCCAAGCTCTTTCCCTTTGATCACTGTCACCCGGCCCAGTCCCTATCACCACAGTTCTGTGACACCCCTGAACCCCTGGTCTTTCAGACTACCCATTGTCCATGTGGTTTGTTTTGGGTATTTTTTTGGAGGGAGGGGGTTTGTTATTTCATTTTGTTTTTTGTTTCATAAACTATTCCTCTCAAAGCTTTCCATTTAGCATAAATAATTCCCTAAATGCTGAGGAAAGAGAGTGATTATAGACTCAGACTTTGATATTCACCCATTCATACATGTGTACATGCATGCTCAGTCACTTAGTCATGTCCGACTCTTTGCAACCCCACACAAACTGTAGACTGTCAGGCTCCTCTGTCCATGGGATTCTCCAGGCAAGAATAGTGGAGTGGGTTGCTGTTTCTTTCTTCCTCCAGGGATCTTTCTGACCGAGGGATCGAACCCGTATCTCCTGTGGCTCCTGCACTGGCAGACGGGTTCTTTACCGCTGAGCCACCTGGGAAGCCCCCCTTCATACATAAATAACTATTAAGGGCAGATGACATGCCAGATACTTAGGAGGGCATGAATGGATTTCACCTATGTATTGACTCTCATCCACTGAGGCTGGCTGCCTGGAGGACTGTGTTGAGAAGGATTCTGAGGCCCGTCTGGGCACAGTATAAAATCTGTGAGTAGCAATGCCGGTAACATTACCCAGGGTGCCTCAAAGAGGAAGCACCCTTTGCCTCTGCTTCCTACTACCACTCCCCTGCCCCAGGGGTCCCCCGTGAATCAGCTGTACAAAGCACCCTCTGCACACGGCATCCTCTGCCCACAGGTACCCTCTGCCCACAGGCACCCTCTGCACACGGCATCCTCTGCACACGGCATCTTCTGCACACAGGCACCCTCTGCACACGGCACCCTCTGCATACAGGCACCCTCTGCATACAGGCACCCTCTGCACACAGCACCCTCTGCACATGGCACCCTCTGCACACAGGCACCCTCTGCACACGGTATCCTCTGCACACGGCATCCTCTGCACACAGGCACCCTCTGCACACGGCACCTTTGTACATGGCACCTGCTGCACACAGGAGCCTTCTCACATCCTCTGGAGAACTAGGAGGAACCCGGAGGTCAGCCTGAGGCTTGAAGGGCCCTGAGGGCTGAGCACAGCTCTCCAGCCTACAGGCTGAGTGGACCTGGGCCACACTAACCACCAAGCCACCCTCCTGTCTATGTGAAAAAGGGTAATAGCCAGCCTCACAGGTAGTCCTGAGGATCAAAGGAAACAGCGGACTCAGAGCCTCAGCAATGGAGGCTGACCCCCACTAACGTCTCACCCCCCGGCTGAATGAGCTGAGCTGCGCTTCCAAGGAGAGTCGACCCTTTCTTGGAATGTTCAGGGGATTCTGGTGCCCTCAGATTCTCATTTCGTCTCTGGTTCCTCTGACTAATCTCCAACCAGACCTTCTGCAATCTCCTCACTCACTCACATTCCTCTGTTTGCTTCCTCTGCTGGCTTTAGTGCTGACCCTCTGGCTTCTAGGGCTTCCCTGGTGGCTCAGACGCTAAAGAGTCTGCCTGCAATGTGGGAGACCTGGGTTCGATCCCTGGGTAGAGAAGATCCCTGAAGGAGGAAATGGCAACCCACTCCAGTGTTCTTGCCTGGAGAATCCCATAGACAGAGGAGCCTGGCAGGCTATAGTTCATAAGCGCGTGCTAAGTCACTCAGTCACATCTGATTTTTTGTGGCCCCTAGTAGCCCGCCAGGCTCCTCTGTCCATGGGATTCTCCAGGCAAGAACACTGGAGTGGGTTGCCATTTCCTCCTCCAGGGGATCTTCCCCGCTACTAACACTTTCATTCTCTCCAGCCTCTGTTCATGTGGTTGAAATGCCTGTCCTGCCCTCCATCCCTCCCTTCTCTCCTTCTCCTTCCTCCCTCCTTCTATCCTTCCTTCCGTCCTTCCTTCATTCTCCCTCTCCAGCCCAGGCTCTGTGCCATGTGCTAGGCATCCCCAGAACAAGAGACGGACTCCACAGTGGTGAGACTGATCAATACTGGGACGTGGAGCTGGACGGGCCATTCGAAGAGCTGGGAAACAGCATTCCAGGGGAAAGCACCACTGAGTTGCTGGCCGGGGCCAGGAGTGGGGTGGGAGGTGGACCACAATAGATGAAGGGGATCCAAAGGTACAAACTTCCGGTTAGAAAATAAGTAAGTCACGGAGGTGTAACGTATAGCATAGGGAATACAGTCGGTAACACGGCAGTAACTCCGTATGGTGACAGATGGTTCCTAGACTTCCTGTGCTGGTCAATTCGTAATATATATAAATGTTGGATCACCGTGTTGTCCACCTGAAACTAACACGATATTGTACGCCACCTACACTTCAATGAAAGACACAGCGACTGCAAAGCCCAGCAGTGGGGAAGACAAAACAGAAGACAACTTGTGTGAAGAACCGTGAGCAACTGGGGAGGGGTGGGGGGAGTGGGTGAAGAGGCAGGAGAGGTGGGCAGACCCTCAGTGAGTGCGGGGCCAGGGCTGAGGCTGGGATTTACGCTGATGCTGATGGAAAGCAGGGAAGGACACGGGTGACTTGTGAAACCAAAAATCATCTTGGCAAGTGCTCGGTTGTTTTCTTCTCCCCCCTGCACCTTGTTGAATTTAAATTTAGGGCCTCTTGAGGCAGCTGGTGGAAAAACGACAGAAAGAACAGCGGTGGAAAGTGGGACCCCAAAGAATCACTGAGTATATATCCCAGAGCTGATAATGCATGCTCATTAAACACTCAAAGGTTATCTCATCAGAAAGGGACCGTGCAGACAGGAGGGAGACAGGTTATAAGAGAGCTGTTTTAGAAGCTCAGTAACTCACATGGACCAGACATCGATTTTGGGGCCGTATTTCTTCCTGGCAAGGAGTTCGGGAGCGGCGTATGCAGGACTGCCACACTGCGTGCTGAATGGGTCGGAATGGCCCAGGATCCCTGCACAGTTGCTCAAACCAAAGTCTGCAAAGAGGAGGACAAAACCGGCTCAGATATAGAAAACCATGGACGTGAACAAGGAGGGAGGCTGGGGGGAGGCAGCGGGAAAGGAAACATTCTCTGGGGCTAACACATCATTTCGCATCCACCAGGAAACCCAGCAGCTGTGAACCGTAACCCCTGGATATGGGTCTCAAGACAGAAGAATGTCAGGCGGTGGTTCCCCGGCCGAACTGGAAATATTTTCTAGCAGGGCCTCACAATCAAATCCAGTGAGAGCTAAAAAGTATGCTGAACCAAAACATATTTTCATCAACTTTTGGGTTATGAGTCATCCAGGAAAACAAGACAGGCTTGCTTGCTTTCGAGGACTAAGGCAGGAGGAGGAAACGAGCCAACAGTCCCTGGAGTCAGCCTGCTGGCTTCCAAGTGGCCAAGGGGGTAAGAGCCGAAGGAAGATTGATATTCTCTGGCGGGTGTCGGTGTCACCCCAGATGACACGCGATCCCACCCGATAGAGTTGACTTTTTTCAGCTGAATGTTTTCATTGCATGCAAGTCTCTTAAAAAAGAATGTTCCCAGTGCATGAGGCAACATATGGTGATTTGAAGGGGGGGGAGGGAATACACCCAGTGATTTAGACAATGCTGAGTGTTGGCTGGGAAAAAAAAAAAGGCCAGAAAAATAGCAATGAGAAGTAGACTAAATGACCTCTAGCAATGATCCACTGCTTGGATCCTGGGTGATTAAGGCAGGGGGCAGAAGAAAGAAGCACTCAGAGACCATCTAAAGCCACGCTGGGCCCATTATGCCCTCTGTGCTCTGTTTACTTTTGATGTTATAGATAGGGCAGCTGACAGGTCATTAGAGAGCAGTTAGTGTCTGGTCCTCATCTGATATCATTCCTCAAACTTTGTTGAGTGCAGATTTAAGATCATGCCTCCTCTTTTGAACTTCAACGTAAATATTTACGGTTCTGGTCCCCAAAGAGAAGACTTGGCCCATGGGGCTCAGACAGAAAGGGGCTGTGGTCTGAGACAGGCTCCACATCGAGGGGAAAAAAAAAAACCTTGCACTTTCTCAACTGGCAGGACATACATCTAACTTCTTGTTTTCCTTCACGCTAACATGTCTCCACCTGCAAAGCCGTGGCTCTTGTGAAAGCTGTAGGGAAGCTCATGAAAGAAAAAACCCGCTGGGGGCCGGGAAGGCAGAGTTGTGAGTCCATGAAGTTACTCACACACCACGGGTCAAGATACACCACAAACATTCCCCCCTGTGATCGTTGGGTTAAGCTGTACAATGAAAGAGCATTTCTAAATTGAACCTCATCCAGGCAGAAAACACATCAAGGCTCTGAAGGTCACCCAAACTCTTCAGCTGAAGCTTGGAATGAAAAATCAGAACCAAAATCAGGATGGGCAAACCTACCAGGAGCGCTGCCTGTTCACACACTTGACTCTTCTTTTGTTTGGGAGAGTTTTGTTTTCTCTCTCTTAACCTCTCTCCTCCTGTCTTCCTCTGCTCCCTTACTCGTCCACTCCCGCCTTCACAAACAGGAGAACAAAAGGCCCCTATTTGCTTTCCCTTCAGCCCAGCTTGCACCAGGAGGCCCTTTTGGGGGCCCCACGGCTCTCTTGGATTCGTGTTTTAGGAGGAGATCTCTGTTCTAGAGACTATGAGGGCCCCTGCTCTCAGGCCCTATTCTGTAGTATCACTGAAGTGGGAGAACTGGGAGGTGGGTCAGAAGTAGAAAAATGATTCTGAGCTTTCAGTTGAATGGCCATTTAAAATTCGCCGGTGGCCCAGTGGTTGAGACTTCACCTTCCAGTACAGGGGGTGCGGGCTCAATTCCAGGTCAGGGATCTACAATCCCACATGCCTTGTGGCCAAAACTCCAAAGCATAAAACAGAAAGCATCACTGTCCATCGGATCGCAAGAGTCGCACATGTATTAGCAACGAAACCACCACCACCACCACCGACAGGGTAACAAATTCAATACAGACTTTAAAAAATGGTCCACCTCAAAAAAAAAAAAAAATCTCTAAAAAGAAAAAAAATTTCCCAAAGGGAATTTAAGGAGACAATCAATGCATACAGAGCACCCACTATAGTAAGATGGAGAGACAGCACCATGGAATAAACATATTTACTGGGCCAACATTTTTAGAGTAATTTTATAAATAGTCATGTTAGAGGCCCAGTCTCCTGAGAACCCATAAACTAAAAGTCTCACTTCCTGATCTCTGAGGGTTCCATTAACTCCTTCAGTTTACTCCCTCAGCTCTTGATTTGAGGCTACAACTAAGTGCTTGATTTTTAAAAAGGGCAGGGATGGGGAGGGGGGAAATAAGAGACCAGATTCCTCACTTGCTCCCAGGCAAGCTTGTGAACACTGGTGTCTTGCCTTGTCTTAAGCACACTTTCGAAAAGATAAATGAGCCGAGGTCTGTGGGACAGAGAAGATAAAATCTACATTTTAAGTGACTTATGTAGACCTGGCCAAAAGGGTTTAATGTAAAATATATTGTGGAGAAATAACTAGTGTGTTTCCCATGCACAACTGTAATTATTAAAATTTCACACATATGCCTATAATTAGAATTGTGAAACTAGGGGGAAGTTCACCTCCCAGTACTGTCACACGGGTCTGCCTCAATTAGATTTGGTATACACATAAGCCAATTATCACTCAGTTTTCTGAGAGTTAGGAAATGAATCTCAAAAAACACCCAAACAAACGCTGTCTTGGAAAACTGACATGCAAAATCGTTTTAAATTGTGGCTGTTACCCTTTAAGATTATACTAAACTAAAAACATCAGACTGCTTTCTTTTTTTAAAAGGGGGGAAAGGATCCTAATTAAATAAAATCTTATTCCAGTTAATTCTAGTTAACTTGAACCATGGCTTACATGGCTTAAGTAAATTTATTTATATCAGCTTATTTCAAAGAAAGAGAAACTGTTAAGAGAAAATGGTAATAGCTTTAATCAACCTTTGAATAAACAACTAGGTAATTCCTTTGAAGGAAAGGTTCAAAGGGCTTTCAAGTTGCAAGAGGGCAGCTGTAGAGATGTTTGATCCAAATTGCCTAACTCAGAAGCAAGAAAACACCTAAGACACTGGGCTTTCTTTGCCTCAAACATCTCCCTTCTTCTCCCACCTACTCTGTATGAAAAAAAAATGATGAAATGCAGATTCTGCTAAACAAAATGCTGTTTCCAGTTGCCCTCTGGGATGGCATAATGTCTCTTTCCATTCACACATTCATTAGGGCTCTTTGGTTTAGTGGGTCAGGAGAGAATGGGTGCCAAGCGAGAAGTTCTAACAAAGGGACACCCAGTTATCAAAGCCTCCTTTGCAGCTGTTTCGGGAATTCTGGTTCCTGACCCCTGGTTTCTGACATGGCCCACTGTGTCCAGATGAGCTATGATGCCTGCCTGGGTACCAGTTCAGAAGCTGCCAAGCTGAGAGGCAATGACTCTGCCTAAAATGGCTTCTGGTATCTAAAGGGTCCCCCCACCCATCTCAGGGGATCTGTGGGCTCTAATGTAGGTCTGCCATGTCTTCATCTTATTTGTACAGGTCTCCTCTAAGAGGGTTTATTATGTGGCCAGTGTGTGTGTGTGTGTGTGTGCTCATGCGCCCAACTGTGTGCTGCCCCACGGGCTCCTCTGTCAGGGGATTTTCCAGGCAAGAACACTGGAGTGGGTTGCCATTTCCTCCTCCAGGGGATATTCCCAACCCAGGGATCGAACCTGCATCTCCTACATTGCGGTCAGATTCTTTACCTCTGAGCTACTGGGGAAGCCCGGCCAAGGTGTGAGCTACTTGCAAATGCACCCACTATTTACAGAGACTGGTTCTTCCAGAATCTTCTCACCAGTGGAAAAGTCTGTGCTTTTCAACACTCTCCACTCTCACCGTTGATTGTCTAGGGCTATCACTTGAAGAGAAAGAAGCGAAAACACACACAGGGGCAGAGAGAGAGGCAAAGTGAAGGGCAGAAACAGCATGGGGGTGCTGGGCGGGTAAGGGGACCGCCTGGCGGTGGCCTACACTGTGCTGGGGTTGCCGGCCTCGGCACAGACAGCACGCAGGGGAGTGGGGTGTGCTCATTCATACCACAATGGACACCCAGCCTTCACACTGTCTGCTCTCTTACACACTCTGCAGCTTTAGGGCAACCCTGTGACTGTTCCCCGCACGTTTTCCAAAGACAAGTGCCAGGTCACCCTGCCAGGGAACCCACAAAGAAATCTCCTTTCCTCCATTCCTCACCCCCCACCCCCACCAGGACGTGCCTTTGTTTAATGCTGCAGACCTCGGAAACCAGGAGCAAAAAGACATCCTGCAGACATTTCAGAGTCTGCCTTGTTTAAGGCTGCTGCACCTGGCTCTCAGGACAACTCAAGTGCAATAGTAAAACAATCTGATTTAAGGAGGAAAAAAAATTATTTGATCATCCAAGAATCTTCTAAGAATACATCCTAACACATCTGAGTCAGTTCTAACGAAGTGGATGAACCTAGCGGCTATTATACAGAGTGAAGTAAGTCAGAAAGAGAAGGATACATACTGATATTAATGCATATTATGTGGAATCTAGAAAGATGGTACCAACAATCCTACGTGCAGGCAGCAAAGGAGACACAGATGGAAAGAACAGACTTTTGGACTCAGTGGGAGAAGGAGAGGGTGGGCCGAGAGAACAGCACTGAAACATATACATTACCAGACGTAAAATAGATAACCAGTGCAAGTTTGATGTGTGATGCGGGGCATCCAAAGCCAGTGCTCTGTGACAAGTTGGAGGGATTGGGTGGGGGTGAGGGGGTTCAAGATGCAGGGGACACCTGTATACCTATGGCCAATTCCTCTTGATCTGTGGCAAGAACCACAGTATTATAATTATCATCCAATTAAAATAAATAAAACCCGAATACATCCTAAAAATCCCTCGGGTCGGGGTGGGGGGATTGGTTTCCTCTTAATTATTAATGTCCTAATAATGGGTGTATTTATCAACACCTGTCAATGATGCTTAATCACCCAGGCCTGGAGTGCCTGGCAGCCTCTTGCCTGTTATTGGGTTGGAAGCCATCTGGGATCCCAAGGAATATAACTGGTCATTTGAATGATGTGTTTTAGAGAGTCTGGAGATGGTTTTTAGTATTTGCCAAACAAAATTTCCTTCTTGGGTACAAAAGCTAAAATTCACAAAGTTCTGTTAATCCTTCTCTTTTCTTCTAACAGAAAGTCTTTTCAAGCCCTCGAGAGAGAAGAAATTACTTGCACTTGGGGTGGGAAAAGAAAGAAAGGAGTAAAAGATGGGGCTAACATCTGGGTGGAAACATGATGCCCTGTGATTTTGCCAAGAGCAGCCATACAGGTAAACAAAAGTAGAATATATCTGGAGAAGAAGCCATGGGGTGAATTTGCTTATGGACCCTTAGTGGTAAATCAGTTATGATTCACTCCACCCTGGAATTTCCTCCTGATTGGCACAGACCTCTAAAGCAGCCCTCTGTTTCACTCTGTACCATCATCCGGTACTACGGGGGTAAAGCGAAGACATGAAAAAGAGGAGGTAAGCTGCATTTCCTCTTCTTTCAGTGCCCCTACATTCACTGAAAAGTGGAATAAAGCATGGCCAAGCTAAGAGCAGCATTTTTGAACCAAACTATGTTCCCCTTTTCTTAAGAAGCTTTCAGGTGAATTCAAGTAAAAAGAACCCCTCCACAAGTTCAGCTCCATCTGAATTAACAGAGAAGCAAAAGTTAGAATAATCCTAAGAACATGTTTTATGTTTAAATTCTTCAAAACCATGCTTAGATGTTGCAGGTAAAAGGAGATGAACTAGAAGTATTGTCTGGGAATTAGAAATAGACCATGGTAATTTTCAAAGTCAGAAATAAATAACTGAGAATTGACAACATAGCACTTAAAGGATAATCTTGCTTTAAAAAAAAAAGTCATACCTATCAGCTTGATATTATTGTCTTCATCTAGCAGCAAGTTTTCTATCTTCAAGTCTCTGAAATAAACAAAACCATACAACATTTCAGATAAGCACTTGAAACAGTGGAATAACATTTTGCTTCCGAAGGGAAACGAACTGTTGAGAGCCACTTTGAACCAACCCATAAGGCTTGCTGCCAAAACTCACACAATCAATAAGTAAATATTTATGAAACGTGATATACGTAATTGCTGCAGAGTCAAAAAGCTAAAGGATTTCAGAGAAGACAGAGAGCAAGGAGGGCAGAACCAATCCGTTTCCAAAAGAAGTGGGGCCAGAGCTGAAACTTAGAAGTTAAGAAAACCAGTAGAAGACATCATTCAAGACAGGCACTGCCAGAACAGTTGAGAAAATACAAATGGGACCACGTTTTCGTGAGATGGTGAGCAAAACCAGCCACAGTAAGGAATATTCAGGCAAACAGTTTCTTTTTTTTTTTCTCTCTTAATTGAAAATATGATTATCAGTCCTACAACCATCATACTTGGAGCCCAAGTGAAGTGAAAGTCGCTCAGTCATGTCCACCTCTGCAACCCCCTGGACTATACAGTCCATGGAATTCTCCAGGCCAGAGTACTGGAGTGTGTAGCCTTTCCCTTCTCCAAGGGGTCTTCCCAACCCAGAGATCGAACCCCCAGGCCTCCCACATTGCAGGCGGATTCTTTACCAGCTGAGCCACCAGGGAAGCCCAAGAGTCATCCACAAATCAGCAAGGGATAATAAACTATTTTGCAAGCAGCTATTACGGTGGACAGAAAAATAGACCCCCAAAATGTCAGGGTTCTAATCCTTGGATATGTAAACATTACATAACCAAAGAGAACTAAGTTTGCAGATGGAATGAAGATTGCTAATCAGATGATGAGTGGCTTTTGATCATGGACACTGAGATAACTCGGGAGGTGGGAGGGAGACACATGCTCCAGGTCATGCCGAGTGTGAGGGGTTGGTGGTACCTGTACAAGCTGACTGTCAGCCCCTTGAAGGTATGAAACATTCTGCCTTGCTTACCACTGTGCCGCAGTACCTTTGCACATTCCGTAACCCAGTAAATACCAATGAATCTACATTATTAAAGAGATCACTTGGGATTCCAGAAGAAAAAAACGTGGGTGAAGGTATAAGCCATCTATGTCAATGATCAGGAGCACCTTAAGTTGCAACCTGTCAGCTCAGACACACCATGAACATTAAATGTGTGAGCATATAGTTAGTTCCCTTCTATATGTACACAAAATGCTTTTTCCCTTTTATTTTGAAACACAGCATTCTTGGTCCAGCTTTTATGTTCACACTTCTGAATACAGACATAGCCAACAGAGTTATTTTTGTCCTCTTATCTCTATTGTTAGGACTAGAAGAGTATGGTCATGATAAACAAAAATGGTGACTGATAGCGAGCGGTTCTTGGAAGTGCAGAGATGAGGGGAACAGCACTTGCTAGAACTCTGGAGGCCCAGGGAGCCAAATGCCCCCTCCGTGTCCCACCTCCTGGGGACAGGGGTTTACAACTTGGTCCCAGCACGGCCGCCTCATCCCGTCTTCCAAGAGTGGCCAGAAATCTGGATTCAATCCCAGTTTTTCAACGTTGGCAACAAATCACAGTAACAACCACAGAGCGTGGGCCAACCTTACAGGCAAGGTCCAGCCTACAGACTACCGATTTTCAACCTCCATATGGGAGGAAGCTGAGCCTTCAAAGGACATGAGACGCCCAGGGAGAGGGCGGAAAATGAGGCGCCAACATGCTGGCAGGAACAAGGACATTCAGAGCCAGCTAAGAAGGAACAGTCAGGCAAGTACTGGCACAAGAATGACAAAAGGGCAGCACTTCAAGATGAGAAGAGTTAAGGAGTGGAGTGCAGGAAAAGGTGAGCTCGAAACAGTCACCTCTGGATTTCAAAACTGGAATCCTTGACCCTTGACTCGTAGCCTTAAGGCTGAATACCTGAATAAGAAGGGAGATCGTGTTGAACTGAGCATCTGGGGAAGGTAGATGGATGGTCCCCAGTCTAGGTGTGGGCTTCCCAGGTGGCTCACTGGTAAAGAATCCGCCTGCAGTGCACGAGACTCGAGTTCGATCCCTGGGTCGGGAAGATCCCTTGGAGAAGGAAATGGCAAACTACTCCAGCATTCTTGCCTGGGGAATCCCATGGACAGAAGAACCTGGCGGGCTACAGTCCATGGGGTCTCAGAAGAGTCGGACACGACTTAGCAATTCAACAACAACAAATCCATACGTGTTCACCAATGGGAAGAACTGTACACATGCCCTTCGATTTAAATAAAACCATACACTCAAAAAACTGTACCAGTCTTTAAAAGATGTCACCTATGTCCCAATGCAGGGTAAACCACACCCCCCCCACTACCACCATATAAGGTGATCCTCCTCACTTTTCCAACGGGAAGACTCTGCCCCTCAGAAGGTTTTTTGGAAAACACAAATATATAATTTTTAGAAATGCAATGAAATGATCAAATGACTATTTACACTATTTATCTATGAAGCTGCACCATCTTATTTCAGAGCATATACTATCATCTTAACATAATTACTTTAGAAATATTGTTCCTACACCCTCACATCTTATTGAAAGAATTTCATTCAAACTTGTGACAGGCAAGAGCAGGAGTCTCCAGTGTAACGCGACCTTTCAATTGACTGGATGTTTGAGATAAAGCACCATTAGAATCTGTATGTGATGTGCTTGTTGGAAATATTATCCCAAGCCATTTAAATAATAAGAGCCCATTTAAAATCTCTATAAATTATCCACTGAGTCAATTGATTTTAGAGTGGTCTCACAAACTCTCACACTGTGAGTCATATCCCTTTAGCAGCTGTTATTAAAGCCACGCAAAATGCCATCACCTCCCTTTCCATTGGTTCCCTTAGACTTCTAGAGTTTCCAAGGCCATCGGTGAGTCAGGTCAAGGTTAACTAGTATTTTGCTGTTGAAAATAATGGAGATTGTGCCCTGATCCTATGAGAGACTTTGCAAGCATTCTGTAAGGCACTTCTTCCTTCCTGAAAATGATAGACTATGTCTTACCCTTATATTCAAGCATATATGGTAATTCCCGGCCACTTGCAGGGACTCACAAAACAATGTGCCAACAACAGTCCAAACTGTGCATTCTGTGAAAACTGATTATAAAGCAGCAGCACTATTTAATCTAAAAGAGGGCCACAGTTTATTTCCAGCAAAATTAAACCTCTTTCCCTGGGAAGCATGGAAGCCACACGAAGGCATTCAAGGAGAAATTTGGTTCAGAACAAATATTATGAAGAAAAACAGCTTAAAGAGGTGAGGTCAAAGAATGCAACTGCCAAGAACAATAAAACTAAGCTGGATAACTCTGGGGCCACAAAAGACCAAGGAACAACCAACCACAGTGATTAGAAGACCGATATAAATGAAAGGCTAAAAATAAGAGACGATATAGAAGAGAAAAAAAGGCCCACTTTTAAAATAGGGGAAATGTCATGAAACCACGGTAGAAAGTATAAAAATGTAATTATTACGCTCAGTCATGTCCAACTCTTTGAGACCTCATGGTCTGTAGCCCACCAGGCTCCTCTGTCCATGGAATTCTGCAGGCAAGAATACTGGAGTGGGTTGCCATTTCCTTCTCCAGGGGATCTTCCTAACCCAAGGGGTGAATCTGGGTCTCCTGAATTGCAGGCAGATTCTTTACTGTCTGAGCCACAAGGGAAGCCCCCCAAAATAAGAGGAGATGTAGAAGAGAAAAAAAAACCCACTTTTAAAATAGGGAAATGTCATAAAACCAGGATGAAAAGTATAAAAATGTAATTATTAGGCAAAAGGAGGAAAATGAAATCAGTTTTTCTTTTCACCTGTTGCATCCCCTAGACACCCACCCCAACCCCTAGGAAAAATGCTCACAGCAAAGCTGGTTAATGGGCATTTACCCATACCTTTTCATCAAAGTTTCTAAAATATTCCAGTGACAACCAATCGAACTGCCTAAAAGTTTCATGACTAGTTAATGGAAAGTTAGGTATATCAGTCTCCACCTAGATCAATATATTTAATCTACCCAAATGAAGGGAACATTCAACTTCTTTTTGCTTTATTTCACCTCCTGATTTGTCTTTGGAGGTTTATCTACAAAGGAGAAGACTTTCCTTCTGACTCTAGGGGAAAAAGGCTCAAAAATCATATTTTAAAATGTCATTTTACCCTAGGATATGAATGTTTACAGCAGCTTTATTCCTAACTGTCAAAACTTGGAAGCAACCAAGATGTCCTTCAGCAGGAGAATGGATATACAAACTGGGGGACATCCCAGACAATGGAATAGTCTTCAGTCATATGAAGAGACAAGTTATCAGGACTTCCCTGGTGGCCCAATGATTAAGATTCCAACTTCCAACACAGGGGATGTAGATTTAATTCCTGGTCAGGGAACTGAGACCCCATGTGCCTTGTGGCCAAAAAAAAAAAAAAAAAAAAAAAACAAAAAACCATGAAACAGAAGCAATATTGTAACCAATTCAATAAAGACTTTAAAAAATGGTCCACATAAAAAAAAAAGTTTTTTAAAGAAGAAATGAGTTACCAAGTCATGAAAGTCATCGAAGAACCTTGCATGAATGCTCAGTTGCTAAGTCATGTACAACTCTTTGCAACCCCAAGGACTATAGCCCAGCAGACTTCTTTGTCCACAGGATTTACCAAGCAAGAATACTAGAGTGGGCTGCCATTTCCTTCTCCAGGGGGTCTTCCCGACCCAGAGATTGAATCCAAGTCCCCTGCACTAACAGGCAGATTCTTTACCACTGAGCCACCAGGGAAGCCTAGGAGAACCTTGGTGGTGGTTTAGTTGTGTCCAACTCTTGTGATCCCATGGATTGTAGCCTGTCAGGCTCCTCTGTCCATGGGATTCTCCAGGCAAGAATACAGGAGTGGGTAGCCATTTCCTTCTCTAGAGGATCCTCCCAAACCAGGAATTGAACATGGAACCGTAAATGCATGTTTTTAAGTGAAAGAAGGTTGTCTGAATAAACTATGATTCCAACTCTATGACCTTCTGAAAAACACTGTAGACTTAAAAAATGTTCATAACTTAAAAGTTGAGAGTTATGTTTTAATCGGCAGGAATTTTTAGGACTTCAAACCCAGGAGGAAACATATCAAATAACCCTGAAAGAACTGCTCCAAGGAGGTGAGGAGGAGAGCTAGGTTATGTAGAAGTATGTAGACTACCTACAAAGGCAGGTAGTCTGAACATCAAAAGATTATTATAAATTAAAGAAAACCAGCTGTCCCAAGGTAAGGAATTTAGCACCTTGCGGTGTATGGGAAGAGCAAGAGTCTGGCCTCACTGAACTCACTCCTTTGATATGCACTTCCAGTCTCGGGGGCCAGGATCCTGTATTTTCACATCTTGAGGGTCCTCAGGGCTCACTGTGGGGAATGGCTGTGGTCTGATGGCTACTAGATGGCAGGTATTCTTTCCCTCCTGAGCTCCCTCAGAACTCACTAGCTCACCATTTATGATGGCTGCAATTACCGATGTCTGTGACATCCTTTGTTTAGTGATATGGCAGGAAATATTCCATTTCTCAAGAGAAAACTACAGACAAGGAGAAGATCACCAGTTGCCTGAGGTTGCAGAAGGAGGGCTAGAATGTACAGGTAGAACACATTATTTTAGGGCAGCAAATTTATCCTATATGGACTTCCCTGCCTGCGAATGCAGGAGACTCGGGTTTGCTCCCTCGGTCAGGAAGATCTCCTAGAGAAGGAAATGGCAACCCACTCCAGTATTCTTGCTGGATAATCCAAAGGACAGAGGAGCCTGGTAGGCTACAGCCCACAGAGTCACAAAGAGCCAGACATGACTTAGTGACTAAACAACAAACTATTCTGCACACTACGGTGGTGGCCAGATGGCACCACGTATCTGCAAAATTCATAGAGTGCACAGCACGAAGAACATCCTAACGGACTATGCACCCCGAAGAACCTGAACGTAAACTGTGTACATTAGTTAACAATAATGTATCAATACTGATTCAGCAATTGTAGCCACTGTCCTATACTATCACAAGATAGTAATAATAGGGAAAACACAGGGAAGGGAAATGGGAACTCTAGTTTTGCATGCATGATTTTTCTGTAAACCTAAAACTTCTTTAAAAAATTAAGTCTATTAACCTTTTAAGTAACACTTGGATATTTTCCCCTTTCTAAGAGATCAGTACTAGGAATGCTATGCGCCCCTGCCAAGCCTCACTCAGGATGTTCCCTGTGGAGCATCCTTACCACCTGAAGTTAATTATGAGTCCATTCAGCACAGCGGGCCACTCAGAGCCTCTGCCCAGCTACTCAACAATGACTCTAAAGACCATGAACGATCCCATGAGGCCAAAAATTGAAAGATAACTTCTTGAATAAAAGGACGAGGGGATTTCCTGATGGTCCAGTGGTTAGAACTCTGCACTTCGACAACAGGAGGTAAGGGTTCAATCCCTGATTGGTGTACTAAGATCCTGTAAGCCATGTGGTACAGCCAAAAAAAAAAAAATTAAAAATTAGAAGGGTGAATTTATCCACAAAGTTTTAGTGTTAGTAGATTACAATGCACCGTGTGTGTGTGTGTGTGTGTGTGTGTGAGCCACTCAGTCATGTCCGACTCTTTGCAACCCCACGGACTGTAGCCCACCAGGCTCCTCTGTCCAAGGAATTCTCCAGGCAAGATCATTGTAGTGGGTTGCCATTCCCTTCTCCAGAGGATCTTCCCAACCCAAGGATCAAACTGGGGTTTCCCACACTGCAGGCAGATTCATATATATATATATACACATATACTGGCAGGCCTCTGTAACCCAGAAAACCTCCCCGTGGTGCTCCATCCCGAGAGCGAAACATCTGTCTGTATTCGGTGTTAGGTCTGTGAGATGAGAGGGAAGGCTCTGACAGCTGACCAGTTTGCACCTGACGATAAGGCGATGCTCAGTTTCACATTTAACAGCCCGTGATGGGATCAACCACCTTGCGGAGAAGAGAGAGACGTGGAGGGCTCGTCCTCCCGACCCGCAGTGGGACAAGTTCCTCTCTGCGGCCAGCTGACTGCAGGCAGTGTGAATGAGTTACTGAAAACGCCGGGGAAGGAAAGAAAGTGGTCCCTGAATGGACAGGAACTGGCTTTCCCTTAACCAGTAGGGCTTCCAAGAGGACTCGGGACAAGTAAGAAACGGGACAGGGCATGTGTGGCGGAACCGGCGATCAGGACAGTGCTGGGGGGCTGGGGTGGGAACGCTGTGTCCTAGGAGCGAAGGAAAGCAGTCAGTGGAGGCCTTTTGCCCCAGCAAGAGGGAACACAACCCAGAGGCTTCTCGGCCCTTCTCTGATGACTGGGCCAGGAGAAATGTCCGGTGGGGCTCCTCATGGCATTCATCCCACAACCCCCACAACTGCAGACCCAGCACTGGGTCCGGTTGGGGTGTGGGGTGGTGAGTAGGCATTTTTCCAGAGATTGAGAGGAAGGCCCAAGGGGAGAGCCCTAATCACCAGCCCTTTGTTCTGGGTTATTTCAAAAGCACAAGCGCTAACAGGCCTGACTAACAATTAAAGGTTCACCCACAGGCTAGCAAGCATCCCTCCCCCTCCACAACCCACCCACCCAAAGGCTCCTTTAAAGGTATCCCTTTCAAGATAGTAATCTCTAAGGTTTGGAGACAGGCCATGAGGAACGCTGCCCTCCCACACCCAGGGGGTGGAGGGGAGGACCCTGTTGCCATAACAAACAAGGGGGTCCTGGGGTGTCCTGGGGGAGGGGAGGTGCAGCTGCTGGGGAGACAGAGCAAGGGAGTGTGTGTGCACGCAGTCTTGCAAGGGGAACACACGCTCGTGTATGAGACTGCGCGTGTGTGCAAGCACACGTCTGTGTGTGTACATGTGCCTGTGTGCACATGCACAAACATGCTTCCCAAATACCAGGATGACGGGGCCTCACCTCACCAGGTGGTTAAGGTCAGGCCTCTAACGAACCCCAGGCCTAAACTGGGGGGCAGGAATTCAAGAGAGCTCACCCACAGGGGCCACTCAGGGCTGAGACCCAAGATGAAAGGGAGGAACTGCTGCTGCTGCTGCTGCTGCTGCTAAGTCGCTTCAGTCATGTCCAACTCTGTGCAACCCCATAGATGGCAGCCCACCAGGCTCCCCCGTCCCTGGGATTCTCCAAGCAAGAACACCAGAGTGGGTTGCCATTGCCTTCTCCAATGCATGAAAGTGAAAATTGAAAGTGAAGTCGCTCAGTCGTGTCCAACTCTTAGCGACCCCATGGACTGCAGCCCACCAGGCTCCTCCGTCCATGGGATTTTCCAGGCAAGAGTACTGGAGTGGGGTGCCATTGCCTTCTCTGAAAGGGGAGGAACAGAGGGGCATAAAGTGGAGGCTGCCAGGGAGGGGAGAGGAGGTGAGAGGGCTGTAGGGGGAGGACAGGGGAGAGCTGCTGAAGGCCTAGTGTGGAGGAGGGGGGCAAACCTGGGCCAGGACGGCAGCCTGAGAGTAGGGCAGACAGGCTCCAGAGGTCAGGGCTTGCGAACAGACCTGCTGAGCCGCCCTGGAAGAGTCACTTACATGCTCTGAGCTCCTGATTCTTTCTTTGGAAAATGGTATCCTAAGAGGGTCCACCTGGAAGGGCCGATTGACAGGTAAGGATGACAAAAACGGGCCCCTCCCAGCTGCACGAGCACTGACAGACACGAGGTGAGACGCTGGTGTGGCCAGGGGAGACGGTGAAGCTAAAGGTTCTAAGACACAGTGAAGGGGAGACTCGAAAACAGATTTCAGATAAGCGATTCCCTCGGTGATAAGCACACAGTTGTTGCTGTTCAGCCGCTCAGTCCCATCCGACTCTTTTCGACCCCACGGACTGCAGCACACCAGCCCTTCCTGTCCTTTGCTGTCTTCCGGAGTTTGCTCAAACTCATGTCCATCGAGTTGGTGATGCCCTCCAACCATCTCATCCTCTGTTGCCCAACCCCCTTCTCCTCCAGCCTTCAATCTTTCCCAGCTTGGGAGGCAAATGAAAGGTCAGACAGAAGGGGCCCGAGACAGGAGATGGGGAGCCTGGACCAGACTCAGAGAGGACTAGATCTGGGGGAGAAAGTTGTGCCTGCGGATATGGCCACAAGATGGATTTTAGTAATGAGCTAAGAATAAAGCATTCAAGAAAAGCATATAACTCCCCAGGCATTTTGCAGTGAACAAGAGTTTTTTTGTTTGTTTTTTTGTATATTTTTTTAGTTAGGTTTAATCATCAAAAGCACTGTATTAAAACCAAATGTGGGAAGCAGGAAGGCGGTTCAAGAGGGAGGGGACATATGTATACCTATGGCTGATTCATGTTGCTGTGTGGCGGAAACCAACACAATATTGTAAAGCAATTACCCTCCAATTAAAAATAAATAATTTTTTAAAAACCAGATGATTTTTTAATCTTTGATTTATTTATAAGATGAGCAATTTGGTTAAATGCAAGAATAATGTGTTAAGCATATAACCTGATTTATTTATTCAAAATGAAACCTTTATTGAATTCCTACAATGCTCCAGAAACAAATTCTGCTCATAAAATGGAAGAGCTATTCATTCACTAAAAAGATGCCACCCGACAAAATGTGGCCTGAAAACTAAATAAAATGGTATGAAGTCAATGAAGAAACACCCTTAAAATTCCAGAGAATATGGAATCTTCCAGAAAGAACATGAATTGGTGACCAGAAAGCTTCCATCCCAGTGCTAACTCTGACGCTAGTTGTATTCATTCAATTTCCCTTCACTCATCCAACAGAGTCTTACTGTGTCTGAACTGGGTTGGGCGCTGGGCTAGATGGTGGTCTGTGCAAAAGCCAGAGAGGAAACAAGCCAGTTATCTTGTGAAGCTGAAGCTGAAGCTCCTCCAATACTCTGGCCACCTGATGCGAAGAGCCGACTCATTGGAAAAGACCCTGGAGCTGGGAAAGACTGAGGGCAGGAAGAGAAGGGGGTGGCAGAGGATGAGATGGTTGGATGACATCACCGTCTCAAAGGACATGAGTTTGAGCAAGCTCTTGGCGTTAGTGAAGGAGTTAGTTGTGTCCGACTCTTTGAGAGTCGGACACAACTTAGCGACTGAACAACAGCAATCTTGTGAAAAGTGTTTGGAAAACAAAATAGAAGGTGCTAGGGAGTCTATGACCAGAGAAGGGACTCCTGGAGGAGGTGAGCTTCTGAGCTGGGACCTGAAGGATGAAGACAATTCAGCCAAAGATTTCAAGAGCCTGGTGGCTCACCTGATAAAGAGTCAGCCTGCAGTGCAGGAGACCTGGGTTCAGTCCCTGGGTTGGGAAGATACCCTGGAGATGTGAAAAATACTCCAGTATTTTTGCCTGGAGAATTCCATGGACTGTATAGTCCATGGTGTCGCAAAGAGTCGGACACGACCAAGCAACAAACACAAGCAGAGAACAGCTCTGGGGCCTTGAACACACAGAACTCGGCCTCCACAGATAAAACGAATGAGGTGGGCTCAGTGGTAGTTATAGCATACATATCCTCAGTACTTCCTGAGGGTCTCGAGCTAAGCACTTTACAGGAATTGAGTCATTTAATCCTCACAACAACCACATGAAGTGGATAATCCCTTACCCCTATTGTGTAGTTCCGGAAAGTGAGGCACAAAGGCCTGAGAGATTTGCCCAGTGCAGCTTTTAAGAGGTAGACCCGGAACATGGATACAGGCAGTCTGGCTTAGAATCCACACGCTGACCACGGTGCAACCCAATCCACAAACTTGTCAGGCTAGAGCTTTGTGAAATCCCATGTTTCTTATCATGTTTTCTCAGTCCCCAACAAAAGAAACTTTGATCTATATAACCAATGTCTCCAAATATGCGTTCTCGCCCTGGGATCTGCAACAGTCCCCTCCCCCCAAGTAAAGCAGAAGTCACCCCTCTCTCATCCGCCTTCCCCTCTCTCCCCTCTCCAAAGGAAACCAAAAAGGTAAAAGAACTTCGTAAAACCCCATCAGCACAGGTGGGATCTGCTTCTTGTCAGGCTCACGAGAACAAAGAAGGGTCCCCTCTCTTGCCCGGCATTCCTCGGAGTGCAGAAGGCCCCTTCCCAGCCCTGATGAGTGACTGGGGTCACGGCTCTGGGAGCAGCCGTGTTGACACACAGGCGCCTGGTCCCTTTGATCACGCATGTCTCTCTCCCAGTCCTGCTTGTCTCTTCCTGCTTAGGGATGGCCGTATTGTATTACCCGGGTGTGTTTTGTCTGTACGGCTTGATTGGACTTTGTTATTTTGAAAGAACAATTGAATCTCAAATGAGCCTCGCAGCAGAATCAGCATTCCTGATGATGGATGTTAAGGTCGACGCTTTTTGTATGATAGAAAAATCATCAGATGTTGGTGTGAGCCCAGTTGAGGAAAAGAAAAATGGGAAAAAAGAAACCCTTGTTAGAATTTAAACCCAAAGTTATCTCAGGCAGTCCTCAGAGGGTGTAATGAAGATGTGAGGTCCACATTCGAACTTTGCGTAAAGTGAACAACCCCACTGTTGCAGCAGATGACATGAAAGGTACATGGCAGGTCTTTTTTTTTTTTTTAATAACTTTACTTATTTTTGGCTGTGCTGGGCCTTTGTTATTGTGAGAGCTTTTCTCTGGTTGTGGTGAGAGGAGACTACTCTCTAGCTGTGACACGCGGACTTCTCACTGAAGGGGCTTCTCTGGTTGGGGAGCACAGCCTCCAGGGTACCTGGGCTTCAGTAACTGGAGCACGGACTCAGTAGCTGTGGCTCATGGGCTCTAGAGCACAGGCTCAATGGTTGCGTTTCGAGGGTTTAGTTGCTCTGCAGCATGTGGGATCTTCCCAGATCAGGGCTCAAACTGATGTCTCCTGCATTGGCAGGCAGATTCTTTACTACCAAGCCACCAGGGAAGCCCAGGTTCAGTTTTAAATGAAGTCCTCTGCCAGCTAAGGAAATCTGCTTTACAGACGTTTGGTTTCCTTTTTTCCCTTCTACTTGTAATAGTTACATGATTTTTAAAGAGTCACTTCCTTTAAAAGATATTTAAATAGCTCTGGATCGATAATTAAATATTTAGATTTAATTTCACAGGAAATGAGGGCTCTGCCAGGCATTAAGCTGACGATGATATGACGGTACAGTATCAGACTCATCAGGAACTATGCTTTTTAAAGCAGCCTCTAACACACATCACCTAAAGCCCTTTAAATCATATAACATAGCCACCAAAATTCATCCTAAATCCTTTTGGATGATCCAATCGGTTTGCTCAGAAATCTTCCCGCTAGGGACACCAGGAAATCTCTGAAATGCTATCTAAACTCTCTTCCTCATTTGAAAACTCTAACCTTGAAATATGCGTGTATGTTAGTCCCTCAGTCGTGTTTGACTCTTTGCTACTCCATGGACTGTAACCCACCAGGCTCCTCTCTGTCCATGGGATTCTCCAGGCAAGAATACTGAAGTGGGTTGCCAAGGGGATCTTCTGAACCCAGGGATCAAACCCAGGTCTCCTACACTGCAGCCAGATTCTTTACCATCTGAGCCACCAGGGAAGCCCAACCTTGAAATAATTTATGAATTCTTTCCACCTCTGCAGCATAAAGGAGACAATTCTCCACCATTAAAAAAGGCTACAGTGTATTACCAGATTATGGCTGCTAGAAATGAGACACTCAAAACCTTTGAAAATTCAAGACATTCCAGATATAGCCATCCAGGAATATATTGGAAACAGTTTCCTGTGATGTCTCCACCACCTAATCACCTGTGCCCACATGCGCTGACACTCATTAACGAGATTTCTAGAGGAGAAAATGAAGAACTCCTCCAAAACGACACCTGTATTTCCAACCTTCCCTAACTTCAAAAGATCTGAGCCTTTGCCACTACTGGCTGATTTCCGAAGAGGTGGGGAACGAAGCGGAATGCCGGAGATCAGAGAGAGAGAAAGCGCACCCTCGTTGCTATCAAAACATTATTAAATGCATTCCTTTGACGTTCTGACAGTAATTGCGCTGAGAAGGACTGGATTTTGTTAAAATTACTTTAAAAGGGTTGTTGAGAATTTCCTGCGGGAGAGACCAGCAAGCAATGCACAGCCTTCGCTGGCTTTCCCTTTGTTGTCCCGGAAGCTCCGAGCCGGGGCGCATCTGATTTTTGACAGCATGAAACCCGTGTAATAACACCCTGAGTCCCTCGGAAAGCTCCACCCCCAGTTCTCTTTTCCTCCATGACCAGCGGAGCCGGTAACCCAAGCTGATTCATTTGCGAGGTTTCTGCCTTTGTCGTCTTCATCACCAAACCAGGCATCCTACGATCATCATGTCCCCCATCGTGGCAGAGCTCTGACACCGCAGGTTACACAAGGGAGTTGTTAACAGCCAAAAATAGGGTTATTCACTTACAATTTCTGAATGTTCCCTTCCTTGCTGATCGAAACTCAGAAGAGTTCTGATGAATCGTGATTTGTTAACAGTGTGTCTGACTAAAAATACGTACATGGAGAGATTTTCTTACCTTAGCGAGGAAATGATCTGCCTGAATGGGGCCTGGCCAAGGCTGGCTCCTCCCCCCAGTGCCCCCTCCCCCAGCCGGGGACCTCCCCCCTCCCCCAAGTTCCCCCCCAAGCCTGGGACCTCCCCCTCCTCCCAGTCCCCCCCGAATCCCGGGACTTCCCCCTCCCAGTTCTCCCCTCCCTCCAGGTCCCCCCCAAGCCCAGGACCACCCCCAGTGCCCCCCTCCCCCAGCCCGGGACCTCCCCCCGCCCCAGTTCTTCCTCAAGCCTGGGACCTGCCCCTCCCCCCAGTCCACCCCCAAGCCCGGGACCTCCCCCAATGCCCCCCTCCCCCAGCCCGGGACCTCCCCCCTCCCCCCAGTTCCCCTCCAAGGCCGGGACCTCCCCCTTCCCCCAGTTCCCCCCAAGCCCGGGCCTCCTGCCCCATCTATGTCCCCCCACCCCCAGCCTGGGGCCTCCCTTCAGTGTCCCCCCTGTACCAGAGACTTCCCCACAGTGAGTCCCAATCCAAGACTGGGACTTCCCCTCAGTGTCTCCCTGCCCCCTCCACCAAGACCTCCCTACCGTGTCCCAGATTCAGGCACAAGGGGCAGAGCATCCCCGGTGCCAAGCCCATTGGTAAAGTGAACTGGAAGGAAGCCACTCATAAAAGACCATGTATTGTTTCCATTTATATGCAAGATCCAGAATAGGCAGATCCATAGATACAGAAAGAAGACTAGTAGTGGTTATGACCAGGGCCTGGTAGGAGGGGTGGGAATGGAGAGTGACTGCCAGTGGGTACCCGGCTTCTTTTTAGGGGTAATGGCAATATTCTAGAATTAAGGCAGTGAGTATAGTTGCACAACTCTGAATATACTGAAAATGACTGAATTGCACCCTTTAAAATGATAACTAATGGGATGTGAGCTGTATCTCAATACAAAATTTTTAAACATATGTGTGTGCATATCTATATAATTCCTTGATCTTGGTTTTTTAAATGAGAATCGATTAAACATGAGCCCTAATTTTTCTCAACAACCCAGAGTAATTATGAATTATAACTCCATGAAGAAGAAGTATGCATTTATCGATGAAGTCAACACTTTTTCAGGAGGAAAAGAGGACACTTTCATTTTTTTTAATTTTACTATATTCTACTGACCTTATTTTCAGAGAAGGCAATGGCAACCCACTCCAGTACTCTTGCCTGGAAAATCCCATGGACAGAGGAGCCTGGTAGGCTGCAGTCCACGTGGTCGCTAAGAGTCGGACACAACTAAGCGACTTCACTTTCACTTTTCACTTTCATGCATTGGAGAAGGCAATGGCAACCCACTCCAGTGTTCTTGCCTGGAGAATCCCAGGGACGGGGGAGCCTGGTGGGCTGCTGTCTATGGGGTCGAACAGAGTCGGACACGACTGAGGCGACTTAGCAGCAGCACTGATCTTATTTTAGTCTAGCACTACAAGTCGGCCCCCACCACCAACAGCAACACTGCCAAAAATTCTGTCTCCATTCAGTTTGCTTGCAAAGCGCCTCCTCAGGAGGGAACAGGCTATTCCAAAAAAAAAAAAAAAGTTTGCTTTTCATAATTATTTGCAAGGTTAGTTTGGGAACAAGGTTAGTTAGTTATGGGGAACAAGCCTCACTTTCAAAGGCAAGTTCACAATTCATGTAGTGATTCAATTCCATTGAATAAAATGGCTATTAAGCAACTACCATATGCAAAGCAAATACAGTGAAAGCACCATCAAGCATTGCTAAAAAACAGTCTCATGCCATCTTAACATTGCTGCTTCTTTCGGGCACCTGAGCAAGAGTTTTTATTGTTTTGGAAATAATAATAACAAGAGCAGCCAACACTTAAAATGCCCCTATTACATACCAAATGCAGTTCCAAGTTCTTTCCGTATAACAACTCATTTCCCTTTATACCAACTATGAGATGAGTATCATGATTATTCCCATTTTACAGAAGAAGAGACTGAGGTTCAGAGTGGTTAAGTAACCAGGCTAGGGTCACATAACTATTTAAAGGACAGAGCCAGGATGGATTCAGCCTTGCTTGACTTGCACTGGAGCAGTGCGTCCGGCCCAGAGTTGGTGGCCAGCATCACGGCGCAGCCCTTACCTGTGGACCACCCCGGCCCGGTGCAGGTGCTCCACCGCAGAGATGAGCTGCCGGATGTATCTACGGGCTTCCGCCTCCTCCAGCCGCTTCTTCTCGTAGATTTTGTGCATCAGGTTGCCCCCGGGGCACAGCTCCATGACCAGGTAGTAGCTGTTCTCCGTCTCTAAGATATCGAGGAGCTGGGTGATGTTGGGATGGCGGATCATCTGCTGGATCTGTCCCTCTCGCCGAAGGTTTTTGGTGACGTAGGTGTCTTTCTTGGCTCGCTTCTTGTCAATGACCTTGATGGCCACCTAAGGAGACACCAGGAATGCGGCTGTTACCAGACACTGCAGGCGAAGTTTACCCCCTTGACTAGCCACAAAACCCTAGGAAGACACATTGCTCCTTCTCCACACCAGGAGCAAAGCCTGATCTGAAATAGCATCCAGGGAGAAAAGAAAAATGTTACATCAGCAAAGGTCGGAAGAGTCAACCACGAAGGAAGAGAATATCATTCACTCAGGCCAGCTTGAAGAAGTCTGGAAGGCTCAGTGAAGAGTCAGTGTCAAACCTGGTGTTTTATCCTGTGGAGAAAACACCAAGGTCACCTCCAGCCAAGACCCCTCCCCACCCCCACCCCACCTCGCTCAGACCTTGTAATTGCTCCTGGTTGGGTCCCCCCAGGCCTTCATTTCTGAAACAGCCAAATCTGCCTCCATCTTCAGTTCTGGGGCGTGTTTAGGGAGCTGAGGGGTGCAATGCCCAGGGATTTGGTAGCCCTGCCCTTCCTCCCCACCCTTCTCTGCTCTACACCAGGCCCTCAGGTCCGGCTGCCCCTGGCTTCCAGTGGTCACCTCTTTCCCTCTGAATCACGACGCAGGTACTCTTGGCCCCAAGTCAGGCCCAACCTGTTGCTGCTCCAAAGTGACACCTCCGCTGCCACCTGGACGCCCCTCCTGGGTCACTTCCCCTACAATCAACAAGTCACAGGTATAGACCCTCCAGCTTTGCAGAAAGGGAAGGAAGGAAGGAGGAAGGGAGGGAAAGGAGAATGGAATAAGGATGGAGGGATGAAGGGGGAGAGAAGACTTCTGCCCAAGTCTCCACCTTCCTGCCCTTCCTTCGTTGGCTATTGGCAATTCACTTACCCAGCCTTAAAACACAACACTGTTTTGCCCTCTTCTTTTCTTCCTTACGTCTTCTCTCCTCTCTAAGGCGACCAGCCATTGACACCTCATCGTCTGCTTGTGCTCACTGCCTCTCTCACTTTTCCTTCCTCTCTGTCCCCAAGCCAGGCTGCATTCATCTGGGACCTTGCCTCCCAGCGTTCAGATGCCCTGAGTCTGTGTGAGACTCGAGCAACCCAAGGGGCATTCTTCTATGAGGCTATCAAGCCACTGGGCTGCAGGACAGAAACACTGGACCTTTCATTTCTATTTATTTCTTTTTTTTGTAATTATATTTTGTAACTGCTTCATAATGCATTCAGTGTACAGAAGTGTGATATCGATTAATTAGTAAACGATTAATAGATGATAGATAGACAGATGCTGGGCAAAGACTGAAGATAGGAGAAGAGGGAACCGAGGATGAGATGGTTGGATGGCATCACCAATTCAACGGACATGAAGTTGGGTGAACTCCAGGAGATGGTTAAGGACAGGGAAGCCTGGCGTGCTGCAGTCCATGGGGTCCAAAGAGTCGGACACAACTGAGCGACTGAACAACAGGCAGGCAGATACAGGCAGATACGTGTTTGTACAAAGGGGCTCAAATGTTCTTTTCTTTTCTTTTTTTTAACACTAATCCTCTATCCTAAGTCCTCCCAGGTCCTGGCAACCACCACTCAAATTGTAACTTTTTAATAGGAGGATAATTGCTTCACACTGTTGTGTCGGTTTCAAATTTTATTTTCTTGACAGATTTGTGATAAAAATACAAGTCTGGCCACCTCTGCTCTGGACTATGACATTAATGTCCTGCCTCTTTTCCTTGATACTCACCCTGGCCCCTTGAATTCACACTCTGCCCTGCCCTGATGTCTAGAACTCTGATTTCTTGCTTGAAGCTCTTTGGGGGCTCCCTGCTGCCCATCGGGCAAGGTCCACAGCGCCTCAGCCCAGCACTGAAGCTTCTTCTCCATCAACCCCGCCACTGTTCAGCCCAGACTCCGAGCCCCCCAGAGCAGGTCTCCTCACTCCCCCGACCACACGTTCAGCTACTCTCCACTCTCTTTACACCTTCAAATCCTTAGACACTAACTCCAGTCCCACCTTTCTCCCAGAAAGTCTCTTTAACACTCCTATTGTATGCTCCCATCATACCTACCACCTGCGATACCATTTAAAGCACCAATCCCTCCCCTTAACACAGGGACCACTCCCCACTTTGCTGCACTACAGTACTTTATAAACGATGAGTGACCAACAGGTTACTAACAAGCAAATCAGTGAACCTTTTTTTTTAAATCATTGAAGCAAAACTAGCTGAAAACAGCTTAATCCAGCTGTAAACAGTTTATCGTTTCTTCTAGAACAGTCTTTTTTAAAAAGAACTTGAGATGCAATTGACATACAACATTGTATTAGTTTTAGGTATGCAACATAAGGATTGGGTGTGTGTCTCTATTGGGAAGTGTTTACCATAATAAATCAGGTTAACATCCATCACTATAGTTATAAACTTGCGTGTGTATGAGAATTTTTATGATCTTCAATATTAGTAACTTTCCAAACATACAATATGGTATTGCTTACTACTGGAGGAGGAAATGGCAGTCCACTCCAGTCTTCTTGCCTGGAGAATCCCATGAACTGAGGGGGCTGGCGGGCTACAGTCCACAGGGTCACAAGACTCAGACACGACTGAGCGACTAACACTTCTTTTCACTTTCATTGCTAACTACAGTCACCATGCTGCCTGTTACATCCTTCGGATTTATCTTACAACCAGAAGTTTGTACCTTTTGACCACCTTCGCCCATTTTAATGGAGATTATCAGGCCCTTAAACCACAGGTATGACCAAGAGGGGACAATCAGCGACTGGACCAGATAAATCAGAACCTGCAACATCCCAGGGCGACGTGAGGCTGATGCTATCTGCCCACAGAAGTGGGCTGCACTTTGGTCTACCAGTTCAGTATATACAAAGCCAAGAGCTTTAAAAACTGTACTCATTTGTGACAAAATATATGTATATATGCATAACACATGCACATATATATACACACAAATATATATCCTTCATCTTGTGGGGGCAGAAAGAGGAATGCTGAAAAGTACAATTAGATTCTGTCTGCTCAACTCTATGTTGCAACGTTTTAAAAATTACACCCTTTGGCAGTGAAATTCTTAAAAGTACTGTGAATAAACAACAGTCTGAAAGCCCGGCAGTAATACGATCTGCCTTTCTTAACAGAGCACACAATTATTAGGAGGATAATTTATTTAGCTCTTTCATTGCCTGGAGTAGGTTATATAATGGCTACCCAAAGACATTAAGCCCCCACGCCTAGACCGTGTGAATGTGACCTTATTTGGAAAAAGTGAAGGATGCTGAAATGAGATTAACCTACATTATCTGGGTGGCGCTAAGGGTCACCACAAGTGTCCCCATAAAATAGAGGCAGTGGGAGATTTCACACAAATACACAGAGAAGTCCAAGTGGTGAAGCAGGCAGAGATGGCAGGGATGGGATAATACGGCCACCAGGCACTGGGAGAGGCAAAGAACGGATCCACCTAGAGCCATCGGAGGGAGCACAGCCTTGTTAACACCTTGACTTTGGTCCAGTGAAATTGACTTTGGACTTCTGGCCTCCACAACTGTGAGAGAATAAACTTCTGTTGTTTTAAGTTACCAAGTTTGCAGTAACACATTACAGCATGTGTGTGCGCGTGCTAAGTCGTTTCAGTCATGTCCGACTCTTCGTGACCCTATGGACTGCAGTCCACCAGGCTCCCCTGTCCATGGGATTCTCCAGGCCAGAATACTGGAGTGGGCTGCCATGCCTTCCTCCAGGGGATCTTCCCGACCCAGGGATGGAACCCACTTCTACTAGAGCCACTTGGGAAGCCCATGCATTACAGCAGCCACAGGAAACTAACACACCAGGGGTCCACTCCACCATCATCTGAGATCTTGGTTCCCAAGTCCTACTGATTCTTAAAGTCCCTTTGTGAAAACCCTGAACCCTAAGGCAGCCCCGCCTAGAGAAGCTATCCTATAAAGGCCCCTCTCTATTTTTAAACACCTTCACTTGTAAGCGTCGCTAAACTTGTAAACTCTGTATTGATAATACTGAAGATGGAATGACGTTCTTGATTACACAAAACCGTTTAATCAACTTCGTCTGTAACAACTGAAATGGGGGGGGGGGGAATGAATGGGAAATTAAGGAATTGGCAGTGATCAATGATCAGCAAAGGGAGGCATCTAATTTAATTTGACAGTAATCAGAGATTTACAGGCACTAATTCTACCAGGGGAAGCCCAGTGTGATGATGGGTCTCTAGCTGAAAAGATAAACTGATTCAGTCAGGAGAGTTTTAAAGAGTAAAATTAAATCTGCACAGACGGACTGAGGACCCAAGTTGATGGACCAGACTAGAACTCCCAACATGGTCTTTGAGTTTGTGAATGGGGTGTGGGGCAGGGGGTGGGAGGTGTTGTCAGGGGAGTTTGTGAGTTTCATCCTGAGCATATGGGGAAAGAAGTTTTGCTGTGAACGGTCAATAAAACAAAGTCTCCAACTTTCTGATGGCTTCAAGTTGCATAGCCTCCTGAAATTTTACAGAGGAATCTGCTTTCAAGGATTGCCCCCACATTTCCAAGTAAGTAGCAAAGTCTGAGAAATTACTAGAGAGAGGGGAACACAGCAACAGTGGACCACAGGTGAAACTGATCATTCTTCAGCTTCTCATTAATTAAGACACCACACTTATCGCAGTATGGCAACTCCCACCCCATCATCACTCCCAGGCTCCTGCAAAATAAATAAATAAATAAATACCTCTCAGTGTATAAAATCAGCAAACTTTTAAATAGCTAAGCTCACACAAAAGAAAAGGAAATATCCCAAGGCAAAAAAAAAAAAATTGAATAGATCCAAGATGAGGCGGCAGCAGCTACGGTGTAGAGAAATAGAAGATACAGGGAAGAAGGGGTGATGGCAAGGAAGGAGATCCTCAGAAAGCAAAGGAAGAAGATCCTCAGAAAGCAAAGGAAGAGGTTGGTCTGTGGGGATAGGAAGCCTGCTCCCTCCCACACGAGGAAGGAGGAGAAGGAGAAACACGCCTATCCTAATTCCTCCGGAGAGGGGCTAGCTGCAGAAAGGCATTCACGCCTAATGACCCCTGTGACGTCTTAGGAGAAAAATTCCAATGTAGAATTTTACTTAGAATGAGGGACGCACAAAGCGTGTGGCCCCAGTCTCGGCACACACTTCCACAGACCCATGGGTGTGCAAAGATGATGTTCACAAAGCACTCTGAAAATGTCTGGCACTTAGTAAGAGCTCCTTAAAAAGATGTTCTTATAATCATTATTGCTTTGCTTTCACTGAGGCCACCTGTAGAGGGTGAAGAGCATTCAAAACTTAGTTCAGCCAAGAAAAAAAAAAGCATCGCCTTGACCTGTCACCTTAGCATATTAAAAAAAAAAAAAAAGAAGAAGCAGCAGCAGCAGCAGCAGCGGCTTGAATCACATTTGAGTGTTTCGAACTCTCTGGAACAGAGCTGCTTTTAAATCCCAAGGCGGTGGTTTAATATTAGTCTACTCTCTCATCTCCTTTAAATATTGACTTCATTGAGATTGCCTACATAGGATCAGACTTAACAGGATTTAAAATAATTCATCCCTTCATCCTGGATCACCCTTCACTGCCTTTAAAATTCATTCCTCTGAAATACATCAAGGATGGGTCACGCATCCAATCTCCAAAATGAAAAGGCAGATGTAAAATGGATCTTCATATGATGGAGAGGAAGGAAATCACTGATCAAAGACACTACTCTTTAATATCACAGAAATATGCATATATGCTTCAGCCATTATACAATGTCCAATGTGTTTCTGTACGTTCAGCCTTCCCTTAATCAAAGCACTTTTATTCGTGATGTTTTAAATAATCAGAATGCATGGAGAATAGGAGGCTCCGATCCGAATGAATTTTCTTTTTACGTAAAAATGAGCCAAGAACAGCTTTCTTTCCAGGACATGTTGGTTTCTTAATAAATACACTAGGTTAAACTCGAGTGAATCATTTCTTCTTTAGCAAACTCTTATTAAGGCACCTAAAATATAGTTGACACTGTTATACACGCCAAGCGTACACTCTGAAAGAGACATGGATCTTCAGGCCTACTTGTGGCCATAATTCAGATTTTTTATAGTGATTTAGGATGACCATCTGCACAGGCTGAATCGTCTCCACCCTCCCCACACCACAACCCCAAATTCACAGTTGAAGCCCTAACCCCTAATATGACTCTATTTGGAGAGAGCTGTATGCAGTCAAAAGGTTAAACGGGCCCCAAAAGGTGGGGTTATTGTTGCTGTTCAGTCACAAAGTCACTCACGTTCGACTCTTTGTGACTCCATGGATTACAGCATGCCAGGCTTCCCTGTCCTTCACTGTCTCCCACAGTTTGCTCAAACTCGTGTCCCATTGAGTCGGTGATACCATCCAACCGTCTCATCCTCTGTTGCCCCCTTCTCCTCCTTCCCTCAATCTTTCCCAGCATCAGAATCTTTTCCAATGAGTCAGCTCTCCACATCAGGTGGCCAAAGTATTGGAGCTTCAGCTAAGGGTGGGGACCTGATCTAATTGGACTGGTGTCCATATAAGAAAAGGAAGAGATGAGAGAGACCTCTCTCTCTCTCCACATTTGCACGGAAGAAAGGCCATAAGAGGCCACAGCAAGAAGCTGGCCACCTACAAACCAAGGAGGGACGCCTCATGAGAAAGCACCCCTACCAGCACCTTGATCTGGGACTCCCAGCCTCAATAAATGTGAGAAGATAAATGTCTGTCACTTAATCCACCCGGTCTGTGATCTTCTGCTGTGGCTACCCGAGCAGACTCATGGACCACCTGAGCATCACACAATCCTACGAGATACCCTTACCCTGCAGAAGAGCATGACTGTAAGAACCAAGGGCAAGCGTCCATCCTCCAAGGGCTGGGGTCAGGTCTGAGAGTTCCTTTCCTGCTTTTTTCCACACGCTGGCAACTCAGAGGGTGGCAGACTATAGCAGCCAGACACGCAGATTCCCAGGCTGGGCGCCTGGACTTCAAAGCCGGCCCCTCCCACCTGGTGCCTTGGACCGCACTAAGTTACTTCAGCTTCCTCATTGTTACAAAAAATGGAGGGGCGATCAAAGTGCCTACCTTATGCGGTGGTGAGCCCTGGGAACATTCCTGGAAGCCCTCAATAAGTGTTAGGGTCTGTGTATTTTGTGTACGAAGAGTGTGTAGAACCAGAAGCCAGGAAGCCCCCCACCTGGCTCCCACCCCCGCCACTCCCTGAGGTCCTCACCAGGGTCCCCAGGGCGTCCTGACCACCCAGTCTGTGAGGCCACTCTCCCTCCTAGCCTCCTGCTTTTCCTCCTAGCCTGATCTTGCCAAATTGCTGCCGCAGGCCGCCTCCCTCCTCACATTAGCAATGTACCGTCCACTTCCCAGATGCCTACAAGCATCCATTTAATGACCAGTCCACCTACATCCTGCTTACACCTCTTTCCCAAACTTTCACTTTAAATTGGAGGATAATTACTTTACAATATTTTGCTGCTTTTTGCCATACATCAACATGAACCGGCCATAGGCACACCTCTGTGTCCCCATCCCCCCTGCCTGATCCTGAACCCCCCTCCCATCTCCCTCCCCACCCCATCCTCCCGGTTGTCATAAAGTACTGCCTGGGACATCTCCATGTGAATGGTCCTCTGGCTCCCCAAGGACTTCCCAGGTGGCACAGAGGTAAAGCCTGCAAGTACAGGATACTCCAGGTTCAATCCCTGGGTGGGGAAGATCCCCTGGAGGAGGCAATGGCAACCCACTCCAGTATTCTTGCCTGGAAAATCCAAAGGACAGAGGAGCCCGGCGGGGTACAGTCCATGGGGTTGCAGAGTCAGACACAACTGAGTGACTGACACACACACTGGCTCCCCAAACCCATCGCTTCCCCCTACTGCCCCGAAGCAGTTCTCTCCACAGGTGTCCCTGAAGCCCAGCCATGCATCTTCCTCCATCCATCACACCCCTAGTCCCACACATAATTATTCACCAGGGCCTCCACCTCTCAAAGTCTCTGCACACCCTCTCCTCCTCCACCCCCCTGGCTGCACCACCATCCCGTCTGGAGGTCTCCCACCCCTGCCTGGAATTCCCTCCCACACAGGGCTCTCGGTCAGAGCAACTCCCAACTCCCAACTCCTCTCTCTGACCTCAGATTACAGTTTTTTTCTCCGGCCCAGACTGGCTCAAGCCACCCTGCAATTCCCCAGCTGTCACACCATCACAGACACTCTTAACGGTGGGGGACACCCTCCACTCTCATTTCCAGGAAGGCAGCTGTCTGGCCTTCCAGCACTGCGCTTGGTTCATCCAGGGCGAGGACAGGAGGGGAAGAAATAAAAGAAAAAGGTCCCAGCCGCCTGCCACAGTGGCTCATCTCTATGCCCGCCATGGGTAAGCTGGCCACCTGACCAACACCTCCCCTCCACTTTCTCAGCTTCAACACAGGCTGACCAAAGCCTTCCCTTCGACCATGAAAATTACAAAATGTGCCGCCACCTGTGCACGTGGTTTCAGCTCGTGTGTGACTGTGATGCAGAAACACTCTTTCCCACTCTCACCCCCTCTCCAAAAGTCTCCAGGTCAGAGACTTCCCTAACCAGCCTAATTAGAGCTGCACCACACCCTCCACCCTCTACCATCCATGACAGCAATCCACAACCCCCTTACTCCATTCTGGTTTTCCATTGGTTCCATTAGGGCTTTCCTCCTTCATGGCACAAAGTGCTCCCTGATTTGGGGATTGGTCCTGCTGAACCCTTCTCACCGCTTTTCAAGCCTCCTCCTTTTTGTAGAATAGCTCAAATGGTAAAGAATCTGCCTGCAATGCAGAAGACCCGGGTTCGATCCCTGGGTTGGGAAGATCCCCTGGAGAAGGAAATGGCAACCCACTCCAGGATTCTTGCCTGGAGAATCCCCTGGATGGAGGAGCCTTGCAGGCTACAGTCCATGGAGTCGCAAAGAGTCAGACACGACTGAGTAACTTCATTTTCTTCTAGAGCCCAATCCCCACCGTCACTTCAAACAGAGCTCACTCTTCCACGCCCCGTGCCTGGCAGTGTCGGGAACACAGAAGAGGCTCAGGCAACATGTACAGGGCCACTGACACCGCCAAGGCTTGTGCAAGGTAAGGAGAGGAGAAGGGAGTGAGGGAGGGAAAGGGAGAAAGGATGGACAGATGGATGCTCCATGCCTCCCCAGTTAACGCGTGAGCCTCGTGGGTTCCTGGACAGAAGGCAGACAGCGGACACGAGACGCTCACGCTAGAACAGAGATCAGATGACGCGGAACAAACAGCAGCCGTGGTGGGCCCTCTCAGGGTGAGACAGAGCACAGAGAGAAGTTCAGGATCGCTGCCAGCCTATGGGGGTGGACTGCGATCCCCTGCTCCACTGGAGGTGCCCAGCCCTCCTGCTGAAGAAAGCACTCTCTCCCTTCCTGAGACCCTGGCTGGGAGAAGTCACCAAGGAGAAGGAGAGCTGGAAGGACAGCCATGACCAGCAGTGAAGTGTGCCATCTGGGCACCTGGCATCCATCACAGAAGGAGCCTCCTGCTTCCCCCCTGTGTCCCCTAAGTCCCTCCCTCCCAGCGTCTGGGCTGTGCCCCTGCCAGGCACCCTTCCCCGCTCCTCACCTTGTCTGAGCCATCTGCATCTTTTCCAGAATAGCTACTCCAGAAGGACAGGGTGTGAGTGTGTGTGTGCCAAGTTGCCTCTTTGCGACCCTGTGGACCGTAGACCACCAGGCTCCTCTGTCCATGGGATTCTCCAGGCAAGAATAGTGATAGAGTGGGTTGCCATTCCCAACCCAGGGATTGAACCCATGTCTCTGACATCTCCTGCACTGGCAGGTAGGCAGATTCTTTACCACTAGCTCCATCTGGGAAGAAAGCCCCCCTAAAGCAAAGACCAACCAGACACACCCAGAATCCCCGTTTCTCCCAGAGAGTCACAGTCCTGAAGGTGCCTGGAGAACGCATCACGCACCTGCCTCCTTCTCTGACCACATCTCCCTGCTGCCCCCTCTCAGCCCCTCTGCTCACCCACGGGCCTCCCTGTAGGTCCTCTGATGAGACAGGGGTATTTCCGCCCTGGCCACAGACTCTCACCCTCACCTACAAGTCTTGCTGAGGTGGCACCACTCACACAGGCTCCCCTGACCCACCTATCAACAGCCAAACCCTCACTCCGGTCCCCAATATCTAGATGGGGAGAAAGGGGAAGCAGTGACAAATAGATGGGGAGAAAGGGGAAGCAGTGGCAGATTTTATTTTCTTGGGATCCAGAATCACTGCAGATGGTGACTGCAGCCATGGACTTAAGACACTTGCTCCATTGAAGAAAAGCTATGACAAACCTAGACATCGTTTTAAAAACCAGAGACATCACTTTATCAACAAAGGTTTGCCTAGTCAAAGCTATGGTTTTTTCAGTAGTGATGTATGGATGTGTGAGTTGGACCATAAAAAAGGCTGAGTGCTGAGGAATTGATGCTTTCCAATTGTGCTGCTGGAGAAGACTCTTGAGAGTCCCTTAGACCACTAGGAGATACAACCAGTCCATTCTAAAGGAAATCAACCCTGAATATTCATTGGAAGGAGTAATGCTGAAGCTGAAGCTCGAATACTTTGGCCACCTGATGCAAAGAGCCCACATGCTGGAAAAGACCCTAATGCTGGGAAAGATTGAGGGCAGGAGGAGAAGGGGACGGCAGAGGATGCGATGGTTGGGTGGCATGTCAATGGACATGAGTTTGAGCAAATTCCAGGAAGTAGTGAAGGACAGGGAGCCTGGCGTGCTGCAGTCTGTGGAGTCACAGAGTCAGGCACGACTGAGCGACTGAGCAACAACAAAGCCTCACTCCAGTCTATTCCTCCCCATGGTGCACAGCACCTCTTAAACCCCACAGAACTCATCAACTGAGTGTGGAGTCTGCCTGGCCCGTGGTGCTGCAGAAACAGTGCTCTGCCTCCTTTGCTGTCATGCTTTCTGCAACCAGAATATTCTCTGGTTCAAAGACAACACCCAACAAACATTCTTGGATGAATAAATGAATGATTGAATGAATGAATGAAAGTACAGCTGGAAGGAAAAGATTCTATTTTAACCAGATCAGAACCTGTTATGGACTGAATCGTGTCTCCCTCAAATGCTTATGTTAAAGACTTAACCCCAATGAGACTACTAGGAGATGAGTTAAAGGTTAAATGAGGACATAAGGGTGGGGCCCTAATCCAACAGGACTGGTGTCCTTGTAAGAAGAGGAAGAGACACCAGTCATACAGGGGACAAGCCATGCAAGGACATGGCAAGAAGACGGCCATCTGCAAGTCGAGGAGACAGGCCTCAGGAGAAATCTAACCTGCTGACACCTTGACCTTGGGCTTCTAGCCTCCAGAACTATGAGACGATAAACTTGTCATTTCAACCACCTGGCTGTGCTACTTTGTTACGGCAGCCTGAGTGGACCAATATAGAACTTTCATGCAAGTTATTAGTGATAGGCTGGCTCGCCGTGTAGATCTCATCTACATCAATGAAATCTAGATGTATAGACATCTAGACAATGCTGGATGAAGTAAACTGAGCAGGTGTGAGCTGGAGGGGATGCCCCAAAATTCAGGAAGAATCGGCATGGGGCTGAGGTCTCTGAGGCTCCAGCCCAAGCCTGAATTCAGTGTAAAAGGGCTGAAAACTATGGTGATTGGCACAACCCAGTAGGAAGTTTTGAAAATAAATTGGTTTCACGCCTTCAACGCATCGGAGTAGAGCGTGAGCCTGTGTGGAGGATACTCATTTAACAGAAAGCAGAAAATATCTTCTGCTGGCTGTATAATTAATTTCAGCATCGCTCTAATTCAAGGAGAAACGACGCTGGACAGCAAACACAGATCACGGTCTTTTATGGGGGCCCATTAATTGCTGTAATTTATGTCACAGAGCAACACAGCTCTGACCCCTGGCTCCCTGCCAGCCACCCTCCTGGGACTCTACACTAAAATCTGTCTTTGTGGAAATGAGGGGGGAAAGCTTCCTTCCCCAGTTTAAACAACGGAGCTCATTAGGGCTGATCTTGGTGATGAGAGCAGAACCCAGGGTTGGGAGACCCTCCCACCCCCACTAGGGAAGTTCTGAAGCCACCATCACCAGGCTCTCCGAGCCCTGACTCCAGCTCCAACGCAGAAAGCAAGTCACATCCCGACACCCTAGAGATATCCTGCAGGTAGGAATCCAGAAACTGCTTCCTGCAAGGAGGAAAAGTGCAAAACAGAGGAGTCTGAGAGAGCTGGGCAGACGGGCCAGGCTGCCCACGCAGGGCAGCAGCACTGCCGTTGTTGCGATTCCTATAAATCCGCCTCCCGTCCACTTAGCTACCGTATGCATGCTTCCTTTGTCGTTGAAATGTACTTATGATCCACAAGGATAAAAGGAAGCCCAAATTCCCTGCCCAATTGGAATTCACCAAAACTCAGAAATCCTAAGGGAAGATGGGGTCCAAATCTAAAAAGATGAGGTACAAATTAAAACAGGTAATGCTAGAATCAGTTCTCTGGCTTTGGAAACGCATCAAAAAGCTCCAGCTCAGCAACAGACGACAAGTTTTTTGAGAGCATGTGTGATTCATCTTTGTATTCCCCACAGCGTCTGGCTCTGAAAGCACCAAATATACTACATCAATAAATTCACTGATTAAAAGATTCAATGTCCATTTGTCTCAACTACCCTTTAACTCTGATCCCCCAGCAGCCCCTTCCTGCTCCAATTCTCTTCCAACTAGGCCCAACTTTTTCAATTTATTTATTTTTAATTGAAGCACAATTGCTTTACAATATTGTGTTGCTGTCTGCAATACATCAACATGAATCAGCCAAAGGTATGTATATAATGGGGGCTTCCCAGGTGGCGCTAGTGCTAAAAAAACCCCCCTGCCACTGCAGGAGACGTAACAGAGGCGGGTTCGATCCCTGGGTCAGGAAGATCCCCTGGAGGAGGGCATGGCAACCCACTCCAGTATCCTTGCCTGGAGAATCCCATGGACAGAGGAGCTTGAAGGGCTACAGTCCGTGGAGTCACAGAGTCCAACATGACTGAAGCGACTTAGCAAGTGAGCAAGCATACATATAATGAATCAGAATGTAACTCGGGGCCAATACAGAGGAAGGCTCAAATTACATCACCTAGAAGCAAATCGATCCGTGGAATCCAGAAGATAATGGGATGGTTGGGCTTGACTACCCTTTGTCAGCCATCCCTGTCAACGGGCTGAGAACAGCAATTCCCCGCTGCCCACGGGATACTCTACTCAGACAGCCTGCATCCAACCCTCCCATTACAGCTGCTCCAAGACCATACCCGCCACACTCCTCTTCTGAGATAATTGCTCCCCTCCTTATTGAGCCCATCATTATCACTACCTACCTGAATATTCACTGGAAGGACTGATACTGAAGCTGAAACGCCAATACTTTGGCCACCTGATGTGAAGAACTGACTCATTGGAAAAGACCCTGATGCTGGGAAAGATTGAAGGGAGGAGAAGGGGACAACAGAGGATGAGATGGTTGGATGGCATCACTGACTCAATGGACATGAGTTTGAGTAAACTCCGGGGGTTGGTGATGGACAGGGAGGCCTGGCGTCCTGCAGTCCATGGGGTCACAAAGAGTCAGACACGTCTGAGCAACTGAACTGAACTGAACTGGCTGAGCACTTGACTCCCTTCCTCCCCCCAAAACCCATCCCCATGTCAACCAGTCACCCAATCTCATCTGGAAATTTCCTTCCTCCCTACCTCCACTACCCCTGACCCAGTCTCCTAAGGATTCCCTGGGGTTCCCTCAAGTCTCCACCTTCCTCCTTCTCTACCCACTGAGGCATCCCGACTTTTTCCCCCTCAAGTCTTTATTGAATTTGTTACAGTATTGCTTCTGTTTTATGTTTTGGTTTCTCGGCTCTGAGGCAAGGAGGATCTTGGCTCTCTGACCAGGGATCGAACCTGCACCCCCTGTATCACAAGGTGAATCTTAACCACTGGACCACCAGGGAAGTCCCTGGGTTTTCTTTCTAAGGACAGTTATGACCATCTTCTGTGCTCAGAGCGTTTAAAAGAAACTCAACTCCTTGAGGAGAAATTAAAATTTGTTCATGATCTGACATGATCATGCTCCCTTTACCTACTTTTTCTTTTTTTGAAACAAAATTTTGACCAGCTTGGATTCCATCAACTTTCATTTGGCCCGAACGCTGTCAGTCAAATGAAGTCTTCATGCTTTAAATGTTTTCATATAATAGTCGTAGTGAGACACATAGTCCCGAAGATTTTGTTTGTTCTTCATTTATTTTTATTTGGATAAAAGACATCTCATATGAAATCAAGCGTTATCAAGTACACCATCCAGTGGTATCAAGTGCATTCACATTGTCATGCAACCATTGCTGCTGCTAAGACGCTTCAGTCGTGTCCGACTCTGTGCGAACCCATAGACGGCAGCCCACCAGGCTCCCCCGTCCCCGGGATTCTCCAGGCAAGAACACTGGAGTGGGTTGCCATTTCCTTCTCCGATGCGTGAAAGTGAAAAGCGAAAGTGAAGTCGCTCAGTCGTGTCCAACTCTTCGCGAGCCCATGGACTGCAGCCCACCAGGCTCCTCCGTCCATGGGATTTTCCAGGCAAGAGTACCACCACCCATCTCCAGAACTCTTTCCATCTTGCAGAACCGAAGCTCCTTACTCTTTAAGCAATAGCTCCCCATGACTTCCTCCTCTGGTAATCACCTTTCTTTGATTTGTCTTTTTTTTTTTTTTTTTTTGAGATTCCATATGAGTGAGATCAGGCAATATCTGTGTTTCTGTGTCTGGCTTATTTTACTTAGCATCATGTCCCCCAAGTTCATCCACGCTGTCACAAATGTCAGGGTTTCCTTCCTTCTCATGCTCAATAATACTCCATCACATATGTGTGCTGCATTTTTTTAATCCATCTGTCCACAGATATTTTTTTCCACGTTGTGAATGATCCTTAACAAACTGTTTTACATTCTTTTCTTCATACTAAGTCTCTGAAGGCTGATGTGGATTTTAGACTCACAGCACATCTCAGTTCACAGCAGGCACATTTCCAGGGTTCAACAGGCAGATGTAGCGGGTGGCCAGGGTTGGACAGGCAGTCCTGGTTCCACAGCTTTGACTGAGTCACTTACTCTCTGAGCCCTGGACCCAGCATAGTCTACCTGAGACAGAGCACTCACAAAAAGGTCTGGTGAACGAAGAAAGGAATGAAGAGATGCTTGTGGTCTTCAGCTGCACAGTGTGGAGGAGAATGCCAATCACACAGATTCAGAGTGAGAATAAAATCACCCCTTTTGGAGCCAAACCAAGGTTGAGGTCTAGAACTGAGAAACCCCATGCAAGAAACTTAACTTCAATAAACCTCGAATTGTTAATCCGTCAACTGGGGGGTGATAGTGGCCAGGATACACCGCATACAGGGCTTGGCATATAATGACCGTTCCCTAGTTGCAGTTAAAACTGAGCAAACAATAGTGACACCACAGTGGGGAAAGGACATGAGCGCAGTAATCAATCACACCATGATTACACGCCAGGGAAGCCTGGTGTGCGGCAGTCCGTGGGTTCGCAGAAACACAACAGCAACAATCGCACCACGCTTATAGGGAGGGGAAGAAAGGAAAAAAGGAAGACAGGACCACAGTAAAGAGGCAGGGAGTAAAGTAGGAAGCAAGGGAGAGAGGAAGGGATGAAAGGAAAGAAGGAAGGACTGCAAGGGGAGAGGTGGGTGTCTCATGGAAACCTTCAAGAAGAGAGACGACCTGCTCAAGGTGGAAAAGTTCACCAGCCCCAGAAAATTGGAGGGGGAGCAGGGGCAGGGGAAGATGTGGTGGTTCCAGAAAAAGGAACACAATAATAGTTGTGCAGCCACCAAGCCAAGGAATCCTTCCCAGCCCTCCCGCCTCCAGCCCCGTGGACGGCTGCTGCCCCTTCCCACGAGGGCCTCAGTCCGCGTCTGCTGACCGGTTCCCAGCGCCACCCGCACACAAGGCTGCCTTCCTCTCTGCATAAATCACGTGTTAAATATCAGGGCTGGCCCCCACGCCCATGCTCCTTGGAAAGAGAAAAACTAGGTCTTCCTTCCCCGCTCGTGCTCTGATTTATACGCCTCCATTTATGGTGTCAGTCGGCGTGAAAGCAGAATTTGTGTTCCTGCAATGACACCATAAATCCTCCCAGCTTCCCCTCCACTTGCTGGGAATCCTGAAAGCTCGGCTTCCGCTGACAGCAGATAAAGGCTCTTAGGGCCAGCCAGAAATTCACAAGCAGGTAACAAAAGGGCTGGATGGGCGGTGTGCACATGTTCGCAGGCACTTGGGTGCAGGGCACGGGCTGCAAGAAGAGCACCTGGGTGAGACCAGAATGCTCCAGGACTTCTTTTTAATACAGGCTGTTCTTTCCATCATCTGAATTAACGTCTCCCAGTGTATTCGTTTGCAAGGGCTGCCATAACAAACAACGTGAGATGGGGCGGCTTCAACAACAGAAATTTATTTTCATCCACAGAGGACTGGATAAAGAAGATATGCTACATATATACAATGGAATATTACTCAGCCATAAAAAGGAAGGGACTGGTGTCATTTGCAGCAACATAGATGGACCTAGAGATTATCTAAGTGAAGTAAATCAGAAAGATCTTAAAAATGATGCAAATGAACAAACTCACAGATTCAGAACACAAACAAGCTTACTAAAGGGGGAAGGTGGGAGAGAGGGATAAATTAAGAACTCTCTTGCCTTTTTTTTGTTTTAGCTGCCTTTAGTGATACACATAGTTTAGGAAACACCAGATACCTACACTCTCTACTCCATACCATTTGTCCCTTTAAAGTTTAGCAAAAAATAAAGAGACAGAAAAAGGATGCGAGGATGGATTCCTAACGATTTCCTGAAACGAATCCTGGTTGAAAATTCCCAGGATTTCAATATGTACAAATAAAAATCCAATCCTCTGTGGTGAATAGTCACAATCATGCTAGACAGAGAGCTGTGATTAATTGCTCAGCCTGGGTGGGGAGCAGGGGTGCAGGGGGGCGGGGGCAGGGTACAGGTAGAGATGGTTCTAGGAAGGAACTGAATTGGGTTTTGGCTCCATCCTCCTTAAAGAGGTCTTTAAAACTCTGTGCTGTGCGAAGTCACTTCAGCCGTGTCCGACTCTTTGCGACCCTATGGACTGTAGCTTGCCAACCTCCTCTATTCATAGAATTCTCCAGGCAAGAATACTGGAGTGGGTTGTCGTGGTCTTCTCCAGGGCATCTTCCTGACCCAGGAACCGAACCCACTTCTCCTGTGTTGCCTGCATCTCCTGCATTGGCAGGTAGGTTCTTTATCACTAGTGCCACCTGGGAAGCCCTAAAACTCTTTCAATAACTATCAGATGAGAAATTCATACCTATCCCCAAAGAGGTTATTTTTCCATTGATATCATTTTGTTTTCTTAAATGGTATCAAGGTCCAAAGAGTAACATCATCTAAATCAGCTATCCAAAAAAAGAAGAAATCATTTTAAATCAATATTATGTAGAGAAGGCAGTGGCAACCCACTGCAGTACTCTTGCCTGGAAAATCCCACGGACAGAGGAGTCCCATAGGCTGCAGTCCGTGGGGTCTCTGTGAGTCGGACATGACTGAGCGCCTTCGCTTTCACTTTTTACTTTCACTTTTCACTTTCATGCACTAGAGAAGGAAATGGCAACCCACTCCAGTGTTCTTGCCTGGAGAATCCCAGGGACAGCGGAGCCTGGTGGGCTGCCGTCTATGGGGTCGCACAGAGTCGGACACGACTAAAGCGACTCAGCAGCAGCAGCAGCAGCATTCATCCCATTAGATACAATCTGATAATTTTAGAAAGACTTAACTGCAAATGTTTCTTTTTTCTCTAAAATCTTGCTCATCTTGTCAAAGTATTAATACATTTTTCAAAGCACAAACCCTCCTAAAATGTAACCACTTAAGAAGGGAGTGGGAGTTTAGTTCTGTTTCTACTGATGACAGGAGGTAAATTTTATTTAAAAGGAGTTTGGGGATTTACCGAGGGTGACATGGACAATGTGGCAATGTCAGACCGGAATGAAATTATCCCAATTCTATCCAGGACACCATTGTTCACAATTCTTTTAAAATTTGGACTTTTTATTCATCATTTACTCAATGGCCTGCAGCAAAGGTGAATTTTTTGGGCAAGAGTGAACTAATGTGGGGACGTCCCTGGTGGTCCAGTGGTTAAGAATCCGCTTTCCACTGCAAGGGACATGGGTTCAATCCCTGCTTGGGGAATTAAGATCCCACAGCCTCAGGCAACTAAGCCCAGAAGCCGCAGCTAGCGAGCCCTCTCACTGCAAGGAGAAAAAAGTCCGAGTGCCGCAACCAAGACCCAGTGCAGCCAGAATCATAATAATAAACTAATCTGTTTGGCCAAGAGTTAAAATTATTTTTCAACTTAAACAATTATTTTTCAACGAGGTATTATCTGTACCTAGTAAACATTTTTTGTTATTCCAATGGCAAAACAGTAACTAATGAAACAACGCGAAATATGCATACACAGCAACATAAATATTTATATAGTCAAGTTCAATAAAAAGAACCATTTCAAGAGAATAGACTATCACCGACTTCAAAAGGATGTTTCTCACTTAAAAAGAAAGTGATCACTAAGGAAACACATTTTAAATTCTGAGATTTTTTTTTGTGGGGGTGGAGGTGTGCCTGTGATGGGAGTTATTACTCAGTTTGATTTCCTCTGGTACTGGGTCTTGTACTGTGAATTTGGGTCAAGTACTAGTTATCTCTTTCTTCCATTAAAATTAATGGCACTTTGTTATGTCAAAATCAGAAAGATTTTAATAGCGTTTTTCATAGAAGACAAGATTCCTGGTTGCAACCTCACCCCTCCCTCTCCACCAAAAGAAAAAAATAGATACTTTGATCATTATCATACTTTTTAAAATGGATCAGTAGTGATAATACCATTATATTGAATGTATTTTTTATCATTACATAAAGAAAAGATTCATAGTATGAACAGTATTAAAAATTCATGTTGTAATTAGGATTGGGTCTCCATGGTCCAGATAAATCGATCAATCAATGTAGGCAGCTGTCTCAATAACTGAAGCTACATAAATATTTGAACTAGCTGGGGAGCCATTCGATGATGTAAATTGTCCAGTTTAGTTGTCCATAAGCATAAGATTAATGAGCTATAGGGCAATCGCCATTTCTTCATTAACTGCATAGTGTGGAAACAAATTAAAAGACCACAGCCACCAAACCATGGAAAGTTCAAACTGGGGCTAGTCCTACGTGTTAGGCACTTGCCAAGCAAGAAGCTGCAAGACGTTTCACATGCATTGTCTCATGCAACCCCCACAGATTCTACTATTTTCCCTTTTTTTGGTTTTTTTTTGGCCTTGCCACAGCATGTGGGATCTTAGTTTCCTGATCAGGGATCAAACCTGGGCCCCCTGCAGTGGAAGCACAGGTCTTAGGCACGGGACTGCCAGGGAAGTCTCTATTTTCCCTTTTTACCAGAGTGGAAACTTGGTCTATACACAGTCCCACCGGCAGCCCAGCTGGGACAAGGCGCAGCCTGAATTTGACTCTCAACCCACAGCTAAGCTGCTTCTTGCCATGTGGAGGGGCCACTGGACCTGGGTTGAAGCCCAAGCTGTCTTACCCAGTGGGTTATTAGATCATTATAAAACAGCTAAATCAGGTAACTTGATGCAACCAAGAAAAATGAAAACAAGTTATCTTAAAGCCTAAATCCTAAATCTCTACATTATGCCACCGCCTAATGAAACAATCCTATGCCATCTGTCCTAACAAACAGGAAGGGGTTCGACCACACGCGTGATCGGAACCTGGTGAACAGCGGAAGCAGTGGTACAGGTGGGACAGTGTAAACAGAAAAGTACAAGTCATAAGTGTAAACATTAGCTGAACACGGACGTGACTGATGCTAGAATCTTAATGCTGATATCTCTGAAGCTCCCTCAGACAGGGCCTTCCCATTCCTGCTGACCTCTGCCTGGATCCGCAGGCCTGGTGGGTCCCTCTGGCCACGAGCCTGAGCCCACCCCCACACCCCCATGGGAGAACTGCTTGCAATGCACCCACAGCCGGGTGTATAGGCCAGAGTCATCTCCCAGGGACTAGAGGGAAGCAGGGGCTTCCCAGGTGGCGGTAGTGGTAAAGAACCTGCCTGTCAATACAGGAGCTGTAAGACACACAGGTTCAACCCCAAGGTCAGGAAGATCCCCTGGAGGAGGAAATGGCAATCCACTCTAGTATCCTTGCTTTAAAAACTCCATGGACAGAGGAGCCTCGCGGGCTACAGTCCATAGGATCGCACAGAGGTGGACATGACTGAAGCAACTTAGCACATAGAGGTGAGCAGAGTGGATGGGAATGGTCAGCCCCTTCTCCTCACCTCCTTCATCTCTCAGGGTGCCTCCCTCCGAATTCATTGCTTTACCCAAGCCAACCTAGCAGACACACTTCAGGCTCTACAGGCTGTTATGGGTTGAAATGTGCCCCCAAAACATTTATGTAAACGCCAGCCCCTCAGTGGGCTTCCCTGGTGGCTCAGACAGTAAAGAATCTGCCTGTGATGTGAGAGACCTGGGTTCGATTCCTGGGTTGGGGAGATCCCCTGGAGGAGGAAATGGCAACCCACTCCAGTATTCTTGCCTGGAGATTCCCCGTGGGCAGTGGAGCCTGGCGGGCTATGGTCCATGGGGTCACAAAGAGTTGGACATGACTAAGCTACTAAGCAGCTTACCCCTCAGTATCCTATAATGTAACCGTCTTTGAAATAAAGTCTCAGCAGATGTAATTAAAGATGAGATCACTGCTCATGTGCTAAGTCGCTTCAGTCCTATTCGACTCTTTGTGACCCCCATGGACTGTAGCCTGCCAGGCTCTGTCCATGGGATTCTCCAGGCAAGAATACTGGAGTAGGTTGCCATTCCCTTCTCCAGGGGATCTTCCTGACCCAGGGATTGAACCCGTATCTCTTAAGTCTCCTGAATTAGCAGGTGGGTTCTTTACCACTAGCACCACCTGGAAAGCCCACGATGAGGTCAGCGCTGGCGCTGCTAAGTCATTTCAGTCGTGTCTGAATCCTTCCCAACCACTCCACATCCGGCCCAACAGGAAGTTAAAAATAAACCACTGAACTGGTGGCCAACTCTGGATAAAGGCTTACTTCCAGAGTACTGATTAACTGAGGTCTCACACAGGGCTCGGCAGAGTCCTACTGTCTGAAGGAAACCTCTGGACGGTCACAAAGCCTCAGAAGGGCAGCCAGAGTCCCCACAGGAAGACCTGGAGTCTCCCGAGCTGCCAAGTCCTGCCATGCATGAAACATCAGGAGAGGCACAGAGGAGTCTTTATGTCCACTCACTAAAACCTGGTTCTGGTCTTCAGAACCCAGACGGGTTCTGGGGTCAGACGGAAAAGAATCTGCTTACAAGATTCTTTCTTGCAAGGAGACCTGGGTTTGATCCCTGGGTCAGGAAGACTTCCTGGAGAAGGAAATGGAAACCCACTCCACTATTCTTGCCTGGGAAATCCCATGGACAGAGGAGCCTGTTGGGCTACAGTCCACAGGGTCGCAAAGAGTCAGAAAGGACTGAAGCAACTTAGCATCCATGCACGGTGGTCCAGTAGATATAAATCCGCCTGCCAATGCAGGGGACACAGGTTCAATGCCTGATCCAGGAAGATCCTGCATTCCTCAGAGCAGCTAACCCCATGAACCTCAACCACTGAGTCCGAGCTCTAGAGTCCATGCTTTGCAATGAGAGAAGCCACTGGATGCAACTTCAGAGTAGCCGCCACAACTAGAGAAATCCAGCGTGCACCAATGAGGACACAGCGCAGTCAAAACATAAAATAAAAGAAATTATTTTAAATGTATTTTTAAAAAAGATAAGTTGAAATCTTACCCTGAACCTCATAGTGGGGCCTTGCTCAGAAACAGGGTCATTGCGGGTGTAATTAGTTAAGACAAGATGAGGTCCTACAGGAATAGGCAGGGTCCCTCATCCACTGTGGCTCATGTCCTTATAGGAAGAGAAGGGACACAGGGAGAACACTGGGAAAACAGAGAGAGAGATGGGATGATGTGGCTACAAGCCAAGAAATACCAGAGACTGCTGCCAATCCACCAGAAGCTGGAAGAAACTGCTAGTCACTCAGTTGTGTCCAACCCTTTGCAAATCCGACCCATCGACTGCAGCTCGCCAGGCTCCTCTGTCCATGGGATTCTCCGGGCAAAAATACTGGAATGGGTAGCCATTCCCTTCTCCAGGGGATCTTTCCAACCCAAGGATTGAACCCGGGTCTTCTACATTGCAGGCAAATCCTTTACCATCTGAGCCACCGGGGAAGCCCAGTGAAGTTGGGAGAGGGGCAAAGAAAAGCTCCCCTCCGGGTTTCACAGGGAGATAGGCCCTGCCGACAATTGATTTCAGAATCTTTAAGTCTCCAGAACCGTTGGACAACACAATTCCTGTTGTTTGAGGCCACCCTGTTTGTGGCGCGGGCCCAGGAAACAAATACAAATGTGGAAACCGAAGATGTGAGTAGGGTTAGTTCATCAGGAAATCTCAGCTAGCCCTAAAGTCACTTCCTCTGTAGCGGTAAGTACGGAATCAGCGATCTCCTGGGATAGGCCTATCACAACAGGGGAAGAGGGTGATAACTGACAATCACTGAAACTGCTTCCACTACAACGCACATCGGTGTCTGTAACATTGCACCATAAACGAGAGGAGGTTCACCAACGGCGTAGGTGAAGGCTCCTACCAAACTACTGAAGCACACTGGCGGCATGCTCTGAGGCTATCAAAGGCTTAGCTTTCAAAGTCAGTCTCTTTGAGTATCCACAGAAAGTGCCTTCCCGCCAAACTTTGTGAACCCATTACTTGGCACATTGGTCTGACTTTAATCACCCTCCACCCCACGCCCTGCCCTGCCCCACTCCAACCCACAGCAAAGTTCGATGCTGGGCCTCTCCCAGGGGTGACCCAGAGACAGAGGGGTGGCCAACAGAGGCTGGAAGAAGAGAGAACTTGCAAAATGCATATTCCTTACACTTACTTTTGCCTGGTGTGCATGTGTGTGCTGAGGTGCCCAGTTGTGTCTGACTTTTTGTGACTCCATGGACTGCAGCTCACCGGGCTCGTCCGTCCATGGGATTGTTCAGGCAAGAATACTGGAGTGGGTTGCCATTTCCTCCTCCAGGGGATCTTCCCAACCCAGGGATCAAACCCAAGTCTCATGCATTGCAGGCGGATTCTTTACCATCTGAGCCACCAGGGGAGCCCTGATAAAACCATGAAATACAAAGTCTGTCATGATAGTAATGACAAACCATAAAATGGTTCTGCCAGCTGGGGATTCATCAAGGGTCACGTGCGTGAACGTCAAGGCTAAGAAATATAGGACCCAGATTCGAGCTGGGGGCCCTCAGGTGGACAGGCTTCTGTGGGAAGGCAGAGGGACAAGCTAACACAGGGCACTTCTCATCCCCTAGTCTTATGAAGACACCTGTCCTGCTGATCAGGGCCCACCCACGAGACCTCACTCTATTGTAATTACCTCTTTAAAGTCCTTACCTCCAAAAACAGCTCCATTCTGTGGTCTGAGGGGTTAGGACTCCAACACTGGATTTGGGAAGGTGGATAGGAGTGAGGGTGGACACAATTCATCCCAGAACAAAAGCCCCAAGAGATGCAAGGCTTGTGCCTCTAAGTAAGGATGCTCGGGATGATAGCAGCTTACAACCACTTCGAACACCAAACACCGGCCTACAAGCCATTTCTGGGGCAGAGCACACTGAGCAACTCTACTGAAAAGGTCGCTGATGCCCAGGCACCAATGAGGCATGGCCCACCCAGCTGTTTGTAATAAATCACGTTACTTTCCTAATGTTGAAATTTTCCTCTGTCACCCTGAGATGGATGAACCTCTCAGATTACACACGGAGAAATCCAACACCATCATGTTCCTTTCCCAGAAAAAAACAACAACGAAAACCAACTCTGTTCTAAGGTCTTGCTTTTCATTCTCTCCACTCACATATAATTGTCACTGACCCTTCATTAAATGGTCACACTATTTACCCATCCAAGGTAAGTACTGTGCCGAAAGAGCCGAGGTCCAATCAGCACTTTGGGGGAATATTTCTGCTTGAACTCCTGCAGCAGGGTCTATAGGATCCCAGTTGAACAGCTGCTGCAGTTCTTTAAGCACAGGAAGTCTGAGCCCTGGGCCTCTCCATCGCCTTGAATGATGACTCAGGAGACAGCGGGGTCATAGGTCTTGAGGCTCCACTGAAGGGCATTTCCCCCAAGATCTTAATGTTACATATGCCAGAGCATGTCTTCTGTCTCCCAGACAGTGAGTAACACAAACACAACTGAATTTATTTCTCACCCAGATGCTTCATCTTGCTTGTCTTTCTTTTATGGAGCAAAGTAACACAGTGGATGTTTCCATAGAGGAACCAGGACTGATTCTGCAGAATTTTAACTGTGGTTCCTTAAAACCCTATAATGCTTCATCGGTCACTCACTGAGGAAATTTTCTTTTTTTAATTTTATTGATATATAGTTGATTTATAAGTTGTGTTAATTTCCGCTGCATAGCAAACTGATTCAGTTTACGTATATTCTTTTATATATATTCTTTTCCATGGGACTTCCCTGTTAGCTCAGACGGTAAAGAATCCGCCTGCAAGGCAGGAGACCCGGGTTCCATCCCTGGGTTGGGAAGATCCCCTGGAGAAGGGAAAGGCAACCCATGCCAATATTTTTGCTTGGAGAATCCCATGGAGAGAGAGGAGCCTGGCAGGCTACAGTCCATGGGGTCCCAAAGAGTCAGACAGGACTGAGCAACTAAGCATAAGCACAATTCTTGTTCATATTCTTCTCTATTATGTTTATCACAGGATGCTGAACATACTTCCCTGTGCTATACAGTAAAGTCTGTGGAAACACTTTCACTATAATACCGTAAGTTCTATATTTGTGGTTCACGGTTCAGTTCTGATCCTAGAACCCAGTTTTCCTGAGGGCAGATCTGGTTCTGGGGTCTACTCACAGTGTATTTGGTGCCTTAGACACACACACACACACACACACACATACACACACAAAGACATTCACTGGAGGAGCCATTCGGGACAGACACCACTTGGCTTGCCCACCCATGTGCCCTCAAGGCACCAGGTGCCATGGAGCTGCAGCCACTCAAAGGGGGCGCCTTTTTCCAACTGGTCTACCAGAGGAGACTCCTTTTTCTAAACAGTCTGCCCAGGGCAACACCTTTTTCTAACCAGTCTGTCTAGACATTCATGGTTTTTCTAATTTGTACAAAAGCCCATACAAGCTGCCAGCGGCTCTGCATAATGAAAGAAATCAATAAATGTTTGAATGAAAAAAAATACGTGATCATCTGCAACAGCCAAGTCAAGGTAATGCTTTCTTTAGAAACTCACTCACAACTGGGAAATTTCTCCAGCCATGAGCGTTCTGACCTCACAGTACACCTAGCAAATGGCTTTAGATGAAGAGATAAATCTTTAACAAGGACATTATGAAAATGGAAAGAGTTTTCCATTGAGTGTAGAGGGAATGACTCAGAAGAGGGAGAAGAAGCCATCAGCTGTTTTCTCTTTTTTCCCTTCTCTATCTTCCTTTCCCTTCCCCTCGGCCTTGAATAACCTTCCTTCTAACAAAGAGATCTTAGAGTATCTTCAAAAGTTGACATTTAGTACTTTAAACTCCAAAATTAGCTTTAATTCAAGAAACATTCCTGTCCCACAGGCAACAGGAAACAATCAATATTCTATTCTCACATCATAGAATGACTGGGAGCCAAATGTAGCTGAAAAAGTAGATGAATAAAGTTGCCTTTGAAGAACGGGGGATAAGTCTGGGGGGCACTATAGGAACTGGAAAGACAGATATTTTGACAATAATAATCCAGTAAAAAATTCTCAGTGCAATCCTGGACTCGCAAGAGATCTTAGATTACAATGGAAATAATGGGAACTCCTAGCAAAGGGACCAGAGAAGGCAATGGCACCCCACTCCAGTACTCTTGCCTGGAAAATCCCATGCACGGAGGAGCCTGGTGGGCTGCAGTCCATGGGGTCGCTAAGAGTTGGACACGACTGAGCGACTTCCCTTTCACTTTTCACTTTCATGCATTGGAGAAGGAAATGGCAACCCACTCCAGTGTTCTTGCCAGGAGAATCCCAGGGACAGGGGAGCCTGGTGGGCTGCCGTCTATGGGGTCGCACAGAGTTGGACACGACTGAAGCGACTTAGCAGCAGCAGCAAAGGGACAGTTAACAAATATAGGATTTCCCAGGCAAGAATACTGGAGTGGGTTGCCATTTCCTCCTCCAGGAGATCTACCCGACCTGGGGACTGAACCTGCGTCTCACTGAACTTGTGTCTCCTGCACTGCAGGCAGATTCTTTACAGCTGAGTCACCAGGGAACCCCACCACATATACATAAAATACACATGTATGTATATATTATGTAATTGATATGCATTTTATATATACACATATATTTAGTCAAATTTCCCTTGAATTCTAATGAGATATTATCACCAGTTTACAAACACAAAAATTGGAATTTAGAGTATTTAAATACCTTGCACAAGATCACACAGATACTAGGTAGCACCAGAAAAGCCATAGGAACCCAAGGCTTTCAGTCTGTAAGCCTAAGCCTGAGCTTTAATACATGACCCCATTGTCATGCAACAGGTTAGAAAATTCAGTCAAAAATCCCTATCCAACACAAAGATTTTTCTGCAGACAACAATGAAACACTGGCAAGCTTCACTGATAATTTATAAGGTAAAACCAACAACAAACCCTCTCGTTTACTTTAGCATAAAAAATAAGAGAAAGACTGAAGAAAAAAGACTAATTGGCTTTACTAGACAAAATATAAAATTTTTCTGTACTCCTCTCCCCAAAAAAGGAGTCAGAAAGTGAATCAAAAGCCAAATGCCAATTGGGAGAAAACATGTGCAGCATAACAGATTAAAAAAAAGCTATTATCTTTAATATGTAAAAAGTTTGTGCAAATCAATAAGACAAACAGGAGGAACCTGGGGATAAATCATTAACAATAGTTAATAAAAGAGGAAACACACTTTCAATCAAATACACAAATTATGATAAACCTTACTAATTATCAAAACACACTTTTTAATGTATACATATACACACATATGCATGTGTATATATGTATACATCTGTATCACATGTAACCAGCCCAAACACCTAAACCCAGTGATTATCACTGGGTAGTATGATTACAGATGACTTTTACTTTCTTCTTTGTGTTTCTGTTTATTTTCCAAAAGGGACTGGGGGTGGGGATCATATTTAAATAATCAGATTTAAAAATGATAATTTTTAAGGTATCTAAAACAGAGGTAGAGTATATAATGAAACATGTTTAGTCAAATGTGGTAGCAAATAGTAATATAAGTGGCAATTCAAGAATAAAATATCAATCCATGGCAGTTAACAAATATTAGCCTTGGATTTATTTTGATTAACTAGAAACCTCAAATAGTCTAGAATGTACCTGTGACTAGACTAGCTTAAAGAATTCTAAAACATGAGCTACTTAATCCAAAGTACTTTAAAAAATTATTTTAGAGATATTTATAGTTAATCGTAGGAAAACAGACTTATATTCGATGATTTAGATATATTTTTTAAATAAATATACCCTGTTGGAATCTGTAGGACATTATTCTAAGTCTGATTATTGGAAAGAAACTATCTGTTACGCTACAAGCTCTCAGGCACTTTAATTTAATGGCTTCTATGATAAAAAGCTCATTCTTGATCTGGGAAAAGGCATCTCAGGGTAACGAATTGGGTGGGAGTGCCGTAGCCACAAAGCACCTTCCCTCCAAAGGGAAATTCAAGTTTCATTATGTCAAATTGGCCTTGAAATTACAACTGCCGCTCACAAATGTTAGTTTTTAATAGAATAAAATGTCATCCTGTGGGACTGACACTTTACAAACCTGAAGAAGTGTTTTCAAGTTTTTTATTGGTATTGTAAGTGTAAACGTTCAACTGAGAACTGAGTCATCGACTAGTTTCTCTAATTAAATTTTTAACCGGGAATAAAGAATGCACTTAAAAAGCTCGACTGCTACTTCAGAGCTGCGGTAATTCCAATGAAAGACCAGATTACGTAAGTGGTAACACTCATCTGTAGCCATTTGGTTTCACTAAAGTAGGGCTCAGATAACGTGCTAGAATATTTGGATCCCAGACTTTACAGCCACTTTCCCTAAACCTGCATTTTCACTCGGCACTTCCTCCTTCCATTTGCCTCCAGCGTCCCTTCTCAGTCCAGATGAGGACAGACCAAGGGCTTAGAAAAGTTAGTCTAGCTCTGCCCATCTGCATAATAAGCAAGGCAAAGGTACAGGGTATTTTCTTTGTTTTCAATAAATAATCTGTGTTCATTCTTGAAGGGGGGTGGTCTACCAAGGAGGCTATTAGCGAATGTTCAGTGAGCCACATAAGACATGCACCTGCAGCTTCACCATTTAATTCAAAATCCTCATACACAATTTTCTGCCTCCAGTGCAAAGGAAAGGTACTAAAACTAAGACTGAACAGTAACCAGAGCTACTCAAAGTGGGTACCAGTCCTCATCACTTCCTTCACTAAGAAAGTCTGCTACCCAAAAGTTATGTGTGTTGATATTTAGTTTAGTATTATGATTTTTACTTAATAGTACACACACACCAGGCTCAAGCTCTTCATCTCACAGTGAACTTGTAAAAGATGGCAGACCAGGACCTCTGCCCACACTCAGGAGACCTGGAGTGCCCTGTGAACCTAGCATATTGGAGCTCTCAGTTCAGTTCAGTTGTTCAGTTGAGTCCGACTCTTTGCGACCGCGTGGACTGCAGCACACCAGGCTTCCCTGTCCATCACCAACTCCTGGAGCTTGCTCAAACTCACATCCATCGAGTCAGTGATGCCATCCAACCAGCTCATCCTCTGTTGTCCCCTTCCTAGGGGTGGAAAAAGCCCTCTCAGTACCCAGGACCACACATGGAGGTCTTCACCCACAAGCAGCCCAGTTAACTCCAGGGCTTTAGGCTTTGGTTCATTCATGGCTGGTTCATGACCTGATTCACTGCTCTTTAATACTTTTATTTGAGGGAACTTCCCTGATGGTCCAGTGGTTAAGAATTCACCTTCCAGTGCAGGGCACATGAATTCAATCCCTGGTCAGGGAACTAACATCCCACATGTGGCAGAGCAACCAAGCCCATGTGCCACAACTAGAGAGCCCACGTGCCGATACTACTGAGCCCCAAGCTCTGGAGCCTGCATGCCACAACTACAGAGAAGCTGCAGTGAACATCCCTTATGCCACGACTAAGACCCAATGCATGTATACCTGTGGCGGATTCATTTTGATATTTGGCAAAACTAATACAGTTATGTAAAGTTTAAAAATAAAATAAAATTAAAAAAAAAAAAAGACCCAATGCAGCCAAGTAAGTAAATACATATTTTTTAAATACTTTTATTTGAAAACCCTTAGCAGGATTACCAACACTGATGAGATTTCCTCGTTTTGCCATTTCCTGAGGAGTTTCTCAAAATGCAAGACTTTGGAAGCCCTTGGGCACCCCGGGCAGCTGGTCAATCTAAGGCTGCACAATTGGGACAACAGTACCTACTACAGAAGGCCATTGTAAGGGATAAATTCTATTCCGCAGCAAAGCATCTAGGGCGTGGCCTAGCAGACAGTATGTGATCCATAAATGTTAATGATTACTATCGTTATCAGTATTACATCCTTGTGGTCAAAGCAGAGAGCAAGCACTCAGTCCTTTCCTGTAGACTTTTGATGATTCAGAAGGTCACAAAATCCTGCTTTGCTCCAGGTAGATAAAGAATCACTGGGATTCTGAACTTTACCCCATCATCTGGAACAGAGGTAGCAAGCCTCCTCGTGGGTAGCTGCATCTTCCACCTCCTCTGACCCTGAGCACCATGCTCCACGCCCGGAGAGCATCCGTCACTGCTGTTCACCCTCGCCATGCGCTTACACAGAGCTCTGGCAAAGAGTAGGTCATGACGAAGAGAGGAGCTTCCTGGAAGAAGAGTATCTGAGCCGGACACCTTGCCAGAAAGCCGAGAGACCGGATGTAAGACAACAGAAACTCAGTAGGAAATTAAAATGGCAGAGCTACAACATGGCCAGTTATTAGAGAAATGCAAATCAGAACCACAATGAGGTGTCACCTCACACCGGAGTGGCCATCATTAAAAAGTCTGCAAATAACAAACGGTGGAGAGAGTGTGGAGAAAGGGGAACCCTCCGACACTGTTGGTGGGAATGTGAACTGGGGCAGCCACTATGGAGAACCATACGGAGGTTCCTTAAAAAACTAAACACAGAGCTACCACATGATCCAGCAATCCCACTCCTGGGCATATAGACAAAACCATAACTCAAAAAGATGCATGCACCCTCTTGTTCACAGAAGCGCTGTTCACAATAGCCAAGATGTGGCAACAACCTAAATGTGCATCAACAGATGAAAGAATAAACACGTGGCACAGGGACTTCCCTGGTGGCCCAGGGGTTAGGACTTGGGCCCCTTCACTGCCAGAGCCCCAGGCTCAATCCCTGGTCAAGGAACTAAGATCTCACAAGCCACAAGGTACAACACCCCCAAAAAAAATATATATATGAGATGTGATATATGTACAGTGGAATACTACTCAGCCATATGAAATAATGCCATCTGCAGCAACATTGAAACAAATAGATTATCATACCACCATGTGATATCATTCATGTATATGGGGAATATTTATATATGATATGTGATATGCCAAATCTAAACTACAGTACAAATGAACCAATCCATGAAACAGACACCAAATCACAGACACAGAGAGCAGACTAGTGGCTGCCAAGGGGGAGGAGGTTAGGGGAGGGATGGAGTGGGAGGTCAGGGTCAGCAGATGTAAGAAGGGATATATATAGAATGGATATATTTTTATATATATAGAATGGATAAACAAGGTCCTACTGTACAGCACAAGGAACTATCTTCAATACCCTATGATAAACCATAATTTAAAAGAAGATAAAAAGGAACACATATATATATATGAAAAGTATATATATATGAAAGTAAAAAGTTAAAGTGAAGTCGCTCAGTCATATCCAACTCTTTGGGACCCCATGGACTATAGCCTGTCAGGTTCCTCCGTCCATGGGATTCTCCAGGCAAGAATACTGGAGTGGGTTGCCATTTCCTTCGCCAGGTGATCTTCCCAACCCAGGGATCGAACATGGGTCTCCAGCACTGCAGGCAGACTCTTTACCGTCTGCGCTACCAGGGAATCATATATATAAATATATATGCCAAACATTCTGTTGTACAGCAAAAATTAACACAACATTGTAAATCAACTATACTTCATTTAAAAAAAAATGACAGAAAAACTCAAGGAAAGGGATGAGAACAAATCAAACGGCTCAGAGAACAGGCAAGAGAAGTAAGCAGGTTTGCTAAATGTTTTGGCAGCAAGCTGGCCAAGAGACTGATAAACTTATAAAAAAAAAAAAAATGTGTAGTCAAAGAGACAGAATCCAAAGCTCCATATATCTCCATGGGAGACATCCAAAGAAATGTATGTTTGCAAATAGCAGCATCGTCCATCTGTTGTGGTGTCGGTACATTTTCTCAGCAAAGAGCTGAGGGTCCTTTAACATTCCTATGACATTGCAGAATATTTTTCTGCCTCTGGTAGGTCCCTCTAATGCCTAGGTGGCTTCCTTAATGAGTCCCCGAAGAAGGCACAGCTGTTCTGGGTCTGGAATGTTTCCCAAAGAGCTCTAGCTGAACCACCTGTCCCATCTACCCACCGCTCACATAGGCACAACCAGGAAAGGCAAGCGAGTGAGACAGACAGGGCTTTCAAACCATTCCCGGCCAACTAGAACATCACTGTCATCCAGAAGGTCATCCGCATGTCCTGGGGAGATCAAAGCATTCTTCAATCCATTCAGAAAACATTCACTGAGCATCCTTTCTCTACCAGGTACTATTCTAGCCACCAGGCATACAGCAGTGCTCCCTTCCTCTTGGGGCTTCCAGGCTAGTGGGGAGACAAATAATAAACACATGAGCCCGTAAATATATACCACGGGATCAGGTGATGTTATGAGTTGGAAGGAGTCTGCCCCCAGTTCATCAGTGTAAGTCCTGTCTTAGTCTGTCCAGGCTGCTACAACACGTACCAGAGGCTAGATGGCTTATAAATAGCAGAAATTTATTTCTCCCAATTCTGAAGGCTGGGAAGTCCAAGATCCAGGCTTAGATTTGGTATCTGGTCAGAGTTCTCTCCCTGGTTCATCGACTGACATCTACTCACTGTGTCTTCATGTGGCAGAAAGGGCAAAAGAGCTTTCTAGGGTCTCTCTTTTTTCTTTTTAAGTGTATGTTCGGAGTTAATTGGCTTACAGCATTCTGTTAGTTTCTGCTGTACAACGAGGCAAACCAGCTATCTGTATACATATATCCCTTCCCTCCTGGGCCTCCCATCTCACCCATCTAGGTCATCACAGGGCACTGAGCTGAGTTCCCCGTGCTATTGGGGTCTCCTCTTTAAGACCACGAATCCCGCTCATAAGGGCTCTGCTTTCATGCCTAATCACCTCCCAAAGCCCCCACCTCCTAATACCATCACCTCAGGGATGAGGTTTTAACCTATGAACTCTGAGGGGACACATTCAGACTAACCCCCAGGACCTGAGAACGTGACCTTATTTGGCAACGATGATCTTGCCAGAGGTCATCACGTGAGGTTATCAGGACGGACCGTGATCCAACATGACTGACATCCTCGTAGAAAGGGGAAATGCAGATGACACACACAGAGGGCAACGACATGAAGGGACACAGCGGGAAGACAGCTGTCCACAGACCAAGGAGAGGGGCCTGGAGCAGACCCAGCCCTGACCTGGGCTCTGGCCTCCAGAACCGTGCGGCAATAAGTGTGCTATTTAACCGCCTAGTGTGCAGTACTGAGTCACAGGGGCTCCAGCAAACTAACACAGGTGATGGGACGCACTTTGAGGAAAGACAGAGCAAGGTGAGGGGGCAGAGAGCAACAGGGGATGGGGACAACACAGAGGGTCATCAGAGAGAGCCCATGCTGACCCCCAGGGTCCCAAACAGGCCTGGTTGTTCACTCCACCAGGACCAGCCCTCAAGGGGCTTCTTGGGTGGACAAAACAGCCCCAAAAGGCCCCAGGCGTACACCTGTGCTTACACCTGGCTCAGTGCATTTTATGCCCAAGTTAAACAGCAGCTTTTGTTCCTCAAAAGGATTTCACTTCTCCCAATGTCCCTCTTTTTCTTTCTTCTCATCCGCCCACCACACACTCTATCCATCCTCCTTCCCAGGAAGAAATAACAGGACACAATTCAGAGTTGTCCGAGCAAGAGTCAAGCTCTCCCAAAGATCCGTCTACACTCCATCACATCCTTTCCCTGGGACCCAGGCCTGGCAGGGGCAGGAAGGAAGAAATCAGGCATGTCAAGCCAAGGTCATAGTCTCAACTGTACATCTGCCTCATCTGAGTGTAATCTGCAACTCAAACTCAATTAGCACAGGTGCTAACACACCACAGTGACCCAAATCCTCATCCCAACACACAAACCTCCATTCAGACAGGACTGCTGACAGGGAGAAGCAACAAAGCAGTAGCTCTTAACATTTTGGGGGTAAATAATTCCTTTTAGAAGCTGATGAAGTTATGGATCCTTGTCCCAGAAATATAATTATACATATACAATTTACAGGGATCCACAGAACTTCAAAGATTGAAAGTGGGAGGAGAAGGGGATGACAGAGGATGAGGTGCTTGGATGGCATCACCGACTCAATGAGTTTGAGTAAGCTCCAGGAGTTAGCGATGGACAGGGAGGCCTGGTGTGCTGCAGTCCATGGGGTCGCAAAGACTGAGCGACTGAACTGAACTGAACAGAACCTCAAAGCTCAGCTATGGTCCCTTGCTAGTTAATGGAATCCAGGGAACCAATCGCTGCGAGAACTACCCAGAAACAAAGACAAAGAAGAAACAGGGAGCAAGCAAGATGGGTCAGGCTTCAAAATACATCAAAAAGAGGATTCAAAATACATGAAAGAGGACTGATTGCCTTAATACACAGAAATGCTTATAAATCAGGAAGAGAAAGACCAACAACCCAAGGGAAAATGGTGAATGGTCACAAATAATGAACAGAAATGAAATGCAAATTGTTGTTGGACATTTGAAATACGTTAAACTCACAAATATGATAAACTACACATAACACAGGATATTAAGTTTAACCAACTAGATTGGCAAAGATCAAAAAGTCTGACAGTATCTTATACTGATAAAAATCTGGAAATTTGATGAGAGTATAAACTAGGACAACTTCCTTGGCAGGCAGTTTGGCGAGACTCATCAACAGTTTCGGAGAAGGCAATGGCACCCACTCCAGTACTCTTGCCTGGAAAATCCCATGCACGGAGGAGCCTGGTGGGCTGCAGTCCATGGGGTCGCTAAGAGTCGGACACGACTGAGCGACTTCACTTTCACTTTTCACTTTCATGCATTGCAGAATGAAATGGCAACCCACTCCAGTGTTCTTGCCTGGAGAATCCCAGGGACGCGGGAGCCTGGTGGGCTGCTGTCTATGGGGTCGCACAGAGTCGGACACGACTGAAGTGACTTAGCAGCAGCATTAACAGTTCAAACAGTCATATCCTTGGGAATTCCCCGGCAGTCCAGTGGTTAGGACTCAGTCGGCACTGTCATTACCAGGGCCAGGGTTTGATCCCTGGCCAGGGAACTAAAATCCCGAAAGCCACACAGTGCAGCCAAAAAAAAAGAAAATCAGACATACCCTTTCACCTAGAACTAGGAATTTAAACCTCAGATATACTTGAACATTTACAAGATGATACATAGGCACGGATATGTACTACAGCACAATTGGGATACAGCAAGTCCCCTACATATGAACCTTCAAGCTGTGAACTTTCAAAGATGCAACTGGGCAATCACATGTCCAATCACGCAAGAAAGTTCACGTGTCTGGTGTACGTTGTCACGTGCGTGCATCCTCTACAAATGGTCGTGCTTTTGTGTACTTCACTGTACAGCACTGTATAGAGTCCAGTCGCTCAGTGTCTTTATTTCAAGCTCAGAGCCTCTGCCATCAACAGGAGTCACATTGCAGCTTGCCCTTCGTCTCCTATTGCTAATGATCCTTCCGCTCTACCATCTCCCACCTCTAGTCAATAACGCTTCTTGCCCGTTCACTCGACGCCAACCCCTGCATGTCAGCTGTGGTACTGTGCTATACTTTTCAAGGTACTGTAAGACTAAAAAGGTTTTCTTTACTTTTGTGTTTGTTTTTATGTATTATTTGTGTGAAAAGTATTATAACCTATTACAGCACAGTACTCTATAACTGATTGTACTAGTTGGGTACCTAGGCTAACTTTGTTGGATTTCCGAACAAACTGGACTTACTCTCAGAATGTGCTCTCAGAACAGAACTCAATTCGTATGTAGGGGATTTACTGTAACAAAAAAATCGTATGCAACCTAAATGCCCATTCTTTAATTGTGCTTAATTCTTTAAATAATGTCCATTGACGTCCTCATCAAGGAATGGCTAAATAAATATGGTACCTCCATGTACTGAATGGGCTTCCATGGTGGCATAGTGGTAAAGAATCCTTCTGCCAATGCAGGAGATGCAGTTTTGATCCCTGGTCTGGGAAGATCCCCTGGGGAAGGAAATGGCTACCCACTCCAGTATTCTTGCCTGGAAAAACCCATGGACAGAAGAGCCAGGCGGGCTATTGTCCATGGGGTTGAAAAAAATCGGACACAGCTTAGCAACTGAACAACAGCATGTACTAAATACCACGCAGTAATTAAAAAGAGTAAGATAATTCTTTAGTAAATTTGGGGAAAGGATGTTCGAGACATACTGCTAAGTGAAAAAAGCAACACACTGAACAGCATGTATGGTGTAAAAATATCTCTTCCTATATCTATCCATTTACAAATGTATGTGTATAGAATATCAAACGTATGCACACTTGGATGAAGATGGAGTATGTGTGGAAGGAGACACAGGAAGCCAGAAGTGGGGTGCCTCTGGGGAGAGGAATCCAACCAATACCCAGGCACCCAGGTGGAGGCAGAATTACCTCTCGCTGCACCCGCTCTGGAAACCTTTCCATTTAAGACCACGTGTCTGTATCACCCATTCCAGACTTTAACCAAATGACTCTTAAAACATAAACACACAGAAGTGATTAAAAACCAAAAAGGATTCCGTAAGTAGAAACCGCATAGCTAGGGAGGGCAGAGAAGGCAATGGCACCCCACTCCAGTACTCTTGCCTGGAAAATCCCATGCACGGAGGAGCCTGGTGGGCTGCAGTCCATGGGGTCGCTAAGAGTCGGACACGACTGAGCGACTTCACTTTCACTTTTCACTTTCCTGCACTGGAGAAGGAAATGGCAACCCACTCCAGTGTTCTTGCCTGGAGAATCCCAGGAACGGGGGAGCCTGGTGGGCTGCCATCTATGGGGTCGCACAGAGTCAGACACAACTGAAGCGACTTAGCAGCAGCAGCAGCAGCAGCTAGGGAGGGCAGAGCCAGTTCAGTGGAAGTGGTAACAGGATGTTAGGAGATGGCACTCACCTAGCAGCCCTTCTGTCACCCAAATGTCCCAAACCAGGACTCAGAGAACTATCCAGTTTCCCACAACTCAGGAGTGATCGAAAGGGAGGGTCTCTCCCACTGTCTCTTGATTAGACCCACTGGTGGACAAGTTAGCCCAACTCTCTGGCCATGACATCCTCAAGAGAAAATACATAGAATGTATAACTGTATCTCAAAAGCGCCCACAAACCCAACAGAGAGCCCTGGGCATCCTAGTGAAAAGAAACATGATGCCAGAATATTCCCACAATGATGCTCGGTGCTGGGAACTGGCCTCTGTGGGCTGTTCCCTCATTCCAGAGGAGGCGAGCACCACACTAGGTGTGCAAGGTGACGCAGGGAGCCCCCCACTCCGTTTATGGAACCGGCCTGGATTCAGATCAAGACCCTGAACTCTGGCCCGTCTCCCGCAGGAAACCGTGGACACCTGGCCCCGCTGCCCCGCTTCCCCTTCTGGGCCAAAGACTTCCTCCGCAGCTGCTGAACTCTGCTGCGAGCTCGCCCCAGAAACTGCCCTTGGCGAGTGTCCAAGGCCACACCCCTCCCCAGGGCCGCTCCCAGCCAATGATCGTCCAGGGCCCTTCCCCCCAACCCAGACCCACCCCCCCCCCACCCCCAGATATAAAGATATAAAGACCTAAAGCCTCCAGCTTGGACATCTCAGCTCCTGGAGAACTGCATGGCGTGGGTGGAGGACTTCAGCTGGGACTGCATCAGGGTCCAAGGCTGCCTGACTTCTCCCCCAGCCTCCCCTCACCTCTCCTCCTCTCACGGTGCTGATATACACCGAGCATACACCCCAAGACCACACTCCTTCCTTCCCAAGGTCTGCTTCCCAGGAAGTCACCTACAATCCAGTCCTCATCATCTAAGAAGCTGTTGCAGGTTGAACTGTGCCCCGCAGAGAGATGCATAGGTCCCATCCTTGGCACCTGTGAATATGGCCTTATGAGAAATGGGATCTTTGCAGATGTTATCAAGGCGAGCTCCTACTAGTTTACAGTCGACCCTAAATCCAACTGGGCTGGCTTCCCTTGTGGCTCAGACAGTAAAGAATCTGCTTGCAATGTAGTCCATGGGGTCGCAAAGAGTTGGATACAACTGAGTGACTGAACTGAACTGCAATGCCGAAGACCTGGGTTCAACCCCTAGGTCCAGAAGATGACCTGGAGAAGGAAATGGCTACCCACTCCAGTATTTTTGCCTGGAGAATCCCATGGACAGAGGAGCCTGGCAGGGGCTTGCAAAGAGTCAGACGCAACTGAGCAACTGACACTTTCACTACTTTTCTAAATCCCATGGCTGGTGTCCTTATAAGGAGAGGGAGATTTGGAGACAGAGAAGACTCACAGGGGATAGAAGGACCTGTGAGGACAGAGGCAGACACTGGGGTGCTGCAGCCCCAAGCCCAGACACGCCAGGGATGGTTGGCAAGTACCAGAACCTCGCCTAAAGCTTTCAAAGACCCATTCACCCACACCTTGATTTTGGACTCTGGGCTTCCAGAAGTCTAAGAAAATAAAATTTTGTTGTTTTAAGTCCCCCAGTTTGTGGTCATTTTTAAAGAAACTTATTTTGTATTGCAAAAGGAGACAGGGATGGCAGAGGAAGAGATGGTTGGACGGAATCACTGACTCAATGGACATGAGTTTGAGCAAACTCCAGGAGATAGTGAAAGACAGAGGAGCCTAGCATGCTACGGTCCATGTCCAAAGAGTTGGATGTGACTTAGCAACTGAGCAACAGTAGCCAGTTAACAACGTTGTGATAGCTTCAGGTGCACGGCAGAGCCACTCAGCCATATATACACATCTATCCATTCTCCCCCAAACTCCCCTCCCCTTTCGGTCATTTGTTAGGGCATCCAATGCGGAAAACGCAGGAGACGTGGGTTAGATCCTTGGATCGGGAAGATCCCCTGGTGGAGGGCATGGCAACCCACCCCAGTATTCATGCCTGGAGAATCCCACGGACAGAGCAGTCTGGTAGGCTACAGTCCACAGTGTTGCAACAAGTTGGGACACAACTCAAACGACTTAGCATGCGCACACCCTGACAATAGAGAAGAGAAGGTCAGAGGAAAAAATCCATCCAGGCCAACTTCCTCGTGGTCAACGCAGGTAAGGATACCAGAGAGGTGGTTCTTATTTGCTCAGGGTCACTTCAAGCATCTAATGAGAAAACGCATGGAAGACCCTGGATACGCCACAAAGTGCTCTACCGCTGAGCTGGCATTCAGGAGAAAGGAGGGGCGACAGCTCTCTGCTTTTGTAGAAGCTCCGCCTCCTTGGGTACCATTCAGGCCCCGTGGTTCACCCCTCTCCTGCCGGTCATCCTACCAGCCAGCAGCACTGCATCAGAGAACGTGAAATTCAATTCACATCAGCACTTGAAAGCGGCCAGGGCCCAGGCTGAGTGGGGGAAGCGGTTTCGCCAGTTTGCTAAAAATAAGGCTCAGGGATTATCTATAGGTTTCAATTAGCCAAGAGAGCAAGCAGGTTGCTCGGTTACCATGAATAATCGAGATGGGGTGTATAGCCCGAGATAAATGATACCTCGTGCCCAGCCCACTTTTTCACAGAGGACACCCAGCCTGCCCCTTCTCAGGGCAGACGATGGGGGCCAGTCCCCACACCTCCCAGGAGGAGAACCCTGGGCATGGATGACCGCCACGTGGCCCTGGAACAGCCTCCAGCGTGCACACCACTGTAGTTGAGCCCAGCCGGCAGCAATGACTCCACACACCCACAGAGAAAATTTCAGGTTGTGCTCCTCTTCACGGGCATGGTTCAGCACTGTTGTGCTGACTCAAAGCGCCCTTTGAAGTCCTTGGGACTTGAGGATCAATGAACACTGAGAAGCGAGCCCTACGTGCCAATTTCCATCATTCACAAGGACTTCAAAAAGATGAGGCAGGGCAGGAAGTTCAAAAAAGACTGTGCCTTCGAACTGCAGCATGCAATCTCCGAAATTATAGGCACAGCCTTACACACGCGACTCTTAGAGCAGGTGCTTTTTGCCCGATGCCTCTCACTTGCCAAGAAATCCCTGCTGAGGGTTAATAGGAATATCCAGTTCCCTAAGCATTTCTTGTGCCTCAGAGCTATTACCGCTAAATTTCTAGCACTTAAAAAAAAAAAATTACAGGATTTAGCACCTGTTTGTCTCCGAAATACTTGCTAAAAAGGGATCTGCCAAAAGGCCACCTCTAAAATTAGTCATATTTCCTGCTCTGAAAAACATAGTAAATTCTATTTTTAGTAACTCCTTCACTCCAGGTACCTGGAGCTATTATGCTCGGGCATAATTATTGGCAACTTCCTAAGCAGGCAACCCTTATTTTTAGCCCCAAAATAGCTCCAATGAAAATGATTAACAGGCTTTAAAAAAAAAACTAAGGGTTAGAACAAGGTATTTAAGCATCTTAACCAATCATTTTACGTACCTAACTTCACAGAGACTTAATCACCGAAAAAAAGTAATTGCGGCAATAACTATTTTCCCTTCCTGCAGTTTTGCCTGTCGGTGAAAACAGCTCTATACCTGAAGGCAGCTACGCTCATCCCTGTCAGCCTCTCCAACTATACTTTCTTCATGTTTTAAATGTGATAACCTTGGGCCTTCCCGGTGGCCCAGCGATTAAGGATCCACCTGCCAATGCAGGGGACCCGGGTTCGATCCCTGGTCCCGGGAGATCCTGCAAGTCGCTAGGCAACTGAGCCAGTGAGGCACAACTGCTGAGCCCCTGCTCTAGACCCACGTCACCACTACCGCCCTCATGTGCTGTGACGACTGGAGTCTGTGCATCCTCGACCCCGTGCTCCGCAACGAGAGAAGCCACTGCAATGAGAAGTCCATGCACCACAACGAAGAGCAGCCCGCGCAGCAACAAAGACCCAGTGCAGCCATAGAGAGAGAAACAAATACTTTTGAAAAATTAAGTACCATAACCTATCAAGTGCCAGAGACTCTGCATTGCCCAGGTATTGGGGACCAGCATCAAAGGCTGTGAGCACTCCTCCCCCCTGGGTCTTTACAAGTTATCACTTCATACTCCTGCACGGCAACTTCATTCTTTGTCTCAAAGCCACCGAGAATCCTTTTCAAAGTCTGATCCTGTCATCATTTTTTTTCCTCGTCTAATCATCAACTTAGTCAAAGACAAGACTGAGAATGTGCTGGTTAAGAGTTTCACATGATCTAGTGAATGATTTATTTTTAAAGCCACGTTAAGGCAGGCTGTACCACCTGAAAGCTCCTAGAGGACGAAGTGAGGCCCTGCCCAAAGCCGTTGGGTTTTTTCAAGCAGTAAAAGGGCCAACCGGATTCAAATGACTCTCAAACAACTTTGGAAAGAGGTATGCAAAAGAAAAGCCAGGGCCGGGGGAGGTGGAGGGGGGGGGGGGATTCTTTCCTGCAGGCAGTGATGAGAAAAGGTGCCTCTTGATAAGATAGGATTGGATGAAAGTCAGGGAAAAGTGTCTCATTTTTCAACCTGATTCAGACAGTAATTCCCAGCGTGCCGTGGAGGATGGCACCCATAGCTTTTTGGAAACGTGCACAAATCAAAATGCAACACACACCAAGTGCCCTAAACCAGTGATACTCTGGATTTTGGCATAAATCACCCAAAACAACATGCCCAGTTTGAGACCACAACTGCGGGCGTGGGGCGCCTCCTCTTCTTGCTTTTCTCCATTCCCCTCTGCAGATTTTTCCTGAACTGATTCCTCAGGACAGGTTGCCCTGGATCCTCACACTCTGGGGATGGTGTGGGGGGCAGGGGCGGGGGAGAATACATCGATTCCTCCACACACACATCTTAGTACATCATTCATGACTTCATGTGTGGTCTGTGGTCTGTGTCCTCTCAAAAAGAAAGGAAAAGAGAAAAGTGAAGAGCTTTCTCCAAAAAGTATGCACCTCCCCCAAGGGGAAATTATTGAGAGGAGAGGGCCTCCTGGGACACTCACATCACCCACTCTGGGGACATTTCATTTCCCTTCCTCCAGGTCCTGTCACCTCCAGTTGTTCCCTAGCTTGGCTCTCAGGAGTAACTACTCTCTGGGTGAAATCTCTATTAATAGGTCACCTTTTAAAGAGACCTGGAAGGCTGCAAATTGTGTGAGGTTGATTTCACCTTTGTTTTGTTCTTAGTAAGACAGGATCCAGCACATGAGTGGGGCTGGGGACTCATCAACTCAGCAGTCCTTCCTAGGTAGAGTCATCTCACACACACACACACACACAAGGTAGAGTCATGTACACACACACACACACACACACACATTTTAATCTCTACAATCTGCCAAAACCCCAAATCTATTAGTTAAGCATTAAGGCATTATTCGGAGAAGGCAATGGCACCCTACTCCAGTACTCTTGCCTGGAAAATCCCATGGACGGAGGGGCCTGGTAGGCTGCAGTTCATGGGGTCCAGAAGAGTTGGACACGACTGAGCGACTTCACTTTCACTTTTCACTTTCATGCATTGGAGAAGGAAATGGCAACCCACTCCAGTGTTCTTGCCTGGAGAATCCCTGGGACAGGGGAGCCTGGTGGGCTGCCGTCTACGGGGTGGCACATAGTTTCACACGACTGAAACGACTTAGCAGCAGCAGCAGCAAGGCGTTATTGGATCTGTGAGATAAAAGCTATGAATGACACCCATCGTTTCTTTAAAGCTGGCCATTATGTGAACTAAAATCCAGACTTCTCAGGAGGCTTGCAGTCCCGGAGCCCCTGATTGTCCCTGCTGAAGTAGGGCACACATCAGAAATATCTCCCACTCTGCTCCACCACTCTAAGATCCACCTTCCTTAACTAGATTCAATCAATTAGTCCAGCGCAATAATTTTACGTCCAATTAATTGGTCCTCCCCTTGCGGAGAGGAAGTGAAATGCAGCGTTTGAAAAAGACAAGATGAGATAAACGGGCGTGAGCCCCTAAGGGGTGCGGGGGGTGGGGCGGAATCCTCACTGGACCCCATCCGGGCAGGAATTCCTCGCATTCCAGAGTGCCTGGGGGCCCAGCCCTGAGCTCCAGAACCGCAGCACCCGGCTAGGGACTGAGTTCGGAGTGCAACCCCGGGCCGTTCAGCCAAAGCACACAGCCTGATGTTAGGGAGGGAAAGGGCAGTGGCGAGGAGCCGAGCCACAGGAGAGAATAAGGCAGCCCGAACAAGCTAAGCGGCCGGGCAGGGGGAGCGCGCGCGCGCCTAAACGTTGCCCATTATGCTGTGAGCAGAGCACCTCGTCTCTTTCTGCTAAGTTTCAAAGAGGAAACGGACGTAACCAGACTGACTCCTCTACATTTCGAGTGAAAAGTAAGTTCTATCACCAGTGCCAGGCACGCGGAAGTGAGCTCTCTGTAATTAGCGAGCCGGATCCGCGGGCATCCCCGCCTTCGCCCAGACGCGATGGGTTAAGTTCCCAGCCCACTGCGAACCCAGGAGTAAGCGGCGCTGCCGCTCACTTTGGACTTAGAAGGAGGTTTGGAGGGGTTTTCTTCTTCTTCTTGAAAGAGCCCCTCCATTCAGTGAGTTCCTCTCCCAAACACTCCCCCTTGTGCATGGAAATTGAAGCCAGAGGCACTTTGAAAACTACTCACTGCTAACCCCACTTGCTAACCCCACTTACCCGAAACAAAGGGGCACACCACCTCGAGAGACTGTAGGAAGGGAACAAGTGACAAGGGTGATGAAGACCTGCAGTCACATGCCAGGGGCTCCAGCACACAGGAGGGAACTGGCAAGAGAGATTAAAGCCAGGAGAAGCTGGGGGTCAGAGGCCAGGGCAGTTCGCTCTGGGGTCAGAGGGCCCACAGCAGTGCGAGGGCCCACAGCAGTGCGTCCGGGACCCCCAGGCTGGCAGAGGATCCCAGGGCAGAGAGTGGCTGGGCAGGTGGGAAGCCCGGAGCCTCCCTGCCTTTCCCAAACTGCTGGCGTCTCTCTGTCTGAATGGGCCACCAAAGGGTGTTGCTACCCACCCGACCTGGGCTGAGCAAGCCCCAGCCTGGGGTGGGGGTGGGGGGAGCCTTGAGTCTGAGATGACCATGAAGCTCCAGCCTGAAGTGGCTCCAAACTTAGAGTAACTCCCGGGCTAGCTTGCGCAGCATCTCAAAAGTAAGTCATCCTGTATTGAGTTTCTTCTCAGATCTAAGTGAACAGCTGAGGTCTAGCAGGGCCTTGCCTGACAAGGGCTCACACCCTGCTAACTTTCCAAGGGGCTGGAGGGGCTGCTCCAAGGTGTCTGGGGGGCTTGGGGGCGGGAGGAGGTCTTCCTTTGCTTTCCTCGCTTCTAGGAGATAAGGTCTCTCCCAACATCTGAAGTCTGGGGGTATCAGTGCCAGTGGCCCCCACCCCAGCGGCGGGAGTGAGGAGGGAAGGAGGGGGTGGGATGTCTGGGGGTGCGGTGGGGGTGATCCAGGACGTAGGGGCGGGAAGGGTGGTTGGTGGGAGGGGCGGCGTGTGAAAACCCTCCTGTGACCAGGTAAAACGTCCCCTAACTCCGCACCCCACAGGTGGGAATGTCCCTGGGGTCTCGGCCTTTCCCTACCTCCTCCCCAGAGCCCGCGAGGGGGATCAGCCTCTAAATTGGCCCCCAAGGGCTGGCTAATCGGCTCTCCCACCTTCAACATCAGGGCCCACGCACTCCAGTCCTGGGCCCAGCTTCTCCACTGATCTTGCCGCCCCTATCGGCTCGAGAGCAGAGTCCCCCCCTCCCCGCACTGCACCCCAACCCCGCGCTGGTGTCCGCCAGGCGGCGCCTTTCGAGATGCAAAAAGGCTGCGGGCGGCTGGCTTCGCGGCGAAACCAGTCGCCCCCCACTCCCCCACCCCACCAGGGAAAGTGACTCCAGATCGCTCCTCTGGGAAATGCCAGAATCCTGGTCTGCGAGAGCTAGCGCACGCGTTTGGCTCGACCCCGCGTTCAACCCGAGAGGAAAAGCAGGCGGAGCGGGGAGGTGCTGGGCCGGGGCTCCGCAGCCAGACTCGCAGCGCAGGGCTGGCTCCCCGTAGGGTCCCCGCCGCCCCTCCCGCCCCGATCTCCCATCCCGGGGCTGAGAGGCGGGGAGATCCAGGGGCCAGCGCCCCGGGCGGCTCACCTTCTCTCCGGTCAGCACGTGCAGCCCCTCGCGCACCTTGGCGAAGGAGCCCTCGCCCAGCTTTCTGCTGCCGATGAGGTAGTTGCCCACGCGCTTGTGGTGCTGGAAGTCGCGGAGCCGCTCTCGGGGCACGCCGCTCACCCAGGCCGGCAGGAAACTTCCTTCGCAGGCGGCCGCCGGCCTGGCAGCGTCCTCGGCGCCGCCGCCGCCGCCGCCGCCGCCGCCCCCGGGCGCCGCCGGCTCGCCCAGGAGCCCGTCCCCCGCCGCCGCCGGCATCGCGCCGCTCCGGTTCGGCTCCCGAGCTCGCGGCTCCTCCTCCTCTTCGGCCGGCTCCCCGGGCTCCTCCCGCCGCCGCCGCCGCCGCCGCAGCTGCCTTGGGCCCGGCCCCGCCCGGCCCGCCGCTCCCGCGCCCCTGGCCGCCGCCGAGCGCGGCGCGCAGACAATAGCGGCCGCCGGGGCCACGGGGTACCGGGGACCCGCCCCCCACCCCCAAGAAGTTCTTTTACTGAGGCTCCTTGCGGAGACCCTGCCCCGAGTCCCGTCCAGGCGGCTAGTGACCGTCTCCTGGCTCGGGTGCGCGGGGAGCGCGCCGGCCGTGGAGGGGCGTTGGGGCGGCGGGGGGCGCGATCCTGTGCCGGGTCCCGGAGCCGAGATGTCTGGTCCCGGAGCCTGGGGCGCCTCGGCCGCCTCCGCCCTCGCCGCCACCGGCTGGCCCGCACGGACGCGGGTCCGGCTTGCTAGTTCCTAGCTGCGCGCCGGGCGGCCGCTCCCGCCCGAGAGCCGGCGCGCGCGGCGGGCTGCAAGCGCCCTCTGGAAGGCAGCAGAAGAAAGCCCCATTCAGTTTGAATTTGCAGAAATTTAATCCGGTCGCGGGCGGCGGGAACAGATGCGAGCTCCACTCCGCAGCGTGTGCACTTTCAAATCCCTCGTAGCCCCTCCTTCCCCGCGCGCAACAGCCAAACTCGACCCTCGCCGGAGAGGGGAGGGCCCTAGGAGGAGGGCGGCGGGGCCACCTGAGCTCCAGACAGGGGGGGACCCCGCGCGGCCTCTGAGACGCGCGCTCCCGGGCCGCCCAAATCGGGCCGCCTCCGCTTGTGCCTCTCGCCCGGCTTCTGGGCTTGGGCTTTCTGGACCTTTCGGCTTAGAAATCCGCCACCAGCAGCCGCACCCACCCGGGGCAGGAGGAAAGGAAGGAGGCGCTCTCGAAGCCGGTGGACTGTGGTTTAAGTGCCCGGTATCCAGCCCCGGGCCCCGCACACAGTAGGACCCTCTGGACCCCGGATGAATGGATAGAGGGATGGGTGGATGGATGGAAGGATGGAGTGGCGAAAGCCTGGGCTTACACCAGGCGGGCACGCGGTGTTGGAGGAGGAGCAGCCGCAACAATAATAGTAGCAGCAGCAACGTAGGAATCAGGGCGTTTGCTCCCTCTGCTTGTACATTTACACCTTCGCTGCTTTCCATTGAAACGATGCCGGCGATTGCAGGACGCGGTGGACCAGCGCTCCCTGCTCCTGGAGGCTTTTGTTGTGAGGCGCCCGGACCCTGCTCATCTCTGGTAAACAAGTGCAACCGCCCTGACCACTCTGATCCTCTCCGGGATCCCCAAAGTCTTCTCAAAGCAAAAAATGAGGGCAGGGAGGTGGGGGTGGCGAGTGGAGGGCTGGTAGGGGGAGATACCCCCCTTTTGTATTGCAAAATGCTACCTGTTGAGCAGCCAGATAAAAGGCGCCAGCGTTTAATGCGTACTTAACCCCCCGTCAGAGTTACAGCATCGGAGCTGAAAGGCAGGATTTGGTCCTAACCAAGTTCCTTTCACTACTAATTCCTTGGTAAACAATTATGGCACGATCCACGTCAGTGCTCTGAGATTGGGGCGGGGCAGGATGAGAAAGGGATGCTCGGCAGTCATTAATCCAGTGTCTCCGGGGCTTTCTGACCCAGAGAAACGCCTATTTTAAGTAGATCTCGTTTCAAAAATGCTATAATCAGCTACTCACGGGTTATGACTGAGGTTGTTTTCCATCAGCCTTCTCGTCGTTCCCTTTTCCCAATATTAAAAATACACTTTAAAAATGTTTTTCTTGTTGTGCCTAAGGGGCTTCTTTACCACCACTCCACTCCCATAATTTCTGCAAGGCCAATGTAATCACAAGAATGTCTCAGATTCAGCAATCAAATGTTAGGACAATGGAAGGCAGGGGAGAGAAAGGCTGTATGACCAGCACCGTGCCTGAAGAGTGAATGTTTAACAAACATCTCATGGATGACAAATATGGAGCTCACTTTGAGAGCGAAACCATTCTGCCTCTTCTTTCAGAGAAAGGTTTTAGAGTTTTCCCAATTAATAGCATGTGTATTAGTAGAGTATTGCTGTTCAGTCACCAAGTCCTGCCTGACTGTTTGCCACTCCAAGAACTGCAGCATACGAGGGTCCCCTGTCCTTCACTATCTCCCGGAGTTTGCTCAGACTCATGTCCATTGAGTTGGTGATGCCATCCAACCATCTCATCTTCTGCTGCCCTCTTCTCCTGCCTTCAATCTTTCCCAGCATTAGGGTCTTTTCCAATGAGTTGGCTCTTTGCATCAGGTGGCCAAAGTATTGGAGCTTCAGCTTCAGCATCAGTCCTTCCAATGAATATTTAGGGTTGATTTTCTTTAGGATTGACTGGTTTGCTCTCCTTGCTGTCCAAGGGACTCTTAACTTTCTTTAAATTTTTGGATAATTAGCTCTGTATGAAAATGTAGAAATTACTTTCTTATAATGTAAGGCAAATGTCAGAGACAGTTCATCAAAGTGTCTTTATGGAATTAAAAAAAAAGCTAGCTAATTCTTCCATACATGGTGGAAGACATTTACAATGAAATAGAGATTTTCTTTCCTTTTAATTATCCTCTTGGGGTGGAGGTCAGGAAAGGGGTGAAGAAGAGAGAAAATCCAAGCCCGTTAAATCTTTTTCAAGCCTGATGCCTGGGTTTGATTCAAGCTCACTGCTAACTCCATCAGCTGGGATGGATGCCAAAGAGAAGTCCAGATCCTACCCTTCCTGGGCTTCGTAACTGGTGTTTGAACTACAGGTCCTGTTCTCTGAAATGGCCTTGTTTAATAAGGAATAACCCCAGAAATCTCTTTATGTAGGACAGATGAGTACCCAAAACAATGGACTGCCCTCATATGAGACAGAAATGCAGAAAACACCTAGCTGAAAGCACAGTCCAGCACTGAAGACTCTCTACTGATTATCTCGAACTCTATTTCTTATCTGCCTGTGGGACCTCCCTGAGCACTACATTTCAGCTGCCTTCACCTCTGCACCTTTGCCTCTGCCATGAACTTGCCCAGTCAGCTGCCCCAACCCCATTTCTAACCCACACAGACTTTCCCTGCCTCATGAAGCCCTCCACCATCACTGAGCTGCAAGAGGCTAATCGCTCCTCCTTCTTTCTTATTCCATATCCCTCGTTCTTCTTAAGTCCTATATTGTTGTTTTTTAGTCACTAAGTCATGTCTGACTCTTTTGTGACCCCATGGACTGTAGCCCACCAGGCTCCTCTGTCCGTGGGATTCTCCAGGCAAGAATACTGGAGTGGGGTGCCATTTCCTTCTCCAGAGGATCTTTCCCACCCAGGGATCGAACCTGCGTCTCCTGCATTGGAAGTTGTATTTTTTACCACTAAGCCACTGGGGAAGCCCCCCAAAGTCCTATGTTACTTCCTACTGAATGTCTTGCTTCTCTTTTAGACTCTTTGCAAATGGGAGCTCCCTTATTTTATATTGATATTTGCCCTGGAGCACCTAGCACAGTGCCTGAGACATGGCCATTTCTCAGTATATATTTATTGCATAAGTGAAAGCAATTGTTCATGGATTCTCAAATGAGTGGAGTTTAGTTGCTCCAGACAGGAAGATCCCCCTCTGTCCTGGGGAAAGACATTTCTAACAGTTTTCTAAAGAGTTGGTTGCCTATGGGTGGTCAACAAATATAATTGTTTGTCTTGTCAGAGTCGGACAATTCTCTAACTTAGATGCATTAACCCTTTAAAAAAAAATTTACCAACGACAGTGGGCTGGAAAGCCGTGAAAAGCTTTCTCAGTTGACTTGTACCAGCTGCTTCCTTCCTCCCTGTCTCCTTCTCCATCTCCTCCCACCATATGGCTGGGAGACGATCTGTGTGCTCCCACAGAACGCCAGCTAGGAGACCCAGCTGGAAGCAGTCAAAGACAATTAGAAGTAATCAGGCTGGCATGGCCAGGAAATGAAAGTTGGCTGGAGGGAGTTAGGCTGGCAGAGCCGGCTGGTGACTGGAGAAGGAAAGCGAAGACAGCAGGCACGAAGAAACTTTGCCTGGAAGACAATTCTCTGAGCACTACCCCTTGATTCTCCCCAAAGAAAGCTGTCGGTTAATCAGAGGCAGGACTCGAACTCATGGTCCCCAGAGTTCATGTCCACCGTGATCTTGTCAGAGCACAGAGGCTGAGGAAGGCGGAGTCCCCTCCGGCACGGGCTGGGGTGGGGAGGCAACTTCGCCTGGCTCTGAAGAGCGGACCGCATGCGGTACCTAGCAGTGAACTCCTTGTCTGAAAGTGAGTCGTGACTCACCATCTCCCTGTGCCCCCGTCTCCTCCATCTATAAAACTGGGGTATTGAGGAAGCGTGAGGATTCAGCGAGATGATGCACACAGAGCATTCAGCCCAGAGCCTGGCACTGAGAAGCACCTGGTAAATTTTAGCTCTCACCCCTTCAGTCAATACTGGCATCATCACCACACTTGGAAAAGTCACTCCAGAATGCCACACACACAACTGCCCTTATCACAGAGGAAGCCAAAGCATTTCCTCCAGTTTGGACCACTTCCCTAAGTCAGAGTCCTGTGACCAACCGCCTTCTTCTCCACCAGGCTGTCTGAAAGGATCTCGGACTTACACTGGGCTCAGCGCACGCACACACACACACCGCCCTACTCCTATCCTAGGGCTTCACCCAAATTTGCCCCAAAATTTAAGAGTCATCCTCTGCTTTCTCTCCTTCCTGGGTCTCATATCCAGTCCCTCAGCAAATGTCAGTTCTGTTCAGTTCAGTCGCTCAGTCGCCTCTGACTCTTTGTGACCCCATGGACTACAGCACGCAAGGCCACCCACGTTTGACCAGAGCTCATCACCTTCACCTCTGTCACCCTCTTCAAGCCAGCCACCAGGCTCTCTCTCATCCTAATCCATGTCCTAAAGGAAATCAGCCCTGAGTATTCATTGGAAGGACTGATGCTGAAGCTGAAGTTCTAATACTTTGGCCACCAGATGCGAAGAGCCGACTCATTGGAAAAGACCCTGATGCTGGGAAAGACCGAGGGCAAAAGGAGAAGGGGACTGCAGACCATGAGATGGTTAGATAGCATCACCGACTCCACGGACATGAGTTTGAGCAAACCCAGGAGATAGTGAAGGACAGGGGATCCTGGCGTGCTACAGTCCATGGGGTCACAAAGAATCGGACACAACTTAGCAACTGAACAATAACAACAATTTAAGGTTTGGTCCCTTCCTCCAAATTCCAGAGGGAGGCTATTGAGAAGAAATGAAAGTTAAAGTGTTTTCTAGAAAGAGGCCCTCACACCTTCCCCTCCACCGACCATTTCTCCTTGCTTGCATTTCTCATTGTCGGTCAACACCAACAACATCCTCACCAGCAACATCCCTGTGGACCACGAGGCGCTTCCCCCTCTGTGACCCCTCCCATTACTTCTCCCACCTCACCTCCCCTTTTCACTCCAGTGAAGCCACACCAGGCTGCCTGTTGCTCCCACGAGTACCAGGCTTACTCCTGCAGTGGGCCCTTTAACTTATGCATTCCCTAAAAAAACTTCCTCCCAAATACCTGTTTCTTCGGGTCTTGGTTCAAATGTCACCCCCTCTGTGAGCCTGGGTCTGACCCCTTCGTTTACAATGCAGACCTCCCCCAGACTCTCACCTCCCCAACCCCCTCTTCCCCTTCTCTGCTTGATTTTCCTTCCTGGCACTTAACACCACCGACAAATCATGCATTTTCCTTATTTACTTTGTTTACCTTCTGTCTCCTTTCCTAGAATGGAGGCTCCATGAGGGCTGGGACTTCAGTTCAGGGCTCTCTGCCTGGAGCCAGGCGTACAGGAAGTACTCAATACACATCTGTCCTGATTGAATGAATTTGTGATTCACAGGTTCTCCCACAGCCAAAGAGGGGACCATGATACACGAGAAAGCAGAAAAAAAGAAACACAGCGAAACTGAGTTCTGCTAGAGAAAGCATACATCATCAAGACAGATTTGAAAGAAAAAAAAAAAAGAATCAATAACCATGCCACAAAGATAAACCTCCAAGCAAGCTCATTTGTAGTGTGGCAGGAAGGGAAAGGCTATTATTAGCACTAAGATTGGAAATTGATGACCCCCATTATGGGTGCTAACCCTTGTCTGGTTCTGGCTGGGGACTGGGCGGCACCCGGCAGCATCCTGGGGTCTGCAGTGACCCCTGAGTGAGCACACAGTGGAGCAGCTCTAGAATGTGAGTGCTGGGCGGGGGGTCAGAGAGGAAGGACACCGGGGAACTGAGTCCACTCATCTGTTGCAGGTCGGGCACACAGGCAGGCTGACTGCACAAGCCTGCCCTGGGCGGTCCAGTGGCCGGACTCAGACAAACGAGAGTCAGGCGCCGCCTGCTGGCGACTGGGCTCTGATTTCCCTCCACTCAACTGCCCAAGGAGCCACAGACAGAATACCAGTCTGGAAACCAGAATCGACACTCACCAGCCCGTTCGGTGACCCTGAGTAGGGCATTTACTATCTCTGACCTCACTTCTCTCCGTCTCTAAAGGGAATAACTCCTTCCTGTCACTCCTAGTCCCCAGGACTGCCGCCTGGATAAAATGAAGCAAATTGGCGTGAATGTGCCTCTCTTAAATGGAAGCTACTTTGGTCGCTGGTGTCTTAAGCCAAAACGCAAAGTGTCTGGGGCATACATTCTCGTGGTTGTTCAGTCTCCAAGTCAGGTCTGACTCTCTGGCGATCCTGTGAAATGTAGCCCACCAGGTTCCTCTGTCCATAGGATTCTCCAGGCAAGAATACTGGAGTGGTTTGCCATTCCCTTCTCTAGGGAAACTTCCAGACCCAGGGATCAAATCCAAGTCTCCTGAATTGGCAGGCAGATTCTTTACCACTAAGCCACCAGGGAAGCCCTGGTTATACATTGTATGTATTAGCCACTCAGTCGTGTCCAATACTTTGTGACTCCATGGACTATAGCCCACCAGGCTCCTCTGTCCATGGAATTCTCCAGGTAAGAATACTAGAGGGGGTTGCCATTCCCTTCTCAAGGGGATCTTCCCAGCCCAGGGATTGAACCCGGGTCTCCTGCATTGCAGGCAGATTCTTTATCATCTGAGCCACCAGGGCTATCCTTCGAAAACAATAAATTTAAAATAAAATGGAAAGTGAATCGTTGAAAAGATGTGGTTATTCAGAGCCTCTTCCTTTCAAGGCAGAGGCTTTCTGGGGAGTACTGACATGGGTAGAGACATCTTCATTTGTGCCTACGGTCATAGGTCCATCCACATACCCCACCTCAGACCTCCTTGAACAATGACCTTCCAATGTTTCTCCTTCCAGTAATGTTAGTCGCTCAGTGTCCGACTCTTTGTGACCCCATGAGCTGTAGCCTGACAGGTTCCTCTGTCCATGGGATTCTCCAGCCAAGAATACTGGAGTGGATTGCCGTTCCCTTCTCCAGAGACCCCTTATCAGCTGACAAGCCATCTGTTACTGCTGATGAGTCTATGTGTAGAGATAGGAGATAGATGGTTGACATATGTTTTCCATCTAGACCAGCAGATAACCAAATACACCACTGAAGCTCCACCCATTAGAAGGAAGGCCAATCCTGGGGACAGTCAAAGCAAATCACTGTGTGTTTTTGGCTTGTAACCATACACACAAACCAACACCCAAGCTCGTCCTTTTTCCTCCTCCATCAGGGAGCCACCAGATCCCCCTTCCAAATGTGGCCACAGACGTGAGCTGACGGAAGGTTGCAGATTTCACAATGGTATAGTTACGGAGATGTGAGCTGCCCGCTTGTACAGCTTGCATGGTCCTCAGGCCATGGTTATGCTCCATCCCAGAAGACTTCACTGGGGATGGATGGTCCAAGTCCAAGAGCCATGGATGGGAAGTTCATTCTGGCTGTTGACAAGAGGCCCCAGTGCCTTGCCCTATAGACTTCTCCAAATAGTTTGACTATCCTCATGACAAGGCTTCCTCTCAGTGCAGTAACCTGTAAGAGAATGCAAAGCGGAAGCCTCAATAACTTTGCTTTCAAGAATTTTATTGAGTTTTAATAGACACTGAGAACTTTTGTATACTTAAGTAATACAACTGGATAGTTTGATATGTGTATACATTGCAAAATATTCACCATAATCAAGTCAATAAATACATCCATCCCCTCACATTCAGTTCAGTTCAGTTGCTCTGTCATGTCCAACTCTTTGTGACCCCATGGACTGCAGCATGCCAGGCCTCCCTGTCCATCACCCACTCCCAGAATTTACTCAAACTCATGTCCATTGAGTTGGTGATGCCACCCAACCATCTCGTCCTCTGTAGTCCCCTTCTCCTCCTGCCTTCAATCTTTCCCAGCATCAGGGTCTTTTCCAAAGAGTCCGCTCTTCACATCAGGTGGCCAAATATTGGAGTTTCAGTTTCAGCATCAGTCCTTCCAATGAATAGTCAGGCCTCATTTCCTTTAGGATGGACTGGTTGGATCTTGGATCTCCTTGCTGTCCAAAGGACTCTCAAGAGTTTTCTCCAACACCACAGTTCAAAAACATCAATTTTTCAGTGCTCAGCTTTCTTTATAGTCCAACTCTCACATCCATACATGACTATTGGAAAAACCATAGCTTTGACTAGATGGACCTTTGTTGACAAAGTAACATTGTTACTTTTTAATATGCTGTCTAGGTTGGTCATAATTTTCCTTCCAAGGAGTAAGTGTCTTTTAATTTCATGGCTGCAGTCACCATCTGCAATGATTTTGGAGCTCCAAAAAATAAACTCTGACACTGTTTCCCCATCCATTTCCCATGAAGTGATGGGACCAGATGCCATGATCTTAGTTTTCTGAATGTTGAGCTTTAAGCCAACTTTTTCACTCTCTACTCTCACTTTTATCAAGAGGCTCTTTAGTTCTTCTTCACTTTCTGCCATAAGGGTGGTGTCATCTGCATGTCTGAGGTTATTGATACTTCTCCGAGCAATCTTGATTCCAGCTTATGCTTCTTCCACCCCAGCGTTTCTCATGATGTACTCTGCATATGAGTTAAATAAGCAGGGTGACAGTATACAGCCTTGACATACTCCTTTCCCAATTTGGAACCAGTCTGTTGTTCCATGCCCAGTTCTAACTGCTGCTTCTTCACCTGCATACAGAAATCTCAGGAGGCAGGTCAGATGGTCTGGTATTCCCATCTCTTAAAGAATTTTCCACAGTTTGTAGTGATCCACACAGTCAAAGGCTTTGACACAGTCAATAAAACAGAAGTAGATGTTTTTCTAGAACTCTTTTGCTTTTTCGATGATCCAACGGATTTTGGCAATCTGATCTCTGGTTCCTCTGCCTTTTCTAAATCCAGCTTGAACATCTGGAAGTTCACAGTTCATGTACTGTTGAAGCCTGGCTTGGAGAATTTTGAGCATTACTTTGCTAACGTGTGAGATGAGTGCAATTGTGCAGTAGTTTGAGCATTCTTTGGCATTGCCTTTCTTTGGGATTGGAATGAAAACTGACCTTTTCAAGTCCTGTGGCCACTGCTGAGTTTTCCAAGTTTGCTGATATATTGAGTGCAACACTTTCACAGCATCATCTTTTAGGATTTGATATAGGTCAACTGGAATTCCATCACCTCCACTAGCTTTGTTCGTAGTGATGCTTCCTAAGGCCCACTTGACTTTGCATTCCAGGATGTCTGGCTCTAGGTAAGTGATCACACCATCGTGATTATCTGGGTCATGAAGATCTTTTTTGTACAGTTCTTCTGGGTATTCTTGCCACCTCTTCTTAATATCTTCTGCTTCTGTTAGGTCCATACCATTTCTGTCCTTTATTGTGCCCATCTTTGCCTGAAATGTTCCCTTGATATCTCTAATTATCTTTAAGAGATCTCTAGTCTTGCCCATTCTGTTGTTTTCCTCTATTTCTTTGCATTGATCGCTGAGGAAGGCATTCTTATCTCTCCTTGCTATTCTTTGGAACTCTGCATTCAAATGGGTGTATCTTTCCTTTTCTCCTTTGCCTTTCACTTCTCTTCTTTTCATAGCTGTTTGTAAGGCCTCCTCAGACAACCATTTTGCCTTTTTGCCTTTCTTTTTCTTGGGGATGGTCTTGATCACTGCTTCCTGTACAACGTCATAAACCTCTGTCCATAGTTCTTCAGGCACTCTGTCTATCAGATCTAATCCCTTGAATCTATTTCTCACTTCTAGTGTATAACATAAGGGATTTGATTTAGGTTATACCTGAATGGTATAGTGGTTTTCCCCACTTTCTTCAGTTTAAGTCTGAATTTGATAATAAGGAGTTCATGACCTGAGCCACAGTCAGCTCCCAGTCTTGTTTTTGCTGACTGTATAGAGCTTCTCCATCTTTGACTGCAAAGAATATAATCAATCTGATTTCGGTGTTGACCATCTGGTGATGTCCATGTGTAGAGTCTTCTCTTGTGTTGTTGGAAAAGGGTGTTTGTTATGTCACCTCATATAGTTATCTTTTTTTGTATGTGTGGTTTGAGAAGACTTAATGTTTACCATTTTAGTAAGTTTTCAAGCATACAATATAATATTATTAAGTATAGTCACTTTGTTGTATTACATTAGCTCTCCAGAGCTTATCTTGTGTAACTGAAACTTTGTAGCCCTTGACCAACATCTCCTCATATCCCCTGCTCCCAGCCCCATCCAGTTGTCCACTTCTTTCATGTTTTTTATTTGTTTGTTTCTGGCCATACTGTGTGGCATACAGGTTAGTTCCTGACCAGGGGTTGAACTCCCACCCCGTGTGGGGGAAGACAGTCTTAAACACTGGACCGCCAGGGAAGTCCCATCTTCCCTCCATTTCTATGAGTTTGATCACTTTCGATTCTACAGATTAATAAGAGTAGGCGATATTTGTCTTTCTGTGTCTGCCTTATTGTACTTAGTATTATGTCTTTCAGATTCATCTGTGTTGTTATAAATGCCTGTATTTCCTTCTTATTCGTGGCTGAATAATATTCCACTGTATTTATATGCCACATTTTCTTTATTATTCATCCACGGACCAAGATTTAAGTTGTTTCCGTATTTTGGTTATTGTGAATACCGCTGCAGTGAACATAGGAGCACAGCTAACTCTTCAGGATAAGGATTCATCTCTCTTAGATACGCCTTCATAAGTGAAATTGCTGATCATATGGTAATTCTATTTCAATTTTTTCAGGGCCCTCTATACTGTTTTCCATGTTGTTGCTGTTCAGTCGCTAAATCATGTCCAGTTCTTTGCAGCCCCATGGACTGTACTATGTCAGGCTTCCCTGTCATTCACTATCTCCTGGAGTTTTCACAGATTTGTGTCTATTGAGTTGGTGATGCCATCTAACCATCTTATCTTCTGCTGCCCTCTTCTTTTGCCTTCAATCTTTCCCAGCATCAGGGTCTTTTCCAGTGTTTCCACTGTTTTCCATAGTGTCTATGCTAATTTACATTCCTACCAACAGTACACAGATGTTTCCTTTCCCCGCATCCTCACCAACATTTGTTATCTTTCGTCTTTATGATAATAGCCATTCACACACGTGTGAGGTGATCTCTCATTGTAGTTTTGATTTGCACTTACCTGATGATTAGTTATGACCAACCTAGATAGCATATTCAAAAGCAGAGACATTACTTTGCCAACAAAGGTCCATCTAGTAAAGGCTATGGTTTTTCCTGTGGTCATGTATGGATGTGAGAGTTGGACTGTGAAGAAGGCTGAGCGCTGAAGAATTGATGCTTTTGAACTGTGGTGTTGGAGAAGACTCTTGAGAGTCCCTTGGACTGCAAGGAGATCCAACCAGTCCATTCTGAAGGAGATCAGCCCTGGGATTTCTTTGGAAGGAATGATGCTAAAGCTGAAACTCCAGTACTTCGGCCACCTCATGTGAGGAGTTGACTCATTGGAAAAGACTCTGATGCTGGGAGGGATTGGGGGCAGGAGGAGAAGGGGACGACAGAGGATGAGATGGCTGGATAGCATCACTGACTCGATGGACGTGAGTCTCAGTGAACTCTGGGAGTTGGTGATGGACAGGGAGGCCTGGCGTGTTGAGATTCATGGGGTCGCAAAGAGTCGGACACGACTGAGCAACTGATCTGATCTGATCTGATCTGATGATTAGTGAAGCTTAGCACATTTTCATGTATCCGTTGGCCATCTGTATATCTTCTTTTGAGAAATGTCTATTCAAATCCTTTGTTGTTCAGTCACTCATTCACTTCCAACTCTTGTGACCTCATGGATTGCAGCATGCCAGGCTTCCCTGTCCTTCTCTATCTCTCAGAGTTTGCGCAAACTCATGTCCTTTGAGTTGGTGATGCCATCCAACCATCTCATCCTCTGTCATCCCCGACTTCTCCTGCCTTCAGTCTTTACCAGCATCAGGGTTTTTTCAATGAGTTGGCTCTTTACATCAGGTGGCCAGAGTATTGGCGTTTCAGTTTCAGCATCAGTCCTTTCAATGAATATTCAGGGTTGATTTCTTTTAGGATTGACTGGTTTGATCTCCTTGCAGTCCAAGGGACTCTCAAGAGTCTTCTCTAGCACCATAGTTCAAAGGCATCAATTCTTCGGCCCTCAGCTTTTTTCTTGTCCAGCTCTCACACCCATACATGACTACTGGAAAAACCATAGCCTTGACTATATGGACCTTTACCCATTCAGATTCAGATCCTTTACCCATTTTTCAATAAGCTTATCTGCTTTTTTTTATTGAGTTGCATGAGTTCCTTGTATATTTTGGATATTAATTAACCCCTTATCAGATATGTGATTTGCAAATATTTTCTCCTTACCTATAGTTACCTTTTCATTTTGTTGATTGTATCCCAGGAGAGTACTCCCAAATTGATAAGCTCTCCTTTATCTGACTTCATGTTCCACATCCCTTCATCCAACATCTGAGAATTCACTTCCTTCTGTTCTTCTGCTTATGCCAGCATGCTTTGGCTAGGTCCTACAACATATGGTTGCATTGCTCCCTTATTCAGACTAGCACTTCTACCAAATATGTTATGTTGTGACTTAATCCTAGCTACTGATCTCTTGGCTGGGAGGGGAGGTTGGACCAAGGCTTCTGCACCATGCCCAAACAAGAGGAAAGTGTTAGCCCTTAACAGGGGGATGAGACCACAACAGTAAAGAAAAGTGAATCCTCCACTGTCAAGATGGATGTGAAAAGTAAAGGAAATGCAATATATGTGGAGAAAACCATATTTTCAAAAAGATACATGCACTCCAATGTTAATTGCAGCACGATTTACAATGGCCAAGATGTGGAAGCAACCTAAATGTCCATCAAAGGAGAGATGCATTTTAGATTCCACATATAAATGAGAGCCATATTACTCAGCCATAAACAAGAATGAAATAATGCCATTTACAACCACATAAATGGACTTAGAGATTATCATCTTAAGTGGAGTAAGAAAGAGAAAGGCAAATATCATATGATATAACTTATATGTGGAATCGAATATATGACATAAATGAACATATCTATAAAACAGAAACAAACTCACAGACCTAGAGGACAGACTTGTCATTGCCATGAGGTGAGGGTGGATGGATTAGGAATGTGGGATTAGCAGATGCAAACTATCAAATATGAAACAGACACACATAGTTCAGTTCAGTCGCTCAGTCGTGTCCGACTCCTTGCGACCCCATGAACCACAGCACGCCAGGCCTCCCTGTCCATCACCAATTCCCAGAGTTGACTCAAACTCATATCCATTGAGTCAGTGATGCCATCCAGCCATCTCATCCTCTGTTGTCCCCTTCTCCTCCTGCCCCCAATCCCTCCCAGCATCAGGGTCTTTTCCAATGAGTCAACTCTTCACATGACGTGGCCAAAGTACTGGAGTTTCAGCTTCAACATCAGTCCTTCCGATGAACACCCAGGACTGATCTCCTTCAGAATGGACTGGTTGGATGTCCTTGCAGCCCAAGGGACTCTCAAGAGTCTTCTCCAACACCACAGTTCAAAAGCATCAATTCTTTGGCGCTCAGCTTTCTTCACCACCCAACTCTCACATCCATACATGACCACTGGAAAAAACATAGCCTTGACTAGACGGACTTTTGTTGGCAAAGTAATGTCTCTGCTTTTGAATATGCTATCTAGGTTGATCACAACTTTTCTTCCAAGGAGTAAGCGTCTTTTAATTTCATGGCTGCAATCACCATCTGCAGTGATTTTGGAGCCCAAAAAAATAAAGTCTGACACTGTTTCTACTGTTTCCCCATCTATTTCCCATGAAGTGATGGGACCAGATGCCATGATCTTAGTTTTTTGAATGTTGAGCTTTAAGCCAATTCACTCTCCTCTTTCATTTTCATCAAGAGGCTTTTTAGTTCCTCTTCACTTTCTGCCATAAGGGTGGTGTCATCTGCATATCTGAGGTTATTGATATTTCTCCTGGTAATATCCTACTAGATAGCACAGGGAACTATATTTAATACCCCATGATAAACCATAGTGGAAAAGAATATGAAATCCAATATATACATATAACTGTATCACTTTGCTGTACAGCCAAAATTAACACATTATAAATCAACTATACTTCAATAAAATTATTTTTTTTAAATAAAAGAAATGTGAAAACTAAATGCTATTTTTAGACCAAAAGCATAAAACATAAAATACAAACCAATCTCAAAAGAGAATCAATAAAGCATATTCACATTAAAGCTTATACAAAGAAATCTAAATGCATAATAGCAAATTCTGAGTCCAGCCTTGTACCAAAAATGTAATAAAAGATTTTAATGCATTCTACCTTAATTAAAGTCAAAATTATAGCCTCTTTGGTAATACAGTACAGTGTACAAAAGAAAACAGGCATAAAAATAAAGCTTTGGTGGCTAATCTATGGTGTGCCTTCATGAATTTCAAGAGAGTGCTGAAGACTGGCAAGGAAGAAAAGTCCAGGCACCAAGGTAAAAACAACTCAATGGAAATATTCTGAGAAAAACCACTGGGCTTTTTTTTCCCATTTAGCACACAGAAGAAAAGAAATGTGACATGTCATTGATGAGCTGGGATAGGAATGTATTTCTATTTCCATTTACTTACGCTATCGATGAGTTTCTAGACTTCCTGGGGTTTCTTTCCTTCCAGTTTCATCGATATATAGCGCTGTATAAGTTTAAGGTGTACAACATAGTACAGTCAGAGATCATGATTATGACAATAAATTTAATGAACATCCATCGTTTCACATTCACGTAAAATTAAACATTAAAAATTTCTCATCTCTTGTGATGAGAGCTCAGCACTTACTCCCTTAACAACTTGCATACATAACATATGTGTGTGTGTGTGTGCTCAGTCGCTTCAGTCGTGTCTGACTCTTTGCAACCCCATGGACTGTTGCCCACCGTGTTCCTCTATCCATGGGGATTCTCCAGGCAAGAATACTGCAGTGGTTCGCCATGCCCTCCTCCAGGGACCTTCCCAACCCAGGAAGTGAACCGCAGTCTCCTGCACTGCAGGCGGATAACTTACTGTCTGAACCACCAGGGGAGGTGAAGGTGGTTAAAAAGTATACAACTCCAGTTATCAGATAAGTAAGTTCTGAGGATGTAATGTAGAGCATCCTGACGGTCATCAACAATACTATGTTGTACATTTGAAAAGGGCTAAAAGAGTAACTCATAGTAAGATTCAAAATTGTAGCTATATGACATAATGGATATTAACCAAACTTACTGCGGTAATCACTTAGTAATATAAACAAGCATCAAATCATTATGATGTACAGTATAAACTAGTAAAACCTTAAATGTTAAATGTTGATTATATTTCAAAGTAGGGGGAGAAAACTACTATATATCATTTTATTTTTTATCTAAAAATTGGAAGCCTTTTAGTATTTTATTCCACCAGTGATGTTTGCTGTAAGAGACATGAGCAGATATGGATTTTACAGGTTATCTCCCTGATACAGTTGAAGTAGGTGGCCATCACACTGGCTCACTTCAATATAAGATACCGTGAAGCCAAATGATTCAGAGAATGTGCACCTTTTAAGCATGTAGAATGTACAGTACAAGCTTAAGGAGAGCTTGATTATACACAGATGATCAATTGTAGATGCAGCTACAACAGCATCATGTGTGTGACAGCCGGTATCCTTATTCTGCAACTCTAGTGAGACTGTAAAAGTTAGATTATGCATCAGGATAACACCCATCATTAATATAACTAGAGGTGTGCCACCATGAAAGAGACAAGATGGTCCCCAACCAGATTAAAACTCATAGAACACAATTGTGTTCCAAGAGATGAAATGTCATATCACTATCATAAAACTGAAAACTTGAATCACCTCTCTGTGTGCATCTAGGCTCCGGGTTTTTGTTCAAGCAAGTTTGCAAGTCATGCAGCACAAGTAATTTGCTCTGTGACGCCTCTCACCCTGCAATTTTCTCTGCTACACAGAACCAAGATGAATTGGTTTGCAGGGGGATTCAATTACTAGGGACGCATTTCATTTTCAAATCTGAACATTTTTGCAAACTTGGCTATTTTTAGAAAGCCTCCTGAGATTTCTTTTCAGAAGCACTCCTGATTTTACGGAAATAAAAAAAAAAGCAAAAGTCATTAAGATCAACATTTAGAAGAGATTAAAAAATACATGAATGCTTTATTGTTTTAAAGACAAGAAATGTCATTTAAAACTTGCAAGTGCATGAACCTAGAGTCTGTCATACAGAGTGAAGTTGGAAGGAGAAAAACAAATATCATTTATTACTGCATATATATGGAATCTAGAGAAATGGTACAGATGAACCTATTTGCAGGGCAGCAATAGAGACGCAGACATAGGGAACGGACTTACGGACACAGTGGGGAAAGGAGAGGGTGGGACGAATGGAGACAGCGGCACTGACATATACGCGTTACCAGGGGTAGAGTGCATGGCTAGTGGGAAGCTGCTACATAGCATGGGGAGCTCAGCTTGGTCTCTGTGGTGACCTAGAGGGATGGGACGGGAGAGGGTTGGGGGGAGGCCTGAGAAAGAGGGGAACAATGTACATGTATCGCTGATTCATGCTGTTGTACCATAGAAACTAGCACAACATTGTAAAGCAATTCTACTCCAATTAGAGTAAAACCAAGCAAGGATGCTTTTGTTAACTCTTCAGTTGTGGTTCCTCAAAAAAAAAAAAAAAAGGAAAATCATAATGTAGAAATATCTGTGAAAGATCTTGAAAACGTGCTTACCTTCTGACCCACAGTGTTGCTTCCAGGAATTTTTTCTGAAAAGAAATCTCAGAAGAAATATAAAGACATGCACACAAATATGTTTATTGCAGAATTTGCTTATAGCAAAATATTGGGAAACATCCAATTGTCCAGCATTAAGGATCAAATGCATAAAATATGGTACCTCTGAAAATGCCATATTGCATGCATGCGTGTTAAGTCGCTTCAGTCTTTTTGAGACTCTATGGACTGTAGCCCACCAGGCTCCTCTGTCCATGGGATTCTCCAGGCAAGAATACTAGAGTGGGTTGCCATGCCCTCCGCCAGGGGGTCTTCCTAACCCCGGGATCTCTTACATCTCCTGCATTAGCAGGGAGGTTCTTTACCACTAGCACCACCTGGGAAGTATGGGAGTATATTTATGGACACAGAAAAGGTTTAATATTAAGCAGAAAATATTATAAGGCTAGTGGCATTTATAGAAGTAATGGTTCAGTAAAAAGAACATATGTGTATATAGTCCATGCATTGAAAAAAATAGCAGAAGCATATGTTAATAGTGATTATCTCCAGGTAGTAGAATAAGGGTGATATTTTTTTCACATGGCTTGAGCTTTTCTGATTGTGCAATCAACAAACATTTGTTGTTTATTTTCTATGTCCTGGGAACTGTGTTAGCTGCTGAGTGTATATGAGATGGTTTGAAAACGTCATCTTAATTTTTTCTTCAGCTTTATTGAGATATATCTGACTTTCAACTTTGTGTAAATTTAAGGTATCCAACATGATGATTTGATATGTGTATATATGGTGAAATTATTACCACAATATGGTGAGTTAGTACATCTATCAGTTCTTGTGTGTGTGTGTTTGGTGAGAACATTTAAGGTGTATCTTCCTAGCAACTTTCAAGTATACAACTTCTAACTATAGTCACCATGCTGTACATTAAAAGCTCAGAACTCACTTATCTTTTATTAATTTTATTTTTTATTTATTTTGGCTGCACCCAGCCTTAGTTACAGCATGTGAGCTCTTTAGTTGCAGCGTCTGGGAGTCTAGCCCCCTGACGAGCAATGGAACCTGTGTGCCCTGCGTTGGGAGAGCAGAGTCTTAGCCACTGGGGAAGCCCAGAACTTACTCATCTTACAGTTGGAAGTTTGTCGGCTTTTACCAGCTTCACACATCTTCTTGCCCCTCCCCTGTAACCACCAAGTTAAGCAAGTATCTTCCCCCAAAGCACTCATAATGGTCATCACCCAAACACTCCTCATGGATGCTCCCACCCTGAACCCAGTTACTATGCCGTGAGATACCCTAGTCAGCCGAGACATGTGGAGGCGCTGGGCTCTACAGTCCCAGTGGACCCCAGCTCTCAGCAAGCCTGGCTCAGGCCCCAGGCAGGTCAGGGAAGGAGCCAACCAGATGTGCTTCCTGCAGCCTTTGCTCTTTCCGCTCCAGCCTGGAGTCCTGCCTGCTGACACCAAGCCATCACGCGCAGAGAAGACTCATCCGCACAGTGCCCTTTCCAAATACCTCACCCACGGAATGTGTGAGCACGATAAAGTGATTGCTGCTAAATGCCACCCAGGAGCTTCGGCTCAGTTCTGAAGAATATGCCTGCCAATGCAGGAGACATGGGTTTGAGTCCATGATCAGGGAAGATTCCACACGCTGCTGAGCAACTGAGCTTGTACTCTGCAACTACGGAACCTGTGCTCTAGAGCCCGGGAGCCGCCACTACTGAAGCCCAAGTTCGGTAGAGTCCTCTCTCCATATCAAGAGAAGCCCCTGCAGTGAGCATCTCATGCACCACAACTCACTCTAGTATTCTTGCCAAAGACCCAGCCCAGCCAAAAATAAAGAAAGAAAATTAGTTTTCAAAATGCCACCAGGTTTGGGGTGCTTTTTTACACAGCACAGATAACCGGAACAGTGTATCCCAGTGACGAATACACTGGTAGACCAGGCAGACAGCAGAAAACTGCTCCAGCAAGCTGCCTGCCTTCTCTCCCAATGGGTCTTTGTTGCTGCGTGGGTTTTCTCTAGTTGGGGCAGGTGGCGGCTCCTCTCTAGTTGCAGTGATCCAACTGCTCATTGCAGAGCCTTCTCCTACTGCACAGCACGGGCTCTGGGGTGCTCAGGCTTCAGTAGTTGTGACACGTGGGCTCTAGGTTTCTTCCCAGTGGGAGGCAGATGGCCCACTTGGAAGGGAAACAGGAGCTGATTCAATGAAGGGAATTGTTGGTATCCAACTCTGCAACCCCATGGACTGTAGCACTCCAGGCTTCCCTGTCCTTCACTATCTCCCAGAGTTCGCTCAAACTCATGCCCATTGAGTCGGTGATGCCATCCAACCATCTCATCCTCTGCTGCCCTCTTCTACTACCCTCAATCTTTCCCAGCATCAGGGTTTTTTCCCTGAGTTGGCTCTTCCATCAGGTGGCCAAAGTATTGGAGCTTCAGCATCAGTCCTTCAAATGAACACCCAGGACTGATCTCCTTTAGGATGAACTGGTTGGATCTCCTTGCAGTCCAAGGGACTCTCAAGAGTCTTCTCCAGCACCACAGTTTGAAAGCATCAGTTCCTCAGCGCTCAATGTTCTTTATGGTCCAGCTCTCACATGACTACTGGAAAAACCAGCAAAGGATAAGCCATAAAAGCGTGGGCTGCTCTGGGGGGAACCAAGAGAGAAGAGAAGCCCTCTGAGACTTAGGAAAGCAGAAGCATCTCTCAGCCTCGGACCAGGAGAAGTGAGAGGAGGCAGGAATGTCAAGCTGTGAACAGCAGCCCTTCCTGTCCACGCTCCCCTCCGCTGGGGCCTCCTGATGCCCAAACCCAGTAGGAAGCCAGAGGGCAAGGAGCTAAGCTGATGTCATTTGGGAAATTGCTTTTATGATGCCAGGAGGGTAGAGGGGCTGAGGGCAGTCCTGGGGGAGAACTGGGGAGACACCTCCCCTTGCCTCACAGAGTAGCGGCAGATCCTTGAGTTTAAGATTTTTCTGGAATAAGTCAAACACCAGCCAACAGGATCCCCCCTCCACAGCCGTGGGACACAAAGAACAAGCAGTCTGGGTGGGCCCACGGGATCACCTTTCTCTAAACTTAGAAAGAAGGGCAAGCATCCCTTCCTCCCTTTTAGGTTGGAGAGACTCCAAATTCATCACCCACTCTCTCTAAGGAAAATCCTCTTCTAGCTTCATGGAAAAAGTAACAGATTTTATTTCTTGTTCTCAAAAATCACTGCAGATGGTAATGGTAGCCATGAAATTAAAAGACACTTGCTCCTTGGAAGAAAATCTATGACCAACCTAGACAGCATATTAAAAAGCAGAGACATCACTTTGCTGATAAAGGTCCACATAGTCAAAGCTATGGTTTTTCCAGTAGTCATGTATGGATGTGAGAGTTGTATCATAAAGAAAGCTGAGCACCAAAGAATTGATGCTTTTGAACTGTGGTGTTGGAGAAGATTCTTGAGAGTCCCTTGGACTGCAAGGAGATCAAATCAGTCAATCCCAAAGGAAATCAATCCTGAGTATTCTTTGGAAGAACTGTTGCTGAAGCTGAGGCTCCAATACTTTGGCCACCTGATACAAAGAGCCGACTCACTTGAAAAGACCCTGATGCTGAGAAAGATTACAGGCAGGAGGAGAAGGGGATGACAGAGGATGAGATGGTTGGATGGCATCATCGACTCAATGGATATGCATTTGAACAAGCTCTAGGAGATGGTGAAGGACAAGGAAGCCTGGCGTGCTGCAGTCCACGGGGTTGCAGAGTCGGACATGACTGAGCGCCTGAACAGCAACAAGCTTCACTCTTAGTCCTTTTGTGCACTCTGTATGTCTGAGAAAACAGGGTCCTAACACCTTTCTACCAACCTTGCCTGGTGCTCCCACATGGAAAGTGGGATGTGGAATCTCTTTAGAATCCAGGTTAAAACTAGACAAGACAGCTCCGTTATCACTTCCTGTCAGCCATGTAGAGGTGGCAATTTAATGTTTGACACAAAGGGTATTTAAATAAGAAAAAAAACAGCCATTCAGTAAATAAGGATACGATACCCGATTATCAACGAAGGGCAAGACTTAAATCTCCACTTCACACCATTCATACAAATAAACCGCATCAGGATTACAGCTCCATTTTAAAGTATTAGCTGGAAATAGAGGATAATAATAGAAGGTTCATCCTCAACCTTCTTAAGAGACAAAAATAAACACATGCACACGTGCGCACGCACACACACACACACATACGCACACGCACAAAAGGCCCCATCCACTGGGCTCTGACATCCACCACTGTGTGGCACTGAGGCCCCCATTTTCCCATGAGCTACTCCCAGGCATTGATGAGCGCAGTGGGGATACTGAGGCAGCCCACTCCTGGGAGCAGGGAGGGCTTCATGAGCACAAGTCCCAAGCTGCCACTCAGAGCCTTCCTCTCATAAGCGCCCTGTGCTTGCTTTAAAAACCTCTGCTGTTACTAATTTGTTAACAAGGGAATCCTGCATGTTCATTTCACCCCCAGCCCTGCATATGATATAACTTGGTCCTGCCTGAGAGACAGGTGACCCCCTAGGTGGGCTCGAGGACTGCCTGGCATCCTCACACAGAATCTTCCTTAAACTGCATGTCAGTCTGGGTTGCACCAGACCCTCCCTCCCTTCTTCCCTCAAAGTCTACTGAGAATGCAAGTCGTTCAGTCATGCCCTACTCTTTGTGACCCCCATGGACTGTAGCCTACCAGGCTCCTCTGTCCATGGGATTTCCCAGGCAAGAATACTGGAGTGGGTTGCCATTTCCTTCTCCAGGGGATCTTCCCCACCCAGGGATCAAATCCACGTCTCCTGCTTGGCAGGCAGAGTGTTTACCATGGAGCCACCTGGGAAGCCCATGCCATCTGTGTTGGTAGGTCACAAAGTAGCAGCTCAGTTGCTAAAGCTTTCATTGGTGGTGGCCTGGAAAAGTGTCCTGGTGGGAGGGGCATGTGAAAAACCTGGGGGGAAAGCCTACAGAGACGGCAGCATGGGCTGAGTTATACTAAGTCTCACTGATGCCCTGCAGAAGGAGAAGAAGAGACAGCAAATGACAGAGAGTGAGGACTCCCAGAGTATCCCAGGGGGAGTTCACAAGGAGGCCCAGAGTCTGCAAAGGAAGGATGCACACGGGCCAGCTGCAGGCTAAAACATGGTTCAGCTGCTGCTGCTGCTAAGTCACTTCAGTCGTGTCCGACTCTGTGCGACCCCATAGACAGCAGCCCACCAGGCTTCCCCGTCCCTGGGATTCTCCAGGCAAGAACACTGGAGTGGGTTGCCACGTCCTTCTCCAATGCATGAGAGTGAAAAGTGAAAGTGAAGTCGCTCAGTCGTGTCTGACTCTTCACAACCCCATGGACTATAGCCTACCAGGCTCCTCCGTCAATGGGATTTTCCAGGCAAGAGTACTGGAGTGGGGTGCCATCGCCTTCTCCGAAAACATGGTTCAGCTGACGCTAACTCCAGAGATGTTTGAATGCTCAGCCAAGGGAGGTATAGGATGCAAAAGTCATGGCCCTGGTGAGGACAACCTTGATGGATACAACCCAGCCTGCAGAATAAATCCAAACAGAAACAAGGAGCGACAAGAGACAGAGAGGACACAATATGGCATGAGACTCTGGATCCAGCCATCACTCACTCAATTCAGTCTTGTCCAATTCTTTGCAACCCTATGGACTATAGTATGCCAGGCTCCTCTGTCCATGGGATTCTCCAGGCAAGAATACTGGAGTGGGTTGCCATGCCCTCTTCCAGGAGATCTTCCCGACCCAAGGATCAAACCTGCATCTCCTGCGTCTCTTGCATTGCAGGTAGATTCTTTACCACAGAGCCATGGGGGCAACCTAGATCCAGCCACATGTAAAACCAAATCCACCTCTGGGCTTTGCAGCTTTGAGAGCCAGTATTATTTCCTTTCACTAAAAGTTCAGTTCAGTCGCTCAGTCGTGTCCAACTCTTTGTGACCCCATGAACCGCAGCATGCCAGGCCTCCCTGTCCATCACCAACTCCTGGAGTCCACCCAAACCCATGTCCATTGTGTCGTTGATGCCATCCAACCACCTCATCCTCTGCCGTCCCCTTCTCCTCCTGCCTTCAGTCTTTCCCAGCATCAGGGTCTTTTCCAATGAGTCAGCTCTTCGCATCACGTGGCCAAAGTATTGGGGTTTCAGCTTCAACATCCGTCCCTCCAATGTGTGAATCAAGTAATTTTTGCCACTTGCACTGCAAAGTAGTCATGGCTTCCCTTTATGTATCTTCTTGCATAGATAAGCATCTTTAAGTATTCCAGCAAGAATATCTGTATTTTTTCCTTCATATTTTTGCAGAAAGGGGGAAACCATAGATTCATACAGAGCATGATATGATTCTCTTAATTCAGAGACTTACAGAATTCTGTAAGTCTATAAGTTGGTCTCATTTCAATCAAGAAAGTTGTCATGGTAGTCTGGAATCCATTTCATTCCTTCATTCTCAACAACCCCTTTTGAGGCTTCCTCTTGGTGGACAATTAGTTTTACATAGGATGGTTCCAGATTATTTTTTAAGCCCTGTTTTATACAATCTAGCTCCGGAACTAAGCTCCTCAACTCCATGGGATTTACATTCTAGCTTTCTGATGATGTGAATTTCTTCTAAATCCTTAGAAGTGGTAGGCCTTTTTACCTTCTAATATTTTAGAATGCATTTTGAAAAGACACAATCAATGTGGGGTTAAAGGAATGGATGTTGTGATTTCTTTACCCAGTAATGGAGGGAAGTTTTTACTTAGTTGTGGTAATAAAAACCTTGAGATTATCCTAATCTCATTTCCACTTAACTCATAATTTGAAAAAGCACACAATCATGGACTTCTATTCAGAGAGAATGGCTTAAAGGGTTGGAATTTGAGAATGCATTGGGACAAGATTATTTATTATATAGAGTTGTTTAATTGACAAATATTTACTGAATACTACGGCATTTTGCATGATTATTCTCAAATATTTGCCGCCCCTCGCTATGGAAAGAGAATATTTCCCTGTGCCTGTGACATCTGGCAAAGCCATATGACTTGTTTTAGCCACTGAAATGTCCAAAGCAATGACACGTCATTTTCAAGCATAAGCTGTAAGAGGCGATGTAAGTTTCACCATGTTCTGCTTTGACCCCTGCCATGGGGCAGCGATGTTTTAGTTCACGGCTGCTCTGTCAGCTTGAGTCCCAAAGTAGCATGATATGTAAACAGAGCCATGAAAGATGAGCAAAGGACATGCAATACAAGCAAGAAATAAAGCTTTTGTGTTGTAAGCCATTGAGATTAAGAGGTTGTTTGTTACAGCATCTTAATATAACCTACCCTGAATAATACACAGTACCCACTTGTGCCTATCATTGTGTTGGATGAAAAATCAACTTATACATAAAACTATAAAAGCCCCTGGCACCCAAATATCATTGCTTAATAGGAACTTCTTTTAAATAAGAGCGCTATGTCACAGAGATAAGAGCACTACGTGAGGAGATAGCCCTCGTCCAAGGTAAGGAGCAATGGCTGTGCTTTGCTGCAGCAGCCGTGAAGAGATACCCCACGCCCAAGGTAAGAGAAACCCAAGTAAGATGGTAGGTGTTGCAAGAGGGCATCAGAGGGCAGACACACTGAAACCATACTCACAGAAAACTAGTCAATCTAATCACACTAGGACCACAGCCTTGTCTAACTCAATGAAACTAAGCCATGTCTGTGGGGCAACCCAAGACAGGCGGGTCATGGTGGAGAGATCTGACAGAATGTGGTCCACTGGAGAAGGGAATGGCAAACCACTTCAGTATTCTTGCCTTGAGAACCACATGAACAGTATGAAAAGGCAAAATGATAGGATACTGAAAGAGGAACTCCCCAGGTCAGTAGGTGCCCAATATGCTACAGAGATCAGTGGAGAAATAACTCCAGAAAGAATGAAGGGATGGAGCCAAAGCAAAAAGAATACCCAGCTGTGGGTGTGACTGGTGATGGAAGCAAGGTCTGATGCTGTAAAGAGCAATATTGCATAGGAACCTGGAATGTCAGGTCAATGAATCAAGGCAAATTGGAAATCGTCAAACAAGAGATGGCAAGAGTGAACGTCGACATTCTAGGAATCAGCAAACTGAAATGGACTGGAATGGGTGAATTTAACTCAGATGACCATTATATCTACTACTGTGGGCAGGAATCCCTCAGAAGAAATGGAGTGACCATCATGGTCAACAAGAGAGTCCGAAATGCAGTACTTGGATGCAATCTGAAAAATGACAGAATGATCTCTGTTCATTTCCAAGGCAAACCATTCAGTATCACAGTAATCCAAGTCTATGCCCCAACCAGTAATGCTGAAGAAGCTGAAGTTGAACGGTTCTATGAAGACCTATAAGACCTTGTAGAACTAACACCCAAAAAAGATGTCCTTTTCATTATAGGGGCCTGGAATGCAAAAGTAGGAAGTCAAGAAACACCTGGAGTAACAGGCAAATTTGGCCTTGGAATACAGAATGAAGCAGGGCAAAGACTGATAGAGTTTTGCCAACAAAATGCACTGGTCATAACAAACACCCTCTTCCAACAACACAAGAGAAGACTCTATACATGGACATCACCAGATGGTCAACACCGAAATCAGATTGATTATATTCTTTGCAGCCAAAGATGGAGAAGCTCTATACAGTCAGCAAAAACAAGACCAGGAGCTGACTGTGGCTCAGACCATGAACTCCTTATTGCCAAATTCAGACTTAAATTGAAGAAAGTAGGGGAAACCACTAGACCATTCAGGTATGACCTAAATCAAATCCCTTATGATTATACAGTGGAAGTGAGAAATAGATTTAAGGGCCTAGATCTGATAGATAAAGTGCCTGATGAACTATGGAATGAGATTCGTGACATTGTACAGGAGACAGGGATCAAGACCATCCCCATGGAAAAGAAATGCAAAAAAGCAAAATGGCTGTCTGGGGAGGCCTTACAAATAGCTGTGAAAAGAACAGAAGCAAAAAGCAAAGCGGAAAAGGAAAGATATAAACATCTGAATGCAGAGTTCCAAAGAATAGCAAGAAGAGATAAGAAAGCCTTCTTCAGCGATCAATGCAAAGAAATAGAGGAAAACAACAGAATGGGAAAGACTAGAGATCTCTTCAAGAAAATCAGAGATACCAAAGGAATATTTCATGCAAAGACGGGCTCAATGACAGAAATGGTATGGACCTAACAGAAGCAGAAGATATTAAGAAGAGATGGCAAGAATACACAGAAGAATGTACAAAAAAGATCTTCACAACCAAGATAATCATGATGGTGTGATCACTGACCTAGAGCCAGACATCCTAGAATGTGAAGTCAGGTGGGCCTTAGAAAGCATCACTACAAACAAAGCTAGTGGAGGTGATAGAATTCCAGTTGAGCTATTCCAAATCCTGAAGGATGATGCTGTGAAAGTGCTGCACTCAATATGCCAGCAAATTTGGAAAACTCAGCAGTGGCCACAGGACTGGAAAAGGTCAGTTTTCATTCCAATCCCAAAGAAAGGCAATGCCAAAGAATGCTCAAACTACCACACAATTGCACTCATCTCACACGCTAGTAAAGTAATGCTCAAAATTCTCCAAGCCAGGCTTCAGCAATATGTGAACTGTGATCTTCCAGTTGTTCAAGCTGGTTTTAGAAAAGGCAGAGGAACCAGAGATCAAATTGCCAACATCTGCTGGATCATGGAAAAAGCAAGAGAGTTCCAGAAAAACATCTATTTCTGCTTTATGGACTATGCCAAAGCCTTTGACTGTGTGGATCACAATAAACTGTGGAAAATTCTGAAAGAGATGGGAATACCAGACCACCTGACCTGCCTCTTGAGAAATTTGTATGCAAGTCAGGAAGCAACAGTTAGAACTGGACATGGAACAACAGACTGGTTCCAAATACAAAAAGGAGTACGTGAAGGCTGTATATTGTCACCCTGTTTATTTAATTTATATGCATAGTACATTATGAGAAACGCTGGACTGGAAGAAGCACAAGCTGGACTCAAGATTGCCAGGAGAAATATCAATAACCTCAGATATGCAGATGACACCACCCTTATGGAAGAAAGTGAAGAGGAACTCAAAAGCCTCTTGATGAAAGTGAAAGTGGAGAGTGAAAAAGTTGGCTTAAAGCTCAACATTCAGAAAACGAAGATCATGGCATCCAGTCTCATCACTTCGTGCGAAATAGATGGGGAAACAGTGGAAACAGTGTCAGACTTTATTTTTCTGGGCTCCAAAATCACTACAGATGGTGACTGCAGCCATGAAATTAAAAGACGCTTACTCCTTGGAAGGAAAGTTATGACCAACCTAGATAGCATATTCAAAAGCAGAGACATTACTTTGCCAACAAAGGTCCATCTAGTCAAGGCTATGGTTTTTCCTGTGGTCATGTATGGATGTGAGAGTTGGACTGTGAAGAAGGCTGAGCACCGAAGAATTGATGCTTTTGAAGTGTGGTGTTGGAGAAGACTCTTGAGAGTCCCTTGGACTGCAAGGAGATCCAACCAGTCCATTCTGAAGGAGATCAGCCCTGGGATTTCTTTGGAAGGAATGATGCTAAAGCTGAAACTCCAGTACTTTGGCCACCTCATGTGAAGAGTTGACTCATTGGAAAAGACTCTGATGCTGGGAGGGATGGGGGCAAGAGGGGAAGGGGACGACAGAGGATGAGATGGCTGGATGGCATCACTGACTCAATGGACGTGAGTCTGAGTGAACTCCGGGAGTTAGTGATGGACAGGGAGGCCTGGCGTGCTGTGATTCATGGGGTCGCAAACAGTCGGACACAACTAAGCAACTGATCTGATGTCACAGAAGATTTCAAACATTTTCTAAGCAGCGGAACCCCCTTACGCAGAACACCAACTATTAAACTGATACCAGCAGAATTGCGCTGGTTGAAAGAGTGGGGGCCAGGAAGTTGGCAGATCTATCTCCCCAAAGACCATACTCAAGCCAGTGCCAGACATCTGGCCAGCACTCTGTGAATATTTGCTGAATAAATAAACAGATAGATTATTTCCTGCAGAATTCTTTGAAGACACTCTGGGGAACTCTATATAGGTCCATAGAGCAGAGTTTAAGTTTTCCATAGTAACAGTATGATGCTATAGGAGGTTTCAGATTTAGTTGTCAAATTTCTATATGTAGACTAAGATAATAAGCAGAGATGGTAAAAAAAAAATTCAGATTTTATTTCAGCCAATTGTTCCTACATCTTTCCAATCACAGTTCTATCAGAGACGCCAATGACAGTTATTAAAATATTGAGCTGACAAAAGCATTTGTTTGGGTTTTTCCATAACATCTGGTGGCTCAGACAGTAAAGAATGTGCCTGCAATGCGGGAGACCTAGGTTCGATCCCTGGGTTGGGAAGATCCCCTGGAGAAGGGAATGGCTACTCATTCCAGTATTCTTGTCTGGAGAATTTCATGGATAGAGGAGCCTGGCGAGCTACAGTCCCTAGGGCCACAAAGAGTTGAACACGACTGAGTGACTAACACTTTCACTTACAGAAAAACTTGAGCCAACTCTTTGGCCAACCCAATAGTTTTGTTAAGAGTTGACATCTTTTCCATGATCCAGAGGGGAAGAAAACAAAAAAGATCTAATAATTCACTCATTGGGTAATTAGTCCTAAAACAATAATTCAAGCCCCTGTGCTCAGACTGCATGTTAGGAAGATGCTAAAAAACTGGTAAGCTGAGAGATATGGCTCAGCATTATACATTCAATGTAACAAAGATTCCTTTCCTTACTAAATCTCTCTTCTCATGAGTGTAGCCTGCTTGACGTAGGAGCCTAATGCTCATTTTATTCCAGTAACAGCGTGTGTATGTGTTCAGTTGGTCAGTTCTGCCCGACCTCTGGCAACCCTGTGGACTGTAATCCACCAGGTTCCTCTATCCATGGGATTTTTAAAGGTAAGAATACTTGAGTGGGTTGCCATTTCCTCCTCCGGGGATCTTCCCAACCCAAGGATCAAACCTGAGTCTCCTGCATTGGCAGGCAGATTCTTTATCACTGAGCCAACCTGGGAAGCTTGCCAGTAACAGTGATCTCCTAGTCAAAGACTTTTTAAAAATAATCATGTGGTGAGAATGGGGGGTAAAATCTACCGGCAAGATGATAGGCTAAGATAAGATAAACCACCCTCAACAAACTCTTAGACCTGCTGCCTAAAATATAGTTTTTAAAAATCCTTTTAAATGTTTACCTGCGCTCACAAGAAAGAAAGAAGAAATCCCAGGGCCATGTAGAACTGAAAAAATTATGTGCGTTGACACTGTAGATATGAGGTTGCCAAGGGGTGGGGTCGAGGGGCAGGTCTCCTCCAAATGACCAAAGGACTTGAGTTTCAATGTTTATGTGGGGATAGGAACTGAGGCCGGGGTGAGATGAAGAAGGAAGAGTCAAAAACCACACATGGAGTTTACGTGTCAAATAGCGACAACCTCAGCAAAAGAGCAGACCAGGAACATTCATCCTCCAGCACAGGCAATAGTAGGGAAGAAAGTCATCTGTTTTCTGCTCAGACTCTGGATAAAAAAATAAAAAGAAATCAAAACTTTAAGTCATTGCCTCATGTATCTGAGATTCTAATTTATACTAGTAGAGTCCAGAAAGCACCAGACTGGAAATTAATATAAAAAGTGGTCCTGGACCAGGGGGGAAAAGAGCAGGCAAAAAGAAAATACAAGATGATTTCTCAGATTCTCTGCAAAGAAAGTCACACTAGACTGCCATAAAATAGAACCTTGCTAAAGGTGAACTTGCATATGTATTACATTATATAGTATATATGGAGAAGGCAATGGCACCCCACTCCAGTACTCTTGCCTGGAAAATCCCATGGACAGAGGAGCCTGGAAGGCTGCAGTCCATGGGGTCGCTGAGGGTCAGACATGACTGAACGACTTCACTTTCACTTTTCACTTTCCTGCATTGGAGAAAGAAATGGCAACCCACTTCAGTGTTCTTGCCTGGAGGATCCCAGGGACAGGGGAGCCTGGTGAGCTGCTGTCTATGGGGTCGCACAGAGTCGGACACGACTGAAGTGACTTAGCAGCGTATAGTATATATACATGTATTCATATGGGGCTTTATTTAAATATCAATATATGTAAGTATTTACACAATATATGTAAACCATGATGCTGTACACCTTCAGTTCAGTTCAGTCGCTCAGTCATGTCCAACTCTTTGTGACCCCATGGACTGCAGCACGCCAGGCCTCCCTGTCCATCACCAACTCCCAGAGCTTGCTCAAATTCATGTCCATAGAGCCAGTGATGCCATCCAACTATCTCATCCTCTGTCATCCCTTTCTCCTCCTGCCTTCAATCTTTCCCAGCATCAGGGACTTTTCCAATGAGTCAGTTCTTCACATCAGGTGGCCAAAGTATTGGAGTTTCAGTTTCAGCATCAGTCCTTCCAATGAACACCCAGGACTGATTTCCTTTAAGATGGACTGATTGGATCTCCTTGCAGTCCAAGGGACTCTCAAGAATCTTCTGGGACACCAAAAGTATCAATTCATTGGTGCTCAGCTTTCTTTATAGTCCAACTCTCACATCCATATATGACTACTGGAAAAACTATAGCTTTGTCTAGACAGACCTTTTTTGGCAAAGTAATGTATCTACTTTTTAATATGCTGTCTAGGTTGGTCATAGCTTTTCTTCCAAGGAGCAAGTGTCTTTTAACTTCATGGCTGCAGACACCATCTGCAGCGATTTTGGAGCCCCCTGAAATAATCTCCCACTGTTTCCATTCTTTCCCCGTCTATTTGCCATGAAGTGATGGGACCAGATGCCATGATCTTCGTTTTCTGAATCTTGAGCTTTAAGCCAACTTTTTTGCTCTCCTCTTTCACTTTCATCAGGAGGCTGTTTGGTTCTTCTTTGCTTCCTGCCATAAGAGTGGTGTCATCTGCATATCTGAGGTTATTGATATTTCTCTCAGCAATCTTGATTCCAGCTTGTGCTTCCTCCAGCCCAGCGTTTCTCATGATGTACTCTGTGTATAAGTTAAATAAGCAGGGGGACAATATACAGCCTTGATGTACTCCTTTCCCGATTTGGAACCAGTCTGTTCTTCCATGTCCAGTTCTAACTGTTGCTTCCTGACCTGCATACAGATTTCTCAGGAGGAAGGTCAGGTGGTCTGCTATTCCCATTTCTTGAAGAATTTTCCACAGCTTGTTGTGATTCACACAAAGTACACCTTAAACTTACACAGTAATGTGTATCAATTATGTCTCACTGAAACTGGAGAAAGAAGTGAAAGAAAGAGCAGCAGATGGAAGAGTGGTTAAGAGAGTTTTAGGATAAAGTCAGAATATCTAATACAGTTCCTCAGAATTTCATGGAAAAGAGGAAATATTAGAATATAAAATAGATGAGAATTTCATATTTAAGGTGTGTCTTAAATATGACACTAAAAGCACAAGCAACTCGAGAAAAAAATAGATAAAATGGACTTCATCAAAAGTAAAAGCTTTTATGCCTCAAAGAACACCATCAAGAAAGTGAAAAGACAGGGGCTTCCCTGATGGTTCAGCAGTAAAGACTCCACCTGCCAATGCAAGAGATGTGGGTTTGAGCCCTGGTCAGGAAGATCCCACATGCACAGGGCAGCTGAGCCCGTGTGCTACCACTGCTGAGTCTGAACTCTAGAGTGCGTGCTCCACAGCAGCAGACCCGCACGGGAGCCCATGCAGCACAGCTAGAGTAGCCCTGCTTGCTGCGACCGGAGAAAAGCCTGTGCGGCAAGGAAGACCCAGCACAGCCCAAAATACAAATAAACAAAAATTGTTTTAAAAGAATGTGAGCCTATTATACAGAGTGAAGTAAGCCAGAAAGAAAAACACCAATACAGTATACTAACGCATATATATGGAATTTAGAAAGATGGTAACAATAACCCTGTGTACGAGACAGCAAAAGAGACACTGATGTATAGAACAGTCTTATGGACTCTGTGGGAGAGGGAGAGGGTGGGAAGATTTGGGAGAATGGCATTGAAACATGTAAAATATCATGTATGAAACGAGTTGCCAGTCCAGGTTCGATGCACGATACTGGATGCTTGGGGCTGGTGCACTGGGACGACCCAGAGGGATGGAATGGGGAGGGAGGAGGGAGGAGGGTTCAGGATGGGGAACACATGTATACCTGTGGCGGATTCATTTTGATATTTGGCAAATCTAATACAGTTATGTTAAGTTTAAAAATAAAATAAAATTAAAAAAAAATAAATAAATAAAAGAATGTGAAAAGACAATCCACAGAATGGGAGAAAAGTTTTGCAATTCATATATCTGATAAGGGATTTGCACCTACAATATAAGAAACTTACAACTCAGCAATTAAAAAAAAAACAATTTAATTAAAATATGGGCAAATGATTTGAGTAGGTATTTCTCCAAAGAAAACATCAAAATGGACAATAACTACATAAAATGATGTTCAACAATATTAGTTATTGTGAAGTTGCTTCAGTTGTGTCTGACTCTTTGAGATGCCATGGACTGTAATCCAATACGCTCTTCTGTCCATGGGACTTTTTCAGGCAAGAATACTGGAATGAGTTGCCATGCCCTCATTCAGGGGATCTTCCCAACCCAGGGGTCAAACTCACATCTGTTACATTTCCTGCACTGGCAAACAGGTACTTTATTTATATATAAATAAAAAAAATATTTATATATATATAAATAATATATATATATATAATTTTTCTTTTTTTTGCTGCATTGTGCAGTTTGTGGGATCTTAGTTCCACTACCAGGGATTGAATCCAGGCCCTTGGCAGTGAAAGCACTAAGATTTAACCACTGGAAATGCAAATCAAAGTCACAAGCTGCACCCACCAGGATGACTACAATCAAAAAGACAGACAATAACAAGTGCTGGTGAGGATGTGGAGAATGGAATCCTCTTACATTGCTGGTGGGCACATACAATGGTACTGCTACTTTGGAGAGCAGTTTGAGAATTCCTCAAAATAAGCACAGAATTACCATATGATCTACTAATTCCTTTTCTTGGTATTCATCCAAAAAAACTGAAAACAGATGTTTCAAAAAAAAAAACCTTGTTCATGAATATTCACAGCACTATTATTCATAATAATCAAAAAACTGAAATAACCAAAATGCTCATCCACTAATGAACAGATAAACAAAATGTAACATATTCATACAATGGAATGCATTTTTGTCCATAAAAAGAAATACTAATACGTGCTACAACCTGGATGAATGTTGAAAGTATTATTCTATATGAAAGAAGCCAGTCACAAAAGACTACATAATCCATAATTTCATTTATATGAAATATCCAAAATAGGCAAATCCATAGAGAGAAAGTAAAGCAGTGGTTGTCAGCGACATAGAGAAGGGAGGAATAGGGAGTGAGTGCTTAATGGATGTGGGATTTCTTGGAATCACCAAAATGTTCTGAAATTAGACAGTGGAAATGATTGCACAATTTTAAAAAATGTTTTAATTTTATAAAAAGTGACCTAAAGTCATTGAATTGTACACTTTAAAAGGGTGAATTTCAGGAAATGCTAATTATATCTAAATTTTTTTACAGGTTAACTACTACAAACACGGAAATAGACAACCCTAAATACAATAATGCTTTGACTGAAAAATGTTTGCCAAGAAAAGAAAGAGGTTATGAGTTAATTTTAATGTTTAAATGCACACCACAACTGCAGAGCTTCCAGTTCTCAACTGACACCGATCCTGGTTTTCGAGGAGTGATGATCAGGACTGCCGCTCTTTGGCGGTACTAAACTGGAAAGAAATTTTTCTTTTATTTTTGGCTGTGCTGAGTCTTTGCCGCTGCACACAAAGTTTCTCTAGCTGTGGCCAGTGGGGGCTCCTCTCTAGTTGCGGGGTGAGAATTTCTCATTGTGGTGGCTTCTCTTGTAATTATAGCTTTAGTAACTGCAGCTGGCGGCGGGCTCAGAAGTCTAGGCACGTGGGCTTAGTTGCCCGGAGGCATGTGGAACCTTCGCGGACCAGGGATCAAACTCGTGTCCCCTGCATTGCCGGGCAGATTCTTAACCACTGGACCACCAGCAAAGTCCTGGAAAGAAATTACTCATTTCTAGGAGCTGAGGCAATGGGAAAGGGAAAGAGCCAGCCCAAAGTGCCTGACAGGGAGGGAAAAAGATGAAAAAAGACCCCAGGATCACCCTTCTTCTGCCTGCTGGCCTCCTGCAGGGCGTTCCGGTGGTCAAACACAAATGGAATCCAGAGGTCAAGGAAGTCCACTGATGGACTCTGTACGGATCAGCTTTCTAAGACATTGAGCAGTGTGGATGGCTGGAGGAGGTGAACTGGAGCGACCAGTGAAGAGCGCACAGTGCCCATTCTTACTCCATTTAGCATAAAATTCAAGTTAGAGGGGAATCCAAGTTGCCCGGTTTGGACCTGGTTCTCACCTCTTGGGTAGGGAAGGGCAGACCATCTTGATTTGCTATGACCTTAAGACTTAAAGCAAATCAAGTTACTTTTAGAGAAATAAGGCAACATAGTGACCAGACAGTGATATCTACCATGAAATCATTTGAAACGTAAAAAAAAAAAAATAGATTTTAGTACTTTTGTAACCCCAAACAACTGGCTACAACACAAAAATGAAAATGAAACAGATTGTAAAACTAACTGGCACTTGATCACTGGGTCTTCCATATTTGTGAGAGGTTAAAAATTCAGTGAAAGGTTAAAAATGAATCTCTGCAAACAATGATAAGGGAATTGCTTCCCTCATTGGCACAGCTCTGTGATAGCATCTGCAGGGGAGGAGCAGTGTCTGACAGCTCAAGTCTGGGTCACAGAGTTGTATTTCTTCATGCCATCCGAGGAACAGACTCCCAGGTTCCCTCTATCAAGCATTGGCTAAGAAACTACGGCACATTGTGGCCAAAGTGAGACAGGCCTGGGACCTGGGACACTTCGCAGCAGTACCGCAATGCTTGCACCTGGACACAGCTCTCCTTGAGCAACAAAACACACAGAAACTATATGGGACGAAAAATAACTGTGTGCGTGCACCGTTGGGGCAAATTCTAGACCAAAAAGACAAAAAAGGAAAAAAAATCCAACTGCCATTTCTGAGGAGCCAGGAGCAAAAATGGAGTGTTGGAAGCAAATGTAGGGTACTGTGCATGCCCCCCTGCACGCAACACCACAAAGAGAGCGGTGAGCAGACCGCTTAAGCCATCCCTCAGCCCAACCCCTGGACACACTCCTACCCTGCCCCATATCCGATACAAGCTTGCCCGCACTCAGGGAGTCAGCAAGTAAAGGAACGTGTTATTTATTCTCACTCCCCCCTGCTGCACAGGGGCCCCAATAAGTCTTGCCTGGATTTCCCTGTTTGGCCTCTAGTTAATTTCCATCAATCGGGGAAGGCAAGAACCCTGGTCAGTATCAAAGATAAGTTGTCCAAGATGACTCAGCTGGTATGTGGTTGATCCAAAATCAATTCTCCACCATGCCGGACTACCTAGAGATAATCTCGTCAACAATAAGCTCTAATGGCTAATGAGGCACCCAGGGACGAGAGAGAGGAGAGTTGCCAAATGTCACATAGCTAGTTACTGAGAAAGCCAGAATAAGCTGGTCTTCGGATTCCTCAACCAATGTATTTTCCATTACACAAGGGAGAATGGAGAGAATTTCATTATTTCACGATTGCCTGTTCTTCCCATCATGAAATGGAAGCAAAAGGGATGAGTGAATAAGACCCAGAAGAAAATGTAACTGAGCTCTGTATTTTATCTAAGTCCCTTTACTTTTTTTGGGGAGGCATGAGCAGAACTGACATGAACAGCTTTCCACGTGCTTCGAGTACTGGAGGGCACCATATAGAGCAGCAAGTGTATGCGCTGTCAGAAGCTGTATGCAAATTTGGGTGTGGGGAAAACTCATTTGATTCTCCATCTGTCTCCCTGTTTAATTACTTAGCCATAAATTAACATTTTTTACTAGCTACATTCAGTGACTGTGGATCAATTCATTGATTTTAATGTCAAATATGGAATATTTTTGACTTTCAAGTATTTAGCCTTTTCATTTACTTTCACATTTGGAAATCTAAACGAACTATCAAAATCTCCCCAAATACAATATTGGGATTTTTTTTTCCTATTTGTCTTCTTATTAAGTTATTTCCTTGTTTGAATCGTAGATGAGATGTTTTCTTGGAAATACTGCTTGTTTCCCCTAAAGGGTAAGAAAAGAAAGTGTTTTTAACATTTAAAGGATATAATTAGGAAGCCTATCATGGATAGTGTGAACTCGGGGCCTTAAAGACACAGAGCCCGTAACTCCGCTTGAATTTGTTTACAGCCTGACAAGGTGAGCACACACTGCCTTCCCTACCTTATCAGACTTTCATCAACAGAAAAGGAACAGCACCGTCCAGCCCCCTCTTGTGCATGTTCTCTTAAAGAGGGCAACCTTCCAGCTTGTCTGTCGGTGAGATCACCCCTTATTTACTGTTCAATCACAATGTATCAAGCCATTATGTAAGCCCAACAGAGAAATAAAGAGGAAGAGATGATTTCTGGTATTAGAGCATCAGGATGAGAACAAGCCCACATGAGTCAAAAAATGGTAAGGAAACATAATAAAATAACTACAAATATGTATAGTCATGTACTGGGCTTCCCTGGTGGCTGTCAGTAAAGAATCCATCTGCAATGCAGGAGACGTGGCCTCAATCAGTGGGTAGGGAAGATCCCCTTGAGGAGGTTATGGCTCCCACTCCAGCATTCTTGCCTGGGAAATCCTGTGGACACAGCTTCCTGGTAGGCTACAGTCCATGGGGTCACAAGAGTTGGACATGACTTAGTGACTAAACCACCGCCACCGTTTGCATGTACCAGTATACCCTGTATTGATATCCTACTCCTTCTTATTCCTTGCCCACAGGATCCGAGTTCTGTTTCAGAAGATAATGTACCTGGCTCTGAGAAATGGATCAGGATTGGTTGAAACCAGTCATGACAACCCTGCTCCCTAAATTTCCAGATCTCTTGCAGCTACAGAGAGCCAGGGGATGCAGGTCTAGCTGACAAAACAGAATAGGAAGACTTCTGTGGGCTTCTAGAAAAGCTTCTGTCTCCTTGATATAAGCTCTGAGCTGCCTCTCCCACCCTTTCCTGTTATGAATGTAGATGTGATATTTGGAGTGATGAAGCCATCTTGAGATTGCAAGTGAAAGGCAGAAAGAACTGCCAAGATGCCAGCCCTGAAATCTTTGAATGCCTGAACTAATGCCAGGAACCACCTACCTTAAGACTTCTCATCATAAAAGAAAAATAAACCTTTTGTTACATGCAACTGAATGCACTCCTAACCATATGTACATACATTGCAAAATATAAGTACAAAAGTACTAAAATACATTCATAAAAGGGGAAGAGTTACTGGAGAGCCAAGAGTTTATTCAAAGTCTGCTTTCCAATTAGCCTCAGAACACCCAGCTGGTCCAATTTCAGTTCCTCAATTGGGTGCTGATTCATCAACCCACTAAGACAGTGGGTTCTTAAGTATGGTCTCCGGGTTGGAACAAATGCAAGAGAGAGACATGTTGGTGTTTTGAGTGATGCACTCAGACAGTCACTGAATGTTCTGACTGGCTTCACTGTTCCAAACTCACCATCTCACCATGGTCAGAGTGCTGAGAAGTTGCTGAACCTTCTGGCTAAGAAGTTCCAAGGTTAAACCCTCTGGAATCCGGTGAGAAGCTTCTCAGTAGTCCTAATAGTCCCAGAAAAAAGCCAGGGCTGGACCCAAAGTGATCTACAAATTCAACACAATCCCTATCAAAATTCCAACCATCTTTCTTTTCAAAAAGAAAAGGATGATTCTCACATTTCTATGGAATTGCTAGGGGTGTGGAATTGGGCTCTAAATAGTAAAAGCAATCTTGAAAAAGAACCAAGTCAGAGGACTCAACACTTCTCAGTTTCAAAAATTACTACAAAGAGAAAGTAATCTAGTATTGACAGAAGAATAGACATAGAAACCAGTGGAATAGAATTAAGAGTCCAGAAATAAACCCATACATATATGAACCGATTAACTATAGACAAGGATTCCAAGACCATTCAATGGGAAAACAACAACCTCTTTAAACGATGATGCTGAGATACCTGGATTTTCATATGCAAAAGAAGAAAGCTGGGCACAAATCTCATACTATATACTAAAGTTAACTCAAAACAAATGACCCAAATTAAATAGTTAAAACCACAGAAGTCTTAAAACACAGAGGTAAATCTTCATGACCTTCAATTTGGCAATTCTCAGATATAACACCATACCAAAGGCCACAAAAGGTTTTCATAGATTAAACTGAACTTGATTAAAATAAAAAAAAAAATTTCCATCCAAAGACAAAAGGACAACCTACAGAATGAGAGAAAAGATTTATCAATCATATATTTGATAGAAATTTAATATCCAGAATATATAAAGAACTCCTACAACTCAACAACAAAAAAAGACAACACAATTTTACAATGAGCAAAAGACTTGAATAGACATCTCTCTAAAGAAGACATATGAATGGCCAATAAACACATGAAAAGATGCTCAACATCATTGATCATGAGGGAAATGTAAATGAAAACCACACTGAGATACCACTTCACACTTAATAGGATGACTATAAAACAAAAACAAAAATTAACAAGTGTTAGTAAGAACCTGGAGAAATTGGAAGCCCCACACATCAATGCTGAAAACACAAACTGGCATGGCTACTGCAGAAAAAGTTTAGTATTTCCTCCAAAACTAAGCCTAGAATTACCACATAACCCAGCAACTTCGCTCTTGTACCCCTTAAAAATGAAAACAGGGATTCAAACAGATTCTTGTACACCCATCTTCACTACAGCGGTATTCACAATAGCCAAAAGCTGGAAATGACCCAAGTGTCCATCAACAGATGAATAAATAAACAGATGTGATTGATCCATGCAATGAAATAGTATTGAGCCATAAAAAAAAGTGAAGTTCTGACACATGCTACAACCCAGTTGAGTCTTGAAAACTTATGCTTAGTAAAATAAGCCAGACACAAAAGGACAAATATTGTATATGATTCTACTTTCATGATGTGCCTGACACTCAGAGACAGAAGGTTGATTAGAGGTGAATGAGGGCTGTGGGGGACAGAATGGGCAGTTATTGCTTAAGGTACTGGTTCAAAACCTCAGGGGTCTCCCAGGTAAAAGCGGCCTCTGTACACACAGGACTGGGTGAGACCAAGGAAGAGGCAGACTGCTTGAGATCGGTAAGGGGCAGTTTTGATAAGTGAGGTTTTTCTTGGGCATCTACAAGATAAATAGATCTCTGCACCTGTCCACCAGACTCTTAAAAGTTTATACAGAGGCATCATGGGGTGCAGTCACACATAAACCATCCAGATGGTCTCAACAACACATTGCTCTTCTAAGTCTGTGTCCTTCAAAATCGTTCCCATGCTGGGAGCAGTGAACAGAATGTGCATTCCAAGGACAGGGCAGAAGGCATGGAGCCTCTAACTGCCGAGGTCCAGCTCACGGGGCAACAGGCAGGCACATCCTCTCAATGACCTCCTCTAACAAATGGGTACTAAGTGTCTGTTTCAGGTGATGAAAATGTTTTGGAACCACAGAGTACTTATTGTTGCACAACACTGTGTATGTACTTAATGCCCACCTTAAAGTGGTTCAGTTCAGTTCAGTCGCTCAGTCGTGTCTGACTCTCTGCGACCCCATGGACTGCAGCACGCCAGGCCTCCCTATCCATGACCAACTCCCGGAGTTTACCCAAACTCATGTCCATCAAGTCGGTGATGCCATCCAACCATCTCATCCTCTGTCATCCCCTTCTCCTCCCACCTTCAATCTTTCCCAGCATCAGAGTCTTTTCAAATGAGTTAGCTCCTTGCATCAGATGGCCAAAGTATCATAAAATGGCAAATTTTATCTTATCTATATTTTTCCACAATTTTTAAAGATTGAGTCGAAAAAGCCAAAGCTGGGCCTCAGAGCCCTGGTGAAAGGAGTCATAGTCATCTTGCTCTTGGTTTTGGAGAACCTAGACGCCTGGCCAAAAGCCCCAGAATACCTGCTCAGTCAACAAGAATTGAATGTTTCAAGGTCACCTGAAGTTGGTTTTTTCCTCCCCCTTTTAATTACTGGTCACAGTGAGTTGTAACAGAGATATTTTTGCCATGGCTTTTCTTTGGGAGACAATCTACTGACCACAGTCTCAGAAGCACATACAGCACCATCCTTTGACCTGAACATAGATTCCTGTTTCCTTCCTTACAGCTCTCCTGTAATTCAAGTGACTGCTAACTAAATCGGCCCTGTCCACAGAGCAGCAAGGTTGGTCCTTCCTCTACTTAAAGGTCACCTTCCCTTCCGTCAGCCCTTCCAATACGGAGCCCATGTGCTCTAGTGGCCACTCAATCCAGCCCAGGGCCGGGGTGAGGGACAAGAGTAAATTATTAGGACTCTTGTGTTGATGTCTCATCACTTCCCTTTAAAAAAAAAAGATCATTTGGCTGCCTCGAGTCTCAGTTGTGATACTCCGAATCTTCTGTCTTAGTTGCAGCATGCAAACTCCTAGTTGTAGCATGTAGGACCTAGCTGCCTGACTAGGGATCAAATCCAGGGCCCTGCATTGAGACGGTAGAGTCTTAGCCACTAGTCAGTCAGTTCAGTCACTCAGTCGTGTCCGACTCTTTGCGACCTTGTGCACTACAGCATGCCAGGCCTCCCTGTCCATCACCAACTCCCAGAGTTTACTCAAACTCATGTCCACTGAGTCTGTGATGCCATCCAACCATCTCATCCTCTGTCATCCCCTTCTCCTCCTGCCTTCAATCTTTCCCTGCATCAGGATCTTTTCCAATGAATCAGTTCTTCACATCAGGGGGCCAAAGTATTTGAGTTTCAGCATCAGTATCAGTCCTTCCAATGAACATTCAGGATTGATTTCCTTTAGGATGGACTGGTTGGATGTCCTTGCAGTCCAAGGGACTCTCAAGAGTCTTCTCCAACACCACAGTTCAAAAGCATCAATGCTTCGGTGCTCAGCTTTCTTTATAATCCAACTCTCCCATCCATACACGAGTACTGGAAAAACCATAGCATTGACTAGACGGACTTTTGTTGGCAAAGTAATGTATCTAATTTTAATATGCTGTCTAGGTTGGTTATAATTTTTCTTCCAAGGAGCAAGCATCTTTTAATTTCATGGCTGCAGTCACCATTTGCAGTGATTTTGGAGCCCCCCAAACACAGTCTCTCACTGTTTCCATTCTTTCCCCATCTATTTGCCATGAAGTGTTGGGACCAGATGCCATGATCTTAGTTTTCTGAATGTTGAGTTTTAAGCTAACTTTTTCACTCTCCTCTTTCACTTTCATCAAGAAGCTCTTTAGTTCTTCTTCACTTTCTGCCGTAAGTACGGATTCATCTGCATATCTGAGGTTATTGATATTTCTCCCAGCAATCTTGATTCCAGCTTGTGCTTCATCCAGCCCAACATTTCTCATGATGTACTCTGCATGTAAGTAAAATAAGTGCAGTGACAATATACAGCCTTGATGTACTCCTTTCCCAATTTGGAACCAGTCTGCTGTTCCAGGTCCAGTTTTAACTGTTGCTTCTAGCCACCGGACCACCAGGGAAACCCTGATCTCTTTCTTTTTTAGCCTTGATTTGTGTTTTGATATGTGTTTTGTAATATTGATAATATATTAGTATGGTAACACACATCTATTATTGACAAAAATAGATATACATATATATCAGAGGGGTGTACTTACCATCTTTCTTTATTGATAAACATATTTGCTCAAAAAAAGGTAGGACACCAGGGCTTTAGGACCTTTGGGGGGAAGATTTGTTGCTCATCCCTTCCAAGCTGTAATTTGCTATGGACAGGTATTTTGTGATTCCATTCATATGAGGAATCTAGAATAGGCAACTTCACAAGACAGAAAGTGAATTTTGTGCAGATTCCAGCCTCCTAACTCTCGGTCCCCTTTCCATTCTGGTCCTTGGGCTGGGTTTCTTCTTTATTCACAAATGACTAATGGCACAAGACGAGTTTGCAAAACAGAACTTCTGAGGGTTTGAGGGCAATAGAAGGGTATTAATACCCATAATCGTAAGCAACTTAAAATTAAATATTTGACATTAATCTTCTGGAATGTTCTTTGTTTATTCTCACCACTGGGAACTTTGCTCCACCCATCTGGCCCTAGCCTCTTATCAAGTTGCTGGGCCCATCCTCCCAGGAGAGAAGCCTTTTCCATCTTTCTGGAACCTCCTCCCTTACAGGCTTCCAACAATTTCCAGACCTCTGATACTTGATTACACCTAACAATGCAGCTCCATCACTGTTCACATCTCCTCTTCCAGACTCTATGCAAAGACTTTACCAAGGACATCCTCACTCTGCCTACGAGAGCAGTTGTTTTCTTAGGCAGACTCTGCAGTCTTCCCAAATGGGGATTCCCAAAGCGTGAGCTGCAAGCATCTGAATCACATAAGCAGTTATTTAAAATGCTGATTCCCAGTCAAGAGGCCAATGCTACTGAATCCAGTGGTTGGTGGGGGTGGCCTGGGAAGCTGCTCCCCCGTAATTCTGGTGCACAATGAGTTTTGAGAACCACTGGCCTCTCAAGTAGACGATTCAACCTGTAGATACCTGAACAACATGGGGGCTGGGGGACCCACCTTCCATTTATAACCAGACCTCCATATATGTGAAGAGAAACGAAAGAACCCGTTGATGAAAGTGAAAGAGAAGAGTGAAAAACTCAACATTCAAAAAAAGAAGATCATGGTATCTGATTCTGTTATTTCAAGGCAAATCGATGGGGAAACAATGGAAATAGCGACAGACTTTATTTTCTTGGGCTCCAAAATCAGTGCAGATGGTGACTGCAGCCATGAAATCAAAAGACACTTGCTCCTTGAAAGAAAAGCTGTGACCAACCTGGACAGCATATTAAAAAGCAGAGACGTTACTTTGCCAACAAAAGTCTGTATAGTCAAAGCTATAGTTTTTCCAGTAGTCACGTATGGATGTGAGAGTTGGACTATAAAGAAAGCTGAGTGCCAAAGAATTGGTGCTTTTGAACTGTGGTGCTGGAGAATATTCCTGAGAGTCCCTTGGGCTGCAAGGAGGTCAGACAAATCCATCCTAAGGGAAATAAGTCCTGAATATTCATTGGAAGGACTGATGCTGAAGCTGAAGCTCCAATACTTTGGCCACCTGATGCAAAGAACTGACTCATTGGCAAAGACCCTGATGCTGGGAAAGAATCAAGGCAGGAGGAGAAGGAGATGACAGAGGATGAGATGGTTAGATGGCATCACCAGCTTTATGGACATGAGTTTGAGCAAGCTCCAGGAGTTGGTGATAGACAGGGAAGCCTGGCATGCTGCAGTCCATGAGGTCACAATGAGTCGGACATAACTGAGTAACTGTACTGAATTGAACTCCATATATGTGGGCTTCCCTAGTAGCTCAGATAGTAAAGAATCTGCCTGCCATGCAGGAGATCCGGGTTCAATCCCTAGGTCAGGAAGATCCCCTAGAGAAGGGCATGGCAACACACTCCAGTTTTCTTGCCTGGAGAATTCCATGGAAAGAGGAGTTACAGTTCCTGGTGAGCTATACAGTCCATGGGGTCAAGAAGAATCGGACACGACAGGGACCAACATCTTCATTTTCACTCCATATACATGGTTCTTTTTATCCATGGTTCAACCAACCAGTGGATCGTGTTGTACTACTGGAAAATAAAAGCCCTGTTTAAGTGGACCTGCTCAGTTCAAACTCCTGTTGTTCAAGGGTCAACTGTATTTGTTTTTCTTTCTGTTAGAGCCGACTTACTACTGAATGTATTAAGACAAAGTTATCTTTTGCCCTGTAACCCATCCCACACCTGTGTTCAGACTACTTCTCCAAACTGTACCTGGGATAAGGAGATGGCACCCCACTCCGTACGCTTGCCTGGAAAATCCCATGGATGGAGGAGCCTGGTAGGCTGCAGTCCATGGGGTCGCTAAGAGTCGGACACGACTGAGCAACTTCACTTTCACTTTTCACTTTCATGCATTGGAGAAGGAAATGGCAACCCACTCCAGTGTTCTTGCCTGGAGAATCCCAGGGATGGGGGAGCCTGGTGGGCTGCTGTCTGTGGGGTCACACAGAGTCGGGCTCGGCTGAAATGATTTAGCAGCAGCAGCAGCAGCTCCAGGTATATGAACCCAGCAGGTACACAGTTTACATGGGGCCCTGAAAAGATTAGGAAACAGCATCACTCGCTCTGAGAATACAGCCCCACACAAGGGTGAGACACTTGCCAAGGAGATGTAGGCTGGGTTTCAGCTGGGAACTCTTTTTTTTTTTTAAAGAGTATAACTGCTTTATATTGTTGTGTTAATTTTGCTGTACTACAATGTGAATCAGCTATATGTGTACATATACCCCCTGCCCCTTGAGTCTCCCTCCCACCCACCCCCAACCCAGCCCTCTAGGTCTTCACAGAGCACTGAGCTGAGCTCCGTGTTCAGCTGGGAACTCATAGCAGGAAGCAATTTACACACCCCTGCTTTGGTAAAAACCCACCAACATAATAATTATCTTAGCTCTGCCTCTCAGATTTGGGCTCCCCAGAGTAAAGTGGGCAGGAGCTAGTGCCTAAGCTTCCTGGGACCCGCACAGCAAACAGCTGAAGCATCTGCAAGCAAGCTGTTATGAAAGGCTTGTCTTCTTGATGACTGTTAAAGAGTAAATTGTTCTGACACTTGTTAAAATGGTAAGGAAGACTTTATTTGGGGTTATTGCAATGGGTGTCAGGACTGTCTCAACAAGGAAGAGAGACTGGGCTCACCTCTGAATGCAAAGATGGGTTGGAACTTACAGGCAAGGTGCAGGGTGAGGGGGCCAGTGGATGCAGAATTACTAAAGGAGACATCAAGAGGATATCTTGGGACTTCCTTGGTGGTCCAGTGGCTAAAACTCCTCACTGTCAATGCAGGGGACCTGGATTCGATCCCGGATCAGGGAACTAGATCCCCCATGCCACAACTAAAAGTTTGCATGCCACAGCTAAGACCCAGCACAGCCAAAATAATTTTTAAAATAAAACCAGTTGCCTAAAAAAAAAAGAGTAGGGGATTTTTGAAGGCAGCCAAGGTGATCAGGTATCAAGTGCTGGGATGAAGAATCTGATCACAGATAGAGGGGGGACCAGATATTGAGAATGGAGGGGTTCTCTTAAAATTAACGTAGCAGGATTCTTGCTACAGCTAGGCTATGCAGACCTGGAAAAGGAGAGAGGCCAAGGTGGAGGCCCAGTTGAGAAAGCTCAGAGAACCCCAACTAAAGTTTGGTCAAAGCGAGAATCTTTGTCATTACACAACAGAATCATCGTTTGTCTCCCTGATTACTCCACAGTGTCATTCTGGTCTGAAACACAGCCAGGGGCTTCTATGTTATGCTGGGAGGGATGGTCCTTCACGAGAGGGCCCCAGGAGATGGCTTCCCAAGATCTTTAGTCTACCTCTAATATTGTGGTTGTCACTATTCTTCTTATTCTATTAGCTATTATTTTTGCGCTTGTCATCACACTTGCCTTGCTAACTTGCTGCTTCCTTCCAGTCTGCTGTAAACTAGAGAGCCGGCCTGCCAGCTTTGTGTGAAATGTTTCTAATTACAATGGTGAGAACAGAATGCTAGAATTCCGGTTGCTTGTTCTGAGAGACCTCTGGTCAAAATCCCCTTTTGAAGCCTGGCATTACTCATCTTCACCATTTATGATTTTTCTCCCTCCTTCTGGGAGAAAAAAGATTAATATACTTAAGTGTTGTATTGGAGATATAAAAGTTGGGTGCATCTCCTTCGGAGTTGTAAATTTCACAGCACTGCAACAAATTAAACACATCAGATCAGATCAGATCAGATCAGTCGCTCAGTCGTGTCCGACTCTTTGCGACCCCATGAATCGCAGCATGCCAGGCCTCCCTGTCCATCACCAGCTCCCGGAGTTCACTCAGACTCATGTCCATCGAGTCAGTGATGCCATCCAGCCATCTCATCCTCTGTCATCCCCTTCTCCTCTTGCCCCCAATCCCTCCCAGCATCAGAGTCTTTTCCAATGAGTCAGCTCTTCACATCAGGTGGCCAAAGTACTGGAGTTTCAGCTTTAGCACCATTCCTTCCAAAGAAATCCCAGGGCTGATCTCCTTTAGAATGGACTGGTTGGATCTCCTTGCAGTCCAAGGGACTCTCAAGAGTCTTCTCCAACACCACAGTTTAAAAGCATCAATTCTTCGGCGCTCAGCCTTCTTCACAGTCCAACTCTCACATCCATACATGACCACAGGAAAAACCATAGCCTTGACTAGACGAACCTTTGTTGGCAAAGTAATGTTTCTGCTTTTGAATATGCAACTGGATGATCTCAAATCTTTTGCAAAAAATCTATTCCAAAGAATGGACAGAGGCAGCCCCATTAGGCCTGCCCAACTCAGGCAATGGAAATGTGATTGGATGCTGTTGCTGTCAGTCACATTTGCCCCAAGAAATGCTACAAAAGGTCCCACACTTTCCCCTTCCAAGCAGACCCCAGTTTCAGGATGCTCTGCTAACAGGGAGATCCTGGTCTGCTCACACCCCTGGAAACATAAATCCTCTCATCAACAAAACAGAAGTCTGCTTGATTATCTCTAAAAGATATGTTATATTATTTAGTAGAAAATAAGGGGGTGGGAGTTCCCTTGTGGTCTAGTGGTTAGGTTTCCAAGTTTTCACTGCTGTAGGCCTGGGTTCAATCCCTGGTGGAGGAAGAGATTCAGCAAGCCACGTGGAGCAACTAAAAAAATTAAGTGTTTTAAAAAAAATTTTCAGGAGAAAGCAAAATGACTCTTTGAGGATTCTAGAATGTCCTGAAGCATTGATTGACCTCATCACCAAGAATAAGGCTCAAATCAAAAGAGAGAATTTACTCTTGATTTTGGCTAACAAATGCAGTGCTTTTCTAATGTTTTAAAGTAATACTTTTTTTCCCAACTATTAGGGCCAAAAATAAGAAGGGAGAGATGGAATGAGGACCAGAGGAGCTTTCCTGTGAACACAGTTGGTAAACTTTCGGGGATGGATTTTGTGAGACTGAGGCTTACTGACTTGTGAAATGTGTCCAGCTTCCTGCCAGGCTTCTGGGTTGATTACAAATGGTTGAGCTCACCAGGTACTGAGTTGATTTTCAGTTGCTAAGTCAGATATGACTCTTCACAACCCCATGGACTGTAGCCCGCCAGGCTCCTCTGTCCATGGGATTTTCCAGGCAAGAATACTGGAGTGGGTTTCCATTTCCTTCTCTGGGGATCTTCCTGACACAGGGATCGAACGCCTGTTTCCTGCAGCTACTGTATTAGCAGGTGGATTCTTTACCAGTGAGCCACCTGGGAAGCTCAGTTGCTCCCTTGAGGGGGAAAAAAAAATCAGTATAAATAATTTGCCCTTAAAGACTGCTGCATTGTTCTAACACACATTCTTTGCCATGGTAAAATTCTAGGTAAGAGTAGATTTTCCACTGCCAAGCCAGGGGCTTCTCTTTGCTGCTGGTAGGGACCCAGGCAGCCTTTGCTGGCTCAGGTAGTGGTTTTGCCCCGTTGTCAGTGCCCTCACCTGGATGGCCACAGATGGTCTCCATAGCTGACTCCCTGACTATGGAAATGAAGCCTCACTCTAACTCAGCGTTCTTCAATAATTTCAGGCTGTAAATCCATATTCAGAGCGTAATTGTGTAAGTGTGTGATGAAATTAAAATCCCACAAAATAATACTTAATCCGTTTGCTATTTTTGGTAGGACTGCCATAACAAAATTCCACAAACTGGATGATGTAAACAACAGTTTATTTTCTCACAGTTCTGGAGCCTGGAAGTTAAGATCAAGATGTGGACAGGTTGGTTTCTTCTGAGGCCTCTCTCCTGGCTTGCACGTGACTGCCTTCTAGCTGGTTCCTCACGTGGTCTTCCCTCTGTACGTCTGCGTCCTAACTTATAGGCACACCTGCATATTGGATTAGTACACAATCTAATGGTCTCATGTTAACTTAATTACCACTTTAAAGACTCTATCTCCAGGACTTCCCTAGTGATTAAGGCTCTGAACCTCCACTGCTGGGGCACAGGTTCGATCTTTGGTCTAGAAGCTAAGATCCCACATGCTGCACAGCTGGAAAAAGAAAAGACTTTATTTTTTCAGTGATCATGTACAGATGTGAGAGTTGGACCATAAAGAAGGTTGAGCATGAAGAATTGATGCTTTTGAACTGTGGTGTTGGAGAAGACTCTTGAGAGTCCCTTGGACTACAAGGAGATCCAACCAGTCCATCCTAAAGGAAATCAACCCTGAATATTCATGGGTCATCAGAATGACTGATGCTGAAGCTGAAGCTCCAATACTTGGCCACCTGATGCCAAGAGCCACCTCACTGGGAAAGACCCTGATGCTGGGAAAGATTGAAGGCAAAAGGAGAAGGGGATGACAGAAGATGAGATGGTTGGATGGCATCACCAACTCAACGGACATGAATTTGAGCAAACTCTGGAAGATAGAGAAGGACAGTGAAGCCTGGCGTGCTGCAATCCATGGGGGTCACAAAGAGCTGGACACGGCTTAGGGACTGCACGACAACAATAACAACCTCTGAATATAGTCACTTTCTGAGGTATTGGGGTTTAGAACTTCAACACACGAACTTTGAAGGGACACAGTTTCCTCATAACACTCTCTGCATGGATCCAGTGCCATCGGTTATTTTCTATTCTGTTCTGTGTTCCAAAAATACATAATGAGAGGCTCTAAAATTTGACTTCACGACCCACTGAGACACAAGCCAGAATTTGAAAAACACCATTTAACACGTTGGCATGACTCTATGGTCTGATGACTGGCAAATAAAACCTTGAAAAGGAATCAGAAAGCATAAACCCTCAGATCCTAATGGAGATCCTTGCCTGTCCTCAGGGAGCAGTGAAAAGAGCAAATGCTTTGGGTAAGTCAGCCCCAAATAGAAATCCCAGGTTTATCACTCACCGGGCAGACTTCTCCAACCAGAGAGACCACTGAAACGTTCAGTCTTCCTTTCTTCCTGATTTCATGAGTCCAAGATGGTGAACTCTGAGATCCTGATTCCAGAATTAAATGTTGGTCCTGCTATATCCTTTGATCTCCCCGGAAACAATCACACAGCTTATCAGCAGAATGGGGCAGTACTTCATCAAGGGAAATTGTATTCCTCATCCACAAAAATTCTCCCATAAATCAGAAACTTTGTTTTCTTCAGGTCTCCTTTATAGCTATTCCTCTGCCCCATGCCTCAGAGAACTTGGTTTCCTGTTATATAAAGGAGTTCCTATAATTAGTCTTTCTAATTTGAATTATTTTTTAAAAGGATTATTAACATCTTTACCTTTTTTTGATTTAATTCCCAGTGAATTAATTCTAAGTGAATTTCTTTTGTGCATAATTAGGTTTTATTTCTTTTGGAAAAAAAAGTCTTTAGGTATTAAAAAAAAGATGAGCTGGTTATTAAATATGAATTTAAATTCTTGCCACCTACATCTCAATCTTCAGTGAAGTTTCTTGGGCCCTCCCCTACATCAAATAATCCTGCTCACCAAGAAAGGCAGACAGGTGCGACGCGTTAAGATGAAGCTGTGAGATATTCCTGGGAGAAGTTAGGTGCACAGGACAGACCTGAACTGGAAACCTGCAGGTTAAGAGAAAAGGGCAATTCAGAGACAAGCACCCAGAAAAAGCAACGTACACAAGAGAACCTCAAGGAAGCTCTAATGTGGACAGAAAAGAAATACAGACCCCGTGGTGCCCTGAGCTGCTAGGACAGAAGATGCTTTCACCAAAGCCCACGGTGGAGCATTTTCCACTTTCTGGCTGAGGAAGGGAGGTGATGGGTGCATTTGAGGAGAAGGTGATGCCAGCACCATTTTTAAGAACAGAAAGGCTACCTGTGGTAGCTAAGATAGAAAGCATTTCTTAGCCACCTTTTTATTGTATGTACCTTCCTCCTTCTCCATCTTCACCCACTTCTTTTCTCTACAGTTCCACTCCATTCTCTCATTCCTCTACCCCATTTCTAAAATTTTCTTTTCTTTCTCTCTTAAGTTTTCCATTTCCTTCTCCTTTTTAAAGGCATCTTTAAGCATTGCTGCTGCTGCTGCTACTGCTGCTAAGTCGCTTCAGTCGTGTCCAACTCTGTGTGACCCCATAGATGGCAGCCCACCAGGCTCCCCCGTCCCTGGGATTCTCCAGGCAAGAACACCAGAGTGGGTTGCCATTTCCTTCTCCAATGCATGGAAGTGAAAGTGAAGTCGCTCAGTCGTGTCCGACTCTTAGCGGCCCCATGGACTGCAGCCTACCAGGCTCCTCTGTCCCTGGGATTTTCCAGGCAAGAGTACTGGAGTGGGGTGCCATTGCCTGCTACACTCCACCTAAGCCCTTAACCCTCATTCACACAGTTCGGCCCCGTGATGTGGAATTTAAGGCATCAGAGGCGCTTGACTTGGATTCCAGATTTTGTGGTACACATACTGCTGTGCTATGCTACACATTGGTCCCTACTGTCTGAGAGCTTACGTCTATAGTAGGCAATATGTAGTGGTCAGCTTTTGCTGAGTAACAAACAATCCCCCAAACTTCAGCGGCTTCTAGCATCAAACCTTGATTTCTCACTCCTGTTGTAGGAGGGCTGCAGGTCAGCAGTGCCCTTACCTCGGATGGCAGGATGGCTTCAAGTCAGCTTCACGTGCCATCTCACTCTGGGACCCAGAAAGGAGGAACAGCCCCATGCCTCATGCAGTTCTCTTGCAGAGGGCAGGAGCGCAAACTGCCAAGCCAAACCACATAACTGCACCTAAAGCTTGGCCTCAATCATGTCCACTCACATTCCATTAGCTATAACAAGCTGTACGGCTGAGTCTATCAGTATGTTCCACCTCCAGGGAGGGAACAAATAGTTGTCACCAAAACTAAAGCTACAAGTGTGTGGACATATGAACAAGCAGAAGATTGGTACCATGCAAGAGCAGACATCCAGTAGCTGATGATTAATGAATCAGTATCTTCACCAGTCTGGGTAATTGTCTTCAAAATTAAGGTATTATGTTCTGGGTAAAAAAAAAAAAGATTAATTGTGGTTATTGTAAAAAGTTTGGAAAGTATGGAAGTAAAAGAATAAACAGTACAGAAAAACTATAATTACCCAGACACAATTTTAGTGCATCTCCTTCAGGAATTTTATCTAGAAGTGGGTATGAGGGAGAGAGGACAGTTACTGCTGCTGCTGCTAAGTCGCTTCAGTCGTGTCCGACTCTGTGCGACCCCAGAGACGGCAGCCCAGTTAAACTGTGATTAGAGTGGGCTTCCCTTGTGGCTCAGCTGGTAAATGATCTGCAATGCGGGAGACCTGGGTTCCATCCCTGGGTTGGGAAGACCCCCTGGAGAAGGGAAAGGCTACCCACTCCAGTATTCTGGCCTGGAGAAGTCCATGGACTGTATCGTCCATGGGGTCGCAAAGAGTCAGACACAACTGAGCAACTTTAGAGTATATCTCACTTTTCTTTATTAATACCATGTGCTTTTCCTCATGTCAGTAAAAATCTATCATAAATCTCATACTAAATAAATGTGCTACTTTTATAATGTAGAAACAGTTTGGGCTTCCCAGATGGCACCAGTGGTAAAGAACTCACCTGACAATGCAGGAGTTATAAGAGGCTCAGGCTTGATCCCTGGGTCAGGAAGATCCCCTGGAGGACAGCATGGCAACCCACTCCAGTACGCTTGCCTGGAGAATCCCATGGGCAGAGGAGCCTGGTGGGCCGTAGTCCAAAGAGCCGCAAAGAGTGAGACACGCCTGAGCACACATGCAATGACTAACTATATGGAGTATTTTTTCCAAGTGTTTATTTTCCATCCATTGATCTTTTGGGTGACGTATCTGTTCACATTTTTTTGCCCACCCAAAAATAGTTTACTTTCTTATTAATGAATCTTGAGCTTTCTTTATATATTCTGTATACAAGTTCTTTATCAGAAATAGGATTTGAAAATGTTGTCTCCCCAGTTGTGAGTTGTTTTTTCATTCTCTTACACCGACTTCTGAAGAACAAAAAATTAGTAATTTTTTAAAAATTGAGAGACTTCCCTGATGGTCCAGTGGTTAAGACTCCATGTCTCCACTGCAGGGGGCACAGATTTGATCCCTGGTCAGGGAACTAATATCCTACACGTGTGAAGCAAGTGTGAGGTGAGTCCTCCTGTGGTTTTGATTTGCCCTCCCTGATGATTAGTAACATTGAGGTTTTTTTTTCATCCACCTGTTGCACATTTGTTTGTCTTCTTTGGAAAAATGTCTATTCAAACCCTTAGCCTATTGTTTCATCAGGTTATTAATTTTTTCAGTATTGAGTTATACAAATTCCTTATACATTTTGGAGATTATCCACATGGAAGATATGTGCTTTGCAAATATTTTCTCCAACTCCATGTGTTGCCTTTCTACTTTGTTGATTGCTCCTTTTGCTGTGAAGAGACTTTTTAGCTTAACGTAGTCTTGTTGGGTTTTGGTTTTATTGTCTGTGCTTTTGATATCGTTTTCATAAAATCATTGTCAAGATTCATGTTATAATGCTTATTCCTTATGTTTTCTTCTAGGAGTTTCAAAGCTTTTGATCTTAACGGTTAAGTGTTACACCCTAGTTGATTTTCTTACATTACGTATGAGTACGTTTTCTTTCATTTGCATGTGGATATCCAGTTATTCCAATGATGTTGAAAAAACTAAAACATTCTTAATTTTGATGAAGTCTGACTTAACAATTTTTCTTTCGTGGATCATACTTTAGGTGTTTTGTTCTTTTTTACTCTGTATTATATAATACTTTCTTATTCTGTGAACTTTTATTCACTTTATTTTGTTTTATCATTACTTTGATAATGTAAATTACTTTGTTAGTGTTCAGTATGCAGTGTTAAATCAGCCTTGCATTCCTTACAAACCTCATTTAGTCACAATATATTATTCATGTATTGTTGAATTCAATTAGCTAAAACTTTTTACTATTTTCTTCTTTTTTTATTGACATACAGCCACTTTACAATATTATATTAGTTTCAAAGTATACAATATAGTGACTCAAAAATTTGATATAGGTTATATTCCTTTTAGAGTCATTATAAAGCATTGGCTATATTCCCTGTGTTGTACAACACATCCTTGTAGCTTATTTATTTTATGATAGTACTTTGTACTTCTTAAACCCCTCCCCCTATCTTGCCCCTCCCACTTCCGTCTCCCCATTGGCGACTACTAGCTGGTTCTTTATATCTGTGAATCTGCTTCTTTTTTCTTACATTCACCAATTTGCTTTCTTTTTTACATTCCACATAGGAGTGATATCATACAGTGCTTGTCTTCCTCTCTCTGACATTTCACTTATGGCAACCCACTCCAGTGTTCTTGCCTGGAGAATCCCAGGGACGGGGGAGCCTGGTGGGCTGCCGTCTATGGGGTCGCACAGAGTCGGACACGACTGAAGTGACTTAGCAGCAGTAGCAGCAGCAGCACCCTCCAGGTCCATCCCTGTAGCTGCAAACAGCATTATTTCATTCTTTTTATGGCTGAGTAATATCCCATTGTATATCTGTACCACATCCTCTTTAACCATTCATCTGTTGATGAACGCTTTGGTTGCTACCTTATCTTGGCAATTGTAATAATGCTTCTGTGGACGTTGGGATGGATGTATCTTTACAAATGAGTGTTTTCAAAGTTTTTGTTTTTGTTTTTAGATATATGTCCAGGAGTGGAATTACTGGGTCATATGGTAGTTCTTTTTTTAGTTTTTTGAGAAACTTTCATATTGTTTTCCACAGTGGCTATACCAATTTAATTCCCATGAACAGTGTATGAGAGTTCCCTGCAGGAAAGTTTTAAACTGGATATTAAATTTCATTAATAGACATAGTGCTATTTACATTACCTACTTCTTCCTGGATGAACTTCAGTATTCATCAATGGTGTCCTTTTCATCAAAGTTATCAAATATATTGGCATAAAATTATTCATAATATATCCTTTAAATATCTGTAGCATCTGTAGTTATTTAGACCTGTTTCATTCTTAATATTAATATCTCTTCTTTAAAATAAACTTTTAATTTTAGAATACTTTTAGATATACAGAAAATTTGTGAAGATAGTACAGAGACTTCCTATATGCCCCACCTCCTGTCTCCTATTATTAACAACTTCCATTAGTATAATAAACTTGTCAATTAATGAACACATGTTGATACATCATTATTAGCTGAAGTCCATACTTTACTCTGTATATTGTCACCCTGCTTATTTACCTTCTATGCAGAGTACATCATGCAAAATGACAGGCTGGATGAAGCACAAGCTGGAATCAAGATTGCAGGGAGAAATACCAATAAATATCAATAACCTCAGATATGCAGAAAGCAAAGAAGAACTAAAGAGCCTCTTGATGAAAGTGAAAGAGGAGAGTGAAAAAGATGGCTAAAACTCAACATGCAGAAAACTAAGATCATGGCATCTGGTCCCATCACTTCATGGCAAACAGATGGGGAAACAGTGGAAACAGTGAGAGACTATTTGGGAGGGACGGGGGCTCCAACATTACTGCAGATGGTGACTGCAGCCATGAAATTAAAAGACGCTTACTCCTTGGAAGGAAAGTTATGACCAACCTAGATAGCATATTCAAAAGCAGAGACATTACTTTGCCAACAAAGGTCCATCTAGTCAAGGCTATGGTTTTTCCAGTGGTAATGTATGGATGTGAGAGTTCGACTGTGAAGAAAGCTGAGCACCGAAGAATTGATGCTTTTGAACTGTGATGTTGGAGAAGACTCCTAAGAGTCCCCTGGACTGCAAGGAGATCCAACCAGTCCATCTGAAAGGAAATCAAGCCTGAATATTCATTGGAAGGACTGATGCTGAAGCTGAAACTCCAATACTTTGGCCACCTAATGCGAAGAACTGACTCACTGGAAAGGACCCTGATGCTGGGAAAGATTGAGGGCAGGAGGAAAAGGTGATGACAGAGGATGAGATGGTTGGATGGCATTATCAACTGGATATGAGTTTGAGTAAGCTCCGGGAGTTGGTGATGGACAGGGAAGCCTGGAGTACTGCAGTCCATGGAGTCACCAAGAATCAGACACGACTGAGCAACTGAACTGAACTGAACTGATACTTTATTCAGTATAATAATTTTTTTTAAGCTCATCGTTTTTCTGTTCCAAATTCCAACCAGGACACCACATTACATTTTGTCATCATTGTTTCTTAGGCTCCTCTTGCTGTGGCAGTTTCTCAGATTTTCCTTGCTTTTGATGACTTTGATACTTCTGCAGAGTACTCACTAGGAAATTTTTAGAATATACCTCAGTTTGAATTTGCAGTTTGTCTGAAGTTTGTCTCTGATTAGACAGGAGTTATGGATTTGGGGAAGAAAAGCCAGAGATACAAAGTACTGTTCTCATCACATTATATCGGATACACACCTTCAATGTGACATCACTATTGATGCTGACCTTGACCACTGGCTAAGGTCACATGTGTCGGGACTCTCCACTGACAAGTTAGCCTCATCTCCTCTGTTTCCACAGCTTACTTTTCAGAAGAAAGTCTCTGCACATTGCAAACTTAAGGAGTAGGTTGTTTCGCTCCACCTCTTTGAGGATACAGTAGCTACATAAATTATTTGGAATTTTTCTGCACAGGAGATCTTTTTTCCCTCATTTATTTATTCCAACACATATTATATTAGCATGTACTCATGGATATTTATTTTGTACTTTGGGTTATAATCCAATGTACTTTCATTATCTTGTGCTCAGGTTGTCCGGCTTTGGCCATTGGGAGCTCTTGCAGCAGTGTTTTTTCCACAAATCTCCATCATTGATGGGGTGGCAGTTGGAACAGGGATTTTTGGTAAGAGGAGACTGAAAAAGTTGGCTAAAACTCAACATTCAGAAAACTAAGATCATGGCATCTGGTCCAATCACTTCATGGGAAATAGATGGGGAAACAGTAGAAACAGTGTCAGACTTTATTTTTCTGGGCTCCAAAATCACTGCAGATGGTGACTGCAGCCATGAAATTAAAAGATGCTTACTCCTTGGAAGGAAAGTTATGACCAATCTAGATAGCATATTCAAAAGCAGAGATATGACTTTGCCAACAAAGGTCCGTCTAGTCAAGGCTATGGTTTTTCCTGTGGTCATGTATGGATATGAGAGTTGAACTGTGAAGAAGGCTGAGTGCCAAAGAATTGATGCTTTTGAACTGTGGTGTTGGAGAAGACTCTTGAGAGTCCCTTGGACTGCAAGGCGGTCCAACCAGTCCACCCTAAAGGAGATCAGTCCTGGGTGTTCTTTGGAAGGACTGATGCTAAAGCTGAAACTCCAGTACTTTGGCCACCTCATGAGAAGAATTGACTCATTGGAAAAGACTCTGATGCTGGGAGGGATTGGGGGCAGGAGGAGAAGGGGACAACAGAGGATAAGAGGGCTGGATGGCATCACCGACTCTATGGACATGAGTTTGAGTGAACTCCAGGAGTTGGTGATGGACAGGGAGGCCTGGCGTGCTGCAGTCCATGGGGTCGCAAAGAGTCAGACACGACTGAGCGACTGAACAACAGATGTGTTGGGTTGGGGAGGGGTTATAGAGTCTTTACTGGGTGCCTTGAAAATCTAGAGTGTTACAAAAAGCACTCTTTCATCCTTTCTTTCCCTTTCTTACATTGTCTTTGTCATTTTAACAACTGCCCTCCTCCACCCCTCCAAATTCTTTTATGACTTTTCTTGCTTGAGGTCTTTTTTCTTCAAGTTTCTAAATTACCAGCCTCCCTCTGGGCACCAAACAGAATGGAAAGAAAGCATCTGTAAAAGGCCCTCGGGAGCACAATGAAGGAGTTCAGGTCTCTGCCCTCTGTCCTGGAATATTTCTGATCACTTGACAAAGGTACAATGAGAGTCAACAAAGGAGAAATTTCTTTATTCCAAACCAATAGTCATGAAGCACGTGGGCTTAATGTGGGCTCAAGGAAAGTAGGAAGTGGGTAGGAGGGTAAAAAACAGAAACGATGACTCTGTCTTCAAGATTTACGACACATAAAAAAGTTAGAGAACAAAGCCATGTTTCCACTGGTGCCCAACACAACACATTACACTCCAGGTAAGTTCACCTCTCCTTCCTGTTTTCTCCTCATTGTGCTTATTATAGCAGTTAGCATGTGGTCAGCTAGAGGCAATGAAAACCTAGGGGTTACTTTTTTCATATATTGAGAAACCCAGAGGGAAAGTCTTGCTGCCCTTCAGTTCAGTTCAGTTCAGTCGCTTAGTCGTGTCCGACTCTTTGCGACCCCATGAATCGCAGCACGCCAGGCCTTGGAGTTCACCCAGACTCACGTCCATCGAGTCAGTGATGCCATCCAGCCATCTCATCCTCTGTCATCCCCTTCTCCTCCTGCCCCCAATCCCTCCCAGCATCAGAGTCTTTTCCAATGAGTTAACTCTTCACATGAGGTGGCCAAAGTACTGGAGTTTCAGCTTTAGCATCAGTCCTTCCAAAGAAATCCTTCAGAATGGACTGGTTGGATCTCCTTGCAGTCCAAGGGACTCTCAAGAGTCTTCTCCAACACCAGGGTTCAAAAGCATCAATTCTTCGGCACTCAGCCTTCTTAGTTCAGCTCATTAAGAACAAGTTCTTTCTACTCTGCCGCTCCCCATTGGTTGGCTTTTTGTGTCTGTTGCTTCATGGTCATAAGACAGCTGCCACAGCACCTGCACTCATGGCTGCTTTCAAAGTCAGGATGCAGTGAGGCAGCCAGATAGAGGGCTGATCTTCCTGCCGTCCATCAAGGGACTCAAAATACTTTTCACAAGCTTTTTCAACAGACTTGCCCTTTATCTGACTAACCAACTTGGTCACAGGACCCTTTACTGGCTGTAGCAAAAATGAGTCCCTAGCAAACAGTTTTAACTTAACCATGATTGCTTTAAAACCAATCACAATTTATTCGTAAGAGCTGCGCACATTGCTACCCTCAACAACAACAACAACAAAAGCAGAGAAATGGCAGGTAACCATGTCTGCCAAGCCCATCCACGCATGTGCCTTGCATCCTGTTCACCTCATCTGTAGAGGCTTCACTGACCTCCTCCTCTTACTTAGGATCAGTTCATACTTCAAGACCCCAGCTGACTGTCCTCCCTTTAGGGCACACCAGGCACCTACAGCCCCACCCCAAGAGGAGGGCTCAAGCTGAGCCAGGCCTCTGGCCCAGAGTTGTCGTTCTGACTTCCCTGTCCTTCACTATCTCCCAGAGTACTCATGTCCATTGAGTCGATGATGCCATCCAACCATCTCATCCTCTCTTGCCCCCTTCTCTTCCTGCCCTCAATCTTTCCCAGCATCAGAGTCTTTTCCAATGAATCGACTCTTCAACATCAGGTGACCAAAGTATTAGAGGTTCAGCTTCAGCATCAGTCCTTCCAATAAACATTCAGGGTTGATCTCCTTTAGGATGGACTGGTTGGATCTCCTTGCAGTCCAAGGGACTCTCAAGAGTCTTCTCCAGCACCACAGTTCAGTGGAAGAGTCTGATTTCCTGGGTTTGAATTCTTAGCCAAGCCTCTTTCTAGTTTTGGCCTTTAGAAATTGTTTTGACCCTCCAGGATTGAGGACATTTCAGTTTCCGTATGTGTCCAAAGAACATGCGTAGAGGGACTGGCCCAAAGCTAGCTGTCTTCAGTTTTTAAAAACGAATTGGGTGGATGGCTGGATCATATCTACCCTCATAGAATCACTGAGAAGATTAAACGAGAGGACATATATGAAAAGACTGAATGACTCCTGGCACATAGTAAATGTTTATTAGACACAGGCAAAAACCAATCCTATCGCTCAGTTCAGTTCAGTCAGTCAGTCATGTCCGACTCTTTGTGACCCCATGGACTGCAGCACGCCAGGCCTCCCTGTCCATCACCAACTTACCCAAACTCATGTCCATCAAGTCAGTGATGCCATCCAACCATCTCATCCTCTGTCATCCCCTTCTCCTGCCTTCAATCTTTCCCAGCATCAGGGTCTTTTCCAATGAGTCAGTTCTTCACATCAGGTGGCCAAAATATTGGAGTTTCAGCTTCAACATCAGTCCTTCCAATGGACACTCAGGACTGATCTCCTTTAGGAGGGACTGGTTGGATCTCCTTGCAGTCCAGGGGACTCTTAGGAGTCTTCTCCAACACCACAGTTCAAAAGCATCAATTCTTCGGTGTTCAGCTTTCTTTATAGTCCAACTCTCACTCCATACATGACCACTGGAAAAACCATAGCCCTGGGGAGACAGACCTTTGTTGGCAAAGTAATGTCTCCGCTTTTTAATATCCTATCACTATCTTGCTTCAAAATTTTCAGTTGCTTCAGTCACCCTTATGGAAAGGGATCAAGTCCAACCTGCTTATGCAATCTGGCCTCTGCTACCTTGGGACTCAGCTGTTTCCTGCTTGTGGCTCCACCGGCCCTGTCACTCACCAGCACACCTGCTTCTCCCACCCATTCATCCCTGCCCTGGTCCAGGACTGTCTTCCTCCCGGGACATCCTCTCTGCTCCTCTTACAAGCCAGGCCAGGTAAGTTTCCCAGAGCGACAGAAAGTTGGAACATCTGAGAACTCGCTCAAGGAAGACTTTTCAGAGCTGGCCAGCATGAAAGCATCCTCTCAGATCTGCACCGCCAAGACCACCTTACTTAGTATTTGACTAGTATGTGAGTGTTTGTGGGAATTCCCTGGTAGCTCAGTTGGTAAAGAATCTGCTTGCAGCGCCAGAGACCTGGCTTCAATCCCTGGGTTGGGAAGATCCCCTGGACAAGGAAATGGCAACCCACTTTGGTATTCTTGCCTGGAAAATCCCATGGACAGAGGAGCCTGGTGGGCTAAGTCCATGGGGTGGCAAGAGTCAGACACGACTTAGCAACTAAACCACAAAACCCCAGGCTATACTCCAGAGAAGTTCTGTGTCTGGGAAGGAGTGGGAAGCAGGGCTGCAACTCAGATCATGATACCCTGCACAGTGTGGAACTGTTTATACAGAGGAGTGTGTTCCTCAAGGAACCAAGCCCTTAGAACTTGGAAAGACCTCACAATTACCCAGAATCTACAACATGCCAAGAATTACAGGTGCAATCTCCCGAGATTCCTCTTTAGTAATGAAGTATTTTCTTATATTCCTATGTATATATGCAGGGCTTCCCTGATAGCTCAGTTGGTAAAGAATCCGCCTGCAATGTAGGAGACCTGGGTTCAATCCCTGGGTTGGGAAGATCCCCTGGAGAAGGGAAAGGCTACCCACTCCAGTATTCTTGGGATTCCCTTGTGGCTCAGCTGGCAAAGAATCCGCCTGCAATATGGGAGGCCTGGGTTCAATCCCTGGGTTGGGAAGACCCCCTGGAGAAGGGAAAGGCTGCCCACTCCAGTATTCTGGCCTGGAGAATTCCATGGACTGTATAGTCCATGGGGTCGCAAAGAGTCCGACACGACAGAGCGACTTTCACTTTCACTATGTATATATGCAAGGTTAAACCTGTTCACCTTTTCTTTCTTCCAGCTCCTTCTTGCCCACTCTCTATCTCTGCCCACACCTGTGCCACCGCCCATCCTCCCAGGCATCTTTTCTCCTCCCCGAGTTTCTGTGGGATGGTGGTCTTACACCCATCACACCACACCGCCCCTCCACCGCCCCTCCACCGCCCCTCCACCGCCCCTCCACCGCCCCTCCACCGCCCCACTGCGCATGCTCAGATCCTGTTCCCACTCCTCCAGGCTCTGTACCTCGAACCCGCCCCCACCCCTCCATTCATTCCTGCCTGCAGAGCCCAGACCCCTTCGTAACCCACCGCTTTCACACTCTCAGTAGCCTGCTCAGCCACCTTCACTGGCTCCCCAGCGTCTTCCTTCGGTGCAGAAGTCTGACCTGAACCTCTGGATCCTGAAGCCAGTGCCCAGGTGCCTTTCAGTCCATCTCTCATGTGGCCTCCACCTCCCCCCTTTTCCTTTATTTAGAAACATGTCATACATTCCGGAGTGCTCCTAAGAGATGTCCGAATTGATCTTACAGAGATCTCATCTGTGTAACCACCATTCACGGTAAGACTCGAGGGGTACTTAGCGGCCGCTGGATGGCCACTCACCTCTCTGCTCCCCACTCCCCGCCCCTAATCACCCATTCGTCTCCTGACTCCAAGAGTTGACCCTCTCCTGACAGAGGATGAGATGGCTGGATGGCATCACTGACTCGATGGACGTGAGTCTGAGTGAACTCCGGGAGTTGGTGATAGACAGGGAAGCCTGGCTGCTGGGATTCATGGGGTCGCAGAGTCCGACACGACTCAGCGACTGAACTGGACTGAACTGAACTGACATCTGCAGAAGCATTCCCTTGAATTCTTTACAAGTTTGCCACCTATTCCTAAATGCCGTATTTATTGTGCTGTGACTTTTGAATGGTCTTTTTCTAAGATACAATTCATATACCATGCAGTTCATCCATTTAAAGTGTGAAATTCAATGGTTTTAGTATATTTAAGTTTAGTATATTTAGTATATTTAAGTTAACCATCATCTCAATCTAATTTTAGAAAACTTTATCATCCCAAAGAGAAGCCCTGCCCCCCAACCCTCGACTGCCCATAATCAACTTTCTATCTCTATAGACTTGCCTATTTTAGGCTATTTCATATGAAAGGAATTATGCCCATTTGCCCCCGCCCTCCTTTTTTTTGGCATGTGGGATCCTAGGTCCCCACCCAGGGATGGAACCCACACCCCTGCAGTGGATGGGCGGAGTCTTAGCCTCGGCAGCCAGGGAGGCCCCTCACTTGGCCTTTTCCACACTCTGTGCTCTCAGAGAACTGGGCCCCTTTGCTCCCCTCTTGGGTAGAAGGAGTGCTTCCTCGTTCTGTCTGGAGAGCCTCCCTGCCCATTGCTACCCAGCCAGGAGTGTCAGTTTCTGCAGGACCCAACCCCAGGCCTCTCTTCCATGAAGCCATTCTTTTCCACCCCACCCTGGGTGGTGCTTCCCTCATCAAATTCTCAAAATACTCTGCAAGTCCGTTTGTCTAGGAGGGCAGGGAGTCTACTGTCTCCCCATCAGCCTGTCGGCCCTGGGAAGGCTGAGGGCCTTGCTGGCTCAGCTCTCTGTTGGTCCCCAGAGCCAGCTCCAAGCCTAGCATGTGGCAGGTGTCCAGTGGGTGTGTTTGCGGAGAGAGTGAGGCACATGCGTGTCAGTCTCAGATCATCGTCCTGTGTGTGTGTGTGTGTGTGTGCGCGCGCACACACACTCAGCTGTGTCCAACGCTGCATCCCCCATGGACTGCAGCCCGCCAGCCTCCTCCATCCATGGGATTCTCCAGGCAAGAATACCGGAGTGGGTTGCCATGGCCTCCTCCAGGGGATCTTCCTGACCAAGGGATCGAACCTGCGTCTCTTGCATCTCCTACATTGGCAGTCGGGTTGTTTATCACCAGGGAAGCCCAGATCATCATCATGCATGTGTATAACCAGTTCTCCAGAGAGACATTCACGAGATAAATCAGGAGTGATGTTTTCTTTCCCTGACCTGCTCTGTGGTTGGCTCTGCTCTATGTTGACTCATCTCCTGATGCCAGATGAAATCTCAGGTAGTCCTAATGCTTCCTGCTCACTCTCCGAAGATGAATTCCCAATGTCCACTGCATTCAGGAGTCCAATCTCCATTTCAAAGTTAAAACTCCTGCCTGGTTCAGTTGAGGTCTCCTCTGGCCGGCACATGGAAGCAAATGGTTGGTTTCTTCACTCCTTCCCTCACCTTCCTGGCCGCATCTTAACCTCTCCAAGGTCAGAATCAAGAGGAGGCAGAGGTAAACAGCCGCTGGCCACGCCCTGTGTGACACCTGCTCTGTCTCTGAGCCTCTCTCCTGGCACCCACCCCCCAGACTGGGGATATTTCCTGCCTGTCACGCCCTCACCTCAGGCAAAAGCATCTCATCTCGTTCTTTACCCAAGAGCTTTGGTCTCTGGAAACCTAGCAGTACCTCTCGATTCCCCTGCTGCTCTTAGAATTCTCCAGTACAGGCCCACAGGGGTCTCTCTCACGTGGTTCACCCCTGCTCTGCAGTGAACTTGCATCTTTGTCTCATGGTCATTGGAAATGCCAGAGAAGGCAATGGCACCCCACTCCAGTACTCTTGCCTGGAAAATCCCATGGGCGGAAGAGCCTGGAAGGCTGCAGTCCATGGGGTCGCTGAGGGTCGGACACGACTGAGTGACTTCATTTTCACTTTTCACTTTCATGCATTGGAGAAGGAAATGGCAACCCACTCCAGTGTTCTTGCCAGGAGAATCCCAGGGACAGCGGAGCCTTGTGGGCTGCCGTCTATGGGGTCGAATAGAGTTGGACACGACTGATGCGACTTAGCAGTAGCAGCAGCAGCATTGGAAATGCGGGCACACAGCTGTCTTCTCTGTGGCTTCAGCCAGCCCCTTACCTGTGAGAATCCATATGCCCGAATCTGACTCTCGTCCCTGAGTTACCTGAGTTCCCTGGGCAGTGAGCAACCTTTCCAAAGGGTATCAATGAAGCTACCCTTATAGACCGAGGAAAGAAGATAGCATCCCACCGTCCTTCCGTGGAGAGATAAAGCTTATTGCACAAGACCTATTTCTCGTCTAAGAAACCCTCTCTGTAATCTCCAGCCCCTCTCTCCGCCTTGCTGATGTTTTGTATAGGCTTCAGCTTGACTATAAACAAAGGTCCATATAGTCAAAGCTATGGTTTTTCCAGTAGTCATATATGGATGTGAGAGATGGACAATAAAAAAAGTTGAGTGCCAAAGAATAGATAACTTTGAACTGTGGTGCTGAAGAAGACTCTTGAGAGCCAGGAGATCAAACCAGTCAATCCTAAAGAAAATCAGTCCTGAATATTCATTGGAAGAACTGATGATACTGAAGATACTTTGGCCACCTGATGCAAAGAGCTGACTCATTTGAAAAGACCCTGATGCTGGGAAAGATTGAAGGCAGGAGGAGAAGGGGATGACAGAGGATGAGGTGGTTGAATGATATCACCAAATCGATGCACATGAATTTGAGCAAAGTCCAGGAAATAGTGCAGGACAGGGAAGCCTGGTGTGCTGTAGTCCATAGGATCACAGAGTTGGACATGACTGAGCCACTGAATAACGATAATAGGTATCAGCTGAAAGGTTCAAAGCTTGTTTCCAACAACCTCCTTTGCAATCCTGCCCAGAAACCACACACCTCACTTTGGAATGTGATTGTTCTCGCCGCATACTAACTTGGGACCTTGGTCAAAAATGAGACTCCTCCTTTTGGGGGGTGGCTGTGTAGGGTCTTAGTTGTCACATGTAGGATCTTTTGTTATGGCACTCAGCACTCAGGTTTAGTTGCCCCGTGGCAGGTGGGATCTTAGTTCCCCAACCAAGGGTTGAACCCAAGTCCCCTGAATTGGAAGGTGGGTTCTTAACCACTGGACCACCAGGGAACTCCCCAAGGGTCCCCTTGGGTTGTCCCAAGACATCCCATACTTGTGTTATCCTCGAATGAGACTGTTCACTCCTGGAAGCAGGCACTCTGCTCATCTCATCTGTTGCCATCTCCATTCCCTACCCCCTTACCTGGTGCTTGGTAGTGCCACACTCAAGGTGCTGGGAGGTGTTTTAGAGAAGACTCACCGAGGTGATGAGCCAGTAGCATGGTGGAGCATGGAAGAAGAAGAGCCAGAAGAGGCCAGTGCTGGGGTGAGGACTCAAAGGGAAGGCTTTAGAAGTTTTGTTTTAGAAGTTACTCAGGCTTGGAATCTATTTTTCAATGAAATCAGAGGTCTCGCCGGCCCAGCTGCCTCTGGCACTGAGTCAAAAGCAAGTCTGTAGTGTAATAATGTCATACAGCGTGGCCTGGCGATGCTGAGCATGCACAAAATGGGAATGCTGAGCTTTAAGAGGGAACAAAGGCGCACTCTCACTGGATCTAGTTCCCTCCAGTGATTTTTCTAGATAATCTTGTTCCTGGACATCAGATCTATCACCCAGGGTTTCTTTGGGATATTAGGAAACATATGAGTCCATTTGTTTGGCCCTAGAAAAGGTATGTGCTCAATCTTGGGCACATAAAAAGGCAGAATTTATAAGCAGGAGAAAGAGTTCTGGGATAAGACACAAAAAGTGTCCAACTCTTAGCCTCATCCTGGGCAGTAGGCTGAGAACTGGGTCTCATTACTCTGCAATCAGCATCTCTCTTAACAGGCTAAACTTAAGGGGATCACAGTCATTTGTTTTGGGGGTATTTGTTGACACTGGGTTTGGAGAAACCTGTCCTTTCCACTAAATTCCCTGCCTGCATGTCAGCTGTCAGCCCTTTCTCTAAAGGTCCACTGTAGAAATGTCCCAGAATTATGACTCACCTCTCCCCCCCTCATTGGAATCTACCATCCAAATACCTTCCAAATCTACCACCACCTCTCTATCCCCACCATGGCCCCCAATCAGGTCTTCACCATCATCCACTGAGTGGACTTGTACAAAAGAGCTTTACCAGGCTTCCCTGGAGGCACAGTGGATCAGAATCCGCCTGCCACTGCAGGGGACCAGGTTCTATCCCTGGTCCAGGAAGAGTCCACATGCCACAGAGCAACTGAAGCCTGCGCTCCGTGACTACTGAAGCTGGCGCTCTATAATGCAAGCTCCACAACAGGAGGACACTGCAACCAGATGCCTGCACACCGCAGCTGGGGAGTAGAGCCCCCCACCACAGCTGGAGAGAAGGGCCCCCCACCACAGCTGGAGAGTACAGCCCCCACCACAGCTGGGAAGTATAGCCCCCACCACAGCTGGAGAGTACAGCCCCCACCACAGCTGGGAAGTAGAGCCCCCCAACACAGCTGGGGAGTAGAGCCCCCCACCACAGCTGGGCAGAGCCCACGACAGGCAACGAAGAGCCCCTTGTGCTGCAATAAAGACCCAGGGCGGCCAAAAGTAAATGAGAAAGAAAAGAAGAAGCGATAATGGAGTGCTTCTCTCTCTATCTCACCCTCCCTACCTCTTTCTTTCCCTCTGTTTCCCTCCCCACCCCTTCCTCTCCCTCCTCCCCTTACCCCTATCCTGCCATGTATGGACAGGACAAGAAAGCAGCCATCTACCGATCAGGAAAAGAACTCTCACCAGCAACCAAATTGACCAGCATCCTGCCTCCAGAACAGTGAAAAAAAAAGTTCATATCTGGTGTTTAAACCGTCTAGTGTATAGTGTTCTGGCATGGCAGCCCAAGCTGACAAAAACACCTGGGTGGCTGAATGTTGCAGAGGCGACCTCCCACTGTTTTAACCAAGGACTCCTCCGCAGACCTGGGAGTGGTTTCCTTATGCAACCGCTGTCTGACACCCCGTCTCGGGCGATCCCCATCTATCTCGTGTTCCTGACACTGATGAGCTCTCTTGGGTCCTGAGAGCTTTTCCAGGTGTATAGTATTGTCTGAGCTGTAGCACCTTTCGAACCACTTTCTCCCTTAGGGGCTTCATAATTGCATCTGACTTACTCAAAAGTATGCCTTTTATTTTTTCCACCCTGGAAATTCCTTGGGCCTCTCTTTTGCCAGGAGCCTGTTTGTGTAAATCAACCTTCCCAGTCCCCTCCCTCCCTTGTCCAAGGTCTTTGCCAGTATCACCGGATTATAGTCAGACTATTCTGTCCTAGGGCTTCTCAGATGGTGCTAGTGGTAAAGAACCCACCTGCCAATGCGGGAGACGTAAGAGATGCGGGTTCCATCCCTGGGTCAGAAAGATCCCCAGGAAGAGGGCATGGCAACCCACTCCAGTATTCTTGCCTGGAGAATCCCACGGACAGAGGCGCCTGACAGCGGGGTTGGAGTTGGGGCGGAACGGGCTACAGTCCACGAGGTCACAAAGAGTTGGAAACAATTGAAGCAACTCAGCATGCAGCATGCATGCATGCAGAGAGATGGTACCTCACACAAAACTTAAACCCAGCCTGACTGCCTTCCTCCATGCAAACCCAGGGCTCTCCACATTCTTCTCTAGTTATGTAATTGTAATTTCCACAAGCTTTTTCCTAAAATGTTTGTAATACTGTACCTTCAAGCACAGATAACTCTTAATAACTTACATTTGTCTAAACATACATGAAACCGGAATAGAAATATAACCCACCTGGGATTCAGGCACTTCATTTCGGGGCTGGCCATCACCTCCCCCTACACATAAGCAGATAAACCTGTTGTGTCAACAGAGAAAACGCTTGGCAAAGAACTGAAATTTTCTCACCAGTATCACTGACATTTCAGTAAGCCTTTCCCAACCCACCTTCCCACTCGCCTCACAAAGGAGTCTGAGAGCTTGGGAGAAACTGCAGGACAGTGAACTGAGTCTGTGCTTCCTTTCTCTGGGGTCAAGGAGCCTAGAGAAGGGTGATGGAGTGAGCCTGGATCACCTAAGGGGGAAGAAATTCAACTGAATTGAGGTTCGGAGGTGTAGCGGGGAGGAGAACACGGGTTCCACAACTGTGGCTTCAGCACTAGAGCCACTAGCCATGCCACTGTTTAAACTGACGTTAATTAAAGTGAGCTAAAAGAGAAAATGCCACCCTTTTAGCCCCACTAAGCACATTTGAGTGCTAAACGATCACCTATGCTGCTGCTAAGTCGCTTCAGTCATGTCTGACTCTGTGCGACCCCACAGATGGCAGCCCACCAGGCTCCCCCGTCCCTGGGATTCTCCAGGCAAGAACACTGGAGTGGGTTGCCATTTCCTTCTCCAATGCATGAAAGTGAAAAGGGAAAGTGAAGTCATTCAGTCGTGTTCGACTCTTAGTGACCCCATGGACTGCAGCCTACCAGGCTCCTCCACCCATGGGATTTTCCAGGCAAGAGTACTGGAGTGGGGTGCCATTGCCTTCTCCAAACGATCACCTATAGTGGCTACCATATTGGACAGGGCAGGTATAGAATATTTCCAACATTGTGGCAAGTGCTATTGGGCAGCCCGAGCATACAATGTAAGTAATGCCTATAAGGAAAACCAAATGCAAAGTTCCTATTGCTGAAATGAGTGTTGGGACACTTTCCTGGTAGCTCAGACTCTGTGCTCCCACTGCAGAGGGCACCAGGTTGATCCCAGGTCCAGGAACTAAGATCCCCATAGGCCTCACAGGGCAGTCAAAAAAAAAAAAAAATGTGTTGGAAAAACATGGACTTGGGTGACTGCGTCAAGAGTAAAATATAATTTTTTTAATAAGGCATTCTTAGGTTTTCTGTCCACAATGGTGAAAGATATAACTGTAAATAGAATGGAGCCTTTAAAAAGTGCATAAAATATTAAAAGTTTTTTTAAAACAAAAAATGTTAGGGTTTAAACAAAAAATGGTGGCTCAATGGTTAAAAAAAAAAATCCACATCCCAATGCAAGAGACACAGATTCAACCCCTGATCTGGGATGATCCCAAATGCCACAGACCAACTAAGCCCATACACCACGTCTACTGAGCCCAAGCACGCTGGAGCCCATGCTCCGCAACAAGAGAAGCCACTAAAATGAGAAGCTCCCGCGCTCCGCAACTAGGAAGTAGCCCTCACTCGCTGCAACTAGAGAAAAGTCCATGCAGCAAAGAAGACCCAGCACAGGCAATATTAAATTTATTATTTTTTTAAAGAAGTTTTTATTTTTTTATTTTTTTTAATGATGAAAGTAAGAGATGAAGGGCAGGGAGAAGAAAGGAAGATAGTCAGATGGTTATGAACACTAAGGTGTCTCACTGCAGATCAAGAGAACCCATTATCCCCGTAGCACAGGAAACCCAGTGTCCAGGGGCCAATTTGTCTGAAGCCTCATCTGGAAGTGACAGGCACTTCCCCATCTGAAGACATGGTTTCAAAGGTGTGACCGTGCAGGCATGGTCATAGGCCATTCGAGTGTTTGATGTGGCTTTTGAAAACCCTAGTATGAGGGATTGGACTATAAAGAAAGCTGAGCACCGAAGAATTGATGCTTTTGAACTGTGGTGTTAGAGAAGACTCTTGAGAGTCCCTTGAACTGCAAGGAGATCCAACCAGTCCATCCTAAAGGAGATCAGTCCTGGGTGTTCATTGGAAGGACTGATACTGAAGCTGAAACTCCAATACTTTGGCCACCTGATGTGACGAGCTGACTCATTGGAAAAGACCAATGCTGGGAAAGATTGAGGGCAGGAGGAGAAGGGGACGACAGAGGATGAGATGGCTGGATGGCATCACCGACTCGATGGACATGGGTTTGGGTGGACTCCGGGAGTTGGTGATAGACTGGGAGGCCTGGTGTGCTGCGGTTCATGGGGTCGCAGAGTCGGACACAACTGAGCGACTGAACTGAACTGAACTGAGTATGATGGAGGAAGATAATGTCATCTTTAAATAGTTCCCAAACCCTGCTTACACATCACTTCCTTTTCTTAAGGCCATATTAGATGCCTCGCCAGTTGTGCAATAACCTATGTGGGTGCCACCGCTGGGGAAAAAGAAACACCCACAGGCAAAGGAACTCACTGCACTTGTTTAAGATGCCAGGAAAAAACTTCAAGAATCTGTAATCCCAAGGAGTCTTGGTGGTCAGATTTGGGCTCATGACAGTGAGCGGCCCCTGTGTTCCAGGCTCCTTTAACCTCCCAGCTCATCTATCTGGGTTTTTCAGCCTTTGTTCTGTTTAGCAAAGCTCCATCCCCTTCACTGTCAAGCAGCTAGTGTCCATTCTACCGCCATATTGACTTTTCGAGACTCCTTAACAGCAATCCTCCAAGAGTCCCCTTGACTTCAGGGCTCTGTAAAGTCTAAAGAAAATCAGCTTTGCTGACTCGTAACTCTGTTCGCCCTCTCTGGTGGTCCGGCCAAGAATGGAATTATCTGACAAGCTCTGGAACTGGGCAGGCAGGACCACTCACATGTGCTTTTTTATTCATGAAATCCTCGCCAAGTGTGGGGCCTCAAAGAGCAATTCCTACTCTACTGCTTAGCAACAATGGCTGGGTGAACTGCTTCTAGGAGTTCCACAGATTGGCAGGATGTCTTAAGACCAGTTATTGTTAGTGGTGAAACCCGGCTCTAATCCCATCTGCCTCTCACTCTGACCAGGAGAGAGGCACTGACGAGAGGCAAGCCCAGGCCTGGAAACCAGCCCCGCTCCCAGCCTGAGCTCTGCACCTGCATACACCCTCCTTCCCTCCCTTCCCCCAGCATCTCAGCAAAGCAAGGAGCAGGGGCACGTGTCTGCACATTCAGGAGCTGGCAAGCTTGTTCACCCCCCGAGGTCCAAAGTATAACCATCATCTCTCAGGGATCTTTCAAGAAGGCATGCACACATACCACACTCATATTTGCACCCATTCCCCAAAGACACCTGTACATACATACGTGATCATATACACATGTACACACACATATGTATATAAACACATTCTACACCCACACACATAGACAGAGCAAACTTGCACACATATATATACACATGCATATGTGCATACATGCAACATACACCCTTACACACATGAAAACAACATATACCCTCACACATACGTACACACAACACATGCACACAACTACATACATACATGCTTTTGAGAGTTCAGCCATTGCCAGCACTATTTTGCTTGGCTAACCAAGCTTTAGGCTGCCCAGGAATAGGAAGCAGGCTCAGGAAGTGGGACCCCAGCTCACCCTTTCCCTTTAGAAGCAGCTCTGGAAAAGGCGGGGGGAGCTGTACCTTTCCCACTTCTGTCCCATCCCAGAGGCATTAGGAACCAGCCTGGACTCAGGGCAGAGCGTGGGCTGTCATGCAGGGATTTCGGCTGTGCTGTGGCATCAACTCCATCTCTCATTACAGGACCTGCATTATCTACTGATAGAGTGTCGTATGGCCTATGATATTACATGTATATAACAATATATAAGAAAGATTAAAGGATGTCTATGAACAGGTCAACCAGAGGAGAGGCAGGGAGGAGAAATTCTCTCTCCAACAGGAAGTAGACAGCCCACTTAGAAACTGACCCCGCAGTAAGTCAGACACAGAGAGACAAATCATATGTGACATCATGTGATGTCACTTACATGGAATCTTAAAAAAAAAAAAGGTACAAATGAACTTATCTATAAAACAGAAGTAGAGTCACAGATGTAGAAGACAAACTTATGTTTACCAGAGGATAAGGGAGGGAGGGATAAATTGGGAGATTGGATTGACATATACACACTACTATATACATAAAATAGATAGCTAATAAGGACTTACTGTATAGCACAGGGAATCCTACTCAATACTTTGTTGTGGCCTATATGGGAGAAGAATCTTCAAAAAAGAGTGGATATGTGGGTGTGTATAACTGATTCACTTTGCTGCACACCTGAAACTAACAAAACCCTGTAAATCAATCGTGTTTGTGCACGTGTGTCTGTCTGTTAGTCACTAGTCGTGTCCAACTCTCTGCAACCTCATGGACTGGGCTGGATGAAGCACAAGCTGGAATCGAGATTGCCGGGAAAAATATCAATAACCTCAGATACGCAGATGACACCACCCTTATGGCAGAAAGTGAAGAAGAACTAAACAGCCTTTTGATGAAAGTGAAAGTGGAGAGAGAAAAAGTTGGCTTAAAGCTCAACATTCAGAAAACAAACATCATGGCAACAGGTCCTATCACTTCATGATAAATAGATGGGGAAACAATGGAAACAGTGACAGACTTTATTTTCTTGGGCTCCAAAATCACTAAAGATGATGACTGCAGCCATGAAATTAAAAGAAGCTTGCTCCTTGGAGGAAAAGCTATGACCAAACTAGACAGCATATTAAAAAGCAGAGATGTTACTTTGTCAACAAAGGTCTGTCTAGTCAAGGCTATGGTTTTTCCAGTAGTCATGTATGGATGTGAGAGTTGGACTATAAAGAAAGCTGAGCACTGAAGAATTGATGCTTTTGAACTGTGGTATTGGAGAAGACTCTTGAGAGTCCCTTGGACTGCAAGGAGATCAAGCCAGTCCACCCTAAAGGAGACCAGTCCTGAATATTCATTGGAAGGACTGATGCTGAAGCTGAAACTCCAACACTTTGGCCACCTGATGCGAAGAGCTGACTCATTTGAAAAGACTCTGATGCTGGGAAAGATTGAGGGCAGGAGGAGAAGGGGACGACAGAGGATGAGATGGTTGGATGATGTCACCAACTCGATAAACATGAGTTTGTGCAAGCTCTGGGAGTTTGTGATGGGCAGGGAATCCTGGCATGCTGCAGTCCATGGGGTCACAAAGAGTCAGACACAACTGAGTGACTGAACTGAACTGAACTGTAGCCCTCCAGGCTCCTCTGTCCATGGGATTCTCCAGGCAAGAACACTGGAGTGGGTTGCCATTCCCTTCTCCAGAGATCTTCCCAACCCAGGGAATGAACCTGGGTCTCCTGCATTGCAGGCAGATTCTTTTACTGTCTGAGCCACCAGGGAAGCCCTAAATCAATCATACTCCAATTAAAAAAAAAGTTTTAATGTAATAATAAAAAAAGAAAAGAAATTGGCCTGTTGCCCGCCAGTGATGCCAGCTGGGCCCTGGGCTGTTTTTATGTAATCCCTTTCACACACAGGTCAGGCTTTGTAGCCTCTTCTATTCCACTGAGTGTCTCAAGCTAAAATCTGCAGGAATCCAGCGATTTCAAAGGGATGGAGAAAAAAATGGGATGAAAGGGCAGAAATGTGAATTTTGAAAGGTGGCACTCACTGGCTAATGATACCTGGGTTTTGGGCTCTGCTGTGTGCACTCTGAGGTTTCTGCAAACATGAGCTAATCAGCCTGTTCTCGGAGGTGGGTGCGCATGTGAATTGTTACCATTCAAGCTTGCAGAACCACTTAGCTCTGTCACACTTCTTGTAGCAACATGCCAAGTAAAAACACCTGGGGTTTAAAATACCTGGATCTGAGCTGATAGAGCTGGGGAATCTGTGAAGGCACTTGTGAATTTGAATTAGAATTTTCCCTCTTCTCTCCTAGCTCTTGGCCACTGTACATCCTTCCAGACTGTGATGTCCATTCAGTTGTCTCCCTCCTCCCCAAAGGGGGCTTCCCCAACTAGGCTTGCTTGAAAATCAAGCCTTCTCCATAATGACCAACTGTCCTGGTTTGCACAGGACTATCTCAGTTTTAACACTGCAAATCCCATGTCCCAGGAAACTCATTAGTCCTGGGCAAACTGGGATGGCTGGTCACCCTGAGACTCTCACTACCCTGCAGGATGGGTAACAGGTGATTTTGCTATTAATTATGCTGCGTGCTGTCCAACTGGGGCTTCCCTGGTGGCTCAGTGGTAAAGAATCCGCCTGTCAATGCAGGAGACGCGTGTTCGATCCCTGGGTGGGGAAGATGCCCTGGAGAAGGAAATGGCAATCTACTCCAGTATTCTTGCCTGGAGAACTCCATGGGTAGAGGAGCCTGGCGGGCTACAGTCCCTGGGGTCATAAAAGAGTCAAACACTACTTAGTTACTATACAACAACCACAGCAACAACACTGTCTAGTAATACAACCTACTGATTCACAAGCTGAGTTTGTCCCAGGTGCTCAAATAAAGTGTCTTTTCTTTCTTTCTTTTTTAAATATTTATTTAAATATTCTTTTTTAAATAAATATTTCTTTGGCTGCGTTGGGTCTTGGTTGTGGCATGTAGACTCTTCGTTACATCACATGGAATCTTACATCACAGCACATGGACTCTCTCTCTAGCTGTGGCATATGGGCTCAGGCACTCACAGGCTCAGTAGTTGTGGCGAGTGGGGTTAGTTGCTGGGCAGGATCACTTAGTTCGCTGGCCAGGGATCGAACCATTGCACGGCAGATCCTTTACCACTGGACCACCAGGGAAGCCCTATCCTTTCCTAATCTCCCTGGTATACCTAATTTGGGCACCAAGAATGTGCATCTTGATTTCATTTCTTTAAATAACAAGTCTCTATACTATGACATACTACAAAATAAGACTCCCCAAAGGTTTAACCTCTAATGACAACATGGAGCCTCCCCACCAAGAAGTGTCTTGAGCTATGAGCCTCAAGATTGAAGGTCCAGACCAAGAAGATTCCAGACCTAAGGATTTTGTCCTGATTTGTAGAAGAGCCCTGAAAGGTCAACCCTCTCGGTTGGTTCCAACTATGGTTTAAAGGCAGGTTCCTATAGTCCATCCTCAGAACTTCTGGTTCAAAATTGGGAAAGGAGTACGTCAAGATTATATATTGTCACACTGCTTATTTAACTTCTGTGCAGAGTACATCTTGGGAAATGCCAGGCTGGATAAATCACAAGCTGGAATCAAGATTGCCAGGAGAAATGTTAACAACCTCAGATACGCAGATGACACCAACCTAATGGCAGAAAGCAAAGAGGAACTAAACAGCCTCTTGATGAAAGTGAAAGAGGAGAGTGAAAAAGCTGGCTTTAAAACTTGAAGAACTAAGTTTATGGCATCCAGTCCCACCACTTTATGGCAAATAGATGAGGAAAAAATGGAAATAGTGAGACTTCATTTTCTTGGGCTCCAAAATCACTGAGGACAGTGACTGTGGTCACAAAATTAAAAGATGCTTGCTCCCTGGAAGAAAAGCTATGACAAACCTAGACAGCGTATAAAAAGAAGAGATATCACTTTGTCAACAAAGGTCCATGTCGTCAAAGCTATGGTTTTTCCAGCTGTCATGTACGGATGTGAGAGTTGGACCGTAAAGAAGGCTGAGCACTAAAGAATTGATGCTTTTGAACTATGGTGCTGAAGAAGACTCTTGAGAGTCCCTTGGACTGCAAGGAATTGAACCAGTCCATCCTAAAGGAAATCAATCCTGAATATTCATTGGGAGGACTGATGCTGAAGCTAAAGTTCCAGTACTTTGGCCACCTGATGTGAGGAGCCGACTCACTAGAAAAGACCCTGATGCTGGGAAAGATTGAGAGCAGGAGGAGAAGTGGGCAACAGAGGATGAGATGGTTGGATAGCATCACCGACTCAATGGACATGAGTTTGAGCAAGCTCTGGGAGAAGTGAAGCACAGGGAAGCCTGGCATGTTGCAACCCCTGGGGTCACAAAGAGTCAGACTCAACTGGGCAATGGGACAACAACAATAGCTGATTAACAATGTTTTGATAGTTTCAGGTATAAACCAAAGTGATTCAGTTTTACATACACATTTATCTAATCTTTTCCAAATTCTTTTCCCATTTAGGTTATTACAGAATATTGAGCAGGTTTCTCTGTGCTGTACTGTAGTTCCTTGTTGTTTATCTATTTTCAGATATTGCAGTGTGTACATGTCAATCCCAAACCCCCAGTCTATCCCTCACCCCACACATTCCCTTCCTCCCGTAACCATAAGTTCATGCTCTAAGTCTATGAGTAAAACAGGACTTTTAGACTCTGACAACTTGAGTAAAAATAGAGATTATATTTGGTCTGGAAGAAGGTTCACAAGCTCTTATTACTGTGTTTCTAAGTTTCCACTACAGTTCTTCCCTTTTAGGCGGAAACCTCTCTTGTTTTGCGTTTTGTTGTTGTTGGGTTTTGGGTTATTGTTTTAATTTTTTGGCTGCACTGCATGGCATGTGGGATCTTAGTACTCTGACCAGGGATTGAACTGGAAGCCGGGAATGTTAACCACTGGATCACCAGGGAAGTCCCCTCATTTGATGTTTTTGCACTCGTTTACACTCTTTCCCTCCATTATCTGACAGCCTGGCTTGACTGCTGCAGGTTTCGCTACAGAGAAGTGGTTAGCTATGCTCCCGCTCCCAGATCCAGAGCCTCAGCACCTGTCCCCCTGCCTCTGCAGAGCCCTCGACATGGACACTGTGCTTCCTCGGTGCTTATACATTCCCAGGGCCCTAAAGGTAGCCTCAGACTTTCTGCTGGGACTAGAGGTGTTTGAGGGACACCATCTAATATCAAGCGGCACTAGTGGTAAAGAATCGCCTATCAATGCAAGAGACACAAGAGATGCGGCTTCAATCCCTGAGTCAGGACGATCCCCTGGAGGAGGAAACGGCAGCCAGCTCCAGTATCCTTGCCTGGAGAATTCCATGGACAGAGGAGCCTGGCAAGCTACAGCCCACGGGGTTTCAAAGAGTCAGCTACGACTGAGTGCGCACACACACACATCTAATAATACCGCATCAAACATACAGGTCATGACACCTGACCAGGAACCCCAGGGCATCTCAGGCAATCTCAAGCCATTTTCCCCATCTTTTGGAAACAGCCAGATAACTACTGATCACAGCCAAGGTGAGTTGGCTTTGCCTCCCTGATTTGAGCCAAATTTCTCGAGCAGGTAGTTTTGAAGCTCTACTGTAAATCTCTGGGATCTCTTTACTATTTCTCTAAGGATATTTGGAATCTCACACAAATAGGATTTCTGATTACCTCTGGTATCCCAGTATTTCCAGGTAGACAGACAGGTTAGGCCTACATGATGACCCTCACATGCCATGAGGCAAGCTGGGCAGTCAGTTGTGAGGCAAACTGTTTTGGTTGGCCGTGGACAGTACCAGTTTTAGCACTGACAGTCTTACACCCTAGAAAAGTCCTCAGGCCTGGGAAAACTAGGACAACTGGTCACCCAAGCAATCAGTCAAAGTGAAAAAAAAAAAAAAAAGACTGTCTACAAGTTGAGATCAACTGCAAATTAAGGTACAATGATTCAGTGCTCTTCGTGTTGGCACAAGTAGGGGTTTTTCTCCCCCTCTGTGTCTACACATAGTGCATTTTCTTAGATCTGCCAAAATGCTGAAGTAATTAAGTCCCCTCTTTGTCACAGCTTTCCTATGAAAATATTCATAGAAGTCCTGGAGCCAGCTTTCTTCAAGCCAGTTGATTGCTTAGTGAAGCATTCCCTGCTTAGCTGCTTCAATCTTCTCTCTTCTCATCATTTTAGCTGATCTCTTCTGAACTGCTGCCAATCTGTCTGCATCTTCTTGGTGCCATGGTACTCGGGATTGAACACCAGGTATATGTATATAGACTCTCACCTCCTCATCTCATTAGATGCCTTCGGCAACAAATACACCACAACCAGGTAAGCATCTTATCCAATTGTTGTAATTGCTTTTAGGACACGTACACACAGATGGATATTCTGTTAGTCAAGAGAATTAAGCACCTCTGAAGGTCAAAAACCACATCTCTCTTGGTGAGAAAAGGCAGAGCAATAGTCTTGGAACATTGATGAGCATAACAATAGGAAAGGAAAGGGATGGAGCTCTGAGAAGCTTGTTAAAGGTCCAGTTCTGCTGGGGAACCAGCTGGGAAACCCTGGAGAAGTCACCTCAGCAGCCTGGCTTTCCATTTCCTCATGAATGAAAATGAAGTGTTTAGAGAGGACACCACAAAAGTCCTGAAGTGCTGTTTGGGAAAAGACAGATACTGCTTCAAGATAACATTTCATCCACTGGATCTCAATGAGGGCAGAGCTGAATCAGTTTTGCTAAATATACCTGCTTCTCCAACCCACTGCCTGCCTGCCCTCCAAGGCATGTCAACATTTGGAGAAAGGGGAAAGAGGCATTTCCGCTTTACAAAAGCTTACCTAGAGGTGATGCGGGGGACTGTGGTAGGCTAAATAATGTCCCCCTCTTAATCCCTGGAACCCATGAATATGTTAGGTTAGGTGGCAAGAAGGAATTGAGATTCCTGAGTCTCAAGAATTGAATTAAGACTAAGAATTAAGATTAAGAATTAAGAAGGATAGAATTAAGTTTGTAATCCACTGAGTTTTTTTTATATAAAATATAAATTTGGGGGAATATAGTTGGTTTTGGGGGGAATATAATTGCTTTTCAAGCAATTTCTGCTGTACAGTGAAGTGGCTCAGCTGTGCGCATGCCCGTGTCCCCGCCCCGTTGGATCCCGGCCCCTGGCCCCGCCCCTCCGTGGTCACAGCGGGCTCCCACTGGCTCTGCCTCACTCGTGGCAGTGTGTAGATGTCAGTGCTGCCCTCAGCTCGTCCCAGCTCTCCTCCCCTGCTGTGTCCACGTGCCGGCTCTATGTCTTCAGCTGACCTTAAGGTAAATTATCCTGGATAATCCAAGTGGACCTGATGGAATCACAAGGATCCTTAAAAGTGGAAGAGGGGTGGAAGAACAGGTCAGAGTATTTGACGTGAGAAGGCCCCCGCCTGCCATTGCTGGCTTTGGAGATGGAAGAAGGGTCGCAGACCAAGAAACAGGGGCGGCCTCTGGAGACTGGAAAAGGCAAGGGGTGGAGTCCCCCTCCTAGAGTCTCCCGAAGGAACACCTTGATTTTAGGTCATTTGAGAACTCACTTTGGAGCGCTGACCTTCAGAAATAGAAGAGAATACGTTTGTGTTGTTTCAAGCCACTGCATGCAACTCATCTTGTTACACCCACAAGGCACAACAATTACAGGGACCTCTAGGGCCAAGTGCAGACACATACACTCACTCTCACATAGAAACACACACTCTCACACACATTCACACACACACACGTGGTCACACTCACATACGTATTCCCACCAACCCACACTCTCTCTCATACACACACTCATGTACACTCTCTCACACACTCACACACGCTGACACACACTCACGTTCCACACACCCCCATGCACTATTCAGTCACTCACACACTCATGCACATATACCCTAACTCCTTACAAACACACTCCCTCACACATGCTGCCTCACAAACACACACTCATTCACACACACACTCACACACTTGTCCTGAAGAATGAATTCATTCAACTGCCCTGGACTCTCTGGAATAACACCTGTGGACTTTTCAGTGTCCCCAGGAGAACATTTTAATCTCTCTTAACCATCATGCTCATTTGCTTGTGCTCCATCAGTTAACCATGTCTGACTCTTTTCAACCCCATGGACCAAAGCCTGCCAGGCTCCTCTGTCCATGGGATTTCCAAGGTAAGAATACTGGAGTGGGTTGCCGTTTCCTTCTCCAAGGAATCTTGCTGACCCAGGGATCGAACCTGAAACTCCTGCATTTTTTTAACCATGCAATGTGTTAGTCACTCTAGTCATGTCCCATTATTTGCAATCCCATGGACTGTAGCCCAACAGGCTCTTCTGTTCATGGAATTCTCCAGGCAAGAATGCTGGAGTGGGTTGCCATTCCCTTCTCCAGGGGATCTTCCTGACCCAGGGATCGAACCCATGTCTCCTGCTTTGCAGGCAGATTCTTTACTGCCTGAGCCACCAGGGAAGCCCTTTTAACCATACAAGAAACAACTTGCAGTGAAACAAGCTGTGGGACTTGAGGGGTTCTGGAAACCCTTACTTCCACCAGCCTCACTCTTGGTGACTATACACAGCCCCACCCACACTCTCCCAGGGGGGAAACTCTCTTTCCTCCGACTTCCACTCTAGCCCCACTCCCAACTTCACCACCTCCCAGCCCTGCCTTACCAATCTCCCTCTCTGGGCCTGAAATCAGTTCCCTACTTTCTGTACCACTGAGCACAGCAAACTGTTAGATTATGAGGATAACCAGCCATAAAACTGGTGTATAGCACTCTCCCTGCTCCTCTCCTCCCTGACTCCTCCCTCCTCCCAGATGCACTTGACATGCTCTTCCTTAAACACCAGGATCTGATTTTTTTTTTAATTTGCTTAAACTCCCCAGGCATTTAGTGCACAACTTAGTACTGCAGCTGGGGGCCCTTTGTTGGTGTCGGTGGAGGGCAGATCTGATGGGGAAAGTACTGGGCATGGAGTCAAGGGGCTACAGGCTAGTCCCGGCTCACACCATTATTCTGTGGTCTCCTAATTACAAAATATGTCACTCTCCACTATATAAATTAGGCTGCTGGTCTCTAAACCCCACATGAAATGTGTCATTATGGGTGTGTTTACATTCAGTGGGAATGTTCTGAGTCCCCCAGAAATTAAAAGTTCCTTCGGGGCATTATTTGAGCTATTTATTTTTAATTCAGCCCCACAGCTAGTAAAATGTGCCACACCCTGTGAGAGTCCAGTAAATGTGGGTTGATTGACTGCTGGCCTCAAAGGAAGAAAGTATGACTCAATTCAAATACTGCAAATCCTGAACCTTTTAGGAAAGGAAACTGCTCTGTGAGCGTGCATTTGGATCTTCTTCACATTACCAGTGACATTTTGGGAATCTATGTCTAAATGTGTAAAACAACTTTTAGCATGCTATAAAATAATTATTAGCATCATTGTAGCTTCGGGCTATAATTACATTTTTATAGCAGAAAGTATTTCATGTGTGAAAATTAGACCTTATTTTATTTAGAAGGCAAGGGTTATGGGCTAAATTGTGACCCCTTCTTCATGGATCACCGGAGAAGGCAATGGCACCCCACTCCAGTACTCTTGCCTGGAAAATCCCATGGATGGAGGAGCCTGGTGGGCTGCAGTCCATGGGGTTGCTAAGAGTCGGACACGGCTGAGCAACTTCATTTTTACTTTTCACTTTCATGCATTGGAGAAGGAAACGGCAACCCACTCCAGTGTTCTTGCCTAGAGAATCCCAGGGATGGGGGAGCCTGGTGGGCTGCCATCTATGGGGTCGCAGAGTCGGACACAACTGAAGCAGCTTAGCTTAGCTTCATGGATCACAGCATTGTCATGGCAAAGGGGCTTGTGTAACTCAGCAAAGCTGAGCCATACTATGCAGGGCCACACACGATGGACGTGTCATAGTGGAGAGTTCTGACAAAACGTGGTCCACTGGAGGAGGAAATGGAAAACCACTCCAATATTCTTACCACAGAAACCCCACGGACAGTATGACTTGGAAGGACTGATGCTGAAGCTGAAGCTCCAGTACTTTGGCCACCTGATGCGAAGAACTGACTCATTGGAAAAGACCCTGGTCCTGGGAAAGATTGAAGGCAAAAACAGAGAGGGACCACAAAGGATGGGATCATTAGTAGCACTGACTCAATGGATGTGGAACTGAAAAAGCTCTGGGAACAGCAGAGGACAGCGGGGCGTCGCGTGCTGCAGTCCATGCGGTCACAAGAGTCAAATGTGACTTAGTGACTGAACAAATTCGTGTGCTGAAGCCCTGATCCCCAGGACCTCAAAGTGTGACCGTACCTAGATATAAGGTCTTTAAAGAGGTAATTAAGTTGAAATCAGATCACTAGAGTGGCCCTAACTCAGTATGAGCGGTGTCTTCACAGGAAGATGAGATCAGGACACAGACACATACGGAGGCAGGACCACGTGAAGACACAGGGAGAAGACAGGCTTCTATAAGCCGAGGAGAAAAGACTCAGAAAAAACCAACCTTGCTGGTACCTTGATCTCAGACTTCCAGCCTCCAGGACCGTGAGAAAATTAATGTCTATTAAGCTACAAGTCTGTGGTGCATTTTTATGGCAACCCTAGCAATCAAATATAGCAAGTATACAGACAAATTTTGTTTATTTTAGATGTTTGTGGAAAGTATATTCACTTTGAAATTACATACTTAATACCTGATTGTTGTAAAAAGTTTTGGAAACAGAAAAGAGAATGGGAATTTGATGAAACTTCAGTTTCATCCTCCCCTCACCACTGGTGCATATCCTTCCAAAGCTTCTTAAAAAAGAAAAATATACACATATAAATATATATAAAAGTTTTGAAGTGGATAATACACACTCTATAATCAACTTTTTCACAAAATATATGTCACTTTTGCTCTTCCATTTTAATAAATATAAATTTAACTTTAATGCTTATGTAGTTCTCCAATATACAAAGGTATCAGAACTCAAGCAGGCCTCTGTTGTTTAACAGCTAGACTTCTTTCCTGGTTTTTACTCTCATCTGATGAGAGTAAAAACCAGCTAGACTTTTTTCTTGGTTTAGAGTAAAAACCAGCTAGACTTTTTCCCTGGTTTTACTGAGATTAAAAACCAGGGAAAAAGTCTAGCTGCTAAACAACAAATGACTGTTTGAGTTATGATACCTTTGTATATCGGAGAACTATATAAGCATTAAAGTTAAATTTATATTTATTAAAATGGAAGAGCAAAAGTGACATATATTTCGTGAAAAAGTTAATTATAGACTGACAAAGAATGCTCAAACTACCGCACAATTGCACTCATCTCACATGCTAGTAAAGTAATGCTCAAAATTCTCCAAGCCAGGCTTCAGCAATATGTGAACCATGAACTTCCAGATGTTCAAGCTGGTTTTAGAAAAGGCAGAGGAACCAGAGATCAAATTGCCAACATCCGCTGGGTCATCGAAAAAGCAAGAGAGTTCCAGAAAAACGTTTACTTCTGCTTTATTGACTATGCCAAAGCCTTTGACTGTGTGCATCACACTAAACTGTGGAAAATTCTGAAAGAGATGGGAATACCAGAACACCTGACCTGCCTTTTGAGAAACCTGTATGCAGATCAGGAAGCAACAGTTAGAACTGGACATGGAACAACAGACTGGTTCCAAATAGGAAAAGGAGTACGTTGAGGCTGTATATTGTCCCCCTGCTTATTTAACTTGTATGCAGAGTACATCATGAGAAACACTGGGCTGGAGGAAGCACAAGCTGGAATCAAGATTGCCGGGAGTAATATCAATAACCTCAGATACGCAGATGACACCACCTTTATGGCAGAAAGTGAAGAAGAACTAAAGAGCCTCTTGATGAAAGTGAAAGAGGAGAGTGAAAAAGTTGGCTTAAAGTTCAATATTCAGAAAACTAAGATCATGGCATCTGGCACCATCACTTCATGGGTAATAGATGGGCAAACAGTGGAAAAAGTGTCAGACTTTATTTTTGGAGGCTCCAAAATCACTGCAGATGGTGATTGCAGCCATGAAATTAAAAGATGCTTACTCCTTGGAAGGAAAATTATGACCAACCTAGACAGCGTGTTGAAAAACAGAGACATTACTTTGCCAACAAAGGTCCGTCTAGTCAAGGCTATGGTTTTTCCAGTGGTCATGTATGGATGTGAGAGTTGGACTATGAAGAAAGCTGAGCACCAAAGAATTGATACCTTTGAACTGGTGTTGGAGAAGACTCTTGAGAGTCCCTTGAACTGTAAGAAGATCCAACCAGTCCATTCTAAAGGAGATCAGTCCTGGGTGTTCTTTGGAAGGACTAATGCTAAAGATGAAACTCCAATACTTTGGCCACCTCATGCAGAGTTGACTCATTGGGAAAGACCCTGATGCTGGGAGGGATTGGGGGCAGGAGGAGAAGGGGATGACAGAGGATGAGATGGCTGGATGGCATCACCAACTCGACGGACATGAGTTTGAGTGAACTCTGGGAGTTGGTGATGGACAGGGAGGCCTGGCGTGCTACAATTCATGGGGTTGCAGAGTCAAACACGACTGAATGACTGAACTGAACTGAACTGACTCTCATCTGATAAATAATGCATACCTGTTCAGCCATCTTTGCATTTTCCTATTGGTTCCCATAGGATAAATAGCTAGGAGATGTATCAAAAAGGAATGCCGTTTTCAGACTTTTTTTTTTTAGTTTTTGCCTGTTTTAGAATTTTTTAATATTTATTTGGCTGTGACAGGTCTTAGTTGTGACTTGGGGGATCTAGTTCCCTGACCAGGGATCTAACCTGTGCCCCCTGCATTGGGTGTTTGGAGCCTTCCCACTGGACCAACTGCAAAGTCCCATTTTCCAGACTTTTGATACTTTTTTTAAGGAATTCATTTTGTTCTCCACCTTATCCTCCATACCTCAAACAAGGCTCAGCACAAAATATAGGCAAATCAATATATGTTGAATTAATTAATTTTGCCAAACAAGGTAGATTCACTCTTGACATGCCATTTCTAAATCTCTTTTAAGATTCCAGACTGATTTATGTCTATGTCTGGCAAAAAGCACCACAATATTGTAAAGTAATTATCCTCCAATTAAAATAAATTAATTTTTAAAAATAAATAAATATATCTATTTTAAGATTCTATAAAATTAAAAGTTGTTTAAAGACCCAGAATTCATAGTTGGTCAGAGACTGGTAGAAATGAGGGTCCATTGGTGCCTTCAAACTCATCGGGGAATCTTACCTGGCATCTGAACCGGAGAAACATCTCTCCTAGGTGATGTTCTCAAAAATCTATTCTTTTGGCAAGGTATGGATTTGGAAAGAGTGGAAATGTATGGGCTCAAATCAGTTGTCACAATTAGAAAAAAAACCAATAAGCTACAAACACATACACACATGCATACACACCCCACCCAAGCTCAACTTACTACAAGGCCAGCACGTAATGCCTCGGCTTAGCCTGTTCAGGCTGCTATAACGAAACACCATAGACTGAGTGGCTTATACATGATAGAAATGTTCCCTTCAGGCTGCTATAACAAAACACCATAGACTGAGTGGCTTATACATGATAGAAATGTTCCCCACAGTTCTGGAGGGTGAAAAGTCCAAGACCAAAGTGCCAGCTGATGCAGTGTCTGGTGAACCTGCTTTCTAGACAGCTATCTTTCCACTGTAACCTCACAGGACTTGAAAAGTGAGAGAGCTCTGTGGGGTCCCTTTTCTAGAACACTAATACCATCATGGGGGCTCTACCCTTGTGACCTAAACACCTCCCAAAGGATCTGCTTTCTAATGCCATCATACAGGGATTAGGTTTTAACATACGAATTCTTGGGTGGCACATTTAACTCATTGCAACCCCCTCTTCAACAGAGGTAAGAAAAGCAACCCTTTGTCTATACCAGTAAGTTATCTTCATATTAAATATTCCATTCATCTATTTCACTGTCCTGAAATCCGCAGATAGCGTGGGCAACCCACATCTTCATAAATGCTCATGCTTGCCTACAATAGAAGACATCAGTAAATCTGATGTGAAGAAGCTTGCCTTCCATGTATTAAAACTCCAGGAACAGGACAGTTAATACTGCAGACTAAAATGGGTGTGTTGGGACTTCTCTGGCCATCCAGAGACGACTCAGTACCTCCACTGCAGGGCACACGGGTTCAATCCCTGGTCAGAGAACTAAGATCCTGCAGGCTTTGCTTTGCAGCCAAATAAATAAATAAATGAAATGGGTGTGTTGCACTGGCAACTTAAATCCCATGAGATTTGTCATCAGTGATGGGATTCTCAGAAATGGTGACAGTTGTTGGTAATGCTCTCACAAGAGAATGTGATGTTCTTTCAATTCACACGGTTACCCAAATAGGATTCATTGTATATTCAGTTCAGTTCAGTCGCTCAGTCATGTCAGACTCTTTGCGACCCCATGAACTGCAGCACACCAGGCCTCCCTGTCCATCACCAACTCCCAGAGTCCACCCAAATCCATGTCCCTCAAGTCGGTGATGCCATCCAACCATCTCATTCTCTGTTGTCCCCTTCTCCTGCCCTCAATGTTTCCCAGCATCAGGGACTTTTCAAATGAGTCAGCTCTTCACATCAGGTGGCCAAAGTGTTGGAGTTTCAGCTTCAGCATCAGTCCTTCCAATGAACACCCAGGACTGATCTCCTTTAGGATGGACTGGTTGGATCTCCTTGCAGTCCAAGGGACTCTTAAGAGTCTTCTCCAACACCACAGTTCAAAAGCATCAATTCTTCAGCACTCAGCTTTCTTTATAGTCCAACTCTCACATCCATATATGACCACTGGAAAAACCATAGCCTTGACTAGACGGACTTTTGTTGGCAAAGTAATGTCTCTGCTTTTCAATATGCTGTCTAGGTTGGTCATAACTTTCCTTCCAAGGAGTAAGCATCTTTTAATTTCATGGCTGCAATCACCATCTGCAGTGATTTTGGAGCCCCAAAAAAAAAATCTGACACTGTTTCCACTGTTTCCCCATCTATTTCCCATGAAGTGATGGGACCAGATGCCATGATCTTAGTTTTCTGAATGTTGAGCTTTAAGCCAACTTTTTCACTCTCCTCTTTCACTTTCATCAAGAGGCTCTTTAGTTCTTCTTCACTTTCTGCCATAAAGGTGGTGTCATCTGCATATCTGAGGTTATTGATATTTCTCCCAGAAATCTTGATTCCAGCTTGTGCTTCCTCCAGCCCAGCATTTCTCATGATGTACTCTGCATAGAAGTTAAATAAGCAGGGGACAATATACAGCCTCAACGTACTCCTTTTCCTATCTGGAACCAGTCTGTTGTTCCATGTCCAGTTCTAACTGTTGCTTCCTGACCTGCATACAGGTTTCTCAAGAGGCAGGTCAGGTGGTCTGGTATTCCCATCTCTTTCAGAATTTTCCACAGTTTAGTGTGATGCACACAGTCAAAGGCTTTGGCATAGTCAATAAAGCAGAAATAAATGTTTTTCCGGAACTCACTTGCTTTTTTAATGATCCAGTGGATGTTGGCAACTTGATCTCGGTTGCTCTGCCTTTTCTAAAACCAGCTTGAACATCTGGAGGTTCACGGTTCACGTATTGCTGAAGCCTGGGTTGGAAAATTTTAAGCATTACTTTACTAGCATGTGAGATGAGTGCAATTGTGTGGTAGTCTGAGCATTCTTTGGCATTGCCTTTCTTTGGGACTGGAATGAAAACTGACCTTTTCCAGTCCTGTGGCCACTGGTGAGTTTTCCAAATTTGCTGGCATGTTGAGTGCAGCACTTTTACAGCGTCATCTTTCAGGATTTGAAATGGCTCAACTGGAATTCCATCACCTCCACTCGCTTTGTTCATAGTGACACTTCCTAAGGCCCACTTGACTTCACATTCCAGGATGTCTGGCTCTAGGTGATCACACCATAGTGATTATCTGGTGGTGAAGATCTTTTTTATATATTAAAAGTGTGTAAAAAATAATTTTCATTGCTTATAATGTGGAATTCAGGTCTATGACTTGATCACTATCCACAGATTTTTCAACTGTGAATGATCAACAAGATATTCAAAAATAATGCAGGCTGGGGGCCAATTCTTCATTTTGAAGGAAACCTCACTCTTTGCAGGGTGGCTAGCAATCCAGGCATCTACCTACTAAGTGCCAGGTATGTCCTTAGTCATTGTGACTACAAATTCCCACAAAGATATGAAGAAATTGGAACCACTGTGCATTGCTAGTGAGAAAGCACCATGGCAGTTGCTGGGAAAACAAAACAAAACATAGAATTACCATATGCACCAGCAATTGTACTTCTGAATATATATCCAAAATAATTGAAAGTAGAATCTCAAACAGACACGTATACGGCCACATTCATAGCAGCATCATTCACAACAGTCAAAAAGTGGAAATAATCTAAGCGTCTACCTACCAAGGAACAGATAAACAACACGTGGTATATACCTGCAGTGAACGTGCATTTACCCTGCTTTTAAAAAGGAAAGAAATTCTGAGCCGTGCTACAGCATGGGTGAACCTTGAAAAAATCATGCTAAAGGCAACAAGCTATTCACAAAATGACAAGTACTATATGACTCCACGTCCATGAGGCATCTAAAGTAGGCAAAGGTGTAGAGACAAAAAGAGAATGGCGATTGTAAAGGGACTGTGGGAGCAGACCGAGGGGTTAAAGTTTAATGGACACAGACCTTCAGTTTGAGAAGATAAAAGTTCTGGAGATGATAGTGGTGATGGTTATACAACACTGAGAACTTAGTGCTGCTGAACTGTACACTTACAAGTACAGTTGCTTGGAAAACAAAACAAAACTTAGAATTACCATATGCGCCAGCAATTGTACTTCTGAATATATATCCAAAATAATTGCACAGCTCAACTGGAATTCCATCACCTCCACGAGCTTTGTCCATAAATTTTGTATAACGTGTGTTTTACCACACACATAAAAACAAAAGACAAAAGACAGTGATGACAGAAAAAAAATAAAATAACAGCAGAAAAAAAAAAAAGTCTTGCAGATTTCCAAAACACTGCAAGAGTAGAGCTGCCCTGTTAAGCATCACTGGACAAACATGCTTCTTAAAATAGAGGCCCAAACGCTGTACTTTGAACAGGGAGTGATAAAAGTGTGGAGAACATTTCAGGGATACCAAATTGGTTTTCTCTCAAGTGCCATTGATTGCTGGAAGTTGACTGAAGTGCTGTGTTGAGAAGGCACCCAGCCTGCCTCTGAACTCGGCAAGGAAGAGCACCTCAGTCTATGAGCTGTGCCTTCCGAGGGCAAGAGACGGGGACAAGGGTGGCCCCGTGTCACATGTGTGCAGGCTGAGAAATGTAAATGCTCTTGCTCTGGACTTCTTCTGCCTGCGACTAAAGACTAAATCGAAATAGCTTTTTGGCAGGAAAAAAGTGCAATTGACATATCAAATTCCATTTCCCCATATTTTGTAAAACATTTCAGAATCTAGAGCAAAGAGGGAAACATTGGGTTCAAATACAGTAAGTCTCCTCCAATGAAACCTCCAAGTCGCAAGCTTTCAAGGTGAGCTCGGGCCCCCGTGTAGTGTGCCAGTTGTGGTAGTGTTGTTATTTTAGCCCCTAAGGCGCGTCAGACTCTTTTCATGGACTGTAGCTCACCGGGCCCCTCTGTCCATGGGATTCTCCGGGCAAGAATCCTGGAGTGGATTTTCATTTCCTTCTCCAGGGGATCTTCCCAACCCAGGGATCGAATCTGAGTCTCCTGCACTGGCAGCCAGAGTCTTTGCCACTGAGCCGTCAGGGAAGCTCAATACTACTGTACATTTCAAAGTACTGGACTGTAAGATTAAAAGTGGCTTCTTGGGACTTCCCTAGTGGCCCAGTGGCTAAGACTCTGTGCTCCCAATGCAGGTCCCCTGGTTTCAAATCCTGGTCACGGAACTAGCTCCCACAGTCAGCAAGAGTTCACATGCTACAACTAAAGACCCAGTGCAGACAAATGAATAAATAAATATATTTTTAAAGGTTTCTTTATATTTTGCTTGTTTTTCACGTATTATTTGGGTGAAAAGGATTATAAACCTGTCATAGTACAGTCCTATATGCACGACTGTATTAGTTGAGTAGGTATGTAGGCTAACTTTGTTGGACTTGCGAAAAAATTGGCTTTACGAACGCACTCTCAAAATGGAACTCATTTGTATGTAGGGGACTTAACTGTATTCCAAGCCATATGTATTTAACTCAATGAGAGAAACTCACTGTGACAAAGAAATAAGGAAAAAAAAAAAAAAAAGAACTGCTTTAGCAGTCTATAAAGCGTGGTTTGGGGAGCTGTCTAGAGGCATTTATACTCAGGCAACTCCAAAATTTAAAAAATCTAGTAAAATTCTTCCCCGTATTAACTTTGATCACATTTTCCTTCCATAGTCTGCCCTCTGGTGATGTTATTAGGCAGCAAACTCATCTGAGATTGAACTGACTGAGGGAAAAGGGGAGGGTAAGGAGAAACTAATCAAATTCTGCTTGAGATCTTCTCACAACAGAGGGAAAATTCCACGGCTGCTCCTGCTGCCAGCGCTGGTGGCGATGCTGGTGGAGACAGTGATGGTGGTGATGGCATTAATACCTAATCTTTGCACGAGGTGAGGATTTAGTTGCTCAGTCCCATCCAACTCTTGTAGCCCCACAGACCGTAGGCTGCCAGGATCCTCTTATCCATGGGATTTCCCAAGCAAAAATATTGGAGTGGGTTGCCATTTCCTATTCCAGGGGATTTTCCTGACTCACAGATCAAACCCAGTCTCCTGAATTGTAGGCAGATTCTTTACTGACTGAGCCACCAGGACTTGCCCCCAAAGTGTGTCCAATTCTTTGGACTATAGCCCACCAGGCTCCTCTGTCTATGTAATTTCCCAGGCAAGAAAACTGGACCGGGTAGACATTCCCTTCTCCAGGGGATCTTCCTGACCCAGGGATCGAACCCAGGTCTCCTGCATTGCAGGCAGGTTCTTTACCCTCTGAGCCGCCTTCTGGAGGCCCTAATCTATGTATAGTATTTCTCTATGCCTGGTTCTATCGCAAATGCATTACATAACGTTCACTAGTTTCATCATTACAACAATCTTATGGGGCAGGTACTTTGTGTTACCTACTAACACGTGAGGAAACTGAAACACAGAGAGGTTATGTCACTTGCTGAAGCAACACAGCTAAAAAACAGAAAGAAGCTTAGAGGCTCCTAACGTGTACACGTGCCTAGTCACTCAGTGGTGTCCGACTCTTTGTGACCCCATGGGCTGCAGCCAGGCTCCTCCGTCCAGGGGATTCTCCAGGCAAAGATACTGGAGTGGGTTGCCATTTCCTTCTCCAGGAGATCTTCCCGACCCAGGGATCGAACCCAGGTCTCCTGCATCAGTAGGCGGGTTCTTTACCACTACAAAGACTACATATTGGCTAAAGTTGTCAATAGAAATTATTACCATGAACATTTCAACTGCCTAGTAATTGTAGCAGGCTCCCAAATAACAAATACACATATTTAGGAACAGGCTTAGAAATGTTTGTGTGAGTTTATGTATTCACCTACTATGTTCTTAATAAAAGGGAGAGGGGGTAGAGTTGGGAGGGTAGAGAATACTATAAAGTTGCCCTTGGGGGAGTTGATTTGTCATGATTCTCTCAGAATTTGGCATAGTGTAGATGTTCAGTGGAGGCGTGCCAAGTGGCACAGTAGTTAAAAATCCTCCTGCCAATGCAAGAGACTCGGGTTCAATTTCTGGGTCAGGAAGATCCCATAGAGTAAGAAGTGGCAACCCACTCCAGTATTCTTGCCTGGGAAATGCCATAGACAGAGGAGTCTGGCACACTACAGTCCATGGGGTCACAAAAGAGTCAGACACATCTTAGTGGCTAAACAACGAGTACATGAAATATCCCAGAGATACTTCTAAAGTAAGAATTCTGAAGGCTACAGGTGTTGCAAAGAGTCAGACATGACAGAGTGGCTGAGCATTACACATGTGCAATGAATGCTTTCTAACAATTAATTAAAGGAATGAACATATGAAGGGCTTCCCAGGTAAAGGATTTGCCTGCCAATGCAGGAGACCTGGATTCAATCCCTGGGTCAGGAAGATCTCCTGGAGAAGGAAATGGCAATCCACTCCAGTATGCTTGACTGGAAAATCCCATAGACAGAGGAGCCTGGTGGTCTATAGTCCATGGGGTCACAAAAGAATCAGACACAACTTAGTGGCTAAACAACAACAATGAACACATGAAATATACAAGGGATATTTCTAAAGTAAGAAGTCTGGTTATATGTTGGTGATGTCACTGTCAGCCTCTTCCAGTTTCCCTGGATAATACATTTATAGTCATATTTTGCATGGATTCCTCGCCTCATTCTGAAATCATTGCATCTCTGAGTGGATCAGCAATATGAAGGATTTGTGGATGACATTTCCATTGCGCAATCACATGTGACTATTGCTCTGATATGGTTAATGAAATTATATCAATGGGTGCGATTTGAAAGTAGATGCTTTATTAGGGGCACGGTGTGATTTGTAGGTAATACCAGCTGGTGATAAGTCATTCATAGAGAGTTCAGGCAGGGTGAAAAAGAATGCCTGGCTCACGGCTTCAGATTGGGAGATCCAAAGGGCTTCCTTGAGCAGATGCCATTTAAGTTGAGAATTGGGTGCATCATGGAGATGATGAAGATGGGGAGCCTACTTGTGCAGTATTTACAGGAAGAAGGTGTGGCCTGGAGTATGAGAAGGAATATATAAGAAGATGAGTCTGCAAAGGTAGGAGAGGCATCAGGTGGGAACTTCTAAGCCAGGGAAAGGATCTTGGCTTTTGTTTTAAGGGCTGTGGGAAAGTTTAGGTGGGTGATGGTGGATTAAGGGAGTGGCATGATGTGACGTTGCTTCCCTGGTGGTTCAGACAGTAAAGAGTCTGCCTGCAATGTGGGAGACTTGGGTTCAATCCCTGGGTCAGGAAGATCCCCTGGAGAAGGGACTGGCAATCCACTCCAGTATTCTTGCTTAGAGAATCCAGTGGACAGAGGGGCCTGGCAGGCTACAGCCCATGGGGTCACAAAGAGTCGGACACGACTGAGCAACATCACTTTCACTTTCACAATGAGACTGTTTTTAAACAACACTGGCTGTGTTTGAGGAATTGGTTGAGAAGGATGAGCTAGGGAGCAGGGGAACCACAAGGAAGGTTCCTGACAGAAGTCCAGGCCAGCAATCATGGCGGCTTCACTAGGTCAGAAGCAGAGAGGGTGAAAGAAGAAGGGCTTGGTGGGAATGTTCCCCAGGAAAGTGGGCAGGACCTTTTCTGGGATTAGAGGAAGAGGAAACAGAACAGACTCAAGGATTTGATTTTTGGCCTGATCAGCTCAGGGCAAATGATAATGGTGTCGTTCATGGAAATGGGAAGACCGGGGATGGAGTGATTGGTTATTTTTCTTTTGGAAGGGGAGAAGGATCAAGAGTTTATTTCAGCCCCATTAATTTTAAAATGCCTACTTGACATCGGGGAGGAATTCCAAGCAGGACTTTGGAGATTCAGGCCCGGACTTCTGGCTAGGAGTCAGGCCCAGAAAAGCAGTGGAGCATCCCGTGCATGTCAGTAACACACACACATCTGCACAACATCTTCCAGCTCTCAGAGCCCCTGTGTGTATTAGCTCATTAACCTCATAGCCATCTCATGGCAAGATTATTACTTCTGGAACTTTACTGATTAATAATAATACCTGGCCTGTATATCTCCCTTGAGAGTTTCCTAAACACTTCCCCATAGACTGTCCCTGTCACACTTTGCTCCTATTAATCACACTGGGAAATAGAAGGCCTGGGCAATGGTGGCTGTAAAGACAGGAATTACACCTGTCGGCACTTATACCTGCAGAGGCAACAGATGATGTCATAGGGTGTGCACACCTGTGTGTGGTTTCGTTCAGCGGCTAAATCCTGTCCGGCTCTTTGTGACCCCGTGAACTGCAGGCAGCTCGCCAGGCTTCCCTGTCCTTCACTATCTCCTGGAGTTTGCTCAAACTCATGTCCCTTGAGTCGATAATACCATCCAACCATCTCATCCTCTGCCGCCCCTGTCTCCTTTGGCCCTCAATCTTTCCCAGCATCAGGGTCTTTTCCAATGAATGGGCTCTTTGCATCAGGTGGTCAAAGTACTGGAGCTTCAGCTTCAGCATCAATTCTTTCAATGAATATTTAGTGTTGACTGGTTTGATCTCCTTGCTGTCCAAGAGACACCTATGCGTATCCTCTTTAAAAAAGCAGTTAGTTTTTTGTGATGGACATGAGAGCCCTCTGCTGTTCAGACTGGGCATATCCACTAAACTATGATTTTTTTTTTCAGCTGAACGGACTGGAAGTCCATTATTGAATCAGAGTTCTCTCTTATTTTTGTAATATGCTCTTGGGACAAAAACCCCACGTGATGACCATTAACAATGTTTAAAACAATTTAATTTGTCATAGCTAATAATATCCCTGTGGTATAAAACCCCATATTTTATTTTTCAAGAAAGCAATGTTGAGTGAGAGAAACAAAGAGCTTTATGTTTGAGACAAATTTTTTTCCACTGCCAGTTACGCAAATCCAGCTACTGTTGTAGAATAAAAGCAGCAATTTCATGGGTAAAAGGGGAATGAAAAGCACCAAAACCTTTAGAATCTGCTACACAGGACTGCCATGTGAAATCAGTAATTGCATACTTAAAAAAAAAAAAAAAAGAGAAACCTGGTGATATTTACCTGTATATTTTATCAATACAGGGGTAGAGTGGCATCTAAAGGATGTAGATGTATAGGGTTGGCCAAAACGTTCATTCGGGTTTTGCTATAAGATGGTACGGAAAACCTGAATGAATGTTTTGGCCAGCCCAATATAAAGGGAAGGGTATGAATTCACCTTGGTGAGGTTGGAGGTTGCAGAAACAAGTGGTGAACAGATGCTGGACAGAAGAAATACCCTGAAACCAACAGAATCTTAGACTCTTGGGCTGGGACATAAAACTGGACAAGAACCCCAGCTGGGCTGACTGAGGGTCTTCAGCATCACCTGGGTTTGACCTTCCCTGAGTTGACGGTTGTTGCTATTCAGTCGCTCAGTCATGTCCTACTCTTTGCGACCCCATGGACTGCAGCATGCCAGGCTTCCCTGTCCTTCACTGTTCCCAGGAATTGGCGGTAGGGACCCCAGAATGCTCATTAACTGGACAGTGACATTCATGATCAGGTTTGAGCTTTAACGGAGGTTTTGAAAGATGCATGTAAGGCATTCAGAGGCAGGAAAAGGCAGGATTAAAAACAGCCCTTTAGGCAGCTCTTGAAGCTATCAGGAACTTCCATGGTGGTCCAGTGGTTAAGACTCTGAGCTTTCACTGCTGGGGGCGCAAATTCCATCCTTGGTCCGGGAACTGAGATCCCTGTGTGCTGTGCTGTGAGCCAAGAGGAAAAAGAAAAAAATCCATCAAAGAAATCACAAGCTCCTTAGCCAGGGTAGTGATAATGGGAAAAAAGAGGCAGAATAAAATTGAGATGAAGGAAGGAAAAAAGAGGAAAGATGGTTGGGAGAATGGAAGAACATTGTATATACTATTACAAAGAAGACTTAAAAAATAATTTCCAGTTTAATCAACAACAACAAATATCATGTCCTTCTCAGGTCTACCTCTATACACTCCATCTTCTCACTGCTAGGGCTAACTGGCTTGTTTTCCCAGGCTCACAGCTGTCCCTAGTCCTAGGACCCCAAGACCTAGTCTAACCCAAGACCTAGTCTAACCCTTCACTGAGCCTATTGAAGTATCAACTGAGAGCATTACCACCCTGTCGGGGAACATTTGAAAATGCATGAGAACATTTTTAATTCATGAAATGACCTAGGGTGGTTACTGACATTTAGGAATAGGAGATGTTAAACATCCTGAAATATTCAAGGAAGGCCTGCGCAATACAGAGTTGACCCATGTGTAATCCAGTAGTCCTATCACTGAGAAACACTGCCACGCCACCCCCACTGCCAAATCTCAGTTTGATAAACAGGCATGTGCTATGTTCTCTGTAGCGTTTCTTAGAAGATGGGACGTATCCAGAGACCTCTGAACACAAAGCTTTAACCCCCAGTTCCTGTTAGAAACATTTGCTATTCTCCCAAGACCACTCTAGTCACTATCTTCTTGCTCTGTATTTTGGGAAGTTACCAAGTGCCTAGCACTGTGGTCACAGCCGGTGGCCTAGACAAGCAGAAAGACAACCCACAATCACCGCACTGGCTCAGCAGTAAAAATTTGCCTGCAATGAGGAGAGGCAGCTTCACCCCCTGGGTTGGGAAGATCCCCTGGAGAAGGAAATGGCAACCCACTTCAGTATTCTTACCTGGGAAATCCCATGGACAGAGGAGCCTGGCGGACTTCAGTCGATGGGATCGCAAAGAGTTAGACACGACTTACCGACTAAACAGTAACAAAAACAAGCCCAAAATGTAGTCCCTGCCCACAAGAATTTAATACTCCACTGAGGAATAAAAGGCTAGCCTACAAGAGAAATTCTTAAAGCAAACTGGCTTGGTATGTATCTGTATATAAATCAGAGCTAAGGTTCCTAATACAAACCAGGATTGTAGGGTTCAGAAAAGAAAGGACAAAATAAAAGCTGGAAAAGCAGAGGGATGATTAGATTAGTGCTCGTCTGTATTTCCCAAAGTCGGTTCCTTGGAGCACTGGTCCAGTGGAATAGCAAATATTATTACTGGGAGAAAAAAGGTTCTGGGGTTTTAAAAGTTTGGAAATTGCTAGGCTGAGCAAAGTTAATCAGCCAGGACCCCTTAGATTGTCTAATAACTGATAACTGCTGTAATTCCCTGAAAGTGGGCTTTCCTCTTCAAACTTTGCTCCATTTATTTGACCACGGCACACTCTCTCTCTTTTTTTTTAAAGCGAGGACTTCACGGTCCCGGGTCCATTGCATGTTCTCGGAAAAGATCAAAGCACCCGACACGTGAAGGCACGGGTGGGAAAGGGGCCACATATGAAACAGTGAGAAGATGGGCACAAGCAACAAGGAGGGGAAAGCTGGGGGTGGGGGTGAGGAGCTGGAGGTGGGGGTGTGGAATCAGCGACATTTAAAGTCTGACATCAGACTGTAAAGGTTCTAACCTCTGGCATCTCCTAGCCACCTGAACTTGAGCACGTTACTTCATCTCTCTGGGCCTCAGCTTCCTCACACAGAAACTGTGGTTGATCACAGCATTTGTCTTGTAGAGTTCTTGTCAGGATTAAACATAGTAAAACAATGGAAAGCACTTGGGATTCTCCCTACTTAAAGTGATGGTATTGTATGCTAATGTGATAAGGCTGGAGGGGTCAGACTGTGACTGGCCTTTAAATTGGACAGAGAAAAGTAGATGCTATGGAAATGATAGTCTCATCGAGGTAGTTTATCTGTATATTTTTCTATTACTATTAATAAATGTTTCATACAAAATAAAGAATACATATTATGTATATGTCGGGTGTGTGTGTGCACAGCAGATGCAAGATTTAAAGATTCAAACAACTTAAGAAATTGAACATCACCCATGTAGTGGAAACCGTCACCAACCTCTCCCCAGTCTCTCTTGTTCCCTCCCCATCGAAGGGAACCACCAATCTGATTTGGAAGTTTAATTACAGGCATGTTCCTCTCTATATATTGCTTAGTTTACTGATTAGTGAACATTATATCAATGTAACCAGGTTGTACTTCTTTTTCTGTGACATTCTTTTTTCATTCAACTTCATGTTTCGAAGATCCATCCATAATGATATATCAGCTCAAGTTCATGTATTTTTGCTGCTCTTTCCTGCCGTGGTCCATTGAATGAACATAGCCTGCAATTTTCCATCCATTCTCTTCTTAATGAACATTTGGGTTAATACCTATTTTTTTCCCTAACAAAAATGTTGACAAGGGCATTCTTATGCCTGTTTCCTGTCGGACCTGTGTGAGAGCATCTGGATGGCAATATGCCTCCAACTTTTCTAGATGATCCCAAATTGCTTTCTGAAATAATGAAATAGACTCCCTGCCCTGCCCCCCTGCCAGTTGAATATACAAATTCCTTTTCTTCACATCACTTATCCTGCAGATTTTGGGCATAGGTCTGACCACACAAAACTGTGTTTAGGAAATTTGTCTGGCAGTGACAAGAGGGGGTAGGGGGAGAAGCCCTTGGTACAATGAATACGAAAGCAGAGGATGTCAAAGATGCACCATGGACCTAGCAAGAAGCAGGCTTTCCAGGGGGCAGAATGCCTATAGTGTGTGTGTGTGTGTGTGTGTGTGTGTGTGTGTGTATGAGTTGGTATCCACCGAAAAGCTCATGACCCTTAAATGTGCCTAACTGTCTGCATGGCTTGTAGAAAAAGCAAAAAATTAAAAACGGGAAATTCTAATATATTTCCCTGGCTCTGGTGAAAAGCATCTGGCCCCAAGACTTCCCTGGTGGTACAATGGATGGGAGTTCACCTGCCAATGCAGGGGACACAGGTTCGATCCCTGGTCCAGGAAGAGTCCACATGCCACGGAGCAATGAAGCCCATGAGCCACAACTACTGAGCCCTCACGTCACAACTACTGTAGCCCGAGCACCTAGCACCTGTGCTTTGCAACAACAGAAGCCACGACCGTGAGAAGCCTGCACATCACAACAAAGCCCCCACTCGCCGCAACAACAGAAAGCCTATGCACAGCAACGAAGACTCGGTGCAGCCAAAAATAAATAAGTAAATAATTTTTTAAAAAAGCATCTGGGCCCAGGGAAGAGACTTTGCATCTTCAAATCTCATCCTCCTCATCTCTAAATCGGATGTCATTATCTGCCCTGGAGAATTGTCACAAGGCATAAGAACTAGTGAATGGCAAAGAGCTCTTGGCACCTATCAATCCAGATGTCAATGAGTTTAGTAGTAGAAACAGGTGATGCCGTGACATTGACATTCATTAGGTTAGAAGTGAGATTGAACATGATTGCTCCAAATAGTGCTTCCCAGCATGACTCTCACTAAATTGTAAACAAGTTAGGTTTGTCTCAACAGGACTTTCCCCAAACCATTAGTTTCCTTGGCCTCCTGCACAAGTAAATGGGATAGTCCCAAGAGGTAGGCAGGTTTCCTGAAAGGTCACATCTTCCTGGGTAGGTCAGGCCCACAACAGGAAAGCCAAGGTCTCATCTTCATCAGTCTTCTGCTACTGCTACTGCTAAGTCACTTCAGCCCTGTCTGACTCTGTGCAACCCCATAGATGGCAGCCCACCAGGCTCCCCCATCCCCAGGATTCTCTAGGCAAGAACACTGGAGTGGGTTGCCATTTCCTTCTCCGATGCATGAAAGTGAAAAGTGAAAGGGAAGTCGCTGAGTCGTGTCCGACTCTTCACGACCCCATGGACTGCAGCCCACTAGGCTCCTCCATCCATGGGATTTTCCAGGCAAGAGTACTGGAGTGGGATGCCATTGCCTTCTCCGCATCAGTCTCTAATCTTGCTTAACCCAAGACCCACAAGACCAAAATGTATCCCTCTGGCTGCCTTCTGCCTCCTGTATTGAAAAAAAGTCCTGACTCTCTGCCCTAGGTGACTGAAAGAATTGTAACAGTAACCCTCTTCTCATCAGAAAATAAAATGTGCTGCAAAGCCATTCTTATAAATCATGAGGGGTCCAGATGCAGAAAACTGAGGCAGGTAGGTGTTCTGACACAGCCAATTGCGTTGCTTTTGGAGCAGCAGTGAACCTTTCACTTGTGAACCACTGCAGAGCAAAAATGAGGACCAAGATTGTGACTGCATGCTCAAGGAAAGCTGGACCAGGAGGCTCACTGCAGTGGTGTTTGTATGTTCAAAACCACCAGGAACAATCTAAACATCAGTACAGAAACAGAAAAAAAAATATTTGGTATGTCCATAGGACAGAATTCTAGAAAGCAATAGACATTAGCTAGATCCTTCTCTCTCTCTCTCTCTCTCTCTCTCTCTCTGATTGGCTCTCAAAAATGTAGTACTGGGGCTTCCCTGGTGGTTCAGTGGTAAAGAATCCGCTTGCCAATGCAGGAGACACGGGTTCGATCCCTGATCCAGGAAGATCCCACATGCCGCAGAGCAACTGAACCGGAGAGCCACAACTACTGATTCTGTGCCCTAGAGCCTGGGAGCCACCACTACTGAGCCTATGTGCACCACTACTGAAGCTAGTGTGCCCTAGGGCCGGAGCTCCGAAACAGGAGAAGCCACCACAGTGAGAAGTCCACACACCAAACTAGAGAGTAGCCCCTGCTCGCCACAACTAGAGAGAGGCCCACGCGGCAACAAAGACCCAGCACAGCCAAAGTGAAAGTGAAAGTCATTCAGTCGTGTCCGACTCTTTGCAACCCCATGGACTATACAGTGCATGGAATTCTCCAGGCCAGAATATGCAGTGGGTAGCCTTTCCCTTCTCCAGGGGATCTTCCCAACCCAGACATCGAACCCAGGTCTCCTGCATTGCAGGCAGATTCCTTACGAGCTGAGCCACAAGGGAAGCCCAAGAATACTGGAGTGGGCAGCCTATCCCTTCTCCAGCGGATCTTCCCGACCCAGGAATCCAACCAGGGTCTTCTGCATTGCAGGCAGATTCTTTACCAACTGAGCTATCATATATAAATAAAATTATATAAAAAAATTTAGTATTGAGTGAAAGCACATTTCTAAATGAACATCCAATATAGTATATTGTGTTTTATAAACATATAAAATAATGTTATATTTTGTTCATGGAGAACATATATAAAAGTATACAATACATATTTTTAATGGACCAGAGGATACTTGGCAAATTTATACCACAGATTATCTTAGAAGGAGGAGAGGATGCAGGGACTGGGGAAGGATCAATGGGACTTCTATTCAGCCTGCAAAATTTTGTTTCTTTGATATATATGTGTGTGTGTGTGTGTGTGTGTGTGTGTGCGCGCGCGCTAAGTTGCTTTAGTCGTGTCTGACTCTTTGTGACCCTGTGGACTGTAGCCCACCAAGATCTTCTGTCCATAGGTTTCTCCAGGAAAGAATACCAGAGTGGGTTGTCATGTCCTCCTCCAGGGGATCTTCCAGACCCAGGGGTCGAACTCACAGTTCTGACGATTCCTGCATTGGCAGGTGGGTTCTTTACCACTAGCGCCACCAGGGAAGCCCCATGCATGCGTGCATGCATGCATCCTAAGTCACTTCAGTTGTGTGTCAAACTCTTTGCAACCCTATGGACTGTAGCCCTCCAGGCTCCTCTATCCATGGAAAGCACCATAGTCAAAGTGAAGTCACTCAGTCGTGTCCGACTGTCTGCGACCCCATGGACTGTAGCCTACCAGGCTCCTCCATCCATGGAATTTTCCAGGCAAGAGTACTGGAGTAGGTTGCCATTTTCAGAGGATCTTCCCAACTCAGGGATCAAACCCAGGTCTCCGGCATTGTAGGCAGAAGTTTTACCATCTGAGCCTCCAGAGAAGCCCTGGGAAGCACCATGCTATGCTAAGTCACTTCAGTCATTTCCGACTCTGTGCGACCCCATAGATGGCAGCCCACCAGGCTCCCCCATTCCTGGGATTCTCCAGGCAAGAACACTGGAGTGGGCTGCCATTTCCTTCTCCAATGCATGAAAGTGAAAAGTGAAAGTGAAGTCGCTCAGTCGTGTCCGACGCTTAGCGACCCCATGGATTGCAGCCTACCAGGCTCCTCCGTCCATGGGATTTTCCAAGCAAGAGGTACTGGAGTGGGGTGCCATTGCCTTCTCCGGGAAGCACCATATATACGTATATATATATAAAACCAGGCAAATAAGTTTTGGTTAACCATAGTTCATCCTGATGGTGAGAGAAGAGGGGCAGGCGAAGGAGAGACAGGAATAAGGAGTCAACCACTTTCGTTTGGCAAACAAACCACAAGGAGCCCCTTCCTACCCTCCCCGCTGCCCTGTGAAGGGAGAGGAACCTGCGCTCCCTACCCCACGGCCTCCCTGCCTCACACCCAGATGGGATGCTCGACGCAGCTTCCACTCCATTTCTGCACTGGCTGAAAAGCCTGGCTTCTACCATCTCCCTCCTCGAGGCCAAAGACGCCAGCCAGCCTTGGAGCAGGGACACCTGTGGTGCCAGCCGGGGGAGCGACGTCGCAGGACAGACAGACGTGGCCCGAAGGCCGGGGCCACGCCCCTTCCTGGGAGCGCGAGATAATAAAAGCTGACATTTTACCAATAGAAAAGAAAAGAGACAAACCTGGATTATCAGACCCAGGGCAAACTGTAGCCCTTGCGTCAGACGCGGGGGTCACATGTGTGGCTGCGTCCACTAACCCGGCGCGGAGGGAGATTCCCTCAGTTGAGCTCAACCTTGGTCACGAGATGGTGGTCTCTTCCCATTCAGCCCATCTCTTCTCATTAAAAGAGCCCGAGTCTCAAGTGTTTGTCCGACGTTGTTGGGACTGTGGGAGGCTAAAGAGGTGGGTCCTTTCTGCTCCCCACCACCCATGCTCTGGTCCAGGGACTCTGCTTTCCCCCACACCTTGCCCTAACATCCCTCAAGATCTTAAGCATCCAGCTCATTCTTTCACTGGGGTCAGCGGTATCCCTTTCTGCTTCTATGCATCCTGGGGGCAACCACAGCAGAGAGGAAGGAAAATACACAGAAAATTGTTTTCTCTGTTTTGATGGAGATCCTTGCTCCCTGCGCATTCGCTCAGTTGATCCTTCCACACTTCTGGGAGGTGGGTTTTGTAGGCGAGGAAACTGGACTTCGTCCCTATGATCCCTAAGGAAAAGTTCCATCTTTTCCCTTCCTTTTTCCTCCAAGACAAGTCTTTTGAGCTAGAGGATTGGGGAAGGGAGAAGGAATACAGGAGGTGTGCAGGGGAGGGACCAGGGGAGTATTTTAGGTGGGGTGTTCTTGAAAACTACACCTGTGTTGTATATCTGCAGTGAACAGGAGAGGAAAGGAGGATTTTGAGAGCTACGGTGATTATGGGTTTCCTGGAGTTCAAGAAATAGATGAAACAAAATTGACTTATGTTGATATGATTTTTGGTTACTTGGACTGTCTTACTACTTGGTGGCTTCCCTGGAGGCTCAGAGGGTAAAGCGTCTGCCTACAATGCGGGAGACCTGGGTTCGATCCCTGGGTTGGAAAGATCCCCTGGAGAAGGAAATGGCAACCTACTCCAGCACTCTTGCCTGGAAAATCCCATGGACGGAAGAACCTGGTAGGCTACAGTCCATGGGGTCACAGAGAGTCGAACACGACTGAGTGACTCCACTTGATTTCACTTCAAACTGTCTTATTTTGAAGACAACAACATACCGTAGATGATCTATAAGAGTCATACCTTTATAAGCTTTGTAGAAATTAAATGAGGGTCAGGATATGACCAGAGGCCTCTGGGCTCTGGACCATGTCCTTTCCACTGACACTGGGTGCCTGTCCCACTGTTCTCATGGCTCTGACTCAGACCTGGGACAGCTGGACTAAAAAGCCGATCAGTTAATGCTTCACCTCTGATATACTGAGGCCTCTGGTGACTTAGCCTTAGCTACAGCATCCTCTCTGCTGGACCCTGAACCTCTGCCTGCACCTGAATTGCTCTACTTCCTCCTTACAGCCACCACTTGACCAGGGAGGAGCCATGGAACCAGGATGGGGTAAGGAAATTTCTCACCAAGACTATGGGTAAGCAAAAAAAAAAAAAAAAACAGAGGAAAAAGTAGAACCCAGAAATACAAGGAAAAGGAACGAATTAAGGTCATTTAGAGAGATGTGGATGGACCTAGACTCTGTCATACAAAGTAAAGTAAATCAGAAAGAAAAAAACAAATCTCATATGTTAACGCATATATGAAGAATCAAGAAAAATGGTAAAGATGAACCTATTTCCAAGGCAAGAAGAGAGATGCAGATGTAGAGAATGGACATGTAGACTCGGGAGCGGGGGTGGGGAGCAGGTGAGGGAAGGGTGGGACGAACTGAGAGATTAGGATCGACATCTTAGTATATATACTACCATGCATAAAATAGCTAGCTAGTGAGAACCTACTGTAAAGCACAGGAAGCTCAGCTTGTGATGACCTAGATGGGTGAGATGGGGGGGCAGGTGTAGGAGGAGTTACAAAAGGGAGGGGATACAGGTATACATATAGCTGATTCCCTTTATTGTATAGCAGAAACGAATGCAACACTGTACAGCAATTATATTCCAATTAAAAAAAAAAGAAACACGTGGAAATAAGAGGCCAAAGATGACGGAGGGGAATCTGAGGAACCAGAAGTGGATCCCAAATCTTCAGTCAGTTCAGTTCAGTCGCTCAGTCATGTCCGACTCTGCAACCCCTGGACTGCAGCACATCAGGCCTCCCTGTCCATCACCAACTCCCGGAGCTTACTCATACTCGTGTCCATTGGGTCAGTGATGCCATCCAACCATCTCATCCTCTGTCATCCCCTTCTCCTCCAGCCCTCAATCTTTCCCAGCATCAGGGTCTTTTCAAATGAGTCAGTTCTTCGCATCAGGTGGCCAAAGTATTGGCGTTTCAGCTATAGCATCAGTCCTTCCACTGAATATTCGTGACTGATCTCCTTTAGGATGGGCTGGTTGGATCTTCTTGCAGTACAAGGGACTCTCTAGAGTCTTCTCCAACACCACAGTTCAAAATCATCAATTCTTCGGTGCTCAGCTTTCTTTATAGTCCAACTCTCACATCCATACATGACCACTGGAAAAACCACATCTTTGACTAGATGGACCTTCTGATAAGCCTAGCATCCTTTCCCCCATCCATCTCTTCATTCATTCATTTGCTCATTCATTCATTCACTCTACAAATATGTCAGGCACGAAACTACGTCCCGAGGGCACCACAGAGAAACTCACAAAGCTCCTGCTCCTTGAGATGCTCACAGGCCAGTGGGGGAGACAGACGTCAAACAGCCCCATTTATAGTACAAGGTCAAGTGGTGGTAAGCGCCACAAAGCAAAATAAATTTGAGCAGAGGGACAAAGAAAGCTGGGAGTGAGACTGGCTCTTTCAGTTTGGGTGGTCAGGAAATGTCTCTAAGAAGGTGACATGGCCACTTGGATAAGGGAGAGGGTGTTCCAGGCAGAGGAAACAGCATAAAGCAAAGCCCTGGGACAGCACCCTGCTAAAGAACCCTGAGAAACCAGCGTTGTTGGCCCACAGGGAGCACAGGAAAGACTGGCAGAAAACAAGACGAAGAAACATCAAAGCTTAGACCAGGGAGCCTTTGTCAGCCAGTATAAGGACGGATTCTTTTATATTTAAGTGAGATGGTAATCCATTGAAGAGTTTTACGCAGGGGAGTGTCATAATCTAATTTTTCTTTTAAAATATAGTCCTAACTTGGCCACACTCAAGTCAGCAGTGCTGTCTTTGAGTCCCAGAGCCAGAGATCTCTGGAACTAACCCATTTCTCAGCCCTCCTTCAAAATTCAAATCTTCTTTCCTCCTTGTCCAGCTATTTGCCCCATTTTTTCTTGTGAGGTGATTCACACGTCTTGCCCCCATAGCCTGCTAGCTCCAGTATGCGCTTCTACAACAGTTCTATCTATATATTTGTCAATTTCCGGCCAGGAGCCCCAGCAAGAATTGCGAGAAGCATATTTGCATCTCACCTGCATCAGTAGAGCAAAAAGGGGGCACAGCTGTAATAAAAAATAGTTGGAGGTAGGAAGTTCTAAAGCTACCAAAAAAAAAGGGTGGGGGGGGGGGGGAGGGGAGGAATGATCCCATTGTAACTAAATATAGATTCCACTGCAGACCATGTTGCTGAGATGCAAACTTTTACAGACAATGTGCAATTTTGCTTAAGACCCTTTGCAGTCACTCTTAAGCTGTACAGCAAGGTACCCTTAGGGAAAGAGCCCCACCCATTGATTGCCTTACAGATGGGGAGCTTGCAGTAGCTTCTGACCATCATCACAAGGCTGCTGAGTGTCAAGGCTCAGCTCCAGGCTGGGCTCGTGACAACCAACCAAGGCCTCTTTCAACAACTCTATGAAAGATTTATGAAAGGCTGGGCAACACTAAAATGAGCTTATGCAACACTTCCCCCAATGCAAATTAAGAAACTGATTTGAGGAACAGAAACTTGGTTAAGGCTTGCCTACCTGCAAACAGCACCGCAGAGAAAGTTGAATACTTAAAAGAGAAGAAAATGGTCTCTCAGGGGACTGGGAGTATTATTTCTGCTCTGAATAACTGAGAAGTTGCGTGTGAAAGAGCTTCTACCCAAATTGAGAAATTTCAAAATCTGATGTTAAGTTTCTCCAGTGTTGTTGTCATTGTTGTTTAGTCACTAAGTCATGTTCGACTCTTAGCGACCCATGGACTTTAGCCCTCTAATCTCCTCTGTCCTTGGGATTTCCTAGGCAGAAATACTGGAGTGGATTGCCATTTCTTTCTCTATGGGATCTTCCTGACCCAGGGATCGTGTCTTCTGCATTGGCAGGCAGGTTCTTTACTGCTGAGCCACCAGGGAAGCTCAAGTTTCTCCTGTAGACTACAAAATAAAGAATATTTGTAGAGCTTCAGTTCAGTTCAGTTCAGTCCCTTAAAACACGGTCATCCTAAACATCCCCTCATTTAGTCTTTGCGATAATCCTGCAAGGAGGTGAAAATCAATATTGTCGTTATCCCCATTCTAAAACTGAGGAGACTGAGGCTCAGAGAAATTAAATGACTTCATAAAACCAATCAGCTGTGCCTTGAACATCAGGCCACTGAATTCTTTTCATAAGCAGTAGAAGTCTCAGTTGAGTACATGCCTACCAAGTTGCTTCAGTCATGTCCGACCCTGCAACCCTATGGACTCATCTGTAAAACAGGGAGAATAATACCTACATGGTAGCTATTGTGAGGATTAAATGAATAACTGTATAAAAAGCACCAGCTCAGAGCCTGACACAATGCAGATCTTTGCTATTATTTACAGCTTCTTTCCATTAATCTCAATTTACAGCTTTTCTAGTCACTCTTTGGATAACACATGATTAAAGACACAAATTTGTTTCAGTTGGTCAGTCATGTCCAACTCTTTGCAACCCCATGGACTGCAGGTTGCCATGATTCCCTGGCCTTCACCATCTCCTGAAGATTGTTCAAACTCATGTCCATTGAGTCAATGATGCCATCCAGCCACCTCATCCTGTAATGCCCCCTTCTCCTCCTGCCTTCAATCTTTCTCAGCATCAGGGTCTTTTCCAGTAAGTCAGAAAGCTGAGAAAATAATTTAAGTCCTCAGTGATTCCCATCACTGCCACTCACATGCCACTGCTGAGAACTAATCACAAGACTGGACCAGGATGTAGCCCTTTACCGGGCAGTGACCTTCCACAATGAGGGGTAGGGGGGCATGTGGTCAACTGGTCACCTCTGTCACTACCAGAAAAAAAGCAAATATATCAGTTATTACAACATCCGCTGGATCATCGAAAAAACAAGACAGTTCCAGAAAAACATCTACTTCTGCTTTATTGACTATGCCAAAGCCTTTGACTGTGTGGATCACAATAAACTGTGGAAAATTCTGAAAGAGATGGGAATACCAGACCACCTGTCCTGCCTCTTGAGAAACCTGTATGCAGGTCAGGAAGAAACAGTTAGAACTGGACATGGAACAACAGACTGGTTCCAAAGAGGAAAAGGAGTACGTCGACGCTGTATATTGTCCCCCTGTTTATTTAACTTATATATAGAGTACATCATGAGAAACACTGGGCTGGAAGAAACACAAGCTGGAATCAAGATTGCCGGGAGAAATATCAATCACCTCAGATATGCAGATGACACCACCCTTATGGCAGAAAGTGAAGAGGAACTAAAACGCCTCTTGATGAAAGTGAAAGAGCAGAGTGTAAAAGTTGGCTTAAAGCTCAACATTCAGAAAACGAAGATCATGGCATCTGGTCCCATCACTTCATGGGAAATAGATGGAGAAACAGCGGAAACAGTGTCAGACTTTATTTTTTGGGGCTCCAAAATCACTGCAGATGGTGACTGTAGCCATGAAATTAAAAGACGCTTACTCCTTGGAAGGAAAGTTATGACCAACCTAGATAGCATATTCAAAAGCAGAGACATTACTTTGCCAACAAAGATTTGTCTAGTCAAGGCTATGGTTTTTCCAGTGGTCATGTATGGATGTGAGAGTTGGACTGTGAAGAAAGCTGAGCGCCAAAGAACTGATGTTTTTGAACTGTGGTGTTGGAGAAGACTCTTGAGAGTCCCTTGGACTGCAGGGAGATCCAACCAGTCCATTCTGAAGGAGATCAGCCCTGGGTTTTCTTTGGAAGGACTGATACTAAAGCTGAAACTCCAGTACTTTGGCCACCTCATGCGAAGAGTTGACTCATTGGAAAAGACTCTGATGCTGGGAGGGATTGGGGGCAGGAGGAGAAGGGGACAACAGAGGATGAGATGGCTGGATGGCATCACCGACTTGATGGACGTGAGTCTGAGTGAACTCCGGGAGTTGGTGATAGACAGGGAGGCCTGGCGTGCTGCAATTCATGGGGTCGCAAAGAGTTGGACACGACTGAGCAATTGAACTGAACTGAACTGAACTGATTACACCTAAGGAAAATGACCCAGGAAAGTCAAATATAAAGCTATGGGGAAAAAAGACAGAAAAGGCATGCCAGGTACACATTCATAATCATTTTGCACAGAAAGAAATTCAGAATGAAAATCACTAAAAGAAATGTATCATAGTTAGAAAAACACTACCTACCAAATATCTCATAAACCTTTCTGAACCTAAAAATCTTAGCCTGAAAATAGATAAAGTAAACCCTAATAGTAATGTAAGGAGACACTGACAAGTTCTTATAATGGGTGGCTTTAAACACATCTTCAGAAATTGGCTGGCCAATTATTACAAAAACAAATAAGGCTTGAGAAGTTCTAACTAATACAATTAACAATGATCCTTTAATAGATACCTGGAGAGGAATAGTTTTTTGCCCAACAGAGATTACACAGTTTTCAAAATCTCATGAGACATTCTCCAGGTACATCAGGCCACAAAAGAACTCATAACGAAACCCCAAAAGGAAAACTCTGACAGTCCCTATTCATGAACTATAAGGAAATAAATTAGAAAATAATAACAGAAAGGAAACCAACAAAAATTCATCCTACTGGATATTTCAAAATACTCTGCCAACTAAGTCCTGGAAAAAAAAATGGGAAATTCAGAATCACAAGAGCATACATACATACACACATACATATCAAAGCCCATGGCTTTGACAAGGCAGCATTCTGAGGGAAAATATGTAACCTTAAATACATATAATAGAAAACCAGAAAGGTTGAAAATGAATGAATCAATCAAGTTTTCAACTCAAGAAGCTGGGAGGAGAGGTGAGGAGAAGAGAGATAGAAAATAAATCTGAAGAAAGTTGAAAAAAACCGGGGAAGATAGAAGTAGACAGTAATAAATACAAAAAAACAAAAGACAATAGAATTAACTTGTTCTTTGAAAGAATTAATGGAAAGACAAACTTTTCACATACTTGTCAAAAGACAGAAAAAAACAAAGTATTAAGTCAAAAATTGTAAAAATGTTGCCCTCATGGCAAGCATTCTGAAAAATCTGTAGATGAAATGATTAAATTCCTATGGAAATAACATTATAAAAGTTCATCCAAAGAAAGGTAGGAAACTTGAATAGAACGTCAACCACAAAAGAAAGTGAAGAGCTATTCAGAGATCTACCTAAAATAGGCATCTATTCAGAGGGCTTTTCAGGTAGATACTACCAGACCTTTAGAGAAAATTCTATAAAAACTGTTTCCAGGGCCTAGGAAAAGATGAGGAGCTCTGTAATCATTTTATAACTTCAGTATAACACTGATACCTCTATTTCTCTCTCCACATGTATATATGGAATACAAATGGTATACACACACACAGATATATATATAACATATGTATATATATAAAACCTTTTTAAAAGATAAAAAATTCCACATCCAACAGTGTATTGAAGGAATAATAAAAAAAAAAAAGGATCATTCTAGGAATGAAAAGGTGTTTCAATATTAAGAATCTAAGGATTTCCCTGGTGGTCGAGTGGCTAAGACTGTGTGCTCCTAATGCAGGAGGCCCAGGACCATAAGACCTTCTCTGGTGGCTCAGATGGTAAAGAGCTTGCCTACAATGCAGGAGACTTGGGTTCGATCCCTGGGTCGGGAAGAAGATTCCCTGGAGAAGGAAATGGCAACCCACTCCAATATTCTTGCCTGGAAAATCCCATGGACAGAGGAGCCTGGCAGGCCACAGTCTATTGGGTCGCAAAGAGTCAGATACAACCGAACGACTTCACTTTCTTTCAGGATCCATCCTTGATCAGGAAGCTCAAGTCCATACACCACAACTAAAAATTCCTTATGCCGCAATGAAGATTGAAGATCCCCCAAGTAGCCACTATACCTGGTACAGCCAAATAAATAAATAAAAATAAATATTTTTTTAAAAAAGAACCTATCAAAGAGATTAAAGTAGAGAAACCAGATGATTGTATTAACAAATGTTTCAGAGGCCTTTGTTAAAATTCAGCACTCATTCTTGACAGCAAACCAGGAGAAGAAATGTCTTAATCCTGACAAAGTGTGTTAGTAACCTAAGTAAGTACTATTTTGTAGGTCAAATATCACAAATCCCGCCCATAAAAAGTCAGAGATAAGACAAGTTTCCTCTTCAGCGTTGTGCTGCAGGTGCTAAATAATACATCAAGACCAGGAAACATGAACACCATTCACGGACAAGTCTTTCCTTTGAGTCAATGGAAACAATCCTCAGTATCTGTTTGCATTTTACAGTTTATAAAAGAGTTGCATAGACGCTATCTCCTGTGACCCTGACAAAGTCCAGGTGAGATGAGGACAAGGATTATCATCCCAGCTTTGAGGATCATCCCAGGACAAGGATCCTGAGAGTCAGGGCATTTTGAGATTTCCCTAAAGATACGGGCCAGGTGGCACCAGTGGTAAAGAACCCGCTTGCCAATGCAGGAGACATGAGACTAGGGTTCGATCCTTGGATCGGGAAGATCCCCTGGAGAGAGGCATGGCAACCCACTCCAGTATTCTTACCTGGAGAATCCCATGGACAGAGGAGCCTGGCAGGCTACAGCCCATGGGGTCGCACAGAGTCAGACACGACTGAAGTGACAGCATGCAAAGATACAGGGGTAGCTCAGCTGGTAAAGAATCCGCCTGCAATGAGGAAGACCTGGGTTCAATCCCTGGGTTGGGAAGATCCCCTGGAGGAGGGCATGGCAACCCACTCCAGTGTTCTTGCCTGGAGAATCCCCATGGACAGAGGAGCCTGGCAGGCTGCAGTCTGTGGGGTCGGAAAGAATTGGACACGACTGAGTGACTCAGCACAGCACAGCACAAGCAGTGGTGAAGCAGTAGACCCCAAATTTTCTGATTCTTTATCAAGTTCTTCCTCAATGCCGGGGAGACTCAGTTAAAATATAACAGATCTCATTGGTATCAGTGACTGACACTGGCCAGGCCTCTGTCCTCTGAACAAGCTGGGAGCAAACTGGGGTGAAGACTGGGGGGACACTGCATGGCGACTAAGTTGGAAGGAAGAGAGCGGGTACTGAGGGCAAGCGTTCTTGGTCCCTGGTGTATAACCCTAGATGCTGTTTGACAGGTGATGCTGGCCAGTGCTTCCGAGTACCTGTCTGTGTCTATCATTTAATCCTCAGAACTCTCTTGAAGTTGGCATTATTAATATTACTCCCATTTTACAGATGACAATGCTGAGTCATCTGTGCTACTCACCTACTCACCCTAGCTCATAGATAGCTAGGGTAGTGCCAGGATTTGAACCCAGCCTGGCTCCAGTCTTTGCTCAAAATCACTACAGTAGTGTCTTTAAGCCAATACCTTGGTTTTGGAAGTAAGACCAGAAACCAACCTGCCATGCGCATGTGCTAGATATAAAAATAATATCATCAAAGTATCAATTTGCTCATTCCATTTTTCTGATATTTCTGAGGCCAGAAGGGAAAATGTTCTAACATACAATCTGCTTAGAAACATCTTATTTTATTAAGTGTCTGTTTTGTCACCTCCTCAAATTAGAGCTAGTCCAAAGAAAGGAAACCATATACCCCTCAGTTTGCTCCCTTCAGACTACAACTTGCACATGGAGTCTTACTCAATAAGAACCGTGAAAGAAAATCAGAAAAAAAAAAAAAAAGCATTTCCCTGTTCAGATCAGATCAGTCACTCAGTCGTGTCCAACTCTTTGCGACCCCATGAATCGCAGCACACCAGGCCTCCCTGTCCGTCACCAGCTCCCGGAGTTCACTGAGACTCACGTCCATCCAGTCGGTGATGCCATCCAGCCATCTCATCCTCTGTCGTCCCCTTCTCCTCCTGCCCCCAATCCCTCCCAGCATCAGAGTCTTTTCCAATAAGTCAACTCTTCACATGAGGTGGCCAAAGTACTGGAGTTTCAACTTTAGCATCAGTCCTTCCAAAGAAATCCCAGGGCTGATCTCCTTCAGAATGGACTGGTTGGATCTCCCTGCAGTCCAAGGGACTCTCAAGAGTCTTCTCCAACGCCACAGTTCAAAAGCATCAATTCTTTGGCGCTCAGCTTTCTTCACAGTCCAACTCTCACATCCATACATGACCACAGGAAAAACCATAGCCTTGGCTAGACGGACCTTTGTTGGCAAAGTAATGTCTCTGCTTTTCAATATGCTCTCTACGTTGGTCATAACTTTCCTTCCAAGGAGTAAGCATCTTTTAATTTCATGGCTGCAGTCACCATCTGTAGTGATTTTGGAGCCCAGAAAAATAAAGTCTGACACTGTTTCCACTGTTTCCCCATCTATTTCCCTGTTAGGACCCTATAAAGTGTTATTTTAAAGAATTACACCCCCCAATAAAAAAGAAAGAAAGAAGAAAAGAGTGGGTGTGGGGGATTGGGGGGGGAAGAATTACCTATGTAATTATAATTCATCGCTCTAAGTTTCTTTTGTTATTTTTTTTAAATTGAAGTACAATTGATTTACAATCGTGTTGGTTTCTAGTGTATAGCAAAGTGATTCAGTTATACATGCACATATATATGTATATATGTATATATACTTTTCAGATTCTTTTCCATTATAGGTTATTACAAGATATTGAATATAGTTCCCAACTCAAAACTTCTTTTATTTGCAGCTATACTCTCTTATGTCAAAGTTACTTGATGTCTTTCACATACCCCTAACCTGGGCTTCCCTAGTGGCTCAGCTGGTTAAGAATCCGCCCGCAATGCGGGAGACCTGGATTCGATCCCTGGGTTGGGAAGATCCCCTGGAGAAGGGAACAGCTACGCATTCCAGTATCCTGGCCTGGAGAACTCCATGGACTGTATAGTCCATGGGGTTGCAAAGAGTCAGACACGCCTGAATGACTTTCACGTCACTTCAAGCTGTTTCTAGACCTTGTTGCATCTCCTGGAGAAAGCCTGTTAGCACTTAGGTTTAGTCCAGTTTTTCCCTGAGCACATATATTTATGAGCATAGTTAGATAATCTCAACTCTATGTTCACATGGACCTGCTGGAAATTATCCAAGCAGAATTACTTTACTTTGCACAACCTGTTCACCCTGGAAGAACCTTCCCAACCAAGTGACATACTGTGCTTCCTTTAAAAACTTAGTTCACTTCTTCCAGGAAGTCCTCCCTGAAGACATTGTATGGGCTCCAGTAAAACTCACACAACCCACCACAATAGTAGCTCCCTTAGCACTTTCCACATTATAATACTTTTTGTTAACTTGTCAGACTCTCACCTGAAATTGTAAACCCTGTTTGCAAATTCACCGTTCAGATCTATGTCTATTCAGATCTGTGTCTCCACTGCCTTTGGATTAAGAAATAAATTAGTATTTCAGATTTATCAATTTGTCATGAAAATTGAAGATCATTGCTTTCAAAGATATTAAATATGTATTATAATTTAATAGATATTTATAATAAATAATTATTTTTAATAAATAGACTTTAATGTTTTAAATTTTTATATTTATTAAACTTTAGAGGTAACTTAGAAATAACTTATAATGTCTCCAATAAGGACATTATCAAGAATGTTTATAAGGAAATAATAAAACAATGGTCCCTTGTCATTAACAATGTATTTGGACACTTCCTTAGGAGTTTTGTATAAAAAGCCCATAATCTATCTCAATAAATGAGAATTCAGACAGAGATTGAGACAGCTACTGTCTTTTAGGTAATAATATTTCTTTACCAAAGTAATAAGCAAAGAAAAATGTCCAAAGATATATAGGATAAAAAGAAAACTTTTTGAATTTATACTTTGCATAGGGGTAGGGGAAAGAAAGAAAGACTTATGAATGATTTTGATAAATGGATGGAGGGAAGATAAGGTATTAAGTTTAACCAGACTGGGATGGAAATAATGTCACTTTGCAAAGAAATCGATGAAAATGTCATAGATATAAGTACAAAATCTGTCAATCTGAATAGTAACATACTTTAAAGATTTAGGAAGTGATGTCCTTGAATTATAGAATCTTGACAGGAGTTATGTCTAGGGGAGACAGATTCTTAGAGTGGCAGGTATTATAGGAGAACACCGGGAAATTTTCAGACGCTTTAAAGACAAATTGCCAAAACTGATCTGTGAAAAGCAATTCCACTCAAAGACCCAGATATGAGATAACTCTCACACAGTCACTGTCTAATAGATCACTTTAAGCTGCAAAAAACATCAGGACATCCGGCCATGAAAACTGGATCTGTTTATGCAGGAGACATATGTCATGGGCCTGAAACTATTTTCCCAAGGGAGAAATCATAATGAATTTGATCTGATTCATTCAAATTTTCCCTAAATCTCTTGTAGGAACAGATGTAGAAGACGAGTATCTGAGATTAAGAGGATGACAGGCAATCATAAATGAGAACTGCTCTGCTTCAGGAAGTGTATGTTAGATGGGGGGGAGGGGCAGGGGACAGCCCTTGCAAGACCTAGGCTCCCACTCTGCTTTAATCTGATCTCGGGGGAGATGAATCACTCCTTTGATTGAAAGGGGAACCTCAGATCATAAGACATGTTTGAAGAAGGAAATGAATCTCCTCAAATACAGAAAAGCAAAATCCACAACTTCTTGGCAGCAGAGAGTAGGCAAAGACAATCTGCACTTAATGTAATAATAAAAATAATATTAATAATTGTCTTTTGCGACATAGGAAAGGTAGGTGAACAGTTTTATAGGGATCATTTATATTTGTAAACCAAAAGAAACAAGAAGGAAACAGTTATCTTTTTTGAATATAAAAAGTGTGAGATTTACTCTCTCTTAAAGATCTTAAAACTCCAAGTATGTCTCTAAAGAAGATGCATCTAAAATAGAAGTCAACAAACATTTTTTGTAAAGGGTCAGATAATAAATATTTTAGGCTTTATGGGCTATAAATTCTCTGTTATAACTTCAAAATTCTCCCATTATAGTGTGAAGCAGCCATAGGTGATATGCAAATGAATGGGTGAGGCTATGTTTCAATAAAACTTTATTTGTAAAAACAAGCAGTGGGCCAGATTTGGTCCACAGTAAGCCTATCCCAATCTAAAACATTGTTAAAGAAGTAACAAATAACACACTTTCACATAAAACATTTTTTCATGTGGTTAATATCAAGACTACAAATTAAAGTATCTGTAAAAAAATAAAAAATAAAATAATAGTATTTGAGAAGAAATACTCAAAATAACAATGGTGATGATGAAGGTAATAAGAAAGCAAGAAAAAAGCATGTCTATTTATTATTCAACAACTGATTATACTGTGCTTACTAAGTTTCAGGCTCTAGCCCAAATGCTTTATAAATATTAGCTCATTTAATTCCCAAAACACCCCAAGTATTACCATTATTATCTCCATCTTACAGATAAGGAAACTAAGACATAAGAGGCTATCACTTGCCCACCAGCAAAAAGCTAGTAATCATGGGAAGACAAGAAAGTCAAATTGAAAAGACTCTCAAAGGAATATTACTATCAGAAGACTGAATTAAAATTCTCCTTCCACAGCTAACTAGCTTGACCACATAACTAGCTGGTGTGCACTCCTCTCTAAGTACTTGGAAAGCTGTGGCCATAATTCTGCCCTCCCTTTGGACTGCACAGAGTTCCTGCATCTCTCAAATACATTGGAAAGGGGTTCATTACTTCTTTTTGCTTCCACAAAATGTTAGTATCACTACTCAGTTATCTAACAAATATATGTCTGTATGTGTGTGTGTGTGTGTGTATATATATATATATATATATATATATAAAACCAGTTATGAAGCACTAGAAGATACAATTTATTATTTTTTCAGCTCTGAAAATCAACAACCAAAATAGGACATCTAGTATTTATACTAGAACTAAAATTCATGAATGACCAGCCGGACTATTCTCAACCTTGCAGATTTCAGACAAGCATAAAACTCATCTCTTCACTGTCCTGGGCTCTATAATGATTTCTCACATATATGCATAAATCTGATACTAACAACAATTATTTTGCAGACTAGAAATCTAAAATTTAGAGAATTAAATTCACCCATATAAGTTCATATTAAAAACCAGTTCCTTGGATTCTTTCCAAGGCTTCATAATAATAAAGTAGTTCAAAGTGAGGGAAATGGCACAGTGAGGCCTAAGTTGGGTTTATTGTTTTACTTGTTTAAGCATTTTCTTAAATGTTTAATAGTTCATTCTGGAGGATGCTATTAAGAGCTATAAACACAGATTGTATATTGAATCAATTAGGATATTTTCAATCACAAATAATAGAAAACCCAACACAAACTGGCTTCCATAATAAGGGAATATATTGGTTTTCATAATTCCAAGTCCAGAAGTAGATTCAGGGTTGGTTTAATCCATCATCCTGTTCGGTTTTCCTCGGATTCTCTTGGTTCTGCTCCTCAGCCTATAGCAGCTTCATTCTCAGGCTGGTATCAAGATGGTTGCATATAGACCAAATACAGAAGATGCTACTGTCTTTCTTTCTGTCACTTTCTGGATCATGAGAAACTTTCCCCTAGAATCACCTAGAACATGTCATCTTGCATCTCTTTAGACTAAAATCTGTCAGATGCATATTCCTCAGCCAATCCTTGAGGTCAGAGGGACCACCCTGTGCTAACTGGTTTCGCTGTTGTTCAGTTGCTCAGTCATGTCCAGCTCTTTGTGACTGCATGGACTGCAGCACTCCAGGCTTCCCTGTCCTTCACCACCTCCCAGAGTTGGCTCAAACTCATGTCCATGGTTCGGTGATGCCATCCTACCATCTCACCCTCTGTTGCCCCCTTCTCCTCTATTTCTGAACAAATCACTAGCAAGGGGGATTGCATTGTTAAATTTGTCTTGGATAAAGCACAGGTTACCTTTGGAGTTGAGATTAATCTTCTTAACTTCACAGTTGTTAGACAACAGAGGGATGAAATGGATCAGGAAAAGCGTTTGTCACTGTTTTTGGCTGAGCAGCTCTGAACCTCCTTCTTATGTTGGGCATAAGAATCTGGATTTATTTCTCCAGATTATAAATCCTAGTGGAAAGCGGATTCTAATTCCCATCATTAAAAGTGAAAAACAGATTTTGTCACTCCTTAGATGCTTTTGTAGCTAGGAGGTGGGCAAATGACCTAGATTTAGCCAACTGGACCCTTTCCCTTCCTTCAGCCATCCCCAGAGAGCGAATCAGGAGCAAGTGACCCAAGGAAGCAGGGCCAGAATAGAATCTGAATGCTCTGGCTAGCAGGGCTCTTTCATCATGGCTAACTGACCATGGAATTTCTAAGGTCCAAAATCATAAGGAGCCCACTCATGTCTGACAAATCAGAGGAATGGTCTGAGACACTTTAATTAGATCAGATCAGATCAGTCACTCAGTCGTGTCCAACTCTTTGCGACCCCATGAATTGCAGCACGCCAGGCCACCCTGTCTATCACCAACCCCCGGAGTTCACTCAGACTCACGTCCATCGAGTCAGTGATGCCATCCAGCCATCTCATCCTCTGTCGTCCCCTTCTCCTCTTGCCCCCAATCCCTCCCAGCATCAGAGTCTTTTCCAATGAGTCAACTCTTCACATGACGTGGCCAAAGTGCTGGAGTTTCAGCTTTAGCATCATTTCTTCCAAAGAAATCCCAGGGCTCATCTCCTTCAGAATGGACTGGTTGGATCTCCTTGCAGTCCAAGGGACTCTCAAGAGTCTTCTCCAACACCACAGTTCAAAAGCATCAATTCTTCGGCGCTCAGCCTTCTTCACAGTCCAAAGAGAGTCTCAAATCTTAGACCTGAAGTAGCTTATAGACCCAGAGCCTCTTGAATGAAGGAACTACTGATGAATAACTACAATTTCATTGTTGTCGTTTTAGTCGCTAAGTCATGTTCGATTCTTTTGCCACCCCATGGACTGTAGCCCCTCGGGGCTCCTTTGTTCATGGGATTTCCCAGGCAAGAATACTGGAGTGGATTGCCATTTCCTTCTCCAAGGGATCTTCCCAACCCAGGGATTGAACCTTAGTCTCCTGCATTGACAAGGCAGACTCTTTATCACTGTACCACCTGGGAAGCCCAGATCTACAATAAGATCATAAATATGTATTGAAAATCCTCATCCTGATCTTCCTCTAAAATAGTTATCATCATTAGTCAGGGTAAATGTGTACTAAAGAAGGGGAAGTACCTAGATCTTCAGAGGATTATTACAAACTGGTCTATTACTAATGCTAATTCCTATGGAAACAGAATGCCACTGTTGTCTACCAGTCAGAGAGAAGATTATGGGCAATAAGGTAATAAATTGATTTGTTTGTCTTCATTAGGCTCAATGAGCCCCCAAATCTGTGTTCATTTCCTCAGCTTATGGAGTTATAACTGGAACTGATACATAGAACAAAGAGCAATTCTCCACATTGGCTCTCTAGTCCATGAAGTAAGGGCTATTATGATAGGAATGGTCAAGTGCAAAGTCTCCATATATAAAATAGCACATCATAAGTGATATCACATCCCTAGAAGAATTTCAGAGATTAAAAGGTCTGAAAGACCAAAGATGATGATTGCTACCACATTCCGATTTAACTTTCTAGATTGGTCAGTGAAGAAAACCAGGTGGGTCTTAGAGAGTGACAATAGATTATTATAATCTTATTTAATTACGTCTACATCTCAGCAGGCTTCATTTGACAGAAGCGAAAATACAGAGACCCTGGCACTTGGTATGCATCTGTGGATTTGCCAAAGTGTTTTTTCTCTATCCCAGCACACAGAGAGAACCGGAAGCAAGTGTTTGCTTGCTTGTTTTACCTGGAAAGGACAATAGTATACTTTTATTATCTTACCTCATTAAGTTACTTCTCTGGTTTTGTGTCACAGTTGGGTCTGAAGTGACCTCAATTGTCCAAAGGACATCAAGTTGATAGAATCTAGGAAACTGAAGCAGCAGATACGCAGGATGATTGGATTAGACAATTTACATCAAAGGGTGAGACATAAGTCTCAAAAAACTACACTGGATTTAGGGCAGTGGATTTTTGGAAGAGGTGGGGGAAAGGGTCTAATAATGGAGGACATATAGGGCTCTATCTCCAAAATGAAGAGTAAGTTGTTATACCTTGCAAGCCCTATCACTAGGAACCAGGTACCATGTTTGTGGACTTTAGATTTGTACAATACATTGCCATCTGACTCCATGGGTGACTCAACTCTCAATTTGGAGAATGAGATGGTCCAGAGCTGGTCCAGGCTATAGTACCAGCTACTCTGCCATTTAGCACTTGTGATCCAGCTGATCCAATGAGGCCCAAAATGTCTCTGGCCAATTGGGATGCAGTAGAGTCTAGGATGAGATGGATGGCATCACCGACTGAATGGACATAAGTTTGACCAAACTCCAGGAGACAATGAAGGACAAGGAAGCCTGGCGTGCTGCGGTTCATGGGGTTGCAAACAGTCGGACACAACTTAGGGACCAAACAACAACAAGTTTGTGGCAGGCCCTGATAGAAGAACCAAAGCAGACAACCGTATGGATCTAAGAAAAGCTAAGAACTCTGAGCAAATAGCAAACCTTTAGAGAACCGGCTCTAGGGTTAATATGCTACAAGGCAACATGATGTAGTGAGTGAGCAAAAGCTCGCCTGGCTCCAGGCTGCCAGAGTTTGAATCTCATCTCTGTCACTCACTAGCTGTGAGACTGTGGACCACAGCTTATCTTCCTTTTGTCTCAGTTCCCCACCCATAAAGCTGGCTTAACAGTAGGGACTTGTTGAGAGGATTAAATATGCTCATGCATGAGAAGTGCCTGGCATGGTATCCAGCACACGTGAGTGCTCCATAAGTATTAGTTATCACATCCAGTATGTTGAACAAGCATGGATCGTGCCACAAACAAAACCTTAGCTGTGGGTTTCCCCTCAATCCTTCAAGCTCTTCTCAGTGGAATTTATCTTCTCATCAAAAGAGCCTAGATGAAATTCTAGGAAGTCCCATAGCTTTTCCACTCATTTCTAGGTAATACATGAGTCATGTTAAGTCAGTTTTATTAGTTAGAATGTCAGAAAACTCAACTTGACAGTGTTAAGCCTTTACCCTCCCTTGACTTTTTGGCTGGAAGCTTCTGCTCCCCTTCTTCCCCTGCTCACATCCTCTCCAGATTGCCAGTTGTTGCTGCGGTGCCACTGGGGCAAAGCAGGGGTGGGCAAGGAGGAAACAAGGGGTCTAGACCAGCTCTCATTCAGCTGGTGCCTTCACACTGAGTCTCTGGGCTGACAGATGGTTGGTTCTGGCTCTCTCTCATGGGTTCATTTGTGGACTCTTTAAAGGTTTTCTTCTGGACCTTTTCTCCCCTTCTTCCTTTGACCACGAAGGATGTACCTATTCTGTGTGGTCTCTTATATGATCTTCTTTAATCTCTGGGCAAGCAACACCTGGTCAGCTCTGCCTAGGTCTCCAGGTGGCCTATCCAGTAAGACCCCAAATGAACCTTATCACCACTTTGTGCCTCCCATTCAGTCCTGACTGGTTCTCAGGAAACACTCAGAGTCATTTCCCCTCCCATCCTGGATCCAGGCATCACAGGATTGTTTCTGCCACCAGAAAAGGGCTCACCCTCTAGATTTCTTAGGAGTCAGATCCCAGCCCATGGGTTACCTTCATTGCCTGAGACATGGTTTATACCTGTCTCCAACATCCATAGATCTTTTCAATACTCTTCCACTGACCCCTGAAGTCTTCCTCATGAGGCATGAGATTAGAAGAGAGGTCAGCAAACTTTTCCTGAAGAGAGCTGGGTAGTATATTTTAGACTTTGTAGCCTCCAGCTCTGTGTCATAACTACTCAATTCTGCATTGTAGCTTGAAACACAGTATAGAGACAATACATAAGCCATTCAGCATAACTGCGTCCCAGTGAAACTTTATTTATGAAAAGGTGATGCTGAAGCTCCAATACTTTGGGCACCTGATGCAAAGAGCCGACTCATTGGAAAAGACCCTGATGCTGGGAAAGATTGAGGGCAGGAGGAGAAGGGGGAAACAGGGGATGAGATGGTTAGACAGCGTCACTGACTTGATGGACAAACTCCAGGAGATAGTGAAGGACAGGGAAGCCTGGCATGCTGCAGTCCATAGGATTGCAAAGAGTCGAATATGACTTAGCAACCAAACAACAACAACGACAACCAGGTTTGGCCTGCAGGCAAAAGCTTGCCGATCCCTGGGTTAGAGGTAGCATTCCTCCATTCTTCATTTCACTTCCCAAACAGATGGGGTGGAAGCCCGAGAAAGACAGTCACTGAAAAAAATATATTAATTTCTTTATCTATTTATTTATTTGGCCATGCCAGGTCTTAGTTGCGGCAGACTAGACCTGGTCAAACTTGGGCACCCTGCACTGGGAGCAGAGTGTTAGCCACTGGACCACCAGGGAAGCCCCAACAGCCGCTTTCTTATTTCCAGTCCTTACACCAAACCCTCTCTCTTGGTACCCTGACCACTTTTATCACCTCAAAGTGGGGGAGGGTGTTTAAGAGTTTAACAAACACTTTCTCAGACATTTCCCTTGAAAATGTTCATACATGGACTTGCTTCACAATCACTTTGGTAATTGATATCAAACTGGCACCTTAATTGGAAATGAGGCGGGAAATGTTTCAGATGTACTGAGCTGGAAGTGGCTGCAGACTCCAGCTGGCGCGTCCAGTAGACAGCCGAAGGTTGTACCTTGAAAGTCACAATGAGCTGGGCAGAGTTCCTTTCTCAAGAAATGCATAGCTATTCTAACATATGCTGTCTTGCTTTCTAAAAGAATGTGGTGCACACCCTCAATTTCCTTGTTAACTGGGGTCTGACATCACAGCAACCTTGTTGTGACTTTCTGCGAAAAGGATGCCAGCAGGGTTTGGGGGGGGGGGGGTGGTTATGGAAGTGCCTAGAACCAGTTTCTTTTAAAATGAATGGCCCTGACAGTTTTGTCTTGATGAGTTCTTGTGTCTGCTTTCTACAGATTTTTCTGTCTCCTTCCTCACTATGAGCCCTGCCGGCAGCCGCTTGGTGTTGCTGTGTTTACCGTTCTCCAGCAGCCTCCTTCCCTATTTCAGTGCTTTTAATGTGCTTGGACTTAAAAGACTCAAGGTATTATAACTGTTGGATAATTCTAAGAGTGAGGGCTGAGTGACTGTCCAGTCGGTGGCAGGTATGATCTTTATATGTGGACAATAAGACATCTATTTTGGTTGTTTGAAGACTTGTGTTTGTTTAGCTGGAATATCTATTGGGGCTGCTTCCAGACATTATTCATTCACTCGCCCTTCATTTACTTATCTTTTGGTTGAATGCAGGTGCTCAGCCATATTGCTGATATTTTGCCATTCCACCCCTCAAATGACCTTTGTTTTGGATGGGGTTGGAGCCGCTTTTTTAATCTTCCAATTGATTTATGTACATCTGTGAGTACTCTTTATCTATGAATGTTTTTCTGGGCTCTTCAGGAGTGAGCTGCTTTCTAGTTTCCACCCCTACAGACTGTAGCCAGCATTCAAGAGAATGTGTTGAGTACTCACAGATGTACATAATTTCATGTAAATACATATAAATACAAATATTCATTTATATAAATATTCTATGTATTTTTAGAACATTTGTGTGTGTGTGTGCGCTTTCTTCCTCTCCTGCTTCATCCATATTAGGGCCCCTTTCCCAACTGTGATGGATCATGCGCCAACAACTGTACATATATCCTTCCATATATCCTGCATGTGTATACAGTCATACAGCACACACTCACACACCAAGTATCTTTAGATGGCAGTCAATCTTTGTTGTTCATTCAACAGCCATACCTTAGGGCTCTTCCTCACCCTTCTTTTTTTTCAGGTTTTTTTTTTTAAATGTGGACCATTTTTAAGGTTCTTAATGAATCTGTTACAATATTGCTTGTTTCATGTTTTGTTTTTTTGGCTGCAAGGCATGTGGGATCTTAGCTCCCAACCAGGGACTGAACCCACATTCCCTGCACTGGAAGGTGATATCTTAACCACTGGACCACCAGGGAAGTCTCTGCACCTTCTTATTCTTTTCTAAAAATTGTTATTTTTTTAAGTTTTGGTTGTGCTGGATCTTCATTGCTGTGCATGAGCTCTTCCTTCTTCCACTTTCCTTTCCTCAGAGCTCATTCCACTATTTTGGCGCCAACCACATAAAGAGCTCGGAGACAGAGGCTGACACAAAAACAAACCAGGTGGGTCCCTTGAGGACAAAGGAGGATGTCCACATGGAATTTTCTAGTCGGTAGCTGGAAATACAGTTGCCAACCAGGGGAGATTTCAGACCTGTAAGTGGGGAGGGACAGCAATCACTGAGATGTCAGGTGAAATCTCAGGAAGGGGAGGACGCTGGCCAGAGAAGGAAAGCAGACCAAGAAGAAAGAAGAGTCTTGTACAGTATCATTAGTTTATACTTGCTCCGGAAAGCATACAGGCTAAAGCATTAGAAACAATGCTGTTTCCTCTTGAACTCTTTATCTATGAATGTTTTTCTGAGCTCTTCAGGAGTGAGCTGCTTTCTAGTTTCCACCCCTACAGACTGTAGCCAGCATTCAAGAGAATGTGTTGACATGTGAAGGGCACAGAATTAACCGGAATATTGCTTTCTGAGTGTCATCTTTTCTTTCCTCTGAATTGATTTCATCTACTCTTTTTAAAAACAAGTTTGTTTGGAATGGCTTTTAAGAACTATTTCCACACCCACATTATGAACACATGAATCTAAGTCAATGTTCTTTGAGCAAAGGAAAGTCTGCAGGTGGATAAAATGTCTTGCTGACTTCTGCCACATGTGTTTACGATTCAGCAGCCATCTTTCTAACAGGCTGCATTCCTCTGCTTCAAGGTCTGCTCACAAAGGATGGTCCTCATGAATTTTTGTTATTCTCCCAAAATTTCCTATTGGAGGATTTGATTTGTGTGCCTGGAGAGTCAGAGATGGAAGTCTGGCAGTAGCTCTGCAAATGGTTGCCAGGCTTCCCTGGTGGCTGAGATGGTAAAGAATCTTCCTGCCATGCAGGAGACCCAGGTGTGATCCCTGGGTTGGGAAGATTCCCTGGAGAAGGGCATGGCAACCCACTCCAGTATTCTTGCCTGGAGAATTCCATGGACTGAGGAGCCTGGCAGGCTACAGTCCATATCGCAGAGTCAGACACGACTGAGCAACTAACATTTTCACTTCCTATTGGAGGGTTTGATTTGTATGCCTGGAGAGACAGAGATGGAAGTCCGGCAGTAGTTCTGCAAATGGTTGTCAGATATCCTGAAGCAAATAGAGGTGCTGCCATCTTCTGAACCGAAAACTTGTAGTAAATGCTGCCAAGGCACCCAAAGCCTAGCTGATAACACATATTCCCTAAACAACTTGTCTAAAAGACCTCCCAAATACTATCAACATATAAACCAAACAACCCTATTCAGAATAGCACCCCTGCATCTAAATTATCTACTGCAAACAGAAGGATGTGTGCTCAGTCTCATCCGATTCTTTGCAACCCCATGGACTGTACCCTGCCAGGCTCCTTTGCCCATGGAATTCTCCAGGCAAGAATACTAGAATGGGTTGCCATTTCCTTCTCTAAGAAATCTTCCTGACCCAGGGATTGAATCACATCTCTTGCTGTCTGCGCCACTTAAAAAGCCCTCAAACTTAAGGATGGTGCTGGGTGCTCAGATGTGTCCGACTCTTTTCAACCCCATGGACTGTACCCTGCCAGGCTCCTCTGTCTATGGGATTCTCCAGGCAAGAATACTGGAGTGGGTGGCCATTCCCTCCACCAGGGGATCTTCCCAATCCAGGGATCGGACTTGTGTCTCTTGTGTCTCCTGCACTGGCAGGTGGATTCTTTACCTATGCGCCACCTGGGATAGCTAGTGGGAAGTTGCTGTAAAACATAAGGATATCAGATGTCAAATCTCATTCCTTATACATTCAAATCTCAATAGAACGGTACACAGAAAATGTTTTCCTCTGGGCCATCATTCCCTCAGCTCTCATGCAGACTTCCCTGGTGGTCCAGTGGCTAAGACTCCAGGCATTTCTGGTCAGGGAACTAGATCCCATATGCCGCATCTTAAGACCCAGCACAGTCAAATAAAGAAATATTTTTTAAAAATAGCTGCTGCTGCTGCTAAGTCACTTCAGTCGTGTCCGACTCTGTGTGACCCCATAGACGGCAGCCCACCAGGCTCCCCCATCCCTGGGATTCTCCAGGCAAGAACGCTGGAGTGGGTTGCCATTGCCTTCTCCAATGCATGAAGGTGAAAAGTGAAAGGGAAGTCGCTCAGTCGTGTCCGACTCTTCACAACCCCACGGACTGCAGCCCACCAGGCTCCTCCATCCATGGGATTTTCCAGGCAAGAGTACTGGAGTGGGGTGCCATCGCTGAGTCCCAAATGCCAAATATCTGAAGCTGAAGTCACCACCTTCCCCCCAGCTCAAGACTTCAAACTTCCTTGGCCAAATCTAATCCTGAATCACAGGAGGAAAGAAGACTGCAGTTATGAATTGAGGGAGAAGGAACTCCATTAGACTCTGTAGATCCCTTTTAAAATTCTGCTGGTGTTCACAGAAAGAGGTAGAGGAAGGCCAACGGCACAACAGACCTTCCCCCCCCCCCCTTTTCAGATAATAGCAATATAAGGTAAGAGGTGCTGGGGTCATGGAAGCATATGGTGGGAGATGTTGAGTCCGGCTGGGAGGAGAAGAGAGAAGCTGTTCTGCACAGTGCCTGACACAAAGTAGGTATCTGAGAAGTGATTAATAATTGAAAGGAAGTATCATCTGAATGGGCTTCCCTGGTGGCTCACACAGTAAAGAATCTACCTGCCAGTGCAGGAGACCTGGGTTCGATCCCTGGGTTGGGAAGATTCCCCTGAAGGGTATGGCAACCCACACCAGTATTCTTGCCTGGAGCCTGGAGAATTCCATGGACAGAGGAGCCTGGCGGGCTACAGTTCATGGGGTTGCGAAGAGTCAGACACGACTGAGTGAGTAACACACACATACACAATGTCTGAACATCAACCAGGTGCTAAATCGGCCTGCCTACACGAGACGCAGGGAGGGGTTTTACATAAGCGCAAAGGTGTGTCCAGGGAATGACCAAACTTGGGTTGGGCCCCTGGCCATAGGCTGGAAACATGGTGTGGGAGTCTTGGATAGTCTTTGGTAGACTATGGAATATCCAGAAAAGCCAAGAGGAAGATCTTCTAAGAACTGTATTTTCTAACGCAATGGCCCTATGGGTAACTACTTCTACAGAAGCCAAATGGGTTTTAAAAAACATAATGGTAGTTCAACTGAGAGAGAAAAAAGGGAGTGTAATGAAGTAGAGGCCAGATGGGCCCTGAAAGAATATTCTGCTTGTTCCTTCAACAAAATTAAGAGTGCACTTCTCACAACCTAAAAGAAACAAGCACAGTCTTCCTTCATTCTACAGCTCTTTCCTGGGGCCCTTACAAACTTGCTTTCGTAGTCAAGACTGTCGAATACCTCCTGCTGCCTTCCGCTGAGTGCAAGTCAGTTTGGCTTCGGCTCTCCATTCTCACCCACATTCCTGTGGAGGTCCCCAATGCTCTCAGGTACTTTCCAATCTTTACCTTGCTGACTTCCAACTCCAGCATCAGAGGAGGCTGACCTCTCCTGCAGTATTCTTCCTCCGCCTTTTCTCACTCCAGCTTTTCTCCTCTCACACAGCTCAGTTCCCAGCCTCCTTTCCCCTTGTCTGTTTCACTGAGCTGTCAGTTTCAGCTCCTCCCATCACTATGTGCACTAACGACTCCCAGATCTCCACCTCCTCTCAGCATCTCTCCTGACTCCACTGTTTACCCAACTGCCTCTTAGACATCTTCACTTATTTGCCCCAAGTGGCAGCTCAAACTCCACAGGCCCCGGAAGGAAATCATCTGGCCTTGGGCCCGGTAGTTAACTGGGCCTCACTGCCTCAACTCTAAAACAGGGAAGTTACCTATAGTCACATCATACAGAAGCCCATTATGCAGATTAAATGAAATAACACAGACTAGCATGTCAGATAGGGCTTCCCAGGTCGTGCTAGAGGAAAAGAACCCACCTGCCAATGCAGGAGACATAAGTGACACGGGTTCAATCCTTGGGTCAGGAAGATCCCTTGGAATAGGAAATGGCAACACACTCCAGTATTCTTGCCTGGAGAATCCCATGGACCAGAGGACCCTGGCGGGCTACAGTCCATAGCGTCACAAAGAGTTGGGCACAACTGAAGTGACTTAGCTCACACACTCCTTCTAATTATATCACACAATACCCGGGATGGGAAGATCCCCTGGAGGAGGGCATGGAAACCCACTCCAGTATTCCTGCCTGGAGAATCCCATGGACAGAGGAGCCTGGAGGGCTATGGTTCAAAGGGTCATAAAGAGTGGGACAGGACTGAATCGACTTAGCATTCAGGCATACATACGTGAAAGATAAACAATAAAGACTAGAATGCAAAAAGAATCCACCTTCCAATGCAGGGGACACAGGTTCGATCCCTGGTTGGGAACTACGGTCCCACATGCTGCAGCACAACTAAGCCTGCATGCTGGAATGAAGACCCTGAATGCCAATAAATAAATTAATATATATACATATATATAATAAATTAAAAAATAAACCCATGCACTTCATTGAGCCAGAACCTACAGCATCCTCCTTGATGTCTCCCTCTACCTTAACGTCAATTGTTCTGTCCCAGCCCATCCATTCCCCCTTCATAAGGTATCTGACCTTGTCTCTCTACTCCATTGCCTTAAACCCTCAGCATCCCCTGGGGCTAGGGCTATTCTTTCCCTGACCCCACTCTCCTACTCTACACAGTAGTCTTGAAAGAGCGCACTGGACACCATCCTCCTTTTAAAAAACCTTTCAATGGCGCCCTTGGGGACAAAACCCAGACTCCTTGGAAGGGCACAGACTGCTCAGGGCCTGGTCACAGTCCTTGGCACTCTCTAAACTCCAGCTGGTTCTCCTTGAGTTAATGCCACCGTGCTCAGCAAGCTCAGTCAAGCGAGAGTGCCTTCTTCAACCACTCTGGCCGCTTTTTCCAGATACAGGAAGATGCCACTTCCTCTAAGAAGCCTTCCTGGACTTCCAGTCAGACGAGTATCTTTATTCCCCAGGGTCCCTGCCCTAACACTTACCATGCCATCGTTATTACCTGTTCATTTGCCTGTCCTCTCCCACTAAAACGAGCTGTCTGCGGCAAGAGAAATTATCCTTTAATTTCCATATTCCCAGAACCCAGCACAGCGCCCGGCTGACAGTAAGGTTGCGAGGGAAGTGAATCAGAACAGTGTGGCCACCGAAAAAGGAAACAACGCGGTTGTAAGCGAATCCACTCCTCCCGCGGCCGGCAGTACAGGGCTCCCTTTAGGCCTGCGTGGACGTCCAGGGCCTGCATGTCCTTCTCGGGGCTTCAGCTTGAGCAGATGTAACCCGCACCATCAGGGCAGACGGGGGACAGCATCGGCAGAGGCTGCGCGGGGAGCCCGCAAATGCACGCCTAGCGGGCTGAGGTAAAAAAAAAAAAAAGCCTGAGCCCTTTGTTCCAGGCGGCGGAGGATAAGCGGCTCCGAGTCCCCCGACGGGTGCAGGGCCTGCCTGGGCAGGATGGCACACAAAAACGCACCGGGCAGCGCCGCGTCCGGTAGGGGCGCGCGTGTCCGCGGGCCTTCTCCGTGCCCCCTTCCCGGCCCTGAGATTTTCCCCGAACTCTCCAGCGCCCCTCGCGGGGACCCGGTGTAAGTGCCTGGCGGTCTCCCCGGCCTGAGGCAGCAGCAGGCGGGAAAAGGCTCGGCGTTCCGGCGTCACGCGCTAGCGGCTGGGCGGGCGGCGAGCGCACGCGCGCGGGGCGGGGCGGACGCGGGGGCGTGGCCGGCGTGGGCGGGGCGGGGCGGGGCGGGGCGGGAGCCGGGCACAGGAAGCGCTGGGAGGCCGGAGCCGTCCCAGTGTGCCCCGCGCGGCGTGGACTCGGGTCGCTGCCGCCATCCCGCTGGCGAGAGGCAGAGGAGAGGCCCGCCCGCTTGCCGGTCGGGCCAGTGTGGGCCAGTGCGTGAGGGCGCGGGGGGCCGTGTCAGCGAGACGCAGAGCGCAGCCGCCGCCACCGAACGGACATGTTGGAGCCCAGCGCCGCCGCCGCCGCCTCTTTTTCCTCATCCTCCGAACGGGACTGAGAGGGGGCCCGCCACCCCTCTGCCTCCTCAGCCTCAGCCGCCTGCCCCGCCGCCTCGGCCGAGCCTCTTCCTGCCCGGCCTCCGGCTACGCCGCTCGTTGCCTCCGCCGGCCCCTCAAGGCCCGGCCGGTTCCTCAGCTCCTCTCCGCCGCGGCGCGAGGTCTTATGTGACCGGCGGGCCCGGAGCAGCCGCCGTCGCCGCCGCAGCGCGAACATGGACGCCGTCAACGCCTTCAACCAAGAGGTGAGGGGTGATCGGGACAAGGGGGTGCCGGGGGCCTACCAGGGGGAGCCGGGCCGTCGTTTCTCCCGCCGCCTGAGGTTTAAAGCTTAGGTCGGGGTGGGGACGCTTCCTGCCCCGGTTCCGGGGCGGCGGGCCTGCGCGGAGCGGGCCTGTGTGGCCCGGGGAGGTCGCGGCGGCCCGGTCGCCGACCCCACACCCCACACCCCTCCCCCACCGCTCACCCCCGGGCGGCGACCTCAGGCTGCCCCCTCTCGCCCCCTTCCGGCCTCGTCCAGCCCAGCGACGGCCGCCGGTGCCTTTAACTTCGCCCCCCACCCTTTTCAGGTCTGGGCGCTCTCGCCCTCTGCTCCCGTTATTGGCTTCGCGGTGCCGGGAGCCCGCAAGGGGCTAAGAAAGAAACGCGGGCGGGCCTGGGTCGGGGGGGTGGGTGGGGAAGCCGGGAGCATCTGCCGGTCGCGGGGCCGGCAGAGCGGTGGCCTGGGCTTCTCCTGTTGCTCGGGCCGCGCGGCGCGCCGGCTGCTGGACTCTGATCTCGGGTCGGGGAGGAGTTGGTGAGGGTATTCATCCCCCCTCCCTTCGGGATTCCTGCACTTGGGAAATAGAGTTAATAGACGGGGCTCTTTACCCTCCCGAGTCGTGAACTCAACCCTGTTACGGGCTCCATGGCCCCAACGTGACACCTAAAAAGTTGAATGGGAGAGGACAGCATTTGCTCCGCCTTAGACCGCTAGAAAGCCGGCTTTGGCCTCCAGTCCTCCCACCCTCGCACCCTCCTCGCGGTTGGTTAATCCTTGGCTCCCTTCTTTGGGAACATTTACATGTGAAAAACCTCCCAAAACCGGTAACAAAGCTGCCTGCCGCCCTAAAGCTCTCTGGTTTTATCTCAAAACCTTCCAGGTGCTGCTTTTGAAGTGTCGAGTCCACCGATTCTATTTTTCAGAATCCATTTCAGGGGGAGGGGTCTTGACCATTGATAGCAAACGTACCTACAAAATAGAAACAATTGGCATATGTTGAGTTGGATTATCTTCCTTTTCCAAATACCTCCGATCAACCCAACACTGAAAAAAACAGATGTAGCAGTGCTAGATGCCTTGGGACCACGTTGATGACTTGGTGCACCCTGCACAACGTGATTTTGTAGTTTCACTTGTAACAATTAGGGTGCAGTAACTTTCACTTTGTAGTGCCTCCAGTAACACTGCAGTTAGGACCGTTCATTGCCTTGTCAGTTATCCTAGACATGATTTGTCTTTAACTGATGGATACAGAAAGTTGGACAGTGTCTTTTAAAGTTCTATATTGCCTATTTTCAAAATGATGAAATAGTATTTCCTGATTTTCTTTGCTGGCTAGGGAGTTTGTGATAATGCCCCAAAGATTTCAGGATTGGAAGTTGACTTTGTTTCCTGAAGGCAAAATATACTGGAATGTTGGCTTCATGAGGGTGGAGAGTTTCTGTCCTTTGCTTCCTCATAGCACATGCTTGGAAAAAACTTGTTGAATGAATGAGAACTTATACAAATGACACAGTGTTTTAAAAGATAGGTACATAACTTATATAAATGACACAATGTTTTAAAAGATAGGTACATTTCTTTCTCAAGATGAAAACTTTCTGGATGTCTTCAATGAACAAAGAGGAAGGGTTTTAGCATATTCTTAAGACCAGAATTATTCAATTATGATTGAGGCATTATGGACATTAAGCACGTTATTAAGTAAAGTATCATGTTAATTCTGGGAAAATGTGATCAGTAGTTTTTACATTGAAAACCAAGATTAGGAATGATAGTGTCTTCTTGAAAAAGGAAAATGGCATTTTGACCTTTTAAAATGTACAAAGTAAGAGTTTTCCTATCATTGGTCATTTTCCTCTTTAAATAATTTTTATTTCTGTTCCTAGTCTTTATTAACTGCATTATGTTAGGTGTATGTTACCAATTCCAGCTCTTTTCTGCCAAACTTTCTTCCCCAAAAACTTTCTTCTGGAGAAATTAGTCTGACTTCGAAATCCATCTCCTTGTCCCTGCTTGATGTAGTGCTTCTCAGTTAATTCTCCCCATTCATAAAATGTTAGTGGTTAGTTGCTTGTAACCTTAAATCTCCCAAATCTTCATTTTACAAATATTTGAGAGCCTGCCTAGCTGTAAAGCTGTGTCCTAATTAGGATGGCACTGCCACTAAGGATCTCTGCCCCCTAGGAGCCTAAACTAATAGAGGACACAAAACTTAGACAAGTAACTTTAATGTGTGCTGGAACAATTTCCTTTGGGGTCTTTTTAAAGTACTGTGGAGTGGCCATGGGGCATTAGATCTGGGAGAAGAGAGTGTCAGTCTCAGAATTTCCAAAGGTGTAGGAAAAGTCATCCAAAGGCAACATTGGTGAGAAATAAGGAACAGTAGTTTGACTCCTGAGGCTACTGAAAGGGTGGTTAAGGTAGTTTGGGGCCTGACAAGTTTCAAGTCTGTCTAATATGTTTGAATTCCTTTTTCTTTTTTTCCTAGTCTATGGATAAATTGAAAGTTTTAGGTAGGGGAGTAATATAGTCAAAATACTGCTTGATTTATAGTATGTATTGTAGAAGGCAAAGGTTTGGGGAAACATGGTGGGTTGGGGACTGAGGTGGGAGAAGAAAGTAGAATCTGAGCTTGGCATGTCTATAAAGGGACTAGAGAGGAGGGGAAGGATGTGGACCTGAAGAATCTGTGGATTTGACATCTGATAGATTTATAGGCACCTTTTGCCCTGGACATGTAAGCTCTGGGAGAGGGGTGACACATCAAGCAGTCATCAAAAGTATATTTAGTGGAGGGGGAAATATGTTTGATTTTGAACAGTTTATGTTTGAGTGAAACAGTCATGTGGAAATTTTTGGCTAGCAGTTGATCATATTGGACTCAAACTTGGAAGCAACAAAGAGTTGGAGGAAGACATCAAAGAGTCACTCTCAGATTGCCCTAGAGAAAATTGAGAGGGGGAGACAAAATGAATTAATAATAAGCATCTATAGCATGCGAGGTGCTTTGTATATACATATCGAAGTTAATACTCCTTCAACCTTGCGTAGACGAAAGCTGATTTTCAGTTTCAAAGAAATCAAATAGTAGTTCACCCAGGGGCATACTACTAGTTCATGGCAGAGCTGAAGTTTAAATACAGATGGTCCCATCTTAATTACTGCCTGAAAATAATATTTTACATAATACCAAGGGAATGGTCATAGGTTAAGTAATACAAAGGCCACAAAATTTTTTGAGCATATGGGATCTGTAGTTTAAGATCGAATGGTGATGGGAGAGATATGGATAAGAGGTAGCAAATATAAAGTAGTTGGGTGTTTTGGGATTTATTGTTGTTTTAGAAGTTTGGTTGTAAGGTGTTCTGGGGTAAAGTCTCTTCAAGGATGAAGGGAAGAAAGAGCAATTGACAATGTAGTAGACGCTGGTGCTAGCCCTTTGATATGTTTTTATATATATAGTGTATATATAAGGTCTTAACCTAAGTAAGTGGTGTTCAAGCCCTGGTCTTTATCAGATGGGTGTAGATGCTAGAGCATGTTCAGGGAGGGGATGTGCAAAAAAGCATAGTTCAAGTGGCTAGAGGGATTGGTTAACTTAGAACAAAATTGTGGATGAAAGGAAGGGGACGGATCAGAAGCACAGGTAAAAGTATGTATCTGTGATACAGAAAAAGAGGAAGATAAAGATAAGGTTAAAGACCTTTTGAGAGAACTTTCATGGCAAGTGTTGTAAAGAATGGAAAGATGAGTTTAAAAATCAGTGATCACTTAATTGTGTTCTATATTTATATACTCCTTATTGTGAAGGTTTGTTACGTGGATAAAGATTATAGATTGGAATTTTTTAATCCATTGATTGCATTTTTACCCTTTAATCAGTCTTCTCTAAATCAAAAAGAATAACTCTTCCCTCATCCTCGCTTTTCTTTTTGCAGCATCTGTGATTTTAAGATCTTTAATTAAAGTACAAAAAAAGTGCAGAGGATATAACAAAAATTGACAGTTGTTATTAGGTGTTTTTAATTTAAAAATAAAATATTATGATGTCTTCCTTTCCTCCCTTTCCCACCCCTCTACCCACCCACCAACCCCCCAGTCAGAAGCAATCAGGTAATGAATTTAGTATCAATCTCTGTGGTCCCTAAACTGTGTGTGTGTGTGTGTGTGTGTGTGTGTGTATAAAATCTGTTTTGATAACATATTCCCCAGTGTTTTGTGTGTAAAAATTACTAATGCTGTATGTTAAGAACTGTATTGTTCGTTCTGACCATTGTGTAGTATTCTATCATTTGAATAAACCGAATTTTATCTGGTTCCCCAGTTGATGAACGTTTGTTTCTCATTTGTTACTGATAGACACTGCAATCAACGAACTTTCTCAGACATGTCTCTGTGTAAGAGTTTCTCTCAGACAGCTGTTCTCAAACTTTGGATTTTGACTCCTTCAAGCTCTAGAAGTTAAGGACCACAGAGACTTTTTGTATCTATGGATTATATCTTGATATTTGCTGTATGAGAAATTCAAACCAAGAATAAGATTTATTAAAAATAATAAACCTGTTACATATTATCATAAATAACATTTCTAATGAAAAATAATATTTCCAAGACCAAAAAAACCTAGTGAGAAGAATGACATGGTTTTATCTGTTTGCAGATCTCATTTAAACTTAGGTTTAATAAAACTTGAATTCTTGTATATACTTCATTCAGTTTCCAGCTGTTACACAAGTCAGGTAGCCTTTGGAAAACTCCACTGTATACTTGTGAGATTAAGGATAAGGAATGTCTTAGCATTAACATGAAAACAGTTTTTACCTCACAGACCACTGAAAGGAAGTCAGACACCCCTGCCCACCCCCCTCCATCCTGGAGTGACTTTCTAAGAACTACAACATAGAGATGGCATGCATATAATGATACTTTAAAGTGCAGGAAGAAAACAGGAGTACTTTTATATTTGTGTTTATCTTTTTTTTTTTTTGGGCTGCTCCTGATGTTAGTGACAAATGGGATCTTTTAGTTTCAGCATGTGAATTCTTAGTTGCATTATGTGAGATCTGGTTCCCTGACAAGGGATTCAAACTGGGCCCCCTGCAGTGAGAGCACGGACTCTTAGCCACTGGACCACTAAGGAAGTCTCTTTTGTTTATCTTTAAAATCAGACAAATTAAACTTTATGAGTACTTTTAACATATGAGTTGACATTACTGCCCTTAACCACTTAGTTGTCAGTCTTGAACCATGTTACTCTGAAGAAGAATTGAGTTCCACATCTCATTAGGGAGCTTCCTAGTCCCAGTGGAAATTGTTCTATATAAACTGTTCTGTATTTTACCTCTTGATTACTAGTATGATTGTCTTCTAGACTTTAGATCATATGATGACAGTACCTTGTTAACTTTTTTTTTTAACCTGTAATGTTAATCTGGTTGTTTTTGATTATTCCCTTGTTCTCTGAGAGATCTGTCTAAAGAAGCGGACCAGGATTTGAAACAAGTTCTTAACTGTATGGAAGAAACGTATCGGACCAGGGCAACAGAAGTAAATTTTGAGGTTTCTCATGACTCATCTGACTGTTAACGCTATTTATGACAGGGGTTGGAATATTAAAAGTTAGTTGTAATTTTGTTCCTCTTGACTTGCAGAGATTTACTTATCTCTGACAATAGTAGAAGTCTGGCTTTATGATGAGTGGAATAAAGCTGGCTCTTCAGAGCTTTCTGTAGCAGAATTTATCATTGATGTTCTTGTTGAAAACAGCCCACTCCCTAGTCTATCATTTTGTTTAGAATTTTGTTTCAGAAGAAAAAAATACGTCGACATATGATAAGGAACTGATTCAGAGAATAATTGGAATAATGGAAAAGTTGGCTTGTAAATCTTGTGGAACAGAAATCGCAGGGTGGGGGGAGTACCTGATAAACAGTTGACAAGATGGCCGTTGGTTTTTGTGGGAGAGTTTTGTTTTTGTTTTTTATGTGCTCAGTCGTGTCCAACTCTTTTCAACCCCAAGGACTGTAGCCCGCCAGGCTCCTCTGTCCATGGGGATTCTCCAGGCAAGAATACTGGAGTGTGTTGCCATACCCTCCTCCAGGGGATTTTCCCAACTCATGGATCGAACCCACATCTCCTGCATTATGCGCAGATTCTTTACCATCTGAGCCACCAGGAAAGCCCAAGAATACTGGAGTGGTTAGCCTATCCCTTCTCCAGTGGAACTTCTTGACCCAGGAGTCGAACTGGGGTCTCCTGCATTGCAGGTGTATAGTTGATTAACAATATTGTGTTAGTTTCAGGTGTACAGCATAGTGATTCCAGGCTTTTCTTTTTTTTCAAATTCTATTCCATTATTATTATGTTATTACAGAGATACCTTGTTATCTTGTAGTATCAATTGTCCCTTCCCCTCTCCAGCTCCTTTTCTGTTAACCATAAGTTTGTTTGTTATGTGAGTCTGTTTCTGTTTTGAATATAAATTCCTTTGTATTATTTTTTGGATTACATATATGTGATATCAATACTTTTCTGTTATTTCACTAAGCACTCTCCAGATTCATCCACATTGCTGTCAATGACAGTATTTCAGTTTTTATGTCCATGTAATGTTCCGTTACGGAAAGAGTCAGACACAACCGGGTGACTGAACAACAACAACAAAGATCCACTGTGTATATTTACCACATGTTCTTAAGCCAGTCATCTGTTGGTGGGCACTTAGGGCTGCTGTGGAACATTGGGGTGCATGTATCTTTTCAAATTAGAGGGGTGTTTTTTTCCCCTAGATATATACCAGGAATAGAATTGCTAAATCATGTGGTAGTTCTATTTTAGTATTTTAAGGAACCTCCATACTGTTTTCCATAGAGGCTGCACCAATTTACATTCCCACCAACAGTATATAAGAGGGTTCCCTTTTCTCAAAACCTTTTTCAGTACTTATTATTTGTAGACTCTGATGATGGCCATTCTGAATGATGTGAGGTGATACCTCATTGTAATAGTTTTTATTTGCATATCTCTGATCATTAGCGATTTAAGCATCTTTCCATATGCCAGTTAGCCATCTGTTTATCTTCTTCGGAAAAACATCTATTTAAGTCTTTTGCCCATTTTTTGATTGGGGATTTTTTTTTTTTTTGGTTGTATGACAGGTAATTTTTCTGTAGATAATCTGCATGTGTTTAAAACTCATTTCAAATATACTTTGATAACATAGGGAAAACATTGTTATGTAAATGGTCAACCTTTAGAAGTTTGTGATAACGTTTGTTAAGATAATATACAGAATCATTTCAGAGTGACACCATACAACTTTTTAACAATAAGCTAAAAACAAGCTGTACTATGTTATTAGGTAGTGTATAGGATAAGCAGCTATTAACAATTGAAGTTTTGATAGAGTTGGTAATAGTTAAATTTGGTTAGGCTTTACCAAGTTCCGTTGTGAGCTTAGTCAAGAAGAGACATGTTAACATTTCTGTGTTAATATTAAGTATAATTAACAATGTACTGTTCATGATTTTTTTTTTTGCGAACTAGAAGATTAATTGCTGAAACGGTATTATAATTTATTATGCTTCAGTCACCTTCATCCTTTTCAATATTTGCATGGTTTATCAATTAACATTTTATTGTGTTAGGACTCTTTATCGGTGCTTGTGAAGCCATAGGTATTTATAGAAACTTTGATAATATTGAGAAAGCATTGTATAGGTTAGTAGTGAATTCAGCAAGAAATCCAGTGACACTCTGAAGGGGATTTAAGAATTAGAAGCCAAGGTTCAGATGGGTTGGGGGAAATAGCAGGGCTCTTGAAAAGTGGAGAGCCATACAGGTACCCCTTAAAAGTTATAATTGGTGTTTGGATAATTCATGATTTTTGGTATAAATCCAAGTGGATCATGTGGAGGACATTGTAGACAGTAGCATACCTAACATATTTGACATCCTGAGAACTTTTTTTTTTTAGCTTAATTCCTCTTTTACAACAAAATTATTTTCAAATATAATCATGAAATTAGCCAGGAAAGAAATTTGAACTTGATGTCACTTACAAATAAATATTACAACAAAGAAATAATTGATTAATGTTTTAAAATTTCATTAATACTTCTTTCTGTTATATGTAGAAAATCTTACCTACATACTGCTCTATAACAGTAATGAATAATAATATTCAGGCTCTTTTAAGTCTTAACTTCTGCATAATTATTAAATGATTGTCAGTGTTGATCTTCACAGTATTTGAGTTCAGTAGACAATTGTATGGAGAAGGCAATGGCACCCCACTCCAGTACTCTTGCCTGGAAAATCCCATGGACAGAGGAGCCTGGTAGGCTGTAGTCCATTGGGTCGCTAAGAGTCGGACACGACTGAGTGACTTCACTTTCACTTTTCGCTTTCATGCATTGGAGAAGGAAATGGCAACCCACTCCAGTGTTTTTGCCTGGAGAATCCCAGGGACAGCAGAGCCTGGTGGGCTGCCGTCTATGGGGTCACACAGAGTCGGACACTACTGAAGCGACTTAGCAGCAGCAGCAGCAGCAGACAATTGTAGTCAGATTTAGCAGTGTTATCTCCACCTCTAAGTGGTTAAAGAACACTTCTCATTAATTCTATTTACTAAAGCTTGTATGTGTAGCGGCAGATACACAATAGTTGGGAAATCTTAAACATAAAGTTATCTTTGGCAGAAATTTAAGAAAAGCTCACTTCACAATAAATTCTGGAAATCAAAATACTACCCATGTCTTTTTTGACATCAATTCTAGTGACTTTGCCTGGTGACTCAGTGGTAATGAATCCATCTGCCAATGCAGGAGACATGTGTTCGATCCCTGGGTCAGGATGATCGCCTGAAGAAGGAAATGGTAACCCATTCCAGTATCTTGCCTGGGAAATCCCACGGACAGAGGAGCCTAGCAGGCTTTAGTCCATGGGGTCGCAAAGAGTTGGATATGACTTCTCTGCTAAACAACTAGTGACTTCCAAATGTACTGTCAGTCAAAAAAATTTCACTAAAATATTTTCACTCACAGTTTCTATATAGGTCTCTATTGTAATTGATGAACCTCTTTAAAATTATGTGTAATGGCATTCTCCATAATTTTTATTCATGGATCATTAAGCTTTGTGTTTTCTTTAAGACTCACTCTGCTGTTTATAAATATTTATACCACAAAAAAAAAGATATATCAGGAATGAAGAACTGCAGCTATCATACTTTAAATGTACTGTTTAAATATTTGAATATATACACTTAGGAACTGCAGAATTGGAGATGTAAAATGAGCCTGAGGAGAGTACAGGCTATCCTGAAAAACAATCTCGGTCAACCAAATATTTTAGGGAAAGGAATATTTTATCCCTGATATCATTTAGAATTGCTAGTATTTGCTGATGATAAAACAGTTTTCAAACAGTTTTATTATTTTGTAAGTCTTTAAAGACAATTCACCCACTTTTTGCCTGCCCCTGGGTGGACTTCTCCCATTGTTCCACTCTAGGTGTGTTATTACTCTGGAGAGCAGTAACTATCTAATGCTATAGTCTGTAAATCTTCTGCAGTATCCCCTGTGTATCTTTATGCCCTTTATCGTGAATACTCCACTTTAATCCTTCTTTTGTCAGAGTTTAGTCTTAGCTGATGTAGAATTAGAATACCCTATAGAAAGCCTATAATAGGGAAATTTATGGTAATACCCTTTTAAGTTTTCAGAAAACATAAACTATTCTTTAAATAAACAGTCACATATGACCTGGTCCACTGTAATTACAAGTTGCTGAATGATATAAATCACTTTATCAAGGACAGCTGAGTTTGGGGTTCAGTTGGAGATATGTTCAAATCTATATGAAGACCTTAAACATTGTTGACTAATGTAAGAGCATATTTTATAAAGTTTGGAGTTTTGTTTTAATATAGTAGTCCAAAATGGGCAAATCTATATAGAGAGAAAGTAGCTTATTCATGAGGGGATGGAGGAAGAATGGGGATGACTACTAATGGGTATGGGATTTCTTTGAAGTACAATGAAAATAATTCTAAAATTACATAGTGTTGATGGTTGTAACTCTGAATATAGCAAAAGCCACTGAGATGTACACTTTAAAGAAGTGAGTTTTATGGTATATGAATTATATCTCAGAGCTCTTTTAAAAATAACACAGAAAAGTTATGTTTTAACACCATTTTCATTATTTTATTGCTTGATTTGATTGACAGATTGAAAACAATATCTATTAGCTGCTGAGTGGCTCTGCAGGTTGTTTTGTTGATCCTGAATCATAAGTTTGTTGAAAGGATATCTTTAGTTTTTACATGCTATTTTAAGAAGTAATCCAGCAGAGACCGTTCAAGGGAAGGACAGTAAATGAATCTTGCATTTGCTTATTCCCAACTAGATACTAGCATATGGGTTAGGTGTCTTATATATACCTTTCTTTATATTTTATATATACCTTTCTTTCTATTTTATATATTCTATGTATTTCTTATATATACCTTTCTTTCTATTTTAGAGGTAAGGAAGCTGGAAGGGATGGTGTTATTTGACCGAGAACTCTTAAGAGGCTGCTTGAGTCCAATCCACAGCCCCACAATACTGCTCTGAAGTTTTTTGAGCAGCTCATCTTTGTCTACTGTATTGTTTATGAAGGGAGAGGGCTTCCCAAACAACTTTTGTATATTTGACTCAAAGTAACAAGGGCACTGTAATGTATATTTGTGGGAGGATTTGCCAGAGTTGAAGAATGATGAAGTTTGGGAGTTTTTAAGTCATCTACAGTAATGCAGTAGATGCAGTCAGTGTTTTAAACTTAAGATTTGCTTTTTAGATGTTATATTTCATTTGCTAATTTATATTCACAATTAAAAATTTTAATTAATTGGGGGTTTTATAAATGTTAACCTTTTCAGTTTTAATCCCATGCTTGTGTGTAGATCTAGTCATTACAACTTGGTGGGGAGAGAAGTAGATATGGATAAAACATACAATGTATAGGTTAATGTTTTTCTTCTAATCAAATGATTTTATATCCTGGAACCAGTTTTTATTTGTTCAATTAGCCTGGAAGGAACTGTTTAATTCATTAAAATGTTTGATAGCCAGCTTTGGGTAAACACAAAGTTTACTTAGTGAGGCACAATAAAAGCAATTTTGAAACCTGGCAGCTATGCTAGTAAAATGGGGAGTAATGGTATGGGTAGAGTATTTGGCAGTTGCAAAGATAAATCCTGGCCTATTTCCTGAGCAAGTGAAGACAAAGGAGTTAAGGATTGATTGCAGTTCAGTGAATCAAAATGGAGGTAAGGAATAAAGAATGACCTAGTAAGTGGAACTGAGGGGGTTAAAAGGCCTGACAGCGGGGGTGCAGCAGCCTTGGTTCTAAAGTAAAAAGTTTAATTGAAAGATAGACCCTTGTAAATTGTAAGGGAGTTAGTCTTACATGAAGAATAAATTAGGGCATAGTTTGTGGAGTGAGTCATCAGAAATTAACTGCTTAGAAAATTAGTTCTGGCAGCGGCAAATGGTAACAGAATTAGGGATTGGTGATATAATTAAATAGGGAGGAAGTTTAAACTACTGTTTGCTATATTACTATATTCTATTTTCATAATGCACATAGAAACATAAATAGTTAACTTGAAAGTGGTTTCATACATAATTTAACAGTATATGTTTGCGTTTATATGTGTGTATTTTGTAAAGCATTTCCCTTGGTTCTGGAACCAGGAGAAAAATTGGTGAGTTTGTGGGTAAGTGTAGTAAGGTAAAGAAGTGTAGAAAGGAGTAAGTATGAAAAATTTTAAGACTCTTTAAACTTGAGAATAGTATATGCATCTTTGCTGTTTGTAAAAATACCTGGTTTGTAACCTTATGGGGAAATAAGTAGAACTGATTTGTAGAGTTTAAGTAAAGACCCTGCTCCATAGGAGCAGAGGAACTGTGTAGTTTCTTTTTTCCCATCTAAAGAGCCATGTAAATTTGCCCTGTTATTAGACATACTGTATATTAGTGCCAGACCTGTCTTATCTCCATACATTCCTTTAACCAGGTGGAAAATTGATTAAATATTTGGGTTTCAAAGGATTTGACTCTCTGGAAGGTAAATATAACTTACATGGGAGTAAATCCCTGGATTGGGAAGATCCTCTGGAGAAGGAAATGGCAACCCACTCTAGTGTTCTTGCCTTGGAAATCCCATGGGCAGAAGAGCCTGGAGGGCAACAGTACATGGGGTCATAAGAGTCAGACACAAGTTAGTGACTAAAACAAAACAACAAAAATCATGTATCAGTAGTTAAAGGGATGCTTTCTTTAATGCACAGAAGTCAAAAAATATACTTAAGTGATGTTTCAGTTTTGGGTTTTATGCACAAAGACTTCAGATATAAAGATTTTAAATGGCAGATTTTATGTTTATTTTAAAAATTTTGTTTTAGCAGTTTGAAAAGTTATATTAAAGATTTATAAGGCATTAATTTAAACATATGTGTTAACTTCAAAGATATGGTTTACTCCACAGACAAGTCGTACTTGGTAATGATGGTCCTATATATTGACAATCAAGTTGGAGAAATGCATTTCTGTGTCTCAGACACAAATGTAAAGTTTTCCATTTTTAACCCATGATTTTAATTTATTTATTTTTGAACTAATGCAAATTAGGTAAATTTAAGTAAGAAAATATCCCACAAAATATCTTTAACATTTTAGAGTATGTCAGTCTTTTTTTCCCCTTCCACTTGTGTTTGGATATGGTTACCAGATCTTTTTGATAACATGAATTACTTTCTGATTTTAAAAGCCATCTTGGGGATTTGGGGAACATCTGATTTAGATAAATTTCTAAAAGTGGAATTGTTGGTTTAAAAGATATGGACTTTTTGAGTTCTTGATATATATAGCTTTAGATTTCTCTCTGAAATTGAAACTTGCCCGTTAGTTCTCATCAGCAGAGTGCTTTCTTTGCTTTTTGCTAATCTACACTCATGCCTATTAGATACCTAAGTGAACTGTTATCTCATTGTCTTAATTTGTACTTTTTTGACTATTGGTAAGACTGAACATTTTTTTCCATGTTTATTAATTAGTTTCTGGCTCTATTTGTTATACTTTGTACAGTTTCCAGTTTTATTGTTTTTCTTAGTGTTTGTTATTGATTAACTCATGCACAGTATTCTGCTTTAGGGTAGAGTGGTATAATGGTACTTGTCTAACATGCTTGGCTTGCAGCTCTTCTTTCCTTCCCTGCCCCACCCGCTCTCTCTCTCTGTCTCTTTGTCTCACGTACATTCACACGGTCACATTAAGTGCCCAGTATTAAAGAATTAGCTCAAAGTTTTGGTAAAGGCATAAAAGGAAATGCCAGTTAAGAAGAGACTGTAAACTATCTCTTAACTGATTGTTCTAGCACTATTTTATAGAGCTGGCTTCAGGCTATAATTAGAGGGACAAAGCATCTTTGTGGAGATGATTTTAAGATTTTCCCCCTGTGTTTTCTTTTGTTAAATTTAATGTGTGCTTTTATAAAGTATATTTTATCAGTAAACATTTAAGTTAAGTTGGCTTTAACTCTTGATTTGGTTGAAGCCAATGTATCAGATTTGATGAGACAGATGAACAAAAGAGGGAGGGAGATTGTAGACTTGAACACTTTGATAACTTGATCCGTCAGAAGGGAGATTTGAGTACCAGCCTGTTACTGTGAGTATGTGTATGTATTTTTGGAAGCATCCAAATTTTTTCTTTAAACTTTGTAATTAATTATTAATAACTGGAGCTTAAGGCAGAATTTGTCATCACGGAGATCATAATAGCAAAGGAAAGGAATACTAGATATCATAAAGTATAATTCATTATAGTAAGTTTAAGAGGATAAGATGGGATAAGTACACCATTGAAAGAGATTCTGCCTAGAGATTTCTAGTCACTTGGAGCTAGAACATATTCTCACAGACCAAATTAAACATTTTTCTTTCATAAGGTGTGTTTCATCTAGTGAGGACTCCATATATTTCAGATATTTGTCATGATTTCATCTTGAATAAATTAGAAAAAATATTGATAAGTTGAGAGTATTGTTAAGTGAATTTTATCTAACTGGCAGGTCCACGGAATATTAGATAAAGTCTTCCTACAAGTTGCAAGTATCAGTTCAGTTCAGTCTCTCAGTCGAGTCCGACTCTTTGCGACCCCATGAATTTCAGCACGCCAGGCCTCCCTGTCCATCACCAACTCCCGGCGTTCACTCAGACTCACGTCCATCGAGTCGGTGATACCTTCCAGCCATCACATCCTCTGTCGTCCCCTTTTCCTCCTGCCCCCAATTCCTCCAAGCATCAGAGTCTTTTCCAATGAGTCAACTCTTCACATGAGGTGGCCAAAGTACTGGAGTTTCAGCTTTAGCATCATTTATTCCAAAGAACACCCAGGGCTGATCTCCTTTAGAATGGACTGGTTGGATCTCCTTGCAGTCCAAGGGACTCGCAAGAGTCTTCTCCAACACCACAGTTCAAAAGCATCAATTCTTCGGCGCTCAGCCTTCTTCACAGTCCAACTCTCACATCCATACATGACCACAGGAAAAACCATAGCCTTGACTAGACGGACCTTTGTTGGCAAAGTAATGTCTCTGCTTTTCAATATGCTATCTAGGTTGGTCATAACTTTCCTTCCAAGGAGTAAGTGTCTTTTAATTTCATGGCTGCAGTCACCATCTTCAGTGATTTTGGAGCCCAGAAAAATAAAGTCTGACACTGTTTCCACTGTTTACCCATCTATTTGCCATGAAGTGATGGGACCAGATGCCATGATCTTCGTTTTCTGAATGTTGAGCTTTAAGCCGACTTTTTCACTCTCCACTTTCACTTTCATCAAGAGGCTTTTTAGTGCCTCTTCACTGTCTGCCATAAGGGGGATGTCATCTGCATATCTGAGGTTATTGGTATTCCTCCCGGCAATCTTGATTCCAGCTTGTGCTTCCTCCAGTCCAGCGTTTCTCATGATGTACTCTGCATATAAGTTAAATAAGCAGGATGACAGTATACAGCCTTGACGTACTCCTTTTCCTCTTTGGAACCAGTCTGTTGTTCCATGTCCAGTTCTAACTGTTTCTTCCTGACCTGCATACAGGTTTCTCAAGATGCAGGTCAGGTGGTAGTTGCAAGTATAGGTCTTTCTAATTTTTAAAAAACCGTGGTGTTGGAAAAAGCCATCTATATAGCAGATTCATGAAAGTTACAAACTAATTGGAATAGCTGCTACGTTGAAAACAGAAAGTGATTTCTAGACTACCTAAGTAGATTGAAGGACTGTCAGAAACCAACATAAAATCAACATGAAGTTCTAGTTCTGATGAAGATTGCAGTGAAACAGTCTGAGAGTTTTAATTGGTTATAAATATGAGTTAATAATGAATTGAGCACTATATATTTAAACTGCACTGGATCTTCATTGCTTCATTGGCTTTCCCTAGTTGTGGTGAGGGAGGGCTACTGTTTATTGCAGAACGTGGGCCTCTCATTGCACTGGCTTCTCTTGTTGTGGAGCACAGGCTTATGGGATCTTTCAAGACCAGGGATTGAGCCCATGACCCCTCCCTTGGTAGGGAGACTCCTATCCACTGGACCACCAGGAAAGCCCCAACTATTTAACTTATATGCAGAGTACATCATGAGAAACGCTGGACTGGAGGAAGCACAAGCTGGAATCAAGATTGCCGGGAGGAATATCAATAACCTCAGATATGCAGATGACATCCCCCTTATGGCAGACAGTGAAGAGGCACTAAAAAGCCTCTTGATGAAAGTGAAAGTGGAGAGTGAAAAAGTCGGCTTAAAGCTCAACATTCAGAAAACGAAGATCATGGCATCTGGTCCCATCACTTCATGGCAAACAGATGGGTAAACAGTGGAAACAGTGTCAGACTTTATTTTTCTGGGCTCCAAAATCACTGAAGATGGTGACTGCAGCCATGAAATTAAAAGACACTTACTCCTTGGAAGGAAAGTTATGACCAACCTAGATAGCATATTGAAAAGCAGAGACATTACTTTGCCAACAAAGATTTGTCTAATCAAGGCTATGGTTTTTCCTGTGGTCATGTATGGATGTGAGAGTTGGACTGTGAAGAAGGCTGAGCGCCGAAGAATTGATGCTTTTGAAGTGTGGTGTTGGAGAAGACTCTTGAGAGTCCCTTGGACTGCAAGGAGATCCAACCAGTCCATTCTGAAGGAGATCAGCCCTGGGATTTCTTTGGAAGAATGATGCTAAAGCTGGAAGTCCAGTACTTTGGCCACCTCATGTGAAGAGTTGACTCATTGGAAAAGACTCTGATGTTGGGAGGGATTGGGGGCAGGAGGAAAAGGGGGCAACCAGAGGATGAGATGGCTGGAAGGTATCACCGACTCGATGGACGTGAGTCTGGGTGAACTCTGGGAGTTGGTGATGGACAGGGAGGCCTGGCGTGCTGCGATTCATGGGGTCGCAGAGTCGGACACGACTGAGCGACTGAACTGAACTGAACTGAAGCAGTATTTTAAAAAAAATAATAATAGATTATTTCCCCTACCCTAGAGTGACCATGTTCTGAATCCTAGAACCTGTGAATGTGTTACCTTACTTGGCAAAGAGACTTTGCAGATGTGAATAAGGGTTTGAGTTGAGTTAATTGTCCCATGTTATCTGGATGAACCAAGTGTAACCCCAAGGGTCCTTAAATGAGAGAGACATGAAAGTCAGAGAAAGTGAGGTACAGTGAAAGCAGAGGCTAAGGAAGGACAGAAGATGCTATGCTGCCAGCTTTGAAGATGGAAGAGCCAAAGGAATTTAGGCACCCTTTGGCTAGAAAAGGAAAGAAATAGATTTTGACCTAGAGTGCCCAGAAGGAAGGCAGCCCTACCAATGCCTTGATTTCAGACTAATGAAGTTGTGAATTCCATAAGTGTTGTTTTAAGTTACTGAGTTTGTGGTAATGTGTTCCTGCAAGAAGAGGAAACTGATACAAAAGACAACCCACTAGATTCCACAGGAATATATCCAGGCCCTCTTTATTTTGTTTTATCATACTTTTAAAAGGAATTAGCCAGTGTATAGTCAGATCTAGAAATCATATCATTTGGCTAACAGTTGAAGCCGATAAGAAAACATGCTTACTTATGTTTATTTTCTCACATGAGAAAGATCACTATTGTTCTGTGCTCCAGAGGCAGAACTAGAGCAGGAAAAGGGAGGGAAGGTTATCAGAAGGGAGATTTGGGGTCAGTACAAAGATGACAGCTGTAACCGTTGGAGCTGATTAGTTATGAGTTAGTAACCCTGTGAACTAATATGGGACCTGCCAGATACATTGTGAAAGCAGTTCTGAATTTAGTATGAATACTAGATTAGGTAGTAGGTGCTATACAGCTGCAGAAGTCTTTGATACTGCTGTGTTTTCAGTATAGAGAAAATTTCTCCAAATGCAGCACTTGAATAGTAGATGTAACACAATAAAGTTTTTATGCTAAGCCATAATAAAAAATTGGGCTTCCCTGGTGGCTCACATGGTAAAGAATCCACCTGCAAATGCAGGAGACCTAGGTTCAATCCCTGGGTCGGAAAGATCCCCTGAAAGGAATGGATACCCACTCCAGTATTCTTGCCTGAAGAATTCCATGGACAGAGAAGCCTGGCAGGCTACAGTTCATGGGTCACTAAGAGTTGGACACAGCTGAACCACTAATGCCTTCAGTTTCACGACAAAAACTTGAGATCTATGTTAAGATTCCCAGGGCATTATGTACTTCTTTTTACCGAGCCATTTATGTGTCAGATCTAGGCCAAGAGATTTATATATACATTATCTCATTTAATCCTAACAGTTTTATGAAAGTGAAATCGCTCAGTTGTGTCCGACTCTTTGCAGTGCCGTGGACTGCAGCCCACCAGGCTCCTCCGCCCATGGGATTCTCCAGGCAAGAATACTGGAGTGGGTTGTCATTTCCTTCTCCAGGGGATCTTCCCAACCCTGGGATCAAGCCCAGGTCTCCCGCATTGCAGGCAGATGCTTTAACCTCTGAGCCACCAGGGAAGCCCAACAGTTTTACGAAGTGAATTGAATATTACTAATCCTCTTTTTCATACATCATTGAAATTCAGAAAAGTTTTAACTAAACTTGTCAAAGTTTATGCAGTCAATAAATAGTAGAGTATCATGTTATTTTGACTAACCCTCAAACCCTGTGAATTCTACAGGTGTGATGGGCCAAATTTAAAATTGTTCTTTATTGATAATAGGAATCATTGTGAGTGATTTTTTTTTTCATAATTTTTAGAATACTTTGTATATCAGGCACCCAGGAGAACAGTATTCATGTTTAGGTTTTCTAATAGTCATTCAACTGATGACAACAAAAAAAACAAACTTGTGTCTGTTGCTAGCAAGTATGTTTTTCTTACTAAGGCTTTCTAAGGAGGTTTTGTACCTTTTGGGGCCTACTGCTGCTATTATCCTGTATAACAGAATTGCATCATTTTCTGTGGGTGCGTTGACACTTTATGTTTTTTGACAGATCACATTAATTCTGAATGCAGATGTGTAGTAGCAAAGAGAATGCTGCACCTAGTGATGTTTATTGAGCATTTGCCCAGTTGCAGATGATAATACTAATCATTCAGTTTAGTCGCTCAGTCGTGTCTGACTCTTTGCAACCCCATGGACTGCAGGATGCTAGGCTTCCCTGTCTGTCACCAACACCCGGAGCTTGCTCAAACTCATGTCCATGCCATTGAATGGCATCGGTGATGCCATTCAACCAGCTCATCCTCTGTCATCCCCTTCTCCTTCTGCCTTCAATCTTTCCCAGCATCAGGGTCTTTTCAAATGAGTCAGTTCTTCGCATCAGGTGGCCAAAGTATTGGAGTTTCAGCTTCAGTATCAGTCCTTCCAGTGAACACTCCGGACTGATTTCCTTTAGGATGGACTGGTTGGATTTCCTTGCAGTCCAAGGGACTCTCAAGAGTCTTCTCCGACACCACAGTTCAAAAGCATCAATTCTTCGGCACTCAGCTTTCTTTACAGTCCAACTCTCACATCCACACATGACTACTGGAAAAACCATAGCCTTGACTAGGTGGACCTTTGTTGACAAAATAATATCTCTGCTTTTTAATATGCTGTCTAGGTTGGTCATAACTTTTCTTCAAAGGAGCAAGCGTCTTTTAATTTCATGGTCGCAGTCACCATCTGCAGTGATTTTGGAGTCCAAGAAAAGAAAGTCTCTCACTGTTTCCATTATTTCTCCATCTGTTTGTCATGAATTGATGGGCCTGGATGCCATAATCTTAGGTTTTTCAATGTTAAGTGTTAAGCCAGCTTTTTCACTCTTCCTCTTTCACTTTTGGGCTTCCCTTGTGGCTCAGCTGGTAAAGAATCTGCCTACAATGTGGTAGACCTGGGTTTGATCCCTGGGTTGGGAAGATCCCCTGGAGGAGGGAAAGGCTACCCACTCCAATATTCTGGCCTGGAGAATTCCATGGACAGAGGAGCCTGGCAGGCTACAGTCCATGGGGTCGCAAAGAGTCGGATACTACTGAGCGACTTTCACTTTCATCAAGAGGCTCTTTGGGTCCTCTTTGCTTTCTGCCATAAGGGTGGCATCATCTGTATATCTGAGGTTATTGATATTTCTCCCGGCAGTCTTGATTCCAGTTTGTGCTTCATCCAGCCTGGCATTTTACATGATGGAATGTTAGTCAAGCCATATGAAAAAAACTATAGCATTAAAGGTTTAGTTTCTGGCGTTTGTCCTGGTGTTCCTTTGTGTCGCCCCCTTTTCTGTGCTACATTGAAATATTTGGTATACTGTAGTTAGTTGTATCTGTGTTCCCTTCTTACTCATCTTCATGGTTTTGATTCTGTAACCTCTCAATTTCTAGCAGGACGTCTGCTTTTTCAAGATCCATATTCCAGTCTGCTGAAATCTCTGCCTGGATTTTCAGTAGGCATCCCAAGTTAAATTCAGTATGTCTCATCGTTATCCCTGAACCAATGCAATATATATAGAGAGAGATGAGCACAGATGCCTACTTGGTATTTTGCCTGCATTCTCCATCAGAGTTAATGGTCTTTGCATGTATTTACAACAAGCAGCATTGTATAAGGAGTTGACTACATGGTTTATCCAGTGGTCATGTATGGATGTGAGAGTTGGACTATAAAGAAAGCTGAGTGCCGAAGAATTGATGCTTTTGAACTGTGGTGTTAGAGAATACTCCTGAGAGTCCCTTGGACTGCAAGGAGACCCAACCAGTCCATCCTAAAGGAAATCAGTCCTGAGTAATCATGGGAAAGACTGATGCTGAAGCTGAAACTCCAATACTTTGGCCACCTGATGCAAAGAACTGACTCACTGGAAAAGACCCTAATACTGGGAAAGATTGAAGGCAGAAGGAGAAGAGGACAACAGAGAATGAGATGGTTGGATGGCATCACTGACTCAATGGACATGAGTTTGAGCAAGCTCCGGGAGTTGGTGATTGACAGGGAGGCCTGGCATGCTGCAGTCATGGGGTCGCAGAGTTGGACAGGACTGAGCGACTGAACTGAACTGATAATCTTAAGGATTGTGAGCTTTACAATCAACAAATTCTAGGGCAACTTCCCTGGTGGTCTAGTGGTTAAGAATCTGCCTCGCAATGCCAGGGGTGCAGGTTCGATCCCTGGTTGGGAAACTAAGATCCCACATGCTGTGGAGCCGCTGAGCCTGCCTGCCACAGTGAAAAGGTCCCACATGACGTAATGAAGATCTCGTGTGCCACGACTAAGGTCTGGCACAGCCAAATAAATTAAAAAAAAAAAAAAAACAATCAACAAATTCTAGTCCAGACACATTCCCTGGGAATCATTTGAAAGCAGATGTAATCCTTTTTGGTATCGGCTCAAAACAGCTGTGACAATCTATGTTAATTGTTAATATGATTAAATAAGATGATGTACCACCTTATACTTAGGCACTTAGTGTTGATTCAAAATCAACTTCCTCTTTTCTTGAGTTGTGCCTTCTTTAGTGGAATAAATACCCTTCTTCTGTCTGTCTCTTAAATGGTAGCACTTAAATGCTCTCTTGCTGGTTTATTGCCTGAGTGATAGTTATACTGCTATATGGTATAATCTGTACTTTAATTTTTTAAGATAAATGATTTAAATATAAACTGTAGAGCATTTCATCAGAAGATAACACTAATCTGTCTTGTCTCCTCAGTTGGCTGGGGTTTTTTGTGTGTGTGTTGTTTTTTTTTTTTAATATGGGGAGTTCCTTACTGTAGAAATAATCAAGAATGTGGGACATTAAATGAATATTCGTCCTGGCTTAGGCTTCAGAGAAATATGATTCTCTACGCTTTTAATGGCCAGAAAAGTAGTTCTCGCTGTTACTCATTCTTGAGATTGTGTATAAACTTTTTTTGTATCCAGTTTCTCTGCTTTAAGATCCAGAAAAGGAAATAGAACTGTAGTAATAAATAACTGTTTCAATAGCTTTTGTAACTTAGAAATGGGCAGAATATGCCCTTTTATAAACTGTGTGCTGCATATATTTTTCAGTTTGTATTGGAGCTGAAATACTTAAAATCGTTTCTTAGTTTCTCATTGGTTTATATAGTTTTAAAGATTACTGTCTCTAGTTGTTTTTCAATTAGTGAGCATTTATTTTCACGGAGAATTTTTATTTTGTTGGAAATAAAGAATCATGACCCGAATTGGATAATGCCTTTTTAAAAAAATCAGTCTTTGTGTTAGTATCTTTGTTTTTCCCATTCTCTGTATTTTAGTATTGTTTTTCTTGTTCAGTCCTAAGTCATGTCCAACTCTTTGTGACCCCATGAGCTGCAGCATGCCAGGCTTCCCTGTCCTTCACGATCTCCCGGAGTTTAGTCAAATCCATCTTAGTATCATTTATCAAAAAATTCTACCTTTCTCTGCTTAAACAAAGTACGTTTTTAGTTCTTATATTGATCATATCTTGCATTGCATACTTTTTTAAAAAATTACTGTTACCACTATCTATAGTCCCATTGTGTCTGTAGTTTTGAAAAACTGCAAAAATTCTGTTGCCAGAGTATTTTGTTGACAGGTAGGGCTATTTATTCTGGAAAAGGAGACTTGTTCTTTAGGGTACCTTTTTAGTAGGTGTCCAGTAAAGATAGTCTGTGTCTTAGGGGTTCCGTATTTGAAATTCCAGCATTAGTTGGAGAGAAATGGAAATATGATTCATGTAAGACTGATAATGCTTAGAAGGCCCTGAAACTTATTTCAAAATGTATTTTTAGAAGAATATGTATGCCTATGGTTAAAACAAAAACAAGATTTTAAGAAACTAGATATAAGCTTCTTCTTAATGTCAGAATTTTATCTTTATTACTCTTTATGGGCTCTCATTATATCTTGGTTGGGTTTAAATTTTAGGGGAAAGGAGTGTGCCTGTGTGGTTTCATCTCCTGGGACTCCCTGATTGTTGGATTTACTGTAGTGAAATTTGTTAAATACGGTGTCATTTTTATTCCTGACTAATCAAGAAATTGTGAATTCATGTTTTATAATGACGTGTTAAGTTTCTTACCTGATGTAATACATGTGTATCTCCAAATGAACATCAGAATTATTTGAAGTCCTCCAAAATCTCAGTGAGGTTTGGATTTGAAATATTAAATATTGAGTCACAGTATTGCCATTTTCAGTATAGGAACATGGTGTGTTTGTTTCCATTCAAATCAGTTTTGAGTTCTTCAGTAGGGTTTTATAAATTTTCTGTTATAGATTTTGTCAATTTTTTTTACCTTTTCCCCCTTTTTTGCTGATTTTAGCATAATCTTTTCCCATTCTGTTTTCAAAGTGGTGATGCTAGTATGTAAGAAAGCTCTTCGTTTTTCTTTACCAGACAAATTATTAAACCTAGTTTCAGAAATTTTATTATTTAGTTAGAAATATATTTGTCGAAATGAAGGGTAAACCTCTAATTTTACTTTTAATTAAAACTTTTTTCCTTTTTTTTTTTTTTAAAGCTCTTTTCACTTATGGATATGAAACCTCCCATCTCTCGAGCCAAGATGATTCTCATCACGAAAGCTGCTATTAAAGCTATAAAGGTAAGAGTAAAAGAAATATATTAATTTGGAAAGTGTTTTTAAAATGTTGAAAATATTATTGTTAAATTTGAGGTTTCATACTGTGAAGTACTTCAGGCCTAAGTCAAAGAGCACTAACCAGGTTTTGCTGAAAGTACATAATAACAACTGTATGATGTATCTACATTGTAACATATTTCAAAATCTGTTATGTTGTATTTCCTCTTTATATTTTTTAACTTTATTGAGGTATAGTTGACAGATTTAGTAGTTAGGTAATAGAGCACGGTTTGATGCATATGTACATTGTGAAATAATTACCTTATACTAATTGACACATCCATCACCTCACATAATTACCTTGTTTATGTGTGGTTAAGAATTTTTTGAGTTGTTGACTATGGATTATTTACTAGGGTTCTTTCAGTATTACCTTGAGAATTATTCAAATTGTACAAATTTTGAGGTTTTCGGTATTTTCTAATTATAGGAAATGTATTGAAGAGAAAAGTGTGTTAGCTGGATAATGATATTCTTTTTGTTCTTTTCAGCTTTATAAGCATGTGGTTCAAATAGTAGAAAAGTTCATCAAAAAGGTAACTATCCATTTTATTATTACCTCATTTTAGTTATGATCAGTATTGTAATGTACTTTGTGAGTTGTAATTTGAATAATTACTTCTAAAGTCACTCTACAGAAAAGTTGTCACTGGGAGTCTTGTTTTTTTGTTTCATAACAAAACAAAAATATATAGCAGTACTGTTGATTGAGTACTTACTATGAGTCAGGATTCAAAATAGGTTTTTGTCTGCTTGAGCCTTCTCTCCCCATTGCCCTGACGACTCTTTTGACTTTTAACTTATCTTGTAGTAGTACTTCAAATGAAATCACTCTGGTGTTTTCAACTTCCCTTTCTCCCATCATAATTAAACCACTTTTCACTTCTACAGTTATATGTTGTTTGATAACATATGTAACATTAGCACATGTCTATGTCAGTAAAGGACTGAGAAAGGAGACTTAGACATCATTGTCTTCTCCCCCAACCTAGAACTGTACCTTTTTTTTCTTTAACTGTTTTGGCCATGCCACGTGGCTTGCAGAATCTTAGTTCCCCAACCAGGGATCAAGCTGTGCCCCCTGCATTGGAAATATGGAGTCTGTTTTCCTTAGTATAAATTTCTAGAAATAGGGTTGTTGGATCAAACAAGGCTTTGTGTTTATTTCTAAATTATTTTTCATAAAGGTTGTACCACCAGAAATGTTTGCAGGTGTCTGTCTATTCATTTTATCTTGTCAGTTTGTAAGGCCAAGAATGACTTTGCCTTTTGGGTTTTGTTTCTCTGATACTGTACTTTAATAGAATGGAAATTAATATTTTGGTTAAAATTGGCTTTTTGATAATTTTAAAAGTTAAAAATTATTTTTTGAGCAGGATGAATGAGAGTAGATTTTTCCATAATAAGTAGATCTGTATGGAGGTGGCTTAGGCATTGATAAAGTAATGCTGATTCTAGGAAGTTGGAAGGCGGGGAGGACAGAGGGATCAGAAAAAAGTAAAATATTGGGAGTCTGAAACATCAAGAGAATGGTAGTTCTCTACAGACCTGTGGGAATCTTGACAGGCTTGCCAATAAGAGAATTTAACATTTAAGTAGTTAATTACTTAAATTAATAACTTTAGTTATTTCTGTAGAAATAACCTTGGATATATAGTTTCATAAGAGTGAGATTAATGGGTGTCAAATTGTGATTTACTTTTCTTGTATTGACTTTACATCTTTAATCTTTGTAGTGTAAACCAGAATACAAGGTTCCAGGATTATATGTAATCGACTCAATTGTGCGACAGTCTCGTCATCAGTTTGGAACTGATAAAGATGTTTTTGGGCCAAGATTCTCTAAAAACATAACTGCCACATTCCAATATCTGTATCTTTGTCCATCTGAAGATAAGGTATAGTTCATAATTTTTAAATTAAACTTGTATTCTTACTCTATTCTTAAATGTATATTAGGTATTTAAAGCCTACTGTATTATTAGAAAGGTAATCATATAGTGATCTCTGTGAACTTGAAACAAAACCCAATTTTTTTCTATAGTAGTCATATCTATTTTCTTGTGAAGTCCTTCAGAAATGTTGTACTATTGAAATACAAAAGGAGCATCAGTTCAGTTCAGTCGCTCAGTTGTGTCCAACTCTTTGAAACCCCATGAGTCGCAGCACACCAGGCCTCCCTGTCCATCACCAACTCCCGGAGTTCACCCAGACTCACGTCCATCGAGTCGGTGATGCCATCCAGCCATCTCATCTTCTGTTGTCCCCTTCTCCTCCTGCACCCAATCCCTCCCAGCATCAGAGTCTTTTCCAATGAGTCAACTCTTCACATGAGGTGGCCAAAGTATTGGAGTTTCAGCTTTAGCATCAGTCCTTCCAAAGAACACTCAGGACTGATCTCCTTTAGAATGGACTGGTTGGATCTCCTTGCAGTTCAAGGGACTCTCAATAGTCTTCTCCAGCAACACCACAGTTCAAAAGCATCAATTCTTCGGTGCTCAGCTTTCTTCACAGTCCAACTCTCACATCCGTACATGACCACTGGAAAAAAAAAAAAAAGGAGCATCATCTTTCTTTAAAGAAAACATTATTAGAAAGATTTCTTGTGACTGAATGGTAAAGAAATTCTGCAGTAGAGGAAGACAACAGTGCTTATCTCAAATTGTTGTTTATTCCAGAAGGAAGGGACCAATCATTGACTTTCCCCATCATATAGAGATGTTGAAGTATAAATGATATTCATTAGCAATCAGACTACTGTATTTAATTCCTCACATTTATAGCTGGTTTTACTCTGTACTATAAAAAGAAAAACATAGACAAAAAACTAGACTCTAATAGATAGGAGAAATACACTGGTAAGCTCAGAATGATGAAGACTAGAGCCTGTATAATAAAGGACATATGAATTTGCATGTTATGGATTCTCTGTATTCTTGGAGGAATGCTCTTGTGGGAAAGATGTACTACAAGAGAAAAGTTCATTCCTAGAGTAGGAGATAAGAGTTGTAACCACGAATAACACATTTTCTCTGGATCTCCTTCAAATTTGGTAACCCACAAAACAACTTACCTAGCAATTAGAGGCCAGTTAATTGTGTTAAATATTTTAACTATTAAAATCATCCTGGATTTTAGTCTTCTTAGATAACTGAATTTTTTGGTTTCTTTGTAATCATAAATATGAAAATTTCAAGTAATTCTAATGCATTTCTTTTGACTCTCTAGGTTAATTTTTTGTTTTTTTTTCTCTCCCTGTTTCTTACCCTGGATTACACTACTGAAGGAAGGCCAGTTAGAGTAGTTTAATGAGGCTGTAATTCTGATGATAGATTGTTTTCTAACAGATATAGCATGGAAATGTTAGCCTGTGGGGTTTTGTTCTCTCTTTTCATAAGAGGTATAATTATTTATGCTAATACTTATTATATATTCATGTTTTTTCACATAACAGAGTAAAATAGTTCGTGTATTGAACCTTTGGCAAAAAAATGGAGTATTCAAAATTGAAATTATTCAGCCTCTTTTGGACATGGCAGCAGGAACCAGTAATGCTGCTCCAGTAACAGAAAATGTTACTAATAATGAAGGTAAGGTCAGGTGTGTCTGTGCACTTAGAGAATTGTATCATTTTTTGTACATGATATGTTTGGAATCTGTTTATAGTGATGGAATTTTTCTATAAGAAGGAAACTTGAGTTTACATCTTGGAAGATAAAGTTTTCTTCCCATCATTATTTCTAATAAAAGTATTCAGTGCTTGTTGCAGTATAGGCTGTAATACCATAATCTATATTTTTTACTGTATGTTAAACTGAATGGAGTATTGTTTTAGTAAAGAAGCTTAATGGAGTTTAAAGGAAATATTTATGAGTTAAAAGTTTTTGAGGCCTTAATGATCTTTTCTTTTTTAGGTTCACCTCCACCTCCAGTTAAAGTTTCTTCTGAACCTCCACAAGCCACTACAAACTCTGTACCAACTGTACCGCAGTTGCCCAGCTCTGATGCTTTTGCTGCTGTGGCCCAACTGTTTCAGACAACTCAAGGTCAACAGGTAAACTGTCTATCCAAAGATGAAATAGTTTGCAGTTAGGTACTGTTGTCAGTTCTTATTTTACTTTCCTGGTTACCGAGCACATTGTGAGGAGGGAATATATCTACTGGAAAAGCCTTTGCGAGGAAGGTAAATTCACAAGGATACTAGGGGACATGTGGGAGAGGTAAGCAAGGGAGCAGCACACTGAGGAATGGTGTGCCCCTTTGGAGAGAGCTGCAGAGCTCTCAGGGTGGTGGAGTTGCTCACAGTGCTAGTTACAAAATTATATGAATTAATGCAGATGATTTTTTTACACTTTTTTAGAAAACATATACATTGTTCACAATTCAGTGTATTTTCTCTTCTCTCTGACCATCATTGTCTACCATTGGCGTCATCAGCATATACTTTTAACCTTAAGTGACACACATTGTATCCCTGATATATTTATTCAGGATAAACTTAACCATTACTAAAAGGTTGGTTCCTTTTTCCAAGTTCCTCTGTGCCTGTGCTATTTTGATTCACGATTAAGTTTTTTTTTTTTTTTTTTAAGTCAATTAACTTTTGATACTGTGATTATCCTTTGTTGTGTGGTTTATCAGTTTTCCCATTCTTTAAGCTTCAGCAGATCCTTCAGACTTTTCAACAGCCTCCAAAACCACAGTCTCCTGCCATTGACAATGCCGTGATGGCTCAGGTTCAGGCTATCACAGCTCAGTTAAAGACAGCTCCTACACAACCACCTGAACAAAAAGCTGCTTTCCCCCCACCTGAACAAAAAACTGCATTTGACAAGGTATGCTTCTCTCACATAACCCATCCCATTGTTTATATCGCTCTGTAGAAGTTAACCCTTTTCTGACTTACCTGGATTGTTCATTTAGTTATTTGAAGGATTTTCCCCCTCGACATCAAAACATTGACTCTTATTCTTGGTTATAAATGTGATATATATTCATTGCAGAATTTTCAATATAAGAGAAAAGTAAACAGTATAAAGGAAACAGAGCATTCACCATTAACCCCCTTACTCAAGGATAACTACTGTAACATTCTGCTATATATCTTTTCAGAATTGATTTCCTGTGGATATAGTCTTTTCTTTTTTGGTCATTATGTATCTGTGTGTTTGTGTGTATGTGTGTGTACATACATATATAAAAATAGGTATTTTTAATCTATATACATAAATATATATACACATTGTTTTTAACTGGCTTATTTTTCATCTTAATCCTCATGTCTCTGGGTGGTTGTTAAGGTTAATAGATATAAATCTACTATGTACTGAGTGCTCATTAGGATTATTCCATTACATGGACACATCAGTTTAACCATTTCCCCTGTTGAAAGACATTTAAGTTGCTTTCTGTTTTCTGTTGTTGAAAACATTAGTTACCTTATCTATAATATGAAGGTTTGGGTTGGTTTAGTGTCTTCAAACTTCTCTTTTGGGCCTTAGTTATGTTTAAGGAGCTCCCACTAAGGGTATGCTGCTGCTGCTGCTGCTAAGTCACTTCAGTTGTGTCCGACTCTTTAACCCCATAGACGGCAGCCCACCAGGCTCTGCCGTCCCTGGGATTCTCCAGGCAAGAACACTGGAGTGGGTTGCCATTGCCTTCTCCATTGTGTGAAGGTGAAAAGTGAAAGTGAAGTCGCTCAGTCGCTTCCGACTTGTAGCGACCCCATGGACTGCAGCCTACCAGGCTCCTCCATCCATGGGATTTTCTAGGCAAGAGTACTGGAGTGGCTTGCCATTGCCTTCTCCGCACTAAGGGTATAGGTGTGTTGAAAATGCACAGCTCAGAGCTTCCTGTTGAAATGTTTGCCTAAACAACTCCACTCTTACCTGTTTGTGTCTTGTCTATATATGACAATATAAAATTTAATCTCATTTTACAAGTTGCAGTACAAAAAAACACAGAAGTTTGATAATCCTAGAAAGAACTTTTAATTTAATCATCTCTAAATATCTGTTTCTTTCTAGCATTCTAAGATACAGTAACTGTTGCTAGTAGTTAATATTAAGAATCTATATGGAAATTACTGCTTGTTATTCTATCTATATGATTTATGAGTGACTACTGATTAAAAGAAGGTTGGATTAAAATTTTTGAGTACAAAAGAAGTACATGCTTTTAGGGGGAAGAAATGCAGATAATACAGAAAGTTCTGAAGTGAAAAGGGAAATCAGTTCCACTGATTTGTGTATGGTTTTTCAGACCTGTTTCCTCTGCATATGTGAACATAAACTGTTAAGTGCTGTGGTTTTGTTTTTTAGTCTTCTGTTCTATGTTGTGATTGGGAAAATTCTCCCCACTTGTATTAAAAATTCTCTATTTCTCCTAGTAGTTTTACATTTCTGTTTTTTATGTTTGTCTCAATGTATCAAGAACTTATATTAGCATATAGTTCAAGATAGTTAAACCTTTATATTTTTGGAAATAGCCAATTCTCCCTCACAATTTTTGTCATACACTTTTTTCTATGTCTGTCTCTAGATACCATTTTGTCCCACTAGTATCTGCGTTTGTTTTGGCATCATAGCAGTTTAAACACTTGCAACTTACAGTTCATTTCTGGATGTGTTTTCTGCCTTTATTCTTTTTCAGACATTCCTTGCCTATTCTTGGGCATGTGAATTGGTATGTTCCAGAGAAACAGGACCAGTTACAGGCACAGACACACAAAGGGGAGAAGGGGGGGATTTTTTTTTAAGGGATTGGTTCATGTAGTTGTCAAGTGTAAGTTAGAGTGTCAGGCTGGAAATCCAGGTAAAAGTTAATGCTGCAGTCTTGAGTCTAAATTCTACAAAGCAAAAGGTTTTCCTGTTGCTGTCTTGAGAATGCCGTCTTTGGGAAACCCTGCTATAAGGCCTTTGACTGATTGATTGAGGCACACCCATATTGTGGAAGGTGTTTCTTTATTCACAGTCCACTAATTTAAATGTTAGTCACTTTTCTTTTTCTTTGCTGCTCCACGCAGCTTAAAGGATTTTAGTTCCCCAACCAGGGATTGAACCTCAGGCTCATGGTGGTGAAAGTGCAGAGTACTAACCACTGGATCACCAGGGAATTCCCTGTTAATCACATTTTTAAAATACCATCAGAGCAAATCTAGGTTAATATTTGACCAAACAACTGGACATCATAACCGAGCCAAGTTGGCACACATACAGTTGACCATCACAGCATGCTTTTCCAGATGAGCTGAGTGTTAGCATAAATTTTTATGAATTTACAAGTTAATTTAAGAAGTACTGATAATTTCTTATATAGAATCTCAATTTACTAGGTTTCTGATTTTTTTTATATTTGTTTCATTTATTCTTAGATAATTTACTCATTTTTCGTGTTTAGTGTTTCATAACACTTCCATGTCCAAATCTTTGCAATCCTATGGACTGTAGCCCACTAGATTCCTCTGTCCATAGGATTTTCCAGGCAAGAATACTGGAGTGGGTTGCCATTTCCTCCTCCAGGGGATCTTCCCAACCCAGGGATCAAACTGGCACCTCCTATGGCCCCTGCATTCCAGGCAGATTCTTTACTTCTGAGCCACCCTGGAAGCCCAATTGATGCTGTCGAGGGAAACTATTGAATTTTTATGTTATCTTGTAAATTACCTTGTTTTCTCTAGTTGGTTCTCTCAGATTTTGTAGGCTGCTAAATTTGACTTTTCCCCTTCAACATCTAGACCTGTTTCTTTTTTTTTTCTTTACTGTCTGATGGCTAGGACTTCCAGAAAAATAAAATGTTGAGTAATAGCAGTGCTAGCAGTGGCATTCATATTTTGTTGTTCATTTGAATTGCGACTAATTCCTCTAGTGTTTTATCTTAAGTGGATTGATCAATGTTTGTTAGTTACATTAAGTTTAGAAAAAGGAATTGTGCTTTGCTTTTGACTGAAAAGGTCTATTTTAAGCTAGTCAAACAGCTGACTGGGAACAGCTTGTCTGTTTCAGCCTCTTCATAGATGTTCAGTTTCCTTAAAAGCAGCAGAAATATCTTTTTAGATAGTAGGGCTCAGTTAAATTTTTTAATTGCTTCAGATGTTTTCCCAAAGCAATAGGTTTGAATCGTAAAACTTTTGAGGAACATGTCTGTATGTCATAAACTGCAGAGAGTTCTTTTGTTTGTTTTTGTAGATAGTTTAAACCTAAGTTTTTTTGTTTTGTTTTTTATATTTTATTTATTTTTGGCTGTGCCGAGTCTTCGTTGCTGTGCAGGCTTTTTCTAGTTGCAGCAAGCGGGGGCTACTCTCTAGTCTCCTTGTGTTGGCTTTTCTTGTTGTGGAGCACAGGCGCTAGGACACGCAGGCTGCAGGAGCTGCGGCTCCCGGGCTCTCGAGCACGGGCGCGTTAGTTGTGGCACACAGGCTTAGCTGCTCCACGGCATATGGAATCTTCCCAGACCAGGGATCAAACCTGTGTCTCTCGCACTGGCAGGCAGAGTCTTCACCCCTGAGCCGATCATCAGGGAAGCCCTAGACCCGAGTTTTAATTTTGGCTCCTGTCATTGACTCTGTTGATGTTGAGTTACTTAAATATTCACTCTATACCTCTGTAAAAGAGCAATGGTAGTACCTTTTTTGTGTGTGCAAAAATTGTCTGTGCGCCAAAGTCCCTAAGAGGCATGTGGGAAAATGAAATTGTACATCACAGCATAGCAGGATTATAGATGATGGTGAATGTCTGTTTTTATCAAGTTTTTTTGTGCAGTGAATCATAACCTGAATTTTAAAACAGAATATTGGCATACCTCTTGCAGAAGCTACTTGATAGATTTGATTATGATGATGAGCCAGAAGCTGTGGAAGAATCCAAGAAAGAAGATGCTGTTGCCGCCTCGGCCACCACAACACCTGCTCCTGCCGCTGTTGTGCCCACTACGCCTGCCACCGCCGCCGCACCTTCTGTGGCTGCGCCCACTGCCTCTCCTCCACAGGCACCCTTGTACGTCACTTTCTTTTGATTCCTCAGCAGATAGAACTTTGGTAGTCATTACAAGGCATAATGCAAGTAACACTTAATAACAGTCATTTTTCATATAGCGTCTTCTAAAATTTTTTAAAAATTGTGGTATTTGGAGATTTCTTCTGAATGGGGAGGGGATCCTGTCAGATTTACAATAAAAAATGACTTTTATTTTGGGAATAATGCTGAGTTTTTAAGTTAATATAGGTAAATAAATAAATGATTAAATAAAATGTTGATTGTTAACAACTCCTGAACAGCATTCTGTAAGTTTCTGTAGTGTAAATGTGGCCAAGAATGATGTGTTTTTGAATGGGTAAAAAGAAGACTGCTCATCTCTTTTAGTGGGTTTCCTGGAGATGGCATGCCGCAACCCACATATGCCCAACATCAGAACATGGATCAGTTTCCGCCTCGAATGATGCCAGTGCAGCAGGACCCAGTGCACCACCAGGTAGCGGCATTTCTAATTACCTAAGATGTGTTCATTAGCGCATCTGGGTTGCACTTGCCAGAGTAGTAGTATTTAGCTGTGTGGGTGGCTGAATAGTCCTTAAGCTGTACTAAAAGCTGTCAAGCACATAACTGATTTGAGTTGCTTTTTTGCTTTAACTAAAACAAGGATGCTAAATATTCATACTAATAATTTAATAGGTATTTTTATTTAAATAGTTTAGAGAGAGATGGTTGGTTCTATTTTAAGGAACTGAGCTATTCAGTTATACACCTTTTCCCCTTCTGAGAAGCCTTTCCCCCCACCCCCTTTTCACTTTTATTTATTAATTTTTGTGGTACACTGTGTTTTGCAGGATCTTAGTTCCCCAGCCATGGGTTGAACCTGTGCTGCCTGCATTGGGAGCACAGAGTCTTAACCACTGTACTGCCAGGGAAGTCTCCCTTTTTTCTTTATTAATGTTGTGTGACTTACTGCTTTAGAGGGCTTTCAGCTTTTCAGCATTCAGGAATATAGTTTGAAATCTGCAGTATAAGGTAAGGAGGACATCATACTGGAGAATTGCAGGAAGTTAGACTAAGTTTGTTCGTTGGATCTATTTTAATAAATTCTCTAATTCAGAGTTTTCTGAACTTGTCTGTACATCTCAGTTGGAGGAACATACTACAAAATACATATCCTAGACTTCTGCTGCTATAGTCAATCTTAGAGAATCTTTATTTATTTTAATTATGTGACAATTCTGTTGTATCACCAGCCTTTGGGAAATGCTCCTTTTAGACTTAATTTAGAAAGTGTTCTAAGAAACCTTTTAGAATATATTCATTTTCTTATCTGTATCATGTTCAATCCATTATATATAAAGGCATACCTTGTTTTTTTATTTTTCACAGATCCTGCACTTGTTTATTTTTAAACAAATTGAAGGTTTATGGCAACCATGGGTTGTCAAATGATGATTGGCATTTTTTTTAGCAAGATAGTACTTTTTAGTTAAAGCATATACATTGTTTTATTTGGATATATTGCACACTTACTGAACTGCAGTAAGTGTGAGCATAAGTTTTAAATGCTGTGAAAACCAAAATATTCATGTGACTCACTTTATTGAAGTATTCATTTTATTACAGTGGTCTGCAATCAAATCCATCATATTTTGAGATATGCTTGTATTTGGTCATATGAAACTGACATTGTGATTTAGTGACTTGTTGATCAGTTCAGTTCAGTCGCTCAGTCGTGTCTGACTCTTTGTGACCCCATAGACTGCAGCACGCCAGGCTTCCCTGTCCATCGGCAACTCCTGGAGTTTACCCAAACTCATGTCTTTTGAGTCGGTGATGCCATCCAACCATCTCATCCTCTGTCGTCTCCTTCTCCTCCTGCCCTCAATCTTTCCTAGCATCAGGGTCTTTTCAAATGAGTCAGTTCTTCGCATCAGGTGGCCAGAGTATGGGAGTTTCAGCTTCAACATCAGTCCTTCCAATGAAAACCCAGGACTGATCTCCTTTAGGATGGACGGGTTGGATCTCCTTGCAGTCCAAGGGACTCTCAAGAGTCTTCTCCAACACCACAGTTCAAAAGCATCAATTCTTTGGCACTTAGCTTTCTTCATAGTCCAACTCTCACATCCATACGTGACTACTGGAAAAACCATAGCCTTGACTAGATGGACCTTTGTTGGCAAAGTAATGTCTCTACTTTTTAATATGCTGTCTAGGTTGGTCATAACTTTCCTTCCAAGGAGTAAGCGTCTTTTAATTTCATGGCTGCAGTCACCATCTGCAGTGATTCTGGAGCCCCAAAAAATAAAGTCAGCCACTGTTTCCCCATCTGTTTGCCATGAAGTGATGTGACCAGATGCCATGATCTTTGTTTTCTGAATCTTGAGCTTAAACCAACTTTTTCACTCTCCTCTTTCACTTTCATCAAGAGGCTTTTTAGTTCCCCTTCACTTTCTGCCATAAAGGTGGTGTCATCTGCATATCTGAGGTTATTGATATTTCTCCTGGCAATCTTGAGTCCAGCTTGTGCTTCCTCCAGCCCAGCGTTTCTCATGAAGTACTCTGCATGTAAGTTCAATGAGCAGGGTGACAATATGCAGCCTTGACGTACTCCTTTTCCTGTTTGGAACCGGTCTTGTTCCATGTCCAGTTCTAACTGTTGCCTCCTGACCTACATACAGATTTCTCAAGAGGCAGGTCAGGTGGTCTGGTATTCCCATCTCTTTCAGAATTTTCCACAGTTTATTGTGATCCACACAGTCAAAGGCTTTGGCATGGTCCATAAAGCAGAAATAGATGTTTTTCTGGAACTCTCTTGCTTTTTCCATGATCCAGTGGATGTTGGCAATTTGATCTCTGGTTCCTCTGCCTTTTCTAAAATCAGCTTGAACATCAGGAAGTTCACGATTCACGTATTGCTGAAGCCTGGCTTGGAGAATTTTGAGCATTACTTTACTAGCATGTGAGATGAGTGCAATTGTGCAGTAGTTTGAGCATTCTTTGGCATTGCCTTTCTTTGGGATTGGATTGAAAACTGACCTTTTCCAGTCCTGTGGCCACTGCTGAGTTTTCCAAATTTGCTGGCATATTGAGCACTTTCACAGCATCATCTTTCAGGATTTGAAATAGCTCAACTGGAATTCCATCACTTCCACTAGCTTTGTTCATAGTGATGCTTCCTAAGGCCCACTTGACTTCACATTGCAGAATGTCTGGCTCTAGGTGAGTGGTCACAGTATCGTGATTATCTGGATCATGAAGATCTTTTTTGTACAGTTCTTCTGTGTATTCTTGCCACCTCTTCTTAACATTTTCTGCTTCTGCTAGGTCCATACGATTTCTGTCCCTTATTGAGCCCATCTTTGCATGAAATATTCCCTTGGTACCTCTTAATTTTCTTGAAGTGATCTCTGTTCTTTCCCATTCTATTGTTTTCCTCTATTTCTTTGCACTGATCACTGAGGAAGGCTTTCTTATCTCTCCTTGCTATTCTTTGGAACTCGGCATTCAAATGGGTATATCTTTCCTTTTCTCCTTTGCTTTTTGCTTCTCTTCTTTTCACAGCTATTTGTAAGGCCTCCTCAGACAGCCATTTTGCCTTTTTGCATTTCTTTTTCTTGGGGATGGTCTTGCTACCTGTCTCCTGTACAATGTCATGAACCTCCGTCCATAGTTCATCAGGCACTCTATCAGATCTAGTCCCTTAAATCTATTTCTCACTTCCACTGTATAATCATTAGGGATTGATTTAATTTAGGTCATAGCTGAATGGTCTAGTGATTTTCCCTTCTTTCTTCAATTTAAGTCTGAATTTGGTAATAGAGGAGTTCATGATCTGAGCTACAGTCAGCTCCCGGTCTGGATTTTGCTGATTGTATAGAGCTTCTCCATCTTTGGCTGCAAAGAATATAATCATTCCGATTTCGGTGTTGACCATCTGGTGATGTCCATGTAGAGTCTTCTCTTGTTTTGTTGGAAGAGGGTATTTGCTATGACCAATGTGTTCTCTTGACAAAACTCTATGACTTGTTGATAGATGAAATTTAAAAAATATTTTCTCATCCTGTTTAAAATACAGATGAACTTAATTCCAAATGTTTAACAATTATTGATAGTTTATTAATAATTTAGAGAGACTGCTTTTTTATATTATAGTAATATTACAATTATACTTTCTATTGTATTGGCATTAGAATGTTAAGTGTATAAAATTGTTAGATTGTGACATAATACTCTCATTATTATGATATTTCAAACCCTAAATAAATTCAGTCGTAGGCATGTTGGCTGAAACTCCCCTTGGAGTAAAACTGAAACAAACTTAGAAGTCAGTACTTCTAAATACTTTTCTCCCCTAAAGCTTAATTGCCTTTAAAGTTGAAGAGAGAATATTTGCAGTAGAGTACCTCTGAGTTTAAGTTTAGTCTGTCACATTGCTTTCTCATATAAATGAAGGTATGTTTTTATAAATGAAGGTATGTTTTTAAATTATAAAACCTAACATTTGTGTTAATTTTAAAATGAGTTGTAGGGTTTTTAAGCTGTGTTCTTAGATATAGGCAGTTTCTTTGGATAAAAATTATGTATGTAGAAATTGTTGGTCATGGTTGAATGTCATAGTTTTTCCTTGATCAAAATTTATTGAAGATGTTTTAGTTTTATATAAAGTTAACTAAAATTTTTTAAAAATTATTTTTGGTAGCAGTTACTTAAAATCTACTCATACAGTTTTTTTTTGTTTTAAAACAAACAAGGTTCCACTTCCTCCTAATGGACAGATGCCAGGCTTTGGCCTTCTTCCTACACCTCCGTTTCCTCCCATGGCTCAGCCCGTGATTCCTCCAACTCCACCTGTGCAGCAGCCCTTCCAAACTTCCTTTCAGGCACAAAATGAGCCACTTACACAGAAGGCACATCAGGTAAAGCTTCATTCTCCAGTTGCTGATTATTTTTTGGTTCCCTTGATTTACAAGCAGATTCCTGCCTATTTGTTGGCTTTCTATCTTCAGTTTTGAATATGAAGAAAAACTATTAACTGTGGGCATATATTCACCTTTTCTGTGACCTGACTTATTCTTTTGGGAAGCGGACATAATAATACTATAAATTTTCATAGGGTTCATGAGGATTGAGATAGAATATGGAATGCTTAAACAGTGCCTAATTCATTGCTTTAGGTGATGGTTTGTTAACACAGTATGTTAACTTTCACAAAATAATTTCCAGAAGTAGATAAGTATTTCTTCTTTGTTTGTGAGCCATATGAAAAAAACTTTTTCCACTCATGCCCAGTCATCATTAAGCTAGTAATTAGGTCTCAAGTAATCAAAAGAGAACTTTCTGGGCAAGAGATTTGTAATTTAGCATTTTGTAAGTTTTTGGCCTCTTTTTTTCTATTTGTAATTTCCATTTTCTCCTTTAATGATGGGTTTTGTATTTTGTTTTTCTTTTTAAAGGAAATGGAAGTAGAACAACCTTGTATTCAAGAGGCTAAGCGGCACATATCTGATCACAGAAAGTCAAGATCTAGATCAGCATCCAGGTAGTTTATAGAAAATGTTAATCCAGATGTTCATGTTTTGAGAGACTTAGTATTTAAAATCAAGTTGGATTGTTTTTAGATGTATGGGTTTAATAAAATAACACTTAGTATGTTTGTGTGTATGAGTAGAATGGGGGCAGGAGACATATTAGTTTTAAAAAACTAAGTCATCTTAACCAGTATTTTTTCCCTCTGAGTTTCTCTAATGCCTGTTTACAGATATGCATGGAATTGTAAGGTTTATGTATTCAAAGTTCCTTTACCAATTTATCAAGCCCAAAAAAAAAAAGTGGAAAGAAAGTAAGGAATACTATAATCAGATCACATATTTTTAATTGCTACAGAAAAAAAGACTTTTCTGAGAAGATAGAGAATAGCATTCACAGCATATCTCTGTGATGACATTAGCTTTTTCATTACAAAGATGTCATTTAAAATAGTACTAGAGGTATCAAAGATGAGAGATACTTTTTTATAAGTTAGCAAACTTATCTTGTTTATCATATATATGTGCTTTCTAACTTTGTGCATATTAAAAATCCTTAAAATCAATTCCCTACTGCCAAATTCTTACACATCTTACAAATTCTTACATATCTTACATTAAATTCCCTAGTTGTATTTTTTTCTTCTTGTGATTAACACATGCTGAAGTTTTCTTTATTTCCGTATATTAATCCATTCTCCTTTGTCCTGAAAATATTAGGTCACCGAAAAGGAGGCGATCTCGATCTGGTTCTAGATCTCGAAGGTCTCGGCATCGACGTTCTCGATCTAGGTCCAGAGATAGACGCCGACATTCTCCTCGGTCTCGATCCCAAGAAAGACGAGATCGAGAAAAGGAAAGAGAACGCCGACAAAAAGGCCTTCCTCAGATCAAAGCAGAAACCGCAAGTGGTAAGTGAACGTTTAAAATTCACATTTCCTGCATTTTTTTTTCATGTCATAAGTTTTAAATGCTTTGTAACCAGTTAGCAAAATACTGCTTTATTGGGTCTTGTCTGTTTGTACTCTGGCGTATGCCTTTAGATTTGCTTTTGTACCTATAGCTGGCTGTGAAGCAGCAACGAGAAGTGAGCCAAACTAACAGTGATAAGTAATAGTGTGTCTTGAGTCAAGTGTATAAGATATAGTTGTTAACTAGTTCTGCACACTGAAGAAACGTGGGAGTGCCCCTCCAGAACAACTAATATCCTCTTACTTTATAAAGATACACAGTTTATAGGGTGTGTTAGCTTGCATTATTTCCTGAATTTCATGATGTGTTTAGAATATGTTTAATAATGTATAGTAGATATTCTTGATATAAGTCTATAGCTGTTAATAAAATTTTAATTGATAATATGACTTGGGCATATATAAAACTTCTGACTGCAGGTCTTATTATCTAGGACACAGCATGAAACAAAAATCATTACACTCGACAATTGAAAAGGGACAGCTACTTACAGTGAACAAAAGCACTGAATTGGTTGGTGATCAAGGTCTTTGGGATCAAGGCTTTAACTCCTTTGTTCACTTGCCAAGGGCATTCTTGGGCAAGATGCTGCTTCTCTGACTCTTTACATAGATGAAATCTTTAGATGTGTCTTCAAAAGACCAGTTTTTTCCCACCTCATCGGTTTACCTTTCACTATCCTGGTTCCTAGAATGTCGACATTCACTCTTGCCGTCTCTTGTTTGACCACTTCCAATTTACCTTGATTCATGGACCTGACATTCCAGGTTCCTATGCAATATTGATCTTTATAGCATCGGACTTTGCTTCTATCACCAGTCACATCCACAGCTGGGTATTCTTTTTGCTTTGGCTCCATCCCTTCATTCTTTCTGGAGTTATTTCTCCACTGATTTCCAGTAGCATATTGGGCACCTACTGACCTGGGTAGTAGGTCACATGCTAGTAAAGTAATGCTCAAAATTCTCCAAGCCAGGCTTCAGCAATATGTGAACCGTGAACTTCCTGATGTTCAAGCTGGTTTTCGAAAAGGCAGAGGAACCAGAGATCAAATTGCCAACATCCACTGGATCATGGAAAAAGCAAGAGAGTTCCAGAAAAACATCTATTTCTGCTTTACTGACCATGCCAAAGCCTTTGACTGTGTGGATCACAATAAACTGTGGAAAATTCTGAAAGAGATGGGAATACTAGACCACCTGATCTGCCTCTTGAGAAATTTGTATGCAGGTCAGGAAGCAACAGTTAGAACTGGACATGGAACAACAGACTAGTTCCAAATAGGAAAAGGAGTACGTCGAAGCTCTATATTGTCACCCTGCTTACTTAACTTACATGCAGAGTACATCATGAGAAACGCTGGACTGGAAGAAACACAAGCTGGAATCAAGATTGCCGGGAGAAATATCAATCACCTCAGATATGCAGATGACACCACCCTTATGGCAGAAAGTAAAGAGGAACTCAAAAGCCTCTTGATGAAAGTGAAAGTGGAGAGTGAAAAGGTTGGCTTAAAGCTCAACATTCAGAAAACAAAGATCATGGCATCCGGTCCCATCACTTCATGGGAAATAGATGGGGAAACAGTGTCAGACTTTATTTTTGGGGGCTCCAAAATCACTGCAGATGGTGACTGCAGCCATGAAATTAAAAGACGCTTACTCCTTGGAAGGAAAGTTATGTCCAACCTAGATAGCATATTCAAAAGCAGAGACATTACTTTGCCAACAGAGGTTCGTCTAGTCAAGGCTATGGTTTTTCCAGTGGTCATGTATGGATGTGAGAGTTGGACTGTGAAGAAGGCTGAGCGCCAAAGAATTGATGCTTTTGAACTGTGGTGTTGGAGAAGACTCTTGCGAGTCCCTTGGACTGCAAGGAGATCCAACCAGTCCATTCTGAAGGAGAGCAGCCCTGGGATTTCTTTGGAAGGAATGATGCTAAAGCTGAAACTCTAGTACTTTGGCCACCTCATGTGAAGAGTTGACTCATTGGAAAAGACTCTGATGCTGGGAGGGATTGGGGGCAAGAGGAGAAGGGGACGACAGAGAATGAGATAGCTGGATGGCATCACTGACTCGATGGACATGAGTCTGAGTGAACTCCGGGAGTTGGTGATGGACAGGGAGGCCTGGCGTGCTGCAATTCATGGGGTTGCAAAGAGTCGGACACAACTGAGCAACTGATCTTATCTGATCTGATCTGATCCTGGTTCCATTTCTGGAAGTACTACTGTAATTTTCTAGAATTTTTAAAACTTATATGGGGTTTTGGGCTTTCCAGGTGGCTCAGTGGTAAAGAATCTGCCTGTAGTTTCAGGAGACACAAGAGACCTGGATCATGAAGATCCCCTGGAGGAGGAAATGGCAACCCACTCCAGTATTCCTGCCTGGGAAATTCCATAGACAGAGGCGCCTGGTGGGCAACAGTCCATGGGATCAAAAAGAGTCGTACGGGACTGAGCAATTGAGCCGTAGCACATATGGTGCTTTATACTTAAACTTGTGGCTGTCATAATGTAACTCATGCATGTTTTCTGTAATGATTTTTTTCATTTAAAGTACAGAGCTGCTCAGTATGGAATGTGTATATTTTTATGATTATAATTTTATTTTAAGTTTGTAGTACTACACTCTGGGTGGGACAGCTGGACAAAAGGACTACTCAGCAGGATGTTGCCAGTCTTTTAGAAGAGTTTGGTCCAATTGAATCAATTAATGTGAGTATTTATTAAATTTCTTAACCACAGTAGATAGAAGTGGTTAATATTATTTTGCGAAATTAAGGACTTGAGACCTAAGTTAAAATTGGTCTAGGTTTGTAGAAGATGTGGCTGGAGTTGAGGTGTTTGTTCTAAGTTTTTGTTTAGCATTTTAAGTACATTTTTTGGATAACCAAATTTAATCTAAAATCTTTTTCTAAAAATGACTTTATATAACAAAGCTTGGGGCTGTAGATTGTTGATGATCGGCAGTTGAGACTAAACTGGAGCCACCAATTTTCAAATTTTTTTAAACTCCAGTTATAGAACACAGGCTCTGGAGGGTGCAGGGGATTGGAATTGAGGTTGTTGGAACTGACTGCCTAATATTATGTCTTGTTACTTTTTGGTTTTGTTATCATGTTTTATAATATTAAAATCTTTTGGAGCAGATGATTCCTCCCAGAGGTTGTGCCTATATTGTTATGGTTCATAGGCAAGATGCTTATCGTGCCCTGCAGAAACTGAGCCGAGGGAACTACAAAGTGAACCAGAAATCCATAAAGGTACTGTTTTATCATTTATAATTCATTTTTTTAAATGTAACATATATTATGAGACTTTTAAAAACTGTAGTTTTGGACACTGGGGTATTATTACATGTGCATCTTTTTTTTAAGAGGTTATCTCCTAAGAGTCACAATTTTAAACGCTAGGTATATGGTAGAATTTTGTCTTTTTTTTTTTTTTTTTTTTTTTTTTTTAAGTTTGCCATCTCAGAACTATGAAAAATAATCACTGAAGACAGAGGGAAAGATATAGGTACATGGGTGTTCTTCCTCTGAGGGGTCAGAGTCAGTGTTTCCTTAAAGTCCCAATACCCTGTTCTACACTTGGATTTCACTGCAAAAGGATTTTGTCTAATGTTGAGTAATTCTGATGTACCCAAGACTTTTAAAAGTGTTCCCTACTTTCTTATACCCAATCAGCCAGTCCCTGATAAAATTTTCCCTTTTCTCTTAGTTTTATGCTGTCTGAGTAGGGGTGATTGGAAGAGTGAGAAAGAAGGTCATTGACAGTCAGATTTCCTTCTAGGACAAACAAGAGTGGGATGAAAGGGTAACCAGATTCCTGGTGCCAAAGATACTTTGAGTGAGCCCCATGGGTAGCCAGGCCAGATTGTTCCCTTGCTGACCAAGTCTGAGTGATTGGAGAATCATGGGAAAGTTTATGACATTCTTCTCCCTTCCTTTTTATATTTTAACAAATGTTGAACTAGATTGCCTGGGCCCTAAACAAAGGAATAAAGGCAGATTATAAGCAGTATTGGGATGTAGAACTTGGTGTTACTTATATTCCATGGGACAAAGTCAAGCCTGAAGAACTGGAGAGTTTCTGTGAAGGAGGAATGTTGGACAGTGATACACTTAATCCAGGTAAAGTAGTATTTAATTTTTTTTAATGTATTTATTTCCTTGGTAGTACTATGACAAATGTTTATTCTTTGCCTTAGGAAATGTTTTTTGAGATTTTTCAAATACCCACTATGTGGGTGCTAGTCTCTCCATTATAAACTAAGGGAACAATGGTGAATAAGACAAATGTGGCCTTTGCCCTTATGCAACTTATATTTAGTGGGAGAGATGCAGACACAAATAATTACTGATGGTGGGGTTCATTATTCATTACAATATTAAGTGGATCTTAAGTAGACTTTTTCAGTGTAAAAAACTAACAGATCAGATGAGTCTTAAACTGAACGTTGTTAGTAAGATCCACTGCCTCATAATAATTTCTTTGAAAATGTTTAAATGTCCAGAGAAGCCATCAAAAGTAAACATGTAAGATGAGGAGATGCAGTTATTTGAAGCCTGGATATTAAAAACGCCATGTTGATAGTGGAATTTTCATTGGGGAAAATGCCAGCCTGTGGGGACATGACCTGGAGAATGAGAGATAGCAGGACAAAGAGGAGCACAGGATGGCATGGCAAAATAGAGTAAATATTTCACACATTACAGAACTTCAGTCAGGAGTACGGAGCTGGATTTGCCGCACACACCACCTCCTCCCTGCGCGTGCACAGCCCCTTCACTTACGGATAGAGCTAGGCGTTTCCGTTCAGGCAGACAGGTGTTGAAGGTCTGTGCTCTAGGTGTTCTGGGCGTCTCTGGTCCAGGATAAAAAGAACTCTGCTCCTCCCTCCCAGGGTCTTTGATCCAAAGACCTCCTCCTCCACCATTGTGGTTAAGAATAGAGACTTAAGAGCCGGATGTATCTGGGTTGAATCCCATCTCTGCCTCTGCCAAGTGTGTGTGACTTTGTTTTCCTCTCTCATAAAATGGGAATAATAATAAGTAGAACTGTTACATCTGTGTATATATGCATGTGTGTATGTAACAAAGGCTTACATTTTCAGTTTATAATTTTAAACGCAGAAATGATTTTTTTTAATGTTGATGATATTAAAATCAGAGAGCTTTCTGATTATATTTCTTTAACTCTTCATAGATTGGAAGGGAATTCCCAAGAAGCATGAAAACGAAGTTGCTCAAAATGGAGGAGCTGAAACCTCACACACAGAGCCAGTGTCGCCCACACCTAAGCCTCTGCCTGTGCCTGTGCCTCCTATTCCTGTTCCCACACCGATAACAGTACCGCCTCCACAGGTAAGAGTACTTGGGGCATTGTTGAAGCTTTCAAGCATCTAAAAGATACCTTTCTAAATCTTACTGGTGATGTATGTCTAGATTCATAGTCAAAAGATGTGAGTACATAGACGTACGTATTAATTTCTTATATATTGGTATGTCAGACCTAATATTTATAAATGCTTTCAAAAACCAGAGTAAATTTCATTTTGCCTTACATCTGCCCAGATTATTCAGTATCTTATTACCTCATAAACTTTTTGACCTGAAATGTGATTTTCCTGCTACATGTTAAGAGCTAAGTAACTAATGTGTTAGTAAGAATTAGAAGTATTTGATCCATACTTTCATGTGTGAGTCACTAGATTTTTCTTTTCTTTCAGTACCTTCTTTCCTCAGTTTCTCACATTAAAACTGAATAAGATAAATCTAAGCTATCTCAGGGCTGGGTTGCCTAGCTTCTTGATTTTTCTCAATGTTAGGAGAAAAGTACATGCTTTGGTACATTCTTAGCGGTGATATTTTATACATGGATTCCCCAAATTGGCACTCTTTACGCAACCTTTTGGATATGACTTCCAGTGCAGGTTTCAGTGTATGTCAGCACTCACTTAAAGAAACTTGACTAATCTGTTAAGATTGATACTTTTTTTTTTTAAGCAATAACTAAAGTGTTGGGTATGTATTAAATGTCAGGCATTAGCACTCAACATTTATTTATTCTCTAATCTCCATAATTATGTGAGGTTGGCACTTTTTCATCTTACAGATGAGTAAACTGAGGTCTGCAGAGTGTAGTGTAAGTCGCTTTCTCAGGGTCACAAGATGACTTAAAAGGGGGAACAGGCAGTTTGACCCCAGGAACTGTGATCTTAATCACAGTTAAGTGCAAATTACCTGGTAGCTTTTCTTAGAGTTGTATTCCTCAAACTTAATTGACCTGACCGTGATACATTTTTTAACATTAATATTCTGGCAGAACACCAGTGTAGGTGATGGTGAATCACAGTGTGGTATTTGCTTTGATAAGTATAGGGCAAACTGTGATTTCTGGAAATTCCGTGGTAGCTCAGTGGTTAGAACTCCATGCTCCCACTGCAGAGTTGCAGCTTCAATCCCTGGTGGGGGAACAAAGATCCTGCAAGCCACATGGAGCAAGCAGCCCAGAATTTTTAGAAAGGGGGAAAAGTATGTAGTTTCCATTGTTTTGGAGTGGGTACAGATTACCACTGTTATCTAATAAATGTATTCACATAATAAGCACAATTTAGAGATACTGGTTTTTTTCAGCAAGGTATTTTCTTTGTCTCTACCCACTATATGAGTGAGAGGGTGGCTAGATATGCGGCTTCATTTTCCTTTCTTTCTAGGTCCCACCACATCAGCCAGGACCTCCTGTAGTTGGTGCTCTCCAGCCACCTGCTTTCACGCCTCCTTTGGGAATTCCACCTCCAGGCTTTGGGCCTGGTGTTCCTCCTCCTCCACCTCCACCACCGTTTTTGCGCCCAGGATTCAACCCAATGCATCTGCCACCAGGTACACTAAGTTATTTGAGAAGATACTCTCTTTTAAGAGCCTGAAATAAAGTGACACAACTTAAGTTGGCATTGTTTTTCTTATTCTAGGTTTTCTTCCCCCTGGACCCCCACCTCCTATAACTCCACCAGTATCCATTCCTCCTCCTCACACTCCACCAATAAGCATCCCAAACTGTAAGCATGTTTTTCCTTTGTGTTCACTTGTCCTCTTGGAGTTGGGAGTAGGAGGGAGAATGGACCAGTAATAGGTTCTGTAGTATGGCAAAAGCATGTTAACCAGGGTGATAATTAATTATTCAGCTTCACATGTTGATGTAATTATATTCCTTAGCTACTATCGCTGGTATAAATGAAGACACTACAAAAGACTTATCTATTGGAAATCCCATTCCAACAGTGGTGTCTGGGGCTAGAGGAAACGCCGAGTCTGGTGACAGTGTGAAAATGTATGGCTCTGCTGTGCCACCTGCTGCACCCACGAATCTGCCTACCCCTCCTGTAACCCAGCCTGTTTCACTTCTTGGTAAGTTCATTTTTTTTATCATTAGTTTTCTTTCCCCTTCCCAAGTTAGGCTTTTTAGAAACAGTGTTCATTTTGGTAAATTATTCTCTGAGGCTGTTTTCCTTGGAGGAAGACCTTTCTTTTAAATATGTGTACATGGTCTTCACCAAGTCTACCCTTAAGAGACAGCCTCAAAAATGAAATCTTATTCGTTTCTCTGTCTTGAATAAAACTTTGGATTTGCACATCTTAATTTGGTATAAAAAAGTGATCAGACTAATCTCTATGAACAGGAATTGGTACATAGTCCATGATTAACAAAACCCCAGACATCCTGGCATAATAAGATACAGACTTTTTTTTAAGCAACATAGGTTTTTTTTCTGTCTGGATGAATTTTTATATATTTAAAATTCCTGGACTTTGATAGCATTCTCTGTAGGCTGGCAAAGAGACTACCTTTGATACATTGCAATAAAATGGCTTTGTTACCTGAGTGAGAGCTGCGCAGCCCGAGGCAGTGCTTTTCCACTGACCCCTCAGTTTCTTACAAGACTTAACCTGTTGTATTCTTTACCCACAACTCAACTTCTAAGGTCCAAGGAAGTGTGGTTTAGATTGTTCACATCTTTAAGAGGCCTTACCCTTGCTTGCTTGAATTTAAATGAATATGCCATATACTTGTTTCAAGTGTTAATAACAAATTAATTATATTTGAAGTGGTATTGCTAACTATAATTAACACTTGATTCTGATAATGGGTAGTTAATTTATCCTTACTATTGTAATGTTTCAATCCTGTGAACCCATTGTATGTTTTAAAGATGTGTGTTTGTGCACAAATGTTTGTTTTCCTAATCTTAGATTTTTTAAGGAAAGAGCCCTATACTCCTGGGATATAGGGCTGTGGGACATTGGTTTGTGATGTAGGATTTTTACTTTTCACCTGCAGTTTTCAGGACTGTTGGAAATTTTACTTTGTTGCGTGTACTACATTTATAATAAAAATTAATTTGTTTTTAAATGGCATGCTGTCTTCTGCCCTCTCCAAGACTGAGGTTAGGTTAATAATAAACTTGATTTTTATTTTAGTACACAGACTGAGTAATAGTAAAAGAGGATTTATGGTTAAACTTTGTCACAAGTAGTGTACAGTAGTCATTGTAATGATGCAAAATGATTTGTCTGATGGGGAAGTTGCTTAAGAGGTCTGTGCCCTGATGGAAGGCATAGTAGAAGGAACAGTAGTAGACTGGGAGCCAGGAAACCTCAGTATCTTTGGATCTCAGTTTTGTTACAAACCCCCCCCCCAGTATTTGTAATAAGATGATTATACAAGAATCATAGTGAATCTAAGTTGGGTAGAATTTTCTGATCACCCTCTTTCCTTCACCCCACACCCATGCCCCTGATTATGAATTCTCATTAAAATGAAATTTCCTACTCTGGTGTCCGTAGATATTAGGTCACCTGAGACTGTTTGCTTGCATTTGTGCTTTTTTTCTGGGTTTAGTAAATTCATTAAATCAGTGAAAAGATTTCATCATCTCTAAGACTTTGATAACCACTACTTTTGAACAACCTTCAAGAATAAATAACCCAGGGAGTTCCCCTGGTGGCCTGATGGTTAGGATTCCAGGCTTTCACTGCCGTGCCTTAGGTTCAGTCCCTGGGCTGGGAACCAAGATCCTGCAAGCCACAGGCACAGCCAAAAACAAAGAAGAATAAACAGCCTACCTTTTATTTAACATTTAGGCTTTGGAAACTCTGCCCTTAATTTCTCATCACTACTGAAATGTATAATTTAAACTCTCAGCCAACATGTGAAACAAAACATATCAAAGCTAGTCAGTGCTAGAAAAATAATCAAATTTCTTAGCATTTTTTGTTATGTAACATACCTGCTTAGATGTCCATCTCTTCCTACCCACCAGACCGGAAGCTCCATGAGAGAGGAACATTTATTATGTAAGTGGATGGATGGATGCTTTTCAGTGTAGGGCTGTTTATACTTCACCTCTATGATCTTTGTCCTTAACTTTTAAAACAAAAAATTTAGGGAATAAAGGTTGTTCCAGATCTGGAAAGGTTAAATTCTGATATAGCATAAAAATAAGAACAGTTTTGTTAAAATAAGCACTTTTAAGTAAAATGCAGTAGTTTTATTTGAATCATGAAAAAAATACACTTCTGTTTCCCTTCAATTAGAAATCTTGAAAAGAGTATCCCATGAATTTTGACCTTTTATAGAAGTGAGACTTTTTAATGTATATGCAAATAAAGGAGGATTTATCCAAAAGACTGATCACAATTCCATCATTTTGATAAAGGAATATAGTAATCACATGCGGTATTGTAGTACTAAAGGATCAGTTAAGTAGGTTGGATATTGTTGATGTCAACCGCGAAACAGAAGACTAGAACTAAGATGCTTTCATGTTTTCTCTTGGTGCTCTAATGTTTTCTCTTAAGATAATAAAAACCAACATTACACTATACAGAAAATTTTAAGCCTAGGAGGTGATACTTAAACTTCAGCTTCTTCATCTGTGAGACAAGAAATAAAAATGTTAAACCAGGGTGTTGGGATGATTCAGTTGGACTAACATAAACATATATAAACAGCTGACGTGGGGCCTGTCACAAAGTAGGCACTCAGTGAATAGTGGGTGCTTATTACAGGTAAGAAATATCATAGACAATATTTAGAATAAAGAAGAGTATTTATACTTGGAAATTCTAAAATTATATTACTGTACCTATAATTTATTTTAAATTGTTCTAATTGTCAGCAGGAGAAGTAGCTTGTTTAGGGAAGTATGTATCTTGGCATGGTTGCCTCAGATATTTTTACAGTATATTAAACCAGGTGATAAGTTCACATATATAGACATTCCATCATGGCTTAGTGATAAAATGTGTATTGGTTATATAGTAGTGGCATTTCATTTAAATAGCATGATATGGTATCTGTATTTATCCTATTAGTGATACTCAAATTGTTTTCTTAAAATGAAAGGTAAATATATCCTTGAGAGTTAACTGAGTTCTTGGATCTTAATTTCTGAAATGTGGCAATGATATTTTTAAACTAGAGGGGCCAGTAAAATGTTCAACAGATATTCCAAAATTCTGTTGTGGGCCTTGGTTATGAAGGAGGCAGTGGGGTGCTTTAAGGATGGTTTGGTTTAAAGAGTTTTCTGAATGATCAGACTTAAGTTTAGGTGTTAGTTTGGAAGTGATGACTCTCTGTTTCTGGAATTGGGCTGAGGTAGCCCACACCACCAGATTTATAGAGAACCACCTCCATCTTCTAGAGATTTTTATTGTTTTAGTAACCGATAATCTGAAAACATAAAAACTATTTGATGCACAATAATAACTCATTACTTGATTTTAAAGGAATCTGTGCTTAATACCTCACACTCCCAAGTAGCTTGCTAGAGCAGTGGTCATTTCATTAAAGTTAATAGTTCATAGTTGTTGACCATTTAGAAGAGAAGGAATATGAAAGATGATAGCAATTCAGTACATTCTCTTTACTGTATAAGTGTATGTATTTATTACTTTTCCAAATTTATGTATAACATGTATCTCTCATACGATGTACAACATATTCTTATTTAAAATTTCATTGTAATGTGAAATTTGGGTTACTTTGGTGTTCCAAACAATAAAAAAATACACAAAAAAAATGTTTGTTTGTGTTACATATCTATTGTGTTACCAGCATATCCAAAATATCTTTTCAAGGAAGAAATTAAGCTAAGTCAGACTCATTGCTATTGTGCAAAATTAAAGTCTCTTCTCTTGTCAGGTACATACATTCATTAATTATTATTATACAGAGATTCTCCCCGGTTTTGTCACAGTGCTATAAATGATGGTGAACTTTATAAGTAAGAATTGGGTATGTGTTAGATTGCTTCTTTTTGATAATATTTGTTACCAAAGATTTAAAGCACAAGTCACAGGTCAGTGGCCTACAAGCTGAATTGCTAGACAGTAGTATGATGTATTTCGAGCTTGATTTTTCACACTTCCTTGCCTGGCGTTTGATTTTCCGAAATGTGAACACGTCAAGAATTATGTAGACCAAATTGGTTTGTAAATTAAACAGTTATATTTGCTTTTATGCCATAGCTGTGACCTTAATACTGTCTTGAAGATGAACAATTTTATTGTCAACTTCTGTAATTCCACTTCATTCTTGAACAGTGCTGGGATTAGGGGCTTCAACTCCCGTGCAGTTGAAAATCCACTTTAAATTTTATAGTTGGCCCTCAGTAACCGAGGTCCCACATCTGTAGATTCAACCAACTACATACCCTGTAGTATATATTTACTGGGAAAGCAGTCTGTGTAAGTGGGTCTGTCCAGTTCAAATCTGTTTTTCAAGGGTCAACTGTGCTTTAAAATTGATATTTTAAGTTGTGATTTCACTTAGCTTTAGAGTTTTCTCCCCAGAATTTTGATTTTTTGATAATTTTTAATATTTTAAATTAGAACATTAGAGCACCAATCTAATAGTGTGAATAACATTTAAAGGAATTCTGAAGAAAATTCTCAATGTTTTTTTAATGGTAATGTCTTAATTTTTAAAACAGTTTGCATTTTAATTTTTTTCTTATTGTAGACTTGGTTATGATGTTGGTTATATTAAATTATAACCTAGAGGGGTCTACCAAATGTTCCTTTGTCCTATAAAAGTGTTCTTTGAAAGCTTTAAAATATTTGAATTGGTACTCTAAATATTGCGTTTTATTATTCCACTAGTGTTTTATACTTAGAAATGCTTCCAAAATACTCAACACAGTGTTTCTTTCAACTTTGTATAAAAAACATTGTTCAATGAATGATTAATAGTGATCAATCCACAACAAATACTTACTTTGGGTATGAATTTATACATGAGTATACTGTATTTTCTCAGAAGGTGAAGCACTTCAAACAAAACCTTGGGAAAGTCTTGCACAAAAACGTGAAAGGTGCTTATCACATTGTCTCCATCTCTGTCTGCACCTTCTAGGCTGCAGAACTCCAACCTAAAGAGTCTTTTTAATTTAAACCTGACAGCTTTTGGGGCCGAAGGAAGGTAGGAGGGACAGAAACTCTGGGCTCTAGATTGATTTTTGGTAGACAAGTATAATGCTATGAAGAATTGCAGGTAAGATTTTTTCCAGATAACACTGAGAATTATGGATGATCTCATTCAGTGATGGATTACCAGTATATCCCAGACTTCTTGACTCCAGTAGTACAACTCCTAACTCCAAGTCACACCTGTTATGCTTCTGTATACAAACTGAAATTCTAAAAAGCAACTATAAAAGATCTATAGGAAAATTGACCAAACCTTATTGTAGATTGTTTTGAAAAAAAAAAAAAAAAAAAAAAAAAACACCAAGAAGTCATTTTTAAGAGATAATGGCTTCTGGTTTTTTCATTTAAAATTAGGGTTTTCATGTCCTATGCCATGCTAAAAATAGATATACGTCTTAGTGTACTTACACTATATATTATTGAAACTCAAATTTCTTTTAAGTCTTTGCTACCATACCTTTTTTTTCTTTTTTTGGTGTAGTAATGTATAATGCAATGTAACATGTGCTCTCTCTCTCATTCTTAAAAAACTAGCTCATTTTTTTCATTCTCCCCAGCTCCCAACACAGTACCTGCTAGAAGAATCACCTGGGAGTCTCTTCAGAATAATTATGCCCTATTTGTTATTAATTGGTGAATCTAGGCAAAGGAGATACATGTTTGGGTTGTACTATTATTTCAATTTCCTGAAGGTCTGTAGTTTAAAAGAAACAAGACAGCTTTCAATGGTTCAACAACCATATATCTGTATGCCTAGAGGCTCTCAGGGCGTTGATGGGAGAGAGAAGAGTGGCTGGTATATCTTTTTCCTTGTGTGAACAGATTTCGAATTAGGTTCATGCACAGTGCCACAGTGGCATTCTTTTGGAATCAAAAAAGGTGGAACTGCAACTGGGAGCGGAAAAGGAGGTTGTGAAAGAACATTGCAGCTTTTCTCAAAATAAATTTCAGGCCTTCATAGGTAAGGAAAGAGACCACCATGGGGAGAGACTGTTTTTGCCCCCTGAGAGGTATCTTGTCTATGAGTTTAGTTGTCAGTTTATGCCACCACCATACATTTATATGTTCAACATGTTTACTCCCAATACCTACTGTGGACCAGGCACTGTTCTGGGTACTAGAGATACCTGAATGACAAGAGAAGGCCTGTCTTCCTGGAGCTTACATTCTAGCAGGGACTTAGATAAATAAGTAAACTAATAATTTCACATGAAGATATTCCTGTGAAGAGAATAAAGCAGAGAACGGGATTGGAGGGATGTCGTGTAAAGTGTACTGTTTTGAATAAAATGGCTGGAGAAGGCTTCTGAGGAGGTAATATAGAGAGGAATAATAAGAGGAAAGAGTCATGTAGATACAGAGGAAGAACATCTCATTTAGAGAAGACAGAAGGGGAGCCTGGACTGAGAACAAACTACAGAGGGCTGTAGGGCTGGAACAAGGTGAACATAAGAGCAGCCGTGATGAGTTCAGAGCTAGTGACCAAGGGTCAGTCAGGAGTGCAACAGGAAGTGTAGGTTTGAACACTGTTGTGAACTAGTTTCCATTTTTCAAAGGATTGTATATGGCAGTTCTGGAGAAAGCAAACTGCAAGAGTTGGTAAGAGTGGAATGAGGGGACTATTTTGGATGAAGATAGAGCCTTTAAAGTGACTCTCCTAACTTACATACGTGAGAGAAGAGCCAAGAATGACTATGTTTTGTTGTTTGGTTTTTTTTTAACCTGAGCATTTGGTAGTGTAATCGCCATTCCTGAAATGGGAAAATCTCAAAGAGGCGTGGGTTTAGGGTGAGGATGTCAAGTTAAATATGTTGGATTTTGACATTTAGGTGCAGATGTCAGCTAAACAACTGGTAAAGATAAGTTCTGGTGTTGTCAGCAAATATAAACGACATTTACAGCCACCAGTCGTGAAATTACCTAGGGAGGGGATGTAGTGCGAGGGATGAGCCCAGGAATACTGCAGCATTTAGCAGTTGAAAATACAGTATGGAGAACTAAGAGTTTGTGTGTATCAATCATTTAAGCCTTACAATTCTCTGAAGTTGACACAGTTATCCCCATTTTGTAGATAGAGCGTAAGAGGCATAAAGAGATGAAATAACCTGCCCAAGGTCACAGCTCCAAGTGGCAGTGCCTAGAATTCAAGGTACCCTCGTTCCAACACCCATGCTTTTAGCCACTGTCCTGTGCTGTTCCATCCAGCAAAGGCACAGCCAGGGAGCTAGGAAACAGTAGAGGGAGGTACTCTGGAAGCTGAGTAAAGGAAAGTTCCTAGGGAGGAGGGAGACGGCAACCGTCACAGGCCATTGTTGGGTCAAAGAGGAGTGCTGAGACTTGCCAACTGGATTTAGCAAAACGAAAGCTTCTGGGTGACTTTGGGAAATGTGGTTTTATTGGAGTGATGGGTTCAAAAGCCTGTATAAGTGTGTGTGTGTGTGTGTATATATATATATATATATAGGAGAGAAGGAGAGATGAGGCAGTGGTACAGTGATTCTGGACATCCTACTCTGAGGAGATGTGCCATATGGGGGAACATTAAAATGGGGGTGAGAGCTGAAGGGAAATCCACAGCGAGGGAGGGATTTTTTGTTTTTATTTCTAAAAGATAGACAAAACTCCAGCATGTTATTACTGGAAAACCCGGGACGGGAAATTTTTGATGCAGCAAAAAAGAGAGATTTGCTAGGTTGATATTCTTAGGTAGATGAGAGGGGAGCCTAGGTTTGGGGTTTGAGTGTGGGGCTTCATTTAGCCTTTGGAACACATGTTCCAAACATGTTCACAGACGGAAGGAGCAATACGGATACAGGTGCAGGTAAAGGGTAGGTTTGGTGGTAGGTGGGTGGATGAAAAAGTCTTTCTAAATGCCTTCTTTTAATGCTATACCAACTAGGATAAATAAAACTTATTTCCATTTAACATTACTTGGTAATGAAATGAAGTACTTTGGATGGGCCTTGAAAAGATACGCTAAGTGGAAGAATCTAGTCACAGAGGGTCGTGTATTGTATGATTCCACTTACATGAAATGTCCAGAATAGCCAAGTCCATAGAGACAGGAAATGGGATGTATGGTTGCCTGGAGGTTGGGGGGAAATGGGGAATGGTAGTTAATGAATACAGGGTTTCTTTTTGAGATGATAAAAATTGTTCTAAAATTTATTTTGATGGTTGCCGAACTCTGAATATATTTAAAAACATTGAACTACACCCTTTACATGGGTGAATTGTAGGCTATATGAATTTTACCTCTCAAAAGCTATATAAAACCAACCAGGTAAGGGCAGACAATTAAGGAAAAATGAACATTTGAAACAGATACCTAGAAGCATATGAATGTGAATTGACTCACGAAATTAGAATTGGTGGCCAGGATTAAGGGAGAATTTGTGGTTGTAGTTACAAATAAAATGAGGCCAGTCAGCATGTTGGGGGTGGTGCCCAGCCATATTCAGGTGCAGATTAGGTAGAAGAGTTGCATTTAAAACCAATTTCTGAGCAGCATGGTGAGGGAGAACCATGGACTCCCAAGACAGGTAAGGAGGAAAGGAAAGACGTTGCGGGCATGGGGAACATGATCCTAGTGGGATTGACGGTTGTTTGGGGCACTTGAAAATGAGAATTTTGAAGTAACGAAGTTGCTTCTGATGAAAAGTCCAGGACTTCCCAGAGGTATTGGCTGTGGTAGAATGAAAGACAAGATGATTGGTGGAGAAGAGGCAGAAGAACCATCCTTTCTGCTGATTGGCCTTTTCAGATGTTCCCTCTGCCCTTCCTCCCCTTGCTTTCCCCCCTTTCCTTCTTCACATAGCAGATCCTTGTTTTAAAAAAAAAAATCCAACTTAAATTTACATCATCTGTGAAAGAATACAACTAACACATTCAGCTGGTCTCTGCCACAGTAAATAAGTCAAGCCTTATTCTGAGATTTCAAGGTCCACACTGGTCCCCAACCATATCAACCTTCCCCTCCCACACCACCCCTTTAGCCTTTTAACATACTTGTTTCTTATTTCCCATGATCACCAACATCTTTGCTATAGAAAGCAGTGGCATCTCTCTAATCTTGATACTTGTTTTTTAGTTGTGGAACAGTTGAGGGCTTTTTGACTCATAGGAAATAGCCTTGGCTATTTAAACTCCAATGAGTTTCTTCCCCAGTGGCTTGGACGTTAAAGAATCCACCTGCAATGCAGGAGACCCAAGTTTGATCTCTGGGTCAGGAGGACCCCCTGGAGGAGGGTATGGCAACCCACTCCAGTATTCTTGCCTGGAGAATTCCATGGACAGGAGAGCCTGGCGGGCTACAATTCATGGGGTCGCAAAGAGTCCAACATGACTGAAGTGACTTAGCGCACACGCACGAGTTTCTTCTTCTCCTTGAATTTAAATAATTTGTCTGCCTTAAAATCTTGCTGTATTAGAAAATTTGGAGTTTTCTATCTACTGTGCTGTTTCCCCAGGTCTGAATTCCTCCCTTTTTTGTTTCATCCATATTCTGGATAAGTTAACACCATGACTCTTAATCTTCTGGGCTCTATACATTTAATCAATCTCTTGAGCACATTTCCATCAGGTGTAGCCCAGGCCTCTCCAACCCTCAGTGTTACCATGTGAAGTTTGTCGTCTCTCTCCAAAAATTGCTTCTGTTATTAAATTTCTGCATTGCACAGATGCCTCCATCCTCTCATTCAAAGCAGAGAGCTGTGTTCCTCCAGCTCTTGGATTCTTCCGGTCCTGCTGTTGAAAAGCTTAAATGTTCCTCCTTCTCTAGCACCTCTTTCAGTTGTCTCTCACCTCTGTCCCCTGGATTCTTGAAATAAGAGCCTCACTACTCTCTAGTATCCTCCCTCCTCCCCCTTCTTGCTTTCCTCAGGAAGAGGGATTTTCCAAAAACGAACATAGGACCATCCCTGCTAAAAATCCCTGTGTGGTTTTCCCACCTCTCTAGATCAGTCCAAGTTCCTTATCACGCATGGAAGACCTGGATGCCCCAGCCTACCTTGTTCAGCCTCACACATCTCCTCTTTTTTTCTTTTTCTAATTTTTAATTGATAGCGATTTATATTTGTACAGATTCTAGCTGCTTCAATAATAAACCTCACCTCGATTTTCATTCAAAAGACATTCTGCTGCAATAACAGCACACTTTACTGCTTCAGCTTGCTAATAGGCCTTTTCAGCAGCGCCATCCTCTTGATCGTAACATCCTTCCTTCCTAATGTTGGCCTGAATGTTTTTCTCTTCTGCTGACACCTAATTCAGACATGTCATGGGACTCCTGCTCATTTTCACACACACCAACTTGTATCAGTTTTACTTTTGTCACCATCCTAGTGTGTGCCATCTCTTAGAGCAATTAACATTTGTTTCTACTAGGCTGTATTCTGTTTGAAGGAAAAGATGATTATTTTTAGTCCTTATATCCCCAGCACATGCTTCCCTGGTGGCTCAGTGTTAAAGAATCCACCTGCCAATGCATGTTTGATCCCTGAGTTGGAAAATTCCCCTGGAGAACGAAATGGCAACCCACTCCAGTTTTCTTGCCTGAGAAATCCCATGGACAAAGGAGCCTGGCAGGCAACAGTCCACAGGGTAGACACAGGTTGGGACACAGCCACTAAAGAACAACATCCCCAGCACAGTAAATGTGGTAACAATGTAAAAAAAGCTTCGATGGTCAACATACCTATGGGTGAATTTTTTTTTTTTTTTGAAGTTTGTAACTCTGGAAAACTTGTCCATGGTATATTGCACATCAAACTTTGAAATAAAATGAATAATTACGTTGAATGTCCTTTAGACCTGGGGAACTCACTACATATCCACTGGTGTGTGTGTAACATCAGCTTTCCTAATGAAAATGAAATTCAGCTGTTATCCCTACCAGGAACTTATACCACCTGATATATTTTTTTAATCAAATGTAACTTTAATTAAAAGAAGTACTTTTTTGTTCACTGCAGAACAACAACAGATGAGCAAAAAAATCAGTAATTCTACCACTTGTGTATTTTGAAGGCCAACATTTGAAACTATGGAAATACTGTCAGAGGAGTCTGTACTTTGTTGGCCCATAAAGGGTTAAAGGGAAATCAGCTTATTTATGAAAGAGAAAAATTATTTGAGTGTATAATATTTTAAGTAAACCCCAAATATCCACATGTGTTAGATAGATAAATTAGGCAATGGGTTTTTTTCTTTATAAAAATACGCTTTGGGGAATTCCCTGGTGGTCCAGTTGTTAGGACCCTGCATTCACTGCCATGGGCTCTGGTTCAATACCTTGTTGGGGAACTAAGATCCCAAAAGCTTTATGTCGTGGCCAAAAATTAAAAATAAATTAAAAAAAAATTTGTTTGTAGGAGGTTTCATTATATGGGACTTCCCTGGTGGTCCAGTGGCTGAGACTTCACTCTCCCAGTGCAGGGGCTTGGGGTTCAGTCCCTGGCCAGGGTACTAGATCCCACATGCCACAACTAAAGATCCGGTTTGACAAGATAAATATTTATTTATATATATATATATATATATATATGCATGCATGTACTGTAAAAGTTAACCCTGTTAAGTCAGTCTGTATGTACCCTCAGATGCATGTTACAAAGAACTTAGAAATGCGTTCCTAGAGATGGGTTTACCAAGAATCATTGCCCATTTGATCTCTGTACAAAGATAGAGGTTGGCTTTTGGCAGCTGTCAAATTGGTAGTTGAGGAAGCCATCAGTATTCCCATTGTCCTGCAAAGGTCTGTTTCCTCTTAAAGATTCATCTGAACTTAATTCTTTTGTTATAAGATACTTTTAATCCCTTCCCCATCCCTGTAGTGTAATTTAAAACTTGCTATTGGCCCCTTGAGCTTATAGTTAGGTACTAGAATGTGCCACACCAAGTCTTTTAACAGAGTAAACATTTATCATTTTTATCCTTGAGTAAAAGCTGGTGGGAAATGAAAATTTTATTTAGGTGCTTCTGTATATGATAAACTATTGAAAGAGACTGTACATGGGTACATACACTTTATGTTGCTTGTTTTGAGTTAAAGTCCACAAGTGTTGGTACTGTATGATTTCTTTAAAAAGTGGGAGCAAGGAAATAACCTTAGATGCCGGGTTGTCTCACTATATGGTCCAGTCTCAGTAAATGTACAGTAAGTGGCATCAAGAAAGTTTGCTGTGAATTTCATATCATTCTGAGGTAGAGTATAAGTTCTGTATTATGCTCACTGTCTGGGATTTTCTTAAGAGTGTGAAGAGTCTATGAAGGGCTGAGGTCTTTGCCTCATTCATCCAGTTCATCATTTGTGGGTTTTCATTATGGTAATTAACATTTTCTTAGGCCTGGTATATGGAAGCTTAATTGCTTTCAATTACCAAACTGCTTGACTCTAAACTGTGGTGGATATTGGGGGACCAGGAGAGGCTAATAAAATCTTAATGATCAGAAATACAAAACATAGTGTTTTTGCAAGGTGAAATACTTAGTGTTAAGACATTTACCATCTGTCAGAATAGATGTGTAGAATAATAACTGCAGCACTTAGCAATGTGCCAAGCTCTTAGCTCATGCTTAAGTGTTTTATCCCATTTAATATCAGCAAAAAGCAGGTATTATTATCTGTATTTCTGAGGCATGTGTCCAGGGTCACTCCTGTGTGAGGTTTTTTTCACCAAATGTTTCTCTTTAAGCATTTAAAAGAAGGTGCTCTAAGTAAAGTGATAAGAGTTATAACTTCATGTTAAGAGTTATAACTGATACACGTACATTTTCAGTCCACTCTTTTTAGTTCTTAAGTCTGACAGAGTAGTATTGGACCATATGTTCAGAGGAGCAAAAACTGAAGTAGAAATTCTTGTCTTCCATATTAGTAATAATTGTGTATACAGAAAATCTATTGTTAGGATTTAGTAGGACTTCCTTAAATGTTTGCTAAAGTGAGTGGGAGGAAGTGATTGAAACTGTAAACATAAAATAACATGATGTTGGGGATGGGGGAAAGATGCAAAAGTATTGGGTTTGCTTTCAGGTTATTTTTCTGTCAGTGTTGCACAAGCATTTCTCTCACCATTGCCACCTGATAGTCATAACCTACAACTTGCCAAAGACATCTCTGCAGTATGTGAGGAGCCCTTCTGATAATACCTGAACGTTTTCCTTTTTAGAGTAACTTGTTGTATTGTTAATATTTGCAGAGAAATGAGAGAGGTGATGATACCTGTTACTTAATTAAGTTGTGAAACAAATCCTCTTTTTCTGTATCATACATGATGGGTTGAATTTGACTGTTACACTAAAGCATAAGTAAAATGCCTCCTGTAAGTAGGAAATAAGACCAGTAGTCATTGTCACTTTCAGCAGCACTAACTTTTATCAGTCTTGCCATCTTCGGGAAAATGAATAGAAGGTGAATAGCTGAGCACTCAGCATAGTTCAGCAGTCATTTTGGCATAGCAGTTCACATGTTATGCTGTGCTTTAAAAAGAGACTTGTGAAAACAAACTCACCGTTCTTGTGTTGATCTTTGTTTTACAAGCATTAGTGTTTTCAATCCATGGGTTGGGAAGATCCCCTGGAGAAGGAAAAGGGCAACGCATTCCAGTTGACCGAGTCTGCCTGCAGTGCACGAGGCCAGGGTTCAATTCCGGGGTCCGGGAGATCCCCTGGAGAAGGATATGGCAACCCACTCCAGTATTCTTGACTGGAAAATCCCATGGAGAGAGGAGCCTGGCGGTCTATACAGTTCAGTTAACATTATAATACTGGACCACCACCAGTATTCTTGCCTGAAAAATTCTAAGAGGAGCCTGGCAGGCTATAGTCCATGGGGTCACAAAGCGGCTGAGCAACTGAGCACATGACTGCACGTTAACTACGTAAAGCATTTTAGTGTCATAGACTCAAAGAAACCTCCCTCTTCACTGGATTTTCTGGGTCATTGACCCCATTTTTTTCTCATAGAAAGTCAAAGTAAGACTTAGAGTAAAAAATTTCTAAGAGTACACCTGAAATAAGTTTCAGTTGGCTCAGCTAGTTCATTTCTTTATCTCATTAGGACATAGTACATTGTGTTTCTCAAGTATTTTGAGTGGTAAAACAGCTGCTAATCAGGGCTGTGCGGAAGGATGTTTAGATATACTTTTTCCAAAATGTGGTATATTAGTCTCCTTATGTGACATATTTGGACCTCTACCTGTATTAGGTAGGTGTGTGTACATAACTGTATAATGTATCTTTAGGACTGCTTGCCGTGGATTGTTGCTGGGACTTCACATTGAGTTTCTCCTGGGTAGACTGGCAAACAGTATGACATTGGAAGATTGTGAATTTCATTTTGCTCCAAGCACCACAGGAAACAGCTGAAAATAGAATATGCCGTCTTCTGTGTTGCTTTATTTACAGTCTCATTTTTATTGCCTCATTAGGTACACAAGGAGTTGCACCAGGTCCCGTCATTGGGCTCCAGGCCCCATCCACTGGTCTTCTCGGTGCCCGACCTGGCCTGATCCCACTCCAGCGCCCGCCGGGAATGCCTCCACCTCACTTACAGCGGTTTCCCTTGATGCCACCTCGGCCCATGCCTCCACACATGATGCACCGAGGTCCACCACCAGGCCCGGGGGGCTTCGGAATGCCTCCGCCTCATGGAATGAAAGGCCCATTCCCACCCCACGGCCCCTTCGTCAGGCCTGGCGGGATGCCAGGGCTCGGGGGCCCGGGGCCGGGCCCGGGGGGTCCTGAGGACCGAGACGGAAGGCAGCCGCCGCCGCAGCAGCAGCAGCAGCAGCAGCAGCCACCTGCACAGCCGCCGCCGCAGCAGCCGCCGCCAGCCCAGCAGCCGCCGCCGGCTCAGCAGCAGCCACAGCCGTTCAGAAATGACAGCAGGCAGCAGCAGTTCAATTCAGGTAGAGACCAAGAAAGGTTTGGAAGAAGATCCTTTGGAAATAGGGTGGAGAATGACCGGGAACGGTACGGGAACCGTAACGATGATCGAGAGAATAGTAACCGTGAGAGGAGAGAGTGGGGAAGGAGGAGCCCCGACCGGGACAGGCACAGAGACTTGGAAGACAGGAATAGACGTTCTAGCGGGCATCGAGACAGAGAGAGAGATTCTAGAGATAGAGAGTCTCGTAGAGAGAAGGAAGAAAACCGAGGCAAGGAGAAGCCCGAGGTGGCAGACAGGGCAGGCAGTAACAAGACCGTGGAACCTCCCATTAGCCAAGCGGGAAACGTAGACACTGTTTCAGAACTTCCTAAGGGGGAGCCTGGGCCTGCAGTCGCAAAGCCTTCTGAAGAGTTACCTGCTGAGGCTACCTCATCCGTCAACCCCGAGAAGGACCCCGGCTCAGCAGCAGAGGCTCCTCGTTAAGAGAGACTGGGATCTGTCGGATATGACAGCAACACAGGAGGGTAGGGCTTGGGGTGTACAGATGCTGTATTATACCTGCTCCCGCTATGTCACAGCCCCGCAGTAGTTGGTGGGAGCTGTAAGCAATTTGATTGCTTCCCTTCTATTTAAAAATAGCCACAAAATAACAACAAAAAAATACTGAAAATATGAATAAATATTACCCTTTTTGCTGTAACTTTTTAAAAGTTTTGACTTTAAAAAGTTTACAAATCGTAATTAGAAGTGCTCTCTATTTTTTTTTTTTTTTAATTTAAGACAAGGTAACGGTGAAAGCTCCTCAAAAAACAATAGGGATGTTTTTAATAAACTCTATTTTCGTAACAAACTTTAACGTGTGCTATTCTTCCTACACTGCATTAAGGTGGAAAAGGACTGTTCATCGAAGTTTGAGCGGTTAATGCTGTATTAGTCTAAATTAGACGTGTTGATTTTATGGAAACAGACATCTTTATGTAGTTATTTTCAAACACTTCATCTGTAATACTTTTGATTTTTAGCATTTCAATCTTAAGGCAAAAGTTAGTGGTTTTAATGTTAACTGAAAAGCTTGAGTTTTGGGATTCAATCAAGGTGTTCTCCTCCTCCCCACCCGCCACCCATTGGCTTTGTGATAAATGTTGCCCTAAATAATTGGTAAAAGAAATTCTTTGCTAAGGGAACATTGGACCCCAACATTGCCAATTGTACTATAAATTATTGCCTGGGTATTACTTCTTTAGAAGGCTGGTTGTCTTTCTTACCATCCCATTAAATTTTTCAAAAAGGTGAAAGAAAATCAAGGTTAGTGTCTGCAGCTTTAAAAGCTTCTTGTCTCATCTGTTTAAGAACTTAAATGCAGCCCCCACTGTTTCTATAACCCTTGCCTGTTGCCTCTCTTTTCCCCTGCTGAGCAGAGGTAAACTGAGCTTTTCAGCCCTGCAAAGTACTCGCTCTTCTTTAAAATAATTGGGTTAACTAGGAAGAACAGTTGTGAGTTATCCAAGAACTGTTACATGAAGACATTCAAAGGGAAATCAAACCTGTACCTGAAGTAGTACAGAGAAGCGGTTACATAAAGCTGCTGAGCCAGTGCCAAGGAAAAGACCAACCGTTAACACAACCCAGGTATTTATGGCCTTGAAGCCCTTTTCTCCTTAAATTATGGATCTAAACTGTCCTAGTTTGTGTGCTGGTACAGGTTCTTCACCCTCATCCCGAGGCCAAGCTGCTTTATTTGGTTTTGAGTTTTCTGCAGCAAGATCCTTAATGGGTGGTGGGGGGAAAGGTACCTAGGGCAACGTTTGGAAAATAACAGAAAATCCCGTTTCACATATGTAGACCTGAGTTATAAGCTTACCCTGGTGTATGTTGGCCCACTGAGTGTCAAAAGGCCTAGCTGAAACTGCTTCTGGAAATAGACATCTGATTAGTGTTCGGGTTTCAAGGAAACAGTCCAGTATTTCCAATTGAAAGTATTAAGGTCACCCTATTTGCTCATGACAAAACCCCAGAAGTATTAAGTGGTAGTAATTACATTTGAGGCTTTAAAGACCCAAGCAAGTCCATTTATGTAACAAACTGTACCTTAAGAAATGTTAGTGTTGGTTTTTAAATTCCCTACCTGATGGTCATCTTAACTGTTAATTTGTGAGCATACTGTTATCACCAACTTAAAACTTTGAATACACTACATTTATTTTTCTAAATTAGCTTTTCCTCTCCAAGTGATCTTCACTTGCTAAAGTCCAACCAAAACAGTTGCTTATTTCTGGCTTCTCTGTCAAATACCCTATAATTTTCAATTAATAAACTATAACCCACAGTCAAACCTGTGTTAAGATCAACACTTCATTTTAAAGCATTCTTCTATAGGCATACGTGTTTAGAGAAACAGACTTGAATTACTAATTGGGTGTAGAAATTCTTGTATTTAAACGGGCAGAACCCACAACTAAGTCATTTCTTTGCTTCCACCTTACAGTGGGTATAATGTATTTCTTTAAAGGGTATATCTGAAAGCAGGTTGTGCCAAACTCTACTGTTATTAGAAATAAGTGGCCATGGGTCTATAAAAATGGGAGTATGTGCCATTTTGACAGGTAGGTAAATTAATCTTACTCTTTGCTAAGGCTGTAACTTGCCATTTACAATTTCACTAAGTTATCAAAGGGTTCTCTTAAATTGTAAACAGCTACTTTTTAAGTTACCACCTTAACTTCCCTAAAGCTAAGAATGGCCTATTTGTCTGAGATTAAAGTTCAGCTTAGTCTTAGCTAATTTTACCAGTCGCTAAAATTTTAACATTTGAATGATCTCATTTAAAAACACTTTCAAAAAAAAGTTCTATAAGATAGTTAATACCCGTCAACATATTACTAAGAGATTTAGTAATAATTCACGCTCTATGTATGAATATCAAGTTAATTTAGAATTTCAATTTAAATACTTCAACAGGCTCAAAATACAGTGCCACAGAGAATGTTTATTGCAGGCTTGAGAGAATCGAAGAAATTCAGACAAATAATATACACGGGATTAAGTCTGGCAAAATACAGAGATCAATGAAACAGACATTTTAATTGCATATGAGTTTTATAAAATTATACAAATCTTTCAAGTGATCATAAGTCAGTTCTCATTACAGGTACTTAAAGCAATTTTTAAAAAGTCACACAAATTACACTTTAAGTTTACAGTGTTAAATGCTTATCAAGTTAAATTTCTACAACTAGCAAGATAACAGATGAGTTACTAGGACTCAGACCACGTCCCAAGGAATGTTTACTTGGCAATTCCAATTACACCACAGGCCAAACGACTTCCAGCGTTTCCAGTCTTTGTACTTTCGTCATTTCCACCTCTGCCCAAGTCATCTGGTTTTTCATGGACCTTTAAAAAATTTTAAGAACAAATTAACTCAGGCTATCAAGCAATTACCATCTCCTCAACAATACCCAAAAGACTTTTAAGAACCACTGAATATTAGAAAATACCATGTTAAAATAATCCTACTAGTAGGAAAATACATAAATATTTAGTAGTAAAAAGTAGAAACTACTATTCAGAGCTTTTTCTTGATGATGCAGACATCATAAAACACTAGGTTAGCAGTACTATCTCAAAAAGACACGAGAAACCCATAGAATTAGGTTACAAAGTATCCACATGCTAAATCTACCATGAGAAATTTTAGTAATATCAGAGTAGACATTCTTTCATAGTACAAACTGGTTTGAGGGGAAAGGTGAACCAAAAAAAACTATAAACTTATAAAAACTGTGCCTAATTAGGTACAGACCCATAAATAAGAGATAAACCTAAAAATATCTTGAATATTCAAATCAGAATACTGGAGTGGGTTGCCATGCCCTTCTCCAGAGGATCTTCCAGACCCTGGAATCAAACCCAGGTCTCCTGCATTGCAGGCAGATTCTTTACCAACTGAAGCTATGAGGGAGGCCCTAAAAATATCTTGAATATTCAAGCAGTAGCCTTTTAAATTTTGCTCATAAAATATTAAGCCACCACTTGGTGGCTCAGATGGTAAAGAATCTGCCTGCAATGCAGGACACTTGGGTTCGATCCCTGGGTTGGGAGGATCCCCTGGAGGAGGGCATGGCAGTCCACCCCAGTATTCTTGCCCGGAGAATGCCATGGACAGAGCCTGGCGTGCTGCAAGTCCAACGGTGGCACAGAGTCAGACACAGCTGAGCGACTAAGCACAGCACATCAAACATTGATAAGTGACTTTACTGCTTCATAACTACAGAAGGAAATTAATTCTAAGGATAAAAGGGTGAACTGATAGGAAGTGTCTACTGAAAGTTAACTGTCCTCTGGGAGCCTTCAGGAGGCGTTCCGTAGGAACCAGATGCAGTGCTATATAACCTGGGGCAACAGCCTCCCACATGTTAAACAGTCACAACAACCTGCAGACATGAATGAACACTGGTACCGAGGTCCACCCCAGATTTTAGATTTCAAATGCTCTGGTTAACTGCAAGGGGGAAACCCAGTAGTGACAGAAGGCCTGGTCATTTGAAAACCAAATAAAGACAGCTTCTGTTTCCATCGGAGAAGGCGGTGGCACCCCACTCCAGTACTCTTGCCTGGGAAATCCCATGGACGGAGGAGCCTGGTGGACTGCGGTCCATGGGATCGCAGAGAGTCAGACACGACTGAGCGACTTCACTTTCACTTTCCACTTTCATGCACTGGAGAGGAAAATGGCTACCCACTCCAGTGTTCTTGCCTCGAGAATCCCAGGGTTGATCAAAGGTAATCTGCTTTATTACTGCATCTTAGCAAAACTGGTCTTAACCAACCTTGACCATTAATTCACCTTCAATGTAAGTGTCCAACAAAATAACTGCTTTTCCTAATCTGAACGGAAAGTACAATTTATATGGAAGCTTAGAAGCCAGGATTAACAATCATGAAGTCATGACAACATACATGATCATGTTAGAAGAAATTTCATGCATATCCTTATTATATGAAAACTTACCACCATCGTGCGGCCAATGATGGAATATTCTCCTGAGAGTGAGATCAGAGAATCTACAATATCCACGACGGCAACACCGTTTTTGTCAGCCGTCACGTTGCCCAGGTCTCCAACATGCCTAACATTGAAAAAGCAGAGGGATTAGGACTGATTTCTGTCTATCTAACTTTAGTTCATAAGCCAAATTAAAAATGGATGAGTCAGATATATAAGGGTGGCTTGAGAGAGCGATACAGTCTGTTATCAAATAGAATCCACTTTTCCATACTGACAAAACTTTGAAAACATACAAATTTAACAACAAGATGTTCCAGACACACAGCTCTTCAAGCAAGGCTTCAAGTCTATAAAGCAACGCTCTGGAAAGACTTGGGGTGCACCCCTAACTTCAGAGGTAAAGTAAACTTAAGAGGGTAAACTCTAAGTTACTGAGTTATGCCTATTAATACTTGGCATGGCTAAAAGAGTTATGCCCCTAGCCCTTTGATATAAACGTAAATTAATCCTTGTCCTTAAAATTTAGTATTTTCCTGAAAGGCTTTCAGAAAACGAACACATACAAGGGGAGTCTCACTGAATGTTCAACATCAAATTTTTACCTACAAAGTTTCCAGTGTTTCACAATGATGTTTTAATTTTGCTAGTAGTTGACAGTACTGTTATTCATGACATTTCCTGTATTAGTTCCCTTTGACACTTGTATTAGTTCTTTATTCAATAAACGCTACAAAACCCAAATCGTTTGCAGTGTCCCCATTTGTCAATTCCTTAGCCCAGGGAGTAATGCCATTCCAGTACTCGGGGGCAAGGCGTTACGTGGAGCAACAAATTCAAAAGCACAACTGCAATTATCTTAGCATACAATCTGCAGGTAGTAAACCATACTGACCACCCCTGCCCAAAGCCAGCACTAATATTTCAAAAAAGAATTAATTAAGGTCACTCACCTCTCTTCATCTTTTGGCCCACCGTGTTTTTTGGACAGAGGATTAAAGTGAGGACCTGCACTGGTACAGCCTGTTTGCCAGGGAAAAAAAAAAAAAGGCAGCTAAATTATAAATCAAAATTCCAAAATAAATTCTAAAAACGAAACTGGTCATTGCTAAAAGCCTCAGCTGGAGAAAAGGACTGACCCACAATGTGACTTCTGGGCCAGTAACAACAGCAACAGAGGGCAGGGAGTAGAGACGAATTCTAACTACTGTGTGACGCTGGTCAAGGTAACACCGTTCTCTGGGCTTGGCTGCTTCTGCCCCGACTTGCACTTCAATGGTCCTTCTATTAAAATCCCATGATTATGATCCTACTTCCTAAGACGACAGGATACCTCAACTACAAAAAGCATGCCTCCCCAGCAACACACTGCCAGACAGCTGCTGTCTGGGTCTTGGTGCTTGTGGAATATAAAGCAGCATCCTAGTCCAAGGGCTGCTGCCCTGCACAACTCTGGGCCTTCAGGTTGTACTCTGTGAAAACGGCACTCCTGAGCACCAGGGAAGAGCACTGCCACACAACTATGGAGGCGGCTCTTTAGGAACATGGGTCTTCACTCGATGGCTGTCAGGTGGGGTGGGGGGTGGATAAAGGCTGTGAACAGCCCCCACCCTCCCCACTCAGGGAGACGACACGCAGGTTACAGGACGTGGCAGAGTAAGTTGAAGCCAAACAGCAGTCGCCTCCCACCGCAGAGGCGGGAATGTTTTTCCTTTGGCTGCGCCAGGTCTCAGCTGCTGCACACGTGATCTCTAGTTGAGGCACGCAGGGTCCTTAGGCAGCAGCATGTGGCCTCTGGGTTGTGGCCTGCATGTGGGGACTCCTCTCCCTGACCAGGCATCCAACCCAGGTCCCCTGCATTGGGAACTAGGGGGAGTCTTACCCACTGGACCACCTCTTAGTCCCAGGTATTTTTATAATTGTTGAAGTGGATCACATCTGACCCTTAAATCACTATTTAAAGGAACCAAATTATGGGACATTAAAAACAGGTTCCAGCAAAATGAATTAAGTTCTCATCACAGAAGGGTGAAACACTAAGTTTACTCAAATACAGCAACTTAACCCATAAATTTTGTTAACTTGCTTCTGATCCCAAATGGAGAAAATCAAACCCAATCCACAGCAGCAGCACTTCACAGGCCATCATCAGTTTGTCTCTTCCTTCCCCCCAACCCCGTCCCAACTAAGGCTCTTGTGTTGGAGCTGTGGAGCTGTTCTTCCAGGGTAATGATACATGTACCCCCTGCCTGTCACACCCACCCTCAACCCCCAGCTCACAAGGACCAAAGGCCAAGAAGGTCAGAAAGCAGCAGTATTGTTTTCTATTGTTAAAAATACCTGAGGCTCTTACATAATCAACCGATAGTAAGATAAAATAAAAACATCAATTTCCCTTTCCATTCCATGAGTCAGTCATTTTTGTCCCTGAGGCTGACTTGAGTAGTCCTACTGACTTTTAAAAAAATTGTTGGCAAGTTTTTAATGTGTGGGGGTGGCTTCCTGGATGGCTCAGCAGATAGACAATCCACCTGCAATGCAGGAGACACAGAAGACTCGGGTTCAATCCCTGGGTCGGGAAGATCTCCTGGAGAAGGAAATGGCAACCACTGTAGTACTCTTGCCTGAAAAATCCCATGGACAGAGAGCCTGGAGGGCTACAGTCCACAGGTTGCCGAGTCAGACACAACTGAGCGTCTAAGTACACACGCGCACGTGAACACACACACACACAACTAGGTTTATCTCACTAGGTGAGGTGACTGTGAATCGCTCGTCACCAGGACAGCACCCACCTTGTGTATTGTCTCCAAACTGATGGACGTGGAATCCATGATCACCTTCGGTCAATCCTGTAATGGATCCAGTTACCACGACTGTATTTCCCTTTAGTCAAAGGAAAGTGCGAGAAGTTTGAAAAGAGGGCAAATGCTTCTGAGCAAAGAAAACGACTGAATTACCTTTACCACTCACAGGAAAAGTGAAAAGAACAGCAACTCGGGAGTCGAAAGCCTGTGTCCAAGGTTTTTGGCTAGAAAGGCCCACCACGTTCTAGCAATGAACCCCCAGGTAGCTGCTTAACCACTCGTGTAATACGAGTAAGTTCTTGCTTATTATGTAAATACTTCAAATAGGTTGTGCTCGTGTGCAGCTAAGTATATGTGCATGTATCAAACTTGTGAACCCAACTGTTTGCATGTCATACACTTTTCAGCATCTTCTTCATGCAGACGCTGCTGTATTATCAAACACACAGATTGTCTTAAAAAGAAAAAAAAAAAGGTTTCCTGGAAATACTCAACTTGCTATCCCATGGTCCCTCTTCTCCACTTCTCCCAGGAGAGGGATGTTTATCAGTTTCCCACATGGATATTTTTGGTTTGTAGCCAGAGAATATCCTCCTCACTGCCACTGGGAAGCTGATCCTAGTCTAACCAGAAGTACTGCTTTCTCGAGGCTTTTCAGGCATTGAAACCTAGATAACCTTTCCACTCCTGAGATCAAAAAGAAGGGACAATAAAACACCGAAGCAGGTGAAGAAAAAAAAACACACTGCAATCCCAGCAAAGGTGATGGGTAATGGTACTGCACGCTGCATAGACAAATCAAAGAAGTTACTTCCACAGCTACAGAGAGATCTTAGCAACTAAAATAAAACATAACACAGCAACCACACCATATAGGAATACCAGATGGTGTTTCTGTTTTTTTAAAAAGCCAGGACCGACAGTTACAAGAGGTGTTAGGCCTTAAAGATCTGATTTTCCACTGGCTAGGTATCACTGCTCCTGGAAAGTAGCATGGCGACTGCTGCCTCTTGTATTTCTTTTTGAAGACAGATACACTATGATTCCTCTAGGTAAAGAAAAACCCGAAATTTAATAGAACATTCTGGAAAAAGCTAAATGTGACCGTTATCCCCCAAACCCGGGCCCCCTTAGTTTTTACACCTTTCCTGCGCAGCTTGTATGGCTCCCTCTTCTGGGTTCTGAACCTCCATTCTGGTGGTGCTCTTTGCACCATGTTATCAAGAGCACAGAGAGGCAAACACGCAGGCTCTTCCACACCCCCACTCAACTGGTAATGCACAGGAGAAGTTCAAGGGTAAGCAGCCTGGTACACCCTGGGGGAACCGGGCTATTCTCTCAAATGGGTGAAACAGGTCAGGGAAGCAGGAGCAAGGGAAACGAGCCGCCCTGTCACTCTAGGCTAACAAAGGCTCAGCAGGGGCCTTCTCCAGATGATTTTCAAGACGAGCTAGGACTTTGGACTTAAGATGTGAAAATTTCTGATTTTTGAAAACTGGAAACTAATCCAAAAATTTTAAACACTCAATAAGCCAAGAAATACAGTTGATAGTTTACTGACAGTTTAATACATCTGCATACCCAAGGGTCTTTTATCAGGTGCAGAGAGCACCACCAAAACGGAGGTTCAGAACCCAGAAGAGGGAGCCATACAAGCTGCGCAGGGAAAGTGTAAAAACTAAGGGGGCCCGGGGTTGCGTCAGGTTGCACAGTTTGGCTTCTGAATCTAAGTAACACCAGGAGCTGCCTCTCAGTGGAGGAGGGAAAGAATTCCTCAGAGGCTTCTTAGGTTCTCTAGTGAGAGGCAAGAGGAGAGACAAAACAGAGTCTGGCAAATGAAAAGAGCAAAGTTTAGTCTAATGTCAAAAAGCCTTTTCGGAAAATTTGGAAACCACCGAAAGGAAAAAATTAAGCTCAAATATTTTAAGTTCTCCTTGTATAAATCTCACATAGGACACTTTGCATATCCTCTCATGTTTCCATAAACCACTGTAAATCTCACTGGTACCTTAAATACTCCCTCAAGATTAACAAGCCAACACAATTTTCCACCCACTTGCAACCTAAGATCTGGGACTGTCTTTTCACAACATCTGTGAAAAGATGTTTCACACTCCTCACAACATCTGTGTTTCACAGTATTATCACTGAGTGTTTCTGTACACTTTATTTTACATGATTCGTGCAGAGGTTTGTCCAATACCCTCTCAGTAACAGGCCTACCGGTAAAGAAATTTCAAAGTCACATGACTGAAAATGTTTACAGGAATACTCCAAGCACAGAAATGACAATTTCGTGCAAAGGAAATACTCTAGCCCTCCTCTCCTTGGACTCCCAAACCGCATCCACTGCCCTCTATCAACAGGAATTCTCAATCTTCCATGCACTGTTAAGAACCACTTTGGAGGCTTTAAAAACACCAAATCTCAGACTGCACCGCACCAGATCCTGACGTAATTGATCCGGAGTTGAGCCCTGGAATCTCTATTTTAAAAAGCTCTGCCAGTGACTCTGGGGCTTCCCTAACGGCTCAGCGGGTAAAGAATCTGCCTGCAATGCAGCAGAGCTGGGTTCGATCCCTGGACTGGGAAGATCCCCTGGAGGAGGAAACGTCAACACACTCCAGTTCCTCTTGCCTAGAGAATCCCATGGACAGAGGATCCTAACGGGTTACAGTCCATGGGGTCGCCAAGAGCTGGACACGACTGAAGCCACTTAGCACGCACGCGGTGAGTCTGAATCTGCCGTGCACCTAGGATTAATATCGCTCTCCAGAAAATCCCCCAAACAAGGGAGTCTGTTAGATCTCTGGTTTTTTTGGAGCTCTGACCAGGGCCGTCTTCTCTGTCCTCACAGAGCCTGACCATGACCTAGAGCAGGGTGTGTCAGCAAACTTTTTTGTAAAGGGTCACTGTTGCATACTCGTGTTTTCCTTTAAACACAAACATTAAAACAAAACAAAAATACAAAGACCTGAACAGATAAAACCACTCAGCTCGAGGGCTGTACAAACACCAACCCCGGCACAGACTGTGCGCGTGGTTTGCAGATCCCTGAGCTGGAGCACTCGAGCTGCAAAGGAAGCCCCAAAGGGATAACGGATGCCACGAGAATCCTAGAAGCCCGGCCGCACCCCGCCACCCCCGAGATCTCAAGGACGGGCCAGGCCTCGGGACTGCGCAACTCAAGAATCCGCAGGATGTCAGGACCCAGACACTGACCCCGCCGAGAAGGGGGTAAGGGGGTAGGGGGGTAGGGGGGTGGGGGGTGGGGTGGGGTGTGGATAGCCACACGGCCTCCTCAAAGCAGGGCAGGTCTCCGTCGGGGCCTGCGGACGTCGAAGGGGCGCCGCGGCATCCGGTTCTCCTCCTCCCTCGCTTTCTCTCCGCCCTCCCGGGCCCGGGGTTGTCGGCCTCCCCGCCCCCCTACACACAAAGGGGCCGACCGGGTGTTCCCTTCCTGCACCCCCGCCCAGGCCTCGCCTCGCACCGCACCGCCGCCGGGCTCGCCCGGTGACTCAGCACTTTGCGGGCGCGCGGGGCGGCCCGGGGGTGGGAGTGGACCGCGGACCCGCCGAACCGCGCGCCGGGGGAGGGAGGCGTGGCGAGGGCGGCCCGAGGCCCGGCGGGGCCGGCCTCCCGCTCCAGGGCACAGGTTGGCGCTCAGGCGCTCGCCGCTGGCCTCCCCTCTCGCCCCCGGCAGCCCTTGCCTTTGCCTCGAAGTGGATGGTGCCTTGCACCGGGCCGTCGCCCTTCAGCACGCAGATGGCCTTCGTCGCCATGACTCGGGGGAAAGGCTCTCAGGCCCGGACCGCTAGGAACGCCCCAACCAAGTACAGCAGGAGACGCCGCAGAACACACGCCGACGCAAAACCGAGGCGAGCCCGCCGCCGCACTTTTATAGGGCCGGACGGCCGCGCCCCGCCCAACCTGGCCCTCAACCAATCGCCGCCCGCGCTCTCAGCGCGCTCCCCCGCTACGGGGTGGCCTCGGAGCGGCCCCTGACGGACCGGGGGCGGAGCCAAGGCGCGGTGTGGGGAGCCCGTCACTCAAGCGCCGCTGGCCCCCTATCCCCTGGGGCTGTGTGAAAACGCGCAGTAAAACCTGGATCCGTGGAAAAAAAAAAAAACAACCTCCACCCAGGCTTTCTCCTCGAAAGTGTGTGATCTGCGGATTGCAGTACACGAAAGTGGGACAGGGAGGTATATACGTGGCACGCCTTGAAGATATGAAGTCCCTTTGTCCGCAAATGTTAATGAGTGATAACTGACTTTGGTCCTGACTGTGTCGCCTTTGTGTTTCACAAGTTGAGACTCTCATGCTGGGTGTTTGTGATAATTTCCTTTTTTTTTTTAATTGCGTTGTGGCTTTCTGAGGGTCTGTAAAGACGGTGGATCTCCGTCCCGGGTCTCACCTTTTCTTCTCCGCAATTTTCGTCGTCCTAAACACATAAGACTTACGTATTTGATTGTCAGAATTACGTCTTTTCGAATATTTCCTGTGTGGCAAGGCCACAAACCTGAAAATGCCAAAAAAAAAAAAAAAAAGCCAACTGATTGATTTCTACATCCCTCTGTGTTTTGTCTGCTGCCCCAACAGTCAAGGAGAATGGGTGAATGATACCTCCATACATTTTTAAACTTCAAGGAAGACGTTTCATGAAACTAGCTAACAGCACAAACCACTTCTGTGGGTTTTTATTTAAAAGTATAAACATATTTACTTGTGTGCTCAGAAATCTCTAGAAAGATGTACAGGAGACTGTGGGTGGCTACCTTTGGGAAATGCAAATTTAACTTTTACTAATATTCTCTCCAAATATTTTTTTTACAGTGACTATGCATTTGCTTCTCTCCTGGCTCAGATGGTAAAAATCTGCCTGCAATGCAGGAGACCTGGGTTCACTCCCTGGCTGAGAAGGATCCCCTGGAGAAGGGAAGGGCTACCCACTCCAGTATTCTTGTCTGGAGAATTCCATGGAGAGAGGAGCCTGGCCAACTGCAGTCCAGTGGGGTCCGCAAAGAGTTGGACAGGACTGAGTGACGGACACTTTCACTTTTACACTTTTCACTGTGCATTTGTCTGCAACAGTTTGGCTCAGAAGGAGAATCCCCACCACCGCCACCATCTGGCCCCACCCCCACAAACATGCTTTTCTTGGCAAAATAGTTTGATAACCATGGGATTGCCAGGGGGCATCAAGAGAATAATCTTCCTCTTCCCTCCTCAGCGGGCTGCCTGAGTAACAAAGATGAGTGAACTATTTTCAGAGATGCTGCTACTGCTGCTGCTGCTAAGTCACGTCAGTTGTGTCCGACTCTGTGCGACCCCATAGACGGCGGCCCACCAGGCTCCCCCGTCCCTGGGATTCTCCAGGCAAGAACACTGGAGTGGGTTGCCATTTCTTTCTCCAATGCATGAAAGGGAAAAGTGAAAGTGAAGTTGCTCAGTCGTGTCTGACACTTCGTGACCCCATGGTCTGCAGCCTACCAGGCTCCTCCGTCCATGGGATTTTCCAGGCAAGGGTACTGGAGTGGGGTGCCATTGCCTTCTCCATTTCAGAGATGAGGTTAATTTAATCTGGAAGCATGCTTTGGACTCATCTAAAAGGCTCATTAAACTGCAGATTGCTGTGTTTCTGACCCAGTGGGTCTGCGGTGGGAACCTGGAATTTACCTTCCTCCCTTGTTCCCAGGGAGCTTTGATGTTGGCAGGTTCAGAAATTCTGACCTGCAGGTGTTTTTCATGCCCAGTGCAGTAGGCAAGTTGAGGGCAAGAGCTGGATCTACTTGACTCAAAAGAGGAGACGGGAAAGTATACTGAAAAGAAACAGGGAGTTAAGGAGACCCAGACAGGGGCCGATGAGGGACACACCTAAGGGAGGAGAGCTCTGGCTGCTAGGGACTTCTGTTGAAATCCTCCGCTTCTCCCAGTGAACTCCCAACACAATCTGCCTTTCTGTCTAATGTAGGGAGGATTTACTTGTAGTGCTAGTGGTAAACCTGCCAGTGCCGGAGATGTGAGAGACCCAGGTCCGATGCCTTGGTGGTGAAGATCCCCTGGAGAAGGATATGGCAACACACTCTAGTATTCTTGCCTGGAGAATCCCATGGACCGAGGAGACTGGTGGGCTACAGTCCATGGGGTAGCGAAGAGTCGGACACAACTGAAGTGACGTAATACACACACACAATTGTGGGGATGGTGAAATGCTGAGTGAGACCTAGTTCAAGGTCAGAGTGAAACAAGGCAGAAACTACTTCAGCCACATCTTGGCTGCACATGACTTATTTAATTCTACCTTTGGGCTCAAATTGTCATCTGTCACAGATACACAGTTCACTTTTTTTTTTTATCATCCTCTTGAAAGTATACATATTTGTAATTTTGCTTGTTGTACTCAACTAGCATTTTCTAGTTAGCCTGTAAGTTGCATAAATGTGCAAATCACAGCCAAAGGTCCTTTGCCCAAGGCCAAAGTCTCTTTGGCTTCCAGGAAGTTGGAATCAGATTTCGGTTCACATGCCAACAAACTACCCCATGTGCAGTGGCGCTGGGATCCAGGTTCCTCCTCTTTTGAGATAGGTAGACAAAGCCTGGGTCAGTGCCAGGGCTGTGTCATGCAGGATTCAAGGACCCCTGAGGTTCATTCCTAGAACTACCCTCACACCTAGGCAAGGGGTCCCACACTGCAGAGGGCCCTGTTCTGTTCCTCCTTAGGCGGTATTTCCCCTGGGGAGAGGTGTGGAGCTGAGAAGATGCTCCCACAAGAGTCTTACCCCTTCCTGTAGAACAGGGTTGTGTGTGTGTTAGTCGCTCAGTCGTGTCCGACTCTTTGCAACCCCAAGGACTATAGCCCTCCAGGTTCCTCTGTCCATGGGATTCTCCAGGCAAGAATACTGGAGTGGGTTGCCATGCACTCCTCCTGGGGAATCTTCCCGACCCAGTGATGGAACCCATCTCCTGCATTAGCAGATGAATTCTTTACCACTGAGCCACCAGGGAAGCCCACACAATACCCTGGACTGACTTCAAAGAGTTAATGATCAGGAAACGTGAAGATGAAGAAACAAAGACTAGCTGTTGAACTGAGGAACTGCTAGCAATTTAGACATAAGCCAGCCACAAAGCAGTGTTACCCAGCTCCCAGGTCCCTGAAGGATGAAGGTCTGACACACATTCCTAAGTTGTTTTGTAGGAAGGAGATCCATGTGGTCCAAAGGCCTCCCTTTATGCCCTTGCCCCTGTCCTGTGTTCAGTTCAGTTCAGTTCAGTCACTCAGTCGTGTCCGACTCTTTGCGACCCCATGAATCGCAGCATGCCAGGCCTCCCTGTCCATCACCAACTCCCGGAGTTCACTCAGACTCATGTCCATTGAGTCAGTGATGCCATCCAGCCATCTCATCCTCTGTCGTCCCCTTTTCCTCCTGCCACCAATCCCTCCCAGCATCAGAGTCTTTTCCAATGAGTCAACTCTTCGCATGAGGTGGCCAAAGTACTGGAGTTTCAGCTTTAGCATCATTCCTTCCAAAGAAATCCCAGGGCTGATCTCCTTCAGAATGGACTGGTTGGATCTCCTTGCAGTCCAAGGGACTCTCAAGAGTCCTCTCCAACACCACAGTTCAAAAGCATCAATTCTTCGGCACTCAGCCTTCTTCACAGTCCAACTCTCACATCCATACATGACCACTGGAAAAACCATAGCCTTGATCAGATGGACCTTTCTTGGCAAAGTAATGTCTCTGCTTTTGAATATGCTATCTAGGTTGGCCATAACTTTCCTTCCAAGGAGTAAGCATCTTTTAATTTCATGGCTGCAGTCACCATCTGCAGTGATTTTGGAGCCCAGAAAAATAAAGTCTGACACTGTTTCCACTGTTTCCCCATCTATTTCCCATGAAGTGATGGGACCAGATGCCATGATCTTCGTTTTCTGAATGTTGAGCTTTAAGCCAACTTTTTCTCTCTCCACTTTCACTTTCATCAAGAGGCTTTTGAGTTCCTCTTCACTTTCTGCCATAAGGGTGGTGTCATCTGCATATCTGAGGTGATTGATATTTCTCCCGGCAATCTTGATTCCAGCTTGTGCTTCTTCCAGTCCAGCGTTTCTCATAATGTACTCTGCATATAAGTTAAATAAGCAGGGTGATAATATACAGCCTTGACATACTCCTTTTCCTATTTGGCACCAGTCTGTTGTTCCATGTCCGGTTCGAACTGTTGCTTCCTGACCTGCATACAGGTTTCTCAAGAGGCAGGTCAGGTGGTCTGGTATTCCCATTTCTTTCAGAATTTTCCACAGTTTATTGTGATCCACACAGTCAAAGGCTTTGGCATAGTCAATAAAGCAGAAATAGATGTTTTTCTGGAACTCTCTTGCTTTTTCCATGATCCAGCGGATGTTGGCAATTTGATCTCTGGTTCCTCTGTCTTTTCTAAAACCAGCTTGAACATCAAGAAGTTCACGGTTCACGTATTGCTGAAGCCTGGTTTGGAGAATTTTGAGCATTACTTTACTAGCATGTGAGATGAGTGCAATTGTGCAGTAGTTTGAGCATTCTTTGGCAGGCCTATTCATTTCAACCTTGAGATTCCACGATTCTGTGGCTTTGGGGTGCTCCTGCCCCCTAATCTAGTCCCAAAGGTCATGTGTGTGATCAGAGAACCCAGATGGTTTTGAAAAGTTCAAATCCCATTGAGAGTCATTCTCTCCAGGAAGTCGAGGGAATCCAAAAGGAGGTTGGGTTGTGTTGAGCCCAGGAATGTGGCTGGCCTCTGACAGTCAGGATGAGGCACGTTGACCCAGAGAGACTTGAGTTTTGTAGGGAACGGAGAGGACTGGGTGCCTCGGACCAGATTGCCTCATGTGCAGATGACTCAGCAGTTTACCGTGTGTCCTTCTGGCGTTCCTGAGCATGATCAGTGTTTGGATAAGAAGTGAGAAGGTAGACCAGCTGTTCAGTCTTGTATTTCCACCCCTTTCCTCTTCTTTTCTTTTCTTAGGATTCATTCCTCCCTTTCTCCCTTATTTCAGGCTTCCCTGGTGGCTCCAACAGGAAAGAATCTGCCTGCAATGTGGGAGACCTGGGTTCGATCCATGGGTTGGGAAGATCCCCTGGAGGAGAGCATGGCAACCCACTCCAGTATTCTTGCCTGGAGAATCCCATGGACAGAGGAGCCTGGTGGGCTGCAGTCCATGGGGTTGCAAAGAGTCAGACACAACTCAGCCACTAAGCACAGCACAGCACAGCACTCCTTTATTTCATCTCCCCTTTTCCCCAAAATCATTCCCAAGGCAGTTCCTCCTTTATACCTTCATGGTGCTCAATAAATAAGTAGGTTTCTTTTCATCTGCTTCACATCACACATCACAAAGGGATTATCACCAAAACTTTTGCTGATGAAAAATATGTTTTTGTATATGTGCTTAGTTGCTCATTTGTGTCTGACTCTTTGTGACCCCATGGACCCAGGAGATTTTTGAAAACAGTGTGCTTGGGCCCGATTACATTCACATCTTTAAATTGTGTTTATTTAAATGGTAGATGCACTTGACATTGCTGTAAGTTACATAAGAAACTGGTAATGGCCTTCATTGGAAATGGGCTGCTTACCTTGGCACTTTCTATCCTACGAATAAATAAAACATATTTGGTTAAACAAGCATAACCAGGCTTCTGTTACATGCAGTTCAAAGTAAGTTCCAACTGAAAGAGAGAAGAAGCCACCAGGGGAGTTTTATCAGGAAGGGACTTGATTATGTGCGTAAGTAAGATGGATCCTAGGATCCTCAAGTGGGTAGATCAGAAGAGAGTGAAGTGAAACTGAGGGCAGAAAGGCTATTTGGGAGTAGTGATATAAGGTCCTGGTCAGAGGCCATTGCTAGAAAATAGGGCAGAGAAAATGAAAAAGGAACCTTCAGCCTTAGGGCCTGACCAAACCTTGCAGCGTGAGGGAGAAGCAGGGCAAAGGGTAGCTCCCAGATGTGGGGCTTGGGTGCCAGAGTGGAGGATAGAGCTGCCACTTATTGATACCATGAAAAGAAAGGTCCAGATTAAGACCTTCATTCAGGACAAGGGTGCGTCTGGGTGCCTGAAGAACCTGGAAGTGCTGAGGTGGATGCATCCTTCTGAACACAGATGTGAACCTCAGGGTGGCCCTACACGGCATGGCTCATAGTTTCATTGAGTTAGACGAGGCTGTGGTCCATGTGATTAGATTGGTTAGTTTTCTGAGATTGTGGTTTTCAGTCTGTCTGCTTGGAGAAGGCAATGGCACCCCACTCCAGTACTCTTGCCTGGAGAATCCCATGGATGGAGGAGCCTGGTAGGCTGCAGTCCATGGGGTCACTGAGGGTCGGACACGACTGAGCGACTTCACTTTCACTTTTCACTTTCATGCATTGGAGAAGGAAATGGCAACCCACTCCAGTGTTCTTGCCTGGAGAATCCCAGGGACGGGGGAGCCTGGTGGGCTGTCGTCTATTGGGTCGCACAGGGTTGGACACGAGTGAAGCAACTTAGCAGCAGCAGCCCTCTGATGGAGAAGGATAAGAGGCTTATGGAAGCTTCCTGATGGGAGAGACTGACTGAGGGGGAAACTGGGTCTTGTTCTGATGGTCGGGGCCATGCTCAGTAAATCTTTAATGCAATTTTCTGTTGATGGGTTGAGCTGTGTTCCCCCCCTGCTATTTACTTGGGGCCAAACTATGGTGGAGGTAATGAAGATAATGGTGACCTCCCTCAAAAGATCCCATGCATGTACTGCTACACTCAGTGCCCCCAACCTTGCAGCAGGCCACCACCAACCCACACCTCTGCCAGAGACTCCCAGACACCCACAGGCAAGTCCAGGACAGTCTCCTGTGGGGTCACTGCTCCTTTCTCCTTGGACCAGGTGCACAAGGTTCTGCTTGTGCCCTCCGAGAGTCTGTTTCCCAGTCCTATGTAGTTCTGGCTGCTCTATGATGGGGTCAATGGTGACCTCCTCCGAGAGGACTTATGCCGTACCCAAGTCTGCTGCACCCAGAGCCCCTGCCCCTGCAGCAGACCACTGCCGACCCGCACCTCCACAGGAGACACACACAGTTCTGTCTCAAGTCTCTGTGGGATCCCTGGGTCCTGGTGCGCACAAGGTTTGTTTTAGCCCTCTGAGCGTCTCTGGCTGGAATGGGGTTTGATTCTAAACATGAATTCGCCCCTTCTACCATCTTGCCAGGGCTTCTCCTTTGCCCTTGGACGTGGGGAATCTCCTCACAGCCACTCCAGCGCCCACGATCCTACCGGATCACCGACTCAATGGACATGAGTTTGAGTAAACTCTGGGAGTTGGTGATGGACAGGGAAGCCTGGCATGCTGCAGTCCATGAGGTCACAAAGAGTCAGACACGACTGAGCGACTGCACTGAACTGAACTGTGAACCTCAGGGTCACCCAAAGTGTGGGCTCTGTATCAGACCCAGTACACATGCTGTTCAGATTTGTACCGAAAATGTAGTTACTTACTCCCTTTGTTTGTGTGCACACTCAGTGGTGTCTGACTCTTTGCAACCCCATGGACTATAGCCCACCAGGCTCCTCTGTCCGTGGAATTCTCCAGACAAGAATACTGGAGTGGGTTGCCATTTCCTTCTCCAGGGGATCTTCCTGACCCAGGGATTGAACTCATGTCTTTCGCGTCTCTGCATTGGCAGGCAGATTCTTTACCAGCAAAGCCACTAGTTAAGCCCATTTATTCCTTTTAGGGGATATAATTGTCGTCATGATTCTCTACCACACTGGGTAGGAAACTGGTGAGGCTTAAGCTTCCCAGGTGGCTCAGTGGTAAAGAATCCTCCTACCAACGCAGGAGACTCAGGTTCAGTTCCTGAGTAGAGAAGATCCCCTGGAGAAGGAAATGGCAACCCACTCCAGTATTCTTGCCTGGAGAATCCTATGGACAGAGGAGCCTGTTCAGCTACAGTCCATGGGGGTCACAAAGAGTTGGACAGGACCGAGCACACACACATACACACACAGGAACCATTGACATTTTCTCAAGTTCATCTGGTTAAAACAGATTCTTTAGAGCAGTGATTCTCAAATGTTGATATCCTGGGTTTTTTTTTTTTTTTTTTTTTGGCCATGCCACATGGCATGTGGGATCTTAGTTCCACAACCAGAGATGAACTTGTGCCCCCTGCATTGGAAGCATGGTGTCTTAACGACTATACTGCCAGGGAAGTCCCTCAGATGTTAGTATACTTTAGAGCTGGCTAGAAGGCTTATTAAAATTCAGATTGCTGGTCCACCCGCAGAGGTTTGTTGTGTTTTTTTTTTTTAAGTTAAAAAAAAAACAAAATAGCCTTATTACTATATAATTCATGTACTATAAAAAATTCACCCATTGTAAGTATACACTTCAGCAGTATTTTTAGTAAATTTTTGTAATTAGCAACACTTCCCAAAATGCAGTTTTAGAACATTTCCATCAGCCCAGCAAGTTTCCTCATGCTGGTTTTTGCTTAAGCCCTTCTCCCACTCCAAGCCCTAGGCAACTACTAATCTGCTTTTTACCCTGTAAATTTGCTTTTCTGAACATTTCTTATAAATGGAAACAGTATGTAGTCTTTTGCATCTGGCTTATCAGCATAATGTTTCAGAGCTTAATCTTTGTTGGTAGTTTGTTCCTTTTTATGTCTAAAGAGTATTCCATGGCATGGAAACACCATAAGTTGTTTTCCAGTCACAAATTGGTGGACATTTGGATTTATTATGTGTTGTTGAATTGTGAACCTCCAAAATACATATGTTGAAGTCCTAACCCCCATGAAATGTCACCTAGTTTGGAAATAGGATTTTTGAAATTAAATTAGTTAATATAAGATCATACTGGAGTAGGGTGGACCCCTTACCCAATACGATTAGTGACCTTATAAAAAAGGAAATTTGGACACGGGCAGAGAGAACACCATGTGAAGATGAAGGCAGAGATCAGGATGCTGCTGCTGCTGCTGCTGCTAAGTCGCTTCAGTCGTGTCCAACTCTGTGCGACCCCATAGACAGCAGCCCACCAGGCTACAAAGCCAAGGAAAACCTGACATTGCCAGAAGCTAGGGGAGGGACATGGGACAAGTTCTCTCTCAAAGCCCAGAAGGAACCCATCCTGCTGACACCTTCATCTCAGACTTCAGGTCTCCAGAACTGTGAGCCAATCAATTTCTGTTATTTAAGCTACTTTGTTACAGAAGCCCTAGCAAACCAATACAAGATTATTTCCGAGTTTTGAGTGTTGTAAATAATCCTGCTAAGAATATTGGTATACACATCTGTGTGGACATACAATTTCATTTCTCTTTGATTTGCTTTTTAACTTTGGCTCAAAATAAGTGCTAGACAATATTTCAGTGGGCTACATCAGCAACGCAAAGATTTCACTTTCTCCACATCCTTGCCAACTCTTGCTATTATTTTTTTTTTAATTATAGCCATTCCAGTGAGTATGTAGTATCTTATTGTGGTTTTAATCTGCATTTCCCTAACAGCTAATGATGCTGAGCATCTTTTCATGTGCTTGTTAGCTGTTTATCTTCTTTGATGAATTGTCTCTGTGGGTCTTTTCCCATTTTGGGCCTTATAAACACTGTTTGGAACCTCCAGCATAATGTTGTAGAAGTGGTAACAGGTGGAGATCTTTAGGTTGTTCTCCATAGCTGGGGGAAGAATTCAGTCTCTTACACTTAAGTGTGATATTAGTTGTAGGTTTTTCATAGATGCCCTTTATCCAGGTTGAGGAAGTGAAGTGAAGTGAAGTGAAGTCTCTCTGTCGTGTCCGACTCCTAGCGACCCCATGGACTGTAGCCTACCAGGCTCCTCCGTCCATGGGATTTTCCAGGCAAGAATACTGGAGTTGGTTCCCATCTATTTCTAGTTAGTTGACATGAAGGGTGTTAGCTTTTGTCAGATGGTGTTTCTGCACCTGTTAACACGATCATGTGGTCTTTGTCCTTTGTTCTATATATCTAGTATATTACATTGAGTTTCAGATGTTTAATTGACCGTGTATTCCTGTAATAAATTCCATTTGAATGAAGTGTATAATCCTTTGTATATGTTGCTGAACTTGATTTGTTAATATCTATAATGTTATTTTCTTGTGCTGTCTTTATTTGATATCAGGATAATACTGGTGTCATTGAATGAGTTGACAAATCATCTCGATTTAGGCTTTTCTTTGTGGGAAGATTGTTAATTACTAATTCAGGTTCTTATTAGAATTCACATCAGATTTTCTATTTCTTCTTCGTTCAGTTTTGGTCATTTGTGTCTTCTAAGGAATTTGTCCACTTCACCTAAATTGTGTAGTTTGTTAATACAGAGTTGTTCATGATATTTTCTTATAAATTTTAAATCTCTATAGGGTTAGAAATAGTGTCCCCTCTTTCATTACTGATTTTGGCTATTTCTTTGTCGCTCTAATTTTCTTTTTCAGTCTAACTAAGCAGTTGTCAATTTTGTTAATTCATTTTGAAGGAACTGGCTTCTGTCTTTGTTTCGTTTCTTGGCTGTGTCACAGGGCTTAGGGGATCTTAGTTCCCCCGGCAGGGATCAAACCCCAGGTGGGGTCCTAACCACTGGACTGCCAGGGAATTCCCCCAGAGTACCGACTTCGGTTTCATTGGTTTTCTCTACTGCTTGTCTGTTTTCTGTCTTACTGATTTCCAATGTCATCTTTCTTATGTCTGTCCTTCTGCTTACCTTGGGCTTATTTTGCTTTTCTTTTGTCTAGTTTCTTAAGGTGAAAGCATTGTTTATTGATGTGAGATCTTTGTTCTTTCCTAGTGTGGATATGTAAAACTATAAATTTCCCTCTAAGCCTTGCATTAGCTACGCCCATAACATGATATGTCATATTTTTATTTTCATTTAATTTGAAATATTCTCTAATTGCTCTCATGACTTCTTTTTTCACCCAGGCATTACTTTATAGTGCTTGCCTTCCAAATATTAGGGTTCCCCAAATTTCCTTCTGTTATTGCATCCTAGTTTAATTCCACAGTAAATTGAAAGAATACACTTTGTATGATTTCATTCCTTTTAAATATATCGAGATTTATTTTATGATCTAATATGATCTATTCTGGGGAATATTCTATCTGCTATTGAAATGAATGTGTATTCTGCAGTTGTTTGGTGAAACATTCTACATATATCACTAAGTTTCATTGGTTGATAGTGTTTCTTAAGTTCTCTGTACCTTTGCTGATTTTCTGTCTGGTTTTTCTATAAGTAATTGAGAGTGGGATATTGAAATCTCCAAGTACTATTGCTGTATTGTCTACATTTCCTTTTATAAATGATTGAAGTATAGTTGATTTACAGTGTTCTGTTAGTTTCTGATGTATGGCAGGTGATTCAGATTCATTTCTTTTATAGCTTATTACAAAATATTAAATGCAGTTCCTTGTGCTGTACGATAGGACCTTGTTGTTTTTTCTGTTTTATATATAGCATTTCATATCTGCTAATCCCAAAGTCCTATTTTATCCCTGCCCCCAAACCCTTGCCCTTTCGCCGTTTCCTCTTTGGTAACTGTAAGTTTTTTTCCTATGGCTGTGTGTTTTATAAATAGGTTCATTTGTATCATTTTTTAGATTCCATATATAAGCTGTATCATATGATATTTGTCTTTGTCTGACTTACTTCACTTAGTATGATAATCTCTAGATCCACCCATGTTGCTGCAAATGGCATTATTTCAGTTTTTTATGGCTGAGTAATATTTCATTGTGTGTATAAGGTCCGTCTAGTCAAGGCTATGGTTTTTCCAGTGGTCATGTATGGATATGAGAGTTGGACTATAAAGAAAGCTGAGCACGGAAGAATTGATGCTTTTGAACTGTGGTGCTGGAGAAGACTCTTGAGAGTCCCTTTGACTGCAAGGATAACCCACCAGTCCATCCTAAAGGAGATCAGTCCTGGGTGTTCACTGGAAGGACTGATGTTGAAGCTGAAACCCCAATACTTTGGCCACCTCATGCGAAGAGCTGATTCATTTGAAAAGACCCTGATGCTGGGAAAAATTGAAGGCGAGAGGAGAAGGGGATGACAGAGGATGAGATGGTTGGATGGCATCACCAACTCAATGGACATGGGTTTGGGTGAACTCTGGGAGCTGGTGATGGACAGGGAGGCCTGGCGTGCTGCAGTTCATGGGGTCGCAAAGAGTCGGACACGACTGAGCGACTGAACTGAACTGAACTGATACACACACACACACACACACACACACACACATCACATCTTTACCGTTCATCTGTCAATGAGCATTTAGGTTGCTTCCAGGTCTTAGGTATTGCAAATAGTGCTGCCATGAACACTGAGGTGCATTTATCTTTTTCAAATTGGCGTTTTCTCTGGATATAGGCCCAGGAGCGGGATTGTTGGATCATACAGTAACCCTATTTTTGTTTTTTTAAGGAACCTCCATGCTTTTCTCCACAGTGGCTGCAGCATTTTACGTTCCCACCAACAGTTCAGGAGGGTTCCCTTTTCTTCACACCCTCACCATATTTATTATTTGTGTCCACGTTTCCTTTTAATTCTGTCCCTTTCGTTTCATGTCTCTGAGGCTCTGGGAGTAGATGCATATACATTTATAATTGTTATGCTTTCCTGTTATAGTGACTCTTTTATCATTTTAGAACATCTCTCTTTGTCTATGGGAATTTTTTTTTGCTTTAACATCTATTTTAGCTGCTATCCATAGCTACTTCAACTCTCTTATGGTACTGTTTTCATGGCATATCTTTTTCAGTCTTTTTAGTTTCAGTGTATTTATGTCTCAGAATCTAAGGTGTTCTCTTGCAGACAGCACATAATTGACTCTTGCTTTTGTCTTGTCTTTTTGTATATCCCTGCTCTTTGATTGGATTGTAGACCATTCACATTTAATTTAATCAATATCTGTTTGGATTTACAATTGCCATTTGTTTCCTCTGTGTCTCCTATTTTCTTTGTTTCTCTGTCCTTCTTTTACTGCTTTCTTTTGTGTTAAAAAAATTTTAGTATAGCATTTAAATTCCTCTGTTAATTTTTTTTTACTATTTTAAAATTTATTTTATTAGTGGTTACTCTGTAGACTGCAACATCTTAACTTACCAAAATCCAGTTGTGATTAATACTGATCCAAAATCACTGCAGATGGTGATTGCAGCCATGAAATTAAAGGACGCTTACTCCTTGGAAGGAAAGTTATGACCAACCTAGATAGCATATTCAAAAGCAGAGACATCACTTTGCCAACAAAGGTTTGTCTAGTCAAGGCTATGGTTTTTCCTGTGGTCATGTATGGATGTGAGAGTTGGACTGTGAAGAAGGCTGAGCGCCGAAGAATTGATGCTTTTGAACTGTGGTGTTGGAGAAGATTCTTGAGAGTCCCTTGGACTGCCAGGAAATCCAACCAGTCCATTCCAAAGGAGATCAGTCCTGGGATTTCTTTGGAAGGAATGATGCTAAGGCTGAAACTCCAGTACTTTGGCCACCTCATGCGAAGAGCTGACTCATTGGAAAAGACTCTGATGTTGGGAGGGATTGGGTGCAGGAGGAGAAGGGGACGACAGAGGATGAGATGGCTGGATGGCATCATCAACTCAATGGACGTGAGTTTGAGTGAACTCCGGGAGTTGGTGGTGGACAGGGAGGCCTGGCGTGCTGCAATTCATGGGGTCGCAAAAAGTCGGACACGACTGAGCAACTGAACTGAACTGAATTCTGGTAAAATACAGAAACCTTGCCCCAGGGTAGCTCCATTCTCTACCCTCACCTTTGTGTTATTGCAGTTATATATAATATACATTTATATGTAGTATAAACCCAGCAATATAGTGTGACAATTATTGCTTTATACAATTTTATGTCTTTTAAAGACATCAGGAGAAGAAATGAGGAAAATATATAGAGTCTTTTATATTTACCCACACATTTACCATTTTCAGGACTTTTCATTTCTTCCTGTGCATTCAAATTGTGATCTGATGTCACTAACTTTCAATCTGAAGGGGTTTCTGTAGTATTTCTTGAAAAGCTGTCATCCCTTCTATTAACAGTGCCTCTGGACGTGGGCATTACCCACTATACCAAATCAATTGAGTCCCCTTCGGTAACAGCACCGTGTTGGTCCCCATGGCCTGGCCAGCACTGGCAGGGCCTCTACACCCAGTGGGCTGGAGGAGATGGAAGCAGTCCTCACAGGCATGCCTCAGGTATCCACTAGCCTTACCCAAGGTTCAGCAGTTTTCAAACATAAACATGCCTCAGACTATTATACCTGTTTGTTCACCTTCTAGAGCCCTTAATGTTGTTCGTGTCAATTTTATCTAGCTTTATAGTTGCTTCCTGGGGAAGGGAGTCGCTAACCATTTCACTTGGCCCTACCCAGAAGTCTGTTTCCTCCCCGCTATGTTTCTGATTCATTAACCCTGAGGTGTAGCTGGGAATTTTAAATTTTAATGAGTTCTCAGGTGATACTCATGCTGCTGGCCCAGGGCCCACACTTTGAAACCTACTGCTTTAGATTAAATCCATCTCTTTTCGATGTGAAAACAACTTTCTCAAGTATGAATTCATTAGGAGCACACATGAAATTTTTTTAAACTTGCTGCAGGGGAACAAGGCATCCAATAAAACCAATCCAGATATTTCTGTTTTATAGAAACTTTCAATCGCAGGAAAGGTGACTAGATAATACTGTTAACATTAGGTTCAAGAAAGGCTTGTCTGTTCAGCACAAGCCTGCTGGTCTGGTCAGCAATTTCGGTGATTCATAACAAGACCGTTCAAGTAAATCTAACAGCCCATGAGGGCTCTTAATCTCATCAAAGTCTGTAAGAAAATTGCTGTTATTTTATCATGAATGCCAGACACTTTCCCCGGGAGGGTGTTGATTATCCCAAGCCGCTCCGGTCTTCTCCAGGCTGCCTTGCTCAGATGGTGGAAGTGCTCTCTCACCTGAGCAAATCCAGTTTCCCCGCTTTCCTGCTGTTGTGCCCTAGGAGGCACACCGGGCATCTAGTTGGCAGAGGTCAGGCAGCAGTAGAGGCGGGCACTTCCCGTGCACGTGGCGTCATCAGGGCCCTCATTGGTTTCCGCCGCACAGCAGCTGGTCCAGTCTGGTTCTGGACCAGTGACAGCTGCAGCAGGACTGTCCTCCACTGTCGTCGGTGGCTCTGACTATTGCCCGCTTGTCACCAGATCCCAGCTTCTTTGCATTTGCCCCAGTCTTCTGCTGGTCCACGGGTCAACTCAGCCTTTTCATATCCCAGCAGTGGGGTGCACAGGAACATCGGGGGCTCTAGGTACCAAACAGAGGCTACATTTTACTGCTCTGACTTCCCTATCCTGACAGCTCTCTCTGCACCCACTGCCCGCCCTGGCACCCTGTTGGGATGCCTCCACGTGGACCCTCTGCACCCCACTGCCCACCCTGGCCATGTTGGAATGTCTCCATGAGGACCCTCTGCACCCACTGCCCGCCCTGGCCACGTTGGGATGCCTTCACGCAGAACCTCTGTGCCCACTGCCCGCCCTGGTGCCATGTTGGGATGCTTCCACACGGACCCTCTCCTAAAGCTTTATTCCTCCTCCACCCACTGTGATATGAATGCCGCTAGCTTTCATAAAGTTCTCAGGATCTTCCATTTCATCTAGGTGTTTCTACCTCAGCAGTCACAGGGAGAGAGGAAGTGAGGACCCGAGTGGCCATGCCGCTTGCTCCGCCTATGGCCCTCTTTCCTTTCCGTCTCTTCCCATCACATGAAGGACAGCATGTTTTACTTTCTCCACCTCAGAGGATCTCTGACGTGAGCTACATCAGAATCCCTTGAAGGGCTTGTGAAAGCACAGATGACTCAACCCCATCCCCAGCGCTTCTGATTCAGCAGCTCTGAGATGGGGCCTGAGAAGGTGCATGTCTTTTATTTTTTAAGATTTCTTATTTATTTATTTGGCTGCACCGGATCACGGCATGTGGGATCTAATTCCCCAACCCGGGATTGAACCCGGGTCTCCTGCATTAGGAGCACGGGGTCTTAACCACTGGACAACCAGGGAAGTCGCAAAAATGTGCATTTTTTCTTAAATTTCATGCATTTATTTTATTTATGATTTTTTGGCTGTCCTGGGTCTTTGCTGCTGCAAGGGCGTTTCTCTAGTTGTGGTGAAGGGGGGCTGCTCTTCACTGTGGTGCACAGGCTTCTCCTTGCGGTGGCTTCTCTCGTGGCGCTCAGGCATCAGCAGCTGTGGCGTATGAGCTCAGTAGTTGCAGCTCCTGGGCTCTAGATCGAGGGCTCAGTAGTTGTGGCGCATGGGCTTAGTTGCTTCCAGGCACACGGGATCTTCCCAGATTAGGGATCGAACCCGTGTCTCCTGCATTAGCAGGTGGATTCTCTACCACTGAGCCACCAGGGAAGCCCAAGAATGTGCATTTGTTACAGGCCTCCTGGTGATGCTGTTGCTGCTGGTCTTCTAACCACACTGCAAGAACCACTGATCTACCTTCTACCCTGATTTCTTGTTCCCCTCAATTTAAAGTGAAATTCTAAGGTCTTTTCGAAGACTTGATACGTGAGTTGTTAGTGGATGCTAAAGGAACTTAAAAAATCCTTTTTCTCAACAAAAATCTTTCTATTGGCCTATAAGGTGGGGGGTGACTATAATTTATTTGTCCAAACGGGGATACCTTTAATGGTTAGGTGCATTAATATTAATAACAATAATGCCAAGATCACGAGAGTCATTGGGACTGCCCTAGGCAAACCAGGATGCCTGTTTACCCCATGCTACAGCTCAAGAAAATCATCTTTGGAACGCAAAGCCATAACTTCCTTGTTCTAGGAGTAAACGGACTCTCCTGGGACAAAGAGGCTGGCGGCTCAAACTTGGAGTTGGAACGCTGCCAGGGAATGTGATTAAGAGGGAAACAAAAACATAAAGCTTTAATATCTTCAAAACATCATCCCGATCGCACTCATTTGAGTTTCCCACCTATAGCACCAAGGTGACCCAGTGGTAAAGAATACACCTACAATGCAGGAGACACAAAACTCAGGTTTGATCCCTGGGTTGGGAAGAGCCCCTGGAGAAGGGAATCGCTATCCACTCTGGTACTCTTGCCATGGAGAATCCCATGGACAGAAAAGCCTGGCAGGCTATACAGTACATGGGGGTCACAAAGAGTTGAACGTGACTGAGCTACGAACCACGCACCTATAGCACCAAAGAGCCTGATTATCCTTCAGCCACGAAATAAAAGCTGTTTGCACTTCCTTCCAGGCGCAAGCGCCACCAGCTCTGTTGGATATCAGCCCTCTTCTCCATCCCCCAGTGTCCTTAGCTATTTCTGGGCATGCCCCAAGTAGCAGCTCACAGGTGCCCACAAACCAGAATGTCAGTTGCAGCCCCCCACGAGGCCTTCTCCTTCCTCTTCTACTCTGGCTTCTTGTTCCCCTCCGTGGTCCCCAGAGCCACCTGGAGCAGTTTCGCTTCTGCAGCTTCCCATCACAAGGGCCCCCAGTTCCACGCCAGGATGCTGCCTCCAGATGCTCCCTTGTCTCTGGTACCAAAGTGTGGCCTCTCAACTCCCTGCCGCTCTTTGTGTCCTGGGGCCCAGGGTGGATGAGTTTTGAAGGCAATGCCAGTAGGAGTTGCTTGATGGTTGGAATACTGGGTGCAAGAGGAGAGAAGTCGAGGATGATTCCAGGATTTCGATTCACTGTGTGAGATTGTTGTTATTTAGGATGGTTGGGAAGACTGGAAGACTATGGGTGGAGCAGGTTTTCTTTGTGAGGAAAAGGAAAGATCAGTAGTTTCATTTTGGTCATAGTAAAGTCTGTGATGTCACTTGGATATCTAAGATAAGAAAGGGAACAATGGACCTTCCCTTTCAACTTCTACACAGAGTTGAACCGAACTATAAAGATTATTTTCCAATTCCAGCAGGCACTGTTGCCTGCCTGCCTGACGGCCCTGTTTTCTTTTCTCCGTGCAGCCTGGCAGAGTGTAGATTTTGCTCCAGTGTCTGACGTCAGCTGTGTGACTGGAGAAAACAGTCTAAACCAGCCAGGTCACCCCATTCTGCATGTCATTGAGAAGTAGAGCCGTAAGTCTGACACTCAGTTCTGGTCAGTGAGACATGGTGGGGAGGGGGGCAGTCATTTAGGGACTCTGGGGAATGTTTGCTTTCTTTAAAAAAGATTCACTGGTACACAGGATATGATAAGGCTATTGGCACAGATACCCTCACAGTGTGAAATGCTGTGAAGTTGAAGCTGAAAGGCAAAGTCCATTGTTACCTTTCTTATCTTAGATATCCACAAGACAACACGAACTTAACTATGACCAGGACTTCCCTGGTGGTCCAGTGGTTAAGAATCTGCCTTGCAGTGCAGGGGATGCAGGTTCAATTCCTGGTCGGGGAACTAAGATGGAACATGGAGCTAACAGTGTCGTGCTGCAGGGCAACTAACCCGATTGCCACAGTTACAGAACCTACACACTCCCAAGCCTGCATGCTACACCTAGAAAGTATGTGCGCTGCAACGAAAGATCCCACATAACACAACTAAGACCCGACACAGCCAAATAAATAAATAAATATTTTTTAAAAAGAAATGACTTTATTAAAAAAAAAAAAGATACATGAAAATAATTTGGCTTTTCCTCCTGAATGTCCTAGGGCAACCATCCTGCACACATGATGTGGGTAAAAACACGCTAAGGATGGTCAACCTGAAAGATAGCGTTTTCTAGCCCATTAGTTAACTAACTGGAACCCATCCCTTCTCTGGATCTCTTCTGCAAGATAATGCACTCTATGACCAGTTAAGCCATTCTGAGAAGCGTTTTCTTCACTTGCCTGTTAAAGTATCCTAACTGGCACACAAAGCCAGGAGAGAAAGTCAGCCTGAGGAGAACACCTTAGAACCTTCAGGGCAGTGATGAAGATGCCCAGGTGGTCACTAGCAATGTCAAGCCGGACCATCCCCAGTGCAAGGAACTGACTTGGTTATGAACGTGAGCTTGCAGCTGCTTGTTTTGTGATAGGTCTGTACTTTTTTCTTTGATAGAGAGGGCTGGCATTTCACACTGTGAGGGTATCAGTGCCAACAGCCTTATCATCTGTCTACCCAGAGCTCCTCCCTCCTACACAAAACTGTCCTTGGCACAGAGAGTCGAGTCCGTGAATTGCTCTCACACTTCCTGTTCCACTTTGCACTCACAAGCACATGTTAGGAAGCCAGGCAAGTATCATATCCCCAAATTACAGACTGAGAATTAATACTCTGAGGTGATCACAGCCTAGAAATGGCAAAACCCGGACGAGCACCAGGGTCCATTCTAGGCCAGCAGTCTTGGAAGCACACCATGAAATTTGTTTTAAGTCTAAAATGATGTGTTGTCGTTGTCCTCACTTGGTTATTCTAATTTTGCAGGTTAAGCCTGATTAAAGTGACTAATCGCTGTAAGACTCTCACGTGTCTTGATTCAGACAAAACACATACTAAGTACCTAAGGTCTCTAAGGTCTATTTGGCTTTCTATTACTCAAAGTAATAGTAATTTTCCTTCAAATGCCACTTGATCAGGACTGTTTTCCCCCTTACAGTTTTCTTACAAGCGTGTTTTGAGTTTACTTTTAGTGCCGTATATAACAGGACTCATAATCACAGTAATTCCAGAGATGATCAGGTATTTAAATTAATAGAAGTCCTGCTACATATGCAATTAGTTGTGCATGAACCAACATGGTATATATATTCTTTTTCTCGTAAAGCTCTTCATTTGCATGGGAATAAGACCTCTGAACTGGTTTGAAGTGAGAAATTCAGTCCAATTTTACCAGGAAGACAAGTCACACCAGTTCAGTTGGTGGGAGAGTGTTTCAGTCAGGTTTTGTTGGGAACTAGGTATTTTACCAGGAAGACGAGTTTGTTTGCGTAATAGCAGAGAAATTAACAATTTAGGACAAGCACATTATGGCGAACCATAGGCAAGTTCTGAAAAAGTGGTTCTTAATAAGTTGGTTTGAGAGTGACTGGGGAATGTCCTTATTGTTTACTTTTGTTTTGGAGATAAAATGTTCCAGAAATGTTAACAAGCTGGAGTTTTCAAAGAGCAAGTCATTTTTTTTTTTTTTTAATGTTCTAGGAATATTTGATTTGTCGTTAAGAGTGGTGGGGAAGCGGGTAGATTTTGCCCTGTTTCTCACATCAGGTACTCATCCACCCACCCCTTCCTAGCTCTTCACCTCCAAGATGCTGTACCCCAAAAGTCTAGATCAGTGTTGTACTCAGGAGCATTTGACAATGAGTGACTTCCAGCCCCACCTAAACAGCTAGTTAGATATGTGAATCCAATGCCTTTCTTGGGGACTGGGGACTTATCTCATCCCCACCATCACTCTCTCTGGCCAGCAAGCCAGAGCCCTCTGGTCCAAGCATCTAGAACAGGCCTGAGAAGAAAGGAGAGCTTACCAGGACCTCCCCTCCCCCCGACCCAGGCCCTAAACCAAAACTTCCCCTATCAGCTCTGGGGAAGGGAGGTGCTGACTTACCTGCTCACCCTTTTGGGCCATTTGAATTTACCATGCTCATGTATTTTCCAAAAAATATTTTAGTACATATATCTTTAAATGCTTAACTATTAAAAATACCACTAAGATAAATTTTACACCTCTGGCTGAGGCTGTTTAAAACAAGATAACAGGCTCCCAGTGGAATCGCTTGTGTTAAGCCCCATGTTACCAAGCTGTAATTTAATTACAGTTTCAGCTCTCCCAGAAATGGAATCTTTAACTAGTCAATCAGAAATTGTCAGATTCCTACACTGGTTAAGGTAGCACTGGTGTTGTGTGCAGAGGGCCTGTGTAAATAACCTGCTTTAGCTCCAGCCAAAGCTACAGTTTTTCCAGTAGTCATGTGCAGATGTGAGAGTGGGAACATAAAGAAGGCTGAGTGTTGAAGAACTGATGCTTTCGAATTGTGATACTAGAGAAGACTCTTGAGAGTCCCTTGGACTGCCAGGAGATCAAACCAATCATAAAGGAAATCAGTCCTGAATATTCACTAGAAGGACTGATGCTGAAGCTGAAGTTTCAATAGTTTGGCCACTTGGTGCGAAGAGCCAACTCATTGGAAAAGACCCTGATGCTGGGGAAGACTGAAGGCAGGAGAAGGGGATGGCACCGAATGAGATGGATAGCATCACTGACTCGATGGACATGGATTTGAGCTGACTCTGGGATAGATGGTCCAGGACAGAGGAGCCTGGCGTGCTGAAGTCCATGGGGTCACAAAGGGTCAGACCCAAATTATCAATTTGACTTAGCAACTGAATAAGAACAACTTTAAAAGTGGCAGTTGGGATTTTTTTTTTTTTTTGGTCTCTTTGTATCTTTTCTCCAAAATTTGCCCCAACTGCTCATGCAGGCAGTTATTTTTATTTTTAGTCCCATACAGTTTCTTTGTATTTTGTTGCTAGAGGAGAGGTGTGTCCAGGTACAAGCACTGCCACAAAGGGTCCCAGGTCCTAGCCTGTCTCGCTGCCCCCTTGTTTCTGCTCCCTCTGCCTTTAGGACTCTTTCATTTTGTACGGCTCCTCAGAGATGCTCTGTTTCCTAGATTGGATGCTGACTGACTCAAATTACTCTTTGCTCAAATAAACTATTAAAACATTTAATATACCTCAGTTTAACTTTTTACAAGACTGAGGTAAGGCTTTCAGTTCTCAGAGAGTTTTTTCTCCCAGAATTGAAAATAATGGGAAGCCATCTCAGAGTGGTGCCTTTCTTCAACTTTCACCTTGCCTCCTTTGCTCATCAGCAAGCCTCCGGTGCCAGTCTAGTGCCCGGACACAAGTTCAGTTCAGTTCAGCTCAGTCGTGTCCGACTCTTTGCAACCCCACGAACCGCAGCACACCAGGCCTCCCTGTCTATCACCAACTCCCAGAGTCCACCCAAACCCATGTCCATTGAGTCAATGATGCCTTCCAACCATCTCATCCTCTGTTGTCCCCTTCTCCTCCTGTCCCTAATCTTTCCCAACATCAGGGGCTTTTCCAATGGGTCAGCTCTTCACATGAGGTGGCCACGTATTGGAGTTTCAGCTTCAACATCAATCCTTCCAATGAACACCCAGGACTGATCTCCTTTAGAATGGACTGGGTGGATCTTCTCGCAGTCCAAGGGACTCGCAAGAGTCTTCTCCAGCACCACAGTTCAAAAGCATCAGTTCTTTGGCACTCAGCTTTCTTTATAGTCCAACTCACACATCCATACATGACCACTGGAAAAACCATAGCCTTGACCAGATGGACCTTTCTTGGCAAAGTAATGTCTCTCCTTTTTAATATGCTATCTAAGTTGGTCATAACTTTCCTTCCAAGGAGCAAGCGTCTTTTAATTTCATGGCTGCAGTCACCATCTGCAGTGATTTTGGAGCCCAGAAAAATAAAGTCTGACACTGTTTCCACTGTTTCCCCATCTATTTGCCATGAAGTGATAAGGACCGGCTGCTATGATTTTAGTTTTCTGAACATTGAGCTCTAAGCCCAGACACAAAGTAAACCCTTAAATATTTGATGAGTAAATCAACTGGTGTCAAAACGAAATACAGGCTGCTTATGTTCCCCAATTCTGCATTTCCCTAAAGAAAGCATGTTTGTGTCGTAGTAGCGTGGCTGCAGCTTGGCCTCTGTTCTCTGGTGTCAAATAGAAACTCGGAGACAGAGTTTTGGGTAAAGTAGAAAAGAGTAGCTTTACTTGATTTTCCAGGCAAAGGGGGTCACAGTGGGCTGATACCCTGAAGACCCTGTGACCCACCCTGGAGGGGGTGGTGAAGAGTTTTATAGTGCTCAAGGAGCAGGCTGTGATCAACTCGTGGACAGTTCTTAGATGGGTTGGCATCAAAGTGAGGTTTCAAGCATCATTACCCTTCTGGTTTTAGCTGGTCTAGGGTCTGTGTTCTTGTGATCAGCAGTTTTCATGTGGAGAGGGGTCTGCTTCCTGTAAAAACAGTTTAGGAATGTGTGTCAGGCTTCTGTCTGTATCTTTCAAGGAACTGGCAGTTGGTGATTCTGTTATGTTCCAGAATTATCATCTACATTGTTGCTAGTTCCTTAGCCCAACAGCTCTTCTTTGTCTCTCACTTCAGTTCAGTTCAGTTTAGTCGCTCAGTCCTGTCCAACTCTCTGTGACCCCATGAATCGCAGCACGCCAGGCCTCCCTGTCCATCACCAACTCCCGGAGTTCACTCAGACTCACGTCCATCGAGTCCGTGATGCCATCTAGCCATCTCATCCTCTGTCGTCCCCTTCTCCTCCTGCCCCCAATCCAACCCAGCATCAGAGTCTTTTTCCAATGAGTCAACTCATGAGGTGGCCAAAATACTGGACTTTCAGCTTTAGCATCATTCCTTCCAAAGAAATCCCAGGGCTGATCTCCTCCAGAATGGACTGCTAGGATCTCCTGGCAGTCCAAGGGACTCTCTAGTGTCTTCCCCAACACCACAGTTCAAAAGCATCAATTCTTTGGCACTCAGCCTTCTTCACAGTCCAACTCTCACATCCATACATGACCACTGGAAAAACCATAGCCTTGATTAGACAAACCTTTGTTGGCAAAGTAATGTCTCTGCTTTTGAATATGCTATCTAGGTTGGTCATAACTTTCCTTCCAAGGAGTAAGCGTCTTTTAATTTCATGGCTGCAGTCACCATCTTCAGTGATTTTGCAGCCCCCAAAAATAAAGTCTGACACTGTTTCAACTGTTTCCCCATCTATTTCCCATGAAGTGATAGGACCGGATGCCATGATCTTCGTTTTCTGAATGTTGAGCTTTAAGCCAACTTTTTCTCTCTCCACTTTCACTTTCATCAAGAGGCTTTTGAGTTCCTCTTCACTTTCTGCCATAAGGGTGGTGTCATCTGCATATCTGAGGTGATTGATATTTCTCCCGGCAATCTTGATTCCAGCTTGTGTTTCTTCCAGTCCAGCATTTCTCATGATGTACTCTGCATGTAAGTTAAATAAGCAGGGTGACAATATACAGCCTTGACGAACTCCTTTTCCTATCTGGAACCAGTCTGTTGTTCCATGTCCAGTTCTAACTGTTGCTTCCTGACCTGCATACAGATTTCTCAAGAGGCAGGTCAGGTGGTCTGGTATTCCCATCTCTCTCAGAATTTTCCACAGTTTACTGTGATCCACACAGTCAAAGGCTTTGGCATAGTCAATAAAGCAGAAATAGATGTTTTTCTGGAACTCTCTTGCTTTTTCCATGATCCAGCGGATGTTGGCAATTTGATCTCTGGTTCCTCTGCCTTTTCTAAAACCAGCCTGAACATCAGGAAGTTCACGGTTCACGTATTGCTGAAGCCTGGCTTGGAGAATTTTGAGCATTATTCTCTACATGGTCACATTTCCCAGTCATTAACTCTTGTGTGCCTGCCAAGTTGCTTCAGTCGTGCCCCACTCTTCGTGACCCTATGAACTGTAGCCCACCAGGCTCCTCTGTCAGTGGGATTCTCCAGGCAAGAATACTGGAGTGGGTTGTTATGATGTCCTCCTGTGGATCTTCCCGACCCGGGAACGGACCTGCGTCTCTTATGTCTCCTGCATTGGCAGGTGGGTTCTTTACCACTAGCGCCACCTGGGGAGCCCAATTAACTCTTAAGTCAGCATTTTACTTCAGAAGACAAGGACACAGGGGCTTGTACACGGGTTCAGTTTGATAACGTAATGAAATAAATATTTGGTCCTCGTCCATTTCCAACACAGAGATCCTAAAATCCTTGCTATTTTCTAGGCGACTAGAGAGATAAAGATGTCCTTTTTTAATAATTATATGTTTAAAATTTTTTATCTATCTTTGGCTGCACTGGGTCTTCTTTGCTGCACGAGGCTTTCTCTCATCTCCAGGAATGGGGGCTACTCTCTAGTTGCGGTGCACGGGCTTTTCATTGCAGTGGTTTCTCTTGTGAAGCATGGGCCCTTGGTGCTTTGGCTCAGTTGTGGCACACGGGCTTAGTTGCCCTGCAGCTTGTGGAATCTCCCTGGACCAGGCTTCAAAACCATGTTCCTGCATTGGCAGGCAGATCCTTAACTGCTGGACCACCAGGGAAGTCCAAAGTGTCTTTTTTTATGTTAATGAGATGACTTTTGGTTCCACCTAAGGATGGGAGTAAAGTAATGCTGAAAATTCTCCAAGCCAGGCTTCAGCAATATGTGAACCGTGAACTTCCTGATGTTCAAGCTGGTTTTAGAAAAGACAGAGGAACCAGAGATCAAATTGCCAATATCCGCTGGATCATGAAAAAAGCAAGAGAGTTCCAGAAAAACATCTATCTCTGCTTTATTGACTATGCCAAAGCCTTTGACTGTGTGGATCACAATAAACTGGAAAATTCTGAAAGAGATGGGAATACCAGACCACCTGACCTGCCTCTTGAGAAATCTGTATGCAGGTCAGGAAGCAACAGTTAGAACTGGACATGGAACAACAGACTGGTTCCAAATAGGAAAAGGAGTATGTCAAGGCTGTATATTGTCACCCTGCTTATTTAACTTACATGCAGAGTACATCATGAGAAATGCTGGACTGGAAGAAACACAAGCTGGAATCAAGATTGCCGGGAGAAATATCAATCACCTCAGATATGCAGATGACACCACCCTTATGGCAGAAAGTGAAGAGGAACTCAAAAGCCTCTTGATGAAAGTGAAAGTGGAGAGAGAAAAAGTTGGCTTAAAGCTCAACATTCAGAAAACGAAGATCATGGCATCTGGTCCCATCACTTCATGGGAAATAGATGGGGAAACAGTTGAAACAGTGTCAGACTTTATTTTTGGGGGCTGCAAAATCACTGAAGATGGTGACTGCAGCCATGAAATTAAAAGACGCTTACTCCTTGGAAGGAAAGTTATGGCCAACCTAGATAGCATATTCAAAAGCAGAGACATTACTTTGCCAACAAATGCCCGTCTAGTCAAGGCTATGATTTTTCCAGTAGTCATGTATGGATGTGAGAGTTGGACTGTGAAGAAGGCTGAGCGCCAAAGAATTGATGCTTTTGAACTGTGGTGTTGGAGAATACTCTTGAGATTCCCTTGGACTGCAAGGAGATCCAACCAGTCTATTCTGAAGGAGATCAGCCCTGGGATTTCTTTGGAGGGAATGATGAGGAAGCTGAAAGTCCAGTACTTTGGCCACCTCATGCGAAGAGTTGACTCATTGGAAAAAGACTCTGATGCTGGGAGGGATTGGGGGCGGGAGAAGGGGACGACAGAGGATGAGATGACTGGATGGCATCACTGCCTCGATGGACATGAGTCTGAGTGAACTCCGGGTGTTTGTGATGGTCAGGGAGGCTTGGCATGCTGAGATTCATGGGGTCACAAAGAGTCGGACACGACTGAGCGAGTGAAATGAACTGAACTGAACTGAAGGATGGGAGTTGGTTGCCAGGAGAAACTGATCAGAGGTTGGCCCCTCCGGGAGAGGGACTGAAGATTGAATCAGTCACCAATGATGATTTAATCAATGATGCCTACATAATGAAGCAGAGATAGGCTGAGACCTGGGGCTCTCTGCTACAGAGTGGCAGTGATTGCACCTGGACACAACTTGCCTCAAGCAACAAAATACACAGAAACTGTATGAGACTAAAAATAACTCTGTGAGTGAGCCTACCCATTTGGGGCAAATTCTGGACCCAAAGATATAAAGAGACCAAAAATCCCACTGCCACTTTTGAGCAGCCTACTCTGGGAGATAGTGAAGGACAGGGAGGGAAGCCTGCTGTGCTGCAGTCCCTGGGGTCACAAAGGGTGGCAAACAGCAGGCCGGACAGACCCGACTGAGTGAACAAGAGTGAAAGCTTGGTGTTGGGGGCCAAAGCAGGGCACTGCGCATGCCCCCTGCGCTCAGCACCACCTAAGGGGTGGGCAGACCGCCCAAGCCACCCCTCTGGCCTGACCCATAGACACACCCCTACCTTCACCCCATATAAGGAACAAGCCTGCTCCCCAGCCCAACCCCGGCTGCTCCCGTCTGGGACCTAGCAAGCATGGGAGCCTGTGCTCTTCACTGCTCACTGCCGCAGTAGCGGCCCGAAATTTCTTATCTGGCCTCTAGTCAGTTTCTATTGACTGGGGAAGACCAAGAACCCTGCTCAGTAACAAAGCCTCCAGAAAACCTCCAAAAGATAGGATCTGGAGAGCTTCTGAACTGGTGAACACGTGAAGGTGGGGGAGACAAGGACGCCTAGAAAGGAAGCTCCACATCCCCTATGCATGCCTTTCCTTACACGTCGCGTCCATCTGGCTGTTCATATCCTTTTAGGCGTGCGTGCTAAGTTGCTTCAGGCGTGTCTGACTCTGGGCGGACACCCTGTGGGCTGTAGCCTGCCAGGCTCCTCTGTCCATGGGATTCTCCAGGCAAAAATATTGGAGTGGGATCTTCCCAACCCAGGGATCAAACCCTTGTCTCTCATGTCTCCTGCATTGGCAGGCGGGTTCTTTACCACTAGTGCCACCTGGGAAGCCCTTTCCTTTTATAATACACTGATGATCTAGTGAGTTCAGTGTTTCTCTGAGTTCTGTGAGCCACCCTGAAAGTGAAAAAGTCGCTCAAGCCTTGTCTGACTCTTTGCGACCACATGGACTATACAGTTCATGGTATTCTCTAGGCCAGAATACTGGACTGGGTAGCCTTTCCCTTCTCCAGGGGATCTTCCCAACCCAGGGATCGAACCCGGGTCTCCCACATTGCAGGTGGATTCTTTACCAGCTGAGCCACAAGGGAAGCCCTCCCTAAGCTACTAGGGTTAGCCACCCTAGTAAATTAATTAAATCCAAGGAAGAGAGTTGTTGGAATCAATCTGCAGCTGATAAACTGGCCTTAAGACTGACTTCCCTGATGGCTCAGCCAGTAAGGAACCTGCCTGCCAATGCAGGAGACACAAGAGACTTGGTTCCGATCCCTGGGTCAGGAAGAGCCCCTGGAGGAGGAAACAGCAAGCCACTTCAGTATTCTCGCCTGGAAAATTCCATGGATAGAGGAGTGTGGTGGGCTACAGTCCATGGGATCGCAAAAGAGTTGGATGTGACAGCAAAAATGCATGCAAGATGCCCTGACGCTTAAATTTGGAGAAAGATGGGAAGTATCTAACTGGAGTCACGGAGGCTCACGGCGCTTGGAGATCCCCTTTAGGGTGGCTAGAATGGCCCACCCATATTTTGACTGAGTCACAATCACACTGAAGAAATAGAGAAAGAGACAGCCATGAAATGGTGGGTGAACATATCAGGTGTCTGCAATCAATCTGCAGAACTTCAGGTTTGGAAGACGGTAGCAGACCTCCATCTGGGAACACTAGCTGAAGCCCCAAGCCACTAATATGAATGATAGGGGACAGGTCCCTGATATTCTAAAGAGAGATGTAAGGATATCCCCTCATAATTTGCTAAGAGGAGGCTGGACCAATCTTTTGACCTGGAATGCTCCTGTAAACAATATGAGAGAAAGTGAAGAATCTATCAGCCAGATCAGAGTGAGCATTTCTTTGAAGAGCATGGTTGGCTTGGGGTGAAAGGGTGTTTTCTACTTCCTCGCCCCCCCAAACTCAAGGCAAATAGCAGGGCTTCAAGAGAAGCCTGCCTAGCTTCAAAAGGATATATGTACCCCAATGTCCATTGCAGCACTGTTAACAATAGCTCAGACATGGAAGCAACCTAAATATCCATTAACAGATGACTGGATAAAGAAGATATGGTACTATGAACAATGGAATATTATTCAGCCATTAAAAAGAATGAAATAATGCCATTTGCAGCAGCGTGATGGACCTGGAGATGATCATACTAAGTGAAATAAGTCAGACAGAGAAAGATAAATCATATTATTATATCACTTATATGCAGAATTTTTAAAAAAAAATGATACAAATGAACATATTTATAAAACAGAAACAGACTCACAGAGTTAGAGAACAAATTTATGGTTACAGGGGAAGGGAGAGAGGGGGGTTAGATGGGCAGTTTGAGACTGACATGCACACACTGCTATATTTAAAATTAAATGCCTTTCCATGAAAAAAAGAGAGAGAGGCCTGACTGGAGTGTGGATGGGCTGCCAGGAAGAAAGAAAGGCTGAACATGAGGTTGAGCTTGAAGACATTTAGAGAATGGTTATTGGAAGGCAGAGGCTGGGGGGTGTTGTGGATTGAAGGGGAGTTCTGGGCTGAAAAAGGACTTTGCTTTTCACTTTCACTGTCTTACTTAATGTGTTCTTTATGAATATATGTTTCTTATCTTCTAAAAAGCCAGTCGTACTTACATTCAATTTGTTTAAATGCCACTCTGGCCGCTCATTTAGGAGAGAAAGTCTCAGAATAGTAAGTCAATGCTTCTCAAGCTTCAACATGCATAAAATCCCCTGGAGATCTGGTTAACGATGTAGGCTCTGATACAGTAAATCTGGGGTGTGGCTGAAACTCTGCCTTTCCAACAAGCTCCCAGTGCCCAGAATGCTAATGCGTGGACCACACTTTGAGTAGCAAGGGGTAAGTGACTTGTGCAAGCCTCCCCAACCAGGGCTAGAATTCTGATCGCCTGCCTTCCCAGAGAAGATGGGCTTACTCTTGCCTTTTACTTTCAGTTTATATTAACTGCCACCATTAATCAGAACCTCATAGGTGGTGGGGAACCACCTGCACTGACTGTTAGGCTTGCTCTTTCCGTGTTGGTGTGGGGAAATGGTTTATTTTATTATTTTTTAACTATTATTGTTATTATTTTGGCTGCACCATGCAGCATGTGAGATCTTAGTTCCCTGACCGTGGATCGAACCCGGGCCCCCTGCAGTGTGGAGTCTTAGCCACTGGACCTCCAGGGAAGTCTGGAAATGGTGTATTTTAAAGCAATTACAGATGATCCTGTTAAATCTCAGACTTCAGTAGAGCTATGCTTCCCTTAAGCAGTTACATAAGCAGTTATGTAACCGTAGCCCGAGAACGTGATGTTTTTCTTTTGCCAAGAAGAGCGTGCTAGAAAAGAGCCCTTAAGGTAGTAAAGGCATTTCCTCCTTTCTGAGGCCTCGGAACACCCGAGGGAACCCTGTCTATCCCACTGCGCTGTCTATCCCCTGGGCCACAAGGACCTTTGCTGTGTGTCTTTCCCCACCCTCTGGGGCCCTTGGTGCCTGACTCTGTGACAGCAGTCCCCACAGGCCATCACATCTGGCCCTCCTGACCTCCATGGGAGGGCTCGTTAGACCCCTTTTACAGATGAGGAAACTGAGGCTTCAATGCATCAAGTATTTGCCTGAAATCACACACCTAGAATTCAAAGCTTTGCGCCTCTGACTCTGGAGTCCGCATTGTCACCAGCCCACCGTGCTCAGCCTGATGTGGGTCACCACGAGGGTTAGTTAGCCTTGGAGGAACCCCTGGAGCAGTCAACCCAAGGCCTGGTTCTTTTCCCAGCCTTCCCCTTCCGTGATAAGGATTGTGCGTGCATGCGTGTGTGCTCAGTCGTGTCTGACTCTTTGCGACCGCATGGACTCTACCCCGCCAGGCTCCTCTGTCCATGCGATTCTCCAGGCAAGAATACTGGAGTGGGAAAAAGGACCCCAGTCAGATGTCATCTAATTACCCTTGGAATTTTCAAAGGTATAAGGTGGGGTCTTATGCAAAATTCCAAGCTACCATGCAACGTCTTTTAACTGTAATGAAGAGGAGGAATTGTTCCCAACCTTATTTGCATGTTGTGCTTTTTGGTTCAGAAATGCTGAATCTTTCAAGAGATGGTACAACTTTGAGTCCTTGGCTTGACTATACAACTTTGAGCTTCATGGCACGTCAGTTTTGCCATATTTAAAAGAGAGTTATTCTGTGTATAACAGCTCACAGTTGCAAGTACCGCATGTGAACAATATGGTAACTTTAAAAAATGTTTGTGTTGTATTTGAAGACTGTTTGCCATAAATCTGAAGTTTGAACTTAATGTATTTCAATTTGGTATGCTAAAAAAAAAGCATTGAATTAGTTTAGCAGCCTTTTTTTTTTTTAAAAAAATCAATACTGTAAGTTTAGAATTTAACTGAAAATATAAAATCCAAATGATTTCTATATAGTAAATTGAACTGTAAAGGTAACTTATGTGTGATTCTGAATACACAGATAAAATGTTTTTAATTCCTCCTTAAAGGAAAAAAAAAAAATACTGGAGTGGGTTGCCATTTCCCCTACTCCATTTCAACCCAGGGATCAAACTGGCATCTCCTGTATCTCTTGCGTTGGCAGGTGGATTCTTTACCACTGCGCCACCTGGGAAGCACAATGAAGATTGTAGCTTTGTTAATTTTCCTGTGGCTGAACTTAATTTCTACTTTGAACATTCATACCACAAGGTGTAGAAGCAACATCTCAGCCAGTTCAGTTCAAGGCTTACATAGTCCAATCAAGGTTTTTTTTCCCTCTTCCTTCTTAGCTTTGCTTGCTCCTTCTCCTTTTTTTGGTGTGTGTGTGTGTGTGTGTGTGTGTGTGTCTGTGTGTGTCTGTGTGTGTGTCTTTATTGAATTTGTTACAATATTGCTTCTGTTTTATGTTTTGGTTTTTTGGCCCGGAGGCATGTGGGATCTTAGTTTCCCTGAGCAGGGATCAAACCTACAACCCTTTCATTGGAAGGCGAAGTCTTAACCACTGGACTGCCAGGGAAGTCCCCTGGTGTGTGTGTGTGTGTGTGTGTGCTTTTAATTGATTTATTTGGCTGCACTGGGTCTCTACTGTGGCATGCAGGATCTTTAGTTGTGACACGTGGGATCTAGTTCCCTGACTAGGGATTGAACCCTGGCCCCCTGCATTGGGAGCGCAGAGTCTTAGCCACTGGACCACCAGGGAAGTCCCTCAACATCACTTTCTTTTTATTTTTTTTCAACGTCACTTTCTTAAAGACACAGTTCCTGTGCACTTTCACCCAGTCATTCCAGCACTCTTTTACTCCTTGTTTGTTTTTATCGGCTGTGTCTCTCTGTCATCACTCCCACCAATGCTTGGCAGTAATGGATGCTCAGTATTAATAAGTACGTATTCAGTTCAGTTCAGTTCAGTCGCTCAGTCGTGTCCAACTCTTTGAGACCCCATGAATCGCAGCACACCAGGCCTCCCTGCCTATCACCAGCTCCTGGAGTTCACTCAGACTCATGTCCGTCGAGTCAGTGATGCCATCCAGCCATCTCATCCTCTGTCGTCCCCTTCTCCTCCTGCCCCCAATCCCTCCCAGCATCAAGGTCTTTTCCAATGAGTCAACTCTTTGCATGAGGTGGCCAAAGTACTGGAGTTTCAGCCTCAGCATCAGTGCTTCCAATGAACACCCAGAACTGATTTCCTTTAGGATGGACTGGTTGGATCTCCATGTAGTCCAAGGGACTCACAAGAGTCTTCTCCAGCACCACAGTTCAAAAGCATCAATTCTTTGGGGCTCAGCTTTTTTTATAGTTCAACTCTCACATCCATACATGACCACTGGAAAAACCATTGCCTTAACTAGGCAGAACTTTGCTGGCTAAGTAACATCTCTGCTTTTTAATATGCTATCTAGGTTGGTCATAACTTTCCTTCCAAGGAGTAAGCGTCTTTTAATTTGCTAGCTACAATCACCATCTGCAGTGATTTTGGAGCCCAGAAAAATAAAGTCTGACCCTGTTTCCACTGTTTCTCCATCTATTTCCTGGGAAGTGATGGGACCAGATGCCATGATCTTCGTTTTCTGAATGTTGAGCTTTAAGCCAACTTTTTCTCTCTCCTCTTTCACTTTCATCAAGAGGCTTTTTAGTTCCTCTTCACTTTCTGCCATAAAGGTGGTGTCATCTGCATATCTGAGGTGATTGATATTTCTCCCGGCAATCTTGATTCCAGCTTGTGCTTCTTCCAGCCCAGTGTTTCTCATAATTAAAATATCCCCAGGAGGAAGCTACTGGGTCCTCTAGGAATGAGGCACAGGAGGGAAAGTGGGGTTGGGGGGAAGAGCAAAAATCCACTCTTGTCCTTATAATAGGCCCCCAAGGAGGCTTTGGTCACCCAGGCTGTTGGGTTTGGGTGGTTTTTTTTTTTTGCTGCTTGTCCATGTTATGAAGGAATAAAGCATCTGTCTGTGGCTCTGGCTTCCTATCGGAGGAAAGCTGGAGGAGAATGGAAATCCTGAGGACACTGGGGGGTTGGAGAACCTCCGGAGAAAAGAGACTCTCCCCTCCTCCTTCGGGATAGCCCAGGGTGTAGAGAGAACTTGTGAGGTCAAGTGAAAAGGTTTTCTCCTTCCTTCTAGTCCCTTTCTCACCCCTTCCCCATTCCCTGCATCCTCAGGCCCAAAGTTGTCTTCCTTTCCTCTCGCCTCCTCCATCCATAAACAGTAAGACTGGTGGCCCCCATCTATTGAACTTTGTCTGTGGTGCAGGCGGAAGACTTTTTCAAGTGTCAGCAAGGTCCCAGAATGAATAAAGATGTGAACTTCCCCCTCCTGTACAGATTGAAAGGCAGTCTTCATGGTAACATTACCTCACTGGGAAAGGCAACGTGATAGAGGCAAGAAGCTTGTTAATCTTTGGGATTCCACCCCTGCCTCCTTTTTAAGAAAAAATGATTTGCTGCTCCAACTGAAAATTGATGCCGACTATGGGTTCTGAGTGCAACCAAATCAGAAATGAGGCCAACCGGGCCTGACACAAGAGCTTCGTGGGGTCAGACTGACATTTCTCTTCCATATTGGATGAATAGAGAAAAACGCTGGGGGGGATTTCTCAACAACCAGAGTTTGTTGCACATTTTGTTGCAGACTGGCTGTCGGTGTCTGTTTCCCAGTCCTGTTGTCTAGCCAAGTGGGATTCCTCTTCATGCCAGTTACGTGAGCACAGAGGCTGGCTCTTCCTCCAAGGTCATGAGCAGGTATGAATGTATCACAAGAAAACGGCCCTGTATAATAAACAATTTACCCTTTCCCAGAGAGAGATCTGGTCTTTGCCTTCAGCTCCCCAGAGGTGGTCTCTAAGCCGTTGACTCTGATAACAGCAAATGTAGGTCCATTAACCCACAGGCAGTAAAGCCAATCTACTGACTCTGCTTGCCATGAAGGAGTTTAGTATTTATTGTAAGGTGCCAAACAAGGAGTCCAGGGCAGCGAATACACAAAATACTCCAACTCAGGGAGGCATTTTAAAAAAAGTATTTATTTTAATTGGAGGCTAATTACTTGATAATATTGTAGTGGTTTTTGCCGTACATTGACATGAATCAGCCATGGGTATACATGTGTTCCTCATCCTGAACCCTTTTCCCACCCTCCTCCCCATCCCATCCCTCTGGGTCATCCCTGTGCACCAGCCCTGAGCGCCCTGTCTTATGCATCAAACCTGCGCTGGTCATCTATTTCACATATGATAATATACATATTTCAATGCTATCTCTCAAATCATCCCACCCTCACCTTCTCGCACAGAGTCCAAAAGTCTCTTCTTTACATCTTTGTCTCTTTTGCTGTCTCGCATACAGGGTTATCGTTACCATGTTTCTAAATTCCATATATATGCGTTAGTATACTATATTGGTGTTTTTCTTTCTGGCTTACTTCACTCGGTATAATACGCTCCAGTTTCATCCACTTCATTAGAACTGATTCAAATGCATTCTTTTTAATAGTTGAGTAATATTCCATTGTGTATATGTACCACAGCTTTCTTATCCATTCATCTGCCGATGGACATCTAGGTTGCTTCCATGTCCTGGCTATTGTAAACAGTGCTGCGATGAACATTGGGGTACACGTGTCTCTTTCAATTCTGGTTTTCAGGGAGGCATTTTTAAAGGCCGCGTGAGGGAGGGGAGTTACAGGTCTGTAGTCGGCTCACGCGCGATTCTCTGGTTGGTTGATTGGTATCAGGGCAGCCTCCCGCAGCAGGTGGTGGGGGTGACATTACCAGCTGTGAGGTGTAGGTAGGTCTGGGGGCTGAGCGCTCATGTCCATCAAGGAGTTAACATATTCCCTTTGGTGGGGGTTTTTCACATCTGTAAAAATAACTCCAGAAATGTATATCAAATAATGTTATCTTAGTGCTTCGGAGAGGAGCTAAAGCAGAGGACATGGAGGGAGGGGGTCTGTCCCCAGAAAGCCCCACTGAGTCCTGCTCCGTTACATTTGTTTTCCTGGATGCCAAGTAGGGACCTCTCCTGACTCCACCCTGTGTGTCTCTTCTCTTGGCTGATTTTAACCTTTATCTGATTGTAATCTAGATTTACATTTAAAGGAGATCATTCCTGGGTGTTCATTGGAAGGACTGATGTTGAAGCTGAAAGTCCAATACTTTGGCTACCTGATGGGAAGAGCTGACTCATTGGAAAAGACCCTGATGCTGGGAAAGATTGAAGGCGGGAGGAGAAGGGGACGACAGAGGATGAGATGGTCAGATGGCATCACTGACTCAATGGACATGGGTTTGAGTAAACTCCAGGAGTCAATGATGGACAGGGAGGCTTGGCGTGCTGCAGTCTATGGGGTCGCAAAGAGTCAGACACGACTGAGAGACTGAACTGAACTGAACCACTAGACCACCAGGGAATTCCCTGGTTTGCTCTACTGTCTGTCTTTCCTATTGCCTTTTCTGTTTTTTCTACATCTCAGAAGCACCTAACCCAGTGCTGGAACACTGTTTATGGCTAAGAAATGCTCCCGGAGTTGAACAGATGCAGATTCCCCGCTTTGGAACAAGAACAGTCAGGCTCAGGTTACAAGAAATAACAGTTGGCAGCCCCAGGGCTAGAACTCAAGTCTTCTGGTCCCTGGTCTGATCCACCTCTGAGCACCAAGGGCCTGACCAGTTTGCTATCATGACCCTGAATTTCTCTCAAACAGCTGTTAAATTTTTGTTGTTAGTGGTGGATTTTTTTTTAATTGGATAAACAGCCTTTCTGAGACAGGCTTATTGCAAAGTTAAATATATTAGTAACTATTATATCCATCAATTTCTGTTTGAATGTGACTTCTTAAATGTTAAATGACTTCTGAAACTTCTGAATTTATTCTTCCTAGGAGCCCCATGGACCCATTTTAACTTTTGTATAAGAAGATTTTTAAATATTCAGAAAAGTACAAAGAATTTCTTAATGAACCCATCACTTAGATTCACCAAGGATCGTTTGCCCTCTTTTTGCTTCTCATTTTGTTTTACGTAATTTCCTGAAACATTTTAAAGTAAATTACAAACATCATAGCATCTCAAACCTAAATAAAAAGGACAGCATCTTTCAGAACCATAATTCTTTTGTCACACATACGAAAATTAATTCCCTAATACCATCATGGACGGAGGAGCCTGGTAGCCTGCAGTCCATGGGGTCGCGAAGAATTGAACATGACTGAGCGACTTCACTTTCACTTTTCACTTTCATGCATTGGAGAAGAAAATGGAAACCCACTCCAGTGTTCTTGCCTGGAGAATCCCAGGGACGGGGGAGCCTGGTGGGCTTTCATCTATGGGTCGCACAGAGTCGGACATGACTGAAGCGACTTTGCAGCAGCAGCAGGAGCAGCAGCAATACCATTTTATACACAGCCTCTATTTGGATTTTCCCAATTGTCCTTAAAAAACCACTTTATTACAGTTGATTTGAGTTCATGTAGAACAATTCCATGCTTTTTCTTTATTAAATGCCAGTGTTTTATTGAGACAGCTAAATCAGTCTTTCTGCAAAACGCCCCACATTCTGGATTTGGTTGGTTGCTCCCTCATGGAGTCATTTAGCCTCTCCCCTTCTTGGGCTTCCCAGTTGGTGCTAATGGTAAAGAACCTGCCTGCCAATGCAAGAGACATAAAAGACACGAGTTCCATTCCTGGGTCAGGAAGATCCCCTGGAGAAGGAAATGGCAACCCACTCCAGTATTTTTGCCTGAAGAATCCCATGGACAGAGGAGGCTGCCTGGCAGGCTATAATCCATAGCGTTGCAAAGAGCTAGACACGACTGAAGCGACTTAGCACAGACACAGTTCTACTTCTTGTCACCTGTAATTTAGACCTAAAATCCTGCTCAAGCTTAATAAAAATATTAAGCATTTTTGGTAAGAATACTTTAAAGATGATGTCTTGTGCTTTGTGTTTCAACATACCAGGGTGCTCGAAATATCTGGCTGCCCCATTACTAATATGATGCTAAGATCTGATGAGTTCCGGTAATGAAAGCCTAGTTCCTCATGGAAGAACCCTTTCCCTCTTTCAACCAGCAAGTAATCTCTGGCATGGTGCTTGACACTCTGCTCCCCATCAGTCTTTCACCCAAAGTTTTTCTCATCTAATGATGAATGTTGCCTGAATCAATTATTTTATTAGAGTTTGCAAAATGGTAATTTTAATACTGTTATTTTTTTACATTTATTAACTGGCTTTTTCTCATTATTCATGCCTATTTGGCCACTCTGAAATATAGTTCCTAAAGTAAAGGCAAGATAAATGTTCAATTATTTTCCTTCAATGATCAATTTTCAGAGTATGGAGCTGGACCCATAGCTACCTCCAATGGTGACAGGCACATTATTCTGGAGGGCAGGGAGGGGGACTTCCTCCTTTGATTGAATATCATAGTGAGTTCATGGTTTGGGAAGGCAATTATTTTAGGTCTCATTCTAGGGTCTCAAATACAAATAGGATGACAGTTGGCCTCTGTATTTGTGGATTCAAATAGCCATGGATCAAAAATATTCCAAAGGAAAGAAAATTCCAGAAGTTTCCAAAAATCAAAACTTGCATTTACTGTGCAACAGCAACTAACATTTACCTTGTACTTGCAACTATTTACACAGTATTTACACTGTATTAAGTTTTATAAGTGATCTAAAGTAAAAGTGAAGTCTCTCAGCTGTGTCTGACTCTTTGTGACCCCATGGACTGTAGCCTACCAGGCTCCTCCATCCATGGGGTTTTCCAGGCAAGAGTACTGGAGTGGGCTGCCATTTCCTTCTCCAGGGGATCTTCCCACCCCAGGGATCGAACCTGGGTCTCCCGCATTGCAGACAGGTGCTTTACCATCTGAGCCACCAGGGAAGCCTGATCTAAAGATGAATTAAAGTATATAGGAGGATGTGGGGAGTTTATATGCAACTACTTCCCCATTTTGTATAGCTGATTTGAGCATCCTTGGATTTTCGTATCTGTGGAAGGTCCTGAAACCAGTCTCCTGCAGGTGCGTTGGTTCTGCTTCTCTGGAGAACTCTAATTCTCTTTGCTAACCAGGATGTACCTTCTCATACATATTACGTTGTGCCTCTCTCCAAAATGAACCTGATACATGTTCGGGTACCTACACACTGAACTTTCCAGTGTTCTGGGCACTCTCCTCTAGACTGGATGAATTGGTGCGCGAGAGTCTGTGATTCTATACATCCTGACACTGTATTTTCAGGTTTTAAATTTACGGTGCCCCTTCTCTGCCCCATGGCTTTAATGGCTTCCTGCCTCCCTCAGCAGAAAGTCCACAGGAGTCCACATGTCCTTCCCTCACCTTCTCACGGGCCTGCTCTCTGCCCCACCCACCTCTTACCCTCTAACTATTCTCTCCTGCTTCCTGTCAGTGGGCTTCCTGCTGCTCTTCAGCCTCACCATCTCCATCCCACCTCAAGTCCTTTCTCTTTGCTGTTTGCTCTGGGCTCACTCCACAACTGCTCCTCGAATGTTTCTGCAATACTGTGGTTTATAATAAAAAATATATGTTTGGTCTTTGTCCTCATCCCTTGGACAAACTTCCTAAAACCGTTGGAATTTCCTAAGTGATGAGTGATAAAAGAAAGAAAAGAAAGTGAAGTCGCTCAGTCGTGTCCGACTCTTTGCGACCCCTTGGACTGTAGCCCACCAGGCTCCTCCATCCATGGGATTCTCCAGGCAAGAGTACTGGAGTGGATTGCTGTTTCCTGCTCCAGGGGATCTTCCTGACCCAGGGATCAAACCCAGGTCTCCTGCATTGCAGGCAGACACTTTACCATCTGAGCCACCAGGGAAGCACCAAAAGGGATAAAGCTGTCTTGCTATTATTAACAAACCCATTTCAACCCTGACTGAGTTAATGAGGTGACGTTTGGAAAGCCTCCAAGGATGTGGGCTGGATGCCAGGGGAACCAACCACGTGCGGGGAGGGTGTAACTGTCAAGTTCTACCTCCCTGACCTCCTGAGAGGGGAGAGAGGTTAAAGGTCACATCAATCACCAATGGCCAGTGGTTTAATCAGTCACACCTGTGTAATGAAACCCCCATAAAACCCCAGAAGGATGGTGTTTGAAGAGCTTCTGAGTCAGTGAACACGTGGAAAAGCCAGGAGAGTGATGCGCCCAAGGGGAAGGATGGAGTCTACAGCCCTTCCTACATGCCTTGCCCTCTGCAGTTCTTCCATCTGGCTGTTCCTGAGTTATATATCCTTTCATAATAAACCAGTCATCTAGTAAGACTACAGATGTTAGTAACTTATTATTATCGGTATTATGTTATGCTATCAGTAATATATTAGGAATTAACATATACAGATGCTGCTGCTGCTGCTGCTGCTGCTGCTGCTGCTGCTAAGTCGCTTCAGTCGTGTCCGACTCTGTGCGACCCCATAGACGGCAGCCCACCAGGCTCCCCTGTCCCTGGGATTCTCCAGGCAAGAACACTGGAGTGGGATGCCATTGCCTTCTCCAGTGCAAGAAAGTGAAAAGGGAAAATGAAGTCGCTCAGTCGTCTCTGACTCTTCGAGACCCCATGGACTGCAGCTCACCAGGCTCCTCCATCCATGGGATTTTCCAGGCAAGAGTACTAGAGTGGGGGTGCCATCGCCTTCTCCGATACAGATGCTAGTAATTCCTAAACTGAAATCTTGGACTGAAAAACGTTTTTATAATTGTACGTAGTCTTCAATATCTAGAAACATATCCAGGCATGAAATTAAAAGATGCTTGCTCCTTGGAAGAAAAGCTGTGACAAACCAAGACTGTGTATTAAAAAGGAGAGACCTCGCTTTGCCAACAAAGGTCTGTCTAGTCAAAGCTGTGGTTTTTCCAGTCGTCATGTATGGATGTGAGAGTTGAACCATAAAGAAGGCTAAATGCCAAAGGATTGATGCTTTTGAACTGTGGTGTTGGAGAAGCCTCTTGAGAGCCCCTTGGACTACAAGGAGATCCAACAAGTCCCTCCTAAAGGAAATCAACCCTGAATGTTCATTGGAAAGACTGATGCTGAAGCTGAAGCTCTAATACTTTAGCTTGCTGATGTGAAGAGCCAATTCATTAGAGAAGACCCTGATGCTGGAAAAGATTGAGGGCAAGAGAAGCGGGTAGCCAAGGATGAGATGGTTGGATGGTATCACTGACTCAATGGATACACATCTGGGCAAACTCAGGGAAGGACAGGGAAGCCTGGTGTGCTGCAGTTCATGGGGTCAACGAGTCAGACACGACTTAATGACTGAGCAACAAGTAAGACAACTTACAGAGTACGAGTGCAGAAGTATATCAGTTACAAATCACAGGAATTGATATCGGACATGGTTCATTTCATCATTTTGCCACCACAAAAGTAATTTTAAAAATAAAATCATGTTCGATATTATCTCTATTAGTTATGTATTCCTGCTGTCAACTGAAAAAAAACGCACCACCTAAAAGTTGAGAACCATGTTTTATTTGGTGGACTTTCTCAGGACCTCACACCTCTCAGATTACTCTGAGGGACTGCTTGGAAGAGATAAAGGAGGAGCTGGGATATATAATGGTTTATGCAACGAAGACCAGGACATCACAATGAAAAGCAAAAGATGATTGTTAGGAAAGAAATCAGATATCTCAAAGAATTTAATGCTTTATGGGAAGAACCAGGAGTCTGTGCTCACTGAAATCATTCCTCGGATCTGCACCTTAGCTACCCAGGGCCAGCATCCTGTTCTTTCCCAGGACGCCCTGTTCTGAGTCCCCTCGGGCACACGGTTGGAGTGGCCACAGTGACGGAGCACTTGCCACTGCTTCGTCTCCATCTTCAGGTCCCTCAGGGCTCACTGTCCGGGCGGCTTCATGGTTGCAGCATCCTTTGTTTACTGATCTGGCAGGGAGCCCTTTATCCTTCTCAGTTCTAACAAATCACCTCTTACGTATGCAATGGCTTAAAACAGCAATAATGATCATTTATGATCTTTCAAGATTTCAAGAGTGGCTTGGCCGTGCACTTCTGGATTAAGGTCCCTCTTAAACTGGGGCTTGAGTTACACCTTGACCAGAGTTACAGGATGGGCTTCCGTCGTGGCTTCTGACGTGGCTGCAGGTCGGCACAGTCTCCACTCCTCTGTGCTTGAGCCTCTTACAAGGGCTGCTCGAGCGTATCTTCAGAGCGTGGCAGCTGACTCCCCTGAGAGCCGGTGATCCAGGAGAGCAGAGCAGAGCTGCAGTGTAGCTTATGATCCAGACCTGGAAGCCACATGCCACCACATTCACGGTCATCTATTGATCACATAGATCGGCCCAGGGTAGAAGGGGACTGCACAAATATGTGGACAGCAGAATGTAAGGATTCATAGAGAGGGCCCGTCTTACAAAGCTGGCTACCAGCTTCATATTATTATAATATAAGAACGTTACCAGAGTTAAACTAGACCTCTGATGAAGAACTACTCAAAAGAAAAGAAAAATTAGCTTCATACAAAAAGGTCTGAGAAGAAAAATAACAGGACATTTATCAGAAGTTTCCAATCTCTTTCGGTATGCACAGAACTGCACTTGAAATTTTCTTCAGATTCAGAAATGAGAGAAGCTAAGAAGAATGAAACTGCCTCTTCCCAGCTAATACATGTATTGTCTGTATATTTTACATCTCATGTGAGATACACGTACCAGGAAACTAGGTGGCTGTTAGGTATCGTGGCCAAACTCTTTTGCCAGTGTTGTGAAAAGAAACATTAAGGATATTATTTTTTAGTATAAGCGTAACTACTTTTACATCTCTACAGACATTGATATGCTATATGCTAAAAGTCAATTACATTTGTGATTTTTCAGTAGTGTATGAAGTATATATGCCTGTGTGCTCAGTCATGTCTGACTCTTTGTGACCCCATGGACTGTAGCCTGCCAGGCTCCTCTGTCCATGGGAGTTTCTAGGCAAGGATACTGGAGTAGGTTGCCATTTCCTCATCCAGGGGATCTTCCCAACCCAGGGATCAAACTCATGTCTCCTATGTTAGAAGGTGGATTCTTTACTACTGAGCCACCTGGGAATTCACATACATGGTGTATGGTAGGGCTTCTGTTCACAAAGAGGTCAACTGTTTTATTTTCTTTATTCTTTGGAAGCATTTGAATTTAGACTGATGGTTGCAGAGTCCAGTCTACAATTTTTTCTTTACCACACTGCATGGTGGCATGTGGGATCTTAATTCCCCAACCAGGGATTGAATCCATGCCCCCTGCACTGAAAGGTGGTGTTTTAACCACTGGCATGCCGGGAAGTCCCCAGTCAGCAATTTTTACAACAGACTTTCCATGGGGCTACTTATGCTGGCATTTTTGTGTCAAGATCAGAGAGGTCTCTCTCACATTTCTATCCAAACTTGATGACTCTTTTGGGGTCAGATATAAAAAGGCCTTATAATACAAAATCAGGCCACTTTAATAGCACACCATAGTCTCCGGAAATTTGTTCAGTAAATCTGATAGAAACCCAGACCATCACTCTTAATGTACAGTAAAGTCACATCCAACATGCATTTACATATAACTCACATCACATGGAGTTTCCCTCATGGCTAAGTGATTAAGAATCTGACTGCTGTGAAAAAGATGCAGGAGACATGGGTTCGATCCCTGGGTCCGGAAGATCTCCTGGAGGAGGAAATGGCAACCCACTCCAGCATTCTTGCCTGGAAAATCCCATGGACAGAGAAGCCTGGTGGGCTACAGTCCATGGGGTCTCAAGAATTGGACACAACTGAGCGTACAAGCACATAATATCAATTACAAATGCATATTGGGGGCAGAGAGAAACAGAGAGAGAACATGAAGGTAACTCATGAAGGAGATTTTTGCCTGCTATCCCCGTCAATAAATATATGGCCTAGAGTAGAAAAAAGACTGGAGGTTTGACTTAAATATTCCTTCAGAAGATCTCAGTTCCTTGGTAACTCTCAGTGTGAGGATCTCACCTTGTGAGTGCGATCCTACTATTTTACGTATATATTTATTTCTGTATAATAAGGCCCTGAATACCCAAGCAATTACTTCCACTGAGGCTCAGCTGAAAACAAGCACACAGAAGCTGCAATTGGCTCATCTCTCGGGACAGGGCAAAGGACTGTTTTGGACAGCTGATGTATCACTCACCAACATACTGTGTCAAGTTGGGCTCTTATTAAGAACTGGAGTTCATGAGGGTAATCTTGGCAATACTAAATTCTAGCCTTCTATATAGCACTTGAAACTAAGTTCCTGGGAAAACAGATTGCTTGATTTTTTTTTCCATTTTTTTAAAAATAATTTTATCTATTTCTTTGTTGCTGTTCTGGGTCTTTGCTGTCAGGACTTTTTTCTATTTGTGGTGAGCAGGGGCCACTCTCTAGTTGCAGCATGTGGGCTTCTCAAGGCTGTGTTTTCTCTTGTTGCAAAACTCGGGCTCCAGGGCATGAGGGCTTCGGTAGTTGCAGCTGCCGGGCTCTAGAGCTCAGGCTCAGTAGTCGTGGTGCACAGGCTTCGTTGCTGCACGGCGTGTGGGATCTTCCTGGGCCAGGGAGTGAACCCCTGGTGCCTGCATTGGCAGGAGGATTGTTTACCACTGAGCCACCAGGGAAGCCTGGATTGCTGTTTTTATCCTGCATAATTGCTGTATCAGTCAGGGTTCTCCAGAGAAAGAGAAGCAATAGGATGTGTGTGTGTGTATATATAACATATATATATATATATATATATAAGGTGAAGTGAAGTCGTTCAGTCGTGTCCGACTCTTTATGACCCCGTGGACTGTGGCCTACCAGGCTCCTCCGTCCACTGGATTCTCCAGGCAAGAATACTGGAGTGGTTTGCCATTTCCTTCTCCAGGGGATCTTCCCAACTAAGGGATCAAACCCGGGTCTCCCACACTGGAGGCAGACACTTTAACCTCTGAACCACCAGGAAAGCCCCATATATATATATATATATATATGTATATATTTAAGTATTTATGTGTGTGTGTGTTATACGTGAAATAGATTGATTTTAAGAAATTGGCTCATTTTTTAAAATTTATTTAACTTTTTAAAGTACTTTTTAATTCAAGTATAGTTGACTGCATGTCTTACTTCTCCTGAACTGCAGGCAGATTCTTTACCACTACACCACCACCGCTGCCGCTGCTGCTGCTAAGTCGCTTCAGTCGTGTCCGACTCTGTGCGACCCCATAGACGGCAGCCCACCAGGCTCCCCTGTCCCTGGGATTCTCCAGGCAAGAACACTGGAGTGGGTTGCCATTTCCTTCTCCAATGCATCAAAGTGAAAAGTGAAAGGGAAGTTGCTCAGTCGTGTCCGACTCTTCACGACCCCATGGACTGCAGCCCACCAAGCTCCTCCATCCATGGGATTCTCCAGGCAAGAGCACTGGAGTGGGTCACTACACCACTGGGGAAGCCCTATTCTATATATATATACATACACACACACATACACACATATATACTGTGCTTAGTTGCTCAGTCGTGTCCAACTCTTTCCAACCTTGTGGACTGTAGCCCACCAGGCTCCTCTGTCCAAGGGGATTCTTCAGGCAGGAACACTGGAGTGGGTAGCCTGTCCCTTGTGGCTCAGCTGGTAAAGAGTCTACCTGCAATGCAGGAGATTCCAGTTTGATTCCTGGGTTGGAAAGAGCCCCTGAAAAAGGGATAAGCTACCCATTTTTCTTGGGCTTCCCTGGTGGCTCAGACAGTAAAGAATCCACCTGCAATGAGGGAGACCTGGGTTCGATCCTTGAATTGGGAAGATCCCCTGGAGGAGGGCATGGCAACCCACTCCAGTATTCTTGCCTGGAGAATCCCCCTGGACAGAGGAGCCTGGTGGGCTACTGTCCATGGGGTTTCAAAGAGTCAAACACGACTGAGTGACTAAGGACGGCAGATACGTATGTGTGTGTGCATACACGCACACAGGGCTTCCCCAGTGGTGTAGTGGTAAAAAATCTGCCTGCAATTCAGGACATGCAAGAGACGCACGTTCAGTCCCTGGGTTGAAAAGATCTCCTGGAGAAGGAAATGGCAACCCACTCCAGCATCCTTGCCTGGGACATCCCATGAGCAGAGGAGCCTGGCAGCTACAGTCTATGGGGTCGCAAAGAGTTGGACATGACTGAGTGACTGAGCACACAGGCATATATAAAATTAATGCTTTATATGTATATATAATTCTTTATGTATTTATATATATAACTCTCTAGTTGGGGTGCATGGGCTTCTCTTTGTTATGGCTCCTCTTGTTGCAGAACGTGGGCTGTAGGGCTCTTGGGCTTCAGTAATTGTTGTATGTGGGATTAGTTGCCCCACAGCATGGGGGTCTCCCCCAACAGGGGATGGAACCTGTGTCCCCTACATTGGCGGGCAGATTGTTAACCATTGGACCACTGGGGAAGTCCCTTGTGGTTTTAACTTGCATTTCTCTGTTAATTAGTGATGTTGAGCATCTTTTGATGTGGTTATGGGGGCTGTCAAATCCTAAATATGCAGGGCAGGCTGAAGACCCAGGGAAGAGGTCATGTTACAATCTTGAGTCTGAAGTCATGTTGGAGGTAGAATTCTTTCCTCTTCTGGAGACCTCAGTCGTTTCTCTTAAGATCTTCAACGGACTGATTAATGCTTATCCACTTCTGCAGGGTAATCTACTTTATTCAAGGTCTACTGATTTAAATATTGGTCACAACTAAAAAAATACCTCCACAGCAGCATCTAGACTGCTAGTTAAGGAAGCAACTGTTACCATACCCAAGTTGACACATGAAATTAACCACTGCAATGCCTCAAAGGGAATCCATTGAATGACAGTCCCTTCATTGACTGGATTCCATTGTCTGTCATCAAAAGCAATAATTCCTTTTTGACACATTGTTGTTCATCACTAAGTCGTGACCCTGACTCTTTATGACTCCATGGTCACACATGTCTGACTCTTTGTGACCCCTTGAGCATACCAGGCTTCCCTGTCCTTCACCATCTCCTGGAGTTTGCTCAAACTCATATCCACTGAGTTGGTGATACCCCCTCAATCATCTCATCCTCTGTCGTCCCCTTCTCCTCCTGCCTCAGTCTTTCCCAGCGTCAAGATTCTGTCCAGTGAGTCGACTCTTCACATCAGGTAACCAACATATTGGAGCTTCAGCTTCAGCATCAGTCCTTCCGATGAATATTCAGGACTGATTTCCTTTAGGACTGGCTGCATTGACTTTTGACATACAAAACTGAAATCCAAAAGATGGAGGAAGATACTAACTCCTTTCCCTTACAACCATCAAGACATAGGCCTTGAAACTCTCCATGGACAATAGCTGTATCTTTGGAAGTAGGAACAGATGAATTGGGAGCCCGCAGAGAATTCTAAAACAGAGCCAAAGGGCGTGATGTCTGCTGACACTTTCCTACAGGAGCTGAAGCTAGGGCCCTGTGGGGCTCCTGGGCATGAAGGCTTTTTTGTCCCCTATTTCTTGTAGGCAAAACTCCAGCCTCCATGACCTTCCCTGAGTTCCAAAGAGCAGATTCGAACAATTGCAATCAAGGGAGGAGCAGCCACAAAACCACATGAGGCAAGATTAAAAGGCCCAGAGAACTCATCAAGATTAGGAGACCCACCACCTGAGACCCTGCACACACCCTCATCTTGTCAGCAACTCCACCCTTTAGAGATAGTTGGATGGCATCACGGACTCAGTGGACCTGAGTTTGAGCAAACTCTGAGAGATGGTGAAGGGCAGGGAAGCCTGGCATGCTGCAGTCCATGGGGTCACAAAGAGTCGAACACGACTGAGCAACAACTACCCGTTTGAAACTTTGTAGAAGGAAGAAGATTGCAAGAGCATTAGCTACTGCCTTGATCCTCATCACATACCCTTCCTTGCCTGGCTATATAACCTCTCCCTTATTCACCAGGGAGGGGAGCACAGTTCTTGAAGCCCTAGCCTACTCTGTGCCCCCTTTGCCTGGCAAAGAAATAAAACCACTCTTTCTTTCTCCTCTATAACTCTGTCTCTGTATTTCTGTTTGGCCTCAGTGCCCAGAGAACCAAGATTTTGGCAGTGCTAAGGGCAACAGGTGGAGAAGGCGATGGCACCCCACTCCAGTACTCTTGCCTGGAAAATCCCATGGATGGAGGAGCCTGGTGGGCTGCAGTCCATGGGGTCGTGAAGAGTCGGACACGACTGAGCGACTTCACTTTCACTTTTCACTTTCATGCATTGGAGAAGGACATAGCAACCCACTCCAATGTTCTTGCCTGGAGAATCCCAGGGATGGGGGAGCCTGGTGGGCTGCCGTCCATGGGGTTGCACAGAGTCGGACACGACTGAAGCGACTTAGCAGCAGCAGCAGCAGCAAGGGCAGCAGGAGCAGAAAGCCCGAGGGAAGGAGCTTCCGCCAGATGACGGAGGCTAGGGAGCATTTCGTAAGGGGGTCCTGAGGCCATCCTGCACGGAGCCATCTAGGCAAAGGGGCTGCTAAGGAATCCTCAAATAGGCCCTATTCAATAGATTTGATCCTTTTAAGAACAGAAATTCTAGTGGAAACTCTAGGGTATCTTTGTAAACTATTAACTACAGCTCAGCAGAATGCAGAGCAGGATGGGTGTGAAACAAATCTGATTCTGTATTTATTAATAATTTATATCTAACTCTGTGTTTGTTGTTGTCTAATCGCTAAGGCGTGTCCCGCTCTTTACGACCCCTCTGGACTGCACCCTGCCAGGTTCTTCTGTCCATGGAATTTTCCAGGCAATAATATTGGAGTGGGTTGCCATTTCCTCCTCCAGGGGATCATCACAACCCAGGGATGAAACTCTCATCTCTCACGTCTCCTGCATTGCCAGGCGAATTCTTTTACCCATGAGCCACCAGGGAAGCCCAATAATTTATATAAATATATTTATTTAACTTTACTTAATTTGTTGTGTGATCTCATGGTGGAATCAGCCTGGTCAAACTTTCACAGATCATAAGTATTTGACACCAAGCCAGGAACTCTCAACAACCAATAAAAGGTTGATTTCACCTTCACCCTAGGATTGGAGGGATTTGTCTCACATTAAAGTATTTCTCCTCCACACTCACAACCCTCCTCTGAATCCATCTTCCTACTGAGCAGACAAATGGAGAAGAATGAATGCATGGAGGAGGCACCAGCCTGGTCAGGTCGCCTCCCAGATCCACAGGGATCCGTCTTCTCTCCTGTAACTGACTGGCATCAGCAACATTCCAATGTTAATGAGGATCCTGCCCTTACCCGGGAGCTGCTGCTGCTGCTGCTAAGTCGCTTCAGTCGTGTCCGACTCTGTGCGACCCCACAGATGGCAGCCCATCAGGCTCCACCATCCCTGGGATTCTCCAGGCAAGAACACTGGAGTGGGTTGCCATTTCCTTCTCCAGTGCACAAAAGTGAAAAGTGAAAGTGAATTTGCTCAGTCATGTCTGACTCCTAGCGACCCCATGGACTGCAGCCCACCAGGCTCCTCCGTCCATGGGATTTTCCAGGCAAGAGTACTGGAGTGGGGTGCCATACCTGGGAGCAGAGCTTTCTTATTAACACTTGGCTATAATTCTGGACTTCTATATAGTCTTGAGTCCCAGCAGGAAACTGAAGGTACACTCCTATGGAATTCTGAAATGAACTTTGTAACAAAGCATTGGTTTTGAAGTAGCTACAGGGTTAATGGATGCACAGAGGTGTGGAGGAACCCTGAGAGATCAGTAACAATAGTAGAGCTAAGGCAAAGAAGAGACATCACTTTGCAGACCAAGGTCCATGGAGTCAAAGCTCTGGTTTTTCCAGTAGTCATGTTCAGATGCGAAAGTAGGAGCATAAAGAAGGCTGAGCACCGAAGAACTGATGCTTTTGAACTGTGGTGCTGGAGAAGACTCTTGAGAGTCTCTTGGACTGCAAGGAGATCAAACCAGTCGATACTAAGGAAATCAACCCTGAATACTCATTGGCAGGACTGTTGCTGAAGCTGAAGCTCCAATACTTTGGCCACCTGATTCAAAGAACTGACTCATTGGAAAAGACCCTCAAGCTGGAAAGGGAGAAGGGGGTGGCAGAGGAGTGAGATGGTTAGATAGCATCACCTACTCGATGGACATGAATTTGAGCAAACTCTGGGAGATAGTGGAGGACAGAGGAGCCTGGCATGCTACATACAGTCCATGAGGTCACAAAGAGTTGGACGGGACTTAGCTAGGGACTGAACAACAACAGAAGGAAAGAAACAGTGTTACTGAGCCTTGTTGAGAGCTGGAGCCAGAGACCAGGAGACACACTTGCTGCAGGAAGTGGGCCTAGGAAAGTGGGTGGGCCAGGAAGTACAGGAAAGAAATACCCTGGCCTCTCTCTCCTCCAGGTCTCATCTCTTGATACCTCCCATTGGCCAAGCCCACAGGAAGCCAGGAGAGAGGGAAACTCAGATAAAGCCCAGGGGTCAGCCCCAGGGCACAGTGTGGGGCTGAGAAAGGGGACGGGTCTGGAGGGGCAAATGGAGAATAACCCACACAGCCTTGAATGTGTTCCACATGGTTAAACACATCCTTAACAACCAGAGTCTTAGTGATTCCAAGCAAGACCTTTTGGGATTCCTGGGCATAAAAGCCTTTCTTTCTTTCTGTCCCTCACTTCTTTCTTTAAAAAAAAAATTATTTCTTTTTGGCTGCATTGGGTCTTTGTTGCTTCATGGTGAGAGCTTTTCTCCAGCTGTGGTTGTGGGGTTCTCGTTGCGGTAGCTTCTCTGGTCCATGGCGGAGCGTGGACTCCCGGGCGCTCAGGCATCAGTATTTGTCGTGCACAGGCGCAGTTGTCCCACAGCAACTGGGATCTTCCCCAACCAGGGATCGAACCTGTGTCCCCTGCATTGGCAGGCGGATTCTTAACCACTGAACCACCAGGAAAGCCCCCCTCCCTGCCGCGCCTATTTCTTGATTACAGAAAATAGGCTTCATTCAGCCTCCATGACTGTCCCGAGTTCCAATGGGCAGGTTCAAGCCGTTGTTAATTAGGAAAGGGAGAGAATGTGAGACAGGGAGAAACAGTCAAGAGAAGCAATAGTGCAGACTTGGGACAGGATCCTGGTTCCTCATCAAGGGATACACACAACACTATCTCCGAGCTGTTTTGCAGATACTGAAGCCGCCACCAGGTGGGAGAGTTCACGGTATGCTGCCCACAAGTATGTAGACCCCAGAACTGTTGGAACCAGAAGACTGATGGTGCTGACTCCCACTTACCTCACGACCAACCACTCAGAACAATGTCCATGGGCTTTCCCGGGTGGTGCAGTGGCTGAGACTCTGTGCTCCCAATGGAGGGGGCCTGGGTTTGATCCCTGGTCAGGGAACTAGAACCAACATGCTGTAGCTAAGACTCAGTGCAACCAAATAAAATAAATGAAAAAAATTTTTTTTTAAAGAACAATGTCCTCTTTAAAGTATTGCTGTAAAACTTCTTACTGCCCACTCCAGGGTGAGACAAACAGTTTTGAGGGCATTAGCACAATGTGGACTGCTCCCCACTCTTTTTCTGCAAAGAAATAAATCTATTCTACTTTACCCAAACTCTGTCTCTGGGATCTAATTTGGTGTTGGGGTGCAGAACCTGGGTTTGGGTTCTTAGGAAGCATCTCCCCTTCCCCCAACAAATCGGCTTAAAGTGGGTTGTCACCTGCATCTGTTCACCTAGAAACAGCAGAATCTCCTAAGAAGGTGTGAGTCTCCCAGTGGCAGTGTCCTTGTAGAGACAGGTTCTGGCGGGGGAGGGAGGGCGTACCTTGGGGCCCAGTGTCACTAAAAAGAACTATGGTCATGCTTCTTTATTCTGCCTGCACATCAAAGTCACACATGCCGGCTTTATCAGGGGCGGCTCTTGAGAGAAGAGGAGAAAGAAAAGCAAAATGGGGAAAAAGAAATATTAAATAAAAAAGAGATTCACCAGGCCTTGAAGTGTGGGTAGCCTGGACCACTCAAAACCCTCCCCACGGGGAACAGTGAGTGCTACTGAGAATGTGGAGAAACTGGAACCTTGTGCATTGCTGGTGGAGGTATAAAATGGAGCAGTCCTTGTGCAAGGCAGTGTAGCATGGCTTTACCATGTGATCCAGCTGGGTGTGCACCCAAAAGAACTGAAAGCAGATCCTTGTCACCCCAGTGTTCATGGCAATGTTATTCACAATGGCTGAAGGTATTAATAGAAACAGCCCATATGACCATGAGCAGATGATGGGTCCCTGCATTGGGAGCGTAGAGGTTTAGTCACTGGACCACCGGGGAAGTTTTTTTTTTTTTTTAAATAAAGAGAGGACATTAAGCTTTTGAGCGTTGAGGTATCCATTTTAGAAGACATCTTTTTGAACAAGCGCATTGCCTGCTGTGTGACACAGCTATTAGATAAAGACCCAGATAAGGAACTGGACCCATGCAGGTCCCCTTTGAGAAAACCCTGGACAACCAGGGTAACTAATTGCTTCAGTGACCCCTCTCTGTGGATGAGTGGATAAACAATAGATGATATATCCATACCATGGAATATTAGTCAACGTTTCTAAAATGGAATAAAGTCCGGACACTGGTAAAGCTCTGGGCTAAGAATGCATGCAGGCACTTGCCCCACAGAAACTTCCCCACGGGGACCAGAGCCAGAATTTATTACTCACGGAGGATTCACAGCACACCAAGGCCCATGCAGCAAGCTCATGGGTTGAGAGGGTGCAAGAGACCCTGAGTGCAGACATGGGGTGCTGCCTTTATCAGGGTGTCTAAGGCTTTGCAGGTTCACTCATTGTTGGTTAATTTGAGCAGGAATCAGAAGCCGGCAGCACAGAGGCAGGTCACTAATGAGTTACCCCGGTTGTCCAGGGTTTTCTCAAAGGAGACCTGCATGGGTCCAGTTCCTTATCTGGTTCTTTAGCTAATAGCTGTGTCACAAAGCAGGCAATACGCTTGTTCAAAAAGATGTCTTTTAAAATGGACACCTCAATGCTCAAAAGCTTAATGTCCTCTCTTTATTTAAAAAAAAAAGGGACTTCCCTGGTGGTCTGGTAACTAGGACTCCGAGCTCCCAATGCAGGGACCCAGGTTTGATCCTTGGTCAGGCAGCTAGATCCCCAACTAAGACCTGGCACAGACAGATAAGAATCGTGAATAACTAAATAAATTATTTTAAATCTCTCTTTATTTAAAAAACAAAGGCTTAATACTGGGTATTTACACTGCATGCCACAACACGGATAAGCCTTAAAGGCAGTACGCTCAGCGCAATGAGCCAGTCACAGAGGGAAAAATACTGTATGATCCCACTTATCCAGGGTACCCAGAATGGGCAAATTCATGGACACAGAAAGTAAAACAGAGGTTACCGGGGCGCTGAGGGGACAGGAGATTGGGGAGTTACTGTTTAACGCGTATAGAGTTTCAGTTTTCGATGATGAAAAGTTCTAGAGCTGGATGGTGGTGATTGATGATGGTACAAGATGAATGTACTCAATGCCATCAAGTTGTACATTTAAAAATTGTTAAAATGGTACATTTTATAAAATGGACATTTTATCACACACATTAAAAAAAAATTAAAATGAAACCTGCCCAGCAGCTTCCAAGATGGATGCGCAGCCAAGTCCTGTCCTTGGGGCAGAAGCCGCCCCAGAGTGGGCCTGCCTTACTCCAGCATCCCCCACCCCCGGCATGTGCAGTCTCTACCTGGAAGCTCTGGGCCCAGGCACTGAACCTGGCTTCCTTCTGTGGTCCCCAACCTGGGCTGAATACACCGGGAAGTCATTAGATCACCTCCTAAAATGGATACCTCAGCACCTCAACACTCAAAAGCTTTATGTCCTGTCTTTATAAAAAATAAAAAGGGACTTCCCTGGTGGTCCAGTGGCTAAGACTCCAAGCTCCCAATGCAGGAGGCCTGGGTTCAATCCCTGTGCAGGGAACTAGATCTCACATGCCCCAGCTAAGACCTGGCACAGACAAATAAAAATAATAAATAAATTATTTAAAATCTTTATTAAAAAAAAAATCTCTCTTTATAAAAAAAGTTCCCATTTTCCCGAAGTCCTTTGCTTGCTTGCATTCCTGACCCCAGGCTTTTTCTGCTTCCCAAGCCCTGTCTTCCCAGCCTTCCCACCTCCCTCTCCTTGGCTCAGGTCCCCACCCTGCCAACCCAGTTACCCAGCTGACTTTTTATCCCCCAAGCTAGAGCAGGGCTGCAGAAGCCTTAGCTGAGATTTTGGCAAAACCTCTGCCCTACCAGTTGGTAAAAAATCTTCCTGCAGTGTGGGAGACCTGAGTTAAATCCCTGGATTGGGAAGATCCCCTGGAGAAGGAAATGGCAACCCACCCACTCTAGGATTCTTGCCTGGAGAGTCCCATGGACAGAGGAGCCTGGTGGGCTTGCAGTCCATGGGGTTGCAAAGGACCAGATAGACTGACCCACTAACATTCTCACTTTCACTGTTTCCCACTGGTTGCCCCCCTCAAGTGGGACTGTGCCTTCCAGCTCACCTGACCCCCTCTGCCCAGAACTCAGTGGCCAGCAGCCTGGGCCACGCTGCTCCTCCAGGACTCCCACCATCATCAAGGTGAGCAGCTCAGCAGGGGAGGATCAGAGTGCCAACTTCAGAGCCAGGGGGCCTGGGCTCCACTGCTTCACAGCTGTGCTGCTTTGGGCAACAGTTTAACCTCTCTGTGCCTCCATACTCTCATCTGTGACAGAGCTAACACGTGTGCCCATCAGAGGCTCACTGCTGGGAAGCTGAGGGCCACTGTGTCATTTGATCCTCTCTGCCATCCTTCCTACCCCCTGCAGTCTCCAATATCATGGACCGCCCCCCTCCGCCAACCCCATCTCCTGTCAGAGTTCCTTACCAACTAAGAACAAACTGTGGGAAAGCCCTGACCCCATCGCCCACCTTGCCCCTCTCTCCCCTCAGTCATCCAGAGCTTTCCCTATCCTTGGAATGACAGCTCAAGTTCCATTTTTTTTTTTCTAGACCCTTCCCCAGGCCCTCTAGCAGGGCTGAGTTCTTCCTCTCTGAGGCCCCTCTGCCTTGATGGCCCAGGGGTGCTCCACAAGAGAACTTTTCCTCTCTTTATTTTGCCTAAGTGAAAACGAACTGCCTGCATGGAAGTTCTGTCCTCATTTACCTTTGCTTCTGTGCCCTCGATCAGAAGATGAAGACAAGGGGCTATAGCAGACGCTGTGGGTGCCCTGGCCAGATTCCTGTGGCAAGGAAAGTCATCCTGTGGGTGTTGACCGCGGTCACATCTAAAGCCTCTCCAGAGAAATGCCCTCCAGGCTCAGGAGCGCAGAGCAGGGGAGGCTGTGTCCCTTCAACCCCACACCCTGCAGCCAGTGACGCTCCCCCCACCCCCGCCACAGGCGGACAAAAGGCCAGCCCCCTTGCTGTCAGTGGAACCAGCTCTGGGGTGCCACTCATGGCAGAGCTTCCGGTGGGATCAGCCTGAAGTTAGTCTCTAGCTACAGCCACACTTTGCTTAGTCAACCATCTCCCTACCCCATCCTGCTTCCCTCGCCCACGTTCCCTGAGAGCCACTCCCCAAGAAAGCCTAAAACAAGAATCCCTCTCAGGCTCTGCTTCTGAGGAGAAGCAGCAGACATTGATTAACCTGTGCACGCTTTGTGCTAAGCATTGTTCCAAGCACTTTACCTACCCATTCAAAGCCCATCCATTAATAATAAACAAGGTCTATGACTTTGATTTCTCCGTAACGCCTACAACTCAGTGAATACCTGCTGACTGACTGCAGCTATGAAATTAAAAGACGCTTACTCCTTGGAAGGAAAGTTATGACCAACCTAGACAGCATATTAAAAAGCAGAGACATTACTTTGCCAACAAAGGTCCGTCTAGTCAAGGCTATGGTTTTTCCAGGAGTCACGTATGGATGTGAGAGTTGGACTATAAAGAAATCAGAGTGCAGAAGAATTGATGCTTTTGAACTATGCTGTTGGAGAAGATTCTTGAGAGTCCCTTGGACTGCAAGGAGATCCAACCCGTCCATCCTAAAGGAAATCAGTCCACTGGAAGTACTGATGTTTAAGCTGAAACTCCAATACTTTGGCCACCTGATGCAAAGAGCTGACTCTTTGGAAAATACCCTGATGCTGGGAAAGATTGACGGCAGGAGGAGAAGGGGATGACAGAGGATGAGATGGCCGGATGGCATCACCGACTCAATGGACATGAGTTTGGGTAAACTCTGGGAGTTGGTGATGGACAGGGAGGCCTGGCGTGCTGCGATCTATGGAGTTGCAAAGAGTCGGACGTGACTGACTGACTGAACTGAACTGATAGCCTTCTATCATTATATCTATATATATCTATATCATTATATCTATATCTAGCCTCTGTATTCGGAGAAGGCAATGGCACCCCACTCCAGTACTCTTGCCTGGAAAATCCCATGGATGGAGGAGCCTGGTGGGCTGCAGTCCATGGGGTCGCTAAGAGTCGGACACGACTGAGCGACTTCACTTTCACTTTTCACTCTCATGCATTGGAGAAGGAAATGGCGGCCCACTCCAGTGTTCTTGCCTGGAGAATCCCAGGGACGGGGGAGCCTGGTGGGCTGCCGTCTATGGGTCGCACAGAGTCGGACACGACTGACGTGACTTAGCAGCAGCAGCAGCAGCCTATGTATTATATCTAGCCTTATATCCTGGCTCCTCCATTGTCCATTCTCTCTTTTGGTAAAATTCTGGTCTTCCTCAACCCCTTCACTCTCCGTACCTGTAGACTGAGTGGGACTGACCTGTTCCCCAGATTCAGGGGTGGGCACATGATCGGGCCTAGCCAATCAGGGCATTCCATTTCTATGGCTACAGTCATTGGCTCAGGGATGGGCACATGACCCCAGCCAGACCAATAAAAATCAGTTCCTGTCATTTCACTGGACCTACTGGGAAAAACAAGTCATCTTCCCACCAGGATTGGTAAACTGGGAGGATGGGAGGCCAGGGCTACCTGCATCCGTATTGCACCATGTGGAAAACCTGCTGCTAGGTGAAACCATCCAGGAGGAAAGGAAAGCCAAAGCAACTGGAGAGATATGGATCCCTGTTACTGTCTAAGCATATGGATCAGCCACCTCAGCCTTTTAGTTTTTAGGCCAATAAATTATCTTTTCTGCTTAATCAGATTTTGGTTACTCCCACTAAAATTATCCTGATTAGTACAAATTGGTTTCTTAAGAAGATACCAGTAAACATCTATGGAACACTATTATGTAACAGGGCCGCCCTCACTTATGTTAATTGATTTCAATTCAGTTCAGTTCAGTTCAGTCGCTCAGTTGTGTCTGACTCTTTGCAACCCCATGAATCGCAGCACGCCAGGCCTCCCTGTCCCTCACCAACTCCCGGAGTTCACTCAGACTCACGTCCATCAAGTCAGTGACGCCATCCAGCCATCTCATCCTCTGTCATCCCCTTCTCCTCCTGCCCCCAATCCCTCCCAGCATCAGAGTCTTTTCCAATGAGTCAACTCTTCGCATGAGGTGGCCAAAGTACTGGAGTTTCAGCTTTAGCATCATTCCTTCCAAAGAAATCCCAGGGCTGATCTCCTTCAGCTCTTTCACTTTCATCAAGAGGCTTTTTAGTTCCTCTTCACTTTCTGCCATAAGAGTGGTGTCATCTGCATATCTGAGGTGATTGATATTTATCCCGGCAGTCTTGATTCCAGGTTGTGCTTCCTCCAGTCCAGCATTTCTCATGATGTACTCTGCATAGAAGTTAAATAAGCAGGGTGACAATATACAGCTTTGACATGCTCCTTTTCCTATTTGGAACCAGTCTGTTGTTCCATGTCCAGTTGTAACTGTTGCTTCCTGACCCGCATACAGATTTCTCAAGAGGCAGGTCAGGTGGTCTGGTATTCCCATCTCTTTCAGAATTTTCCACAGTTTATTGTGATCCACACAGTCAAAGGCTTTGGCACAGTCAATAAAGCAGAAATAGATGTTTTTCTGGAACTCTCTTATTTTTCCCATGATCCAGTGGATGTTGGCAATTTGATCTCTGGTTCCTGTGCCTTTTCTAATTGATTTCACCACCTCATAAATTTTCAAAATTGCTTTGCCAAAACCTCTTGATAATGGTGGCAAATCAATCTCTTTGCTCACATGGAAGAATTTTGAAAAACTGTTGTTCCACCATATGCTTTTTCTATTGCTGTTATTTCCTTAAAAAAAATTTTTTTATTGGCGTATAGTTGCTTTATAGTGTTGTGTTAGTTTCTGCTGTACAACAATGCCATATGCTTTTTAAAGTTTTTAGCATTTAAAAAATCATTTCATGCTAAGTTTAAGTTTTTGCAAATGTAATTTCTCCCATATTGTTGTTGTTTAGTTGTTAAGTCGTGTCTAACTCTTTTGCCACCCCGTGGACTGTAGCCCACGAGGCTCCTCTGTCCATGGGATTTCCCCAGCAAGAATATTGGAATGGGTTGCCATTTCCTTCTCCAGGGGATTTCCCAGACCCAGGGAGCAAGCTGGAGTCTCCTGCATCAGCAGGTGGATTTTTTACCACTGGGAAGAATGACATTTTCAAATAAAACTCATACATTACTTTTTCAGGTATGAAGTTCCACTTATGCAAGATGAATACATTCTGGCAATCTGCCTGCCCAGCAACACTGTAGTTATAGTTAACCATTCTGTATTGTACACATAGCTTTGTTAAGAGGGTAGATCTCACCTCAAGTGTTCTTACCACAAAGAAACAAAATCTCTCAGATCACTTTTATTTTATTATTATCATTATTGGCTACACTATATAGTTTGTGGGATCTTCGTTCCCCAACTAGGGATCGAACCTGGGCCCTCAGCACTGAAATCACCCGGGTCCTAACCACCGGACCGGTAGGGAAATTCCTCTCTCTTATCACTTTTAAAAGCATCTGGGGAATTCCCTGGCAGTCCAGTGGCCAGGACTCCGCACTTTCATTGCTAAGGGCCTGACTTTGTTCCCTGGTTGGAGGACTAAGATCCAGCAAGCTGCAAGGCATGGCCAAATAAATAAACAAATATAAAAGCTGGTGGAACCTTAATAGTGAAAGTGAAGTCACTCAGTCGTGTCCGACTCTTTGTGACCCATGGACTGTAGTCTGCCAGGCTCCTCCGTCCATGGGATTTTCCAGGCAAGAATACTGGAGTGGGTTGCCATTTCTTTCTCCAGGGGATCTTCCTGACCCAGGGATCAAACTGGGGTCTCCCACATTACAAGCAGACTCTACCATCTGAGCCACCAGGGAATCCCTTAATACCCCAGTGATTTAATAACCATCACAAATCCTTTACAAAATAGGTAACAATCTCTTTTATTAATGACAGTCAGAAATTTTGCTTCCTTTTCCCCTTCTGTTCCACATCCCCTATAGAGTTCTAGCTATATATTTGAGGATCTTTGTTGAACACCCATCATTTCTCCCCAATGAAATGCATAAGTTTAAATATCTTCCACTTCCTATGATCATAAGTCTATAAGGTTTAACTTTTCTTTAATTTGTATTACTTTACAATTACTGTGATCAGTAGTATCCAATCAATTAAAACAATATGCAAAATATTATATAAAACAATATACAAAAATATTGATAATTATGATATAAAACAAAAAATAATTTTATTAGAAATATATAGCTTAGTGAAATGAGTGACTTTATTGGTAACAATGAATTCGTCCCATTGGTGATAAAAATCCCTAACTGCTAGGGGACTTCCCTGGTAGTCCTGTGGTTAAGCTTCCACTGCAGATGACATGAGTTCAACCCCTATTCAGGGAACTACGTTGCCACACGCCACGCAGTGCAGCCAAAAATTTAAGAAAACATACTGCTAGAGTGAATCAAGCTTTGGCATGAACTCCATCCCCACTTTTCACATAGGAAACTACTGTGGAAAACTACCCAGCAATTAAAAAAAAAATTTTGATTCATGCAACAACTTGAATGAATTTCAAGGATATTATGATGACTGGAAAAGCCAGTCTCAAAACGTCAGATATTGTATAGTTCCATGTATATGACATTCTCAAAGTGGCAATATTCAGAGACGGGTGCCAGGGGTTAGGGATGGTTGGGGGGGGCGGTCGTGCGGGTAAAGGAGAAGCAAATGGAGGCGTTTGTGGTGACGGCAGTTTTGTACTGCGGCTGCGGCAGCGACGATGTGAACCCACACACGCGATAAACGGGTGCAAACCGCCCCACACACGACGCCGGCATCAGTCTCCTGGTTTTGATTTTGCACTGCGGCTACAGAAGTTTAACCATTGGGGGAAGCTGGGTGAAGGATATGTTGAACCTCTCTGTATTATCTTTGCAACTTTCTATGAATCTATATTAATAATTAAAAAAAAAGATGTAGGGACTTGCTTGGTGGTCTGGTGGTTAAGACTCTGCATTTCCACTGCAGGGGGCATGGGTTCAATCCCTGGTCAGAGAACTAAGATCCCTAATGCCACATGGTGCAGGCAGATTAAAAAAAAAAAAAAAAAGATGTATGTACTGAGAAACCAGCTTCACATAAATCAGGAGATGGTTTGGGAGAAGTTTTGTTACAGCCCTGTCATTCAATTCTTTAAATTCCTTCAGCACTATTTGCCAGAAATCATTTAGTGATCTTCCATAAAAATCAATTTTAATGCTGTATTAATGGGCAGTCCACTTAGGTCCTCCTCTAATTTTGTGTAAAATAATGCATGGGGGACTTCCTTAGTGGTCCCATGGTTAAGACTCTGCATTTTCAAGGCAAGAGACCTGGGTTCAGTTCCTGATCAGGGAAGTAAGATCCCACATGCTGTGTGGCATAGCCAAAAAATTAAAAAAAAAAAAAAAAGTTGAAAACAAAACTCAGGCATATTTTTTTAATTAAAATAAAAAACACACACAGTGAGTGGGAAGTGACCTGATTTGTCAGGACTTGTGACCCAGGCATCAGTCAGTTCTCTTGGGCCACAGAGACACTGCCGTTCCCCCTTGTTTGGTGCCCCCGGGGACCCCCTGCTCCCGGGGATGGGGCACTTTCGTGAGACTCAGAGTGGCTGACACAGATGTTTCCTCTGTAAAGTGGGAGAGGAGTAATTGTAAAGGGGCTGAGAGACTGAAAACCAGCTTGCTGCTTCATCCACACTAGTGGTCAGGCAGATCAGCCTTGGAGGAGAGAGTAAATAGAAGTTAAAGATCCGGAAACTTTCTCCCCTTCGGAAAATTATCAAGACACAACATCACCCCAGGGTAAAGTCAGACCCTATTCAAAGATCCTATTAATAGTCATGTTTTTATATCAGAAGGAAAGACGTCCTTATGTGTGTGTGTTAGTCGCTCAGTCGTGTCTGACTCTTTGCGACCCCATGGACTGTAGCCCTCAAGGCTCCCCTCTCCATGGAATTCGTCAGTCAAGAATACTGGAGTGGGTAGCCATTCCCTTCTCCAGGGGATCGTCCTGACCCAGAAGAAGTTATAACATGGGTAAGTGCAAAATCAGGCATTTGTTGGCCTCAGAAGTTGCCTTGTATGTTATAATGTCGAACACTGTTAATACTACCTGCTGAGCACAAAAGTACTGGAAAGGACCACTTGTACAAAAATACAAAGAAAACAACCATCCATTTTTTACTTACCACCCCCACGCAGGGAAGCCTGCAGTCTATGGGGTCTCAAAGACTCAGACACGACTTAGCAACCCCACCCGAGAAATCCAACGCCAGCTGTCGCAGGATTGAGTGCTGTGACCAGCAGGTGGCAGCACCACGTCACTCTCGGTGGCCTTGTTGATGGCTGACTCATTGACTGGGGGGAAATTCCGTGTGTAGATTAAGATGAAATGGAAGCAACGTTTGCAGCTCTTTCCTTCTCTCCCACTTTGTCTTTTTTTTCCCTCAAAGGTGGGCAGCCTCAACATCCAGCTCTCACTAATGTGGTTTCCTTGAATAACACGTCTCTGATGCCAAAGAGGAATTTAGCTTTCAGTTTTGGCTATGAGAGGGTGAAGAATAAATAGATGACTGCAAAAACTCACTGATGGCTCACGTGTGCCCAGCACGGAGCCTGTCGCCTGGATCACCTCATTCAACCCTCGCGGTAAGATAAGGAGGCAAGCTCTGTTTTGACAACAGTGCTTGAGGCTCGGGGCCCTGGATCCCGTTTTATGGGTTTCCTCTTTTAATAGCTGACCCAAAGTGTTTTGCGAAATGTTCATAAAATGTTACATCATCAGTGTTTCTCATTGGAAGTTTATCGTTTATAAACCTTTATTGGATAATTTGGATAATACCATCTGTTCTGGTTGACTATAATAAAATGGAATGAAAATCAAATGATCCATAACTCTTACGTATGATATTTTCATTTATAACTATTATATACACATGTAATATTTATGGGCTTCCCTGGTGGCTCAGATGGTAAAGAATCCACCTGCAATGCGGGAGACCTAGGTTCTATCCCTGGGTTTCGGAAAATCTCCTGGAGGCGGGCATGGCAACCACTCCAGAATTCTTGACTGGAGAATCCCATGGACAGAGGAGCCTGGCAGGCTGCAGACCTTGGGGTCACGAAGAGTCGGACACAACTGAGCGACAAACAAACACGTACATAATATTTATATTTATTATATAAATATATACATGTGTGTGTGTGGTATACACTGGCTGGGCGAGGCCAGTGGGTTCCAATCCTCAGCAGATGTGTGTGTACCTGGCTCCTTCCCAGGTGAAAGGCCATTACCAAATATCACTGTATGGTAAAAGATTACCAAACCCAACAATTAGGTTCACCTGGTATTACCCAGCTAAACCCCTACCATGCAGATAAAGACATCATGATACAAAGAAGTCATGATTTGAGACTTCCCTGGTGGTCCAGTGGTTAGGACTCCAAGCTTCCAATGCAGCAGACACAGACTCAAACCCTTGTCAGGGAACTAAGATCCCACATGCCGAACGGCATAGCCCAGAAAAAAAAGAAGTGGTAATTTATATAAGACACACAGCTGTTGTTCAGTTGCTAATTCATTGCTAAATCTTTTTTGACTCCATGGACTCTAGCCCACCAGGCTTCTCTGTCCATGGAAGTTTCCAGGCAAGACTACTGGAGTGGGTTGCATTTCCTTCTCCAGGGGATCTTCCTGACTTAGGGACTGAACCCACGTCTCCCATATTGGCAGACGGATTCTTTACTGCTGAGCCACCTGGGAAGCCCCAAGACACGTTGTAACAGCCTAATTCCCTGTCCCTTCCAGATGTACAGCTCTGACCTTATGGATTTAAGAAAAAAAGAAAACTCTGAATACAGGCTTCTCATTTATTTTTCGATAAATGTCATCTTTCTGATTTGGACTTTGGGACAATTTAGCAGAGACATTACTTTGCCAACAAAGGTTTGTCTAGTCAAGGCTATGGTTTTTCCAGTGGTCATGTATGGATGTGAAAGCTGGACTGTGAAGAAGGCTGAGCGCCGAAGAATTGATGCTTTTGAACTGTGGTGTTGGAGAAGACTCTTGAGAATCCCTTGGGCTGCAAGGAGATCCAACCAGTCCATTCTGAAGGAGATCAGCCCTGGGATTTCTTTGGAAGGACTGATGCTAAAGCTGAAAGTCCAGTATTTTGGCCACCTCATGCGAAGAGTTGACTCATTGGAAAAGACTCTGATGCTGGGAGAGATTGGGGGCAAGAGGAGAAGGGGATGACAAAGGATGAGATGGCTGGATGGCATCACTGCCTCGATGGACATGAGTCTGAGTGAACTCCGGGAGTTGGTGATGGACAGGGAGGCCTGGCATGCTGCGATTCATGGGGTCACAGAGAGTTGGACACGACTGAGTGACTAAACTGAACTGAGACATCCTTATAACTATTAAATCTGTCATCTAACTGATAATCTATCAAATGCTGTGCTGCTTAGAAATTTAATAATGTCTTCTATGTCCTCTTCTTTGTGGCCAAGTTTAAGAACAGAGCTTACTGATCATTCACAAATTTCATTTACGAACATAAGTGAAAGTGAAGTCACTCAGTTGTGTCCAACTCTTTACAACCCCATGGACTATAGCCTACCATGCTCCTCCGTCCAAGGGATTTTCCAGGCAAGAGTACTGGAGTGGGTTGCCATTTCCTTCTCCAGGAGATCTTCCCGATCCAGGGATCGAACCCAGGTCTCCCACATTATAGGCAGATGCTTTACCATCTGAGCCACCAGGGAAACCCTATTTAAGATCATACTGACACATTAAATGCAGGACTGGCTACATAATTTGTGGGGTCCAGTGCAAAAGGAAAATGCAGGGCCTCTTGTTAAAAAATTCAGAATTTCAAGATGGAGACAAAAGAACTGTAAACAAAGGGTGGGCCCTTCTGAGTGTGAGACTCTGCAAGACTACACAGATCTCACACCCATGAAACCAGCCCTGATTAAGCTTCTTTTCTAATGGCTTAAGTAAGTGAGATTTATTCTTCCCGTGTAATAAAAGATCCAGAGGCAAATAATGCAGGACTTCTGCCCTTCTCTCTTCTTTCCCACTCTTTTTAACATCCAGTTTTCTCCTCCTGACACAGAATAGCTTCAGAACCTCAAACCATTGCATCCACATTCCAGGTGGGAAGAATGAGGCATGACCAAAAACAAAGGGCAAAATGCTTCACCTTTTAAGCATTTGCCTTTTTAATTCAGGAAGCTAAAACCCCTTCGGAGATTTCTGCCTACATCTCTTTGGCCAGAACTGTAACATGGTCCCTTAGCTGCAAGGGAAGCTTGGAATAAGCGTGTCCCATTCCAGCAAAAGAGACACAGATGTATAAAACAGTCTTTTGAACTCTGTGGGAGAGGGCGAGGGTGGGATGATTTGGGAGAATGGCATTGAAACATGTATATTACCATATGTGAAACGGATTGCCAGTCCAGGTTTGATGCATGAGACAGGGGGCTCAGGGCTGGTGCACTGGGATGACCCAGAGGGACAGGATGGGGAGGGAGGTGGGAGGGGGGTTCAGGATGGGGAACACATGTACACCTGTGGCGGATTCATGTCAATGTATGGCAAAAACCATCACAATATTGTAAAGTAATTAGCCTCCAATTAAAATAAATAAATTTATATATATTTTTTAAAAAGTGTGTACCATTCTCCAGCCTCAAATTGAGAATGGGGTGCAAATGACTGTGGGAAGTATTTCAATGTTGCATTTTGCAGAACAAATTACCCCAAAACGTCATAGCTTAAAGCAAGAATTTTATTTTTTATGACCTAGAAAGTCAGGCATTTGGGCAGGGCTCAGCTGGGTGATATTAATGAGGGTCATTCAATCTGTGCAAGAGTCCAGAACAGCTTCCCCCATCTATCTGGCACTCTGGTGGTCAGACTTCTTACACGGCAACTTGGGGCCCCCAGAAGGTGTTCCCAGAGACTGTTCTGGTCTCAGGGCAGAAGTCGCACAGCCTTGATGACTGTGTTTTGCATTTCCAGAGGTCACTTGCAGTGGGACTCTCTTTTTTTTAATTTTTCATTAGAGTATAGGTGATTTATAATGTTGCATTAGTTTCTACAGTACAGCTAAGTGAATCGGTTATACATATACATATATCCACTCTCTTTTAGATTCTTTTCCCTGTAGTTCATTATAAAGTTGTTGTTGTTCAGTCGCTCAAGTTGTGTCCAACTCTGCATCCCCCTGAACAGAGGCACGCAGGCTTCCCTGTCCTTCACTATCTCCCGTGGTTTGCTCAAATTCATGTCCATTGAGTCAGTGATGCCATCCAACCATCTCATCCTTGTCACCCCCTTCTCCTCTTGCCTCAGTCTTTCCCAGCATCAGGGTCTTTTCCAATAAGTCAGCTCTTCGCATCAGCAAGCCAAAGTATTGGAGTTTCAGCTTCAGTATCAGTCCAGCCAATGAACATTCAGGGTTGATTTCCTTTAGGACTGACTGGTTTGATCTTGCAGTCCAAGGGACTGGCAACATTACAGAGTATTGGGTAGAATCCCCTCTGTTATATAGTAGATCTTTATTGAAAACAAAAGTGAAAATGTTAGTTGCTCAGTTGTGTCCGACTCTTGCAATCCTGTGGACTGTAGCCTGTCAGGCTCCTCTGTACATGAACTTCTCCAGGCAAGAATACTGGAGTGAGTTGCCATTTCATTCTCCAGGGGATCTTCCTGACCCAGGGGTCAAACCCGGGCCTCCTGCATTGTGGGCAGATCCTTTACCGTCTGAACCACTGTAGCTCTAGGCTCTTATTAGTTTTTATTTTATATGTGGTAGTGTGTATGTACCAACTCCAGTTTCCCAAATATTTCCTCTCCCCTACTCCCCTTCCCTCGCTTTCCCCCTTGGTAACTGTAAGTTTCTTTTCTATATCTTTGCACTGGACTCTTAATGAACCTGTCAAATCCAAGAGAACACATAGACCCAGCAATGTAATAAAGCCTGCTCAGACTGGCCAGCAACATTGTCAGAAATTTTGCAATTCGAACACTGACTTGAAATAAGTCACAGTGGAAGTATTTACACCACAGAAATTGGAAAACACTGCAAATCAGGACTTCTCCCTTTAGAAATCTGGTTGTTAGGCATTTAATGGGATAACACTGCATGGACTTTATCTCTCTACAGGAAAAGTATCAAAACATTTTCAGCCATGTTTTATACCATCCACAGCAAGCCAACCTCAGTATCCTCCAGATAAGCTTTCTCTGGTCCAGCCCACATTTCTGTACGGTCCATAGGGATATCATGAAAGATCTTGTCAACTGCTTTCTACAATTCATGACCCACTAGTCTAGGAACTCCATACAAAAAGAAAACTCAGCTGTTTGGAGCTCAACTTTTTCCAAAAGAACCGTGCCAACTCCTAGCATCCCCACTGTCTTTCCATGTCCTCAGTAACTTGTTCTAGAATTTTTTTATTAGCCTGGTTATTTTTGACTTTATTTATTTTTGGCTGTGCTGAGTCTGTGTTGCTGCACAGGCTTTTCTCTAGTTGTGACAAGCGGGGGCCCCTCTCCAGTTGTGGTGTGCGGGCCTCTCACTGTGGCTTCTCTTGTTGCAGAGCGTGGGCTCTAGGGTGCAGGGACGTCAGGAGTTGCAGCACGTGGGCTCAGCAGTTGTGGCTCCCAGGCTCTAGAGCACAGGCTCAGTGCTTGTGCTGCATAATCTTAGTTGCTCCTTGGCATGTGGGATCTTCCTAGACCAGGGATCGAACCCGTGCCTGCTGCATTGGCAGGTGGATTCGCTGCCACGGAGCCACGAGGGAAGCCCCTCGAGTTTTTTGTTTTTTTTTTTTCAAGAATTATTTTAGTGTGTGATTCCTGAAAGCCTCCTCTTTAATTTCTTCTTTCTTGAAAATTAAGACAAATTATTTTTTTAAACTTTTAAGTATATGGTATAATACACATACCAAAAAAAAGACATAAACTATAAATAATTAATAACCATGCAAATCAAACACTCACAGCACTGCCCGTAGTCGGTAAGCCGGGTGCTGGGAGACTCCCAGAGATGCCCACCATGCATCCCTCCCGAGAGGAGCCCCCTTGCGAACCACTTTCCTGGCTTTAGTGGAATGTACGCCTCTGTGTTCTTCATAGTTCTAGCTATTTTCTGCGTATGCCTAGTCACATCGATGAATAATTGAATGCTCGATGACTGGAACTAGACTCTGGGTAACTGGGACAGACTTCGCCCACATCTGACCTTTCAGAGCCTCGTCCTTTCTCCACAGTTTGTCAAAAATTAACGAGACTAATTTCACAACCGTCGTGGTATAATCTTTCAGAAAATTTTAGGCCCAAACTGTCTAAATCCTGGATGTGTTGTCATGAGATTTCATCAGTACTAAACAAAATGTTAACTTCTCAGGAAATAAGAGATTGAAAATTTAAATATGGTTTCTGCTTAGCTAAGTCTTGGGTTTCTTGATCATCAATCAGATCTACTTAGAGAAAAGAAAAATAATTGTCAAAAGTATTAAGAGTATGTATAAAACATTATCTATAAATGCGTATTATGTATCACACATAACTACAGGGTATTATACAACACAGTTTATATTTGCATTCTACCCATATTTAGCCCTCTAGTTCCCACCCTGCATTTTGAATTTTTGACCACACCCCACAGCATGTGGGGCCTTAGCTCCCTGCCAGGGATCGAACCTGCACCCCCTGCATTGGAAAGCAGAGTCTTCACCACTGGACCGCTAGTTTTACGTGCTTCTCAGTGCGGCTGTGTTGACAAAATGCTCTCCTTAACCAAACTTTAGTTTGGTCAAGTTTCTCTGAGCCCTCCTTTCAACGAGATGTTTACCTTCGTCACCTCCAGCCCCTCAGTTTTAGCAAGAATCCTACTAAGCCTGCTTGTAGGCTTGCTCCTTGGAAGAAAAGCTATGACCAACCTAGACAGCATATTAAAAAGCAGAGACATTACTTTGCCAACAAAGGTCCATCTAGTCAAGGCCTTGGTTTTTCCAGTGGTCATGTATGGATGTGAGAGTTGGACTGTAAAAGAAAGCTGAGCACTGAAGAATTGATGCTTTTGAACTGTGGTGTTGGAGAAGATTCTTGAGAGTCCCTTGGACAGCAAGGAGATCCAACCAGTCCATTCTAAAGGAAATCAGTCCTGAATATTCATTGGAAGGACTGATGTTGAAGCTGAAACTCCAATACTTTGGCCACCTGATGTGAGCTGACTCATTTGAAAAGACCCTGATGCTGGGAAGGATTGAAGGTGGGAGGAGAAGGGGATAACAGAGGATGAGATGGTTGGATGGCGTCACTAAATCGATGGACATGAGTTTGAGTAAACTCCAGGGGTTGGTGGTGGACACGGAAGCCTGGCGTGCTGCAGTCCATGGGGTTGCAAAGAGTCAGACACAACTGAGCAACTTTTACTCACCACTCTAATAGGACCTCATCTTGAAGTGAAGTTGCTCGGTCATGTAAGACTCAATGATTGCATGGACTGTAACCCACCAGGCTCCTCCGTCCGTGGAATCTTCCAGGCAAGAGGACTGGAGTAGGTTGCTATTTGCTTCTCCAGGGGATCTTCCCGACCCAGGGATTAAACCACATTGCAGGCAGATGCTTTACCCTCTGAGCCACCGGGGGTCTTAATTTACATCTTTTTCCTTTTCTTTTGACTACGGTCATGTGATTTGCAGGATCTTAGTTCCCGGAGTGTGTACTAGGTTGCTTTAGCTGTGTCTGACTCTTTGCGACCCTGTGGACTGTAGCCCGCCAGGCTCCTCTGTCCATGGGATTCTCCAGGCAAGAAGACTGGAGCGAGTTGCTGCACCTTTGTTCCCAAGATCCTGATCACTAGACAGCCAGGAAATTCCCTTAATTTACATCTCAATTTCACAGACAGAGACTGCGTTTTCACAGACAGAGACTGCGTTTCCACAGAAGGTCACATTCACAGACACCCATGCCCAAATCTGTGTCGATTCTCTAGAGCCACCAACACAAAAAGACCATAAACTATGAGGCTCAGAGACCAGAAATGTATTGTCTTAGGGTTCTAGAGGCTAGAAGTCCAAATTCAAGACGCCCGTAGGGCTGGCTCCTCCTGAGGGCCGTCAGGGAGCAGCCTCCACGGCTCTGTCCTTGGCTTGTATTGGTTTGGCCAAAAACTTTGGTTCAGGTTTTTCCATAACATCTTCCGGAAAAACGGGAACGAACTTTTCTGGCCAACTCACTAGATGGCTGCCTCCTCCCTGAGTCTCTTCACATGGTCTTCCCTCCATGCCTGTCAGGATTCAACAATAACCTTTTTAAAAATAATAATAATTTTATTTATTTTGGGCTGTGCTGGGTCTTCGCTGCTTTTCTCTAGTTGTGGTGCGTGGGTGCTACCCTTCTTTGCGGTGTGTGGGCTTCTCTTGCTGTGGAGCTCAGGCTCCAGGGCGTGTGGGCTTCAGCAGTTGCAGCCCCCAGGCTCTAGGGCACAGGCTCAATAGTTGTGGTGCACACGGGCCTAGTTGCTCCGAGGCGTGTGGGATCTTCCTGGATCAGGGATCGAACCCATGCCTCCTGCATTGGCAGGTGGACTCTACTGCTGAGCCGCCAGGGAAACCCCAACACAGCCTTTTGCAGGGGATCAGTTTGAGCCTTAATAGTCCTTTGGTGTGGACTTTCGAGCTAAGGGCTTCCCTGGTGGCTCAGCTGGTAAAGAATCCGCCTGCAATGCAGGAAACCTGGGTTCGATCCCTGGGTTGGGAAGATCCCCTGGAGAAGAGAAAGGCTACCCACTCCAGTATTCTGGCCTGGAGAATTCCATGCACTGTATAGTCCATGGGGTTGCAAAGAGTCCGACACGACTGAGCGACTTGCACGTTTCACGTTCGTGCTAAGAGGATGTCCCAAGTGCCTACAGCTGACCGTCTTGAGAGCTCTGTGAAGGCAGGAGCAGGGATTTATCGTAACATTCTATACAATAATTATAAAAGAAGAAAGACCTGCGGTTTCTGTGCTACCTAATGAGCTATCTTCTTGTTTATTTTTTTATGCTGCACAACACACGACACAGTTCACCATACGGAACAGGGCCTCAGTCGAGGTCCGCGGCACTCAGCATGTTTTATTTTCTGTGTATGCAGGCAGCAGGGTCACTGTCTGGCCTTTATAACAGAGGATGTGGCACAGGCTGGTAACTGGGATGTTAGACTTTTCCTTTTTTAAATATTTATTTATGTGCCTGTTCCAGGTCTTTGCTGCAGCAGATTCTTGTGAACAAGGCCTTAGTTGTGGCAAGTGCGATCTAGTTCCCTGACCAGGGATCGAACCCGGACCCCCTCCATTGGGAGCATGGCGTCTTAGCCACTGGATCACAAGGGAAGTCCCTAGATTTTCATATTGAACAGACTCGGTGCAAATCCTAGCTTTGTCTTGTTTTGACTCAGTGGCCCTGGATTAATCCCCCAAGCCTCTATTTGCTCATCCATAGAATGAGAACCATAAGGGTATTTACTCCACATGGTTGTTTTGAGGAAAATTTTACTTCAGTTCAGTTTAGTTCAGTCGCCCCGTCGTGTCTGACTCTTTGCGACCCCATGAATCGCAGCAAGCCAGGCCTCCCTGTCCATCATCATCTCCCAGAGTTCACTCAAACTCATGTCCATCGAGTCGGTGATGCCATCCAGCCATCTCATCCTCTGTCATCCCCTTCTCCTCTTGCCCCCCAATCCCTCCCAGCATCAGGGTCTTTTCCAATGAGTCAACTCTTCACATGAGGTGGCTAAAGTACTGGAGTTTCAGCTTTAGCATCATTCCTTCCAAAGAACACCCAGGGTTGATCTCCTTTAGAACGGACTGGTTTATTTAGTGCAGATGCAATTCTCAGAACTGTGCCTGGCGCCTGCAGGTGCTTACTCAGTGCTGACCCCTGGTGGACACACGTGAAAGCGTTCCCAGTCCAGCGATCTGCTTGAAAGGATCAGTCGCTCGGTTGATTCTGCAATCCCATGGACTGTAGCCCGCCAGGCTTCTCTGTTCATGGGATTCTCCAGGCAAGAATACTGGAGTGGGGTGCCATTTCCTTCTCCAGGGGCTCTTCTCGACCCAAGGATCGAACCTGGGTCTCCCGCATCACAGGGAGATTCTTTACTGTCTGAGCCACCAGCGAAGCCCTTTCAGCATTTGTGTGGATCATGGAACATGGTAAAGAATCTGCCTGCCAATGCAGGAGACATAAGCGACGCAGTTCGATCCCTGGGTCGGGAAGATCCCCTGGAGTAGAAAATGGCAACCCACTCCAGTATTCTTGCCTGGAGCATCCCATGGACAGAGGAGCCTGGCGGTCTACAGTCCATGGCATTGCAGAGTCAGACACGACTGAGCAACTTAGCACATGCAACGTGGGGCAGTCCCCGGCTTTTCCTCTGCCAAGTCCAGCCCTCACTTACTTGCCTAGCCCTTAGGCACACTAGACAACTTTCCCACAATGGCTGTGAGCTTGAATGTCAGAAGAAGCTCCTCGCTGTATTCATCTGAAGACTGTGATCATCTCATGGGATAGTTCATTTTTGTGGTTATGAACTTTGGCTTGTTTGATCTTGGAATACAGGTCTTTGTGACTACAATTGTTTCATGATTCAGTGTAAAGAGAAAAAACATCAGAGGGAGGGAAGGTGGGGGAGCCGTTTCGCAGGAGACACTCACAGGGAGAGTGAGTGGGTGGGGTCTTGTCTACCTAATAACCCCAAGGAGAGGGTGGAGAACCTTTGTTCTGCGTGGCAAGTCAGAACACAGAGTGATGCGGTTCCTTGGCAAGATTCCACCGGCTGTGGCAAGGGGACTGGGAGTTAACAGATAAGCCGTTTACATTCCTGATGGGCTGAGTGGATTCCTCACCTACACCACCCCCTCACCCACACTCTGCAGGAGTCTGATGAGCCTGGATACATAGAGAGCCTGCAGAATAATTTTAGGGTCAACCCCAGATCAAAATGGATCTTGGCTTCCGAAAGGCAAAGATGAAAGAGGCAGGCAAAAGGGCGCTGGCTCCAGACCCTACGCTGGCACGCTCATCACTTGCAGATAGAACAATGTGACCGGGGCTTGTGGGGAGGATCTTTGCTTACACGGGCTTGACTCTCAGATTTCCTGGAAGGGCTGCGGCCAGTGGAGTAAGGGGTCAAGACCCATGGGGCGAAATACAGCTTTGGTGTTTCGTCGATAAGTCGTGTCCAACTCTTTTGTGACCCCATGGACTGTAGCCTGCCAGGCTCCTCTGTCCAGGGGATTTCCCCAGGCAAGAAAACTGGAGTAGGCTGCCATTTCCTTCAGGGGATCTTCCCGACCCAGGGATGGAATGTGCGTCTCCTGCATTGGCAGATAGATTCTTTACCACTGACCCACCAAAATACAGCTAGTTGGGTACAGTCCTCTCACAGTCCTTGTTTATTTTTTGGCTGTGGGGTTCTAGTTCCCCGACCTGGAATTGAACCTGGGCCCCTGGCAGTGAAAGTGGGGAGTCCCAACGACTGGACCGCCAGGGAATGCCCACCATCCTCTCACTTGTTAAAATGATCAGGGTAAGAGTCACTGTTTATGACTTGCTGTGTCAGGCCCCGAATGAGGTGATTTCGTATGTGATCTCTGGCCCTTACAGCTCGCAAAGTGGACCCCATGGGTCCATTTATCTATGATGGTGAAATCAACCAACCCAAAGTGACATGAAACCACGGTCACTTTATTATGCTCGCAGATTCCCTGGGTCAGGATTTGGAAAAAGCAGCCTGGGGACTGCTAGTCTTTGCTCTGTCATGTCTGGGGCCTTAGTTGACATGTTCCAACACCAGTTCTTTGATAACCACTGGTGTCCTCAAACACGATTCAGTTCTGACACTAACTACCTGGGGTGACCACAGAAGCCGTGAGTTAAGACCAAAGTCCTTTGCAGAACTGTCCCCACTCATCAGACGCCAGCCATAAAGCCACCTGCACTTCTGTTCAGCCAGCTACACCTTTGATGCTTCCCACAACCTCCAGAGGTTTGAGCATTCTTTTGAAGCATTTTGTTACTTTATTTATTTACTTCTTGGCCAACTGGTGTGGTCAGCAGGACCACACCAGAAAACTTCTTTTCTCCATGAGTTATTTAGAAGTGTATTATTTAAATTCCAAATATTTGGGAATTTCTCAAATATATATCTGGTATTGGGTTATAATTTAATTTCATTGTGGTCAGAGGTCATACTTTGTGTAATTTCAATCCTTTTAAACTTATTGAGGCTGAAATCTATTTTGTCTGAAATTGATATAGACACTCTAGTTTTCTTATGATATATATATATATATATTTTTCACTTTATTTTTAATTTTTTTTTAACAGCAGAAGTGTTTTGTATTTGGGTATGGCTGATTAGAGAAGGCAATGGCACCCCACTCCAGTACTCTTGCCTGGAAAATCCCATGGATGGAGGAGCCTGGTGGGCTGCAGTCCATGGGGTCGCTGGGAATCGGACACGACTGAGCGACTTCACTTTCACTTTTCACTTTCATGCATTGGAGAAGGAAATGGCAACCCACTCCAGTGTTCTTGCCTGGAGAATCCCAGGGACGGGGGAGCCTGGTGGGCTGCCGTCTATGGGGTTGCACAGAGTCGGACACGACTGAAGTGACCTAGCAGCAGCAGCAGCAGCAGCAGCATGGCTGATTAACAACATTGTGATTGTTTCAGGTGGACAGTGAAGGGACTCAGCCATGCATATACATGTATCCATTCTCCCCCAAAGCCCTGTCCCATCCAGGCTGACACATATCACTGGGCAGTGTTCCATGTGCTATACGGTAGGTTTTTGCTGGTTATCTATTTAAATATAGCAGTGTGTACATGACCTTCCCAAAGCCCCTAATTATCCCTTCCCCGGTATTTCCATGATATATATTCTTCACCCTTTTACTTTTACCCTATCTATGTTCCCGCCAATCCTCATGCTCATTGCTGTCCTATGTTTTATCCCATATGTGCCCACAACTATTAGTATTGTTTTTGCTTTAGACAATCATTTTTCCTTTTTGCCTCTCTCCACGGCTTGTGGGATCTGAGTTTGCCGGAACAGGGATTGAAATTTGGGCCATGGCAGTGAAAGCTCCGAGTCCTAATCCCTGGGGATCACCAGGGGCCTCCCTGTAGTCAACAGTTTTCAGCCCAGCATTTCTGCCCCCTCCCAGCTAGGTCACGCCTCTGTCTTCTTCCATGTGAAATCTCTAGGTCCTCTTTTACCCCTTCTTCCTGGCTTGTCCACATCGTCCAAAGCTGAACGCCTCTTCAGTAGGTCCCAGTGAGGAGGAAGATCACAAGGTGTGCTCCTAGGAGCAGTGACTCAACTCAAAGTCCAGCTGTCCTCGTCTTGAAGGGCCGTCGTAACAGAATCCCACAGACCACGTGGCTCGAGCAACAGAAGCTTCCTTTCTCAAGGCTCTGGAGGCTGGGGCCTGGTCTGGATTCTCGGTGAGGGCCCTCTTCCTGGCTTGCAGACCCCTGCCTCCTGGGCTTGCAGACCCCTGCCTCCTGGCTGCATGCTCCCGTGGAGGGAGAGAGAGCTAGCTCTCCATGTAGCACATAAGGACACTAATCCCATCACGGGGCCCCACCTCTCACACCATTGTTGTTCAGTCACTAAGTCACATCCGACTCTTTGCAGCCCCACAGACTGCAACATGCCAGGCTTCCCTGTCCTTCACTGTCTCCCAGAGTTTCTCAAACTCCTGTCCATTGAGTTGGCGATGCCCTCCCACCATCTCCTCCTCTGCCCTCTTGTGACCTCGTCTAAATCTCATCAGTTCACAAAGGCCTTGCCTCTGCATACCACCACACTGGGAGTTAGGGCCTCAGATACCAGTTTGGGGAAGGCACAGTTTCCTCCACAGCACTGATGGATTCATTGTAGAAGCTGACCAAGCTTTTGAGCTGGAGCAACATCTCCTCCAGGACCAGCTGGCAGTACAAATAGGGAAACACAATCAATTTTTTCAAAGAGCTTTCTATTCAGATTTCCCAATCTCCCGTTTTTCCTTATGCAACGTAGAAGAGAAGGGCTTGAAAGATAAGTTGGTGGTGGTTTAGTTGCTAAGTTGTGTTTGACTCTTGTGACCCCATGGACTGTAGCCCACCAGGCTCCTCTACCCAGGGGATTCTCCAGTCAAGAATACCAGATTGTGTTGCCATTTCCTTCTCCAGGGGATCTTTCCAACCCAGGAATCAAACTCGGGTCTCCTGCATTTCAGGCAGATGCTTTACTGACTGAGCCACCAGGGAAGCTCTTACTGGCTGTTTGAACCCTGGTCTCTCTGTTTACTAGCTGTGTGACCTTAGGCATGTACTTAACTTCTCTGTGCCAATAACAGTACCTACCTTACTTATTGGAGGGAGGGGCCATTATATGACATAAGAAGGTAAAGTGCTTGGCATTTAGCTAGTCTTTCAAAAAATGCTAACTAGTATTCTTCCCGTCTAATAGTAGAAGTAAGCTGGTTGAAAAAATATAACATGTAGTCCCTTGTTGAAAGAGTATAAAATGTAGAAAAAGAAAGAGAAAGGGGAAGATTAGAGTGGGAAGGATAAACTGGGGTGGAAGAGAGGTTAGGACAAGTTCCTGGAAGGACTCACAGCCCTGCTCCGAAGCACTGTTATAGAAATACGATGCAATCCACACATGTGAGCATGAATCTAAATACACACGTATAATGATTTTAATTTTTCTAGTAGCCACATTAAAAAAGCAAAAAGAGGGAATTTTCCTGGTGGTCCAGTGATTAAGACTTGGCACTTTCACTAATGGAGCCCAGGCTCAGTACCTGGTCGGGGAACCAAGATCCCACAAGCCACACAGTATGGCCAAAAAAAAAAAATGTAAAAAGAATTTGGTGAAGTTAATTTTAATCTTTTATTAAACCCAATTTCTGTAACCCATTATATAATAATATATTTTATCCAACCCGATATTTAACCTTAACATATTGGCTACTGTATGAAATCAATCTAAAAGTATTTATGTGTTATTTTACGTTCTTTCCTCATACTGTCTTTGAAGTCCAGGCTGTATTTTATGCTTACAGTACATTTTTTTTCTTTTCCATGATTGTACCCGTATATTTGCGTATTTGAGCTTCTTCAGTTATTTTGCTATTATGAGTGGTGGACATATGGACATCCTTGCACATAAATTGGTCTGCTAATTTCCACAGAAGTGTAATTCCCAGGTCAAAGAGTAGAACATTTTTAGAATCTTTTAGGCTAGATGTACATTGCAAGCTGCTTTCCAGAAAACTTTCCTCTGTTTACCTTCCCATCAGCTATGAGTGGTTACCATCAAAAAACACAACGTTGTTGACTTGAATTGTAGCAAACAGTTTTGAAACTTTGCCTTGTGTCTGCACAGTAAGTCACTCAGTCGTGTCTGACTCTGTGCAACCCTGTGGACTATAGTCCTCCGGTCTCCTCTGTCCATGGAATTCTCCAGGCGAGAATTTGGAGTGGCTTGCTGTGCCCTTCCCCAAGGGGTTTTCCTGACCCAGGGATTGAACCCGCATCTCTTAGGTCTCCTGCATTGGCAGGCGGGTTCTTTACCACTAGCACTTCCTGGAAAGCCCTAAAATTTGCCTTCAGTTCAGTTCAGTTCAGTTGCTCAGTCATGTCCGACTCTTTTCGACCCCATGAATCGCAGCACGCCAGGCCTCCCTGTCTATCACCAACTCCTGGAGTTCACTCAGACTCACGTCCATCGAGTCAGTGATGCCATCCATCCACCTCATCCTCTGTCGTCCCTTTCTCCTCCTGCCCCCAATCCCTCCCAGCCTCAGAGTCTTTTCCAATGAGTCAACTCTTCACATGAGGTGGCCAAAGTACTGGAGTTTCAGCTTTAGCATCATTCCTTCCAAAGAAATCCCAGGGCTGATCTCCTCCAGAATGGACTGCTAGGATCTCCTGGCAGTCCAAGGGACTCTCAAGAGTCTTCTCCAACACCACAGTTCAAAAGCATCAATTCTTTGGCGCTCAGCCTTCTTCACAGTCCAACTCTCACATCCATACATGACCACTGGAAAAACCATAGCCTTGACTAGACGAACATTTGTTGCAAAGTAATGTCTCTGCTTTTGAATATGCTATCTAGGTTGGTCATAACTTTTCTTCCAAGGAGTAAGCGTCTTTTAATTTCATGGCTGCAGTCACCATCTGCAGTGATTTTAGAGCCCAAAAAAATGAAGTCTGACACTGTTTCCACTGATGCTAATATCTGCATATCATCTATTTTTAAAGTAAGTGCTTTTAGGTCATACCTGAACGGTCTAGTCGTTTTGCCTACTTTCTTCAATTTAAGTCTGAATTTGGCAATAAGGAGCTCATGATCTGAGCCATAGTCAGCTCCCGGTCTTGTTTTTGCTAAGTGTGTAGAGCTTCTCCATCTTTGGCTGCAAAGAATATAATCAATCTGATTTTGGTGCTGACCATCTGGTGTTGTCCATGTATAGAGTCTTCTCTTGTGTTGTTGGAAGAAGGTGTTTGCTATGACCAGTGAGTTCTCCTGGAAAAACTCTATTAGCCTTTGCCCTGCTTCATTCCATACTCCAAGGCCAAATTTTCCTGTTACTCCAGGTGTTTCTTGACTTCCTACTTTTGCATTCCAGTTCCCTAAAATGAAAAGGACGTATTTTGGGGGTGTTAGTTCTAAAAGGTCTTGTAAGTCTTCATAGAACCGTTCAACTTAAGCTTCTTCAGCGTTACTGGTTGGAGCATAGGCTTGGATTACTCTGATATTCAATGGTTTGCCTTGGAAATGAACAGAGATCATTCTGTCATTTTTGAGATTGCATCCAAGTACTGCATTTTGGACTCTCTTGTTGACCATGATGGCTACTCCATTTCTTCTAAGGGATTCCTGCCCACAGTAGTAGATATAATGGTCATCTGAGCTAAATTCACCCATTCCAGTCCATTTATGTTCACTGATTCCTAGAATGTTGACATTCACTCTTGCCATCTCTTGTTTGACCACTTCTAATTTGCCTTGATTCATGGACCTGACATTCCAGGTTCCTATGCAATATTGCTCTTTACAGCATCAGACCTTGCTTCTATCACCAGTCACATCCACAGCTGGGTATTGTTTTTGCTTTGGCTCCATCCCTTCATTCTTTCTGGAGTTATTTCTCCACTGACCTCCAGTAGCTTATTGGGCCCCTACTGACCTGGGGAGTTCCTCTTTCAGTATCCTATCATTTTGCCTTTTTATACTGTTCATGGGGTTCTCAAGACAAGAATACTGAAGTGGTGTGCCATTCCCTTCTCCAGTGGACCACATTCTGTCAGACCTCTCCACCATGACCCACCCGTCTTGGGTCACCCCACGGGCATGGCTTAGTTTCATTGAGTTAGACAAGGCTGTGGTCCTAGTGTGATTAGATTGACCTTTTCTGTGAGTATGGTTTCAGTGTGTCTGCCCTCTGATGCCCTCTTGCAACACCTACCATCTTACCTGGGTTTCTCTTACCTTGGACAAGGGGTATCTCCTCACCGCCGCCCTTCCTGACCTTCAACGTGGGTTAGCTCCTCTAGGCCCTCCGGCGCCCGCGCAGCCACCGCTCCTTGGATGTGGGGTTGGTCCTCCCGGCCGTTCAAAACTTTTAATGGTGGTTTTAATTTGCTTTTCTTTGATCACTAGTGAGAATGAACACTTTAATGTTTATTAGCCATCTGTATTTCTTCTGAAAATTGCCATTCTGTTACTGGAGTATTAGCATATTATCCATATTATCAATTTTGGGTGTATTTTATATATACTCGTTATGGAAAATAATTTCCCATTTTGTGTGGTTTTAAATTTTATTTATATCTATGCTTCTTTACACAAGTCATTTTTATTTACTTTATTTTTGACTGCACTGGGTCTTCATTGTAGCACGTGGCCTCAGTAATTGTGGCATGTGGAACGTGGAATCTTCCTGGACCAGGGACTGAAACAGTGTCCCCTGTATTGGCAGGCAGATTCTTAACCACTGGACCACCAGGGAAGTCCCTATGATTCTTTAAAAAATTAAAGCTTCTTACAAACTTGCAACTAGTAGATAAATAAATCCTGAAGCAGAGACCACAAGACTGTTTTATAAGCCTCAAAGTTGCTAAGAAAACAGAACCTAATTATTCCCACCACAAAAAAGGCAAAATAATTATGTGACATGATAGAGGTGTTAGCTAACACCATGGTGGTAATAATGTTGCAGTATATCAAATCAGCACTTTACCTTAAATCTGCACAATATTATATGCTAATTTCCTTTTTTTTTTTTTGGCCATACTACATGGCTTGCAGGATCTTAGTTCCCCCCTCAGAGATTGAACCCAGGTCCCTGGCAATGAAATACCGAGTCCTAACCACTGGACTGCCAGGAAGCCCCCAATTCAGTTCAGTTCATTAACTCAGTCGTGTCTGACTCTTTGAGACCCCATGAACCGCAGCATGCCAGGTCTCCCTGTCCATCACTAACTGCCAGAGTCCTCAATTATATCTAAATAAAAATACATTTCTCAAAAGGAAAAAAAAAGGCTTATAAAAAGTACCTAGCAGAGTATCTGGCATGAATATAATTTCTTTTCCTTTTTAAAATTAACATTTGTCAGAAAAAAAGCTAAGGCTTTTGCTTTTTTTTAAATAAAGCTTTCCTTTTCTTTGTGATTTCTCCTGTTGTTTGTATTCTTTGACAGTTAGGGGCCATCGGAAGGTCATATTTGCTCTTTCTTTTAATTGTTTCAACTTTCAGGAATTAATTTTGATATATGAGGGGAGGTATCAACATTTGTGCCTCTACCCACTGCTTCTAGCCAGTTTCCGCACAGCACATTTTCACTCACGCATGCCCAGTTTCAAGGGCTGGTGACTGCATGCGGTCAGCAGGAACTGGATTGGCTAGCCAGCACGGGGCTGAAGTTACAGACATCCTCTCTCCTGTCCCTGAGTATTTACCATGACTTGCAAGCGCCTTGGAGAGAGGGTATTTTTAGCAGCTGTTGACACATCCAGGCTCCAGGCAGCGTCTTCATCATGATGTCATCTGATTTCGTTAAAGGTGTTGGAGCGCTTCTTTTAGCTCCCCGTTGAGGGCTGATATTTAAAGGCCTGTTTTGGTTCCATCCTCAGTTTTGAATGCATGTAACCCATGGCAACCGTGAGGCTCCTGGAAGCTGACAGCTGTATTCGGTTTCCACAAGGCTGAGCTGAGAAGTTGGGGAGAAAGGAGTTGGCCACCGCGTGCGAAACGGCAGCCGGGTCACTGGGACACCGTCCTCTGCAAACTTCATCAGGCTTGTTAACCACAACACCCTCTGAGGGGCACGTGACTCCCCCTCAGCGCTTTCATTAGGGGAAGTGAAAGCAGGAGAGCAGAGTTAATGAGGCCAGAATCGGGGTTGAGTGCCCCATGAGCCGCCTGGCTGCATATGGATAAACCACGTTTTCACAGTCACGGCCTACATCACCCTCTGGGCCCGCCCCTCAGAACCGTGTTCTTATAATTATGCCTAGGGGATGGCGTGAACACTGCACTGGGTACAGGGCCCCTGCCCAGCGCCAGGAGGTCCCATTTGCATTGCATTTTATAGAGATTGGTGCCCCCTAGAATACGCATCTTCTAGGAATACAGTGGGAAAGGTGCTCCCTTCCCAGTGCGTACAGCCTACATCCCCATTTGAAGAAACAGTTCGGAAAAGGAATCAAGAGACCCAGCTCCACCCAACGCCACCAGTTCTCTGACTTCTCTCTATGGCTGTTTCCTCATTTAGTTGATTTGCATTTTAAGGGATGCTTCCCACTGTAGTGCCCTCCAATTCTCTGTGTTCTTTTTTTATATATTTATTATTTATGTATCTGACTGTGCCAAGTCTCAGTTGCGGCCCAGGAACCTTCAGTCTTCGTTGCTGCGTGTAGGACCTTCTAGTTGAATGGCTTGCGAACTCTTAGTTGCAGCATGTGGGATCTAGTTCCTTGACCAGGAATTGAACCCAGGCCCCCTGCATTGGGAGCTCAGAGTCTGAGCCATTGGACCACCAAGGAAGTCCCTCTGTGTGTATGTTTTTGAGACTAAGTGACCACCCTTGGGAAGACAGCAGAAAAGAGAACAGTTTGGTAGCTGGTATCATCTTCATGTATGTCTTTACAGACTGCCCAGTGCCTACAGGGCTAAGTCCCAATCTCACTGAAGGTCCCTAAGATCCGTCACCATCTCCAGACTCATCCCCTGTACCTCTATCCCCTCATCTGGTGCTGTAACATCTTTCCAAGGTGTCCGTATCTCCCACCCTGCAACTCTGTTATCCCTCCAGCTCTCTCCTCTTTATGGAATGCCCTCTTCCCCTTTTCATGTGGGAAACCCTCTTAGGGATCCAGCGTCCATGCTGCCTCCTCCAGGGAGGCCTCTTTGACTCACTCTGGATGAATCAAAGCACGTAAGACACGGAACTTGAATATGATTCCCTCTGTTCCTGAGCGTGGGTGGATGGAATGTGTTGGCAGAGCCTCATTCTTCATGTCCATGTGCTTCCTAGCTCAACCCCTGCCTGTAGTGATGCTCCTGTGAATTCCAGTTTTTCCAAATCAACTCTGCGTTTCCTTCGCGTTAAACAAGAAAAGTATGAATGAAGCAAGAAACTATAGGCTCAAGACAGATTATACTCAGCAATGGATGTCTAAATACCCAATCTCAAGTTCTCTTTGAGTTTTGAGAAAAGAACCCAGAAAATATGTTCAAGCTGCCATTTTATTCAACCTGTTGTTTCCTTTACCTTGCTCACGCTAATCAGTCAGTTTTAGCGAGAGAGGAATGCTAACACTTCTTTTGTACTTACACATTTGAACACGGATAAGGTGTTCAAGCTAGTTTTAGAAAAGGCAGAGGAACCAGAGATCAAATTGCCAACATCCGCTGGATCATTGAAAAAGCTATAGAGTTTCAGAAAAACATCCATTTCTGCTTTATTGACTACACCGAAGCCTCTGATTGTGTGGATCACAATAAACTGGAAAATTCTGAAAGAGATGGGATTACCAGTCCACCTGACCTGCCTCTTGAGAAACCTGTATGCAGGTCAGGAAGCAACAGTTAGAACTGTACATGGAACAACCGACTGGTTCCAAACAGGAAAAGGAGTACGTCAAGGCTATATATTGTCACCCTGCGTATTTAACTTATGTGCAGAGTACATCATGAGAAATGCTGGGCTGGAAGAAGTACAAACTGGAATCAAGATTGCTGGGAGAAATATCAATAACCTCAGATATGCAGATTCTTCTTCTGCTGCTGCTGCTAAGTTGCTTCAGTCATGTCCAACTCTGTGCGACCCCATAGACAGCAGACCACCAGGCTCCCCTGTCCCTGGGATTCTCCAGGCAAGAACACTGGAGTGGGTTGCCATTTCCTTCTCCAATGCGTGAAAGTGAAGTCGCTCAGTCATGTCCAAGTCTTAGCAACCGCATGGACTGCAGCCCACCAGGCTCCTCCATCCATGGGATTTTCCAGGCAAGAGGACTGGAGTGGGGTGCCATGGCCTTCTCCCAGATATGCAGATGACACCACCCTAATGGGGAAAGTGAAGAAGAACTAAAGAGCCTCTTGATGAAAGTGAAAGAGGAGAGTGAAAAAGTTGGCTTATAGCTCAACATTCAGAAAACAAAGATCATGGCAACCAGTCCCATCACTTCATGGCAAATAGATGGGGAAACAGTGGAAACAGTGGCTGACTTTATTTTTTGGGGCTCCAAAATCACTGCAGATGGTGATTGCAGCCATGAAATTAAAAGAGACTTACTCCTTGGAAGGAAAGTTATGACCAACCTAGACAGCATATAAAAAACCAGATACATTACTCTGTCAACAAAGGTCCATCTAATCAAGGCTATTGTTTTTCTAGTGGTCATGTTGGACTATAAAGAAAGCTGAGCACCTTGCTCAGCTTGCTCACAAGATTTGATGCTTTTGAACTGTGGTGTTGAAGAAGACTCTTGAGAGTCCATTGGACTGCAAGGAGATCCAACCATTCCATCCTAAAGGAAATCAGTCCTGAATATTCATTGGAAGGGCTGATGTTGAAGCTGAAACTCCAATACTCTGGCCACCTGATGCGAAGAGCTGACTCATTTGAAAAGACCCTGATGCTGGGAAAGATTGAGGGCAGGAGGAGAAGGGGACGACAGAGGATGAGATGGTTGGATGGCATCACCGACTCAATGGACATGGGTTTGGGTGGACTCCAGGAGTTGGTGATAGACAGGGAGGCCTGGCGTGCTGCGGTTCATGGGGATGCAGAGTCGGACACAACTGAGCGACTGAACTGAACTGAACTGAAGCCCTGCCCCCTTACATAAAAATAAGACATTAGGTTAGTTAGGTATCTTAAAAATAGGATTTCCAGATAAAATACAAGACAACCAGTATAATTTGAATTAAGATATATGACAAATAGATTTCTTAGCTTGCATTAATAGTAAGGTCTTATGGAAAAACGAAAACAAACTTTTTGGCCAACCCAGTATGACTACATCTCAGAGTATAAGGTCCTCACCAAGGGACGTATTTGCACTTAAGACGACTTTATTGTTTATCTGAAATTCCAATGTAACTGGTGTCCTCTATTTCTATTTGCTAAACCTGGCCATCCTGCTTGGAAATCATCTCCCCTAACTTCTCTCCAGCACAGAACCACCTTTGACAACATCACTGATATGTGATCCTCTTGTCTTTGTTAAATCATCCTGCGAGCCAGTCCATATAATTCTGGACTTTTTCAATGTTAGAATGTGCTTTGTTATAGCAATTCAGAGTCTGATTCCCATGTTTTTCATCCAGCATTATTCTAGATTTGAAAAAAAGCCTCATTATTCTTTAATAATAATTTTTAAAAATATGGACAGCAAGGTGATCAAACCAGTCAATCCTAAAGGAAATCAACCCTGAGTACTCATTGGAAGTACTGATGCTGAAGCTGAAGCTCCAATACTTTGGTCACCTGACATGAAGAGCCAACCCATTGGAAAAGACCCTGATGCTGGGAAAGACTGAAGGCAGGAGGAGAAGGGGACAACAGAGGATGAGATGGTTGGATGGCATCACTGATGCAATGGACATGAGTTTGAGCAAGCTCCAGGAGAAGGTGAGGGACAGGGAGCCTGGCATGCTGCAGTCCATGGGATCATAAAGAGTTGGATCAGACCTGATGACTGAACAACAACAATTTTGTTTACAGCAAAGATTCTACTCAAACAGCAATTACTTGTTCCATTCCTTCCTATTCCTGAGCATTTCTTTCTAAACTTTAATTCTTTCTCCTGGTAGATACTTAACACTGCTATTTCTTTTTTATCACTATTTATTTATTTTTAATTGGAGGATAATTGCTTTACAGTATTGTGTTGGTTTCTGCCATAAATCAACATAAATCAGCCATAGATATACGTATGTCCCCTCCCTCAAGAATGTCCCTCCCACCCCATCCCTCTGTCTAGGTTATCACAGAGCACCAGACTTGAGCTCCCTGCGTCATACAGTAAATTCCCACTGGCTGTCGAATTTCACATACCGTAATGCATATGTTTCAGTGCTACTCTCTCAGTTCGTCCCACCCTCTCCTTCCCCACCTGTGTCGGCCAGTCTGTTCTCTATGTCTGCGTCTCCACAGCTGCCCTGCGAACAGGTTCATCAACATATGAGAGTAGGGAGAACGTTATGATAAATCACATACACCCCTCACCCCGTTTCAGCCATGATCAACTCATGAACAGTCTCGTTTCACCTATACTTCCAGACCCTGTCCCTCCGCTTCCTCCCACCGCTGGCCCCAAGACATCGTATCATTTCATCTAAGAATGCTTCAGACACAGCTGCTTCTTCATTCAGCACCGTGGATTTTGTCTGTTGAGTCTATCTTCGTCCCTTAGGGCTGCCATAACAATATAGCATAGACTGGGTGGCTTACAATTGAAAGAAATGTACCTCTCAAAACTCTGGAAGCTGGAAAGTCCAAGATCAAGGCACCAGCAGACGCAGTGTCCAGTGGGGACTCACTCTCCTGGCCAGCTCACTATAACGTCTCCCGGCAGGAGGGGCAGCCGTCCGGGCCTCTGATACAGCACGAGGGCTCCAATCTTATTCATGAGGGCTCCACCCTCATGACCTAATCACCCCCAGGTACTAGCATCACATGAAGGGTTAGGAGTTCAACATGTGAATTTGGTTGGGTTGTGGGGGCTGGAACATAAATGTTCAGTCTATAGTAGGTCCTAATACACAAGATCATTCAGCACCTTAAAGCCACCCGTTGTCCCTCATTTACTTCCTTTTACCCTCCCGCAAATTGTATGATGATTTTCAGTTAAACCAATATTTCAGAGTTTACTTATTATTATTACTAATTTAGCCTTGCCACATAACATGTGGGATCCCAGTTCCCTGACCACAGATCGAACTTGTTGCCCCTCCAATGACTGAGGAGTCATTAACAGTGAGAAGACTTTAAAATTTTTTTTTATTTATTATTTTAATTGAAGCATAATTGCTTTACAGAATTCTGTTGTTTCCTGCCAAATAACAGTGAGGAGTCTTAACCACTGGACAGCCAAGGAAGTCCCCAGAACTTACTTATTATGATCAAATGAAATATCAGTCACTGGGGAGCCAAGTAGAATACCATGGCTACATTTTCTTTCTTGTATAACATTTTGCTCTTCCTGGACTTTATAAGTTCTTTTTTGTAGTAGTCGCCCAGGATCTGTCCTTCCCTTCTTCCTTGTCATAATAGAAATCCCCTAGCCCCTTTGTTACATGGCACACAGAGAAACGGAACCAATAGGAGATATATATTAATATATTTCTGTTGTTCAGTCCCTAAGTTTTGTCCAACTCTTTGCAACCCCCAGGACTGCAACATGCCAGGCTCATCTGTCCTCCACTCTCTCCCAGAGTTTGCTCAAATTGATGTCAATTGAGTTGGTGTTGTGATCCAACCATCTCATCCTCTTCCACCCTCTTCTCCTTTTGCCTTCAATCTTTCCCAGCATCAGAATCTTTTCCAGTGAGTTGCCTCTTGGCATCAGGTGGCCAGAGTATTAGAGCTTCAACTTCAGCATCAGTCCTTCCAATGAATTTTCAGGATTGTGTTCCTTTAGGATGGACTCGTTGGATCTCCTTGCAGTCCAAGGCACTCTCAAGAGGCTTCTCCAACACCACAGTTCAAAAGCATCAATACTTCTGTGCTCAGCCTTCTTTACAGTCCAACTCTTACATCCATACATGACCACTGGAAAAACCACAGCTTTGACTATATGGACTTTTATCAGCACAGTGATGTCTCTCCTTTTTAATATGCTGTCTAGGTTTGCCATAACTTTTCTTCCAAGGAGCAAGTGTCTTTTGCTTTTGGAAAAAGCAGTCACTGTCCAAGTGATTTTGGACCCAAGAAAATAAAATCTGTCACTGCTTCCAGTTTTTCCCATTCCATTTGCTATAAAGTGATGGGACCGGATGCCATGATCTTGGTTTTTTGAATGTTGAATTTCAAGCCAGCTTTTTCACTCTCCTCTTTCACCCTCATCAGAAGGAGCTGAGTTCCCTGATTGGGAATTTTACCCACGTCCCCTGCACTGGAAGCATGGAATCTTGACCACAGGACCACCAGAGAAGTTCCTAAATTTTTTAAAATTAATTTTATTGAAGTATAGCTGATTTAAAATATTATGTAGGTTCATCAGTACCATTTTTCTACATCCCATGTTTCTGTGTTATTATAAAATGTTTGTTTATCTCTGACTTATTTCACTACGTATAACAGGTTGAAAGTTTCATAGATTCATCCACCTCACTACAACTGATTCACATTCATTCCTTTTTACGGCTGAGTAATTCCATTGTGTATATGTACCACAACTTCTTTATCCATTCATCTGTCGATGGACATCTGGATTGCTTCTGCGTCCTGGCTACTGTAAATACTGCTGCAGTGAGCAATGGGGCACATGTGTCTTTTTCAACTGCAGTTTTCTCAGGCTATGTGCCCAGTAGTGGGATTGCTGGCTCATGCGTGTGCTAAGTCATTTCAGTCGTGTCTGACTGTTTGCTACCCCGTGGACTGCAGCCTGCCAGGCTCCTCCGTCCATGGGATTTCCCAGGCAAGAATACTGGAGTGGGTTGCCATGCCCTGCTCCAGGGGATCTTCACAACCCAGGAATCAAACCCAGGTCTCTTATGACTCCTGCACTGGCAGGAGTCACCTCTTCACCACTAGCGCCACCTCCTAGTTAGTGTTTTAAGAAATCCCCATGGTGTGTGCTGTGCTTAGTTAGTGTTACTTAGTTAGTGTTACTTAGTCATATCCGACTCTTTGTGACCCCAAAGACTGCAGCCTGCCAGGCTCCTCTGTCCATGGGGATTCTCCAGGCAAGAATACTGCATTGCTATGCCCTCCTCCAGGGGATCTTCCCAACCCAGGAATCAAACCCAGGTCTCCCACATTGGAGGAGGATTATTTACCATCTGAGCCACCAGGGAACTAGTCTCCATAATGGTTTTATCAGTTTACATTGCCACCAACTGTTGTTCCCTTTTCTTCACACCCTCTCCAGCATTTATTGTTTGTGGATTTTTTGATGATGGACATTCTGACCAGTGTGAGGTGACACCTCATTGTACTGTTTTAAGCATCTCTCTAATAATGAGCTTTTTTTCATGTGTTTGTTGGCCATGTGGATGTCTTATTTGGAGAAATGTCTGTTCAGGTCTTCTGCTCATTTTTTGACTGGGTTGTTTGTTTTTCTATGTATATGTTTTTATCAACTCCAGTTGTGGAAACTTAAGTACTTTAAGCAATCAGTCTGATGGATGAATTTAGTTAGTTAAATTCTTTTAAGCAATTTAAACTGAATTTATAAAATTACCTGATTAGATTTTCCAAACTAAAAAGTTAACCTCCCTAGATATTTAAACAACTCTCAAAAATCTAATAAATCAAGCTTCTCATAATGAATTTTCTTAGAAACGAATATTGTTTGCCAACTTGACCCAGTTCTCTAGTAACTTTATACTCAAAATCAAAAGGTAAAGTCAATTACCAAATTATACATTCTCAGATGGAATTGCAGCCTGTTTTGTTATACTCTAAAATACCCTTCAACAGCACAAACCTTTGAATACTTAATATATACAGATCATCTCAATGAATACAAAATCCTTCCTTTTCCTGACTGTAATAAATATGTATAATTATTAATAATTTGATTTATTTCATCTCTGTATTTAATTAGACATTTTTCTAGGAGTAAAATTGCTGGTTATAGGGTATGTGTATGACCCAGTAATTCAACTGCTTGTTATAAACAAAACAGTAAGGCTTGCATATGACCACCAAAAGCCATGAACCAGAAGTTCAGATCAGTATTACACTTAAGGTCTTCCTACTGGAAACTCCAAAAACGTCCATCAACAGAGGATGGGTAATATGTAGTGTGCTCCCCCAGTGGAGTGCCCCCCAGCAATGAGGTGAATGATCTGCAACCACACACACCATGGTGACTGGTGGGCGAGACTTTACTGCATGATTCCATTTATATCGGGTCTAAAACAAATCTGTGTTATCATAAGTTAGACAGAAGTTGCCTTGGGAGAGAGGTAGTGATGAGAATGGAGTGTGATGGAGCTTCTGTTGTGTTTCTTGACGTAGATTTTGCGCTCAGTTTGTGAAAATTCTTCAAGTCCTACGTGAAGATATGTGCGTGTTTCTGCATGTAGGTTTGTTGTTTTTCAGTCACTTAGTCGTGTCCAACCTTTTGCAACCCCATGGACTACAGCATGCCAGGCTTCCCTGTCCCTCTTCGTTTCCTGGAGTTTGCTCAAACTCATGTCCAATGAGTCAGTGATGCTAGCTAACCATCTCATCCTCTGCCGCCCTCTTCTCCTTTTGCCCTCAGTCTTTCCCAGCATCAGGGTCTTTCCCAGTGAATCAGCTCTTTGTCTCAGGTGGCCAAAGTATTGGAGTTTCAGCTTCAGCATCGGTCCTTCCAATATTATACTTTAGTAAACAGTAATTTTTTAAAACTTGGGCAGAAAGGAGTAGTTTTATCATCCCAGGGAAATTGGGTTACCTGCTTAAGGGCAGTAATATTGCATATGAGACCCAAGTTTTTGCTGAGACAGGGATCCAGACTACACGTATCCTGAGCAAATCTTCTCAAACTTTGGAAGAATTCACTGAACTATTTTTACTGTCATCGAAACAAGGGACTCTCAAGTCCATGCCTTTGATGTAATGGATTATATCATCTCCTGGGTCACTCCACTCCCAAGTTCTCACCCCACCCCACCTTGACTTGTAACCCCTATTCCTGCTGTGTGCATGCTAAGTCACTTCAGTTGTGTCTGACTCTGTGACCCCATGGAATGTAGCCTGCCAGGCTCCTCTGTCCATGGGATTCTCCAGGCAAGAATACTGGGGTGGGTTGCCATTTATTTCTCCAGGGGATCTTCCAGACCCAGGGATCGAACCTGAGCCTTTTGCATCTCCTGCATTGGCAGGTGGGTTCTTTATCACTAGTGCCACCTGGGAGGACCCATTCCTGCTGCATAGAGCTTCCTTTCTGCCTGGGTGCCTTTTCTTTAGCTCAAGGTATCTTAAGGTCTTACCATCTGGCATTTCCATTCCATCAACTCTTTTCCATTCTTATCAAGCCCTGGTTGAATTCTGGATTCTCTCATGGTCTTCCTTCCCTGCCAGGCCACTGCTCATCAGGCTGGATGCTGTCTTTCTCTCCCTTTTTAAAACGTTTATTTATTTGGCTGCTCCAGATCTTCACTGTGGCATGTGGGATCTAGTTCCCTGACCAGGGATTGAACCCGGGGCCCCCTGCCTTGGGAGCGTGGAGTCTTAGCCTCTGGACCGCCAGGGAGGTCCCTGTCTTTCTCTTTTGGGCTTGTCTGATTCCCTTCCTATCACACAGCCTGGTTACGGAATAGTGCATGCTGTCCTTCTCTGCCTGAATTAACTTTATTCAGCAAAGCCCACGCCATGCTTGCTTTGAAGTTGGGGAGGTGGTGGTGGTGCCAAGTCATCCCGTTGAGCCTGAGATTGTAGTAAATGGAACATTCTAGGCCTTTTTTTTTTTTTCTCACAAGATCAGCTATTTCTGTGCACTTAGTATTCTGAACCCGTGGGCCAGACTTTCCATTTATCCTGATTACATTTCAAACGTTAGATTTCATCCATTATTCCAGCCTGTCAAGATATTGTCCAAATCTTAATTCAATCTCCCAGGATCGAGTTTATCCCTCAGAGCTCCGGGTAAGCCTCCATGGCAGCATTCAGCAATGGCAATGCCGCCGGGCCAGACGAGCCTGGGGATGACGCCTGGTGCCAAGCGCGGCTGCTCCCCACAGATAGAAACCGAGCAGATGATGGGCGGCGGCCCAATCGAGGATTTGGTATTTAAAAAATAAACTCTTGGATCCTTTTCTCCTTGCCCTTCTGGCTTCCCGTTCAGTAACTCAATTCCTTGCACCTGCTCCCCAAAGGCTGTGGACCAGAGATGGACATTGTAAAGGAAAGTTTCAAACCAGGTTCCTGATACAAGCAAACGGGAGAGGTGGCTTTCTGGCCACTTTTTTTTTCTTTTAGTATTTATTTATCCGGCGGTGTTGGGTCTTGATTGCAGTGCTGGGAGTCTTCCTTGCAGCTTGCAGGACCTTTTGTTGTGGCTCTTGGGGCTCTCTAGGTGTGGCATGGGCTGGGTTGCTCTGAGGTATGGGGGATCGTAGTTCCTTGACCAGACGTCGAACCCTGGTTCCCTGCATTGCAAGGCGGATCCTTAACCACTGGACCACCAGGGAAGTCCCTCTGGGCACTTCTGAGGATTTTCTACTCCTGGAGTCCGCATCAAAGATAACCAGAAGCTGCATTAAGAAGGTATACAGAAACCTGCCAGCTAACTGCCCAAATAGGGAAAGAGGTGCAGTAAAATGAAACTCTTCACCTGGTCCTGGGCTGATTCCTGGACGATGGAGCTAGGACTGGAAGCTCAGTCCCTTTGCTCCAAACTGGACCATCTCAATCAGGTGACCTGACCCCTGCCTGCCTTCAGTCCCTAGAGAGCCAGTGTGCCTGCAGAGTTTGGGAGAAAATATTAGTTAAACAAACAAATTATGTATTCATTTATTTATTTTTACTGATGAAATTAAAAAAAAATTTAATGGAAGTATAGTTGGTTTGGGCTTCCCTGGTGGCTCAGATGGTAAAGAATCTGCCTGCAATGCAGAAGACCCTGGTTCCATCCCTGGGTCCAGAAGATGCCCTGGAGAAGGGAATGGCTACCCACTCCGGTGTTCTTGCCTGGAGAGTCCCATGGACAGAGGAGCCTGGCGGGCTGCAGTCCCTGGGGTCACAGAGTCAGACACGACTGAGGGACTGATGCTTTCTGTGTCCATAGTTTGTTTACAATGTTGTGTTACTTTCTGGTGTACAGTGAAGTGATCCGAATGTATATATATATTCTTTTTTCAGATTCTTTCCCACTATAGGTTATTATATGATACTGAATATAGTTCCCTGTACTATACGGTAGGACCTTGCTGTTTATCTATTTGATATATACCAGTGTGTACATGTGGAGAAGGCAATGGCACCCCACTCCAGTACTCTTGCCTGGAAAATCCCATGGACCAATGAGCCTGGTAGGCTGCAGTCCATTGGGTCGCTAAGAGTCGGACACGACTGAGCGACTTCACTTTCACTTTTCACTTTCATGCATTGGAGAAGGAAATGGCAACCCACTCCAGTGTTCTTGCCTGGAGAATCCCAGGGACAGCGGAGCCTGGTGGGCTGCCGTCTATGGGGTCGCACAGAGTCAGACACGACTGAAGCGACTTAGCAGCAGTGTGTACATGTTCATCCCAAACTCCAAACTTCCCTCTTCTTTCCCCACTTTCCCCTTTGGTAGCCAGAAGCCTATTTTCTACGTCTATGAATCTGTTTCCGTTTTGCAAATACATTCATTTGGATACTTTTTTAGATTCTACATGTAAATAATAATATATGCTGTCATAATTTGTATTATTTGCTGTTATTGAGGTATAGTTGATGTACAGTATTATACAACTTTGAGGTGTACAGCATACTGACTCACTATTTTTAAAGGTTATATCCCCCTTATAGTTATATAGCTAGTATACAGTGTTGGTTATACTCCTTCTGTTGTATTATATATCCTGGTTGCTTATCTATTTTATACATAGTGTTGTACCTTGAAATCCCCTATCCATTTCTTGCCCCTCCCCACTTCCTTCTCCCCACTGGTTTGCTCTCCATATCTGCGAATCTGTTTCTCTTTTTGTTATATTCACTAGGTTGAAAAACATTAGTTTCTTGTTAAAATATACAAGGATAGGGGCCTTCCCTGGTGGTCCAGTGGTTAAGACCCCAGACTTCTACTTCAGGGGGCACAAGTTCGATCCCTGGTTGAGTAATATTCAACTAGTAATATTCAACCTCACCCACATGCGGTGAGGCAATCAATCAATCAATAAATAAAACATACAAGGATAGATCATGGCACAGAATGCAAAAACCACTTACATTTTAAAGATAAAACAAGATCAACGAAATGTGCATTTACTGATTACTTGCGCCATGGGTGCCCTGCATATAGGATCTAAGTTCCTCAACTAGGGATCGAACCCGGGCCCCCTGCAGTAGGAGAGTGGAGTCTTAACCACTGGACCACCAGGGAAGGCCCCTATCCTTGTACATTTTGATAAGAAACTAATGTTTTCCAACAAAAATAGATTATCTGACTTCATGGAACGATTTTAAAGCAGAGAAATAAGACACAGCTAACACTACAGCCCTGCTTATGGAGATAACTATAGGAAGTGTCTATGGGGAGGGAGTTCCATCCTTTTTTCCTTCCTGCTGTTGCCATCATAACCCTCATTATCATTAGCTATTTGTAGATGGTGCCCAGCTAAGAAGCCTTTGTCAGGCTACTGGTATGTCATGGAGCTCTCTCTGTGACAGACAGGTTCATTCATTCAGCTTTATGGGGTCAGTCCTCCCAAATTGCAAGGAAGCAAGAAGGACTACCTGACTGACTCATTTCTCCTGGCCGTGGACTGACTTTATTATCTGCAATTAACAGTGAGTAACTCCGGGTACCATCCTTCTGTAGGCATGAATTTCTAACCCAAGAATATCTTTAAGCTCTGAGTATTGTTGAACTCAATGTTGCTATGAGACTGCAGCTATTTATTCCCCCGAGATGTTTTTCGAAAGAACTGTGATGGGACTCTGGTAACAGAATGTATTTTTCATGGCTACACAATCATTTTTATTTTCTCTTCTTTAAAAAAGAAAAAAAAACAAAACCGCACCATTTGTAAGACATTTCCTGTGAATACATTAGAATGTTAGAGGGGTGATGTACACCAGAAGTCTTGGCAGGCAGGAGCCCTTTCCACTGTTTAATTTCTGTTTTAATCTGATGATGTAGTAGAAAGTAGATTAGCCAAAGCTCATCAAGATTTCACTGAGTGCTCCAATTGTCTGCATAAGGGATTAAAAATATCCTCCTTCTCCTTAACCTCTGAATACCTCTTGGAATAATACATACAGATACATGGTTCTTAAAGCAAATATATTATCAACATCTTCTTCAATCAGTACCTTGTGGGTGCATGTCTATTTCATGATAAAGATGTATACGGAAAACCACATTTGGTTTTGCCTGCCAATTATCCATTCCTTCGTTTTCAGCTAAAACCCCTGTTTTCCTTGGGGACCAACCCCTTTTCAGGGGTGATAGTCCAAATATATAACAACTGGAATGACATGGGTGTTACCATGCCCAACCAATCACAGCAGATGTTGACTATGAAAGTGAAAAGTGAAAGTCACTCAGTCGTGTCCAACACTTTGTGATCCCATGGACTGTATCCATGGAATTCTCCAGGCCTGAATACTAGAGTGGGTAGCCTTTTGCTTCTCCAGGGCATCTTCCCAACCAAGGGATCGAACCCAGGTCTCCCAGATAGCTGGCAGATTCTTACCAGCCAAGCCACAAGAGAATCCCAAGAAGATGAGTGGGTAGCTTAGCCAGCGGATCTTCCCGACCCAGGAATTGAACCAGGGTCTCTTGCATTGCAGGTGGATTCTTTACCAACTGAGCTATGAGGGAAGCCCACTGAACACAGCTTTCCTCATTAGATACTCGCTCAGTGAGTCTTGAAAGCAAAAGACTCAGGCTTTCCTTCTCCAAGAGCCAGGCCTAAACCAAGTGAGGTCGAACAGATTCTCCGTCTTGAGAATCTGCATTCTTATCAGCAAAAGCGGCAAGGCCGAAAACAGTGGGCACAGGTGTTTCCCGAGGGTGTCACCTTGGAAACGTCAGCTTCCTGTCCTTTCTCAGACCTCATTGCTCAGCTTTTCTTTGATTCTATAAGCTACCACTGTATCCATCAAATACACTTTTTTGTTTATATTTCCCTGAATTCGTTTCTGTTGCTTGCAAACAATTACTCTCTAAGACAATAATTCAGAAGATACAATAGTAAAAACACAATTTTTCTGGAATGGGAAGGAATTCTGCTTTCCAGGGTAATTTTATTATTATAAAATTATAGAAATAGTTCTGTGGAAGAAAAAAAAAGCCTTCAAAAGATTAAGTAGAAAATACAATGAAAATAAAATTAAGAAAATCAGAGTTGTGGGGCAAAGAATTCAGTTTACTCATTGGTGGTGACAGGGCTTGAACTAAACACAGCAGAAGTGCTAAACTTTCTGAGAGTTCCTATCCCTACATGGGTTTCTTATTTTATCTAATGGCTTCTCTTGCTTTTAGAATTCCTCTTTGACCTTTCAGTTCCATTCAGTTCAGTCGCTCAGTCATGTCCGACTCTGTGACCCCATGGACTGCAGCACGACAGGCCTCCCTGTCCATCACCAACTCCCGGGGTTTACTCAAACTCATGTCCATTGAGTCGGTGATGCCATCCAACCATCTCATCCTCTGTGGTCCCCTTCTCCTCCTGCCTTCAATCTTTCCCAGCATCAGGGTCTTTGCAAATGAGTCAGCTCTTCGCATCAGGTAGCCAAAGTATTGGAGTTTCAGCTTCAACATCAGTCCTTCCAATGAATATTCAGGACTGATTTCCTTTAGGATGGACTGGTTGGATCTCCTTGCAGTCCAAGGGACTCTCAAGAGTCTTCTCCAACACCATAGTTCAAAAGCATCAATTCTTCGGCACTCAGCTTTCTTCACAGTCCAACTCTCACATCCATACATGACTACTGGAAAAACCATAGCTTTGACTAGAAGGACCTTTGTTGGCAAATAATGTCTCTGCTTTCTAATAAGCTGTCTAGGTTGGTCATAGCTTTTCTTCCAAGGAGCAAACATCTTTTCATTTCATGGCTGCAGTCACCATCTGCAATGATTTTGGAGCCCAAGAAAATAAAGTCTGTCACTGTTTCCACTGTTTCTCAATCTATTTGCCATGAAGTGATGGGACCGGATGACATAATCTTAGTTTTCTGGATGTTGAGTTTTAATCCAACTTTTTCAATCTCCTCTTTCACTTTCATCAAGAGGCTCTTTAGTTCTTCTTAGCTTTCTTGCCATAAGGGTGGTGTCATCTGCATATCTGAGGTTATTGATATTTCTCTCAGCAATCTTGATTCCAGCTTGTGCTTCCTCCAGCCTGGCATTTCTCATGATGTACTCTGCATGTAAGTTAAATAAGCAGGGTGACAATGTACAGCCTTGACGTGCTCCTTTCCCGATTTGGAACCAGTCTGTTGTTCCATGTCCATTTCTAACTGTTGCTTCCTGACCTGCATACAGATTTCTCAAGAGGCAGGTCAGGTGGTCTGGTATTCCCATCTCTTTAAGAATTTTCCACAGTTTATTGTGGTCCACACAATCACAGGCTTTGGCATAGTCAATAAAGCAGAAGTAGATATTTTTCTGGAATTCTCTTGCTTTTTCGATGATCCAATGGATGTTGGCAATTTGATCGCTGGTTCCTCTGGCTTTTCTAAATCCAGCCTGAACATCTGGAAATTCACAGTTCATGTACTGTTGAGGCCTGGCTTGGAGAATTTTGAGCATTACTTTACTAACGTGTGAGATGAGTGCAATTGTGCGGTAGTTTGAGCATTCTTTGGCATTACCTTTCTTTGGGCTTGGAATGAAAACTGACCTTTTCCAGTCCTGTGGCCACTGCTGAGTTTTCCAGATTTGCTGGCATATTGAGTGCCGTACTTTCACAGCATCATCTTTGAGGATTTGAAATAGCTCAACTGGAATTCCATCACCTCCACTGGCTTTGTTCGTAATGATGTTTCCTATGGCCCACTTGACTTCACATCCCAGGATGTCTGGATCTAGGTGAGTAATCACACCATCATGATTATCTGGGTCATGAAGATCTTTTTTGTATAGTTCTTCTGTGTATTCTTGCCACATCTTAATATCTTTTGCTTCTGTTAGGTCCATACTATTTCTGTCCTTTATTGTGTTCATCTTTGCATGAAATGTTCCCGTGGTATCTCTAATTTCCTTGAAGAGATCTCTAGACTTTCCCATTCTATTGTTTTCCTCTATTTGCATTTATCACTAAGGAAGGTTTTCTGACTTCTCCTTGCTATTTTTTGGAACTCTGCATTCAAATGTGTATATTTTTTCTTTTCTCCTTTGCCTTTCTCTTCTCTTCTATTCACAACTATTTGTAAGGCCTTCTCAGACAACCATTTTGCCGTTTTGCATTTCTTTTTCTTGGGGATGGTCTTGATCCCTGTCTCCTGTACAATGTCACGAACCTCCATTGATAGTTCATCAGGCATTCTGTCTATCAGACCGAATCCCTTGAATCTATTCATCACTTCCACTGTATAATCATAAGGGATTTGATTTAGGTCATACCTGAATGGTCGAGTGGTTTTCCCTACTTTCTTCAATTTAAGTCTGAATTTGGCAATAAGGAGTTCATGATCTGAACCACAGTCAGCTCCTGGTCTTGTTTTTGCTGACTATATAGAGCTTCGCCATCTTTGGCTGCAAAGAATATAATCAATCTGATTTCAGTATTGACCATCTGGTGATGCCCATGTGTCACGTCTTACCTTGTGTTGTTGGAAGAGAGTGTTGCTAAAATCAGTGCGTTTTCTTGGCAAAACTCTGTTAGCCTTGACATGCTTCATTTTGTACTCCAAGGCCAAATTGGCCTGTTACTCCAGGTATTTCTTGACTCCCTACTTTTGCATTCCAGTCCCCTGTGATGAAAAGGACATCTTTTTGGGGTGTTAGTTCTAGAAGGTCTTATAGGTCTTCATAGAACCCTTCAACTTCAGCTTCTTCAGAGTTACTGGTTGGGGCATAGACTTATATTACTGTGATATTGAATGGTTTGCCTTGGAAACGAACAGAGATCATTCTGTCGTTTTTGAGATTGCATCCAAGCACTGCATTTCGGACTCTTTTGTTGACTATGAGGACTACTCCGTTTCTTCTGAGGGATTCCTGCCCACAGTAGTAGATATAATGGTCATCTGAGTTAAATTCACCCATTCCAGTCCATTTTAGTTCGCTGATTCCTAGAATGTCGGCATTCACTCTTGCCATCTCCTGTTTGACCACTTCCAATTGGACTTAATTCATGGACCTGACATTCCAGGTTCCTATGCAATTTGCTTTGACCTTTAGTCACTAGAGTAAATCTTCCAGAGCATGTTTCTTGAACTCCATATAAATTGCCTGGAGGATTTTTTAATGCAGTATTTTATTTGTTGAGGGGTCGGTATATCCTTTATTTCTTTTTTCTTTAACTGAAGTATTAGTTGATTTATAATGTGTTAGTTTCAGGTGTACAGCAAATTAGTGCAGTCATACATACACACACACATATATATATACACACACATATATATTTCATATTCTTTTCCCTTATAGATTATTACAAAATATCGAGTATAGTTCCTTGCGCTCTGCGTTGGGTCCTTGTTCGTTGCTTAATTTTAGTGTGTGTATGCTAATCTCAGATTCCTCGTTTACCCTTCCCCTTCCCCTTTGGTAACAGTAAGTTTTGTTTCCTGTGTCTGTGGTGGAGGAACTTATTAAAATGCAGTCTGAATCGACATTTCCCTCATGCTTCCAGAGATGCCAGTGCTGCGTGCTGGCCAGAGGACCACAGTTTGAACAGTGAGGCTCCAGGTCCGAAGACCTCCCTCCCGCCTGGGTTTTAGACAATTTCCCTTTGTCTGGGTAAAGCACATTTGTCATACCACTCCGAGCCAGCAGGTGGCAGAAGCGCCCTCTGAGAGTCCCTGCTGAACTGATACCTTGCTAAGAACCAGTTGATGTATTTCATCAGGATTCAGGGAAAGGGAGGGGGAAAATCCTCCCACGTGGCTCAGCGGTGAAGAATCCGCCTGCCAATCCAAGAGACGCGGGTTCAGATCCCTGGGTTGGGAAGATCCCTTGGAGGAGGAAATGGCAGCCCACTCCAGTATTCTTGCGTGGAAAATGCCATGGACAGAGGAGCCCGGTGGGCTACAGTCCAGGGGGTCCCAAAGAGTCAGACAGGACTGAGCACACATGGCATGCTGTGTAAAGGGGGCTTTAAGCATATTTCATAGTATTTGGTTATAGTTTGAACCTTCAAGCAACATGACCACTGAGGGGGGAATTCTTGCTGAGTATTTTCATAACCCTTTTTTTTCTTTCTAATTTAAAAATCATCAGCGCATGCCTCACTGTGAAAATCGGGCTCTTCACATTTGTAATCAGAACGTAGGAAGTGTTTTAGTAAAGCCTGCTGCAGTCAGATTTTTAGAGGGCTTTCTCATGCATTGTCTTACTGTTAGAAAAATCTTTAACACCACTATTATTCTCATTTTGCAGACGATAAAACAAAAGCATAGAGAAGAGAATTTAGTGACTTGTCCACTGTAACAAAGAGAGGAAAGAACAGAAGAGATCCAACCTTGAGCTTATGCTCAAAACTTAAGTCTTTACCCTACTGTATATGGAGAAGCAAACAAACCGAAACAAAACCAAACAACACACCTGGGGGCTCTTCTCCATCCAACCTTGCTCTTCTCAACCACACTGAGATTTAACTGAAGTTTTTCTATCAAGGGCTTCCCTGGTGGCTCAATCGGTAAAGATTCTGCGTGTAGTGCAAGAGACCAGAGTTCAGTCCCCCGTTTGGAAAGATCCCCTGGAGAAGGAATTGGCAACCCACTCCAGTATTCTTGCCTGGACAATCCCATGGAAAGAGGAGCCTAGCAGGCTATAGTTCTTGGGATCGCAAAGAATTGGACATGACTGGGTGACTTTCTTTTTTTTTTTTTTCACTTTCTGTCAAGGGTGATGGTTTAAATTTGAGGAGTTCTTGGGTTCCTGATTAAAGCTGCTGTAAATATAGAGTTCTGGGCATAAGTTCGCCCCCACAAACAATGATACACTTTGGATACAATGATCTGCCATTGCAAGGCTCCTACAAATTTTGTATCTGTATTTATTTACTATAGCCATGGAGTCCCTGTCCCACACATGGTAGCCAAATTCCCTTTGAAAAATTTCCAGGGACATTAGGCATTCACGAAAAGGGAACATTTTGAGTACATTTAGATTAAAGCAAAGGCTTTTCTGTGTCTGCGTGGAGGGGAGTTTAGGGGAATGGATGGCTCATCTTGGAGAACCTCCTACAGGTTTTGCAGCCACAGTAAACTCTTGGGGCTCCTCCTACCCCCTCTTTTGCCCCTCCCCTTGCCTCCCAGTCTAGCGAAAGGAAATGGCTGTCCCCTCAAGGCCAAGCACAGCCAGTTCTTGAACATCAAATCTCAGGGTGGGAAGGGCTGCTGTGGGTGACCTCAGGGAACCTCAAGGTCATCTAGCACTTCAAGCATTTTGCAAAATGGGTTCTGTGGGATGTTAACATGGAGTATTAGAGGGACAGTGTTTCTGTGGTCAAGCCAGTATAAAATACGCTAGTATAAATGAAGTCACAGAAGCTTCTTTTCCAAAGGACTTCTTGGAGGTGTTCATGTGAGTAGGGGATCTTTCAGAACAGGGTTTGTCCACTCACCTGTCGATGGACATCTAGGTTCCAATAGCCATGGAACCATGGCCATTGGAAAGAGTGCTGCAGTGAACAGTGGGGTGCATGATTTTTTGTTTGTCTTTAAGATTTATTTTTTTATTTTTGGTTGCTCTGGGTCTTCATTGCTATTCCCAGGGTTTCTCTAGTTGAGACAATGGGGCTACTCTTCAGTGTGGTGTGCGAACTTCTCATTGCAGTGCCTTCTCTTGCTGTGGAGCTCGGGCAGGGGGGCTTCAGGAACTGTGAGCACAGCCTTAGTTGCTCCGAAGCATGTGGAATCTTCCCGATCCAGGAATCGAACTTGTGTCCCCTGCATTGGCAGGCTGACTCTTAACCACTAGACCACCAGGGAAAGCCCGACACATGTCTTTTTCAATTATGGTTTTCTCTGGATATATGCCCAGGAGTGGGATTGTTGGGTCACATGGTAGTCCTATTTTTAGTTTTTTAAGGAACCTCCATACTATTCTCCATAGTGGCTGCGCCAATTTACATTCCCACCAACAGTGTAGGAGGGTTTCATTTCCTCCACCGCCTCTGGGGCAGGGGCTATATGTACATACATATTCGTACATATTCAGTTCAGTTCAGTCGTTCAGCTGTGTCCAACTCTTTGCGACCCCATGAATCGCAGCACGCCAGGCCTCCCTGTTCCTCACCAACTCCAGGAGTTCACTCAGACTCATGTCCATAGAGTCGGCGATGCCATCCAGCCATCTCATCCTCTGTTGTCCACTTCTCCTCCTTCCCCCAACACTCCCAGCATCAGGGTTTTTTCCAGTGAATCAACTCTTCGCATGAGGTGGCCAAAGTTTTGGAGTTTCAGCTTTAGCATCAGTCCTTCCAATAAACACCCAGGACTGGTCTCCTTTAGGATGGACCGGTTGTATCTCTTTGCAGTCCAAGGACTCTCAAGAGTCTTCTCCAACACCACAGTTCAAAAGCATCAATTCTTCGGCGCTCAGCTTTCTTCACAGTCCAACTCTCACATCCATACATGACCACAGGAAAAACCATAGCCTTGACTAGATGGACCTTTGTTGGCAAAGTAATGTCTCTGCTTTTTAATATGCTGTCTAGGCTGGTCATAATTTTCCTTCCAAAGAGTAAGTGTCTTTTAATTTCGTGGCTGCAAGCACCATCTGCAGTGATTTTGGAGCCCCCCAAAATAAAGTCTGACACTGTTTCCACTGTTCTCCCATCTATTTGCCATGAAGTGATGGGACCAGATGCCATGATCTTAGTTTTCTGAATGTTGAGCTTTAAGCCAACTTTTTCACTCTCCTCTTTCACTTTCATCAAGAGGCTTTTTAGTTCCTCTTCACTTTCTGCCATAAGGGTGGTGTCATCTGCATATCTGAGGTTATTGATATTTCTCCCGGCAATCTTGATTCCAGCTTGTGCTTCTTCCAGCCCAGCATTTCTCATGATGTACTCTGCATAGAAGTTAAATAAGCAGGGTGACAATATACAGCCTTGACATACTCCTTTTCCTATTTGGAACCAGTCTATTATTCCATGTCCAGTTCTAACTGTTGCTTCCTGACCTGCATACAGGTTTGTCAAGAGGCAGGTCAGGTGGTCTGGTATTCCCATCTCTTTCAGAATTTCCCACAGTTTATTGTGATCCACAGAGTCAAAGGCTTTGGCATAGTCAATAAAGCAGAAATAGATGTTTTTCTGGAACTCTCTTGCTTTTTCCATGATCCACGTACATATTCATTGTACAGCAAAAACTAACACAACATTGTAAAGTAACTATACCCCAAATAAGAAAAAAAAAAAAAAAACCAACAGAAAACCCTATGATTAAAAAGAAAAATGAATGAGGTTTATGCTCTGCTTCCCAGATAGGGGATGAAGGAACCTTTTGTTCCTGGAACATCTGAGACTTACAGAACATCCTGTGAAAATCCTGATCTAGTTCATCTTGCCCTGCAGACAGCGCCAGGCTCATGGCAGGCTACTGCACAGTCACAGAACCCAAGATTGCTTTCATGCTCTGCCATCGCCATCTTGAAACTCTTAGTAAGCTCTGAACAAGGGGACTCTGTTACTTGAAAACTGAGTTCACCTGTTGGTAGGTGTTGAGCCAGTGGGCACAACCAAGTCAAAGATAGGGGAAAGAAGGATTTATTACTTGCAGCAGGTAAGAATAATACCTGGGGTCTTCCCCAAAGTAGGGTCTCCCCAAACAGCAACACTGGGGAAGTTTTAAGCAAAAGGGTATGTGCATATTCATGAAGGAGGTTGAGCAGAGGAAAATTTAGCATAGAATTGGGCCAAAGGTTGACAGAGAGTCCTTTAGTTGAATGAAGTAAGGAGGGTCAAAATCATCCTTCTTTCCTCCCCTTGAGAGGAGGGCTTAGTTCCTACAGAATGCAAGGACATGTGTCAAATCATTATAGATCTCTATCTACTGATCTGTCTCACTTGAAGAGGAACTAGAACTCTGTTTTATTGCTCAACTATTGTTTCCTGACAGCTTTTCCTTCCTTCTGCCTTCTCTTACTTCCCTTAAAATCCTTGATTGCTGAGACCTGTTCAAGGGCAAGCACTGGGCCCAGCTTAGATCACAAAATGTCTTAGGTCAAAATGGCTTCTCGGATGTCAAGTAAGCCATGGCTGGTTCCCTTTCTCCAGGGACCACCCCCTCCCACCCTATCTGCTTGCAGCTCCACACTTGGGCTTTGCACGTGTGTGCTAAGTTGCCTCAGTCATGTCCAACTCTTTGTGAGCCCATGGACTGTAGCCCGCCAGACTTCTCTGTCCATGGGGTTCTTCAGGCAAGAATGCTGGCGTGGGTACTGGCCCCCTTGGGTTATGTGGTTGTCCCTGCCTATGGAGGCCCCAGAGGAGGAGCTTATGGTTCGTTTTCTTTACTCCTCATCTCTCCACGTGCTTTGTAGCTTTCTCTTCCCGCCTGTGCTACCTCCTCCTCCCGTATCTCCTCCTGCTTCCCTGCTCTCTGCACCATCTTCCCCCTTTACTCTCTGTCTTCTACTCATGGACATACAATCTTTTCTCCAGCCCAGTTTTATTTTATTATTTTTAAACTTTATTTATTTTGGCTGTGCATTGCAGCGCATGGGCTTAGTTGCCTCTAGGCAGGTGGGATCCCTGACTGGGGATCAAACCCATGTCCCCTGCATTGGGAGATGGATTTCTTAACCCCTGGAGCACCAGGGAAGTCCCTCCAGCCCAATTTTTTAAAAATCACTGGAATCAAGGTCTCTAATACTTTCTTAGCTCTCTTTGCACTTTTTCTGTTGGGATGTGCTGCTTGTTTTAGCAAAGGTGCAAGCTCCGGAGAGTGGTCAGTTATACTGAATTGTGCTGTTATTATTTAATTATTAGATAATTATTTAATTATTAGATAATTAATTAGATAATTAATTATCTAATCCTGGATGTTACTGCTCCGCACCAGGCACTCTAGTTTGTATCTAGGAATTCAGGGAGAGGCGCAGAGCACACAGAAGAAAGCAGGAAGAGAATGTATTTTGATGATAATGGAAGCAGCCCTCTCCAAGACTAATAGCCTCTTTTGTCTAAACGTATTACATTGATGGTTTGAAGTGAAATGTTGTTTCTTCCCTCGTGGCTCAGACGGTAAAGAATCTGCCTGCAATGCAGGAGATTCCTGGGTTGGGAAGATCCCCTGCAGAAGAGAAGAGCTACCCGCTCCAGTATTCTTTGCCTAAAGAATTCCATGGACAGAGGAGCCTGGAAGGCTACAGTCCATGGGGTCGGCAAGAGTTGGATGAGACTGAGCGACTTTCACTTTCACTTTTCACAGTTAAAGGGAAGGGTGCGCGCAGAACCCCTCAGCGCATCAACGGAAGAGTCAAACTGAAGCTGGGTTACAGCGTCTCTTACTGACAACTTGGGAGAACCTACTCACCGTAACAAGGCAAACTTCCCTGCAGGTGTTCCTCAAAGACCACCCATCCTGTCCAAGCCTATTTCATCTCGCTTCCTTACCTTTCATTGTCAATATGTTTGTTTTTGTTTAACAAGTAATATACATTTAAATCAAGCCAGTATAAGGAAAGAAAAGGAGATATATTGTTTCCTTATAACTGAGCAATATAAATAAGGGTTGGCATCGAACTGGATTCAGGAGTCCAGTTGATGTCATCTAGACTCCTTAACCCCCTCCTTCTCCGTGATCCCTTCTTTTCCTCTGGGACATGGTCTTTGTCCAGAACTCTCCACATGGAGGCCAAGATTGCCCCTAACAGCTCTCAGTTACTCTTGATGGCTTATGATCTAGGGGAAAATGTCATTCCCCCAAGTGTTCCCTTAGCTGAACCAGAGGGGAAATTCTGATTGGTCTAGGCAGATTAGGCGTCACGGCTGAGAAGCCTACCTCTCAGCCAATCATAGTGGCGCAGAGAATGCAGTGGGCTGGGATTGGCCACTGAGGGTCACTGTGCCCACCCACCTGCTGCAGGTGGTGTGTAAGAATGAACTCTCCTGCAGTCAGATAGGATGCTGCTAAGTCGCTTCGGTCGTGTCCGACTCTGTGTAACCCCATAGACTGCAGCCCACCAGGCTCCCCAGTTCCTGGGATTCTCTAGGCAAGAACACTGGAATGGGTTGCCATTTCCTTCTCCAATGCATGGAAGTGAAAAGTCCAAGTGAAGTCGCTCAGTCGTGTCCGACTCTTAGCGACCCCATGCACTGCAACCTACCAGGCTCCTCCGTCCATGGGATTTTCCAGGCAAGAGTACTGGAGTGGGTGGGCTCTCTTTAAAAAAGAGTTCCTAGTACTCGAAGGAGAGGAAATGTGTGTCCAAAATGACAACTCAGATGGCTCCCCTTCTCAGTTTGTCCCGTGACCCCACCCTTCTCCTGCACTTTGCCTACATCTGCGTGATGGACTTTTTGTGGCTGTAGTGAGTCCTTTCTCCACTTCAGCAAGCCCAACCAGGCCCGTCAAGGCTGAACCCATAATGACCGCTCAGAAAGTGCTTTATGGGTTCTTCCGGGAGCTGATGCAACACTAAAGAAGCTTCACAAGGGCGGCAGATCTTTTGTTGAATTGAAAATAGGTATCCTAGCTATCTATCTTCATCATGCCTACAAGGGACTCTCTGCTGATCAAGGCTTTTTAGTTGAAAGGATCAAATAGACAGATGAGTTAGTACAAGTGACAAGGGGGTGGACTCTAAAAAGTGGAGAATATCTCCTAGAACCCAAGAACAGCTGGATCCAGGGAACTCGGGAAGACAGGGGGCACTGGGATGAGACCAGTCCTGCAGGCGCTCTGTCCCGTCTGTCCATCTGTTCTGTGCGCCTCATCTCAGCGGCTGCGGGTGTGTGATAGCTCATTGCTGTGCTCTGTGGGAAAGATGGCTGTCCAGCCTGGCACCCGCACTTTTTAATTCCTGCTCCCACCATTAAGCCATGTTCTCTGGGCCCCTTTGCTCGGGTTTCTAGAAAAAAAAGACACATTTGGTCACTGAGCAGCCAACGTGTTGCTGTCATTGGGCATACCCCACCAGCCTGGTAGTCTGTTCACTAGGGCCATGTAGCACTCACATGGTTGTCAAAGCCAATGATGGGAGCGGGTCTCAGAGGAGGGGGTGTGGGCTGAGCAGTTGCCCCCAAATTTGCCTCTTCTGAAGACTTGGAGCAGCTGTTTCACCGGCTAATCCCATTACAGCTGAGAGACGTTAAATGACTCATGCAAAGCTGTCCAGCCAGGGAGAGGTGACCGGGTGTCTGACTGCTGCTTGGCCACATCTAATGAAGAGGGGTGCCCAATGCCCTGAGCATGGACCAGCTCCCTGAGGCCGCGAGGCTAAGGGACAGGTTCCAGGAAGGAGGCTGGACTCCAGTGGACCCCATGATGAGCACTGGATGTAGACCCCAGAGTGGAGAGGAGTGAAGACCTTGAGATTGACTGGAAGGGCCTTGGGGGCCTTCAGGGAAGCAGGTTTGGGGGGTGTTGGGAACATGATGGAGTTAAGGGGAGGTGAGAAATGATGGTAGGAAAAGGAATAAAAAAGGGAGACGCGGATTATGAGAAACTACAAATGGTGAAGCTTTGGTCCATGCTCTGGCATTATGGACTGTGCTCTTTGCTCTACTGTGTGATAGAATGTTCCAAAATAGTGGCCTGTCCAATCATTAAGGTAAAAATGAGTGGAGGGAAGTCCTCAACGTGGTACCTAGGTAAGCATTAAGTCTGACATAGTTCAGAAAAGCCAGGAAGTATGTGGTCAGTAGGATTTGGGTTGAAAAGGTGCCTGAGATAGAACAAAGTTAACAAGACTGTTAACCCAGGCAAAGCCTTTTTCTAAGTTGTAGGGAATTATCTTATTTTTTGTGATACTAAATGAATTTTGCTCTCCAAAATTCTTCATCAGTTAGGAATATTCTTAGCTGCTCATAATAGACAATCTAAATGAATAATAAGAAACAGAATAAAATATGCATTTAATAAACTAGATAATATACCTCTGTCTCAGCAAAAAAGGCTGGACAGAGGCATTTACATGTACAGAGGTGGCTCAGATGATCCTCCATGACATCCACTATTCAGACTCTTATTTTTTATTTCACCCTGGTTGGTTTTTCATTTGTGTAACAGTCACCTACCTCATGGTCACAGTATGGCTGCCACAGCGCCGAAAGAAAGGAGAAGAGAGGGGCCAGCAGGCTGTCTTCCTGCATCTGTCTCTTTTTATCAGGAAACAAATTATCTTTTTCAAAAGCATGCCAGCAGTTTTTCTCAAGTGTCAGTAAAGAGATGAGAAACTTGGCTGGTCTATTTGCAAGACAAGTTGGAAGTCCATCAAAATGGATTGGTATCCTTGCCATGTTTAGCTCAATCATGATCTAAGCCCAGGGATGTGCCAGGGTTGGCTGCATTCCACCTGAGCAAAATCTGTGTTCTGATGTCCAGGAGGAAAGAGTGAAGGCCACCAAAAACATCTGTCCTCTCTGATGATACTGTTTTCCCAGTAGGTCTCCTCACAGTGGAGACAAATAACGCTGAAGGTTTTGCACCAGTGGTAGCTCATGTGCTGAGTTAAGGTGACTAAGATTGGGAATAAGTCACATCGCAACACAAATCACCAGGGAACACGTCAGAACGCCAACTTGCCACTTACCTTGAGTAGGTTGACTTTGCAGATAGAGTGCTCTCGAGTAAAAGAGGGATTTTTAAATGTCATGTCTTACTCGTGGTTCATACTAAGGGTTATGATCCACAACAAATATGCAATTACTCTGTAATATGTCATGAGTGTCACTGATGTTGGTTTTTTAAGAACGGAAGTGTTACTCATACCCACTAATACCATTTGCTGGGGGATTGCTTTGGACGAAGTATGCCTCACTGGGCTTGATTTCTTTCCTCCTCATTTTCAAATTCATATTTACTACTTAGCAAAGAATGTGTAATTGAGAAATTTGTTACTGCAGGTTTCATAAAAGGTTAGCTGATTCACCGACATTAAAAACAAAAGAGGGTTAACGTAGGAGTCATGTTCAAATCATTGACTATGTTTCAAAATCTAGCAGTTGCCCAAGCACATGCTCCCAGGGGCTGGAGGCCTGTGAATCTTGGCACGAGGGGCTTGCAACATTTCCAATGACTGTGGCCTTGAAGGGGTTTAGGCTGAATCTGGACAGATCTTCTGCTTTAAAAAAAAAAAATCCAGAAACCTGAATTTTGAAGAATTTTCTCAATTTTTTTAATATTGGCAACAAAGTCTCAAAATTTTAAAACACTGAGGGAGGAGGAACGGGCTGAAACCCACTCCAGTGTTCTTGCCTGGGAAATCCCATGGACAGAGGAGCTTGGTGGGCTATATAGCCCATGGGGTCTAAAAAGAGTTGGACCCAACTTAGCAACGAAACAATGATAAGAACAAGAAGAACAACATCCAGATGTCAGTGTAAAAAAGGGGTTCTAGGTGAATCTCTCTGGAGTCCCTGACAGAAACACATGCAAAACTAGAAGAATACGACTTCAAACCGAAGCTGCCCAAGATTTCTGCAGGGGACACACTCACAACCACAATCCAGTAATGGCAAAGTACAACAGAGGAACAGAAAGTTTAATCCTCCTGAAACTTCAGTATGGAACCACCAGGCAGAGACTCAAATCAGTGTGTTTGACACGATCAAGCAAAAACAACACCAAAAAAGGGACTGAGGGCTTCCCTGGTGACTCAGTGGTAAAGGATCTGCAGGAGACGTGGTTCCATCCCTGGGTCAGGAAGATCCCCTGGAGAAGGGTACGGCTACCCACTCACGGGTCTAATTCGGTGAGAGGGCTGCTCCTTTCCCACATCAAGAGGACCTCTCCTTTGAGAGGTGAGATCATGGAAGCCCAGGGCAGAAAGGACAGGACTTGGGGTGCTCTCCTTCACTGAGATGTTAGTGGCTTTCCCAGGTGAGCAGAAGCTCAGGTAGACTCTGGGTTCCCCTTCAGGATGGGAGAATTTTCTCCCCCAGTTGCTGGGAAGTTGTCCACTGACAGCTCATAGCTACGAGCCTTCTTCAGAAGCTGATTTCACTCCAGAAATTGGCCTCCATGGGAGCCATCCAATTCTCAGGGCAGCTGGCATCCAGTGAGCCTCCCCCACCTACTGCACCCTGCTTTGTCCTGAAGGGCCAGCCCGGCTCTGAGCTCCCCCCGGGTGGGCTGGGCCCTTCCTTGAGACTACACAGCACCCCCTACGCCATCCAGGCCGTCTCCTCCCGAGAGGCTCCTGATCCCCAGGGCTCTCCCTGCAGGTTAATCCCTAATGCAGCTCCTGCCTCCCCTGGAAGATGCCCCGTGACCCTTAGCTCCTCTCTAGCTCCTTTCTGTGTCCCAAGTAAGTGTATTTTACCTTTTTTTTTTTCATTTTTGGCCATGACATGTGGCATGTGGGATCTTAGTTCCCCAGCTAAAGATGTCCAGTGGCCCCTGCGATGGAAGCGTGGAGTCCTAACCCCTTGACTGCCACTCAAGTCTTGTAGTTGGTATATTGTTTAGAAGCTTTTTTCTTTTCTTTTTGAAAGGTTTTTAGTTACTGGTTCCAAATCGGGAAAGAAGTACATCAAAGCTGTATACTGTCACCCTACTTATTTAACTTCTATGCAGAGTACATCATTCGAAACGCTGGACTGGAAGAAGCACAAGCTGGAATCAAGATTGCTGGGAGAAATATCAATAACCTCAGATATGCAGATGATACCACCCTTATGGCAGAAAGTGAAGAACTAAAGAGCCTCTTGATGAAAGTGAAAGAGGAGAGTGAAAAAGTTGGCTTAAAGCTCAACATTCAGAAAACTAAGATCATGGCATCTGGTCCCATTACTTCATGGCAAATAGATGGGGAAACAGTGGAAACAGTGGTAGACTTCATTTTTGGGGCCTCCAAAATCACTGCAGATGTTGACTGCAGCCATGAAATGACACTTGCTATTTGGAAGAAAAATTATGACCAACCTAGGCAGCTTATTAAAAAGCAGAGACATTACTTTGCTAACAAAGGTCTGTCTAGTCAAAGCTATGGTTTTTCCAGTAGTCATATATGGATGGGACAATTGGACTGAGCGCCGAAGAATTGATGGTTTTGAACTGTGGTGTTGGAGAAGACTCTTGAGAGTCCCTTTGTCTGCAAGGAGATCAAACCAGTCAATGGTAAAGGAAATCAGTCCTGAATATTCATTGGAAGGACTGATGCTGAACCTGAAGCTCCAATACTTTGCCCACCTGATGGCGAAGAACTGACTCATTTGAAAACATCCTGATGCTGGAAAAGATTGAAGGTGGGAGGAGAAGGGGACGACAGAAGATGAGATGCTTGGATGGCATCACTGACTGAATGGACATGAGTTTGAGTAAACTCTGGAAGTTGGTGATGGACAGGGAGGCCTGGCGTGCTGCAGCCCATGAGGTCGCACAACACGACCGAGCGACTGAACAGAACTGTTGTTCCATGTCCAGTTCTGTTGCTTCTTGACCTGCATACAGATTTCTCAGGAGGCAGGTCAGGTGGTCTTGTATTCCCATCTCTTGAAGAGTTTTCTACAGTTTGTTGTGATCCACACAGTCAAAGGTTTTGGCTTAGTCAAAAAGCAGAATAGATGTTTTTCTGGAACCCTCTTGGTTTTGATCTTGGCAATTTGATCTCTGGTTCCTCTGCCTTTTCTAATGTTGGCAATTTGATCTCTGGTTCCTCTGTCTTTTCTAAATCCAGCTTAAACATCTGGAAGTTCACGGTTCATGTACTGTTGAAGGCTGGCTTGGAGAATTTTGAGCATTTCTTTGCTAGCATGTGAGATGAGTGCAATTGTGTGGTAGTTTGAACATTCTTTAGTGTTGACTTTTCTTTGGGATTGGAATGAAAACTGACCTTTTCCAGTCCTGGCTACTGCTGAGTTTTCCAGATTTGCTGGCATGTTGAGTGCAGCACTTTCACAGCATCATCTTATAGGATTTTAAATAGCTCAACTGGAATTTCATCACCTCCATTAGCTTTGTTTGTAGTGATGCTTTCTAAGGCCCACTTGACTTCACATTCCAGGATGTCTGGCTTTAGGTGAGTCATCATACCTAGAGTTGTTGGAAAAGGATGTTTTCTATGACCAGTGCATTCTCTTGGCAAAACTCCATTAGCCTTTGACCTACTTCGTTTTATACTTCAAGGCCAAATTTGCCTGTTACTCTAGGTAGCTCTTGACTTCCTACTTTTGCATTCCAGTCCCCTATAATGAAAAGGATATCTTTTTTGGGTGTTAGTTCTAGAAGGTCTTGTAGGTTTTGTTAGAACTGTTCAACTTCAGCTTCTTCAGCATTACTGGTTAGGGCATAGAGTTGGATTACTGTGATATGGAATGGTTTGCCTTGGAAACGAACAGAGATTATTCTGTTGTTTTTGAGATTGTATTCAAGTACCATCCAGGTGGGCATACTGTTTTATGCTCATATATTTTTCTATTTTGTGTACATTTTATCTTTGGGATAAAAGCTAGTGTTTATTACATGAAACAATTATTCCTGTTTTTTTTTTTGGACCAGGAGGGATTATTTTGTCTTTTATTAGATGGCTATGAGAAATTACTTACAGGAGTGGGGTGGGAGGGAGGCCCAAGAGGGAGGGGAATATATGTATGTTTATAGCGGATTCAGGTTGTTGACAGCAGAAACCAGCACAACAGTATAAAGCAGTTATCCTTCAATTAAAAATAAAAATAAAATCATTCACAGTGAAGAAACAACTTAACAATAATGTCCAAGCTCTTTATTTCCAATCGGGAATTATCTTAGAGTGGTGACTAAGGGAAAAATAGTTGTAAACCTTTTATATTTCCATCAGCTGTCCAAAGAAATAATATAGATGTAATAAGGAAATATATGGGGGAAGACATTTGGAAAAATCATTTGCAATAACAGGTATTCTGAGAGCCTGGAATGTTGCTTCCTACATACCACAAGTTTTGAGATGATCAAAGCAAGACTTGTTTCAGAAAGAAAAAAAGAATAATGTAAATGCTGAAAGGAATGAATAGTGCAGCTATGGAAAGGAACCTATAGACAGAGCTGAGTCACAGACATGGAATAATTCGGAATATTCAGAACCCTGTGAGAAAAGGGACTTTTTCCAACCCGAGACATCTCTGCCTCCTGCCTGGGGCTCCCTCACCCTCCCTGGGGCTCCTAAACGTTTTCTATTCTAAAGTTGTATAATCATGATTGTCCTTCACTCTCAGGCTTTTAAAAGAAACACTTTTGGACGTCTCCACGACATGTTTTCCTCTTTCTTTTCAAAAGAAAGGAAAGGCTCCAGAGGGGAGAAGACACCTTTTCAGTGACCCTTGGAACCAACCAAATAATTAAATTCAATCCAACAAAGGGTGGCTCAGCTAAGAAGACTCAGCCAAACACGATGGGCAAAGGGTGTCAGATGATGATTTTGAATCCCCAGCCGTTGTGTTTATTCTTCACCTTTTAGAGGAGGTGGTGTGAAGCTGGTAATTGCTATGGACTGAATTGTGCAAACCGCCCCCCCGGCCACCTGCCCTTGTTGAAGTCCTCACACTCAGGACCTCATTGTGACTCTGGAGACGGGGCCTTTAAAGAGGTGATTCCACTAAAAGGGGGTCCTTAGTGTGGGCCCTAATCCTGTAGGACGGGTGTCCTTATAAGAGGAGGTGAGGTCAGAGCATGAGGCACCGGGTACGCCCAAACACACAGGAAAGACCACGTGAGCACACGGTGAGAAGGCAACCGCCTGCAAGCCAAAAGAGGTCTCAGAGGACAGCAGGCCTGCCCACACCTTCATCTCAGACTTCCAGCCTCCAGAACAGCTGAGAGAATCTGTTTCCACTGTGTCAGCCTGCCGGTCTGCCGTGCCCGGTTAGGGCAGCCCCAGAAATGAATATAGAACGATTACAATGCACACTTGGGAAGCCAGACTCTGAAACCCCATCGGAGACACCACTGTCATGACTTTGCAGCAGCCCCCGAAGGGGTTCTTGGGTTCCAGCGTGGAAGCCGGATGCTGGCTCCTGCCACAGGCTCGTTGTTCAGTCCCTAAGTCGTGTCTGACTCTTTGTGACCTCATGGACTGTAGCCTCCCAGGCTCCTTTCTCCATGGGATTTCCCAAGCTGGAATACTGGAGTGGGTTGCCATTTCCTTTTCCAGGGGATCTTCTGGATACAGGGGTTGAACACGCATCTCCTGCATTGGCAGTCACCTTCTTTACACTGAATTGCAAGCACTGTCCTTCCAGCCTGGCAGGCAGTATTTAATTCTTGCTTGACCCCTTTGCCTCTTTTGCTGTGCACCTTGGAAGCCTGGGGGAGCGCCTTCAACCTCAGATGTAACACAGCACAGAGGAAGCAGTTTTAAATGCTGATTGAATCAGGTACTCAGTCACTCAGTTGTGTCCGACTCTTTGTGACCCCTATGGACTCTTTGCAACCCTATGGACCATAGCCCACCAGGCTCTTCTGTCCATGGGATTCTCCAGGCAAGAATACTGGAGTGGGTTGCCATTGCCTTCTCTGTGTTGTCCTCTAAGAAGAGGAAAATGGGCTTCCCTGGCAGTCCAGTGGTTAAGACTCCGCATTCCAAGTGCAGGGGGCTTTGGGTTCGATCCCTGATCAGGGAACTAAGATCCCACGTGCCATGTGATGTGGCAAAAAAAAAAAAAAAAAAGAGGAAGAGACATCAGAGATCTCTCTCAGTGTGCACACAGAGGAAAGGTTGTGTGAAATCACAATGAGAAGACAGCTGTCTGCCAGCCAGCGAGAGAGTTCTCATCAGAAACCAACCTGGCCAGCACCTTGATCTTGAACTTCTAGTCTCCAGAACTGGAAGAAAATGAATTTCTTTCATCTATTTTAAGTGAAAATAAATGTGTTAGTTATCCCATCTATACTATTCTGTTAATGGCAGCCCAGGATGACTAATACAAGGGCAACTAAGCACAGAGACACTAAGTAACTTGCCCAAGGTCACACAGCTGGCAAGGAACAGAGGCAGGATTCATCTTAGGGTAGAATCTCTGCTTTTAACCACTAGACTCTGGCTTTAACTGCTGCCTCTCTAGGCAGTGTGTGTGTGTGTGTAGGGGGGCGGGGGGCGGCAGGGCATCACCGTCATGTAGACGGAGACATCTTATTCCAAGGGGAGAGATTGATTTCTGGGGCCCCACTGCACCAGTCTGCCATCCCGTGAGGCCCTGGTGACTGTTATGCTGAGGCTGCATGGCCAAGCTCCAAGCATCTCGAGGCATACCCTTCAGTGAGACTTCTGCAGAATGGAGAAGAAACGCGTGGTCTGAGGCGGGTGGAGCTGCATACACAGGCTCCAGCGTGTTCTGTCTATTGCATGTTGCCCAGGTCCTGGAGGGGTGGGAAAGGCTTTGCCAGTCCCCTACCCACACCCCCAGCACCATCCCACCCCACCCCCACCCTCACCGGTGGCAGCAACCGTGAGCATTGTTGGTAAGTGAGGAGAGACTCTCAATAAGCTTCGATCTGGTAAATCATCCAGAGACCCACCACCATACGGTCGGTGTAGTTTGTTTCAAGAAGTGCCTTTCTTCTTTCCCATGTCTTGGGTTGGCCAAAAATTCATTCAGGTTTTTCCCTAACATCTTATCCAGTAGGCGAATTAAAGATAAGGCTGGGGGGACTTGTCTTGGAGGTCCAGTGGTTAAGACTCTGGGCTTCCACTGCAAGGGGCGTGGGTTCAGTCCCTGGTCGGGGAACTAAGATCCCACATGATGCATAGCCAAAAAAAAAAAAAAAAAAAATCAGGCTGGGGCAGGTGGAGGTGAAAAAAAATCAAGTTGGTTTTTGTTTGGAGACCTGAGGGTGCATCGCTGCTAACAGTTTTATTTACTGATTTGAAGTATAGTTGATTTGCAATGTTGTGGTAATTTCTGCTGTACTGCAAAGTGATTTGGTTATACATATATATACAAACACACATTCTTTAAAAATTTTTTTCATTATGGTTTATCATAGGATATTGAATATAGTTCTCTAAGCTCTACAGGAAGACCTTGTTGCTTATCCATTCTATATGTAAAAGCTTACACCTGCTAACCCCAACCTCTGCTCCATCCGTCTCCCAAGCCCCTCCCCCTTGGCAACCAGTAAGACGTTCTCTAGGTCCACGATTCTGCTTCTGTCCTGCTCATTGTTTTTAATTCTCAGCTCTTGCCCTCATTTGGAGGAGGTCTTTTTTTCCCCGTCGGTTGTCCCCTTGCCTTGGAGTTTCTGAAACGCTCCATGGTCCCTTTCCTCCTGCCAATTCTGCAGAAGCACTCTTGCTGCTCAGAGCCTGTTTGCAGCCAAATGCGAGGGTTTCTCCGCGAACTGCCATTTCAGTGAAAACACAGAAAATAAAATGCAATCAAGCACATTACAAAGGGGAGGCTGTGATGAGGCCGGATTTGCCTGGCCCTGCCTCTCTGACCTTGAGTTTCTTTGTGTTGGGTGGGCTGGTTAGTTTGCATATTGAGACTTCCTTGTTTTTGTTTTTTCTGTAACTGATGGCTTGTCATGACTGGGAAAATGTCTTGGCTTCCTCAGACCTCTTCTGAACCCCTTTTCGCCCCACTCCCTACATCTGTCCTCAGGGAAGAGAGACTTGGTTAAATAAATTCTTTTACTAAGAAGTTACTTTACATACTGTCATTCCTCCAGGGTGATGCGTTTCCCACAGGGCTGATGTTTCCTAGACGCTGTAGGCACACGACTCACCTGAAGCTTTTACTGGGCTGTATTTTCGGGTTCAGTGTGTGTGGGATGGGGGCCCCCTGAGCCCCTGCATTTCTGATGTTGCTGCTGGTTGGCCGGCCACACTCTGAGTAGACAGACTTTAGAGGAACACCGAATGGTTGTAAGGGACTCTACTGGGATGGGCATTAGCCAGGGTTCTCCAAAGAGGCAAACCAACAGGGGATAGCTAGATATAGATGTACTCAGACGACCCCATGGACTGTAGCCCGCCAGGCTCCTCTGTCCACGGGGTTCTCCAGGCAAGAACACTGGAGTGGGTTGCCGTGGCCTCCTCCTGGGGATCTTCCGGACCCAGGGATCGAACCTTCATGTCTTATGTCTCCAGCACTGGCAGGCAGCTTCTTTACCACTAGCACCACCTGGGAAGCCCATAGATACATGAAGAGATTTATCGTAAGAAAGTGGCTCATGTGATTATGGAGGCTGAGAAGTCCCCAGATTTGTAATTGGCAAGCTGGAGGCCCGGGAGGGCTGACTGTGCCCGTGTCCGTTTGAAGGCCAGCAGGCTCAGGCCCAAGGAGAGCTGAGGTTTCAGTTTGAGTCTAAAGGCAGGAGAAGACCGATGTCTCAACAGGCCTCATCAGGGAGGAGGAACTCCCTCTTCCTCTCAGAAGGGTCAGCCTTCTGGGTCTACTCAGGCCTTCAGGGATTGAGCGAGGCCCACCAACATTAGCAAGGGCAGTTTACTTTCCTCAGTCTACTGATCCAAATGTGGATCTCATCCAAAAAACACCCTCACTGACACACCTAGAGTAATGTTTGGCCAACCGTCTGGGCGCCCCCATGTCCTGGTCAAATTGACACATAAGAAATAATGCTCACAGGATGGGAGTGTGTGTCCTCCTCTGGGGTTTTCACGGTCCCTGGGCTGACCTGACTCATCTTCTTGGAATTCACTAATGAGAAGATCCAAGCAGATCCGCTTGTGAGCTGAGTGTTCATTGCTGCACCGCCTCTCCAAACTCCCAAGGGCATCTCTCTATGTAATATTAATACCTGGCCAGGTCCCATCCATTCTGACAGAGAAAGGACAGACGCTACTTTACATTTATGTGCAGCCTCTTTATTTCATTATACTGAGTGCCTTCTGTGGGAAAGGTAGAAGCTGAGGGTCAAGGAGGACCCAGGGCAAGACACCCTGGGTGGCAGGGGTATGGAAAGGACAGGCTACTTAATATGTGGGGCCAAGAGCAAAAAAAGAAAGTTTCAGTTTCATTGCTCAAAAATTTAGGTTTTTCAAGACAGCAATAGCAGAGCAATAAACTAAGTATGGGGCCCTTCTGAGTGCAGGACGCTGTGGGAGAGCACAGGTCATATGCCCATGAAGCTGTTCCTGGGTGCTGGGGAAGGAGGCGGTATGGTGGAGGGAGGGGAGGGAGAGTCAGCTTAGCGGCCAGATGGAAATGCGCAGGTACTGACTTGTGCTTCTCTTTTTCTTTTTCCTTCTCTTCTTTCTTCCCTCCCTCCCTCCTTTTCTGCCCCCCGCTTCCTTTTTTCTCTCCTTTCCCCCCTTTCTTTCCTTCCTACAAGGCAGGTTACAAAATCATACCACTTTCAGTGAGATAATGTGTTCATCATCCACTATATGTGTCATTCCACAGATAATTATAAATCAAACCAGTTTGTGTCATTTTTATGTCATTTCATTTTTCCTTTTCTTTTTATTGATGTACCCACTCTAGTATCTTTGCCTGGAGAATCCCATGGACAGAGGAACCTAGCGGGCTACAGTCCATAGGGTCGCAAAGTGTCGGACACGACTGAAGCGACTTAGCACGTGGTTGACATACAATATTATGTTAGTTTCAAGTGTACAACGTAGTCATTTGGAATGTATACAAATGACATACAAATCGATCGTCCTGGTAAGTCTAGTAAACTTCTGTGCCCATACAAAATCATTACAATTTTATTGACCATATTCCCTGTGCTACATATTACATCCCCATGACTTATTTATTTTGTAACTGGAAGTCTGTACCTCTTGATCCCCTTCATCTCTCTTACCCAACCTCTCCTCTATGGGAGCCACCTGTCTGCTCTCTCTGAGTCCCTTTCTATTTTGTTTTATTTGTTTTGTTTTCTAGACATATGAACAAAATCATACAGTAATTGTCTTTCTTTGTCTTATTTCACTTAGTATAATATCCTGTAGATCCATCCATGTTGTTGCACATGGTGAGATTTTTCATTTTTTTTTCAGCTGAGTAGTATTCCATTATATATAGATACCACATCTTCTTTAAACATTTATATATTGATGGACATTTAGTTTGCCTCCATATCTTGGCTGTTGTGAATAACGCTGCAGTGAACATGGGGTACCTATATCTTTAAAAATCAAGGTTTTTGTTTTCTTATGTCACTTTAAAAATTTTGTTACGCCGGTGGCTACAGTCAGAATCCTATTTTCTAAGGCTGCTGCTCTGTGGTTGGGGGTTGGATGGCAGTCCAAAGTTAGGAGGTCCTTGTAAACACTCAGTTTGGATTTTAAAGTGGTTTTCCAGCTGTTTCTCAGAATACACCATAAAGCTCTAGAAGAGTGACTTTCAAAAGAAAACCATCCCAAGAATGGCTTACTAGGAGGCAGAGACTCTGCTTTGTCTGACCCTATTGTCAGCACCTTGGTATTCATTTTTGACCTGGCTGACTGGTGAGAGAAAAGCTCAGGAAGATAAAAAACAGATGTCCCTGCCAGTAAGATATGACTAACTAGAATTTTCTGATGCTAGTTTTCAACTTAGACTGTCTGCTAATCTTTGAGGCAATCTATTGGGTCAAGGGAGTTCTTGGTAAGAGATTGAGGGTGACTCAGAGCAAACTCATCAACAGCTGCTTTGGAAAACCAGTCACCTCTTTCCCCTGGTTGCTCCCCAAGTAAATGATAAGTCAACCAGTAAGTTGTTTTGTGGATAATATTTCTTAAAAAATTTTTTTAAATTATTATTTATTCAGTTTTTTACTGTGGTGTGTAGCCCGAGGAATCTCAGTTCTCTGACCAGGGGTCCAACCCATGTCTCTGCTTTCGAAGCACGGAGTCTTAACCACAGGACTGACACAGAAGTCCCAAGACATGTGTGTGTTTAATAAACTGCCTCACATCCATTTTAAAAGAGGCCACTCACAAATAGATGACTAAGTGCCAAACTCTTCATAGTAGGGAACACGGGAGGCTAATTCATTCATTCTGTAAATATCTACCAAGCAATTACTTTGTGCCATACACAGTTCTAGACACCAGAATTACAGGAGGAAACAAAACAGACCTCAGCTCTGCCCTCTGGGAACATCTGTTTGAATGGAACATGGAGGTAGAAACGGGCTACATAGGGCTGCCTAGAGAGGAGGGCACGGGCTCATCCCTGTGGTTTAGACAGGGGGAGACAGTGGTGCTGGAGGACTCGTGAGAGCCCCTTGGACTGCAAGGAGATCCAACCAGTCCATCCTAAAGGAGATCAGTCCTGAGCGTTCACTGGAAGGACTGATGCTGAAGCCGAAATTCCAGTGCTTTGACCACCTGATGCGAAGAGCTGACTCATTTGAAAAGACCCTGATGCTGGAAAAGGCGGGAGGAGAAGGCGAAGACAGAGGATGAGATGGTTGGATGGCATCACTGACTCAATGGACATGAGTTTGAGCAAACTCAGGGAGATAGTGAAGGACAGGGAAGCCTGGCATGCTGCAGTCACATGTGGGGTCACAAAGAGTCGGACACAACTGAGCGACTGAACAACACAACCAGATAGGAGGATTACTTGCTGTGCCTTAGCTATGTCATATATAGCCTCATTAAGCTATTAGTGCGGAGAAGGCAATGGCACCCCACTCCAGTACTCTTGCCTGGAAAATCCCATGGACGGAGGAGCCCGGTGGGCTGCAGCCCATGGGGTCGCTAAGAGTTGGACACGACTGAGCGACTTCACTTTCATGCATTGGAGAAGGAAATGGCAACCCACTCCAGTGTTCTTGCCTGGAGAATCCCAGGGACAGGGGAGCCTGGTGGGCTGCGAACTCTGGGGTCGCACAGAGTCGGACACAACTGAAGCGACTTAGCAGCAGCAGCAGCAGCAGCAAGCTATTAGTGAGGCTTTCAGTAAGTGATGGGGAAGAGAATGTTGACTTATAGTTGAAATCAGGGCCATGAACTAGAAACATAATTTCTGTGGGTTCTTTTATCCTAAACCCTCAAGCCTGCCTTTGACCACTCCATTTTTTTTTTTCTTTATTGCCAGTGCTATGTTCTTCTCAGATGTCAACAGTGCCCTCAGGAGATGGGACGCCAGATGGCATTTGTCTGTATTTTAATCAAAACGCCCTGTTCTCTTTGCCACAGTGTGAAGCAGCAGCATTTTGTGCTGAGCAGAGACAAGAAATAATAGAGAAACCTGTAGTAACTTTGCAGGATTTCAAGGACAAGAAATGTACCCAAAGGCTAGGTCAGCCCAATTCCAACTTCTGTGGTACCACCATGATTATGGAAGCAAAACCTGTCCTAGTCAGTCCCAAGCCGATTCTGTGAGGCAAAGTCCTAACGAGTTGATGTAGGTGAGGCTGATGGAGACCCAAATGGTGGTTTCCTATGTAGCCATCTTCCCTTCGTGGGCAGGGCTAAGCATTTCTCTTCCACTGGCTCATTCAGGGTTTTCAACCACTTAATGAAATGTTATCCCATTTTCAAAATGAGGCAACTGTGACTCAGAGTTTAGTTAATTCAGCTAAATCCAATAGCTAACTTTTATGAGTGCATAATAGGTGCTGTGCGTGACCTCTTTTTAATCCTTGTGGATTAGGTGGTATATCTCCTGTTTCACAGAGTGAAAAAGTGAGGCTTGTGAAAGATTAAACAACTTGCACAAGGCTCCGGAGGTGGAAAGTGGTGCAACCTGGATTCAAACCAGGCAGTCTAACTCCAGGGTTCTGCCTCTCCACTGCTTTTGGGATTTCTTAGGAGCAGAAAGAGCTATGACCAGGACAATCTGATGGCCTCTCTGAGGACTCCTCTGAGGCTCATCTTGCAACTATGTTACCTCCTTAACAGGAGGGCCATGATGGCAGTAGACCTCAGTGAGGCGGAGAAATAATTTTGCAGGGGGAGGGGGGTGCAAGAAACAGAAACTCACTATATTATTTAAATATAATTTCAGCTGCTGTACCAGAGACCCAAGTATCAGAGGCACAATAAAACAAAAATTTCTTTCTCTGACATACAATAGTCTTGGTTTTAGTATATAAGCATGTGTATATATGTGTGTGTGTGTGTGTGTATGTGTGTGTGTGTGTGTGTATATATATATATATATATATATATATATATATATGTATACAGCTGGGCTTCCCTGGTGGCTCAGATGGTAAAGAACCCACCTGCAGTGTGGGAGACTTGGGTTCAATCCCTGGTCGGGAAGATCCCCTGGAGAAGGGAATGACATAGCTACCCACTTGCTTGGAGAATTCCTTGGACAGAGGAGCCTGGAGGGCTACCCCGCCAGGACTCATGGGGTTGCCAAGAGTCAGATATGACTGATCGATTAATACTTTCATATATATATATATATACACACACATACACATATTTTTCTCATATATATATGTTCCCCTTCCATGATGATGGCTTGTAATAGGTTAAGAAATTGTTTTTCCCCTGGGATGAAAAGCTTCACAAAGGAATGACTCTCCACTGAGAAGCTTGGGTAAGTTCTTGGCTAAGATGAGGTTGTTCTTTGAAAGGGTGTCTTTTGGAAAATCTTTCAAACTTCATTCAACGTTACTGCAATACCCATTATAGGACTCTGAGATCTATGCGGTTGACCAAAAAGTTTGTTTGAGTGTTTCCATAACAGCCTATAAAAACACTCGAACCAATTTTTTAGCTAACCTGATACTATCCTGATGGTGGATGGCATCACCGACTCGATGGACATGAGTTTGAGCAAGCTCTGGGTGTTGGTGATGGACGAGGAAGCCTGGCATGCTGCAGTCCATGGGGTCACAAAGAGTCGGACACAACTGAGTGACTGAGCTGAACTGAACGGATACTATCCTAATCCTTCTTCTCAAACAAACGTTTTAGAAATGCTTTGGATCTTTAAAACTCTTGCCTCTTTTTTTGCTCCTCTATAATTCATTGATTAAATATTGTTGTGTACCCCAAATGTGGCAGGTATGGTGGTAAGCACTGGGATAGAGCAGACAGCGAGATAGCTAAGAATCTGGATACAATGGAGTGCTGTGCCCAAGAGCATAACTAACTGGCAATGTGAGCCTCTTTTAATACAGGGGTTGGTGGGAGCACTGAGGGTGGGAGATGTAAGTACATGATCTTAACTGGATACATCAGGTTTGGAGGGTCTTTCAGACTGTATTGATGCTTTTGAACTGTGGTGTTGGAGAAGACTCTTGAGAGTCCCTTGGACTGCAAGGAGATCAGCCCTGGGATTTCTTTGGAAGGAATGATGCTAAAGCTGAAAGTCCAGTACTTTTGCCACCTCATGCGAAGAGTTGACTCATTGGAAAAGACTCTGAGGCTGGGAGGGATTGGGGGCAGGAGGAGAAGGGGACGACAGAGGATGAGATGGCTGGATGGCATCACTGACTCGATGGACGTGAGTCTCAGTGAACTCCGGGAGTTGGTGATGGACAGGGAGGCCTGGCATGCTGCGATTCCTGGGGTCGCAAAGAGTCGGACATGACTGAGTGACTGATCTGATCTGATCTGATCTGATCTTAGACTGTATGCGGCAGTTGGAGTTTGCCAAAAGTCTGCTGCATGAAGGCACTGGCCGATAAGCTGGGATGTGTAGAATGGGTGGGAATCAGTCATGTGAAAGGAAAGTGGGGGAGTGGGGTGGGTTCTGGGCAAAAGGAAGAGACCCAGAAGTAAGACAGCAAAATGAGATTTACCTGTTTAGAAGGATGATTCTGTAAAGTGGGAGAATAGATTTCAGGAGGCAAGGCCTGGGGTAGGAAGAGATGGAAGGCCTTTGATGTGTTCAGAGAGAGGATCCAGAAGATGTCATTGATTTAGGAGTAGGCTAGAAAAGACGGGAGTTTCCCAAGTAGCCGGAGGGGGTGGGGGTGGGGGGCGGGGTGGGGAGGTAAAGAATCTGCCTGCCCATCCAGGAGATGTAGGTTCCATCCTTGTGTCAGGAAGATCCCCTGGAGGAGGAAATGGCAACCCACTCCAGCATTCTTGCCTGAAGAATCCCATAGACAGAGGAGCCTGGAAGGCTACAGTCCGTGGGGTTGCAAAGCTGGACAGGACTGAGAGGCTGAACACACAGAACAGATGGAAGAAGGAGGGAGAAGAAACGGATAACTTTGAGTTTTCCAGTTGGGTTTTGACTTCTAAAGTGAAGTGAAAATTGTTCAGTCGTGTCGGACTCTTTGTGACCCTATGGACTGTAGCCGACCAGGCTCCTCCATCCCTGTAATTTTCCAGGCAAGAATACTGGAGTGGGTTGCCATTCCCTTTTCCAGGGGATTTTCTCGACCCAGGGATCAAACCCAGGTCTCCTGCATTGCAGGCAGACACTTAACCTTCTGAGCCACCAGGGAAGCCTTCTAGGACACAGGCAATTCTTTTTTGCGGTTTCCTTCTATTTTCAACTGCTGCTAAGTCGCTTCAGTCATGTCTGACTCTGTGCGACCCCATAGACGGCATCCCACGAGGCTCCCCCGTCCCTGGGATTCTCCAGGCAAGAACACTGGAGTGGGTTGCCATTTCCTTCTCCAATGCATGAAAGTGAAAAGTGAAAGGGAAGTCGCTCAGTCGTGTCCAACTCTTAGCGACCCCATGGACTACAGCCCACCAGGCCCTCCGTCCATGGGATTTTCCAGGCAAGAGTACTGGAGTGGGGTGCCATTGCTAACCCCGGGAGCACAGGCCTCCCCACTCCCTAAGGGCAAATGGGTCCTCTGAACCAGGTAGTAAAGAATATTCAGCTGTGGTCTTTGTTCTTAACGGCAGTGTTCAAAGCTCTTAAGATAAGGAGGAAGCATTGGCGGGTGTGGGGAAGACATTTCCTTAGAGACTGCCGGCGTCCGGGTGTTGTCTTTCCTCACAGCCTTGCGAAAGGTAAAGGGCAAATGTCGTTTCCAGATTTTACAGAAGAGACCAGGAGTGTGTGAACTTAGCTTTCGAGTTGCGTACTTCACAATAGGTGACTGTGAGCATGTGATTTCAAGTGTACCTGCTGGCCAAGGTGAGTCAACCCAGTAAGAGTCCTGCACTCCCCAGGATTCGGTTAAGCCCACCGTGCCCTACCTGGAGCCTGGTTAGCGTCTAACATCTCCAGCATCCAGAGGAAGGGATTACATTAGGGTTTTTTTTTTTTTTTCTTCCTCTCGTACAAAAGTTCCCGTCTCCTCCTTGAGTCAGGCACACGCCTCCTAAGCCAGACCACGTGTCGCAGGTACAACTTTCTTTCTTTTTTACTGGGGGGAGTGGGCTCTTCCCCTCCCCCGTTCCTCTTTCCTCTCCGCCTTAGGTGGCAGGAAAAGCCTTTACCTCGGACCAATCCCACCGAGGCCGAGCCGCGCGCGCGCCCGCCAACCCGAGCGCCTTCTCTTCACGTCATTGGCCACCTCCACCTATGCAGAGTGACAGGCAGCATCGCGGACCTATGGAGGAAGGAGGCGGAGGCCTCTCGGCCCTCCCAGGGCTGCTTTGTTAGGGGCTTCCTCGCCGTTCCCGGCTCCCTCCTTCGCGCCTCTGCTGGCCTTCCCCTTCCCTCCTCCGGTCGCGCCGCCGGAGGCTGGTGGGAAGGTAGCCCCCGCGCACGCGCGCGGGTGCGAGCATCTCTCAAAGCTGAGCGCGCGCTCGTGCGCGGAGCGGAGGCGATGCCGCCCGGGTACCCAGCGTGCGCCTGCTGGAGCGCTGGAGCCCAACTCCGAACGCCCCGCTCCTGTATCCTCCGCCTCTGATTGGCCGGCTGGAGGCGGAGCGATTGTCAGGCGGCCCAATCGGAGCCTGGTTTCCCACGGGCATCCCGTGGCCCCGCCCCCCGAAGCCGCCGGCCGAGGCACCGTGACGGCTCCCATTGGCGGACGGCGCAGGGGGCCCGCTCCGAGCGCTGCTGGGCTCTCGCAGCGCCGCCGCCGTCGGGCGCGCAGCTCTGCAGCGCGGCGAACGCCTCGGCGCGACCGCAGCCCCCTGGAGCCCGGCGGCCCCGCATTGTCCCTGGCCCCGTGGCCGAGATCCGGGACGAGCGTCGGGGGGTGAGTACTGCGAGCCTAGGGAGGGAGATCTGGCTGGCTGGCTAGCCGGAGCTAACCGGGAGGGAACGGCGATGAGGACGCCCGGAGCCCCTCTGCCCGTGACGGGCACGTCCTGACCCCAGTCTCCCCCCCGCACATTGGGGCTCCCGGCGGGTCCTAGCTCCCCCTCTGATCGGGCTTTGCTCGTATTGTTTTCACGTTTCCCACACTCGGGGAGGGAGGTGGGAAGCCGGAGAGGGAAGCAAGGGAGACATCCATCGCTCGAGGGAGCAGTCCGGAGGGAGACGGGCAGTGGCGCCCAGGTGCCTGGCGCCGAATGGAAGTGACAGTGTCCAGGCGTTGTCATTCGGTCTTCCCGGCAGCGGGAGGTCAGCGCTGACCTGCGGCGACGACGGCACTTTGTATGTGTCGGCTGATTTTTTTTTTTAAATCAACTTCGGGGAGGGCGTGCGTGTGCTTGCGTGTGTCTCGTGTGTGTGTTTGCGTCCCTGACTCGTGCACCCCGCCAGGCCTGGGTTTTCCGCGACGCTGACTGGGCGCTCACCCTGGCGATCGCTGCTACGCTCGGGACCCGACTCGCGGGGCGGAGAGCCTAGGGGATCAGCACACAGGGCCGGGGACCCCCGGCGGACCCGGGAGCAGACATTTACAGCGGCCTTCTGCGCGCGCGCAGACAATGACGGATCCGGGCGCGGGATCCTGGGGTCTGTGCATCGGGTCCCCGCTCGGGATCGCGGTCCTGTCTCGCTCCCCTGTGGGCCCGGTCGTTCGGATGCTGCTGCGCCGCGCGGCTCATCGCCCAGCTGGGGGACCCGCATGGGGCCCCGCTTTTGTTTACAGACCTCGCTATTGGGCAAGAGCTGCGCGCAGCGCTCCCCGGGCCTCGGCCACTGCCGCGCGCCCCCTCTGAGCTAGGAGAAGTTGGTGCATGCTGTCAGGTGACGCCCCCTCCTCAGGCCTCCTGGGCGAGATGCTGCGGGGGAATAGACGCCCAGACGGCGCCTTCGTGCCCTGTCCCCGCTGCGCACGGTGCTCCCAGGCCCCCTTACACCAGAGGCCCTCTCAGTTTGGCCGCCGTCGGGGCGCTGATGGAGCCAAGCTCACCTCCCTTCCAGTAGCATCCTCTAGCCTCATCCCCAAGCCGGCCAGGTTGATTCGGAGTCTCCCAATTCCTGCATGTTGGCAAGTCTTGAAGGACGCGCGAGCCCTTGGGGACTCTGGCCAATCGGTGCCCGTTTCAGTGGTACCCACGCGGCCCCACGGAGCAGCTGTGGAGCATTCCTGAGTCAGAGCAGTCCGGATCGGGTTACCCACGCGTGCTGACTTGGCATCCACTTTGTTTGAGCTGGAGCAGAGATTGAGAGCCTGAGCACTGAGGTTAAAAAACAAAACAAAACAAAAAACCTGGCTTCCAGTGCCTGCTCAGCGTCATCCACGAGCTGGGTGATCTGTTCCAGACCGAGTGACTTTAGTCTCTTTGCGTCTCAGTTTCCGGGTCTGTAGAATGGGGATAATTAATGTCCACGTTTGTGGGGACGGGGATTAAAGGACAATATAAATCAACTGGCAGTTACGGCCACAGAGGAAACACTGGAAAATTTTTCCCTGTTAGAGGGAATCTACTGCAGAGGATGGCCCCGCATCTCTCACCCTTGCTGCAGTTTTCCGTTCTCCCGACTCCTATTTTTAAAACCATGTAGGATTGCCGTTTTGAGCTTCAAACAGGGCTTGTTTTACTTGACCTTAGATTTCACTCTACTTATCTAATCCCTTAGGGCTTTTTTTTTTTTTTTTTTTTGCATTTCCATTAGGTTTTCTTTTTAAATTTTTTTCCATTAGGTTTTACTTGTTTCTTCTTCCTTCCTTTTTCCTTGAGGCTATGCTGAGCCCCAGGCCTGTGTTTGGAGGAGGAAACCTTGTCCAAGTGGGAAGCGTCTGCTGCTAAACCAATGGCCGCTGTGCAAAGTGAATAATACCCGGATGGAGGGAGGTTTGAACAAAGAGATACCTGGAGGCAGGGAGGAACACTTCCTGGTAGAAGTGAAATTTGAGCTGAGTCTTGTAGCAGAAGTTTGGTAAACGGCTAGTTTCTGGAGCATGCTCTTTTGTACCCTGCCATAAAGAGTTCTGCCAGTCAGGTTGTCTTGGAGGGGTAAACACCGAAGTTGCTAGGTAATTATCTTTGCATGGAAGAGAAATATACCTACCTTAGGAGGAGGCTGTTGCCTGACTTGGTAATGTGGAAGAGGAGAACTGATTTCATTGAGTATCTGCAAAATGCTGTCAATGTGTTTTGACTTGTTTTTCCTCTGGTCCACCAGCTGAGCACTGCTGATTTCCTCCAGGCGAAGAGACAAGCCACTGTGTACAGGAAAAACAAAAACAAGGAAAAACCTGTCCATAATCAGATGAATAAATAGTTTGAAAAAGACAATCTCGGGTTTGGCTACAGAATAAGATAATGGAAAAAAAATGCTTCTGGTTTCAACACTCTTTTGCCTGTTGGGGCAAATTATTGAGCTGGGTGCCATAACACCTCATTTGAATGTAGATCCCAGGGGCCATTACAGGCAAGCAAACAACAAACAAAAACTAAGGGGGGGAGGGACTTGCAGGTTGTCCAGTGGGGGCAGAAGCACACAGGGAATGTTCCTCACAACCTCTGCCCCCCTGGACCTGCCTCCGTCACCCTAAGCAGATGTAGGAGTGTGGCATTATTGCTAGATGCCAAGGCATAAATGTTATAACCCATTTGAAATTCCACTTGTAGAAATGATTCTGACCCTTCTTGCACTTGTTCTGGGAATTCTCTGGCCCTTAGGGATGCTTGAAGGCAGCTTTGCCTCCTGCTGCTGTCTGGGGATCAAATCAGTGGGGGGCCTAGACTTTAAAGGGAACACGTGGTTAGGAAATCTTGTTAGCTGACAATTCAACTTCACTCTAATGTGCATCCAAAGAGCTAGCACAAAGACTTCCTCTCCTGTCCCCCTGCGGTTGTCTCTCCCAGCTCCCCACTCTTCCCAGTGCCCCCCCCCCCCCAAACCAGAAAGGAGTCTTGGTGCTCGTCTAACACCCCCTCCATCCCCCTGCAAATTCCTGCAGTTCTGTGGACAAGCAGATGGAACCCCAGGCCTTCTGGAGCGCTGGGGCAGGAATTTATTCCCAAAGCTTTGCTGAGCGCCAGCTAGCTGTGTCTGTTAACCCCTCTCCCTTCCTTTCCTCATTGCAAGAAGCTTGCTTACTGCCTATGAGACAGCACTTGAATAGATGGTGAAGTTCAAGCCTGTGCTTTGCCAAATGAGAAAAGCAGGTAAGAGTGTGGGGTGGGAATCCCGTCCACTTCTTGCCGAGAAGCCAGTGATGGAGGGAAACGTCTGCCTGAGAGTACGCAAGGCACGAGGGTGAAAGGGCAGAGAGAGGATTTGGTTCCTGTGAGCAGTGTGCAGAGTCCTGTGGAATTCCTGAATCCCAGCAGGTGTGGGCTTGTGCTTGTGCTTGAGAAAGATCCTTATTTTCACTCTGTCCAGTCATTTTATGTTATTAAAATTTTAAAAATTGGAGTATAATTGCTTTGCAATGTTTTTTTCTGCCCTACGACAACGTGAATGGGTCATAATTATAAATAAATCCCCTCTTTCTTGAGCCTCCCTCCCCTCTCCCATCCCCCCTCTCCATGTCATCACAGAGGACCATGCTGGCCTCCCTGTGTTTCACAGCAACTTCCTATTAGTTACGTATCTTACACATGATAGTGTATATGTGTCAATGTGGCCTCCTGTATGTAAAACAGTGTTTCACTGGCAATGTGTGTGTATATATGTGCGTGTATGTATTACATACACGCACATATATACATACTCATTTTCTTTTCTAAATTTAACAAGTGGGTAGAATGTTTCGGAATTATGTCCTCCCTTTTTTTCCCCCCCTCCATATAGGATGAGAGAAAAACAGATTTGCAAGGTTCCCAGCACAATTCTTCGGTTTTTCATGATTCACATTTCATCTCTAAATATCTGGTTTTATGTAATTAGTAATTCCTATTAAACATTTTTTTTTCTGTCATCATTGTAGGCCAATCACTTATTTAAAAACTTTTAAAAAAGTAAATAAAGGAGGCATTCAAAAAATAAAGCAGTACTCAGGCAGGAACAGAATTTTTGGAAAAGAAAACAGTGCTCTAGTGTAAAAGGTACAAAATATTAGCAGGCGGGTTTTTCCCTTCCATCCCCTTCCCAACTTCCACACCCCTCCTGCACAAGACTTTCACTGTTCCTGTGGTCTCCAGGGAGCTCATTAAGCCATCCGTAAAGGCCTAGACTGTGGGTGTACAGAGATTCCTCCCAGACTCGTGTAAGATTCTTCTAGAAGGTGTTGGAGCTCTTGCTAGGTAGAGAGAGATTCTTCCCTCATTGGGCTGAGGCTGAGTTTAGAGCCTGGCATTTGGCTGCGAGTGGGGTCTCAGTTCATTGAAATAGCAGCAAGAAAGAAGAAAAACAAAACACAAGCAGAGCAAAACCTTGGCACAATCTAAGAGCCAGTCAGCTGTGTACATCCAAAGGATGCTGAACAAAGAGTGATGATTCAGTGAGCAGCCCTGTGGGAGGAAAGGTGCTTTGAGAGGAGCACTTTCTGAATAGCCCAAGGCCCTCCGAGTCTTGGCGCAGTCACAGGGTTTCTTTCCATACAGAGATTTGGGTGTAGCAGTTTGGAGCCAAGCAGGAAGGTGCCACGTGTGTGCTGGCTCGGGCCACTTTGAAGGAGGAGAGATGAAAGGGAGGGAGGCGTTGTCTTTGGTTAAAATACGAAACAACCCGTACCACCCCCCCCCCCGCCCCAATTATTTATTTCCAGCTTCTACAACAGAATTTTATTACAAACTAAAGGATAAGTATATTGATGAATAAACAGATGAGTGAGAAGGTAAGTGATTGGGAGACTGGACCTGGGACCGAGCTTGGCTTGGGATAGGTGAGGAGTAGATGGGGAATTAGGTGAAGGAGATTCAGTTGCTTGTCCTTAAAAACCCCAAACACAGTTCTCTGGGCCCTGGGAGGAGGCAGGATATCCTGCCTTCTCAGTGGCTGCCCTTCTGTTGCCAGAGTACCTGCCTCCTGGGCCAGGAGGGGCTAACCTTTTACACTCAGATTCATTCTGGTTCCTGCTCCTGGCTTCCTCTGCCATCTATGGCAGGGATGATGAGCTAGAAAAAGTCACCAGGTCAGCCCCAGAGGAGAGGAAGTCAGGGGGAGTCCTGGGTCTGGGAATCTTCCCTGTGGAGTTGTCAGGACCACGGAAATGGATGGGTGGGGGTTTTTCCTATCTGATGCTTGCTTTTCTTTTCTTTTTAAAATATTTATTATTTGTTTATCTGCACTGGGTTTTAGTTGCAGCATGCGGATCTTCACTGGTGGCTCATGGGAATCTCAGTTCCCTGGTAGGGAGTGAACCTGGGCGGCTTGCCTTGGGAGCACAGAGTCTTAGCCAGTGGCCCACCAGGGAAGTCCCCAGTGCTTGGTTTTCAGAAGAGGAGATGGGCCTGAGGTCTGCAGGTTGAGCCTGAAGGGCCCTTAGGAGGGGGAATCTGCCTTGCCCACTCTTCCCACCCCATCCCCAGAGGTCTTTGGGAGAGAGATTCCAGCCCAAAGCCTGACCATCTCAGGCTTTCTCTTGACAAGATCCCTCTTGACCCAGATGGCTCTCCTGTGTTGGGCAGGGAGCTCTTGGCCGCATTCCGGGCACAAGAAGATTTCAAGCTGGAACGTCTAGAACAGTCAGGACCTTATTAGCTAGTTCCCACTTGCTTTTAGGACAGCGTTTGAGAAGGTGAGAACTGTGGGCTTAGTCTCATCGTGACATTCAGATGTGCATTTTGGTTTCATTTTTGGACTTAACAGGAGTCTGACCCAACTACTGAGCTAATGTGTTAGTTTTGGTCTTTTTTTTATTTTTTATTTTTCTGGCTACCAGGAGTGGCTTGTGGAATCTTAGTTCCCTGACCGGGGGTTGAACCTGGGTCCTCAGCAGTGACAGGGTGGTGTCCTAACCCCTGGGCCACCACGGGGGTCCCTGAAATGTACCTCCTGATCTCCTCACATACACAAGGTTATCCTTGGAGTGGGAACATGGGGGTCTAATTCTTTCTCATGCTGTAGCCCCCCCAGGATCTGATAACCACAGCGTCGCTTTCTATGCCTATAAGGCCCCTAGATTGCTTGGGTACCCTGGTCACTCTTGGTTGTGCCTGGTCCCTGGCGTCATGGCTGATTCTGCCACCTGCCATTCTCAAAAGTGCCCCGGGGCGGCCCCCTGGAATCCAGAGCCCCAAGCGTCAGGAGTTGTCCCCCTGAGTATGTTTAAGTAACTGTGGGTCGTGCTTCCCAGATGGCAAATCCTGCTCTGTTCTGGTGGCATCAGCCTCCATATTCACCTTTTGGTTTTTAAAATGCCTTCACTGCCATGTGTAAAACAGACAGCTGGTACAATGCAGGGAGCTCAACTTGGTGCTCTGTGATGACCTAGAGGGAGAGGGAGGTCCAAGAAGGAGGGAGACATGTGTATACATATAGCTGATTCATTTTAATGTATAGCAGAAACGAACACAACATTGTAAAGCAGCTATACTCCATTAAAAAAACTAAATAAGTGCCTTCAAGCTGTGCAGGGAGAAAAATGCCCCATGTGCCTTCTCTCATCTGAGATGTCTTTGGATCCAGAAGTTGTTGAAAGTGAAGTCACTCAGTCGTGTCCGACTCTTTGCAACCCCACGAACTGTAGCCTGCCAGGCTCTTCCGTCCATGGGGTTTTCCAGGCAAGAGTACTGGAGTGGGTTCCCATTTCCTTCTCCAGGGGATCTTCCCAATGCAGGGATAGAACCTAGGTGTCCCTCAATTGAGGGCAGACTCTTTACCGTTTGAATTATCGGGTAATCCAGAAGTTGTTAGGACCTTCAAAATACTCTTGCCATGGTGAAGCTTTGACCTAATGATGCTTCTTAACTGCCACAGAGAGGGTAGGGACTCTGTGTGTGCTTCTTATTCTCTTAAGGATCTAACATGTTACATTTCCAAATTGGCTTACTAAGGATGCAGTCTTTGGCTGTAAAACTTGAGTCAGTTTTGCTGTAATATATTGAAATCGCAGTTTCACTCACTGATGGTGATCGACCACAGTATTCTTCCTGATGCCAAGTACACTCCTTTCACGTGGATTCTTCTGTTCAAGTAATGCCAAGTTCAGTTTGTTTCTAGAAACGATGTGCAAAATAATAATCCCATGTCGTATTAGCAGCCTAGGGGAAAAGATGAGCTTGCTGTGAAAAACATGTTCTGTTTGTTTTTTTCCCACCCACTCCTGTACTCTCCAGAAATAAATCACTTTTGTTCATTTTTGTTCCTCTACTGATTATCTTTATATTGCTATATAATCTGCTTATGCCATTTTCATTTGACTTCCTGTTATGACAAAAGACAGTTTAGCTTACTTATTTTGTCTTATTTCCTTTCTTCTCCAGATTTTTGATGCTTGTATTTATGGTTCAGTCTTTCTGTTGCTTGTATGGACTAATTCAGCTCCATCAACCCATGGCAGTGCCCTTTGCCTCCTTTCCCTTTGTGAAATGAGGATGTCACTGTCCTGACCTGCCTTTCCTCTCGACTTCCCTTCCTGTTTTACCTCCAGCTTCTGTCAGATGTCAGGGTGGATGAGACTGTTCTGTAAGCATGAGAAGGATGATGAAGTTTTCTGTGCTTTCTCTATTTTTTAATTGATAACACATTTATTAAGATATGATTTATTGGGTTGGCCAAAAAGGTCATTTGGGTTTTTCTGTAACATTTTATGGAAAAACCCAAACAAACTTTTGGGCCAACCAATACATACTTCCTTGGTGGCTTAGTGCTAAAGAACTTGCCTGCCGATGCAGGAGATGTGTCTTTGATCCCTGGGTCAGGAAGATCCTCTGGAGAAGGAAATGGTAACCCACTCCAGGATTCTTGCCTGGAGAATCCTATGGACAGGCTACAGTCCATGGGGTCACAAAAAGCTGGACACGACTTAGTGATGGAACAACAATGCTGCTGCTGCTAAGTTGCTTCAGTCGTGTCCAACTCTGTGCGACCCCGTAGACGGCAGCCCACCAGGCTCCCCCGTCCCTGGGATTTTCCAGGCAAGAACACTGGAGTGGGCTGCCATTTCCTTCTCTAATGCATGAAAGTGAAAAGTGAAAAGTGAAAGTGAAGTCGCTCAGTTATGTCTGACTCTTAGTGACCCCATGGACGGCAGCCTACCGGGCTCCTCCGTCCAGGGGATTTTCCAGGCAAGAGTACTGAAGTGGGGTGCCACTGCCTTCTCCGTGGAACAACAATAATACATACCAAACAATTCAGTTCTTTAAAGTGTACAATTGAGTGGTTTTTGGTATACTTGCCGAATTGAGCAGACATCAATTTTAGAACATTTTCATTACCTCCAAAAGAAACCCATACCTGTTACCACTTACTTCCCTTCCCCACCCATCCAGCCAGTCTCCAGTAACCGCTGATCTATTTTCTGTCTCTATTTGTTGTTGTTCAGTCACTCAGTCTTGTCTGACTCTTTGTGACTCCATGGACTGCAGCACATCAGGCTTCCCTGTCCTTCATCATTTCCCAGAGTTTGCTCAAACTCTTGTTCATGTAGTCGATGATGCCATCCAACCATTTCATCCTCTGTCGTCCCCTTCTCCTCCCGCCTTCAATCTTTTCCAGCATCAGGGTCTTTTCTAATGAGTCAGCTCTTTGCATCAGGTGGCCAAAGTATTGGAGCTTCAGCTTCAACATCAGTCCTTCCAATGAATATTAAGGATTGATTTCCATTAGGATGGACTGGTTGGATCTCCTTGCAGCCCAAGGGACTCTCAGGAGTCTCCTCCAACACCACAGTTCAAAAGCATCAGTTCTTTGGTGCTCAGCCTTCTTTATGGGCCAACTCTCACATCCACTCATGACTACTGGAAAAACCATAGCTTTGACTATATGACCTTTGTTGGCAAAGTAATGTCTCTGCTTTTTAATAAGCTGTCTAGGTTGGTCATAGCTTTTCTTCCAAGCAGCAACCGTCTTTTAATTTCATGGCTACAGTCACCATTTGCAGTGATTTTGCAGCTCAAGAAAATAAAATCTATCACTATTTTCATTGTTTCCCCATCTATTAGCCATAAAGTGATGGGACTGGATGTCATGATCTTAATTTTCTGAATGTTGAGTTTTAAGTCAACTTTTTCACTCTGCTCTTTCACTTTCATCAAGATGCTCTTTAGTTCTTCTTTGCTTTCTCCCGTAAGGGTCGTGTCATCTGTGTATCTGAGGTTATTGATATTACTCCCGGCAGTCTTGATTACAGCTTGTGCTGTATCCAGCCTGGCATTTCTCATGATGTACTCTGCATATAAGTTAAATAAGCAGGGTGACAATATACAGCCTTGACGTACTCCTTTCCTAATTTTGAACCAGTCCATTGTTCCATGTCTGGTTCTAACTGTTGCTTCTTGACCTGCATACAGATTTCTTAGGAGGCAGTTCAGGTGGTCTGGTATTCCCATCTCTTTAAGAATTTTCTAGTTTGTTGTGATCCACAAAGTCAAAGGCTTTGGCATAGTCAGTGAAGCAGAAGTAGATGTTCTGGAATTCTCTTGCTTTTTCAGTGATTCAGCAGATGTTGGCAATTTGATCTCTGGTTCCTCTACTTTTTCTAAATCCAACTTGAACATCTGGAAGTTCACAGTTCATGTACTGTTGAAGCCTAGCTTGGAGAATTTTGAGCATTACTTTGCTAGCATGTGAAATTAGTGCAATTGTGCACTGGTTTGAGCATTCTTTGGCATTACCTTTCTTTGGGACTGGAATGAAAACTGACCTTTTCCAGTCCTGTGTCCACTGCTGAATTTTCCAAATTTGTGGCATATTGAGTGCAGCACTTTCACAGCATCATCTTTGAGGATTTGAAATAGCTCAGCTGGAATTCCATCACCTCCACTAGCTTTGTTCATGGTGATGCTTTCTAAGGCCCACTTGACTTCACATTCCAGGATGTCTGGCTCTAGGTCAGTGATCATACCATCGTGATTATCTGGGTCATGAAGATCTTTTTTGTATAGTTCTCCTGTGTATTCTTGCCACCTCTTCTTAATATCTTCTGCTTCTGTTAGGTCCATACCGTTTCTGTCCTTTATTGTGCTCATCTCTATAGACTTGCTTACTCTGCACATTACGTATAAACTGGGTCATATAATGTATGGTCTTTTGTGACTGTCTTTCAGTTAGCATGTTGTTTTCAAGGGTCTTCCAGGTTGTGGCATGTCTGTACTTCATTCCATTTTTAAAAAAATATTTATTTATTTAATTTGGCTGCACCAGATCTTAGTTGAAGCACGTGAGATCTTGGTTGCAGCATGTGGGATCTAGTTCCCTGACCAGGAATTGAACTTGGGCCCCTGCAGTGGGAGCTTGGAGTCTTAGCCCCTGGACTACCAGGAAAGTCCCAGCATTTCGATCTTTTTTATTGATGAATAATGTTTCTTTGTATGGATATATCACATTTTATTTACATCCATTCATCAGTTGGGCATTTGGGTTGTTTCTACCTCGTAACTGTTGTGCATCGTTACTGCTGTAAACATTAGTTTACAAATACTTGTTGGAATACTTGTTTTAAATTCTTTTTGGTATATACCTAGGAGTGGAATTGCTGGGTCGTGTGATAATTCTATGTTTGAATTTCTGAGGAGCTGCTAGATTGTTTTCCAAAGTAACCGTACCATCTTACATTCCTATCAGCAGTGATTGAATGAGGATTCTAATTGCTCATATCCTTGCCAGCATTTATTATTATTTTTTTTGACTTTAGTCATCTTCGTGGGTGAGAGGAAATACCGCCTTTTGATTTTGATTTGCATTTCCCTGATACGTAATAATGTTGAGCGTTTTTCAAGTGCTCATTGGTGAATTGTGTATTGGACAATTGGACATTGGAGAAATAGACATTGGAGAAATGTCTATTTAGACCCTTTGCTCATTTTAAAATTTGGTTTCTGTCTCTATTAAATCATACATATTCTTTGCATATTCTTGATAAAAGTACCTTATTAGATAAATGATTTGTAAACATTTTCTTCATTTGGTGAGTCACCATTTCACTCTTCTGAGGGCATCCTTTACATATGGTTTGCTTTTGAAAAGCCGAAGGTCAATAAAGATATTTGCTTAGTTATGACTCTGACAGTAACTAAGTCAACTTTGTACTCCAGGTTATACTAGTTTTATATTTTCTGTAGTTATACTGGAATGACTTAACTGATAGATTGAGAAAAGAAATACTGGGAACATTTTTAATTCTCTGATTGCACATTAAAAAAGAGCAATTTTTTCATTTACTTTAAAAACTGTGTGAATGACTCGGTTATTTATTTACCAAAGTTGCAGAAGGGTATATTTTTGCAAAGTAATTTGAAGGGAGCTGTCTTGGATGTCAACTTTTGGGTCATACATTTTTTTTTTGCTGGTTGAAATATTTATCACTGTGTTATATTAGGTTCTTATATTAGTTAAGAACTGGGGCCAGTTTTGCTCACCGGGCGACCTTTGGAAATGTCTGGAGATATTTTAGGTTGTTCTACTGGAGAAGTATCTAGCATCTACCTAGCTTCCCAGGTGGCTCAGACAGTAAAGAATCTGCCTGCAGTGCAGGAGACCTGGGTTCTATTCCTGGGTTGGGAAGATCCCCCGGAGAAGGAAATGGCAACCACTCCAGTACTCTTGCCTGGAGAACTCCCATGGACAGGGGAGGCTGGCCGGCTACAGTCCATGGGGTCGCAAAGAGCTGGACACGACTGAGACTGAGCGCAGCACTGGGGGAGTATTGAGCATCTACCTAGAGACAGAGAGATGTCTGGCATCTCGGCGGTACAAGCCAAGGATGTTGCTAACATCTGCAATGCAGGGTCAGTGCCTCAGACAAAGAGTTTCTGGTCCATAGTCCAAGGGGCTGAGGCTGAGTAACACTGCATTCAAAAGACACAAGTATTGTTAGAGAGCCACACATTTAAGTTTCTTTACTTAGGATAGTTGCCTGTGTTGTTTAGGTGTTTGGAAGTGAACTATCTTGAGACATCAGATTATTTTGGTTATTTAAAACATTTCGGTCATATTTTAGCGAAAATTAGATTTGAGTATCTTTCTTTTTTTCAGGTACAGAGTTTTAAGATATTGGATAACAATTTCAGGCATTTGGGGCTTCTCAGTGCTTAAGTTCATCTTTTTAATGACTTCCGGATGTTGCTAATGACTGTATCCTGAATTCTGCTGTGCTTCATGTTATGGGAGGAAAAATATTTGCAGGCTGATCATTATAATGTTACTCTTCTTAAGTAATTTATTGAGCATGAAAAATATGTTTAGAAAAAAATGTTCCCAGTGCAGTGCAAGATCTACTGTACAGTTTTATTATAGAAAAGTCTTACGAATGTTGGAATCGTCTCACTTTGAAATCTTTATGATTAGAAATTATTTCAATTCTACAATTATATCAATTGAACTTTAACATTTCATTGTCATTTAAAAAAGTACAGCCTCCCAACTATGGTTTTTGCTCAACGAAACAATTTAACAATTTTAAAGTAGATTTTAAAAATTCACCCGGTGGTTTTGTTTTTCCTTTTTTTTTTCCTTTTCTTCACTTCCCTGACAGTTAATTGCTTTAATTTGGGGACTGAATGCCTGCAACTTTGGTCCTGTGACCTCTCACCAATTGTATCAAACCATTTAAATTACTTTAAAGAAAAGGTTTGTGGGTGCCTGCGGCATGATTTCAGCTCTGAAATAAGAAAGCACCCAAATGACCTCCTCTTTCTTGGAAGAAATGGGGTCATAACCAGTTGGACTTTTTTGATAGATGTTGTTAGGTTAGTCTTAGGACCTCTGAATCTTTAGAAATCCAAGTGAACGAGCCTTTCTTTAAACTGAAACTAGTTAACAGAGCTTATGTGAGTGAGAAGGGCTAAAATGATTCCTTACATATAGCCTCTGAATTTTGATTTTAATTAATTTAATTTTAATCTGTGCCTTCTTAGCCTGTGATACAGCAGTTCTGAATCCCATCTACATCAGGATAAGTGAATTTATGGGCCTGCTAGCAACCAGCAGTGTATAGTGTCTGGATTCTATTATAGCATATGGACCCAGCCCCTCCAGCATTCCAAAGCCCAGCCATAGCTAAGACAGCCAAGGGTTACACGTACAGGCCTATACATATAGGCCTTGAGGAGACTGGTACCAAGGCCATAAAATATAGTTCTTGGTTGCTGTGTTATGGTTGCTAGGAAACCATAACTTGGGAAAAAATGGAACTCCTGCAAAAAGATCTTAATGTACCTTAAACATTAAGGTTTCCATCTTGGAAAAGTTATTTGGTAGATTTTTGAACTGAAGAGCTTAATAAGGAGTCAAGTTGAATAGTTTAATGCCTTGAACATTATAACTAACTTAAGGATGCTGTGAGAGTCATGTTTCTGAATTTCCTCTTTTTATTTGAATCAGATCTCTCTGACTTCTGCTGCTGATGCTGCTAAGTCGCTTCAGTCGTGTCCCCATATAGATGGCAGCCCACCAGGCTCCCCCATCACTGGGATTCTCCAGGCAAGAACACTGGAGTGGGTTGCCATTTCCTTCTCCAATGCATGAAAGTGAAGTTACTCAGTCGTGTCTGACTCTTAGCGACCCCATGGACTGCAGCCTACCAGGCTCCTCCATCCATGGGATTTTCCAGGCAAGAGTACTGGAGTAGGGTGCCATTGCCTTCTCCGCTCTGACCTCTAGCAGTATTAAAATGGTTAATGGCCTTTGATTACCTGGCTCACTGTTGATTTTTCTCAGATGTTCTGTGGGGTTCTTTTCCCTCGCATTTTCTTTATCTGGATGATTCTTCCCAAATAACTCATCCTCAATTTTTTTCTTTAATTATAAAGTATTTCTCTTAATTACATCAGGTAAATATAGCCAAATAGCAACAATGAATGTCTTTTAGTGTTGAAGTTAGGGGGAATCTTATTTTCTTAGGCATAATTTTCTCAAACTGAAAGATTTTATAATCATTAGGGGTTACTTGTATAATCAGAAAAATTATATTGATTAAATCCACATTCATCTTTGGGTAGATGGTGACTAGTAGAAGCTTAATCTCCCAAGTTGTATTTTTTTGTAATCCATTTAAACAAGGGGATTAAAGAGCAAAGTGCCCTCTCAAAAGTAAGGATCGCAGGACTGTGGATTCTGGCCTGGAATGAACAAAGATGAGAAAGCCCTCGGGGGCAGCCAAGAAGCCCAATGATTAAATCTCAATGGATGGATTAGCCCCATTGTTGACTGATCTTTTCAGGATGGGACTGAACGCAGACCTTCAGTCATCAGAAAGTGGTTGACCTTCGAGGGTTGACTGCTTCCCTTTCTTTATACTCCTTTCCCCTTAGGCGATGTTCTTACACCCACAGTTCCAGTCATGGCTGTGTCTCATGAGCTCAGTTTTTCTCTAGGATCACCTCCTAGTTCATGCACTATCCCATCTTCTCTGAAGGTCCTAAAACCTTGATTATTTCTAAGTCAAGCTTAATTCATATTTGCGTTCGTTTTCTAGGGTTACTAGTAAAAGGTGCCTCGAATGGATGACTGAAGACAAGACACATTGATTCTCTTGTAGTTCTGGATGCTAGAAGTTCAAAATCAAGATGGCCGCAGGGCCATGTTCCCTCCGAAGGTTCCAGGGTAGAATCTTTTCTTGCCTCTTCCAGCTTCTGCTGGCTCTTGGCATTCCTGGGCTTCTGACATCCTCACTGCAATCTCAGCCTCCTTCTCATGCTCGTCTTCTTTTGTGGCTGTGCGTTTGTTTCTGAATCTCCTCCTCTCTTGTTAAGACACTAGCTATTGGATGTAGGGTCCATCTTAATTCCTATTTAATGTCACCCTAACTTGGTTATATCTGCCAAGATCGAATTTCCAATTAAGATCATAGTCATAGTTACTACAGATCAAGGCTTAAACATATATTTTGGGGGGACACCACTCAGCCCACAAGTGTGTGCGACCACTCCGTTAGACTGCCTGCTAAAGTCACTTGAGAGTGCATAGCGTGGGTGTGTACTTACTGCTAAGAAGCGTGACTTTCTTAGAGCTTAGCTCTGATATGTCACCATGTGTGGAAACTTACAGAGACTCTGTCTAGCCCTATGGCCCCAGGCCTGCTTTCCCACTTCATCTCTCAGGATTCCTTTCTCAAATGCTTAGAGCCAGTGAAGCAGGAGTCCTCTTTGCCTTGGGATACATCCTATTCTCTCTTATATATGTTGACACTGTCTCTAGATACGGACTATTCCTGTTTTTGCTAGCCCTTCTCCCAGGTCTGGTCGAAATCAGCCATCTTTATGTCGTTTCCTCGACATTTTAGTGTTTAATGGTGCTTTATTTTTATTTTTTGGCTGTGCTGTGTGACTTGCAGGATCTTAGATCCCTGACCAGAGGTTGTACCTGGACCCCTGCAGTCCAGTCGTAACCACTGGGCCACCAGGGAAGTCCTTAGTGGCTTTTTTATATGGAGGTGTTATCATAGTTTGTCTCGCGTTGTTTCCTAGACTGCAGGCGCTATTTTTTTTCCCCCCCTCCTTGGAGGTCTTCTCACAGTCACTTCAAGAAAGGTCCTCCTGAGTGCACTATAGCCAAGAAAAGCCATGGCTTGGAAAGGTTCATGATTAGCCCAAAGAAACCGAGTGGGGAGGCCCAGCTGGAAATCTCACTAAGTCTTCAGGGTCCAAATGGCAAGCTGTTACCATGGTGCTGGAATAGAGGTCATCATACACTCCAATAGCAACTGAAGAGAAGCCCCAAAGACAGAACAGTTACCTAGTTTTCCTGGGAAAATGTATGGATTCTGGGATATACAGAGGGCATGAAGGTAGGGTTGACCTTAGATTGCAGACACTTTGCAGTCAGGATCTCAGCCAGACTGATTTTGGTTTTGCCCATCATGCCTCTGTGGAGGAGCTTGATGCACGTTAGGATACACTTGCCCCCAGCTTATAACATTCCACAGTTAGTATGCAAGCATGGTGTTCTGTTCTTTGCCAAGATGGTGGGCTGTTGCTATGGATGAGAAACCTAAGGTGGTAAAGGTCTGGACTCAGGAGAGACTTGGGACAAGCATATTCCTTGATGGATGACTTGTAGCATGCGGGGGGTGCAATGTTGAGACCAGAGCATTAATTGCAGATGACCACAGAGAGAGGGATGAAGGCCACTGGCTCTAGGGAAAGTGAAATCTCAAGTTGCTGGTTGAGATCAGATAAGGGTCCAACTCTGTGCTATGGCATTTCTAAACTATTTGCTAGTTGAGGCCTTGTATTCTTTGCAATCTCATGGACCATGGCTCCCCTGTTCATGGAGTTCTCCAGGCAAGAATACTGGCGTGGGTTGCCTTTTCCTTCTCCAGGGGATCTTCCCAGACCGGAGACTGAATCAACATCTCCAGCATTGGCAGGCTGGTTCTTTACCACCAAGCCACCAGGGAAGCCCTAGTTGAGGGCAGCAGAGGCTAATAAATGCAGTAGCAAATGGCAACCCACTCCAGTATTCTTGCCTGGAAGAATCCCATGGACAGAGGAGCCTGAAGGGCTACAGTCCATGGGGTTGTACAGAGTCGGACACAACTGAAGCGACTTAGCATGCACGAGGCTATTAAAGGAACTTTGCGTTGCATGGATCAGCTTACTCTTTAAAGTATATTTTTATTTACTGTATGTTTGTTGTAAGAAACAAACCATAGTTGAAACTGACCATAGTTGGTTTCACCTCCCAACTAAGTCTTGTAAGAACAATCAAGTATATTTAAAAAGAAATATTCTGCATGTTGCTACTATAGGAGCACATTGTTGCTTCTGGTTTTTCTTTGTGCTTTCTTCTCCATCTTTTCATGCCCTTTTTACGTATTTGTAATTCGTGCAGAGCTACAGATGTGTATCTTCTTTTCTTCGACATTACATCAATTCTATGAAGTAACTACATGGACAAAGGCGAAAAGAACTGTGAGTATACCGGGTACAAACTCCCAGTGCAGATAAACTGACGTGAGGTTTGTTCTTTGCAGTGAATGGGAGATCAGTGGAACTTCTTTTGAGCTGGAGAATTGGCAAAATGTCTGGACCATTAAGAAAATGGATTTTGTGATTAGCTTGAAAACTAGGCCAAACAACAAAGACATACTATATAGTGCAGGGAACTATATTCAGTATCCTGTAATAACATAATGGAAAAGAATATGAAAAAGAATATATATATATATATATATATGTATAACTGAGTTACTTTGCTGTATAGCAATTAAAGACAACATTGTAAATCAATTATTGTACTTCAATAAAATTAAAAAAAATACTAGTGGGAAAAGTTAGACTTCAGAAAAGAACATTGGCTATAATACAACTCATTGAATCACACCAGATATGTAAAATTTCATAACAAACCTCACTGGTTGCCACTAAAGGTTACTAGGGCAGTAATGTGTCAGCTGCTGCTGCTAAGTCGCTTCAGTAGTGTCTGACTCTGTATGACCCCATGGACGGCAGCCCACGAGGCTCCCCGGTCTCTGGGATTCTTCAGGCAAGAACACTGGAGTGGGTTGCCATTGCCTTTTCCAATGCATGAAAGTGAAAAGTGAAAGTGAAGTCGCTCAGTCGTGTTCGACTCTTTGCGACCCCATGGACTGCAGCCCACCAGGCTCCTCCGCCCATGGGATTTTCCAGGCAACAGTACTAGAGTGGGGTGCCATTGCCTTCTCCAATGTATCTGCAAATTGATAAATAAAAAAAGAATCAGCAAAAAGCAAAAACAAAACCACCAACAAAACTAGGTAACCAACTAGTTTTCCTGCAAATCAGATTTGTAAAGCAACATGTTAATATATCTGTTGGGGTTAGTCTTTGTTTTTGACCTAGTTCCCTTCCTTAAATGCCTTCTGTAGATCAGTAGGGAGACCAGATAATAATTGTGTGGTATCTGTTTCAAGACATTTTCTTTTCATTTTTATAAAGTAAGTTTATCTATTAAAAAATAAAGCAGCCTTATCATGCCCATGCTTGTATATGGTGGTCACATGTTCCAGTGAGCCGACCACTTACATAACCACCCTCCTGTAACCGGGTATTTGTTGTGTTTCTTTTTTAATCATTATTTTAAGATTCCTTTGAAGTTCTTGATGCATATTTTGCTTTTTTCCTATTTTTTTAAACTTGTTTTTCTCAGGCTAAATTCTCAGGATGTGATATCTGTTTCAAATATGACATTAAAAAAAAGCTCTTGCTTTGAATTGCCAACCTGCTTTAAAAAGTCTTGATCAGTTCATATGTATGAATGTATTGACCTCACCATGACTGATCTGCTTTGGGTCTTAATTATTATTTTTATCTTATTTTATTTTTTTAAATTTTATTTTATTTTTTTGGGTCTTAATTATTTAATTTAGTTTTGTTATTGTTATTACAATCATAAAGAATCTATCTCTCTCTCTTTGCTTTTCAGGTAGACCGAACTTTTTGTGTCTATCATTTTGAACATTATTTCAAGCTTTTAGAAAACACGATTATTGCCTTGTCTTTTAAATCCTTTACATTCCCTGGAGAAAAATAAGATAGAATGAGAAAAAACTTTTTTGACTTCCTCATCTGTGAGATAATGAGGTAGAAACAAATTGTTCTGAGGGCCTTTCTAGCCTTTCCAATGTCCAAAGCTTAGAGTTGATGAATCCAAAGTTTAAAGGGTGAATGGGATGCAACATTAAGTGTTCTGATACATGGACTGGTGAACTGGCTGTAGATGACCTGTTGTGGCTAGTTTTTGGCTTTTTGTTAATAGGTTTCGGTTTATAGAGCAGTTTTAGTTCATTGCAAAATGGAGCTGAAAGCTCAGAGAGTTTTCATCTGTCCCCTCTCCCCACACGTGCACAGCCCCATATGGTCAACAGCTCCCACCAGAGTGGTGTGTTGGTTACAATCAATGAAGCTGCACGGACTGATCATCACTCAGATTCCACTGTTTACATTAGGGCTTGCCGCTGGTTGTTGCATCAACATTACTTTGCCAACAAAGGTCCATCTAGTCAAGGCTATGGTTTTTCCAGTAGTCATGTATGGATGTGAGAGTTGGACTATAAAGAAAACTGAGCGCCGAAGAATTGATGCTTCTGAACTGTAGTGTTGCAGAAGACTCTTGAGAGTCCCCTGGACTGCAAGGAGATCCAACCAGTCCATCCTAAAGGAGATCAGTCCTGAGTGTTCATTGAAAGGACTGATGTTGAAGCTGAAACTCCAATACTTTGGCCACCTGATGTGACGAGCTGACTCATTGGAAAAGACCCTGATGCTGTGAAAGATTGAAGGTGGGATGAGAAGGGGACGACAGAGGATGAGCTGGTTGGTTGGCATCACTGACTCAATGGACATGAGTTTGGGTAAACTCTGGGAGTTGGTGATGGGTAGGGAGGCCTGGCATGCTGCAGTCCATGGGGTCGCAAAGAGTCAGACATGACTGAGCGACTGAACTGAACTGAGTGATGTGTATCTACGTGTATTACAGTATTGTATAGTAGTTTCAATACCCTAAAAATCCCCTGTGGTCTCTTTTCATCTCTCTTTCCCCCAGCCCCTGGCAACAACTGATCTTTTTATCATTGCCATAGACTTTCCTTTTCCAGTGTATCATGTAGTTGAGCTCTGGCTGGTTTTGAGGAGGCTGATGTCACTGTTGAGAGTCATTCCTCAGGAGTCTTTCCCCACCATTCCCTGGCTTCCACTGGGATCACCTCTAGATTGGGATTTTAGAGTCAGAGGGATCGATAAAGGCCTCCCAAGCCAGGAATCCTCTCTGTGATGCCCTGGCTGAGGAATGTCACGTGAGCCTTTGTTGCGGTTGTCATTATGCAGCTGACAGAACAGAAGACTCAGAGGCCAAGGGTCTGGGTTCCAGTCCTGGCGCGACTTGGATTAGCTGAGTCACTTGCCCTTTCTGAGGCTGGCCCTTTGGTTTCTCTGTGGAGTGATGCTGAGTAGTGCCTGCTCCCACGTTATAGGGTTCGTGTGGGCTGGCCTTTGCTAACACCAAAAGAAGATGCATCAGGCAGTCAGTCTGGTCCTTGGTTGAGCACGTGAATTGTTAGAAAGTTGTTCCCTGCAGGGAATGGAGGTCTGCTGTCCTGAAACTTCTTCCCGTTGATGCCAATGCTGTCTTTTGGGGGCATAAAGCCAACCCCCTCTGGAGGTGGTGATGTATATACATAACCATTTGTGGTTGGCTGTCGTGCCTCCCCCCACCTCACTGCAGAAACTCTTTCCAAGAAAAATTCTTTGCTTCTTCTGTCCCTCATATCACATGGATTCTCCTCCTCCTCATCTAAATATAAGTGTATTTTAGTAGAGAGAAGTCAATTTAACAAAAAATAGGAAGACTTTTCTGTTTTCAACTCATTTTTCCTTTTTATTGAAATATAGTTACTTTACAGTATTGTGTTAGTTTCAGGTGTACAGCAAGGTGATTCATTTATACATATGTGTATTCCGATTATTTTCCATTATAGGTTATTGTAAGATATTGAGTATAGTGCCCTGTGCTACACAGTAGGTCCTTGTTGCTTGTCTCTTTTATGTATAGTAGTATGTATATGTTAACATCTATCATACTCCTAACTTATCCTTCCTCCCCTCCTTTTCCTCTTTGGTAACCATGAGTTTGTTTTCTTGATCTGAGTCTGTTTCTGTTTTGTGTATAGATTCATTCATTTGATTTTTTAGATTCCACGTGTAAGTGATATCATATAATGTTTGTCTTTGTCTGACTTCACCAAGTATAATATTCTCTAGGTCCGTGCACATTGCTGCACATATCAATATTTCCTTCTTCTTTATGGCTGAGTAATATCTCATTGTATATGTGATATCTGTATATCTGTATATACATATAGATGTATTTACATATGGTATATATCTCACATCGCTTTAATCCGTTCGTCTGTTGATGGCCCCTTGAGTTGTTTCCATCACATGGATTCTTTAGTTCTGTGAACACCCAATTCAGCATTTCAGATTATGGTATAAAGAAATGTTATGGGTTTAATTTTGTCCCCCCAGATTCATATATTGAGGCCCTGACCCCCAGGACCTCGGAATGTAACTGACTTTGGAGACAGAGCCTATAAGGAAGTAAGTTAAAATGAGGTTCTTAGGGTGGCCCCTAATCCAGTTGGACTGGTGTCCCTTAAGAAGAGGAAGTGTGGACACACACAGAGATGCCAGGGGTACCTGAGCACACAGGAAGGGCAGGTGAGCACACAGGAAGGACAGGTGAGGACACAGCAAGGGCAGGTGAGCACACAGAAGGGACAGGTGAGCACACAGGAGGGACAGGTGAGCACACAGGAGGGACGGTGAGCACACAGGAGGGACAGGTGAGCACACAGCAAGGGCAGGTGAGCACACAGAAGGGACAGGTGAGCACACAGGAAGGACAGGTGAGCACACAGGAGGGACAGGTGAGCACACAGCAAGGGCAGGTGAGCACACAGGAGGGACAGGTGAGCACACAGGAGGGACAGGTGAGCACACAGCAAGGGCAGGTGAGCACACAGAAGGGACAGGTGAGCACACAGCAAGGGCAGGTGAGCACACAGAAGGGACAGGTGAGCACACAGGAAGGACAGGTGAGCACACAGAAGGGACAGGTGAGCACACAGCAAGGGCAGGTGAGCACACAGAAGGGACAGGTGAGCACACAGCAAGGGCAGGTGAGCACACAGAAGGGACAGGTGAGCACACAGCAAGGGCAGGTGAGCACACAGCAAGGGCAGGTGAGCACACAGAAGGGACAGGTGAGCACACAGGAGGGACAGGTGAGCACACAGGAGGGACGGTGAGCACACAGGAGGGACAGGTGAGCACACAGCAAGGGCAGGTGAGCACACAGAAGGGACAGGTGAGCACACAGGAAGGACAGGTGAGCACACAGGAGGGATGGTGAGCACACAGGAGGGACAGGTGAGCACACAGCAAGGGCAGGTGAGCACACAGAAGGGACAGGTGAGCACACAGGAAGGACAGGTGAGCACACAGAAGGGACAGGTGAGCACACAGCAAGGGCAGGTGAGCACACAGAAGGGACAGGTGAGCACACAGCAAGGGCAGGTGAGCACACAGAAGGGACAGGTGAGCACACAGCAAGGGCAGGTGAGCACACAGCAAGGGCAGGTGAGCACACAGAAGGGACAGGTGAGCACACAGGAGGGACAGATGAGCACACAGGAGGGACGGTGAGCACACAGGAGGGACAGGTGAGCACACAGCAAGGGCAGGTGAGCACACAGAAGGGACAGGTGAGCACACAGCAAGGGCAGGTGAGCACACAGCAAGGGCAGGTGAGCACACAGAAGGGACAGGTGAGCACACAGGAGGGACAGATGAGCACACAGGAGGGATGGTGAGCACACAGGAGGGACAGGTGAGCACACAGCAAGGGCAGGTGAGCACACAGAAGGGACAGGTGAGCACACAGCAAGGGCAGGTGAGCACACAGAAGGGACAGGTGAGCACACAGGAGGGACAGGTGAGCACACAGGAAGGGCAGGTGAGCACAGAGGAGGGACAGGTGAGCACATAGGAAGGACAGGTGAGCACACAGAAGGGACAGGTGAGCACACAGGAAGGACAGGTGAGCACACAGCAAGGGCAGGTGAGCACACAGGAGGGACAGGTGAGCACACAGCAAGGGCAGGTGAGCACACAGGAAGGACAGGTGAGACTGGCTACCTTTGACAGATCATTTCCTTTGTGCTGGGCCTTTTTGCTGCTTTACACACTGCCTTAAGAAATCCTTACCAATAAGGACCTACTGATTATAACAGGGAACTCTCAATATTCTGTTTTTTCTTTTTGTTTGTTTTTGTCACGCTGCATGGTATACAAGATCCTAAGTTCCCCGACCAGGGAGTGAATCTGTGCCCCCTGAAGTGGAAGCATGGAGTCCCTACCACTGGACTACCAGGGAAGTCCCTCTATTCAATATTCTGTAAAAACCTAAATGAGAAAAGAATTTGAAAAATAGATACACGTGTCTGTATAACTGAATCACTTTGCTGTACACCCAAAACTAACCCAACATTCTAAATCAGCTACTGTTCAGTTGCACAGTCATGCCTGACTCTTTGGGACCCCATGAACTGCAGCACGTAAGGCCTCCCTGTCCATCACCAACTCCCAGACCTTACTCAAACTCATATTCATGGAGTCGGTGATGCCATCCAACCATCTCATCCTCTGCTGTCCCCTTCCTCTCCTGCCTTCAATCTTTCCCATATAAAATAAAAATTAAAACAAATAATAGCAATAAAGGAAAAGAAATCCTTGCAAGGTGGGTATTGCCCTCCCATTTGACAGATCAGAAAGTCCGGAAGCAGAGAGAGATGACATGAGCAAGGCCAGGCGATGTAGATTTCACGGATCCACGAATATCTATGGTCATCAGCCAATGACAACATCTGGGTGGTTACGGGGATGGAAATAGGCTGACTCCACCCCCCTCACCCCAATATTCTTCCTCTATCAAGTCCGCCACGTCCCCCAGCCCCCTCCTTGGAGAATCCAGGGTGCCTATGTGACTTGCTCCACCAAGCAGACTGTTTATTGTGGAATCACCAACCCCACTTTCGTTTTTTCTTCTCATTTAATGCAATCCAGTTGCTCAGAGCACTCTGTTAGAGGTGGTTTATTTGGGCCAGACCATTTAAGAATGGCAGAGATTTCCTGTGCAGAGGTTTTATGTAGGTGCTGTGTGTGTGCTCGCGGAGGCAGATGGACATTTAAGTGTGTGTGAGGCGAAGGACCGCAGACTCTGGAGCCTGGGGACCACGCGGTGCTGTAAGGCTAACCCCCACGCCAGCTGTGCAGCTCCTCCAGGCCTTCTGCGTTTCCCATTTACGGGGCCGTTTTACTGTTATGACACCTGTTTAAGTCTGGTGTTTCCATTACTCAGGGGCCTGGGAGGTGGTTGGAGCTGGTGGCCAGGCAGGGGCTCTCTGCAGCTCCTAAGCTCAGGCCGCTGCCCCTTCTCCCGCCACTTCTCATGGAAAATCCATTCTTGGTGTTTTGTTTCAGTGAGAAAAGCATAAAAATATTTTCAGAGACCCTCCTCCTCACCGCTCCCCTCCCCAACCTTTCAGCCTTTGACGAAGGGGACCAAATCCCTTTTGAAGCAAAGAAAGCACTAGTGAAAACATTGTCTTCACATTGGTTTTAGGACAAAAAAAAGGATGATTTTAAAAGCACATTACAAAACCAATACAATATTGTAAAGTAATTAGCCTCCAATTAAAATAAATAAATTTATATTAAAAAAATAAAAAATAAAGCACATTACGTGGACTTTGTCCGGTGAAATTCCATGACATTAGATTTGTCTGGAATGGCTTTCTGTGTCGTCTCTCTTAGAATTATCGTTATCATCGAGCCAGGAGAACTTTGCTGTACACTGGGTGTTGTCTGCTCCCTTGAACAGATAGGAAGCTGTTTAACAAGATTTGTGCATTTAAAAAGTAAAGTGCTATTTCCCAAAGTATAAAAATTGGAATGTAATGTGTATATCGAAAAGTGTACATCATGTTAAGTGTCTAGCTTGATGAGCTAAACAACACACCTGTGTACCCAGCATTCAGATCCAGAGTCAGAACGTGCTGAGACCCCAAAACCATCCCCAGGCCCCTTCCTGTCAGCACCCCTCTAACAGCGCCTCAGTCCTGGCTGTTTCTAACCTGTAGAACATAGTGAAGGATGCATGAAGAAGCCGTGTTCTTGCCCTGCCTCTGTTCACCCCCTCTTTCTTTCTTCCCTTTGGCTGCGCTGGGCCTTGGTTGCTGTGTGCAGGCCTCCTCTCGTTGTGGCGAGTGAGGGCTACGTTCCAGTTGTGGAATGTGGGCTCTGGAGCATGGGCTCAGCAGTTGTGGCATATGGGCTGTGTTGCTCAGCAACATATGCGATCTTCGTGGCCCGGGGATCGATCCCGTGTACCTTGCACTGGCAGGCAGAGAGAGTCTTAACCGCTGGACTACCATGTACGTCCTGCTCCCTTCTTCCTATACTGTCAGCTAGCTACTTTTCTTGGTTTCTTATGAGTCCTTGCAGATTTCTGTATTTATGTAAATAAAGGTGTGTATTCTAAATTTTGTACTCTTTCAAAAGACAGCACCCCATCCTGACTCTTCTTTTTGTTGCTCAGTCGCTCAGGCATGTCTGACTTTTTGTGACCCCATGGACTGCAGCATGCCAGGCTTCCCTGTCCTGCACTATCTCCCAGAGTTTGCTCAGACTCATGTCCGTTGAGTCCGTGATGCCATCCAACTGTCTCATCCTCTGCTGCCCAGCCTCCTCCTGTCTTGAGTCTTTCCCAGCATCAGGGTCTTTTCTAATGAGTCGGTTCTTTGCATCAGGTGGCCCAAGTATTGGAGCTTCAGCTTCTGCACCAGTCCTTCTAATGAATATTGAGGGCTGATTTCCTTTAGGATTGACTGGTTTGATCTCCTTGCTATCCAAGGGACTCTCAAGAGTCTTCTCCAACACCACAATTTGAAAGCCAGGGGCCTTAGCCTTTAATATAAGCTCAAAAAGCTTTATGCTGAGCTGGATTTCTCTCCTGCTCTCTTATTGCTGACTTTTATAGGCTCAAAGCAGGCATCACTATCTCTAGAAAGCCTTCTGGGACCTTCTCTGCTTGGATAATAATGCATCGTGTTCTGTTCATCTGTTTGTGTGTCTTTGTTGAGGCTATGGAGTTCTTGAGGGCGGGTCCAATGCAGACCTTGGTCATCCCTATTCCTAGCATGGGGGCTGGAACCTCGAAGTCTTCACGTTGGCCCTTTCTCGGGAAAACAATGAGTAATGATCTGACAGTCTCTCTGAATTTCTCAACAGACTGGTTCCAAATAGGAAAAGGAGTACGTCAAGGCTGTATATTGTCACCTGCTTATTTAACTTTTATGCAGAGTAATCATGAGAAACACTGGGGCTGGAAGAAGCACAAGCTGGAATCAAGATTCAGTTCAGTCGCAGTCATGTCGGACTCTTTGCAACCCCATGAATCGCAGCACGCCAGGCCTCCCTGTCCATCACCAACTCCTGGAGTTCACTCAGACTCACTTCCATCGAGTCAGTGATACCATCCAGCCATCTCATCCTCTGTCGGCCCCTTCTCCTCCTGCCCCCAATCCCTCCCAGCATCAGAGTCTTTTCCAATGAGTCAACTCGTCACATGAGGTGGCCAAAGTACTGGAGTTTCAGCTTTAGCATCATTCCTTCCAAAGGAATCCCAGGGCTGATCTCCTTCAGAATGGACTGGTTGGATCTCCTTGCAGTCCAAGGGACTCTCAAGAGTCTTCTCCAATACCACAGTTCAAAAGTATCAATTCTTTGGCGCTCAGCTTTTTTCACAGTCCAACTCTGACATCCATACATGACCACTGGAAAAACCATAGCCTTGACTAGATGGACCTTTGTTGGCAAAGTAATGTCTCTGCTTTTCAATATGCTATCTATGGATATGGAATCAAGATTTCCAGGAGAAATATCAATAACCTCAGATATGCAATTGACACCACCCTTATGGCAGAAAGTGAAGAGGAACTAAAAAGCCTCTTGATGAAAGTGAAAGAGGAGAGTGAAAAAGTTGTCTTAAAGCTCAACATTCAGAAAACGAAGATCGTGGCATTCCCATCACTTCATGGGAAATAGATGGGGAAACAGTGTTAGACTTTATTTTTTGGGGCTCCAAAATCACTGCAGATGGTGATTGCAGCCATGAAATTAAAAGACACTTACTCCTTGGAAGGAAAGTTATGACCAACCTAGATATCGTATTCAAAAGCAAGACATTACTTTAGTAGGCTATGGTTTTTCCAGTGGTCATATATGGATGTGAGAGTTGGACTGTGAAGAAAGCTGAGTGCCGAAGAATTGATGCTTTTGAACTGTGGTGTTGGAGAAGACTCTTGAGAGTCCCTTGGACTGCAAGGAGATCCAACCAGTCCATCCTAAAGGAGATCAGTCCTGGGTGTTCATTGGAAGAACTGAGGCTGAAGCTGAAACTCCAATACTTTGGCCACTTCATGCGAAGAGTTGATTCATTGGAAGAGACCCTGGGAGGGATTGGTGGCAGGAGAAGGGGACGACAGAGGATGAGATGGCTAGATGGCATCATCGACCTGACGGATATGAGTTTGAGGTTAAATAAGCAGGTGATGGACAGGGAGGCCTGGTGAGCTGCAATTCATGGGGTCCCAAAGAGTCGGACACAACTGAGCGACTGATCTGAACCGAGTGTCACACACTGGATTGTGCCAGGGCTGGACTTCAGATTCTCATGGCAGCTGAAAATCCTTCCCTGGGCACCTACCTGCCCATGAGAAGGTGCAGGGAGCATCTAAGCTCTAGTGAGATCAGGGTGATGGGAAGAAGGAAGAATCTGGGTGGAGAACCAGCCTGCGACTTCCCACCATCCCAAAGCTCCTATGGGATCTTGGAGACCTGGGTCTTCATTTTTTACATGATTTTGACCAAGCTGCCCTGCTTGTGGAATCTTAGTTCCCTGACCAAAGGTCAAATCCAAGCCTTCAGCAGTGAAAGCACAGAATCCTAACCACTGGACCACCAGAGAAACCCCTATTTTTATTTACTTTTAAATTAAAAAAAAAAACACCCCAAAAGGAACTTTTATTATCTTGGCTTGAGTTTTTAAAATGACTGCCTTATATGCATTAATCATCGGGACCCCTGATGATCGCGCACAGTGATCAAGTGATGACTGATGGTTGGGAGGCTATAAGAAATTGGTGGAAAAGAGAAACATTTCATCCTGAGGTCTTTATATTCTGACCGGTTCCTTGCAGGGTTCATTGAGTGAGGAAGGTGGAGTGTCCTGGGTACTTTGCACCCGGGCTGGGTGGGCATACGCGCTGTCAGTGGTTGTCCCTATGAACAGCCCTTCACGACTGTGCATCTTGCTAGGAGTCCAACTCCTTGAAAATTGGGACATGGAGAAAAATGGGCAAAAGGGGAAATGTAAAACAGAACATTGGAAAAGGGGAATTCTTGCTCTGGAAGTGCTTCCTACATTTTTTTTTTTCATTTTTAGAGTCTTTATTGAATTTTTTAATAATATTGCTTCTTTTTTAAAATATTTTATTGAGGGATAATTGCATTACAGAATTTTATTGTTTTCTGTCAAACCTCAACATGAATCAGCCATAGGTATACATATATTCCCTCCCTCTTGAACCTCCCTCTCATCTCCTCTCCATCCCACCCCTCTAGGTTGATACAGAGCCTATGTTTGAGTTTCCTGAGCCATACAGCAAATTCCCGTTGGCTATCTGTTTTACATATGGTAATGTAAGTTTCCATGTTACTCTTTCCATACATCTCACCCTCTCCTCCCCTCTACCCACATCCATAAGTCCCTTCGCTATGTCTGTTTCTCCATTGCTGCCCTGTAAATACATTTTTCAGAACCATTTTTCTAGATTCTTTATATATGCATTAGAATACGATATTTATCTTTCTTTTTCTGACTCACTTCAGTGTGTATAATAGGTTCCAGGTTCATCCACCTCATCAGAACTGACTCAAATGCACCCCGTTTTATGGCTGAGTAATATTCCGTTGTGTATGTGTACCACAACTTCTTTATCCACTCATCTGTCAATGGATATCTAGGTTGCTCCCATGTTCTAGCTATTGTAAAAAGTGCTGCAATGAACAGTGCGATATGTGTGTCTTTTTCAATTTTGGTTTCCTCAGGGTATATGCCTAGGAGTGGGATTGATGGGTCATATGGTGGTGGCTCAGAGGTTAAAACATCTGCCCCTGGAGAAGGAAATGGTAACCCACTCCAGTATTCTTGCCTAGAGAATCCCATGGATGCAGAAGCCTGGTAGGCTACAGTCCATGGGGTCGAAAAGAGTTGGACACGACTGAGCGACTTCACCATCACCACGATGGTGGTTTTATTCCTGGTTTTTTAAGGAATTTCCATACCGTCTTCCATAGTGGCTGTATCAATTTGCATTCCCATCAACAGTGCAAGACTGTTCTCTTTTTCTCCACACCCTCTCCAGCATTTATTGTCTGTAGACTTTTTGATAAGGGCCATTCTGAACAGTGTGAGATGATATCTCATTGTGGTTTTGATTTGCATTTCTCTGATAATGAGTGATGTTGAGCATCTTTGCATGTGTTTGTTAGCCATCTGTATGTCTTCTTTGGAGAAATGTCTGTTTAGGTCTTTTTCCCACTTTTTGATTTGTTTTTCTGTATGAGCTGCTTGAATATTTTGGAAATTAATCCTTTGTCAGTTGTTTCATTTGCTATTATTTTCTCCCATTCTTAGGGTTGTCTTTTCAGCTTGCTTATAGTGTCCTTTGCTGTGCAAAAGCTTTTAAGTTTAATCAGGTCCTGCTTGTTTACTTTTGTTTTTATTTCCGTTACTCTAGGAGGTGGGCCATAGAGGATCTTGCTTTGATTTATGTCATCGAGTGTTCTGTCTGTTTTCCTCTAAGAGTTTTATAGTGTCTGATCTTCCATTTAGGTCTTTAATCCATTTTGAGTTTATCTTTGTGTATGGTGTTAGGAAATGTTCTAATTTCACTCTTTTACATGTAGCTGTCCAGTTTTCCCAGCACCATTGATTGAAGAGGCTGTCTTTGTCCCATTGTATATTCTTGCCTCCTTGGTCAAAAATAAGGTACCTTATAGGTGCATGGGTTTATTTCTGGGCTGTCTATCTTGTTCCTCCTACACTTTTGTTGGGGGCATGCTGCACAGCCTGTGGAATCTTGATTCCCCCACCAACCAGGGATCAAACCCATGCCCCCTGCAGTGGCAGTGTGGTGGCCTAACCCCTGGACCACCAGCGAAGCCCTGCTCCCTGTGGATTGTTTGTGCAGTGTTCTACTGAAGAGCGGGACATGGGATGCTTGAAGGTTTGGCCACCCTGTGGTGCTGCCATGGGCGATAGTGGCAGCTTCGGTGAGCGGGGACCCAAGTCTGTCAGTGGGGGGCCAAGCTCATTCCTAGCCTCACGGGCCATCAAATAGGGTCCTCTTCCCATGAAGCTCCGTGAAGCTTGTAGTTCACTGTTGTTCAGTCGCTCAGTCGTGTCCGACTCTTTGCGACCCCATGATCTGCAACACGCCAGACTTCACTGTCTTTCACTATCTCCCAGAGTTTGCTCAAACTCATGTCCATTGAGTCAGTGATGCCATCCAACCATTTCATCCTCTGTTGCCCCCTTCTCCTCCTCTGTCATCCCCTTCTCCTCCTGCCCTCAATCTTTCCCAGCATCGGCGTCTTTTCCAAAGAGGCGACTCTATGCATCAGGTGGCCAGGTACTGGTGCTTCAGCTTCAGCATCAGTCCTTCCAATGAATATTCAGAGTTGACCTCCTTTTGGATTGACTGGTTTGATCTTGCAGTCCAAGGGACTCTCAGGACTTCTCCAGCACCACAGTTCAAAAGCATCAATTCTTTGGCACTCGTACCTTTCAGGAATTTTAAGGAATCAAAACTAATTTAAATATGCTTCAGTTTTAAGATGATATAAAAAAAAATTGGGTCAAGAAGAACTTCCTACATTAACTTAAAGGAAAAACTACCCTGAGAAAGTGTCATGCACTGCAGATACCCTGACAGTGATTGTTCTTTTAAGATTCTTTGGATCATGAAGACTCAGTGATGGGCAGACAGAAATTAAGATTATTGAGTGCTGATTTTGGATACTTTGTTTTGTCCTGGAATTTAGAACAGAGCTGGTTATTAACACAGGGGGCTCAGTTTCCTGTATTTAAAGATGCTTGCTCTCTCGATGTAGGATTTAACGACTTTTTAATAAGGCCTGGAGATCCACAAAGAAAAAAACCTACTGGCCTGCCTGTTGTGCTTAGAAGTTAATAGTGAGCTTGTTCATGTTTTGTTTCAGCCCCTACTGTGATTTCTGTACCTAGGAGTACTCAATAAATACCCTGTGTTTTCTGTTCTATTGAGGGGTGTTAGGTTTGTGGATATGAAATCCAGGACCCTGGAGAGGTTCTCCTGATTCTGGGTGGCTATTTCTGATAGAACAAAGGGTGTGTCTGCCCTTGAATGGGGGCTGTGTGAAAGAAAAGTTCTGCATATCATGTGATTAGGCATTTGAGAGATCAGGAATCCTTTATACTTCAGAAATTTTTTTATCTAAACCTCATTCCCAACTGAGCACACATAGAGCATCTATGGCTGGACAGCCCACTCTGGTGGCCACTAGCCACTGGGGCTACTGCTCTTGCAATATGGGTAGTCTGATGGTGACTGCAGCCATGAAATTAAAAGACGCTTACTCCTTGGAAGGAAAGTTATGACCAACCTAGATAGCATATTCAAAAGCAGAGACATTACTTTGCCAACAAAGGTCCGTCTAGTCAAGGCTATGGTTTTTCCAGTGGTCATGTATGGATGTGAGAGTTGGACTGTGAAGAAAGCTGAGCACGAAAGAACTGATGCTTTTGAACTGTGGTGTTGGAGAAGACTCTTGAGAGTCCCTTGGACTGCAAGGAGATCAGTCCTGGGTGTTCTTTGGAAGGACTGATGCTAAAGCTCAAACTCCAATACTTTGGCCACCTCATGTGAAGAGTTGACTCATTGGAAAAGACTCTGATGCTGGGAGGGATTGGGGGCAGGAGGAGAAGGGGACGACAGAGGATGAGATGGCTGGATGGCATCACTGACTCGATGGACATGAGTTTGGGTAAACTCTGGGAGCTGGTGATGGACAGGGAGGCCTGGTGTGCTGCGATTCATGGGGTCACAAAGAGTCGGACACGACTGAGTGATTGAACTGAACTGATGTCTCCCAAGAAGACAGACAGATGGCCAACAGGTACATGAAAAAGATGCTCAATATCACTAATTTTTAGAGAAATGCAGATCAAAACTACAGTGAGGTACCGCCTCACACTGGTGAGAACAGTGTGATGACTGGTCAGAACAATCATCAAAAAATCTACAAATAACAAATACTGGAAAGTGTGTGGAGAAAAGGGAACCTTCCTACACTGTTGGTGGGAATATAAATTGGTACAGCCACTGTGAAAACAGTATGAAGTTTCCTCAAAAAACTGGAGTTGCCATATGATCTAGCCGTCCCACCCCTGGACATATACCCAGACAAAACTAATTCTAAAAAGATACATGCACCCTTATGTTCACAGAAGCACTATTTACAATAGCCAAGACATGGAAAAAAACTAAATGTCCATCAAGAGATGAATGGATAAAGAGAGGTGGTATACATATTCAATGGAATACTACTCAGCCATCAAAAGGAATGAAATAATGCCATTTGCAGCAACATGGATGGGCCTAGAGCTTATCATATATTTAACCTTTACACTTTTTAAAAATGTAGCTACTAGAAAATTTACAATCATGTGTTTTATTGAGGAGCCCTGGTGGAGGGAATGGGTCCTTTATCTTCCCAGGACCACCTGCTGGAATAGGTGGTGGTGGTGGTGGTTTAGTTGCTAAGTCGTGTCTGACTCTTGAGACCCCATGGACCTGCCAGGTTCCTCTGTCCACAGGATTTTCCAGGCAAGAATACCGGAGTGGGTTGCCATTTCCTTCTCCAGGGGATCTCCCTGACCCAGGGATCAAACCCAGGTTTTCTGCATTGCAGGCAGATTCTTTACTGACTGAGTTACCAGGGAAGCCCAGAGTAAGTGGAGTCTCTCTTATTTAAGGAATCTCTTAGTTCTGATGGGCTGTCTGAAGTGTGTTTTGAAGCCAGGGTGTGGGGAAAATGACAGTTTGAAGGGAGAGTGACTTACAAACAGTGCATTTTCATAACCAGCTCCCTGGAAGGACAGAGGAATTTTCTCTGCAGTAGAATTAGTTAAGGCAAATAAAGATGATCAGGTAGACACGCTACCAGCACCTATTATGAATAATAATAGCTCTGCACATTTAATTGCCTGATTTCCTTCTAAAAGCTTAAGAGTAAAGAAGAGTAGTCACAGGAACTCTAAAATAGTTTCAGAAAAACTAATCAAGAGCCTGGAAGCAGTAGAAAAGGAGGGGTGGTACAGCATGGGGAGATGAGATCTCATGCGTGGCTTTGTCGTATCCGTAATGGTCCGTCAGCATCAGGCTGTTTTTGCGGGGGCCTCCTGGATTGTGCCTGGTGGTAGCTGGTCCAGAGAGATGTTTCTCTCATCTCCGCTCCTGCTCCATCGCCAGAATAATTTGTTCGTCCTTGCATCATTAAATCGCATGTAGAAAATGAACTTCATGCCTATTTACATGGCTTGCTGTTGGTTTCATGTTTGTTTCCCTTGCTGCCCGTTGCTGATTTGTTTGCTCTGATGGATGCCAAAATCCTTGCAAGGAGAGACCTCGTTTTACATGTTTAAATCCTGTGTTGTTGAACAGAAAATACATATTCAGTTTGTTAATGGCTATAGTTAGTGGTTCATTAAAAAAAAAAAAGCAGATCATTCATTTGGCTTCTCATCTGTGTTTCCCCTTCTTGCCCTGCTCTCTCCATTTCTTTCACCCTTTCTCTCCTTGCTTTTTTTTTCTTCTAAGGTATAGGTCACATGGAGAAGTCCTAAAAAAATGTGTGTTCAGATGGCCTCTCTGCACCTTTTTAAAAAAAAACAGGACAATAAAGCCTTGCCTTCACTGAGTGTCACTTTATTTATTTTTTATTTGACTACCTCTGCCCTTCCTTCTGCATAGCCTCCTGGTGCTAAGGCACCCCCAGGGCTGGAAGGCACTCACGTGGTACCCAGTGGCTGGCTCACAGCACAGACTCGCCTTGGACAAGGGCCAGACCCAGGCTTGGAGCTGGGCAAGCAGTAATGCACCAGGGAGCGGACTGGAAGGAGGCCCGGGGTGGAGTCCCCACGGGCTCAATGGAGGCCTGGTTTTACTTAAGATATTCCAAACAGTGAAGGGGGAGTAAACAGTCTGCTAATTAAATCTGGAGGTGGCAGCAAACCTGGAGGTGTTGCAAAGCCCTCCGCACACAAAGGACGTTGGGAAAACACACGGAGCCGTGGAAAGGGGAGGCCAGGCTTGGGGAGATGAGATTCTGCCTGGAAAAGTACAAGCCGCCATCTGGAGAGAAATTAGCCATTGGAAGTGCGCTCTGTGGGGCGTAAGTCAGTGGCGCTGTAATTGACTCGGAGCCAGAACTGTGAAGTTCTGTTTCTTGTTCTTGATAGTCAGTAGTAATCGTTTATTTTTTTAACCCCTGAATTTATGACTCAGGGGTCAGGCCAGTCCTGCTCTGTTTATAAGGCTCAGCGTCAAAGGTAAACTGATAAGAAGGGTATTCCTCCAAAATCATTTGCCCATCTGCTTCCATTTTATTTCGCCCTGGACCCCGAGGGTGGCCAGGGGTCCAAGATCTTGGAGGCTGGGTCTGGGAACTGGACTGTGGCTGACCAGCTGGTGAGGGCAGCTGCCTGCTCAATGTGGATCAAGATGTGCCCTGCTTCTGGGTGTGTGTCCGCCAGGAGGGATCCTGCAATCGGTCTCTGGGGTACCCGACGGTTAATAGGTTTATGGTTCTCCAGCCTTCATGGCCCTGCTGCTTCCTAGGAGCCCCTTAATCATACACAGATGCTTTAGTGCTTTGAGCCGGCTTCCATTTGCCAGTTTGAAAACCTGCACTCATTTTTTAAAAATTGTGGGATCTTAGTTTTCCGACCAGGGATTGAACCCAAGCCCCCTGCAGTGGAAGCACAGATTATATTAACTGCCAGGAAAGCCCCCCAAAACTACACTCTTATGGTGGAAAACAGGATTGCCTCGAGGGTAAAGAGCAGCGATCTGGGAAGTGAGATGTCTGTTCACGTCTCTGTGCGATTTTGGCCAAGTTGTTTCATTTCTCAGCCTCAGATTCCTTATCTGTAAAATGGCCCCAGAAGGTTAAAGAGATGTAGACGGAGACCTTTGCTTGGGAGTGGACTTCAGCTGCGAAAGTCTTTAGTGTCCCTGAACTAAGTATAGATCATTTTCAGAACCTCTTCACTAGGAGTTCAGAGGAGACCCTAGCAGCTGAGGGTGCCCCGGGAGATGGCACTGACCCTAGACAAGAACTGGGAGAGAAATGGTGACATCAGGCCCAGTGGGGCTGACACAGGACTTGTGCAGTCGCTGCGTCGTGTCTGAAATCTTTGTGACCCCATGGACTGCAGCACACCAGGCCTCCCTGTCCTTCACCATCTCCCAGAGTTTGCTCAAACTCAAGTCCATTGAGTTGAGGATGCCATCCACCCGTCTCCTCCTCTGTCGCCCCCTTCTCCTCTTGCCCTCAGTCTTTCCCAGCATGACACAGGACGGAGGTTCACATTTGAGTTTTCTGATATGGTTGCTTCATTGCCAAATTATCTTGCCTTCCGACATGCTAGAGTAAATAAACGTTTGTTGGGGGTTTACGAAGGCAATGACAGGTCCTTACTTAAGCAAAGATGCTGACCAGTAAATGATGACGGGGGTGTGTGAAACTGCCGGGCTGCAGAGGGTCAAATCTGCCCTCTGAGAGCATCTTGCCCTGGCTCTCGTGGGTGCTCCCTGGAGAAGGAAGGGGCTTGAAAGAGGCTTTCCATGGAATTGCAGGAGGAAATGTTGGAGGCTACAGGCGTAGAGTTTATAAACACGTCCGCAGAGCGGTTTTGCAATGCTTGTTACTCTGTCCTTTTGAAGAGGAACTATTCCGGGGAGAGGAGCATTGTTGGATGGGTGACCTAATTTGTTTCCTCTGTTTCCTCTGGCCTGAACTGGGCAGGTGGCCCTGACCCACAAGGTCTTAGACCGGCTGAAAGGAAATCCATTTGCTGATAGAGAAGATACACTGTGAGATAAAGAAGGGAATGTTTTGCTGACAGCTTCCTCCTCTGCCTGACAATGGCTATAGTCAAAGTACTAATGAACTGCTGACTGAACCACACTCCTTCAGTTTCTGAAATCTTACCCTTGGAACTCCGGCTAGCCCATAATCGTTTTCTAATTGTTTTATGTGCATTTGTTTTCTCTCCCTAATTCTAATCCTGAGGACCCTTCGAGAACAGAGTTCAAGACTATTTTCCACCATGATTGGACTCAATAAATACCTGGCTGAAGAGTTAAAGAGGGGTTTAGTTTTCATAGTTTATGTTTTTCCTGTTTCCCAAAATGACATGATAAATATAACTTTTTCTGTGTGTGTGTGTGTGTGTGTGTGTGTATATAGTTGTGGGGCTTATGGGGTTCTAGTTCCCTGACCAAAGATGGAACCAATGCTCCCTGAAGTGGAAGTGTGGAATCTTTAACCACTGGACCACCAGGAAATTCCCAGAATATTACTGACATTTTATCTGAAGAAATATCTTAACTAAAAGTTGATATACAGAATTGTATACCAACTTTTTTTATTGAATACCAATACATTGGTATTCCTGCCAACTCTGGAGAAAATATCTTTATTGATCATTGCCCACTCCACCTCCCCCTTCAGTCCCTACTGTCCCTAGTTACCTATTTCTGTGAATGAATGACTGTTGGTGTCTAAATACTGAGGCCTCATCCACCCGTTTTTGTGCTCAGTTCAGTCGCTCAGCCGTTTCGACTCTGCGACCCCATGGACTGCAGCACGCCAGGGTTTCTTGTCCATCACCAACTCCCGGAGTCCACCCAAACTCATGTCATGAGTCGGTGATGCCATCCAACCATCTGATCCTCTGTCGTCTCCTTTTCCTTCCGCCTTCAGTCTTGCCCAGCGTCAGGTTCTTTTGCAGTGACTCAGTTCTTCACCACCAGGTGGCCAAAGTATTGGAGTTGCAGCTTCAGCCTCAGTCCTTCCAATGAATATTCAGGACTGATTTCCTTTAGGATGGACTGGTTTGATCTCCTTGTAGTCCAAGGGACTCTCAAGAATCTTCTCCAACACCACAGTTCAAAAGCATCAATTCTTTGGCTCTCAGCTTTCTTTATAGTCCAACTCTCAGGAAAAACCATAGCTTTGACTAGATAGACCTTTGTTGGCACAGCAATGTCTCTGCTTTTCAATATGCTGTCTAGGTTGCTCATAACTTTCCTTCCAAGGAGCAAGCGTCTTTTAATTTCATGGCTGCAGTCACCATCTGCAGTGATTTTGGAGTCCCCCTCCAAAAAAACGTCTGTCACTGTTTCCACTGTTTCCTCATCTATTTGCCATGAAGTGATGCGACCAGATGCCATGATCTTAGTTTTTTGAATGTGGAGTTTTAAGCCAGATTTTTCACTCTCTTTTTTTCACTTTCATCAAGAGGCTCTTCAGTTCCTCTTTACTTTCTGCCATAAGGGTGATGTCATCTGTGTATCTGAGGTTATTAATATTTTTCCTGGCAATCTTGATTCCAGCTTGTGCTTCATCTAGCCCAGCATTTCGTATGATGTACTCTGCATATAAGTTAAATAAGCAGGGTGACAATATAAAGCCTTGACGTACTCCTTTCCAGATTTGGAACCAGTCTGTTGTTCATGTCTGGTTCTAACTGTTGCTTCCTGACCTGCATAGAGATTTCTCAGGAGGCAGGTCAGGTGGTTTGGTATTCCAATGTCTTGAAGAATTTTCCACAGTTTTTTGTGATCCACACAGTCAAGGGCTTTGGCATAGTCAATAAAGCAGAAATAGATGTTTTTCTGAAACTCTCTTCCTTTTTCAGTGATTCAGCAGATGTTGGCAATTTGATCTCTGGTTCCTCTGCCTTTTCTAAGTCCGGCTTGAACATCTGGAAGTTCACGGTTCATGTACTGTTGAAGCCTGGCTTGGAGAATTTTGAGCATTACTTTACTGGTGTGTGAGATGAGTGCAATTGTGTGGTAGTTTGAGTATTCTTTGGCATTGCCTTTCTTTGGGATTGGAATGAAAACTGACCTTTTCTAGTTCTGTGGCCACTGCTGAGTTTTCCAAATTTGCTGGCATTCACAGCATCATCTTTGAGGATTTGAAATAGCTCAATTGGAATTCCATCACCTCCACTAGCTTTGTTCATAGTGATGCTTCCTAAGGCCCACTTGACTTCACATTCCAGGATGTCTGGCTCTAGGTGAGTGATCATACCATCGTGGTTATTGGGGTCATGAAGCAATAGACACCTGGAGTAACAGGCAAATTTGGCCTTGGAGTACAAAATGAAGCAGGGCAAAGCCTTACAGAGTTTTGCCAAGAGAATGCACTGGTCATAGCAAACACCCTCTTCCAACAACACAGGAGAAGATTCTACACATGGACATTACCAGATGGTCAATACTGCAATCAGATTGATTATATTCTTTGCAGCCAAAGATGGTGAAGCTCTATACAATCAGCAAAAACAAGACCAGGAGCTGACTGTGGCTCAGATCATGAACTCCTTATTGCCAAATTCAGACTTAAATTGAAGAAAGTAGGGAAAACCACTCGAGCTTTCAGGTATGACCTAAATCAAATCCTTTAGGATTATACAGTGGAAGTGACAAATAGAGTCAAGGGATTAGATCTGCTAGACAGAATGCCTGAAGAACTATGGACAGAGGTTCCTGACATTGTACAGGAGGCAGTGATCAAGACCATCCCCAAGGAAAAGAAATGCGAAAAGGTTGTCTGAGGAAACCTTACAAATAGCTGAGAAAAGAAGAGAAGCTAAAGGCAAAGGAGAAAAGGAATGGGGTACCCGTTTGAACGCAGAGTTCCTTGTGTGCTGGGAAGCTTAGTCATCCCTGTTTGGGGCTCCCCATCTCTGCTAGATTAGTCTTGCTGTGTGTCTATCAACCACAGTCCCCCTGGCTGTTGAAGGAACAGAGAGGAGCTTCCACTCTGTTTGTGTAGGCAATGGAGACATTTCCTTGGGGGAGAATTTCTTTCTGAAGGATTGTGATGGGTTTGGTCAGAGACTTGGGCAATGGGAGAGTGTGGACCACCAGGAGCTTAAGAGGGTGGAGACTGGGAGATGTGAGACAGGGGAGATTTCAGTTTGGGATTGGGCTTGGTGACCTCTGAGATCATTTTGGTATCCTCAGGTTTTGTGATAAGTGGCAGGGTGGGGATAGGTCACTGACAGTGATTTCCGTCTGGGAGTGTCTGCACTTGCCTGGAAGTCAATGACTAACGTTTGGGCGAGTCAGCTCTGAGATCCATCAGGGTAAAGGGGGAAATGGCAGAAATGCCGGCTCTTTGCTTAGGAGATCTGCATGCTCTTTGTTTTTATTTTTTAATTTAATTTTTAACTTTTATATTGGAGCATAGTCCATGAAGTGTTAGTTTCAGGTGTACAACAAAATGATTCAGTTATACATATATCTATTCTTTTTCAAATTTCTTTCCCATTTAGGTTACTGCAGAGTACTGAGCGGAGTTCCCTGTGTTATACAGTAGGTCTTTGTTGGTTATCTCTTTCAGATATAGCAGTGTGTACACTCCGTGCTGTTGAATGTTTTATTCCTCTTGTCTTGCTCTTAGTAGTTTCTCAGTAACTGTTTTTTATTTAAATAATAAGCTGTAGCTTTAAATTGCCTCTGCCAGGAGTCATTAAGACCCTTTAGTTTTAAAACTTTCCACTAGAGATTGTAAATATGGCATAAGTTTCCTGCCAATGTTGAGAGGCAGGTAACTTTCCGAAAGAGGCTTATAATTTAGGTTATACCCACCCTCCCTTTACGAAAACTTGGCTTTCTAGAAAATGCCTCTGTCAGCACGAGAGCATTCCAATGGGTGTAAGAGGAGTCTCAGTTGAAAGTGAGGCCAGGGACACCAGACTTCTGGGTTAACAAGGGCAGGAGGTATGAGGAATTTGGGGGGTGGGTGTGTATTGCTGGGGGGAGCTTGTAGCTTGAGCTTCTTCCAGGGTGACTCCATCTGAGCTGGAGTGTGTCAAATGGATTCTCTGCACTGGAAGCCTGCTTCTCAGGTGTCTCCTCCTGAACGGGTGGCCTGGACATCTTTGGAAATTCTTAAAGGCTTGACGGAAGGTCAAGATCAAGAAATGCGGAGACCACGAAGCTTTTGCGATCCCCACAGAGATGCTGTGAAGGTAAAGCACATGATGAGCTCTGTGACCCCCAGACTCACCGGAAGGATTCCCTCCTATGGCCTTGAGGTCTGAGAAGCGTCTTCGGATTGTCTGAGAAGCGTCTTCGGATTGTCTGAGAAGGAAGGGCAGTCATGGGCCCTCCCTGGAGGACTTCCTCACCAGGTGGTCTAGTGAGCAGTTCTGTCTCCATTCCCGTTGACTTAACAGGCTCAGAAGGTCTTTACTTTGCTAAATGAACTCGGCTCTTAGAGTCCCCGACCACAGACAAAATAGTTAACCGTCGGCTGATCTGGAAGGTTCTAGAAGTTTCTGCGATACCCTGTGCATTCAGCAGAGTCAGTGAAACGGCTGATTGGGCTTTTGAGCTCATTTGGTTGTGCTGCGTGCTCTGCTCTGCCACCACAGGCTTCCCATTCTTCCTCCTTCAGCCTGTTGCTGCGAGAACACGGATCTGGTCCTGTTTGGTAACTCACCTGCCTGGGCCGGTGGTGTCACGTGGGCGTCACCTCTGCCAGCTGGGCCTAAAAGCTCAGCTTGGTGGTCAGGGCCCAGGTGATGAGGTCAGGCAGACCAGGTTCAGAGTTACCAGATGGTGAGGTCAGGCCAACCAGGATCACTTGGGTGAGCTGTTTACCATCCCACCCCTCAGATTCTGTCTTCATCAGGAAGATGGGTGGTGATGAGTCCCTGGTGTTGGAAGTCGGGATTAAGAGCACAGCTCTGGGACCAAGCTGCCTGGGTTTGAATTCGCCCTATGACTGCGAGCTGTGTGATTTGGGGCAGGTCACTTGACTCTGCCTCAGTTGGCTCATCTGTAAAATAGGATTGTTGGGGGGAGTAAGTGACTCCTCCCAGATATGGACCTTAAGTGGTGTGTAAGTTTTTTGCTCTAATGAATTACCTAAAGGGGCACTCCAGGATCAAATGGAGTATAAAACACTTGGGCAGAGTGTGGGCTCAATGCATTTTAGACTGCTTATTAATCTTGGCAGAGAATGAACTCCGATTATATTTCATGATTTCACACTGGATTATCCATTTTCCTATTGGAAAGCTCTCAGGATCAAACCCATCACCAGCAAAAGGAGAGAAATCTTGGCGCTCATTGCCATGTAGCAAGAGAAGAGCACTGGGCTGTGGAAGTAAACAGAATCGACTTTTGAGTCCTGGTTCTGGCATTGACTTGCCATGGCATTGACTTTGACCCTGAGTCTTAGGTTTCTTCATCTGAGCAATGGGAATCAGGATGCCAGGATAGGAAGCTGGGTATGTATTACTGTCTCTGATTTATTGGTGAACAGAGACATTCAGAGATTTGCCCACAGTCACACAGTTAGTCTAGAAGCTCTTTGGACTGTGTCCAGGGTTGTCCCAGAGTCCTTCATGCCCTTGCTCTGAAATAATGGTCTTTCCCCCTCATTTTCAAAGGAGTCTTAGCTGGGTGGTTCATGTGACTTGTCCTTAGTTGAAAAGAAATGCATTGTGTTCCTGTAAATGTCTCTTAATTGCACTATTTGGAACTTTTTCTGCAAAAGTTAATGAACTATTCAGTTCATTAAGCTATACTTAGTGAAAATTGCAACTACGAAAGTTTTGGGTGCCCTTTTTTATGTCTTGGTGCTGTAGTCCTGTTGTTTGATTACATTTGTAGAAAGAAAATAAATATAACACGTTTTATTTGATTTAGTTCCCTTGGTTGGTGCTTTTGGTAGGGTGAGAAAAGTTGAAAAGGGAACCCTTACTTTGCAGAGGAGTTACTGCTGTTCGGAAACATGATGTTGGCTGCCAGGACAATGCTGTATAAACCCTGAATGGTGATGGTCTACTGAGAATGATCAGTTCAGTTCAGTTCAGTCGCTCAGTCGTGTCCGACTCTTTGCGACCCCATGAATCGCAGCACGCCAGGCCTCCCTGTCCATCACCAACTCCCGGAGTTCACTCAGACTCACGTCCATCGAGTCAGTGATGCCATCCAGCCATCTCATCCTCTGTCGTCCCCTTCTCCTCCTGCCCCCAATCCCTCCCAGCATCAGAGTCTTTCCCAATGAGTCACCTCTTCACATGAGGTGGCCAAAGTACTGGAGGTTCAGCTTTAGCATCATTCCTTCCAAAGAAATCCCAGGGCTGATCTCCTTCAGAATGGACTGGTTGCATCTCCTTGCAGTGCAAGGGACTCTCAAGAGTCTTCTCCAACACCACAGTTCAAAAGCATCAATTCTTTGGCGCTCAGCCTTCTTCACAGTCCAACTCTCACATCCATACATGACCACTGGAAAAACCATAGCCTTGACTAGATGAACCTTTGTTGGCAAAGTAATGTCTCTGCTTTTGAATATGCTATCTAGGAATGATCAAGTATGTGCTGAAATTTTAAAATTTGTTTTACAGATGGAGGGGGAATTACAGCAATTGTGAAACTGATTAATTTCTTAACAATTAGAGTTAAATGAGTAATTTCTTAACAATTAGAGTTCTTACTCATCTTTACTTCTTAGAGGCTCAGTTGCCCTGTGTGTTTCGCATCATGCTTTGGGATGTGCAAACCGAGGCTCAGAGAGGGCAAGTAATTTGCCCAAGGTCACACAAAACTGAGTACTGGAGCCTTCTGTTTTCTGGAATTCCAGAATACGAACTTTAAGAAAAACTCTAGAAACTTTTTTTTTGTGTGTGGGGGTGGGGGAAGGGGCTAATTTAGACTAAGACTTCCAGCTTGGTATTTTGCCAGCTTTCTCTTATTTCTGGTTATCTGACCATAAAATAGAAAGCCAGCCTCATTAATAATTTTAGGGCGAGGGTTTCTTTTTCAGAGATGGTGGCAGAATTGAGGTAATTAGGAGTCAATCTAGCAGTCTATTCCTTCCTAAGAAGTTCAGGAATAAGCAGGCATGAAGCCCTTTGAGGTGTACATTTGTGTAGTTTGGGAAGGAGAGGAAGCAGGCACGCATCGTTTATTAAGCACCTGCTCTGTGGCGGGCTGTGTTCTCTCTCTCATGCTGTGTATAAACCCCTGGTATTAGTAAGGTGTGGGTCCTTTCCAGGATTTATTGTCTCGTTATGAAGCAGGTGTTCCTTCACCCATGCAAAAGGCAGCAGGAGCCTGGGGACTTTTTAATTGGTCCAGTGCAGGTAGTTGGTGGGTGAAGCAGGTCTTGAATTCATCTTCTGGTTCCAAGACCAGAGTTCTCTCTCCTGCCCCACAGCTTATGTTACATAATGTTTCTTTATGTCCCTGCAATATAAATCTCTAGTTGGACGGCTGGGAAGTGCTTTTGGCTGGCTTTGTCGCTTCAGCTCTCTGAAGGGAACGGCTTTCACAAACACGGATAGGGATTTGGATTTTCATGTTGTGATCATTCATATTCCAGAAGTGGGAAAGGTCATTCCCACGGGAATTCCTCGAAACTCTGGAAGCGGTGGGTCCGAAATGAGTTGGCTTGCCCTAGGATGGTCACATTTTTTTCTTTTTTTGATATTTAATACCACACATACCTTTTACTCTTGCTTGGAAAATCCCATGGATGGAAGAGCCTGTTAGGCTGCAGTCCATGGGGTCGCAAAGAGTCGGACACGACTGAGTGACTTCACTTTCACTTTTTGCTTTCACTCATTGGAGAAGGGAATGGCAACCCACTCCAGTGTTCTTGCCTGGAGAATCCCAGGGACGGGGGAGCCTGGTGGGCTGCCATCTATGGGGTCGCACAGAGTCAGACACGACTGAAGCAACTTTGCAGCGGCAGCAGCATACCTTTTTTTAAAGAAAAATTTCATGAATGAAAAGGTCGAAGTCAAAAGAAATGCAAAATAAAACCTCACCCACAAACTCATCATTCTTTGTTTTGTTTTTGTCAAAGTATATTTGATTTCCAATGTTTCAGGTATACAGCAAAGTGATACAGTTATGTATTAAAGTCATTCTTTTTTTGACTTGATTTTTAAAAAAATAATTGTTTTTTTTTACTTATTTTTCTTTTGGCTGGGCTGCATCTTTGTAGCTGCACGCAGGGGCTGTTCTTTGCTGTGGCCCTTGGGCCTCTCATTGCAGCGGCTTCTCTCGTGGCGCACACGCTCTGGAGTGTGCAGGCTTCAGTAGCTGTGGTCCATAGCATGTGGGATCGTCCCAGACCAGGGTTTGAACCTGTGCCTCCTGCATTGGCAGGCAGATTCTTACCCACTGGACCACCAGAGAAGTCCAAACTCATTATTCTTAAACAGCTCTCGCTAGTGTTTCTTTCTTCTTTTATTTGGTGTTGTATGATATAACATTTACCGTGTTAACTATTTTTAACCTTTTCCATTCACACTGTCGTGCACCCACCACCACCGTCCATCTCTAAAACTTTTTCATCTTCCCAAACTGAAACTCCATACCCCTTAAACCATAGCTCCCCATTTCTCCCTCCCCCTAGTCCCTGGCAACTACCATTTTATTTTCTGTGTCTACAAGCTTGACTGTTCTAGATGCTTCACGTGAGTGGAATTGGATAGCGTGTGTCTTTCTGTGGCTGGCTTTCACTTAGCATGATGACATCTGTGTTGTAGCGTGTCGTCATTTCCTTCCTTCAGGGCTGAATAATATTCCACTGTATGTACACGTCACATTTTCTTTATCTATTCATCTGATGATAGTTTGTTTTCATATTTTGACTCCTGTGCATGCATAATACTGGTACAAACATTATGTACACATATCTTTCTGAGTCCCTACTTTCAGTCCTTTTGAGTAGATAGATACTCAGAACTGAATTGCTGGATCATTCATGATAATTCTCTGTTTAATTTTTTGAGGAACTCCACATTGTTTTCCACGGCGGCTGCGTTAATTTACATTCCCATCAGCAGCGCACAAGGCGTCTGACTTCTGAAGTGATAGCTCATTGTAATTTTGATGTGCATTTCCCCAACAATTAGTGATGTTGAGCATATGTTCATGTGTTGTTACTGTTTACAATATTATTATTATTTGACAATATTATTGTTAGTGTTTATCCTTCCGAGTGTTTACCTTGGCATTTGTTTCTCTTTTTTTTTCCAGAATGTAATCATAGTCTATGCAAAACTATGTTTGAAATACTCTGTATTTTCCACCAAGTGCCATCATCAATAGGTCTAGACTTGCAGCAAAAGTGCACGCCCACCCAGTTAGTGCTGTATTTCGTGATGATTTTCACCACCCCAAACTCTTCTCCTTAGGAAAGCCAAGATGACTGGGATGTCAGCAGCTATCTGTCAGTAGGACCACGGGGCCCTGCACGTGGTAAATGCTCTTCTGGATTCGAAGTAAAGGCTCTGAGGTTTATTTTGCAGTGGAAGGGGTCTTAGGACAAGTTTTAATTTTTCCTTCAATCCAGAGGCCTGGAAGGTTTGGGGACAGCCTGTCTGTGACGTGTATGACCTCATAACTCAGACCCTTCAATGAACGGGTTAATTGCATGGCCTTGATTTCTAAATAGACAATAGTGTTTGTGGGGTGAGCACACCCTTCTCTCCTGTGGGTCTAAACTTCCTTTTGTCTTTTCTTTGAATCTTTAGAGCATTTTTTATAGAGACAATGTTCTGGGGTTGACTTTCCCAGGGCATTCCTAAGGGCCAGGGAACCCATGTGTCAATTCACGTGTAAGGCATGCTGGGAAGATCAGATCAGACTGATGGAGTCTGCAGCTGGCCCTGCTCCATCCCTGTGACTGTTCCACACCACCACACCCAGGTTTCCTCATCCATAACATGGGGATAATATCTGCCAGTATGCACTGTTGTGGGGGAAAAGGAGTGAACTGATTAATCAGTGGATTAGTTTCCTAAGCCACAAATTTGGTGGTTTAAAACAGCACCAATCTCCCTCCCAGTTCTGGGAGCCAGAAATCCAAAATCAGGCTCACTGGGTAAAAATCAAGATTGTAGCCCCGGGCACACTTTCTCTAAGACTCTAGGGGAGAGCCTGTACCCCACTTCTCCCAGCTTCGGGTGACTGCCCGAATTCCTTGGCTTGTGGCCGCATCACTCCTATCTTTGCTTCTGTGCATGCTCTCCTCTTGTAGCTATGAATCTCCCTATGAATCTCTGTTTTGTTAGGATAACCATGACTGCATTTTGGTTAAGACCCTCAACTATATCTCTTGACACGTAAGGTAATGTTCACAGATTTTGGGGATTAGAGGTTGGGACTGTCTGAGGGGACATTTTTTAGCCTTCCACAATCAGCAAAAATAGTAACGATATTCTCCATCAGTGATTTTGTGTGATTGGGACTGTCTTCAAGTTTCTTACATGGATCATCTGAGATCACAGGGTGGGTCAGGGAACAGTTGTGGCCTTAACCCCCACCCTGTGACTATTTCAGCCTCTGGCGTAGTGCCTGGCAGAAGACAGGAGCTCAGTACCTGATAGCTTACTGTATTTCCAATAATTTTCTGCTACACTATGCTGTCTCTCATTCAGTTTTATTCTAATAACCTTTCTTTTTTTTTTTCTTTTTTAATAATTAATTAGTTTGTGGCTGGCCTGGGTCTTCATGCTGCCCAGGCCTTTTCTCTGGTTGTGGCGAGCGGGGGCTACTCTGGTTGCGGTGTGCGGCCTTCCATCGCAGTGGCTCCTCTTGTTGCGGAGCACAGGCTTCAGGGCATGCGCACTTCAGTAGTTACAGCACGTGCGCTCAGCAGTCGCGGCTCCCAGGCTCTAGGGCACAGGCCCAGTAGTTGGGGGGCACGTGGGCTTAGTTGCTCCACGGTTTGTGGGATCTTCCTGGATCAGGGATTGAACCCGTGCCTCCTGCATTGGCAGGCAGATTCTTTACCACTGAGCCACCAGGGAAGCCCTGTTCATCTTTCCTCCTTCTTCTTTTTCAATCATGGAGGACTTAAGTTGTGTCGGCACCAATAGCGTGTTGAGTTTTGCAGGGTTGAGCTTGGGATCCATAGCTCTGATGAGACAAGAGGACACGATGTCAAATATGGGTTAATCACACCTGGGTATTAGTAGTTCCCTTCCTTTGGCACCCACGGGGATGGTTCAGTGGAGCCAGTGAAGACCTCTTGTGGGACACAAACCCGTGTCTTTCCCAACATTCCTGAATATGTTTACACCTGCTCAGTGAATCTTACCTTGGATCGTGGCCATGATTGGGAGCTCGATGTTCATTTTTCTTAAATCACTTGTTTCATGGAGATGTTACCCAATTCCAGTTTTACTCTGTAGGAATGCGTGTTGCTAGCATTATGTGCCTGAATGTATGTAGTGGCGGAGGTTTGATAGCCTGTAAAGTTGCTGATTTCACACTGTCTGTTCTGGTTTTAGAAGCGGTTCCTTAGGTTAATTCAACAAGTAGGTGTTTATTGCATGCCAGGCTCTGGGGGGCTTGCCAGATGGAACTCCTAAGCTAAGTGCATAGAGGTGGAATAAAGCACTGATCGTAATCTACAGCAATGGAAGCCAAGGTTGGGCATCAGAGCCTGATTTAACAAGAGACCTTGTTAAAGCACAGATTGCTGGCTCAGAAATAGAGATTCTGATTTAGCAGATCTGGGGTGGAGGGCAAGAATTTTGATATTGATGCTGCTGATCCAGGGACCACACTTTGAGAACCACTGTGCATGGGAGTCGTGGATGACAGACTGTCTAGCCCAGCTTGGAGGTCAGAAGGGCTTCCCAGAGGTGGAAGGGCTTCAGCTGGCCTTCGAAGGATGGGTTGGATTTTCCTAGATGGAGAAAAGAAGAGGGGGTATTCCAGGGAAGCGCGGTGTGTGTGGCAGGCTAGGGAATGGAATGCCAGGTCATGATTTTGGAGGGGTGGCCCGTAGGTGAAGCGTGAAGAAAGATGCATTGGGGACAGGCTTCTCTCTCTCCCTCTCTTTTTTGAATCCAAACAGCACGTCCTGAGGCTGACAACCGGCCACAGCGACTGAGCGTCCCCCGCTGACAGGGCTGAGACCCGGCGGCCCCTGGAGGGGGCGGCCTTGGTGGGGAGACAGCCGCTGCCCCAGGGCCAGGCCGGCCCCTCTGGGCTTCCAGGGAAACTCCCTCGGTTTTCAAAGACATCAAACCACCCTCCCCCATCCCATGGGGCCTCCTGTCAGAGCCGGACCAGGGAAGGCTATTTTCTATTCTGGTGGACTGTTGTAATTTAAATGTTTGTTTTAATAAAAATTCTAAACTGTAAAAAAAAAAAAAAAAAAAAAAAAAAGAAAGATGCAAAGGCTGAAAACAAATTCCTGTGCCCTTGGAGCCAGCGTAGACCCCTTGAAGGGGCTTTTTTTTTTTGTTCAAGGGCATAGGGATCTTACATTTCTGTAAAAGTGCAGTCACGTCTGCAGAAAGCTATGTGCCTGTTGGCGAACCTGACGAGGTCCTTCCGTCCACTTCCGTGTCAGTATCTTGAAATGGGTTTGGGGGCTCTGCAGGTACACGTGTGATATGAATAATGAGGGTTGGAAGCAAGAAATAATGTGGCTGTATCTCACTTTCCATCTCTCCCGACCTGGGACACAAGCTTTCCACTTGAACAAAATCAGCTTTGTTCTGTGATTCTCCACCCCACCCCATCCCCTTGCCAGCTTCAGGCCCCAGGAGGCCTGTTTCTTTCAGAGAGGGCAACTTAGCCACAGGGGTGGGGACCACACTGAGACCTACAGGCAAGGGCTCTGCATTTCACATCCTGGAGGATTCCAGGACTCTGGTTGCATCAAGATTCAATCTTTTACTTTCTTTCTACCTTGTAACACTTTCAGCCTCTGCATTCCTGACCCTGTGTATTGGTAGCTCACCTTTAGAACCCCAGAAGCAAGAACCTGGAATTTGCAAATTTTCTTGTTCAACCAGTTTGGTTGGATAATTGCCTCCTCGGTTGAAAGCAGTTTTTACTTTCTTGAGACCTGGGTTTGTATTATGTTTGGGGGCAAACATCTTTGATTCTACAGTGGTGGGAGGGTCGGTTTTTCATTTCTGCTCTCTGATTATGAGGTGGAAGGAATTGGGGGATGGGGTGGAAGAAAGGGGCTGTCAGAGAAGCTTTTGAGATACAAGGGGATTCACATTCTCCCCCCCACATACACCCCCCACCCCGCCCTCAAGTAATGTCCCTCTGTTGCAGTCCTTTGGGGGAGTGTGCTGGAACATTGTTTTTACAAACAGATCTGGTTTGATGTAAAGATAGCACCGGACAGGCATGATCCCTGTATAAGAGACAGACTCCTTTAAAACAAATTCAGAATTTAACTTTTCCAAGAAAGGTGTGTCCGGGTTTCTAAGGAGCTTATTTTGACAGTCTGATTCCACTGTTAAAAAACATGGAAGGAATGACTAGTACTGAGAGGGTGACAGTTTGTGGGTCACCTGCCCTCTTGGTGGCTGAGCTGTAGTGATTCAGAGTTTGCATGGTGGTGATGGATGTTAACGAGACTTATTGTGGGGATCATTTGCAATATACACATACACGGAATTAAAGATATACACCTGAAACTAATATAATAATGTTGTATTCAATTATATCTCAATTGTTGTTGTTCGCTGTTCAGTTGCTGAGTCGTGTCTGACTCTTTGTGATCCCGTGGACTGCAGCATGCCAGGCTTCCCTGTCCTTCACTATCTTCTGGAGTTTGCCCAAACTCATGTCTGTTGAGTTGGTGACCATGTGAAATCGCTCTGCTGCTACTGCTGCTAAGGCACTACAGTCGTGTCCGACTCTGTGTGCCGTCGTGTTCAACTCTTTGCGATCCCATGAGCCTACCAGGCTCCTCTGTCTATGGGATTTTACAGGCAAGAATACTGGAGTGGGTTGCCATTTCCTTTTCCAGGGGATCTTCGTGACCCAGGGATCGAACTTGGGTCTCCTGCATTGCAGGCAGACGCTTTACCATCTGAGCCATCAGGGAAGCCTAAGTTGGTGATGCCATCTTCAAATAAAAATGAGTAAAGCAAGTTAGCCTTTTGCAAGATGGTAGCATTGAAACTCAAAAAGCAATCTGCTTAATGATGAACATGGGCAACTGAAGTGGTGAGAAAACTGATGAGGAGAGCAGTTTGAACTGCATGGTCTAGTGGGGAGGAGTGAGGACATCAGTTGCCTGGGTTTGAATTCCAGCTCTAAGACCCTGAGAAGTCACGTGTCCAAAGTTAAGTGACATCTCAGGCCTTAGTTTCCTCATCTGTAAAATGGGTATAATACACATCCATCTCACAGGATAGTCATAGAGATTAAATGAGTTATTTGTGAAGAGCTTAAAATGGTGTCTGGTGCCTGGTACATGTGTATGTATGCTGCTGCTGCCGCCTAGCTCCTGAAGTTGTGTCCGACTCTGTGCGACCCTATGGGCTGCAGCCTGCCAGGCTCCTCTGTCCATGGGATTCTTTAGGCAAGCGTGCTAGAGTGGGTTGCATGCCCTCTTCCAGGGGATCTTCCCGACCCAGGGATCGAACCCGGGTTTCCTGCATTGCAGGTGGATTCTTTCCTGCTGAGCCACCAGGGAAGCCCACGTGTATGTATGGAACATATATATGGTACATGTGTATAAATGTTTATTACAATAAATCGCTCTCTAGGACATAAGAATAATGTTGAAAAAAGTTAATGATAAACTTTTCTGACTTTTTAGCACAGAGCTTGTAGCCCACTCGAAACTCTGCTTTAATGTCCAGTTTTTTATGTAGTTTGTTCTAGAACATTCATGTTTTCTCTGTGATTATCTTAGACTTTGGAAAAGCAAAGAAGGCACTGGGAGGTTTCCTCAGAATTTAGTCACTGACGTTAAATAGTGTGGGAAAAGAAAGCGCTGGAAGACTCTTGCAGAGGGTTGTTGCTATGGTTTCCCAACGGTGGGTTATAGAGTATTTGTTGGTTTATTTAAGACAGTTGTGATAACATTAAAGAACTGAAGTAGAATAAAAAATTTCAGTGCAGCCCACCTGATACAGTCGGTGTTGTGTGAGACATTTTTTGTGTTGTGTACCTGGGTGGGCTGGGTTTACCATTAGACCCTAACTCACGGTCCTTCTTCGTCTCCCCCTGCCAGCACGCTGTCTCATGTCTATATCTGCCAGTCGGTTTGCACTGCCCATCAGTTTTGCATGGATTCTCAAATGAGATTTTCTTAAAAATATTTTCTCCTTGTCCTAGCAACCAGATGTTAAGTTTAGGGTTTTAATACTTTCGAAATTTTTCTTTTCTTTAGTGTTAAATTTTTCCATTTCGCTCTTCTCTTCCTGGAACTTTGGTGAATTTTGATGTTGCATGTGATCAGTCCAGAGTCCGGGAGGCCTGATCCAAGAGTTTTAGGACGGTCACACACAACTGAGAGACGTTTTGGTGACTTAACTATTTGTGAGGATCAATCAAACCTTTTTACAGCTTTGAGTCTGTACCAGGCATATTATACTTTATAAATATTGACTGATTTGATTTTCATAATAGTACAAACTAGCTGATATCATCACCATCATCGCCTTTCTACAGATGAGGAAAACTGAGGCCCCAAGGGTATGACTTGGCCAAGGTTGAGTCCTGGTAGGTGACAGGGCAGGGATCTAAGTTCAAGTATTCTGGCTATAGAGACAGTGCTGACAGTCACTCTGCTGAATTCTAAATCAGTTTTTGAATTTTATTTGAAGCTAACTTGTGCAAGGAGATCCAACTAGTCAATCCTAAAGGAAATCAGTCCTGAATATTCATTGGAAGGACTGATGCTGAAGCTGAAACTCCAATACTTTGGCCACCTGATGCAAAGAACCGACTTGTTGGAAAAGACAATGATGCTGGGAAAGATTGAAGGCAGGAGGAGAAGGGGACGCCAGAGGATGAGATGGTTGGATGGCATCACCGACTCCATGGACATGAGTTTGAGTAGGTTCCGGAAGTCGGTGATGGACAGGGAAGCCTGGTGTGCTGCAGTCCGTGGGGTCGCAAAGAGTTGGACGTGACTGACTGAACTGAACTGAATGTGTGCGTGTGTGCTAAGTTGCTTCATTGTGTTCGACTCAGTGTGACCCCATGGACTGTAGCCCACCAGGCCCCTCTGTCCATGGGATTCTCCAGGCAGAAATACTGGAGTGGCTTGCATTTCCTCCTCCAGGGGATCTTCTCCACCTAGGGATTGAACCCATGTCTCTTATGTCTCATGCATTAGCAGGTGGGTTCTTTACCATGAGCGCCACCAGGAAAGCCCTTAAAGCTAATAGTTTGTTTGAACTGAAGTTTAGTTGATTTTTCGGAGAAGGCAATGGCAACCCACTCCAGTACTCTTGCCTGGAAAATCCCATGGACAGAGGAGCCTGGTGGGCTGCAGCCCATGGGGTCACTAAGAGTCGGACACGACTGAGCGACTTCACTTTCACTCACTTTAGTTGATTTAGAGAGTTAATAATTTCAATTGAGGCTTTCTCGTTATTGCTAAGTGGCTTCAGAGGTCTAAACCTTCAGGGCCAGCTGGGGCTCCTATGCTTTTAGTTCCTATGATTGCCCTAACAAAGTACCACAGACTGGGTGACTTCAAAGAACTCAGATTTAGGGGATGTCCCTGGCTGTCTGGTGGTTAAGAATCCACCTGCCAATGCAGGAGACACAGGTTTGATCCCTGGTCGAGGCACTAAGATCCCACATGCCACATCCCACATGCAACTAAGCCTGTTAGCAGCAACTACTGAAGCCTGAGTCCCGTAGAACCGATGCTCCGCGGCTAGAGACGCCACCGCAACGAGAGGCCCGCACACCGCAACCAGAGAAAGCGTGAGCCAGCAACAAAGAGCCCAGGCACTGCCACTACGACCCGGTGCAGCCAAAAACAAATAAATTAATAATTAAAAAAAAATAGAGAAAAATTCTGTGCTTTAAAAAAAACTTCATGAACCACCCCCTGCGCCCCCCCCCCCCCCAAAGCCCTGAGATTTATTTTCCCACTGTTCTGGAGGCTACAGGTTCAAAGTCAAGGTGTTGGCAGGGCTTTGCTCCTGCTGAAGGGTCTAGGTAATCTCTTCCTTGCTCCTAGATGCAAAGTTGCCGACAGTCCTTGGTGTCCCTTGGCTTGTTGGTCCGTCACTCCAAACTTCGCCTCTGTTGGAAGGACCCAGTCACTCTGGATTAGGAACCCACTCTCCTCCAGTATGTCCTCATTTTAGCTCACTACCACTGCAGAGACCCAGCTGTAAAATGTAAATGATTTACAGATAAGGTCACTGTTACAGGCTGGATTGGGGGTGTGTGTCCCCCATCTTTGGGTTTCCCTGGTAGCTCAGCTGGTAAAGCATCTGCCTGCAGTGTAGGCCCTCCATCTTTAAGGGCTGAAGCCTTACCACGCAGTAATACAGAATGTGAGTGTACTTGGAGACGGGGCCTTTAAAGAGGTGTCTGTTCTCAGTCCCTCAGTCATGTCTGACTCTTTGCGACCCCATGGACTGTAGCTCACCAGCCTCCTCTATCCACGAGATTCTCCAGGCAAGAACACTGGAGCGGGTTGCCAGTTTCTCATCCAGGGGATCTTCCCGACCTAGGGATCGAACCTGAGTTCGAGGTAATGAAGTTAAAATGAGGCCCTTAGGTGGGCCCTAATTCAGTCCGACTGGCGTCCTTCTGAGAAAAGGCGATTTGGACACACTTACATGAGAGATGCACGGACACGGGAAGACACGGTGAGAAGGTGGCCATCGACAAGCCGTGGGGAAACTAGCCCTGCCGACATCTGGATCTCAGACCTCCAGCCTCCAGAACTGTGAGAAAATAAATTTATGCCATTTAAGCCCCATAGCCTATGGTTCTTTATTATGACAGCCCTAGAGGACAGATGGTAAAGCATCTGCCTGCAACACAGGATACCTGGGTTCAATCCCTGGGTCGGGAAGATCCCCTGGAGAAGGAAATGGCAACCCACTCCAGTATTCTTGCCTGGAGAATCCCATGGATGGAGGAGCCTGGTAGGCTACAGTACATGGGATCACAAAGAGTTGGACACGACTGAGCGACTTCACTTCACTTCAGAGGACAGATAGTCATATTCACAGGCATGAGGCTTAAGACTTCAGAATACTTTTGGGAGACACAGTTGAACCCACAATGCCAGGGTTAGTCACTCAGTCATGTCTGACTCTTTGTGACTCCATGGACTGTAGCCCTCCAGGCTCCTCTGTCCATGGGATTCTCCAGGCAAGAAGACTGGAGTAGGTAGCCATTCCCTTCTCCAGGAGATCTTCCTGACCCAGGGATTGAACCCAGGCCTCATGCATTGCAGGGAGACTCTTTACCTTAGGATGCTGGTTCTGGTCTTGGATTATATGGAAAGGCAGCTTTTGGCTTCTTTCCAGCTCAGCACTGATATATCTGCCTGAAAGAAATAAACAGCCTCTTGTGCCGGGGAGGGCCCTGGAGGCATAACGCAGAAGCTGTCTGACTCATCCTCCAAGTTTGCGGGCTTTAGAGGCACCTGGTAACTTGCTGGTGGCAGGAGCTGTCAGCCTAGGTTTCCTGGGAGAGGGACACACATGGCTGCCTTCACTGATTTCTAAGAGCCTCCAACTTTATCCCTTCTAAAGATGCTCTGCCTCAGACGCCACAGACAAAGCTCTGGGCGTGGATCTGGCACGCCCTCCCGGCCCCGCCCCTCCTCGGCGTCCCTCCCCTTGTCTTCGCCCCTCCCCTCCCCTCTGCTCCCCTCCTCCCGGCTCTCTGGAGTCTCAGACCCTCCGGGGATGGGAGAGGCGCTCAGCTCCCCTGGGAAAGGGGATGAGGCATCGCTCTGAGACGCCTGGTTATTTTTTTTTGCTTCCTTCCTGGGTGTGGGCGTTTGTGTTGACAGCGGCGGAGGAGGCGCGGTGACGGGCGCTTGGAACACTTGGGTGCTGGTGGAGCGGGTGGGAGGTGGTGCCCGTGCCTGGCAGGTGACTTGGCGCTCACGTGGCCCTGAGGGTCCAGCAGGACGGTGGCAGAACCGGAAGTGCTCCTCCGGGCTGGGGATCCCATAGCGTCCTCCGTGTTGCACGAAGGGGCGCTGCCTGCTGCTCTTCCGTGGCTCTCCAAGTGGGAGACTCTGCGGGCACCCCTGTCTTTGCAGGCAAGCCTTCGTGGCGGTCCTGAGAGTCGGGCCAAAAAGAAAGCTGAGCGCCAAAGAATTGATGCTTTTGAACTGTGGTGTTGGAGAAGACTCTTGAGAATCCCTTGGACTGCAAGGAGATCCAACCAGTCCATCCTAAAGGAAATCAGTCCTGATTATTCATAGGAGACTGATGCTGAAGCTGAAACTCCAATACTTTGGCCATCTGATGTGAAGAACTGACTCATTGGAGAAGACCCTGATGCTGGGAAAGATTGAAGGTGGGAGGAGACGGGGCTGACAGACGATGAGATGGTTGGATGGCATCACCAACTCGATGGACATGAGTTTGAGTAAGCTCCTGGAGTTGGTGATGGACGGGGAGGCCTGGTGTGCTGCAGTCCATGGGGTCTCAAAGAGTCAGACAGGACTGAGCGACTGAACTGCACCTGGAAACTGTAGTGGGGAGTGCGCTCCATCCCCGAGATCTCCATCAAATATCCCCCAAGTGTATTCAGACATAAAGCTTGGGAAGATCGGAGCACTGTCTGGAACACCAGGTGGGGCTCAGCTCAGCGCCTGACTCCACTAGAAATATGTGTGTTCTTGATGTTGGAGGGAAAGGGGAGTGATCAAACTCACCCTGTTTGCTAACCCTTCTTCCGCATGTCATACCTCACATGCCAGGAATGTCTCTGTTTCCCCTGGTATTTAGACTCTGGAATTGCCCCTGGTGAAGTGGTTGGAAGAGGCCCCGCCCCCCGCGCTAGGGTATTGAAACATAGGCACCTACTTATCCATCAGATTTGGAAACTGAGATTAAGGTAAGCAGGCCTGGATCATAACTGGGTACTTGGATAGGAATTTCAAGATGAAAGTCTACCTCTGTTTTTCTTTCTCTCCCCTCCACATCCCAAGAAAAGACACACAATAATTCCAGTCTGGGGCTTTTTCCACATTCTACCCTGTATTAGTTTCCAGGGGCTGCGGTAAGAAGCTGTCTTGAACTGGGTGGCTTAAAACAGTGTACAGATTTATTCTCACAGTTCAGAAGGCTAAGAATTCTGAGATCAAGGTGTTGGCAGAATTATGCTCCCTCTGGAGGCCCTGGGAAAGAATCCACCCTAGCTTCTTCCTAGTTTTGGGTTTAGTTCAGTTCAGTTGCTCAGTCATGTCCGACTCATTATGACCCCATGGACTACAGCACGCCAGGCCTCCCTGTCCATCACCAACTCCGGGAGCTTACTCAAACTCATTTCCGTCGAGTCGGTGATGCTGTCCAGCCATCTCATCCTCTGTTGTCCCCTCTTCCTTCCGCCTTCAATCTTTCCCAGCATCAGCGTGTTTTCCAACAAGTCAGTTCTTCACATCAGGTGGCCAAAGTATTGGAGTTTCAGCTTCAGCATCAGTCCTTCCAATGAAAATTCAGGACTGATTTCCTTTAGGATGAACTGGTTGGATCTCCTTGCAGTCCAAGGGACTCTCAAGAGTCTTCTCCAACACCACAGTTCAAAAGCATAGTTCTTCGGTGCTCAGCTTTCTTTATAGTCCAACTCTCATATCCATACATGACTACTGGGAAAACCATAGCCTTGACTATATGGACCTTTGTCAGCAACGTAATGTCTCTGCTTTTCAATACGCTGTCTAGGTTGGTCATAACTTTTCTTCCAAGGAGCAAGTGTCTTTTAATTTCATGGCTGCAATCACTATCTACAGTGATTTTGGAGCCCCAAAAAATAAAGTCTGAGACTGTTTCCACTGTTTCCCATTCTATTTCCCATGAAGTGATGGGACCAGATGCCATGATCTTAGTTTTCTGAACGTTGAGTTTTAATCCAATTTTTCCACTCTTCTCTTTCACTTTCATCAAGAGGCTCTTTAGTTCTTCTTTGCTTTCTGCCGTAAGTGTGGTGTCATCTGCATATCTGAGGTTATTGATATTACTCCCGGCAATCTTGATTCCAGCTTGTGCTTCATCCAACCCGGCATTTCTCATGATGTACTCTGCATGTAAGTTAAATAAGCAGCGTGACAATATACAGCCCTGACGTACTCCTTTTCTGATTTGCAACCAGTCTGTTGTTCCAGGTCCAGTTCTAACTGTTGCTTCTTGACCTGCATACAGGTTTCTCAGGAGGCAGATCAGGCGGTCTGGTATTTCCATCTCTTTAAGAATTTTGCATAGTTTGCAGATTGATGTCATCATTTGCAAAGACCCTATTTCCTAGGTCATGTTTTCCTAGATCATATTCCTAGGTACCAGGGTTAGGACTTAAGCATATATTGGGGGGACACAACTGGACCCACCACACCCCCGCCACCACTTCCATTGCATTGCCGTCCTGAAATGCCTTCCTATTTGATTGATGTTAGGGGCACGACTGCCTGCATCGATTTTATTATTATCTGTTTCTTCCCTCTTCGTCTGACCTAATTCTTTCTTTTTTTTAATTTGGCCATACCTTGTGGCATGTGGGATCTTAGGTCCTCAACCAAGGATTGAACCCGGACCTCTGCTGTGGAAGCATGGAGTCTTAACCGTTGGGCTGCCACGGGAGTCCCCCATGTCATTGTTTTGATCGTGTCTCTCCCCCTACTCCCTTGCCCTACTCTTCCCTGCTAAATGTCTCTTGTCGTTATTCTTTGCTTTGTTGAGCCTCTAATGATAGCACACTTCTGTCTGGACGTTTCAGTTTTGTGCCTTTCTGGAGGACATACACATTCTCCAAAGATCCTGCGTGGTATTCACCTCGGGAGAAATACAGATATTTGTCCGAGATCTGATTCCTGTCTGTTCCACTAGACTGGAAAGCCTATCAAGACAAGGGACCATGACTTTAGTTCATGAATGATTGTAACCTTTGTACCGAGATCAGTCCCTGGTTCAGCAAGATCCCACATGCCTCAGAGCAGCTAAGCCATGTGCCACAACTACTGAGCCCATGCTCTAGGGCCCTCGAGCTGAGACTCCTGAGCCCAGATGCCGCAGCTGCTGGAGGCCCCGTGCCTAGAGCCCCTGGTCCACAGCAAGAAAAGCCACTGCAGTGAGAATCCAGTGCGCGGCCACAGAGCGGAGCCCCTGCTCCCCGCAACCAGAGAAACGCCTGCACAGCTACGGAGACCCAGCACAGCCCCCCTCCAAAAAACCCAGTAAGTAAAAAATGAAATAAAACAGTGGTAAAGGTGATACATGTCTTAGTGTTTGCTTATTTTTGGCTGCTCTGGGTCTTTGTTGCTGCGTGCGAGCTTTCTCCAGTTGCGGTGAGCAGGGGCAACTTTTCATTGTGGTTTGTGGGCTTCTCATTGTGGTGGCTTCTCTTGTGAAGCGCAGGCTGCGGGGCCTCAGTGGCTGGGCTTGTGGGCTCTCGAGCACAGGCTTAGTAATTGTGGCGCACAGCCTTAGTTGCCCCCAAGGCACGTGGGATCTTCCCCGGCCAGGGATCGAACCTGTGTCCCCTGCATTGGCAGGTAGATTTTTAGCCACTGGACCCCCAGGACAGTCCTGATACATTTAATGTTCTGTGTAGAACATTAAACCTCAACACTGCACATGTGCAAAATGTTATGGAAGGATGCAAAAAAAAAACCAACCCAATTCATACCACATTTCTGTGCATGGATTGTGTGTGTGAAAGAGTGAGTGGGTTTGGAGAATGTTCCAGAGGAAAGGCAGGGAGAGATGAATGGGGAAGCAGCCAGAGGGGCTGGCAAATGCCCGTTGAGAGGAAAAGTTGGACTGGGGGGAAAGCGTCTGGGTAGTTATCAATGCTTGTGGTTGTAATCAGAGCTCTGTCTCCAGCCAGCTGTGGGATTTTGAGCAAATCAATCGTTTCCCATTGTGGGCATCTGCTTTGAAAGGGAGCTGGCAGAGTAACCTCTGCACATCTTTCCAGCTCAGAAAACTTCAGAGTTTTGAAGCATCTAACAGGGTATCACTGAGTCACTCATTTTTTTTTTTCCCCCTTCTTTCACAATTCTCTGCAATGTCTACACTCTGTGCGGGCTCTTCTGATCCTACTGGCTTCAGGCAGCGCGTTTGAAGGCATCACCTTTTGGTCAAGAAGCTCCAGTTTTTTTTAATGTCATCAGTTCATTTGGTTAAGAACACATTTAATTTTTTCTGAGTTTTTCTTCACTCCAATCCAGTTTTCATGTTTCCTAGTTTTAAAATTTTCCGTCACAGATGTAGAAAACAAACTTCTGGTTACCAGGGGGAAGACCTCTGAGAGGAGAGATAAATTGGAAGTTTGGGATTGACGTGTACACACTACTATATATAAAAAAGATAACTAATTAGGACCCTGGTGGCTCAGCAGTAAAGAATCCACCTGCAATGCAGGAGACCCACGTTCTATCTCTGGGTTGGGAAGATCCCCTGGAGATGGGAATGGCAACCCATTCTAGTATTCTTGCCTGGAGAATTCTGTGGACAGAGGAGCCTTGTGGGCTACAGCCCGTGGTGTTGCAGAGTCATACACAACTGAGTGACTAAGTCTTTTGCTTTCATTTAGCACAAGAAACTCTACTCAATACTCTCTTATGACCTATATGGAAAAGAATCTAAAAAAGAGGGGATATATGTATATGTCTAACATTCACTTTGCTGTACATGTGAAACTAACACAACATTGTAATCAACTATACTCCAAGATAAATTTTTAAAAATGAATAAATCAACCGTCATCCTAAAAAAATTTCCTTGGCCTTTGTTTGTAGTTCTTGGTCTTCTTGGATTCTAATAACTTATGCTGATAATAGTAACCCCTGTATATAGCTACGCTTTTTGCATGCATTCAGTCATTGGAACCTTATGTCAGCACCGTGACGTGGATTCATGGTTTCTGTTCTGTGGATAACGGGAAGCGAGAGGTGAAGGAGCTTGTCTGGGCTCGCGCTCGCCCCGCGGGGCAGTGGCTGCGCTGTGACTGCGCCTGGCTTGTTCTGAGCTGTGTGCACGCCATACCCTCTGTGCTAGGCTAGTGCAGCTCTTCTGTGTCCCAGGTCCCTGGATGGCAGGGCCATTATCTTTGTGTTTTTGGTCCTTCTGAGGACTCTAGTACAGGCCTGTCAGAGACCAATAGAAGTTTTTAGAAGGTACTTTCTAGTTTCTTTGAGAGGAATCATTCCTGGGAATTCCTTGGCAGGCCAGTGGTTAGTCAGCGGGACAGCAGCACTTTCATTACTTGGGGCCTGAATTTTGATCCCTGGTCAGGGAACTAGGGTTAGGGTCGAGGCACTTAGGATCCTATAAGCTTTACAGCTCCACGAAAAAAAAAAGAAAGAGGAATCATTTCTGTCTCACTGTGTCAGGGAAGGAATAGCTCTTGTGCTGAGCAGAACGCAGTAGTCAGGTTCTTAGCTTCTGGGGAGAAGAGTTAGCTTCCTCAAAAATTTCCTTTATAAACTCAAGAGGGGCTATTAGTGAGTGTGGTATCCTGTGAAAAATGCAGCCTAATTTAACATCTGAAAGGATGATTCAAGATCCGAGCATAGAAAAGCCACGCTGGGTTCCTGCATTTCCCCTCTGCTCCACAACTCATCAGCAGCCCCCGTTTGCATCCAGGGACCCTTCCATGGAGAACTAGCCTTAGGGCCGCTGCTTTGAGCTAACTAGGCTTCCCTGATAGCTCAGTTGGCAAAGAATCCGCCTGCAATGCAGGATACCCCTGTTCGATTCCTGGGTCAGGAAGATCCGCTGAAGAAGGGATAGGTTACCCAGTCCAGTATTCTTGGGCTTCCCTGGTGGCTCAGCTGGTAAAGAATCTGCCTGCAGTGTGGGAGACCTGGGTTCGATCTTGGGTTGGGAAGGTCCCCTGGAGAAGGGAAAGGCTACCCACTCCAGTATTCTGGCCTGGAGAATTCCATAGACTATATAGTCCATGGGGTCTCTAAGAGTCTGACATGTCTGAGTGACTTTCACTTTGAGCTAACTAGGAAGTAGGGCATTTCCCAACTCTGGAAGTTTTCATGTTACTGTGTTCTCAAATCTAATCTCTCTTCTCTTCCTCTGGAGAGAGGTTTAGATCCTAGCCACCTATCAGTTCAGTTCAGTTGCTCAGTTGTGTCCGTCTCTTTGAGACCCCATGGACTGCAGTATGCCAGGCTTCCCTGTCTGTCACCAACTCCCAGAGCTTGCTCAAACTCATGTCCATAGAGTCAGTGATGCCATCCAACCATCTCATCCTCTGTCATCCCCTTCTCGTCCCTCCTTCAATCTTTCCCAGCATCAGAGTCTTTTTGAATGAGTCAGTTCTTTGAATCAGGTGGCCAAAGGATTGGAGTTTCATGATGTCCTTCCAATGAATATTCAGGATTGATTTCCTTTAGGATGAACTGGTTTGATCTCCTTGCAGTCCAAGGGACTCTCAAGAGTCTTCTCCAACACTACAGTTCAAAAGCATCAATTCTTTGGCGCTCAGCTTTCTTTATAGTCCAACTCTCACATACATACATGACAACTGGAAAAACCATAGCCTTGACCAGATGGACCTTTGTCAGCAAAGTAATGTCTCTGCTTTTTAATATGCTGTCTGCTGCTGCCACTGCTAAGTCGCTTCAGTTGTGTCTGACTCTGTGCGATCCCATAGATGGCAGCCAACCAGGCTCCCTCGTCCCTGGGATTCTCCAGGCAAGAACACTGGAGTGGGTTGCCATTTCTTTCTCCAATGCATGAAAGTGGAAAGTGAAAGTCAAGTCACTCAGTCGTGTCCAACTCTTCGCGACCCCATGGCCTGCAGCCTACCAGGCTCCTCCTTCCATGGGATTTTCCAGGCAAGAGTACTGGAGTGGGGTGCCATTGCCTTCTCTGAATATGCTGTCTAGGTTGGTCATAGCTTTTTTTCCAAGCAGCAAGCATCTTTTTTTTGTATGTAAATGAATTTATTTATTTTAATTGGAGGCTAATTACTTAATGATATTGTAGTGGTTTTGCCATACATTGACATGAATCAGCCATGGGTGTACATGTGTTCCCCATCCTGAACTCCCCTCCCACCTCCCTCCCCATCCCATCCCTCTGGGTCATCCCAGTGCACTGACCGCGAGCGCCCTGTCTCATGCATCGAACCTGGACTGGTGATCTGTTTCATATATGAAAATATACATGTTTCAATGCTATCTCTCAAATCATTCCACCCTCACCTTCTTGCACAGAGTCCAAAAGTCTGTTCTTGACATCTGTGTCTCTTTTGCCGTCTCTCATATAGGGTCATCGTTACCATCTTTCTAAATTCCATATATATGCATTAATATACTGTATTGGTGTTTTTCTTTCTGACTTACTTCACTCTGTATGATAGGCTCCAGTTTCATCCACCTCATTAGAACTGATTCAAATGCGTTCTTTTTAATAGCTGAGTAATATTTCATTGTGTATATGTACCACAGCTTTCTTATCCATTCATCCCAAGCAGCAAGCACCTTTTAATTTCATGGCTGCAGTCACAATTTGCAGTGATTTTGGAGGCCAAGAAAATAAAGTCTCTCACTGTTTCCATGTTTCTCCCTTTATTTGCCATGAAGTGATGGGACCGGATGCCATGATCTTAGTTTTTTAAATATTGAGTTTTAAGCCAGCTTTTTCACTCTCCTCTCTCACTTTGATCAAGAGGCTCTTTAGTTCTTCTTCACCTTCTGCCATAATGATGGTGTCATCTGAGATTATTGGTATTTCTCCCAGCAGTCTTGATTCCAGCTTGTGCTTCATCCAGCCTGGCATTTCGCATGATGTACTCTGCATGTAAGTTAGCCACCCATATTGCTTTCATTTCTCAAACCAGCATTTTTGAACTTGGAGGGATGGGGCTTATTCTCAGGGTGGCTTCTAGTAGAGATCTTGCCTGCTCGGAGCCACCTTCTCTTTGCCAAAATATAGCCCATCCTTGGAAAGTATAAGGATGTGAGTCACCCTAAAGGAGTGGATTCTTTGCTCTTAGCTGACCTGCCCAGTCTTCCGGATGTGCCCTTGCATCTCAGTGAAGATTAAATCAAGCTCTTCCTTTGCCTGCAGATGTGACTAATGCAGCCGAGCCAGATGGCTCAGTGGTAAAGAATCTGCCTGCAAATGCAGGAGAAGAGAGTTGGATGCTTGGGTCAGGAAGATCCCCTGGAGAAGGAAATGGAAACCCATTCCAGTTTTCTCATCAGGAGAATATCATGGACAGAAGAATCTGGCAGGCTACAGTCCGTGAGGTCTCAAAGAGTCAGACATGATTGAGTACGCATGCGAAACACAACTAATCTCAAGCTGATCGGTTTCTCAAACACGGTTGTTTGCTGATATTCCAGGTTGCCCTGTGTTGCCTTGGTAGGCAAGCAGGGACCTGTAACTCCCCTGGCAAGTCAAGACAGACAGCAGGCCAACCATCAGCTTGCTCAGACCTCACCTGGAACAAAGTCAAGCTTCCTTTGCAAGATTCAGACTCTTGTTTGCTATTGGATTGGGCATGGATCAAGAGGAGAGACACTGAATCTTTTATCCATTTGCAAATGATACGTGGTAGGTATTAATCAGAGATCTGCTCTGGGAAAGGGGTGGGCTGATCCAAACTCCTTCATCGGATTACCTGGAACACTTGGTGCATTGAATCATCATGAGCGTTTTAGAGTTGGAAGGGGCGACTTTGGCTTTCACATTTGATAGTTGACAAAACATCAGCTCTCTAGCAGTTTGACCCAGACAAGTTCTATCATGGGAGTAGACTGGAGTGAGCACTCCCTGAGGTTATGGGCCATCTGTCCTGGAGCGAGGCCACTGAGATGGAAAGACAGCCTTCTAAAAACTTGGAGTGGTGGTCAAGGAAGAGGCATATGCATAAGATTAAAATAATAAGGAAAGGACTAAGCTGCAAGTCCTCACCCACAGAGACCCCTGGTTCACTGCCCACATCTGCTTCATGCTCAGTGGATCTTGGTGTCTTGCCCAGAGCCTGGGATTGGTCCTTTTAGGGTGATGTGTGGAGTTGTTCATTCAAGACTCTGCAGAACAAGCCTGGTGGAGGTCGGTGGTGTGAGGGCACAGCCTTGGGGTGTGAACCCTCGAGACAAGGACTGTGCCTCTGCTGGGACCATGGGCATTGGGCCTTTCTGATCTCTCAAAGCTCAGTGTTAGACTCTGCAGTGTAATTGACCTCATTGCCCGCCTCCCTGAATGCATGTAATCAGGACATGACTCCTGTACTCACACAGTGGACCACAGCTAGCAAAGCCTCTTCCGATGTTCATTTTGTCTTTGAAAGACTCACCTTGCATGGGTTTGGTCCTGAGTTGTGAGCAGGCCTCCTGTCATACCTGTGTGCTCATCTCGCAGGTGGAGCAGTGTACGGAGTGGCCTCATGGGGGAAGGAGGGCTGATCAATCGATGAGCAGGAACATTTTATTTTCTTGGCTGCACAAGGCTTCTTTGCTGCATGCTGGCTTTCTCTAGTTGTGGCAATCTGGGCCTCCTCTCTAGTTGTCGTAGCTTCTTGTTTTACAGCTCATGGGCTTAGTTGCCCCGTGGCCTGTGTGACCTTCCTGGACTAGGGATTGAATCCCCATGTCCCCTGCACTGGCAAGTGGACTCTCAGCCACTGGACCGCCGGGGAAGTCCGACAGGAACCATTTTTGTGACTTGAGATCATTTTCAGTGCCAGTGTTCTTGTCTATGCGTGTGTGCTTCAGTCATGTCTGACTCTTTGTGACCCCATGGACTGTAGCCCGCCAGGCTCCTCTGTCCATGGGATTCTCCAGGCAAGAATACAGGGGTGGGTTGTCATTTCCTTCTCCAGGGGATCATCCCAATTCAGGAATTGAATGCGTGTCTCTTACAAACAAGTATAGAGTCCAGGATCATCTCCAGCAAGGCAATATTCAGGTTGTAAGATTCTTGGAATTTTCTTTCTGAGACTTTTCTTTTCCTCTTCTTTCAAATCCTCCCCGCCGCCCTCCCCCTCCATTTTGAATTGGTTCCTGCCAAGGCAAACTCATCATCCTAACTCCGCTAAGGGGTTTGAATATGAGGATTCCTTGCTTGACTGATTGCTTTTCCTTAAGCTTCCTTTGCCCTCCCTCACGTGGAGATGCTCCCTAGCAGAGAAATGGCAGGCAGCCAGAGTTGGAGATTTCTGCCACCTGGATTGGCAATCCTTGAATAATTAAGATCCGAGTGTAAAGGGAAACTATGAAATGCATCAGAGGTGCACGCCAGGGTGAACCAGGAAGCCGAAGACAGATGATGTGGGTGAGAAGCATCGTAAGGCAGCTTCCTGAGTTGAGCAGAATCTCCTCTCACCTGACTCTATCTCAGCATCATAGTTTCCTCTTTCCCCCAGTGGGAACCCCACCCCTCGTTCTGCCTCCTGCCCTCGCGCTTGGTGCTGCCCTGGATTCGGGTGGTGCCAGTCCTGGTGGCCGAGGAAGAAATCAATGCCTTTTTCTTGCTTCCTGGCTGGGGTTGTGGGTCCCAGAGTGAACCATCTGGTATTTCTCCCTTCACTGTTCTAAGACATGTCACTTGGTGGACTGGTTTGGTGACCTTATTAGAACCAGCACTATGGAGTCATTACTTATTGCAGTTTCATTCTTTGACACTGGAAATTTCCCCTAAGCCCTCAAAACAGCTAGGTGAAAGCTGGAAAATCTGGTGGAACAGAGAAGGGAGAAGAGAAACAATGGCCAGAGCTGAGCCCGCTCCTAGTTTCACTCCGGTTGAGTTTTATCAGATGGCTGATAACCGTGCCTGTAGCCAGTTATGGGAGTTTGGACGCCCATATCCAAACAAATGGCTTCTTTGTTCCTGGTCCAAAACAACGAAATGGATTTTGTGGATTCCAGCGAGAATACCATTGGTGTTAATGGAATAGTAGGGTTGTCTTAGTCCATTTGGGCAGCTGTAGAGAAATACGAGAGACTGGGTGCCTTCAGAACAATGGATATGTGTTTCCTCACAGTTCTGGAGCCTGGAAGTCTAGGTTCAGGGTTCTGGCGAGGTTCCTCTTCTGGGCTGCAGGGTTGCCAGCGCCTTGCTGTGTCCTCTGATGGAAGGGCCAAGGGAGCTCCGTGGGAGTCTCCACAGGGCACTGATCCCACTCAGGAGAGCTCCACCCCCACGATCTAAGCACCTTTCAAAAGGCCCTGTCTTCTAATGTCACCCTTTTAGGCATTAGGATTTTAAGATGAGTTTTTAGGTGACACAGACGGTCAGACCACAGGTAGAGAGGGAAGACCAAAGAGGGGATTGCATGTGGCTAACGTGGGTTGGTTAAGCCAGACTCATGCATCATTTCTATTCCTTCTAGCTACATAGACTTTAAATATTTTATTTTAAACATTAAAACAAAATTTTTTTTTTTCTGCCCCATGTGGGGTGTGGGATCCTGCTTCTCTGACCAGGGATCAAACCTGTGCCCCCTGCATCAGGAGCACAGAATCCTAACCACTGGACTGCCGGGGAAGTCCCTACATAGGCATTTAGAAAGTGATTTTCTGCTTTTCTGGTTTGACTCTTCTTTGTCTTCTTTCCATCCCTGTGGTTGACTGCCAGCAGATTGTATTAAAGAAAAAAAAAAATCCAGGCTGTCCTCCTCGTTGCTACAAAACATGGTCACTAGTCTGAAGGAAATGGCAACCCACTCCAGTGTTCTTGCCTGGAGAATCCCAGGGACGGGGAGCCTGGTGGGCTGCCGTCTATGGGGTCGCACCGAGTCGGACACGACTGAAGCGACTTAGCAGCAGCAGCAGTCTTACTGAGGGGGGCGTGTTTCAAGGTCTCTGGGGAGGTGGAAAGGGTGTGGGCTGTGACCCTGCCTCTGCCGTGGTGAGGGTTCATCGCTCTGACCTTCTGGACTGTATTAGACAGTCATTCTTAGCGTGTCTTCATCCCTCTGGGAAGAATGAGGAACCGCAAAGGGTGGCTGCTCCCAGAAGGAGCGGGCAGAGAGCAAGAGGAGGCCAAGAGAAGGAAGACCAGTAAGATGCCTCTGAATTTCTCGTATTTCTCCTTCTTCTGCAGAGGCTTTTTACCAAAAATTACCTTTCCTGGGATGTTATTTATTAATTATATTTTAAAAGTGTCCTACTTCTTCAGGCAAGTCAGAAATTTCATTTTTCCTTTAAGAGGATGGAGGGAAGGAGGATAAATTTCCTTTCCTGGGGCTGTTGCAACAAAGGAACAAAACTAGGTGACTTTAAGGCACCATTTATTCTCTCATCCATCTGGAGGCTAGAATTTCAAGGTGGAGGTGTCAGCAGGTTGGGTGTCCCCAGGGGCTCTTTGGGACAGTCTGCTCCGTGCCTCTTCTCAAGCCCTGTGTTCTCCTTGGTGTTCTCAGCTTGTACACACATTATTCCAACCTCTGAAAGCAACATACCGTTTTTGGACATTGTTAGTCGCTCAGTCATGTCTGACTCTTTGCACCCTCATGGACTGTAGCCCACCAGGTCCATGAGATTCTCCAAGCAAGAATCCTGAATTGGGTAGCCATTCTTTTCTCCAGGGGATGTTCCCCACCCAGGGATCGAACCTAGGTCTCCTGCGTTGCAGGAGGATTCTTTACTGTCTGAGCCACCAGGGAAGCCAACCCCCCAAACCAGGGCTTTATGTGTTGAGTCTGATGTAAACAGGAGAGGAAAGCTTTGTTGGCCAGGGGTCTGCTCCTGTGGTAGGCGCTGTTAGGCACTTTCAGCTTCACCTGCAAAGTTAATTTCATGGTGAGGACAGTTCTGCAGGTAGGTGTAGTTTCTTCCGTTTTACGGATGAGGAAACTGAGTCTCAGAAGATGTTACTGGCCCAGTCACCTACAGTTTGTCAGGGAGAGCTGGGCTGAGATCCAGGTTTCTGGCAACTAGGTGCTCTTTCCATATGCTGTGTGCCCTTCCTTTCCGCCTGCCTTTGTTTAACTTTTTATTTTTGAGCATAGTTGATTAGCAGTGTGCCCGTTTTCATTAGTGGTGATCACCCACATGTGGACATGCCTTCTTAAGACACAGAAGTAGGGCTCCAGGTGGACGAATATGTGCATCCTTACGTTATTTGTAACAAGACTTCGTTTCCCTCCACTAGACTGGGAGTTCCTTTGTCCATCATCTTTAAAGTTCTGGGACAGAACGATCTTTAACTCCACTTGTGTCCTGCTTTAAAAACTTTTTTTTTTTTAAATTTATTTTGGGTCTCCCGGGACTTTGATGCTGCGTAGGCTTTTCTTTAGTTGCCAGCTGCAGAGGCTACTCACGAGTTGTGTTGCGTGGCGTTCTCACGGCCCTGGATTCTCTTGGTGCAGAGCTCAGGCTCTAGGGCCTGTAAGGCTCCGTAGTTGCTGCCACTCGACACAGGCTCAGTACTGTGGCTCCGGGGCTGAGTTGCCCCATGGCACGTGAGATCTTCCCAGACCAGGGATAGAACCTGTGGCTCCTGCATTGGCAGCGGGATTCTTTCCCAGGAGCCACCAGGAAAGCCCTTGTCCTATTTTCTTACTTTTTCCCTACCCCTGTTCAGATGCCAGTATCAGTTACATTTCTCATCACAGTTCATGTGGCAGTTTCAGACACAAACAGCAAAGGTAGATGTACTCATGTAAATACTAACCCCCCCAGCCCCCAGCACTAGAGACTGAATAGTGGAGCCAAGGTCTTGGCTCTGAGAGCAGCCGTGTTTCCTTAAGGGAGATAGACGTGCCCAGGGGTCCCCTGCCTGGTGTTCTGATAGCCAGAAAGTCAGGTGAGCTCTGGAAGGTACCTTCTTTCTCTGGCTTCCCCAGAGGTTGTTGTCTTATCTTTCTATTGTTTGAGAACTCGCTCAATCCCCATGAAGTTTAACAGGGGCTGAGTCTAGAGAGGTAGGAAGCTCCATTTCCCTATTCTGAATTGCTGTCCTCTGCAATCTTAGATGAGCATCTTGGTAAGTCTTAAAAATATCGTTCAAGAATGTCTTTCCACAGGTTCTCAAAGAGGTGTCATGTTCATAAGAGCCTTACAAGAGCCAAAAAGCAGAAACCACCCAAGTGTCCCTCAGCGGAGGAATGGCTCAATGAAACCTGGTATATATGTACAGTGGAATGTTCTTTAGTCTTGAAAAGAACGGATGTCCTGGAAGAGGCTACAACATAGATGGACCTTGAGGACATTTTGCTGAATGAAATAGGCCAGATACAAGAGGACACATACTGTATGATTCTACTCAGGTGAGGTGTCTAGTGGCGTCAGACTCATAGGCCAGGAAGTAGAATGGTAGTTGCTGGGGTTTGGGCGTGAGAGTTGTTCAGTGGGGACAGACAGGGTTTCAGTTTTGCAGAATGAAAAGAGTTCACAAGGTTGGTAACACAACAATGTGAGTGTCAGTTCAGTTCAGTCGCTCAGTCGTGTCCGACTCTTTGCGACCCCATGGACTGCAGCACGCCAGGCCTCCCTGTCCATCACCAACTCTCGGGGTTTACCCAAACTCATGTCCATTGAGTCTCCAACCAGCCAACCATCTCATTCAACCATCTCATCCTCTGTTGTCCCCTTTTCCTCCCGCCTTCAATCTTTCCCAGCATCACTTGGTACTGAACTGTACACTTAAATATGATTCAGATGGTAAATTTTAGGTTCTGTGAATTTTACCATTTTTAAAAAAACTAAAAACTAAAAACCAAAAACCAGACTGTCTTTCCTTCCAGTGACACAACCTGTGAATGCCTTGTAGGCATTATCTCCAAGGGCAGGCGCCTTGCGGATGAAGGCAGTTGGATGTTGTTTATATTTGGTCACATCCTGCTGAGCATGGGTTTCTGTCAGCTGCTGGAGCTGTTCAGGGCTTTGCAGGCTGTGGTGGTCAGATGCCGGACAGATGGACTGTGTGCCAGATAATTAAATATTAGAATGAGCAGTATCAATGTGGAGAACAGGGCAATGGGGAATTGTCTGTTGGAAGTAAATTACATAGTTTATTTTAGGGGAAATTCCTATCCAATTTAGGCTGCAACTTGATAGCACGTGCTTTCCAAGCCCCCAGCTCTGCTGGTCTGGAACAACTCCTTTCTAAACAGGCAGCTCTCCAAGCACAGCGGCCTGTGAGGTTGCATCTGGGCAGCACCCTGCCAGGTGGTCCTTATTCCATTTTCTGTGTTCCTCTGCTCTGAGCTACCCCAAACCATATGCTTGTCCTGTTATTTTCCTTTAGCATCTTTTTAAAAGGCACTTGTATTTTGTTTATTTATATATTTGAATAGGTAACATATTCACATAGTTCAAAATGAAAAATATGTAAGTGAGTTTATAATGTGAACTTCCCTTTACCCTATTCCTCCTACAGAGAAGCTCCGCATGTTTCCAGTTCTTATATGTCAGTGCAGATATGTAGAGACAGCTACACATATGTGTGCATATCCATATCTATCTATGTCTACACGTGTGTTAGTTGTTCAGTCCTGTCTGACTCTATGAGACCCCATGGACTGTAGCCTGCCAGGCTCTTCTGTGCATGGAATTCTCCAGGCAAGAATACTGGATTGGGTTGCCATTCCCTTCTCCAAGGGATCTTCCCAACCCAGGAGTCGAACCCAAGTCTCCTGCACTGCAGGCAGATTCTTTATCATCTGAGTGACCAGGGAAGCCCATCTATGTCTATCTATCTATATATTTATCTCCCCTTCCCCTTTTTCCTCTCTGCTTTCTATACAGATGGTAACATTCCATTTATCCCATTCTGGATCTTTTTTTTTTTCCCTCATTTAACAATGGATTTCAAAGATCTTATCAATATATAATTTCCTCTTTCTTGCAACTTTTAATTTACATTTAGAATTATTTTATTTAGTTATTTTAAAATAGCTGCTGCTAAGTCACTTCAGTCGTGTCCGATTCTGTGCGACCCATAGACTGCAGCCCACCAGGCTCCCCCGTCCCTGGGATTCTCCAGGCGAGAACACTGGAGTGGGTTGCCATTTCCTTCTCCAATGCATGAAAGTGAAAAGTAAAAGTGAAGTCTCTCAGTCGTGTCCGACCCTTAGCGACCCCATGGACTGCAGCCTTCCGGGCTCCTCCATCCATGGGATTTTCCAGGCAGGAGTACTGGAGTGGGGTGCCATTGCCTTCTTCAGTTTTAAAATAGCTAGTATGTTCATATGGGCCAGAATTTGAAAGGAGTTATTGTGCAATGTCTTTTCCCAGCTAGTTCACTCCCCTCCCAGGGGAAACTAACATGGTCACTGTCTTGTATAGACTTTCAGGGTACCTAATACTTGTTCAGCTCTATGTATTACTTTGACAAAAGTAAATTTAAAAATGTTATTTATTTGTTTACTTGTGGCTGTATGGGTCCTTGTTGCTGTGTGCAGGCTCCTCTTTAGTTGCGTTGCGTGGGCTCACGTTGCAGTTGCTCCCGTTGTTGTGGAGCACGGGCTCTGCGGCACGTGGGCCCAGCAGTTGCAGCTCTCAGGCTCTAGAGGACAGGCTCAAGAGTGGCACACAGGCTTAGCTGCTTCACGGCAAGTGAGATTTTCCTGGACCAGGGATCAAATCTGTGTCTTCTGCATTGGCAGGTGGATTCTTCACCACTGAGCCACCAGGGAAGCCTGGCCAAGTCAGTTCAGTGGCTCAGTCGTGTCTGACTCTTTGCGACCCCATGGACTGCAGCATGTCAGGCCTCCCTGTCCATCATCAACTCCCGGAGTTCACCCAAACCTATGTCCACTGAGTCGGTGATGCCATCCAATCATCTCATCCTCTGTCGTCCCCTTCTCCTTCTGCCTTCAGTCTTTCCCAGCATCAGGGTCTTTTCCAATGAGTCAGTTCTTTGCATCAGGTGGCCAAAGTATTGGGAGTTTCAGCTTCAGCATCAGTCCTTCCAATAAATATTTAGAACTGATCTCCTTCAGGATGGACTGGTTGGATCTCCTTGCAGTCCAAAGGACTCATAAGAGTCTTCTCCAACACCACAGTTCAAAAGCATCAATTCTTCTGTGCTCAGATTTCCTTATAGTCCAACTCAGTCGCATCCATACATGACTATTGGAAAAACCATAGCCTTGACTAGACGGACCTTTGTTGGCAAAGTAATGTCTCTGCTTTTGAATATGCTGTCTAGGTTGGTCATAACTTTTCTTCCAAGAAGTAAGCGTCTTTTAATTTCATGGCTGCAGTCACCACCTGCAGTGATTTTGGAGCCCCCAAAAGTAAAGTCTGTCACTGTTTCCACTGTTTCCCCATCTATTTCCCATGAAGTGATGGGACCAGATGCCATGATCTTAGTTTTCTGAATGTTGAGCTTTAAGCCAATGTTTCCACTCTTCTCTTTCACTTTCATCAAGAGGCTCTTTAGTTCTTTGCTTTCTGCCATAAGAGTGGTGTCATCTGAATGTCAGAGGTTATTGACATTTAGCCTGGCCAGAGTAAAATATAAAAACACTTTATGACAAAAAAATCTTCAGTGACTTGAGAAAGACACTTGGATGTGAACCCCTGCCATGCCTGTTACTGGCTGTGTGTTCATGTCTCTGAGTCTCATTCGTCAACTAAAACAGACAGGGAAAATTTCTACCTCCCAGGGCTTTGGGGAGAATAAAGTTGAATTGAGAAGATAAAATACACATCACAGTGGCTGCCTGACATGTTTTTCCTAACTTGAACCCTGGGGCAGTTGGTGGGTGTGCTGTTTACAAGATAACCTTCTCAGAAAACTCCCAGCTGGGACCTGGACTTCTCTGGACACCCTGCATGGGCAGGACATTTCCATCCACTTCTTGGTTCTTGAGTTCCGATCATCGAATCAGACAGCAGTTCCCGTATTGTGTGAGTCACTTAAGAGGACCCCTGGCATCCCTGGAATGCAAATGACAAGCACCTTGGCCAGGGCTCAGAATCCTCCTTACCCAGGGAAGGGTGGGATTGGCCCTGGGCAGCTGAGTTTGGGCCCAGACATCTGGGTCCTGTATTTTGCAGGGACCTCCCAGTGATGGAAGAGGCCAAAACCTTATGATCAGCAAGTGCGAGGGACTTCCTTGGTGGTCCAGTGGTTAAGATGCCACACTCCCAATGCAAACTGCACAGGTTTGATTCCTGGTCGGGGAAATAAGGTCCTGAATGCTGTGCAACATGGACTTTTTATATGGAGGAGGAAATGGCAACCCACTCCAGTATTCTTGCCTGGAGAATCCCATGGACAGAGGAGCCTGGCGGGCCATGGTTCATGGGGTTGTAAAGAGTTGGACATGACTGAGCAGACACACACACACACACACACACACACACACACACAAACAGCTATTTGTCTTGATGTTACTTCAAAGTTCCAGAAAAGTTGCAAGAATGGTATAAGAAACTTTCTTTGGTCCTTTACCCAAATTTAGCACTGATATGCATTTTGACCCATTTGCTTTTATAATTATCTCTCCATGTGTTCTTTTCACACACGTTTACATCTGCACACATTTATCATATATACGTATATATACCTAAGCACATTTATACACACACACACACACGCACATTTTTTTTGTGATCCATTTGAGAGTCTGTTGGAAGCATCATGTCTCTTTGTCTCGACATCCAGCGTGTCCTCCCTAACAATGCAGATACCCTTTCATATACTCTGAGAACCATATATTCTGAGAATCACTTTGTACTTTAACTGCACTTTTCTCCAAGTCTGATTTTTTTGTTGATTATATGGGCATACGTTTTTGTTAATTTTTAGGGCCAGTCGGAGTGTAGGAGGATAAAGCATGTTATTTCATATTGTGCCCATGAAGTGTTCTTTCTTGGATTCGTAGCTCTTCCCTACTCTGCCTTTCCTGTTCTTTTGTACTGATCTTTTGTAGAATTAGCCCTCCATATCCACAGGTATGATTCAACCAATCTAACCTGCAGCTGGTTGAACGCGAGGACGCCCGACAGCGGATATGGCAGGCTGAGTGTATTGTGGTGTTTTACGTGAACGACTTGAGCCTCCTGAATTTTGGTGTCTCTAGGAGTCACGGAGCCAGTCCCCCGCGGATGCCGAGGGACCACTGTACTTTCCTAATGTTTGCCCCGGGACAGAGAACATTCTTTATTGGGAATGGGAAGACAAGAGTGTTTCTCTTGATCTTTGCTGCTTTATCTCTCTTCACTTGTAGCAGAAGATGGAGGCAGGGGGAGCCTCATATAGGGGACAGTTGGCATCATTATTTAGTGCCTAAATGTGCATTAGGAGTGTGTCAAAAGCTCAGAAAAAAACCAGACCTATCTGATCCCTTCAGACAAGAAGTCTTATTCAGTTTAACAGATATTTGTGGAGCTGCCCACTCCATGCAGGCATGCTGCCAGTCCTCGGGCTATACACTGTGCTGCTGCCCTGAGTTAGCTCAGAGGTCTCCCCTCGACCTTCTCCTAGCTGCAGACCTCTTTGCCCAGGGCTGTCGGATTCGTTTTTCTAAAGTGCACCTCCAGTGTGTCACTGCCAAACCCTACTTCACCCCACCTTCCCTTGCCTGCCAGAGCAAGGCAGGTGCCTCAGCCTGGCGCCAAGCCCCACCAGGTCTCACCGTCCATTTTTCATTTGTTAACTCGTGATTGGTCTGTGCATACCCTGTATTTCTGACTTCCCACGTGGCTCAGTGGTAAAGAATCTGCCTGCTAATGCAAGAGATGCAAGTTTGATCCCCGGGTTGGAAAGATCCCCTGGATCAGGAAATGGCAACCCACTCCAGTATCCTTGTCTAGGAAATCCCATGGACAGAGGAGCCTGGCGGGCTACAGTCCATGGGGTCGCAAAGAGTTGGACACGACTGAGCACACACGCACCTTTCATTTCAGCCCAGTTTGGCATGAAGCAGTGTTTCCGGAATTCTTGGAGTTTTTTGTTTTTGGTTTTGCTTAAGCTGTTCCAACTGTCTGAAAACCCCATCTACCTAATTCTTCATTCTTAAAGAGCCACTTGTAGTGATACTTCTCTTGTGAAGCCTTTCTTGAAATTCTCAGCTCAATAAGATCTCTTCTTTTTTTAAAAGACTTCTGTCATATTATCTCTTTTTTTCATATCCCTTTCTAATCATTGGTTGTGTGCTTTATATAACTGTGTTTTTACCCCTCTTATACTCCTCTCTCTTTCTGATTAGATTACACATTCTTAAAAGGTTCACTTCATCCTCCTTCCCACTCTCTCACTTCCCATGTTCTAGAAAGAATTCAAGGCCACCTGGGCTCTATCTGAAACCTGGCTGAATTCTCAGACCTACACCGCACCTGGCATGCAGTTGGCTTTCAGATATTTGCAGGATTGAGCTTCCTTCTTTAAAGGAAAAAGGTCCGGGAGTGGTATTGGTAAGTTTACAATTGCAGAGGGGCATTCCATGCTGGCCCAGTGGTTAGGATTCTGGCTTTTCACTGCCCGGATTCAGTCCCTGGTTGAGGAACTGAGATCCTGCAAGCCTTTTGGTGTGGCCAAAAAAGAAAAAAATTAAAAAATTGTAATTGTGGATGTCTGAGGATGTTCATATATTCATTAACAATGTAAAAACTTCATTAAAAATGTGCACATATTCACCAGCTACTTAACTTCATACAAAAGGCAACTTCATTAAAACACATCTTAAGGATCTTTATCTTCCCAAATGCATTGCTTGTCTTCTCACTGAGCACTTGTGCACTGTTTTTGGAATCAGTATATATGTAATGTGATACATGGATTTTTTCATTTTCACTTAACATTTCATATTATACATTTAAAGGTAATTATTTTTAATGCCTACGGGAAACAAGTTCTTGAAGAATAAACCTGCAGGCAGACAGAAGAGAGACCTTCTGTCTAATGAGATGCTGTTATTATTTGTTATATGTCTGTTTTCTGAGAATAGAAAACCTCACATGAAATTCACATCTTTAACAAGATGATTTAAGTACTGACTATTATCTATGGCTTGTGCCTCTCACCAGCCTCCATTCCTGAAAAAAATTGCCTTGTTAAGTTTTCTTTTCTGCAAGCCTTAAAGATTCATGAGTCAGTTTATTTAAAGTCTAAATTCGGAGAAGCCTTTTAGCAGCTGGTACTCTGTGAATTGCTAAAGCAGAGGAGATAAATGCGTTCAAATCCTCACTTTCCTTACTCCTCTCATCCTAGAGCACCCATTATCTATTCTTGTTGCGGTGAGTTACAGTCAGGGCGCAGAGGAGGCAGAGTTGGGACACGGATTAGTAATTGACAAGAAGTCATTATAAAGGTTCCAGCCCCATGTCCTCCCACTGTCTTGCTGTGGCTCTCGTCCCTACCATTGGACACGTTCTCTTTCAGCGTTGAGGAATTGGTAAGACCTCAAACTCTTGGTGAGCCTTGGTGTAGGGTCTATCAGTGAGGATGTTTTTGATTGCTAAAAACAAAAGACCACTGAAACATGGAAGGGGAGGGTGGAGGGAAGCTCAGGAGGGAGGCATATATGTATACCTGTGGCTGGTTCACTTTGTTGTATAGCAGAAATATAATTGCCTTGTAAAGCAATTATACTCCAAAGAAAAGAATCAAGAAAACAACACACAAAAAAACAATATGGGGGTTAGTATTTCACATGATAGTTTCAAGGTCAGCAATTCAGTGCTGGCCTCAGAACTGAGTTCTTTGGTTCCATTTTCCTGCTTCACTATCCTCAGTGGATTTGCTTGTGCGTGCATGCTAAGTTGACTGTTCAGTCATGTCTGACTCTTTGTGACCCCACGGGCTGTAGCCAGCCAGGCTGCTCTGTCCGTGGGGATTCTCCAGGCAAGAGTACTGCAGTGGGTTGCCATTCCCTCCTCCAGGGGGATCTTCCCAACCCAGGGATGGAACCCGTGTCTCCTGCATTGGCAAGCAGGTTCTTTACCACTAGCACCATCTAGGAAGTCTGTATTTACTTGATCCTGGGCTTATTTCTAAACAGTAGCAAGGGTGGCATCTGGATTTGCAACATGGTAAGTAAGTGCAACAGTCCTTGGTAAAAAATGAAAGGCATTGCCTCCAGCTTCCTTTTTCCCATAGGAAATGAAAACTTCCCTGATCTGCTGACATCATCTTTTGTTCTGTTGGCTACAGCTGGGTCACATGTCTTGCTTTAACCCAATCACAGGCAAGGAGGAGTAGGATGCACCTGATTGCTTCATGTCAGGCCTATTTCAGGCTGGGGAAAGCTATTTTCCCGTCCAAGTGGCTTGAGAATGATGACCTTGAGCAGCCAGTGCTCTGTTGGCCAGGAGGGAGGCACCCAGCCATGGTTCTTGGGTTAGCAACTAAGGATTTATTATTATTAATTTTTAAAGATAGATCTAGTCCTGCTGATGGCTTTAAAAATTACTTCTTGTCTTGCCCAGTGGTGACATTTGGATGTGTTGAATCTCTGCATTTGGGGTGTGATATCTTCATGAAACTAGGTGATATGCAAGATTTTTTTATGGCTATCGAACTACTTAATCATTTTACACAAGGTGGAGTTAGAGAGGGCCTCATGATTGATTATCCCTGTGTTATCATGAGAGGGGATAGAATAACCAGCCTTTTTTTTAGTTAACAGTAAGGATAACAAAGATAAAATAACAGTAAGGATATCAGGGGCTTCCCTAGTAGCTCAGTTGGTAAAGAATCTGCCTGCAGTGCAGGAGACTCTGGTTTGATTCCCTCTGGGTCGGGAATATCTGCTGGAGAAGGCATACACTACCCTCTCCAGTATTTTTGGGCTTCCCTTGTGGCTCAGCTGGTAAAGAATCTGCCTGCAATGCGGGAGACCTGGGTTCGATCCCTGAGTCGGGAAGATCCCCTGGAGAAGGGAATGGCTGGTAACCCATTCCAGTACTCTTGCCTGGAGAATCCTGTGGCCAGAGGAGCATGGTGGGCTACAGTTCATGGGGTCACAAAGAGTCGGACACGACTGAGTGACCAACAACCAAGGATAACAAAAGCATGCAGTAGGTACTGGGCATTTGTGCGCTGTGTAGGTTTTTTATGGTGAAAAGGGACTTTAAGATAATGTGCATACAAATTCTATGGGAAAAAATAGGAAAAGTGAATTTTTCAGTGTTTCTTAGAATTCTTTCCCTTCCCCCCACCCCCGCCCAAAACAGGCTTTCACAATCTTTCACATTAGGCCCTAGGTTTAAAAAAAAAAAGGTCTTTTTCTCTCATTCCTACAGGTTAATAAACTGTTGAAAAGAAATTTTAATGATCTGGAAAGCTTGTTTTTCCCGAAGCCATCTTTGAGTATTTCGAGCGTGGAGACAGTCAGGCGTGGCGGAGGGGGGTCTGACCTGGTGGTCCATGGCTCTCTCTCTCTGGGCCCTTTCCACTCTGAGATGGATGAGGAGCTGACAAGCTGTCTCAGACTCAGGGTGGCGTTTTTACTCGGGAGCGGATCCCTTGCAGGTGTGCTGTGCGCAGGGCCTCTGGGGCATGGCTTCCCTGTGCTGGTTGTCATCAAGGCTGCCGTGGGCCCGAGTGACCCAGGGTGTGCCTGCACGTCCTGCCAGGCGGGGGTCTGCATCTTTTCCCCGAGCGCAGGGATTGTTACCTTATAGATGGGCATGACTGGTGCTGCTGGCTGTCTTGACATGTGTGCTTGGCTGGAGTTTTTTTGTTTTCCTCATTGTTTCTTTTCTGCCCGTAAAGGCATTTCTGTGGTAGAGAATGTAGAAATGCAGGAAGGTACAGAGAAAGAGGGCATCAGAGGATGAGATGACTGCGTGGCATCGCCGATGCAATGGACATGAACTTGGGCAGACTCCGGGAGACGGTGAAGGACAGGGAGGCCTAGTGTGCTGCAGTCCACGGGGTTGCAAAGAATCGGGCACGAATGGGCGACTGAACGAGAACAGCAGCAACAGAAGAAAAGAAGTCGCCCGCGTTTCATCACTTACGTAGAAAGAGCTGCTGTTGACATTTCGGCCCTTTTGCTCATACATTCTGTCCTGTCTCCCTCCTCCCTCTCTTTCTGCACCCCACCCCCCCTTTTAAAAATCAGCGCATTAAGAGGACCATCCAGAATACAGATACAATGTTATACTTTTTCCCAGTTAACAGACTGTCTGGGATTGGACTGATTGGACCACAGTCCTCGACTGAGCTGTGTGTGACCTCTATATGCCTCAGTTTCCTGGTCTGTAAAAGGGGATGATGGTTATTTGATGACTCATTGTAAAGATCTCCGTGAACCGCTCAATCTGGTGCTGGTGTTAATGTCTTTTGGCTGAAGTTCCTTTTTATCTCAGTGATCAAACGCCATCACACCTTTCCACAAAACCCAGACTGCTGGGACAGTAAAGCAGGGCTGAAAACAGTAGCTTCTGGCAAAGGGAAATAGGATGTACTGGGTAGCGTAGAGCAGGGTTTCTTCATCTTGCCACTACTGACCTTCAGGCTTGATGCATCTTTGTGGTGAGGGGCTGTCCCATGCCTTGCAGGGGAGGCTGTAGTATCCCTCCCCCCAACCCCAGGCACCATCAGAATCGCCTTGGGTTGAGACCCACTGGGCTGACGCCTCAGGATTTATCACCTGGGACTGCCCATGGGCACCTGGAGCAAAGCTGATGGGCTACCAGCATATGCAGCCATGAAGGTCGGGCACAGGGTTCGCCTGCCTCCTTCCTCAGTGTCTGAACAGCTCTCATGCATTTGGTTTGAAGCTGCAAGATCCAGCAGTCTTAGAATTGAAGGAAAGACCTGGCCCTGGCTGTGCCCTCTGTGTGCCTCGTGAGAGCTTACGGCATTTGGTGAACGGTGCTACTGGATTCGTGGTCTCCAAAGCTTTAACTCAGGGACCAAAGACAGTCTCAGTCGCTCAGAGCTTTGTGTAGATTTTTATTTAAAGTGAAAGTGACAGAAAAAGCTTTTTACGTAGACATCAGAAGAGGGTAGGAGGGTACCCCTCCTCACTAGTTTAAGCAGGCCATTATGTACTTTTCTGCTAGCTGCTGAAAATAGATACAAAGAAAACCTCAAGGTTTGTAAAAGTGCCACCAGACCCTTTCCCAAGGCATACATCCTGAGATAACTCTAGCACAAGATTAGCTGAGGAGAAGGGTTCCAGGGCGCCAGCTCTGGCTGAGATATACTGTTGCTATGTAATCAGGGGTACAAGTCTTGAGAAATAGGTTCCCAGGCAAGATTTGTTACAATTATAATAATTAATAACATGGAGTCTAAGCAAAGCATTTCCATGAGTAACTGTGTGGTCATTAGCTCCTTAAGAAAGGCCAGTTCTTGGGCAGGATTGTTGCACAAGGCTTCAGGAAAGCATGAGCTAGAATGTTCACCTCCTCCTTAAAGGGGTCTGGACTGGCTCAGCTTTAACTCTCTCACTGTCGTTTCTGGGCTCCATGTTGAGATGTCTGCCCGCTTCCCTACCCCGACCCTCAGGATCATTGGGTGAAGGACCACACAGCAGGGAGGTTCCCCCAGCAGTGATATGGTTCCCATTCCATCCCAGGCTGTGGGCAAGGCACTTTTGCTCACAGGGCTGCTGCCCCCAAGCTCCTCCAGATCAAAGACCATCCGGCTCTGATGGTCCTGGAGCTCCCAGGAAGGGAGCCAACCCATCCCCTTCTCTGCCCAGAGCCTGGCCAGACTGCTGAGTGCAATCACAAAGAGCTGTCTAATGTAACGCTGCGCGGTTCAAGCACACTGCCGAGCCCAGGGCAGAGGTTGCGACCGGTGTTTGTCAAGCATCAGTGCAGTGCTCAGCGCATCTCGCCGTGGGTGCTTCCTCGGTCCCTCTTGTCTTGACCCTGAAGGATGTTTCGCCCATCTGTGGTTCCCCAGTTCAGTGGTAGATTGATAGTGACACAGATGGTCTTCAGGGGGCAGTGGGGAGTTTTTATACAATTAGTGTAAGTTACTTTCCATTTACAGTTATTACAAAATATTGGCTATATCCCTTGTTGCACAATACATCCTTAAGCCTGTCTTATACCCCGTGGTTTGTCCTTCCTTCTTCCACAGTCCTATGTTCCAGCATACCCCTGCTGCTGCTAAGTCATTTCAGTCGTGTCTGACTCTGTGCGACCCCATAGACGGCAGCCCACCAGGCTCTGCTGTCCCTGGGGTTCTCCAGGCAAGAACACTGGAGTGGGTTGCCATTTCCTTCTCCAATGCATGAAAGTGAAAAGTAAAAGTGAAGTTGCTCAGTCGTGTCTAGGCAAGAACACTGGAGTGAGTTGCCATTTCCTTCTCTAATGCATGAAAGTGAAAAGTGAAAGTGAAGTCGCTCAGTTGTGTCCAACCCTCAGCGACCCCATGGACTGCAGCCTTCCAGGCTCCTCCATCCATGGGATTTTCCAGGCAAGAGTACTGGAGTGGGGTGCCATTGCCTTCTCCGTCTAGCACACTCCTATCCTGTCATTAATAGTTCGTTCTCTATTGTTTCTTTCTGTTTTATTCACTAGTTTGCTGTCTTTTTTTTTCTTGGAATCCACACCTAAGTGATATCATACAGTATTTGTCTTTCTCTGTCAGACTTATTTCAGTTAAGTCTGTGAGCCCTCCACACTTAACAAGTCCATCCATGTTGCTGCAAATGGCAAAATTTTGTTCTTTTTTATGACCAAGTAATATTCCACACTACATACCACATCTTCTTTATGCATTCATCTGTAGATGGCTACTTAGGTTGCTTCCATATCTTGGCAGTTGTAAATAATGCTGCTGTGAACATTGGGGTGCGTGTGTCTTTTTGAATTAGTGTTTTTTTGAATGTATACCCAGGAGTGGAATTGTTGGGTCATATGGTGGCACCCCACTCCAGTGCCCTTGCCTGGAGAATCCCATGGACGGAGGAGCCTGGAAGGCTGCAGTCCGTGGGGTCGCTGAGGGTCGGACATGACTGAGTGACTTCACTTTCACTTTCATGGTAGTTCTGTTTTTAGTTTTTTGAAAAACCTCTTTACTCTTCTCTATTGTGGCTGCATCAATTTGCATTCTTACCAATGACGCACAAGGGTTCCCTTCTCTTCACATCTTGAGGTCTCAATTTTGACTTGTAATTCCACAGTTAGCCTTTACTGTCAGGCAACAGTGATATTAAACACTTCTACTTCTTTGTCTCGAGATTTCCATCTGAATTTCATAGACTCCTAGAAAATGCCTCAGTGACCTGAGAAATGTTGACCCAACAGCACAACCTCTTGGCGTCTGAATCCTGGCATGGTCTCAGTGTAAGTGATGGGAGGATTAGAATGACCAGGTCTGAGAAACACCTGGGGCTGCTCTCCTGGGACGAGTGGGAGTACACGTGGGTTACAAAGGAAGTCTGGGACTGCAGCTTGGTGTCCTAGACTAGGTCTTGACTGTTTCTCTGTGGCTTTTTCACAACCTGCCTTGTAGTCTCTTCTCTAGCTTGTGGAAATGGTCTTACCTGCAGGCTCTGTTCTGGGGCTGCCATACATGAAAAGTGAAGTATCATTTTCTAGCTCTTGACCTGGCTGTTCCTGGGAAGGCCTTGGCTCATGGCTGGGGTCAGGGTCCTCCACAGCCTGTATGGTCCCCGTCCTGGGTGAATGGAAATCTGAAATTTCAGGACACACAGCGCTGTGAGCTTCATGCTGTGATTGATAGCTGGGTCTTGAGTGGGTTTGTGTTAGTCACTCGGTCATGTCCGACTCTTTGCGACCCCTGGGATTATAACCCAGTAGGCTCCTCTGTCCATGGGAGTCTCCAGGCAAGAATACTGGAGTGAGTAACCATTCCCTTCTCCAGGGGATCTTCCTGACCCAGGGATTGAACCTGGGTCTCCTGCATTGCAGGCAGATTCTTTACCACCTGAGCTACCATGGAAGCCCATGGATGAAGGGCTTAAAGCAGTGGATGAAGGATTTAAAACTCACCGATTTCTGCTCCTCCAGACTTCTGCAAATTCTTTCTTTCTGTTCCTCTCCCTGATTTTCACACTGGTTCAGAAGAGCTACTATACACGGAAGGTCCTCATTCAGAAGCAGCTGGGTTTGGAGGCCACCCACGATGCCCACTCCACAGTGTTACTTCAGTAAGCAGGTATTGAAGTCTTAACGTATCAGGCCCATACCTGTTGGATATGTGCCCGTGGATGGGACAGGAACGAAAGCAGACCCTGTCCCTACCCTGGCCGCTTCCTGCTGGAGTCCGTGGGGCCATGGAGAGAGTCAGGTGGCTGGGACGCCGCTGCTGCTGTGAGTCGCTCAGTCGTGTCCGACTCTTTGCAACCTCGTGGGCTATAGCCTACCCCGCAGGCTCCTCTGTCCATGGGATTTCCCCAGCAAGAATACTGGAGTGGGTTGCCATTTCCTCCTCCAGGGGATCCTCCTGATCCAGGGATTGAATTTGCATCTCCTGCAAGCCATCTTCCCAGATGGCTTCCCAGATGGCACTGGTGGTAGTAAACCCTCCTGCCAAAGCAGGAGACAAGAGATGTGGGTTCAGTCCCTTGGTTGGGAAGATCCCCTGAAGAAGGAAATGGCAACCCGCTCCATTAAGCTTGCCTAGAAAATCCCGTGGACAGAGGAGCCTGGTGGGCTACGGTTCATAGGGTCACAAAGAGTCGGACACGACTCAAGTGACTTAGCACTTAGCACTCTTGCACCGCAAGTGGGTTCTTTACTGCTGAGCCACCAGGGAACCCCGGGGGTTGGGATACAGTGTGCTTACGGGGTTTCCTAACTCCTTTGTCAACACTAATCAAGGGTCTGTAACGGCTGCTTCACTCCTGTTTTCCATGGCTGCCCTAGTTCTGCTTGGACGTTCTCCTGCTGGACTCAGCTTGCCCACCTGCTGGGGACACGAGGAGATTGTTTCTGGTTCTCCGTGCATGTTTGTCGGGCTGCTCCTCGACGGGGCGTGCAGACTCTCGCACTGCTGACTAGTTTACAATCACTGCTCCCCTTTCTTGATTCTGCCACCCTTTCAAATAATGGAAGGGTCCCCTGTGCCAGTGCCCTGGGTGTCACCGGGAGCTTTTGCCCCCGGGTCTCCTCTGGCCGTCCTGGATGAATGCTCGAGGCTGTCACAGGGAAGCTGCTTCTCCTCGGAGGCGTCCACAAAGCCAGAAATGAGTCTCACCATGTTGCAACTGTGACATGTGTTTGAAAATAAAGTTTTAATTAGAAGGAGCATTTCTCAGCCTCAACCTGGTGCTGGCTGTCTTAACACTGAGACTAAAATAAACCAGCTCCTGCTTCTTGGCACCAGACCCACTCCGCCACTTACACGCTGACTCTTGTGGGTGGAAACATTTGGGGTAGTGGCGTGTGTGTCTTTTCAAGACCTCCGGCTTCATCCATAGAGGAGAGGGATGGTGTTTGCCCCCAGGGTGGTGGGGTCTGTAGCGCTGTTTGCTTTGGACTTAACTGGTTTTGGTCTATTTGCGTGCATACATGCTAAGTTGCTTCAGTCGCCACCCGGGAATCCCTTTCGTCTACCTCATTTCTTTTTATTTTCTGCCCACACCTCAAGGCTTGCAATATCTTAGTTTCCCAACCGGGGATTGAACCTGGGGCAATGGTGGTGAAAATGCCAAGTCCGGACCGCTAGACCGTCAGCGAACCTCCTCCTTAAAGGAGCTGGCATAAGAGGCAACATGGTCTGGTGTGAGGCCAGGGCCATGCATGGCCTTGGAGCCAGATACAAATGGGTTCATAGCTTTTCTTTATTTTTTAAAAAAAATATTTATTTGGCTGCTCTGAATCTTAGTTGCAGCACATGGCATCTTTAATCTTCCTTGCAGCATGTGAACTCTTAGTTGCGGCATGTGGGATCTGGTTCCTCGACCAGGGATCGACCCCAGGCCCTTTGCATTGGAAGCATGGAGTCAGCCTCTGGACCGCCAGGGAGGTCTTCATATCTTTCTTTGTTAACTAACGGCATGGCTTTGGCAGACCACTTAGGCTCTGAGCTTTTGTACCCTCGTTTTAATATTGGTACGTCACCTTCTTTACCGGTTTGACACTGATGATTATAGATGATACCTGCACCGAGCCTGGCACTGTAGTTGCTTGATAAATGATATCCATTATTATTATAATTTAATGGTATAGTCCTTACCTTGCACGGAGTCACTGCCAAGGTCTCCCACGATGTTTTCAGCCCTAGGCTGGTCTTGCCTGGGGTTGCTTCTGCTTTGTTTAGGGACTGAAATGAACTTGGCCAGGTGAACTCGGGCTGGCAGGTGGGTGAGTCCCTGAATGTCAGCCTACACATTACATCACCCTTCGAGGCGCTTCTGTGCTCCTGCCTGCACTTGTTTCTCCTGCCTCCCAGCATCACAGAAACAAAGGAGACTTGAGAGTGTAGGTTCTTAAAAAGAATCTCTTTCTTGATTTCCTCATGCTAGGTACATCCCAGGTGACTGGAAGGACATATCTTTAGGTTTGCATGCAAGTCCAGGTGCGTGATTAACCAGGAGGTCCCCCAACAAGGAGCTTAGGGCTGAAGTTGGAGGTATCAACACTGCCTTGGGGCTTTCCTGGTGGTCCAGTGGTTAAACATATGCTGGCCAGTGCCGGAGCCGCGGGTTTGATCGTTGGTCTGGGAAGATCCCACATGCTGTAGAGGAACTAAGCCCACGTACCTTAGAGCCTGTGCGCCGTGACAAAGGAGCTGCTGCAATGGGAAGCCCCTGGCCTGCTACTGGAGAGCAGCCCCCACTCACCGCAACTAGAGAAAGCCCTTGGGTGGCAACGGAGACCCACTGCAGCCAAAAATAAGAACGAGCAAACAAGCATCGCCCTGGGGTCTGGGTTGGATTTTATTGTTGAGCTGAGAAGGACATTGGTGGTCATGCAAACTCACTTTTGTCTTAATGGTGAGTCTCTCGGTCGTGTCTGACTCTTTTCGACCCCGTGGACTGTAGCCTGCTAAGTTCCTTTGCTAACTGCTAAGTCACTTCAGTCGTGTCCGACTCTCCATGTAATTCTCCAGGCAAGAATACTGGAGTGGGTTGCCATTCCCTTCTCCAGGGGGTCTTCCCAACCCAGGGAGCGAACCGAGGTCTCCCACATTGCAGGCAGATTCTTTACTGTCTGAGCCACCAGGGAAGCCCCTGTCTTAACGGAGGGTCTGCTTTTAGAACATCTGTGATCTGTGAGTGTCTATCTGTCCCCTGAATGTTACTAGAGATCAAAATTTTTATCACTGAACAGTCTCTGAGTTTTGGGGAGGCATCTCTAATTTTAGTTATATTGAGCTGAAATCCCCTCTTCTGATGCCTTCACCTGGCATGAGGGCCTGCGAGGATCTAAGACTGTTGCTGTGTCTTTCCTTTTATCTCTCTTTCCAGTTATACTTTGCCATTTCCTGTAACTCTCATCCCTTGGGCTTTGTTTTTAGGCCACACAGGATTCTTCCTACTTTCTTTTCTAGGTTGTTCTCCAGACTATCAAAGACCTCCTTGAAGTGAGTTGGGTTTTCTAGAGCTGATCCGTTCTTCCAACTGAACTTTGATCAAGAATCTTCATTCTTATAGGTTTTCCTAGCTTTTTTAAAAAAAGTTAAAAAACTTTTTTTTTGGTCTGAGCCCCAGCCTTTTGGGGGAAGTTAGCTTTGTAAAGAGGTTGATGTCAAAACCCTTTTTAAAATCTTGGCTGCACCAATCGGCATGTGGAATCTTAGTTCCCTGACCAGGAATTGAACCTCCGCCTCTGCAGTGGAAGCGTGGAGTCTTAAGCACTGGACTGCTAGGGAGGCACCCCCTTCCTAGCTTTAATTGCAGCCACATGACATAGTCATCTCCTTGAACTTTCCGTTTTCTAGATGGTGTGGAATCACATTTGTTTGAAATGTTTTCAGCTTTTGACCATTGAATATGATGTTAGCTATGGATTTGTCATATATGGTCTTTTTTATGTTGAGGTATGTTCCCTCTATGCCCCCTTTCTGGAGAAGTTTTTAAAATTTTTATCATAAACGGGTGTTGAACTTTGTCACAAGCTTTTTCTGAATCTGTTGAGGTGATCATATGGTTTTTGTTCTTCGGTTTGTTAATGTGGTGTATCACACAGATTGATTTGCAGATATTGAAAAATCCTGGGATAAATCCCACTTGATCATGGTCTGTGGTGGCTTAGTTGCTAAGTTATGTCCGCTTCTTGTGACCTCATGGATTGTAGCCTGCTAGGCTCCTCTATGGGATTCTCCAGGCAAGAATAGTGCAGTGGGTAGCCATTCCCTTTTCTAAGGGATTGAACCCAGGTCTCCCACATTGCATGTGGTCTCCTGCATTGCAGGCAGATTCTTTACTGACGGAGCCACCAGTTGTTACTGTTTAGTTGCTAAGTGGTGTCTGACTGTTTGTGACCCCATGGACTACAGCACTCCAGGCTTCTCTGTCCTTCAGTATCTCCTGGAGTTTACTCAAACTCAAGTCCATTGAGTTGGTGTGAGCCACCAGGGAAGCCCATTGATCATGGTCTATGATCCTTTTTAATATGTTGTTGGATTTCATTTGCTAGTATTTTGGTGAGGGTTTTTGCATCTGCATTCCTCTGTGATATTGGTCTGTAATTTTCTTTTTTTGTGGTATCTTTGCTAATTTTGGTATCAGGGTGATGGTGCTCTCATAGAATGCCTTTGGGAGTATTCCTTCCTCTGAAATGTTTGGGAATAGTTTCAGAAGGATGGGTGTTAGTTCTTCTCTAAATGTGTGTGATGAGTGTTTAATAATGGCAGCTCCCTGGAGCGCACAGGCCAACATTGTGTTCGGGTAATTCTGCCTTGATATTTAAGTGGAACTATACTTGAACCGGTCTTACTAATAAGCCTAAAATTGTCAGAGTTTCCCCTCAGCGTGGAAAAGATGTTCCTCTTGGTTACATTAGTAGGTGACTAAGTAGTGTTTGGCTGCAAGAGCCCAGACCTAGTCATTTTTATTAGCTCTTATTGGTAACCAACTGGATTTTCTCTTCTCCTTTTCTTAAGAACTTTAGCAAAGACTTCTACCTTTTTCTTCTTGTTGTTGAATACTTGCTTTGCTCTAATGAGTCCAAAAAGGGGTTCTTATTGAAAGAATGTAGGCTTTGCTGTCAGAAGATATGGGCTGGACTCTTGGCTTCCTACCTACTTAGTAGTCCTGGGACTATGGTCAAGAAAAGAAACCTTCACGAGTCTCAGCTGCTTCTTTTGTTTGTAACAGAGTGGGGTGTCATGAGAATTTGGTGATGGAGCTCTGTGAAGGGCACTGTCAAGGTTTGAAAGATGGTAATTAATTGCCCCCCTTCTCATCCCAGTGTTTAGCACCAGTTGATGAGTATAGAAGAGAATTCAGACAAAAGGGAGGTCAGGACATCAACATTATTATAGGAAAAAGCTGGTTGGAGAATAGGTTTAGGGTGAGGGCCTAATGGGCTTGCTCACCTCCCTTGCAGGGCTGGTCAACCCTGAGAACAGGACAGAGAAGGAAGTGGTATGTCCTGAAAGTGATCAGTTCCAGAAGACAGAGTCCAGAAGGCGTCAGGCATCATGTGTTTCGTATCTTCTCCCAGTTAACCCGATGGCTCAGCAACAAAGAACCTGCCTGCTAATGCAGGAGACCCAGGAAGACACAGGTTCAGTCCCTGGGTTGGGAGATTCCCTGGAGGAGGAAATGACAACCCACTCTAGTATTTTTGCCTGGAGAATCCCTCGGACAGAGGTGCCTGGAGCAACACAGTCCAAGGGGTTGCAAAGAGTCAGACGTGACTGAGCGACTGAACACATGCATAGCCCAGCCCAGTCTGCCAGAGTCCTCTTCTTCCCGGGGAGGAATGAGTTAGGGGATGTGGAAAGAGCTTGTATTAGTTTCCTACGGCTGCCATAGCAAAGCATATTAAGCTGGGTAGCTGAAACAACAGAAATTTGTTGTCTCATAGTTGCAGAAGCCAAAAGTCCAAGGTCAAGTTTTCTCCTGAATGCTGCGAAGGAGAACCTGTTTCATGCTTTCTTGCCCAGGTTTTGGCAGTTTCCTAGCAACCACTGGGTGTTCCTTGGCTTGTGGAATTGTCACTTCAATCTCTGCCTTCATCTTTACATGATGTCCTCCCAGTGTGTTTGTCTGTGTCCAAAACCCCCCTTTTTAGAAGTGAGAGCTTATGTGGACGGTGTCGGATTTGTGATCTCTGAAGAAGATTTAGCTTCCAAATCAGGGACCATGCTTGATCGCTCAGAGCTTTTGTGTGGCAGAATTTTTATTGAAGTGAAAAAGGACAGTGAGAAAGCTTCTGACATAGACATCAGAAGGGGGAAAGAGAGTGCCCCACTTGCTAGTCTTATCAAGGACTTATATACCTTCACCAGACCCACTCCCACAACATGCGGCTCAAGGTAACAGGATTAGTTAGAAATCATTAGTATAGAGCTTAAGGAAAAACATCCACTTAAGCAAGATGAGTTGTTTTGTTGTATAATCATTACCTCTAGGCTTAAAGAAAGTTAGTCTTAGAGATTGTTGTCATAACAACTCTCAAACTTTAAAAAAAAAGCATCTTATGTGTCTAAGACAAAGCAACATAGAAAAAAAGTTTGTCCTTTTCTCTTCCTTGAGAGCCCTGAATCCCTTTCTCCTTGAGGACCCTGGTCTCCTTATCAACCTACCTAAGAATTAAAAGGCAGAAGAGAAGGCAATGGCACCCCATTCCAGTACTCTTGCCTGGAAAATACCATGGACAGAGGAGCCTGGTGGGCTGCAGTCCATGGGGTCGCTAAGAGTTGGACATGACTGAGCGACTTCACTTTCACTTTTCACTTTCACGCATTGGAGAAGGAAATGGCAACCCACTCCAGTGTTCTTGCCTGGAGAACCCCAGGGACGGGGGAGCCTGGTGGGCTGCCATCTATGGGGTCGCACGGAGTTGGACACGACTGAAGCAACTCAGCAGCAGCAGCAGCAGCAGCATGAGGTTTTGGGGGTCAGGACTTTGACATGTGAATTTGGGTGGGAAACACAGTTCAACCCAGAATGGAGGTTGTTGTTTTTTTTTTTTTTTCATTCCAGGAGAGTGAAGAAAGATTCTTTCCTTTGTGAAGAATAGTAGTTTTAAGAAAAAATCTTAATTTTATTTACTACTTTGACTGGGCTGAGTCTTAGCTGTGGCTCATGGGATCTTTGTTACAGCATGAAGGATCTTTAGTTGCGGCATGTGGGGTTTAGTTCCCTTTGTGTGTGTGCTAAGTCACTCAGTCGTGTCTGACTCTTTGTGACCCTATGGGCTGTAGCCCACCAGGCTTCTCTGTTCATGGGTTTCTCCAGGCAAGAATACTGGAGTGGGTTGCCATTTCCAGGGGATATTTCCAACCCAGGGATCAAACCTGTGTCTCTTATGCCTTCTGTATTGGCAGGTGGGTTCTTTACCCCTAGTGTTACTTGGGAAGCCCCCTAGTTCCCTGACCAGGGATTGAACCTATGCAGTGGAAGTGCGGAGTCTTAGCCACTGCACCACCAGAAAAGTCCCCAAAACAGTAGGCATTACTATCCAGTAGGTGCTGAGTAGTTTTCTTTTATGGTCTGAATTGTGGTCCCCCCTCCTCCAAATTAGTATGTTGAAAGTCTACCCTTCCTCTTCCCCCCGTGACTGCCTTTGGATATAGTAAGCCTTTAAGAAGATGGTGGTGGTGGTGGTGGTTTAGTTGCTAAGTCATGCCTGACTCTTGTGACCCCATGGACTGGAGCCCACCAGGCTCCTCTGTCCATGGGATTCTCCAGGCGAGAATACTGGAGTGGGCTGCCATTTCCTTCTCCAGGGGATCTTCCCGACCCAGGAATCAAACCTGGGTCTCCTGCACGGCAGGCAGATTCTTTGCTGACTGAGCTACCAGCGGGGAAGCCCCTTTAAGAAGATAATTAAGGTTGAATGAGACCCAAAGAGTAGGGCCCTAATCCAATAGGGATAATGGTCTTATAAGACGGGGAACAGACGCCAGAGCTCTGTCCTGTCTGGGTACCCTACTGGCACCTTGATCTTGGACTTTCAGCCTCCGGAAGTGTGAGACAATACATTACTGTTGTTAGGTCACCCAACCTATGGTGTTTTATTATGGCAACCCAAGCAGGTGAGGTGGCTTTCAAGGTGGCACTGGTGTGTAAAGAATCTGCCTGCCAGTGCAGGAGACATAAGAGATGTGGGCTCGATCCCTAGGTGCGGAAGAGCCCCTGGAGTAGCAAATGGCAGCCCATTCCATTATTCTTGCCTGGAGAATCCCGTGGACAGAGGAGCCTGGTGGGCTGCAGTCCATGGGGTCACAAAGAGTCGGACCTGACTGAGTGTCTGAGCAGGCAGATGAAGACACTTGGGCTTCCCCTGTGGCTCAGCTGGTAAAGAATCCACGTGCAATGCTAGAGACCTGTGTTCAAACCCTGGGTTGGGAAGATCCCCTGAAGAAGGGGACGGCTACCCACTCTAGTATTCTGGCCTGGAGAATTCCATGGACTGTATAGTCTGTGAGGTCACAAAGAATCGGACATGACTGAGCACCTTTCACTTTCACTTTGGGCTTCCTTGACGGCTCAGCTGTAAGAATCTGCCTGCAATGCAGGAAACCTGAGTTCGATCCCTGGTTTGGGAAGATCCCCTGGAGAAGGGAATGGCTCTCCATTCCAGTGTTCTGGCCTGGAGAATCCCATGGACTTTTCCATGGGATAGCAGAGTCTGACGTGAAGGAGCAAATTTCACTCCCTTCACTTCCTTTCTTCTGATGGTGAAAGCTGTGTGTAGCCGCTTGCAGTACTGTTGGCCACCGCTGAGGTCAGGGTTGGTGAGCCTGCCGTTATGGCGGCATAGGGCACGTGGTAGCTTCTGGTCTGTGTTATATTTAGTCTTCTGTCTCCAGTTAATGGATTGGGTAGCTAAGGATGAGAAAGCTTAAGCAGTTTGCTGGAAGCCACTTTAGTAGATTAGGCAATGGGGCCCGAGGGTGAATCCCGATGCTCTCAGAGCTCGCTTGGGTAAATCCAGGGCAAATATACTTAATTCTTTATTTAAGAATGCAATTCATAGTGACATGTGGATGTCATTGACGAGCAAAGAAATGAAACAAAGTGGGTCAGTGACACACTGCACTGTTTTAAGATAAATGTAGGTTAACTGATTTAATGGAAAACCACAATCTAGGGAAAAGTGGACTTGAAAAGCTTAAACCCTTGAAATATTTCCAGCTATCCAATTATGACTGGGAGAGAGTAGGTGCAGCTCTTTGAGGCTAAAACCTTTTGCAGCAGACACTTTTGCTCTGCCTTGTGGTTATAGCTGCCGCTTTAGTTCAGAATGTACTCATTGGATGGTGATTGTGTACCTGGTTTGTGCTGAGCACTGAGCACCAGGGACTACAATGCATAGTCGCTGTTCTGAATTAGCTGATAGCTAACTTCTTACTCCATCGTGAATCATTTGTTGGTTCAGTTCAGTTCAGTTCAGTCGCTCAGTCATGTCCGACTCTTTGAGACCCCATGGACTGCAGCACACCAAGCGTCCCTGTCCAGCACCAACTCAAGTTTGAGCTTACTCATACTCATGTCCATTGAATCGGTGATGCCATCCAACCATCTCATCCTCTGTCATCCCCTTCTCCTCCTGCCGTCAATCTTTCCCGGCATCAGGGTCTTTTCCAATGAGTCGGTTCTTTGAATCAGGTGGCCAAAGTATTGGAGCTTCAGGTTTAGCATCAGAACTTCCAATGAATATTCAGGACTGATTTCCTTTAGGATTGACGGGTCTGATCACCTTGTAGTCCAAGGGACTCTCAAGAGTCTTCTCCAACACCATGGTTCAAAAGCATCAATTCTTCAGCACTCAGCTTTCTTTATAGCCCAACTCTCATATCCATACATGACTACTGGAAAAACCATAGCTTTGACAAGATGGGCCTTTGTCAGCAAAGTAATGTCTGCTTTTTAATATGTTGTCTAGGTTTGTCAAGCTTTTCTTCCAAGGAGCAAGTGACTTTTAATTTCATGACTGCAGTCACCATCTGCAGTGATTTTGGAGCCCAAGAAAATAAAATCTCTCACTGTTTCCATTGTTTCTCCATCTGTTTCCCCTGAAATGATGGTACCAGATGCCATGATCTTCATTTTTTGAATGTTGAGTTTTAAGCCAGCTTTTTCACTCTGCTCTTTCACTTTCATCAAGAGGCTCTTTAGTTCCTCTTAGCTTTCTGCCATAAGGGTGGTGTCATTTGCATATCTGAGGTTGTTGATATTTCTCCCAGCAGTCTTGATTCCAGCTTGTGGTTCATCCTGTCTGGCATGTCACATGATGTACTCTGCATATATGTCACCCCTTAATAAGCAGGGTGACAGTTTACAGCCTTGATGTACTCCTTTCCCAATTTTGAGCCAGTCCATTGTTCCACGTCCGGTTCTAACTGTTGCTTCTTGACCTGCATACGGATTTCTCAGGAGGCAAGTTAGGTGGTATGATATTCCCATCTCTTCAAGAATTTTCCAGTTTGTTGTGATCCCCAGTCAAAAGCTTTGGTGTTGTTCATAAAGCAGAAGTAGATGTTTTTCTGGAACTCTCTTTCTGGCTAAATGGATGATGTTGTTGTTGTTCAGTCGCTCAGTCATGTCTGACTCTTTGCAACCACACGGACTACAGCCCACCAGGCTCATCTATCCTGCAGTGTGTCCTTCAGTTTGCTCAGATTCTTGTCCGTTGAGTCTGTGACGCTATCTCTGTATTGTAGGTCTTCCCTGCGATGGCAGAGGGAGGCCATTCCAGCATCTGGTGAGAGCTTGCAGGGGGAGGGCAGTGTCTCACACAGACTACAGGATGCTTTCCTTAAAGCATCCTCACTCCCAAAAGAGGTGATGCTTGAGCTGAGCTTTGGGCAAGTTCCAGTTATTCAGGCAAAGCTGAGTAAAGGTGTTTCAGACAGAGAAGAAATAAAGTGTATCAACATGGAGATAGTGGGGGGACAGCCCACTTGGGGAGCAGTGTACACACAGGAACTGCTCTATTGTCTCTTTTTTCCTCTTATTTTCCTTTCTCTGTCTACTCCTTCAGTGTTTGGCGTTTTGGTAAAGAGATTTCAGGGTTGAATGAAAAGGCCTACTTTGTAACATTTGCCAGTTTCCTTGGTGTAAATAATCCCGCCATGACTGACTCCAAATTATCAAGAGAACGTCAGTTGGCCCACAGACTTAGAAAATCTTTTAACTATTAGTCATAAGTCCGTAAAGTCCCACTCAGTAAACAACTGCTTCCCTTCCATTCATTATCTGTTTATCATCTGTCATTCATTCATCAATGATCCATCCATCTATCATCCATAAATTCATAAACCCATCATCCACCCATCCTTCCATTTATTCATCCGTCCGTCTTCCATTATTCATTCATCCATCCATTCATCGTCCATCCACCCATCTATCCATTCATCCATCTATCTGTCCTCCCACCTGCACAACCACCCATCTACCCATTTATCCCTCTGTTTTCAGTCCATCCATCCATCTATCCATTCATTCATTCTTCTATCCATCCATCCACAAACATAGTTTAACCAAACAGAATCATCAGAATCAGTCATGTTAAAGATTTCAGAGTTCCCTTAGTCAGATCCTCTCATTGTACTGACAAGAAACTGATACCTGGAGAGAGGAACTGACTTTCCTAAAGTTGACTTATAAAATTGAGGTTAAGACTGTTGGCTTCAGAATTTAAGTCTGCATCTGCTCCCTTAAGTAAAGAAAATATAATCTCAGATATGACGTTGGGGTGGTGTGGAATTCATGATGCACACACCAGAGTTCTGTCGCTCTGCACCTTTCTGTGACAGTCCTATTGCTCATGAAACTGTTTTTGTTGTTCCTTGTCTCAACAGTTGCTGGTTCTCAGCAGGTTCACAGCTTCCTTCGCAGGCGGTTCAGAATGTCTCTGTTGGAGTAATATTCTTCTTCCAGTTTGTAGCAGTGGGCTTCGGAATTTAATTTAGCAGTTGGTCCTTGGTGCTTGTTCAGTCTTTGATATTTCTGGGTTTCACTTTTCTCTCTCTTTTTGTGATATAGACGTCTCTCCTTGGAGACTCCAACTCAAGGCCCCATTTGTGGTGCCAACCAGACTTTTCTTGGGAGCCCCCTTTGTGTTGGGCTGAATTTCCGACAAGATAGCTACAGATCTGAAAGGTTTTTTCCTCTTTCCTGGGCTTCTAGAAGTCTGTCTTGGAGATTTTAGGAAATAAATAATTGATACTGCTTTGATGGTCTCTATTTTCTTTCTTTTTAATGAGGTGTAGTTGATGTGCAATATTGTGTAAATTTCAGGTATACAACATAATGGTTCACAATTTTAAAAGGTTATATTCCATTTATAGTTATTATAAAATATTGGCTGTATTCCTTGATGGTCTTTAAATTGTTGTCAGCTCTGAGTGAGGAAGGCGGACTCTTACTATCTGAGAAGCTTTATTTTGAAACTGCGGACAGATGGTCTGGTGAATTGAATACTCCAGAGGACTCTGTTTAGAACTATCTTCTTCTGTTGTAATGTTGAGTGAAAAATCCAAGATGCTGGGATGTGTCTAGGATGCCACTTTTGTTAAAAGCAAGTAAACAAGTGGGCTTCCCAGGTGGCGCAGCGATGAAGAAACTGCCTATCGATGCAGGAGACATGGGTTCGATTCTTGGATCAGGAAGATTTCTAGGAGGAGGAAATGGCGACCCACGGCAGGATTCTTGCCTGGGAAATCCCATGGAGAGAGAAGCCTGGTGGGCTGCAGTCCATGGGGTTGCAAAGAGTCGGACACGACTCAGTAACTGAGCTGGCACCCCCCGCTTCCCACCACCATACATGCTGCTGTTGCTGCTGCTAAGTCGCTTCAGTCGTGTCCGACTTTGTGTGACCCCAAGTAAACAAATTGGCACTTCCCTTTGGGCAGTGAAAATGAGGGCAGTCATGACTTCAAGAGAAAACTTCCCACCTTTACCTTTATATGTACGTTTCTGTACCGTTTATTATTGCTTCCCAGGTGGTGCTAGTGGTAAAGAACCACCTGCCAATGCAGGAGACACCAGAGACAGGGGTTCAGTCCCTGGGTCGGGAAGATCCCCTGGAGGAGGGCACCCCACTCCAGTCTTCTTGCCTGGAGAATCCCATGGACAGAGGAGCCTAGCAGGCTACAGTCCATGGGGTCACACAGAGTTGGACATGACTGAGTGACTTAGCACACACACCATTTATTATTTCACTGACTTTCCCAGAGCAGCATCTTGTTCTGAGATACCAGCGATCTTGCCTTCCCATTTCTTTCCCCTTAAAGCAACTTCTCTCCTGTAGTTGGCAGTTCTGTCCTTATCTTTAGGATGTCCCCTGGTGTTTCTGATCTCAAAGTAGGAAAAATAAATTGAGTCCCATTCCAGTGTTCCGAGCACTGGAAAAGTCAGGGAATGTGTGAATTATTGTACTAGAGATCGTCAGATCAGTGTGGGATAGCCTAAAATGGAAAAAGAAATGTGACTGCTTTTTCAGGCATTTGCAAAGCAATGCAGGCTGCCTCTCCCAACTGTCTCCTGTAAAAACAGTTTCCAGAGATGTGTGGACTAGGTAAATGATATGTTACCGATACAGAGCATAATTGTGATTATAATAGCCGAGGATTATGGCTCCTGTTTTACAGTCTACATGAACCTCTTTTAAGTTACTAGGTTGAACCATATGAATCGCCAAATTGAGCTACCAAAAGGGCAATTTCATCCAATTCAACCTAAGAGAGCTTATTTGATGAGTTGGAAGATATGGGAAATAGGTGTCTTCATAAGGAAAAGAGCATGAGATGGACGTGCTTTCAAGACCCCAGACGTCCTGTTGTATTTGAACCTGTTAGTAGTCACTTAGTTGATACTTGGTTGTTGCCTCACTAGCCTTCGGAACTATCTAGAGCAAAATTAGTTGCCTAGCAACACGTTCCAGCCCAGGAGGGTTGGAGAATGGGTCAGTGATGAACAATTATGTACAATCAAGTTTAAAAACGCATAGCCGTCTGTGACATCCATGCTCTGGACCACCAGGAAGTACGAGTGTTCTGCTGGCCTGGGTTTATGGCTACTGTGTGTGAACTGATGGCAGCTGTATCCTGGATGTCCTGGTTGCAGTTTAGAAAAATTTTGCGCTGGACCGAAATTGGCTTCTGGCGCTCCTCTGGGCATGGGTCCGTTTTTTCAGAGGCTTCTAGCACACTCATCATTTGGTTGGCTGCCTATCAGAACTCTCATCCCTTGGGAAAGTGAAAGAAAATGAAGAATTTGGTTCTTTGTGATTGTTTTCATCTCAACCAATTGTCCCCTATTAGTGACTCTGTAATTAGCCAAAGAAGAAGGACACAGAACATTAGGGACAACGGCTCCCTCACTCAACCCAAATCACTTTTTCAAGAATTATGGTTGCTGGGCAGATGCTCTTTCTGAAATGACCCAGGCCCTTCATCGTCTCTCTCCCTTCCGTTCCAGTGAAAGAGAAGACACATTTTTGCATCATGCAGCCCTTCCTTAATCTTTCTGTCAGCACAAACATCAAGGGTGTAAATCTTGAAAGCGGCAGGAAAGCTGGGAGGCATTTTTATCACTCTGGCAAAGTGAACAGAGCGCATTTCATTGTTCAGAATCATTGAGTTTAATTGGCAAATCAATTTTTAGGTCCTTTCCATTGGTATTTTGTTTAATCAACAAAAATAAATCGCCCTGCCAACCTTGAAAACTCCAAGTTGGAGAATGGTGGCAAATATTTCATGCGTCCTGCCAAAAGTGCTTTCCAACAGCCGCGTCTTAATTGAAGCTGATTTATATTCAGACGTGGATGTTTTTTCATTTGTCTGAAGAAGGAAAAAGCTGCGTAAGCAAGTAGCGTGCAACCGTTTTGGGCATTGTTTTCTGACATTTATCTACACCCTATCCCTCAGATGTTTCTAGCCCTTGCCTAATGATTCCGGCTGAAGTAGCTGTCAACTAGCCCCTGTAACCTTTGGTGAGAGTTTTTTTCCCGAGGAGGACTTCCAAAACCTAGGCCTTTTCCCCCTTTCCTGAAGGTATTAAAATAAAAAATTGTTTATTTTTGGTTTCGATGATTCTTTGTTGCTCGAGGGCTCTCTCTAGTTGCACAGAGCAGACTTCTTGCTGCGGAGCACGGACCCTGGAGATCAGGCTCAGTGGTTATAGTGCCTGGGCTCAGTTGCTCCGCAGCACGTGGGATCTTCCCGGATCAGGAATCGAATCCGTGTCTCCTGCATTGGCAGGTGGATCCTCATCCTCTGAACCACCAGGGAAGTCCCCTCTGCAGGGTTTTACTGGCCTTTGGTAGGAAATGGCTGACCTCTTAGTGCTGGAAGGTGGGCGACCTGAGCGGGGCACAGGGAAATGTCTGGCTTTGTTGGTAGGAAAACCTCACTCGCCGTGCCGACCACGGGGTCTCAGTGTTGGCTTCCGCTGCCTTCTTCGCTCTCCAGGGAAGGGGGAGAGATGACAAGAAGTGCCATTTATTTGATGCCTACACAGTGTGTTCTCATTTCTCATGAAAGAAACCCTGAGAGCTGAGGAAGCCAAACCCTGGGTACCTGGTGGGCATGCTGAGGTTCAGAGAATATCAGTCACAGTTTGTGCGTGGGGTGGCTGCTGCTGGAATCCTGTTCTGTTTGTCTCCAGCCGGCTTCCCATTTCACTGGTACTGTGTGCTGTGCTTAGTCGCTCAGTCGTGTCCAACTCTGTGTGACCCCCGGGACTGTAGCCCTCCAGGCTCCTCTGTCCATGGGATTTCTCCAGGCAGGAATACTGGAGTGGGGGATCTTTCCAACCCAGGGATCGAACCCAGGTCTTCTGCATTGCAGGCAGATTCTTTACTGTCTGAGCCACCAGGGAAGCCCTTCACTGGTGCGGGGAGCTAGCCAACACTGCCCCCACTCTGATACCCCGGTTTCACTGAACCAAGCTCCTCCTGGTATGGCTCCTGGGGCTCAGATACCATAAAGCGATGGTGGCTGATGGTCTGTGGGTGCTTGTTGTGGGCCCAGCATGTTTCCAAGAGCTTCATGTGTGCTCGTAATTCCTGTCAGCCTCACTCTCCTCTTAGCTACTGCCTTCCTCATCTTACAGATGAAGAAACTGAGGCACAGAGTGGCTAGGGGACTGGTCCAATGCCACATGGCTAATGACTGGGGATGTCAGGATCTGAATCCAGATAGTCCACCCCAAGGCTTCCCTCATGGCTCAGTGGTAAAGAACCTGCCTGCCAATGCAGGAGATGCAGGTTCGATCCCTGGGTTGGGAGAAGGTTCAAGATGCAGGTTCGATCCCTGGAGAAGGGCATGGCAACCCACTCCAGTATTCTTGCCTGGAAAATCCCATTGACTGAGGAGCCTGGCGGGCTACAGTCCATGGGGTCGCAAAACAGACATGACTTAGTGACTCAACAACAACAACACAGTTGAGACTCTAGTTACATGCTGAATGAGGGAGTAGGGGCCCTTCTAAGACCCCAGGTCCACACTCTGACCTGCACCTTACTCAATGGGCAAAAGAAAGGAACCTCAAGAAACCCAGAACCACATTCAGCAACTTAATGATGCTGTGTAAGTTATCAGATGTATGAAGCTGAAGGGATGGTAAAAATCAAGCAACTACCTGAAATTGTGCATGTCCTTTGGGTTTATTAGGGCCCCACCCCACCTCAAGGGCTTCCTTGGTGGCTCAGTCCATAAAGAGTCTTCCTGAAGTGTGGGAAAGCTGGGAAGATCCTCTGGAGAAGGAAATGGCAACTCGCTCCAGTACTCTTGCCTGGAGAATCCCATGGACAGAGGAGCCTGATGGGCTGTAGTCGATGGGGTTGCAAAGGGTCGGACATGACTGAGTGACTGACCCTTTAACATACACCCTCAGCACCTTCAGGTACCAGGGATCCATTGGCCCTCAGATCAAGAGAGGAGTGAGGGAGAATTCTCACAGTCTCTTGGGATGGGAAGGCCTCCAGCAGGTCAGATCATTAACGTAATGCCAAGGGGAACTTGCCTGTGGTTCAGTGGCTAAGACTCTGTGATCCCAATGCAGGGGCCTGGGTTCCATCCCTGGTCAGGGAACTAGATCCCGCATGCCTCCACTAAGACCTGAGGCACCCAAATAAAAAACTATTAAATAAAAAATAATACTGAGGGTAATACCTGTAGAGAACAATTTCTGATGCCAAGCCCTATTTAAAGCATTTTACACGTACTAACTTTTAGCTGGATGCTGTTGCTATTCCCATTTTTCAGATGAGAAAATCCACTACAGTACATGTATATTGTGATGTTGGGAATGCTAAAATACACAACACATCTTAGAATCAAGGATGTATGTGGCTCGTGGGCACTGGTGGTACCTGTATCTGACTGCTCTTCAGAGCACAGGTGCCTTCTTATGAGATGGGCCTGGTAACGAGCTGAAATGTACGAGGCGACACTACAGCCAGTGTTTATTGAGTGACCACTGTGTACCAACCCTGAGTATCCATTGGAAGGACTGATGCTGAAGCCGAAGCTCCAATACTTTGGCCACCTGATGGGAAGAGCTGGCTTATTGGAAAAAACTTATGGGAAAATCTAGGAAGGATTGAAGGCAGGAGGAGAAGGGGATGACAGAGGATGAGATGGTTGGATGGCATCACCAACTCAATGGACGTGAGTTTGAGCGAGCTCTGGGAGATAGTGAGGGACGTGGAAGCCTGGTGTGCTGCGGTCCGTGGGTCACAGAGTCGGGCACGACTGAGCCACTGAGCGACGACTGTGTGCCGTACGCTGTTCTAAGAAGTTTACGTGAGTTTTTAAAATCCTCACAAAAAGATGGGTGCTCTGATTATGGTTATTCCTGATTTTTAGATGAGGAAGCTGAGTCAGTGGGGTAGTCTCACTTGCCCCCGGTCCCCAGGCAGTACGTGGCGAGGCTGGGTGCAGGCTGAGGTTGTCTCTGGGCTCTTCCTCTGGGCTAAGGCCCCTGCACAGCCGGGAAAGGAAATGAATACTCACGGGCTTTGTGTGGGATGGAGGCTCTGGATGCTCTCAGGTGCCCTTGCCCGAGTGATCATCACTCCCTTTTGGCACCCGTCCCGTTATGGAATCTGAAGTTGATTTTTTTTTTTTTTTTTTTTTTATCAGTCCTTTGTATGCTTCTGTATGTGAGATCACCTCCTCAGTCAAGGAAATGGATAAGAGCTCTGATGTGAATCCTAAAGCCTACCCAGAAGGCATAAAACACCCTGGAAGGCATTTCCTAGGTTTAAGAGGAATTTTCTTTTTGATCCCCACAACACCTCTATGAAATGCATTTTTTTTGGTTTGTTTGTTTGTTTTTGTTTTTTAGTCACTCACTTGTGTCTGACTCTTTTGTGACCCCATGAACTTTAGCCCACCAGGGTCCTCCGTCCAGGGGATTTCCCAGGCAAGGATACTGGAGTGGGTTGCCATTTCCTTTTCCAGGGGACCTTCCCCACCCAGGGATCAAACTTATGTCTTCTACATTGGCAGGCGGATTGTTTACCAAGAGCCACCGGGCTTCCCTATTCTGAAGGGTAAAGGGGGAAAGAGTGTGAGACTCAGAGAGGGTGAGCCACATATCCTCAGCCACACAGCAGGTGAGGGGCAGCGCTGGGTTCAGGACTTGCAATATGTGTCTGTGAAGTAAGGGGCTGGCACCACAGTGGGGGTCATCCCTGCCTAACTCTGGGGCATTTCCTGTGGGGTCAGCTCAGCTCTACTCCTCTGTCCCTTTCTCTGCTCCTGTTCTTTTGCACACACTTCGCTTCCACACTCTTCTGGCTTCCATGCTCCGAGCTTCTCAGAACAACAGGACAAGATTTTCCATAGCCCGGAACTGTTTTTTTTTTTTTTTTTTTTTTTTGCTATTGCTATTGCATCCAAGCACCTGCTGAGCTGATGAGCTTTTGAAATGTCACTTGACTATTGGGAGGGAGCCGTGAGTGATTCTCAGGAACACACCATTCCAGCTGCCTTCGTGGGGTGGGTGATGCTGGGCGCAGGGGAGGTGGGTGTCCCTCCTTCAGTCCAGCCGCTCGGAGACTGTGTTCTGCTCCCGTAGCTGGCATGGGTACCCGCTGTCAGCCTGGTCATTTTTCTTCTCCTGGGTGGCAGTTTCTGTGCTGTTTTTCTCTTAGAGCATTGACTTTCCATTTTTAGGTCAGTTTTGGAGAATTCAGGCTTCTCTCGTGGCTCAGATGGTAAAGAATCTGCTTGCAATGCTGGGAGATCTGGTTTGATCCCTGGATTGGGAAGATCCCCTGGAGAAGGGAATGGCAACCCACTCCAGTATTCTTGCCTGGAGAATTCCATGGACAGAGGAGCCTGGCAGGCTACAATCCACGGGGTCACAAAGAGTCGGACATGACTGAGCGAGTTTTACTTCACTTCAGTTTGGAGAATACAATTAAAAATTTGACCCTTTGCTTTCTGGATTTCTCTTTTCAGAAAAAAGTATCCACTTCTGCAAAGTTCTGTACTTAACTTCTGACTCGTATATTCAGAGCCTTCTTGAACATACACACATTGTGAAGTCTAGCTTAAAATTTGAGCCCCTCCCCTACCACCAATTGAGGGTAAATATGGACACTGAAAATTTTGATTCTCTGCCCCTCTTCTCATTCCATTGTTGTTAGTTGGAACGAGGGTGGGAAATATTGGGTTGGCCAAAAATTTTGTTTGGGTATTGTTATATTACGAATGAGGTTTTTGGCCAACCCAATGCACGTCACACTCAAAATCACGACAGAGAGAGTTTAATAAAGGTGTGTCAGGGTGTTGAGCAGAAGAAAGGGGCAGAAAGTACACTGTGGGGAGAGAGGAACCCCTCTGGCTTGGTGCCTTCAATGCATAACAGAATTCACTATATGAATTTTGGGAGAGTAAGGTCTGTGGTGAAAGGCTGAAGGCAAGAGGAGTAGGAGACATTAGGAGAAGAGGGTGTCAGAGGATGAGATGGACAGATAGCATCACCAACTCAGTGGACATGACTTTGAGCAAACTCCCGGAGATAGTGAAGGACAGAGGAGCCCGGTGGGCTATAGTCCATGGGGTCACAAAGAGTTGGACATGACTGAGCGACTGAACAACAACAACAAGTTTGTGGCACCCTCTAACCCCTGGAAGTAAGGATAGAAGGAGACTGTCACTGGGAGAAGCTGTGACCTGTGCTGGGGAGATCCTGCAGGGAAGAAACCAGGGGATGAATGCCCCTTCCTTCCTTATCCTTTGCCTACTCTCCTGATACCTACTCTCCCGGTACCAATCTCCCAGTACCTCCCAAGGGGCCAGAGGGCCCAGGTTGATGCATATCATTGAGGTCACCCAGGGCTTCCCTGGTGGCTCAGATGGTAAAGAATCCACCTACAATGCAGGAGACCCAGGTTCGATCCCTGGGTTGGGAAGATCTCCCTGGAGAGGAGAATGGCAACCCACTCCCATATTCTTGCCTGAAAAAATCCCCTCCACAGAGGAGCCTGATGGGTGATGGTCCATGGGGTCGCAAAGAGCCGGACACAACTGAGCAACTAACGCTTTCACCTCACTTTACTCTTAGGACACAGAACGAGTGGAAAAGATGGGGAGTAATATAAAGGGTAACCAGAGAATATTTAGTTTGTTGCCATTCAGATTTTTTTTTTGAATTAGAGTATTATAGCTTTACAAGGTAGTGTCAGCTTCTGCTATACAACTGAATGAATAAGCTGTATGTATACATATATATTCTGCCTCTTAGACCTCCCTCCAACCCCCACCCTCATCCTATTAATCTAGGTCAGCACAGAGCACCCTGTGCTTTATAGCAGGTTCCCACTAGCTATCTGTTTTACACCTGGTAAATAACTTATCCTGTAGATGGTACTTTCAGGAGACCAGGAAGCGGCTCTGTCATCCGTAAACACTCTCTCTGGGGATTGGGCATCGTGGAAAATTGCTGAGCTCGTGTTATGGAGGTTTTGTAATCCTGTTAGGGATTGGAAGCTTCCTGCTCTTTTCAGATGCTTTGAAATCCAGTCATTTATTTTTTCTGTATTTTATTTGTATGCCTGTTATTACACAGAGTGAGTGAGTGCTCAGTCGTGTCTGACTCTGCAACTGTAGCCCTCAAGGCCGCTTTAAAAGGCTTCATTTTGCCTCATGATGATGAAGCAGTCTGCTTCATCATCACAGAGGAGTGCCTATCAATTACTCACGTGGAATTATTTTCGAAGGTAGTTTCCTCCTATCTTAAGGTAGCTTGATGTATAGAAATTAGCATTTCTGGAGTTTACAAGCAGAGAGATTATATGAGGAAGCAATTACGAAGTTAAAAAGTGTTATGCATTGTTATGAGGCTGTGGGTGTACGTGATGTCACCAACCTGGGATCTGGGCAGTCTGGGGTTGAAGAGCAGACTTGGGCTCGTCTGAGTTCTATTTTTGTCTGGATCTGGACCTTGGTCCCTGTCCTGTCTTTTCTCTGCCTAGTCCCATTTTAGCAAGAATCTGAAGTCAGTCTACAGAGGAACATGGGGCCACCCGCCCAGCTTTGGTAGGCGATCATCCTCAATATCTGGTCACAGGGCTGCCTTCAGCAAAAATCCTATGGCTTGTTTGTTTAATGGGCATCTCCCTACCCGGATGTCTCCTCTTAGTAATTTTCTGACTCCTGACCACCTCACTCTGTTTGTTTGCTGTGAATCCTCAGCTGTCTTTGCTACATTCCGAGTTGAGCCTCATCTCCCTCCTATTTTACAATAGCTCTGAAAAAAGTCTTACCATTTTAACAAGCATCAGAGTAGTTTTTTTTCTTAAACTTTACCCACCAGAAACCCTTGAAATTGCTCCAGATCATCTCAAGGACCTCTGGTCCAACCTCACCCAGTGTTGAGAATCACAGGGAGCTCACTTTGAGGAGTTCAGTACCTCCAGACAGCAGTCGAGGAGCCCCATTCACTCCCTTGGGGGCTGGTTTTCATTGTTGAGAAGCTCTGCGTCCATTTCAAGCTCAAAGTCTGTCTTCGTTTTTTCGCATTGACCTCAATTCTGCCTTTTTGTAAAACCTGATCTCTCCATTAAGTGAATAGTTTAGCTTCTTAAATTGAACCATCTTAATGAAGATAATTTTAAGCAGTGTCTGTGTTGCCCTTCTTGCTTTCTTTAGCAGGACGCTGAGCCTGTTTAAGCCTGTGCTGCCAACTCTGGGGTATGGTTCCTTGTAGAAGGCTGCGCTGGGCTGATGCCCTGGGGTTTTACTCTGTGTGGACTCTGTCTTTATCTCATGAACTCCTGCACTGCCCTGCTTCTTCTCTAAGTCTTTTGTTTCTTTTCTTTGGAGTTAGCTCTTTCTTATGCCTTGTTTGATACAGTTTCATGAATGATGTGCTTCTTTTTCTCTCCTGGAGTAAAATGCATGGGCTTTGTGAAAGCTCTTTATCACTCAGAAGTCTTTTTTTTTTTAATTTCCAGATTGATAGCTGCTTTCCAGATGTTAACATTATCAGAAGCCTGACCTCCACATGGTATATATGCTCTGAAGGACCTTCTAGGTCCATTAAGGGTATATAAATATATTAGTCTTTTAAATTTATCTATCATTTAGCCCTAAGTCTGTCTTTCATATGTATTGATTTTCACCCTCTTTTCTTTCTGCATCACTCCATTCATGGGTATATTTGAAAAGCAGTGACTTCTGCAGGATCAAAACAACCAGATTTGTGAAAGAAGAATTTCAGGATGAGGGTTTAAAAGGAAAATCAGATTTATTTATACATATTTCAATATGACTCTCTGAAAAGATAGGCATTCTTTTTGTTAAAACAGCAACACAATACTATTATTACACATAAAAAATGAACAGTGACTCATTTCTTAATATCACTGAATATTCATGTTCAGATTTCTCTGATTGTCTAAGAAATATCTTTTCACAGTTAGTTAAAAATACCTTAGAGCAACCGAGGGATTTAAACACAGTCCACAGAGTGCGTTTGGTTGATGTCTCTTAAATCTCTCTCTCTCTGTTTTTGGCTGTGCTGGGTCTTCATTGTGGCAGGTGTTTCTCTAGTTGTGGTGAGCCAGCGTAGTTGCTCCAAGGCATGTGGGATCTGAGATCCTTGACCATGGATCAAACCCTTGTCCCCTCCATTGGAATGTGAATTCTTGACCCCGGGACCACCAGGGAAGTCCTTGAAGTCTCTCTTAATTCACAGGCTTCGTGTCCCTCTCTTGTCCTGTCTTGTGATATATTTGGTCAAAGCAGCTAGATCTTTTGAGACTTTTGAATCTGGATCTATATGGTTTCCTACAGCGTAGATTTTATTGCCACCATTCTGGTGTTGCCATTTAACATATTTCTTTGTCCCCAAGGTGTCCTGTAAACTAAAGGCTGGCTCAGATTTAGGTTCAAATTTTGGGTCCAGGATAGTTGACACGTGATAGCGTAGCGTGTTCTCTCACCCAGTTTGGAAAACCAGCCGTATGGTAGGGTAGAAGCTGACTCTGTGAGGGGGGAACTCTTGCAGTTTGAGAACAAAGGTTGCTGAGAGATTCCTACCTCGTGTATCGAGATTTGAATTTGGTCTTGAAGAATACTCTTGAGTATGAGGGGCTGTGCTCAATGTCTTGGTGGGTAGTTTCAGATCTGCCTGCTGTCTTTAATTATTCCTGCCATTTCCTTCTTTCTTTTTAAAAAAATATTTATTTATTTTATTTATTTGACTACACCATGCCTTAGTTGTGCAGCATGCGGATCTTCAGCTGCGACATACGAACTCATGTGCGGCACATGAGCTCTAGTTCCCCGACCAGGGGTGGAACCCAGGCCACCTGCATTGGGAGTGTGAAGTCTTAGCCACTGGACCACCAGGGAAGTCCATTCCTGCCGTTTCTTACAGGAGTGTCTTAAGCGTGCTCTGTCTCACCCCTCTTTCTTATAGCACAGTGAGGATGACAACAGGAGTAGGTGAAATCACAGCCCACGATTCTGTTATTGTAAATAAATTTTTAGTGGAACACAGCCATGCCTGTTTTTTTAATGTATTCTTGGTATTTGCTTTAGTACTGCAACGGCAGAATTGAGTATTGGCCTGAACAAAGCTTGAACTATTTCCTGTTTGGCCCTTTACAAAAAGAAAGTTTGCTGACCTCTGGGCTGGAAGGAAAGCAGATGATAAGGCTTTAGCCTGTGGATCAAACAAAAATAATTCCTCATTACTGAAATGTCACTCAGCCTTAGTACCTGTGAATGTGAAATTCCATGGCTCACAGATTTTAAGCTGTTAAAATAATTTTATTTTTCTCTGTTCATTTTTCTAACCATTAGATGACATCATCCTTCTACTTATTTGGAAATCTAATTCAACATGGGTGGGTTCGCATTAAAGAATGGTGTCATTTTACCGGGCCGATAATTGATTATTAATAATCTGCACATTCAGCATTTGACTCTTGATTTGTTATGCTTTCTTCCTTAGCTAGTATAAAGCTTTCTCTTCTACCAGTGTACTCTTTTGTGGCTTGTTTTGCCTTTGTTTGAGAAAGAATTCTGTATCCTTTCAGCAAATGTCTCATGTTAAAAGTTTTCAAATTAAGTAGACTTGCATTTTTTCCCTTAAATGGAACTCAGCTAGTTTTATCTAAGCTATTCCTTTTTTTTTTATGATTATAAAAATTTATTTAACAAAAAAGTTCAGTAAGAATGTACACGACCCAATTTTTATCATAGTAAAATATGGAGAGGCGATGCATGAGAGTAATTGATTTCTCTGGTGAACACAGCCATTGTCCATACGTATTCCAGGGCTTCTAACGTGAAGATTCTATTTCCTCATATTGCCACCACTCAGTATTTTTCTGTTGCTATTTGCCATCTCCACATAGTCATCTATCCCAAGATACATACAGGGATCAAATCCTCACAGTATTCCTTGGACATATCTGCCACCATTTAATTTCAGTGATAACTTCTTGTCCATCAGATCAGATCAGATCAGATCAGTCACTCAATCGTGTCCTACTCTTTGCGACCCCATGAATCGCAGCACGCCAGGCCTCCCTGTCCATCACCAACTCCCGGAGTTCACTCAGACTCATGTCCATCAAGTCAGTGATGCCATCCAGCCATCTCATCCTCTGTCGTCCCCTTCTCCTCCTGCCCCCAATCCCTCCCAGCATCAGAGTCTTTTCCAATGAGTCAACTCTTTGCATGAGGTGGCCAAAGTACTGGAGTTTCAGCTTTAGCATCATTCCTTCCAAAGAAATCCCAGGGCTGATCTCCTTCAGAATGGACTGGTTGGATCTCCTTGCAGTCCAAGGGACTCTCAGGAGTCTTCTCCAACACCACAGTTCAAAAGCATCAATTCTTCGGCGCTCAGCCTTCACAGTCCAACTCTCGCATCCATACATGACCACAGGAAAAACCATAGCCTTGACTAGATGAATCTTTGTTGGCAAAGTAATGTCTCTGCTTTTGAATATGCTATCTAGGTTGGTCATAACTTTCCTTCCAAGGAGTAAGCGTCTTTTAATTTCATGGCTGCAGTCAGCATTTGCAGTGATTTTGGAGCCCAGAAAAATAAAGTCTGACACTGTTTCCACTGTTTCCCCATCTATTTCCCATGAAGTGATGGGACCAGATGCCATGACCTTCGTTTTCTGAATGTTGAGCTTTAAGCCAACTTTTTCACTCTCCACTTTCACCTTCATCAAGAGGCTTTTTCGTTCCTCTTCACTTTCTGCCATAAGGGTGGTGTCATCTGCATATCTGAGGTTATTGATATTTCTCCCGGCAATCTTGATTCCAGCTTGTCTTTCTTCCAGCCCAGCATTTCTTATGATGTACTCTGCATATAAGTTAAATAAGCAGGGTGACAATATACAGCCTTGACGTACTCCTTTTCCTATTTGGAACCAGTCTGTTGTTCTTGTCCATAAGTTTCTTCAAGTTGGGAGGGTGAGCTTTGCTCATTTGTCTACTTGGTGAGCTCAAAGTTGCCTCCCTAAGCCATTCCTTTTGTGTTTTGGCTATATTGTATGCTACATTATTGCGGATGGCTTTGAAATTCTTTATGTAAAAAAAAAATATGGAGATAGATTTAAAATACAAAGGAGTATTTTTTCCCCTTCATTGCATCTTCATGTATTAAAAACCAGAGTGTAATTATTAAAAATGAAGGAAAGAATTAAAGCAATAAAATTGCTTAGCATAGCTCCTGTTTCATAATACATTTGGAAATAGTTGGTATCATAATGTGTAATTAACAATCCTTCTTTGAAGTGTGAAGCTTAAGCTTGGGCGGGCAGGGAACCTTTTAGGAAGTGGTGATATCTGAATTAGTTCCTACAATAGCGGTTCTGAATCTCTGCAGAGACTGTAGCATCTTGCCTGCCTTATTAAGTGCTGTGTGTGTGTGTGTGTGGTAGAGAGAGATACTTACTAGAGGAAGGGCTAGGACAGAGTCCTCTAATGCCTTACCATAAGCCTCCTGCTGCCTTGTTGATTAGGGAAGAGAGGAGAGAGAGACTCTTTAATATGGGCTGTGGCTTCAGCTCAGATCACAGGGTACTTTCCTGGGGCGTTGATATAGGCCAGGTAGAGGACCTTTTTGCCCAGGTAGTGGACCTGCCACTAACCCCAGGCAGGTTAGCCTGGGGTTTGTGTTTCAATCAGGCTGAGAAACCTCCTTAGCTTCTCTAGACCCATCCCTAATCTAGCCCCGAGGATCGATCTTATTGCTGAGATGGCCACAGATGATGAGTCTTAAAAGAAGCGCCACCAGGAAAAAGAGGGGAAGAGGTTGGACTCCCAGATTCAGAGCCTAGACCTCAGTTTCCCTGTGGCTGGGCAGTTAGTTCCCTGAGGCCTGGGAGACGAGATCATACAAGGACTGAAATAAGGGCACCAGGAGAGAACAGTCCAGGCAGACCTGAGCTTTTACAATTTAATTTATTTATTTTTATTGAAGTACAATTGATTTACAATGTTGTGCCAATCCCTGCTGTACGGCAGACTGTCCAGCACAGTGACTCAGCTATAGACAAATAGACATTCTTTTTTAAAATATTCTTTTCTATGATGATTTATCACAGGTTATTGACTAGAGTTCTCTGTGCTGTATCATAGGAAGGCCCTTGCTGTTTATTCATCCTATATGTAATTTTATGTCTGCTAATCCCAGATGGATGTGAGAGTTGAACCATAAAGAAGGCCAAGCGTCAAAGAATTGATGTTTTCGAATTATGGTGCTGGAGAAGACTCTTGAGAGTCCCTTGGACTGCAAGGAGATCCAACCAGTCCGTCCTAAAGGAAGTCAGTCCTGAATATTCATTGGAAAGACTGATGTTGAAGCTGAAACTCCAATACCCTGGCCACCTGATGCAAAGAGCTGACTCATTGGAAAAGACCCTGATGCTGGGAAAGGTTGAAGGGCAGGAGGAGAAGGGGACGACAGAGGATGAGATAGTTGGATGGCATCACCTACTCAGTGGACATGAGTTTGAGCAAACTCCAGGAGATGGTGAGGGACAGGAAAGCCTGGTGTGCTTTCAGTCCATGGGGTTGCAAAGAATCGAATACCACTTAGGGACTAAACAGCAACAACAATCCCCAACTCCCACCCCAGTCCCCCTTGGCAACTACAAGTCTGTTCTCTGCTAGACCTGAGCTTTTATTTGCTCCTCCTTTGGTTCAAGCATTCCTTGTCCAGGACCCGCCGTATCTAGGCTTCTTCTCAGAGCAGTGGTGGTGGTGGGTGCTGTTCACTGCCCTTGGTGCTGAATACCTGAGGCCCAGCTTGTTGGGGGAGGTTAGCTCTGTAAAGAGGTTGAGGTCAAAACAGTCACACCAGAGCTCATCTTTTGAAAGAGTTACCTCGGAGGTACAGGTCTGAGGGGGCAGCACTGCCCAGTATACTTAATTTGAAGGAGACTCCTGCTGTTCAGAAGTTTGGGGCTTCCCTGGTGGCTCAGACAGTAAAGCGTCTGCCTGCAACGCGGGAGACCTGGGTTTGATCCCTGGGTTGGGAAGAGCCCCTGGAGAAGGAAATGGCAACCCACTCTAGTACTCTTGGCTGGAAAATTCCATGGATGGAGGAGCCTGGTAGGCTACAGCCCATGGGGTCTCAAAGAGTTGGAAAGGACTGAGCAACTTCACTGGTTCACTGGTTTTTGAAAATAGCTTTTAGAGTCTGGAGTGTATTGTTTGAAATATCTTCATCAATAGCTCTTTCCCCCTCTATTTGGATGGCTTTACTTTTTATTAAAATTCTTTCTTAAAAAATGCTTTTTCTTATTAAAAAAATTTTTTTTCAGTTAAGATTCAAATATCGCCTTCCTGAGCAAGCCTCCAAGAACTGAATATGAAGTAGCAGCCCCTCGTTACACTCTCTGCTCATCCCATCAGCAACCCTTGTCTCACTGCTCTGGTCTCATGATAGAATGAGGGCCCTCGGAATTTTCTCATTCACTGGCACGTTCTTTGCCTGTCCTTTCCAAGGTCGCCAGTGGCCTGTGACCTCAGTCAGAGGCTGCCATACCCCTCATTCAGAGACGAGTCTGCTATGCAGGGGAATTCTTCAGGTGGAGAGGGTCTTATAAATAGTTTTCCAAGGTGACTACATTGAGGGAGTAATAGAGATTCAGAAAGATGTGTTCTGACCTATCTCAGTGAGCAAACTAAAGCAAGACAGCTTCCTTATCCAATCTTAAAAAATTAAAAAACTATTTATTTGGCTGCACTGGCTTTTAGTTGGGGCACGTGGGATCTAGTTCCTTGACCAGGGATGTAAACCAGGACCCCCTGCACTGGGAATGAGGATTCTTAGCTGCTGGACCATCAGGGAAATCCCTCCATATCAGATCTTGTGTGTTGGTGTGATCGGCATCATGGAGGCTTAGATAGGGGGCAGGTTTTCTTATCTATCTGTGGTTTGAGAGCTTCCCAGTTGGCGCTAGTGATAGAGAACTTGCCTGCCAATGCACCAGATGTAAGAGATGCAGGTTTGATCCCTGGGCCAGGAAGATTCCCTGGAGGAGGGCATGGCAACCCACTCCAGTATTCTTGGTGGAGAATCCCATGGACAGAGGAGCCTGGCGGGCTACAGTCCATGGGGTCACACGATTGAAGTGACTAAGCACAGAGCATACACTGCCGACCCTCTCTCTATCCACATCCTCCCAGCGCAGTTTCACTTGGGTTACAAGATTCCCCCAATCAGCATCTCTCTATGTTAGAACTGCAGACACTTTGGGCTGAATGCGTCCTTGTGAGGCAGGCTGTCCTGAGCTTTGTAGGGTGATTAGAAGCATTCTCAGCCTCTGCCCACTAGAGGCTAGGACCCTGTCCCACCTGTGAAAACCCAAGTGGCTCCAGACATTGCTAAAGGTTCCTGGGGAAGCTGAATAAAATTGCCCTGGTTGAGAACCATGGGTCTAGTGATACACTCTTATACCCAAGACTCTACCGTTAACTTCTTACTCCATCGTGAATCATTTGTTGGTTCAGTTCAGTTCAGTTCAGTCGCTCAGTCATGTCCGACTCTTTGTGACCCCATGGATTGCAGCACAGCAGGCCTCCCTGTCCATCACCAACTCCTGGAGTTCACTCAAACTCATGTCCATTGAATCAGTGATGCCATCCAGCCATCTCATCCTCTGTCCTTCCCTTCTCCTCCCACCTTCAATCTTTCCCAGCATCAGGGTCTTTTCCAGTGAGTTGGTTCTTCCCATCAGGTGGCTGAAGTATTGGAGTTTCAGCTTTAGCATCATTCCTTCCAAAGAAATCCCAGGGCTGATCTCCTTCAGAATGGACTGGTTGGATCTCCTTGCAGTCCAAGGGACTCTCAAGAGTCTTCTCCAACACCACAGTTCAAAAGCATCAATTCTTCTGTGCTCAGCTCTCTTTATAGTCCAGCTCTCACATCCATACATGACCACTGGAAAAACCATAGCTCTGACTAGATGGACCTTTGTCAGTTGGTGTGAATCAAATTCGCTAATGTATAAAAAAGTGCTTTGAGAAAATGGCTTGTTGTTCAAATTTGGATTATATTGATGACTGACATTTTGTTATCCACTTCAGTGGTCTCAGTTTCTTTGTCACCACTGTCCCTAGTTTTACTCTTTTCCCCTAGTTTTCCCCATTGTCATTGGTGAAATAGTCTCCTCCACCCCCTGCTCCCTCCACCCTTTACCCACCCAAGGAGGTTGTCATCCTTTGCTAATGCAGTGTGTGATTACCAAAGACCACAGTCTTGGCTGGAAGGAATCTTGGAGGAGCTTTGGGCAATGAACATCCAATTAATGTCAACATCATCATTTCATTATTATCATCTTATTTATTCCAGTTATTCTAATGGTGGAGAAACAGAAGCCCAGGAGGGACAGTGATTCACCTAAGTTGTGGTTAGCGGCCAAGCCATGAAGTATGGGTGTTTCTGGGGAATTTTTTTACACTTTGGTTTTCTGTGTGGTTTATGCTGTGATTGGCAGAGTTCTCTAGGGGCTCCTATCTCTCCTGTGAGCTCCCTGCTGGAGCTTGAACAGAGTGCGTCTGTACTAGGGTGGTCAGAGAGCTTGGCAGGGAGCCCTGGTTAGATCCCTGGTCAGGGAACTAGACCCGCATGCTTCACCTAAGATGAGGCACAGTCAGATAAATAAATTTAAAAAGTGATCCAGTAGAAAAATGGTTCTGAAAAATTTATTTACAGGGCAGCAGTTGGAGAAACAGCCATAGAGAATAGACTTATGGACATGGGGAGAGGGGAGGAGAGGGTGAGATGCATGGAAAGAGGAACATGGAAACTTACATCACCATATGTAAAATAGACAGCCAACGGGAATTTGCTGTATGGCTCAGGAAACTCAAACAGGGGCTCTGTATCAACCTAGAGGGGTGGGATGGGGGGGAAATGGGAGGGAGGTTCAAAAGGAAGGAGATATACGTGTACCTATGGCTGATTCATGTTGAGGTTTGACAGAAAACAGCAAAACTCTGTAAAGCAAAAAGTGATCCAGGAGGAAATTAGTGGGTGGAGGTCACAGAAAGGGCAGACAGAGGAGTGCTTTAAACTGTGTAGACATTGAATGGAAATGGGAAAATGGCAAGAAAAACAGCGTAAAGGATATAAAAAGAGGAAGAAAAGGGGAATTCTTGATGAAGAAACCAAAGAATTCGGTCAACCCACTGCAGTGTGTGGATCCTGCTTATATGTTGATTTGAATGGACCAACTCGTGTGTGTGTGTGTGTGTGTGTGTGTGTGTATGTGTGTGTATGTGTAAATAGGATTGAATAGTTCAATTGGATTATGGGTCCATGGGGATGATGTCCTCATAAGACAACTTTCCATAGTAAGTTAAATGGCAGGTTGATCGATTTCAGTAAACTATTAACTTCCTTGCAATGACAAAAACTATAAATAGCATGAGCCATGTGTTATTTGAAAATCTTACCTTCAGGAGTGTCTTCTGAGCCCTGCAGGCGCTCTCTAGTTTGCTGGGCTGTGGGAAGGGGCTCTGGGGGGAGCTGTCCTCAGCAGTTGGGTGGGCAGGCTGCCTTTCTGTGGGCACTGGGCTGCTGGTCTCCACCAGGTCCCCCCCTTCTGTGTGCCAGCAGAGACCCCGCAGTGTCCCTGGGGAGCTGTGGTGCTTCTGGGAAGGAAACCCAAAGGCCTTGCTCCCTGCTTGTCCCTCCATCCTTTCTGCTCCCTCCCAGAAATGGTCTGTGGGCCAGCTTATTTTTTTTTCCCCATGTACATTTCACTATTAAAATATTATGTAAGTAATATATGCTCTTTGTAAAAGCCATGTGGAGTGTTAATAGAAATGAACTTTCCTGTTCTTCAGTCTTTCCCGTTTCATTGATTTCATTGCCTTTTCCAGAAATATATAAATATTTATTTGCTTCTTTGGGACTTTTTATTTTGTACTGGGATATTGCTGAGTAACAGTGTTGTGATACTTTCAGGGAAACAGTGAGGGCACCCAGCTGCACGTATACATGTATCCATTCTCCCCCAAACCCTCCCTCCCATCCAGGCTGCCACATAACACTGAACAGAGTTGCATGTGCTATACAATACGTCCTTGTTGGTTATCCATTTTAAATATAGCAGCGTGTACATGACCTTCCCACACTCTCTAACTGTCTGTTCGCCCTGGCAACCAAAAGTTCATTTTCCAAGTCTGGGAGTCTCTTTCTGTTTTGTAAGTAAGTTTATTGCAGAAATACATAAATATTTATAATAAAGTGATGAGGAGCCTTCTGGTCTTTTTGGGTTATTACCAGCATGTTAGAGTTTTAGCTCTTTAATTTTTAATACTGCAAAAAATTTTTTAAGCAGTCTCAGAAAGTTGGGAGTGTAGCCTGAAATAATTTTATTTCCTCCACCCCACCTTCCAATCAATTTTTTTTCCTTTTTGGCTCTTGTTCTCATAATGTCCTTTATAAGCCAAAGCATCTAATTCCAAATGAGATGTTGCATTTAGTTGTCATGTTTCTGAGTGCCTGTTATGAGCTATGTCCTGTTCTAAACTCTGGAAATATGTATCAGTGAAAAGTATAGACGAAGATCTGTCTTTTCGGAGCTTCTAGCAGGGGAAACAGAAAAACAATAAATATAACAAACACTGAATCGTATAGAATGGTAGAAGGAGATAAACACTATAGGTAAAAGCAGGGTGCAAGGTTATTGGGGTACCATTTAAAATACGTTGGTCAGGACTTGTTTGATGAGAAGGGGCTTTTGGGCAAACACTGAAAGGAAGTGTGTATCTAGAACATTCTGGAAGAAATAATAAGAGCCAGTGCCAAGGCTTTGAGGAGGGAGTATCCCCGTGTGTCTGAGCAAGGAGGCCACGGGGGCCAGGTCATTCAGTCTTTGTAGGCCAGTTAATTCCCCCCTCCTTTTTTTTTGAGCAGACCCCTTTAAAAAATATTTTTTCATAGTCAGTTTATTTAGAATTACAATTATTAATTATAAAAGATTTATGCATTTCTTAGTTAACGTAGCAGTTTAGCTAAATATAAACTCTGCACCAAAGTTCTGCAGTGCCACAAGATGAGCAAAAAATATGGAAGCATTTTTAAGCTCTCCAAAAATTTCAAATGGAGAGTAATCTTGTTTCAGTTTTATTACATCAATACATTAGCATATACAAAGTTTCATTTTATGAGACATCTAAAAGAATCAAAGCCACTTCTACAGCTATATTTTAAACTCCAAGTCTGAAAGCCATTTATTATACTTGGACTTTGTAATATTCTAAATTAAAACCAAATGCACACTTTATGGAAATGTCTGCATTCTGCTACTGCTCTCTCACTTGATGACTTTTCCTTGGTCCCCCCCTTTTCTTATATGTCTTGACATTCCCCATCGAAGTTCTGCCGTCCTGAGGAGTGAGGAGTGAGATTTTGGACTATGATCTTGTTCATCCTCCTGGCCTCTTCCTGTCTGACTCTGCTTTCACTGCCCCTGGTCCATCTTTTTTCCCCTGCTTGCTTATTGCTTTACCTCTTGCTTCGCCTTTCTTAGCACTTTCTGCCTTTGAGAATTTAATCCACCCGCCCTCCCCCAGTAGTGTTTACCCTGGCTGCTGCTAAGTCACTTCAGTCGTGTCCGACTCTTTGCGACCCCATAGACAGCAGGCCACCAGGCTCCCTCGTCCCTGGGATTCTCCAGGCAAGAACACTGGAGTGGGTTGCCATTTCCTTCTCTAATGCATGAAAGTGAAAAGGGAAAGTGAACTCGCTCAGTTGTGTCTGACTCTTAGCGACCCCATGGACTGCAGCCCACTAGGCTCCTCCGGAGCAGGTATTATTCTAAGCGCTGAACAGTTATTAATTTAATCATAAGTAGCATCCTTGGATGATAGGTACTCTTACTTCTTTTTTAAACTGTATGAATGAGGAAACTGAAGTACAGAGCGAATACATAAATCACACAGCTAGGAAGCACCGGGGCTCAGCCCCAGGCCATTTGCTGCGAGCACGTGGGCTCTTATCCACTGTGTGATGGACTTATGTCCACACCTGATCTCTCTACTGATCTTTAGCCCAGTTGCTCCAGTTTCCGGGGGATTCACAACAAACCCCCACAAATTTAGGGTCTTAACACACACTTGTGTTCTCACAGTCCTGTGAGTCGAGTCTGGGTGCACTTGAGTGGGTCTTACAAGGCTATTCCCTGGTGGCTCAGGTGGTAAAGACTCTGCCTGCAAAGCATGAGACCCGGTTTTGATCCCTGGGTTGGGAAAATCCCCTGGAGAAGGGAATTGCTACCCACTCCAGTACTCTGGCCTGGAAAATTCCATGGATGGAGGAGCCTGGTAGGCTACAGTCCATGGGATCGCAGAGTCGGACACGACTCAGCAGCTTCACTGGCTCCCGTATTCTTGCCCGGAGAATCCCATGGACAGAGGAGCCTGGCTGGCTACAGTCCATGAGGTGGCAAAGAGTCGGATGCGACTGAGTGGCGAGCACACTTTGACAAGGCTGGCATCAAGGCTGCATTCTCATCTAAGAGGCTGGGGAAGAAACTGCCCCGGAGCTCTTCCCTGTGCTGCAGAATTCATTCATTTCCTCTCAGTTGTGGGATGGAGCTGCCTGCATTGCTATGGATGTCAGCTGGAGGTCACTCAGTACCCAGGGGTTGCCCTCTGTCCCCACCACGCAGCCCCCTCCTCAGGCAGCTCGTAACCTGGACAGCTTTCTTTTTGAAGGCCCAGCCTGCTAAGGTGGATGTCTTCATAATGAACTGTCGTCAGTGGGGGGCATCCCAGCGCCTTTGCTCTGATATTCCATTGGTCAAAGTCCAGTTACAGGCCCCGCCCACAGTGGAGGGGAGGGGCTAGCACAGGGGTGCGGGTGTTTGGGGCCTCACTGTGAGCCCAACTCACTGATCTGGAAAGTTCTCCCTGAATTCAGAACTCACCATTTTGCCTCTTCCAACTTCCTGGTAACTGTTAGTGTGGGCACTAGTCTTCCAGCCACCAGATTTTCAGTCTGAGTGTGAACACTGACACCTCTTTTTCTTTGTCCTTTTCATTTCACTATTTCACATTTCACCTTTCGCTTTTTAAGTCCTCTCTAATTTTCTTTGAAATGTCCTTGAAACCTATCTTCCTAAACACGGACTTGAATCTCTATCTCTCTGTGTCTGTGACACACACACACACACACACACACACACACACACACACACACACAGACTCTGGTATTTTATTTCTCTTAGAGTCTGGTGTACGCCTAATTGTCCAACCTGTTCCTGTAGAGCAAGTTGCTTCTCTGTCTCATTTTCTGATGATGTCTGTCTCGTTTTCGCCCTGTGCATTCAGAGTGTGTCTGTCCATATTATAATGTCCTCAGCTCCCCTTTTCCATTCTTTTCCAACAGATTCCACCTCATCCCCTTGCCCCCCAGCCCCGAGCCCCGTGATCACTCCTTTCTCTGAGCCCTTTTTAACGCCTAGTGTTTACCAGCCCAGCTTTGTGTTGGATTCATCAAAGTCACTTGAATTGGATTACTCAACCATGGGTAGACTTGGCAAAGGTCCCTGCTCGCAGAGCATATATGTATATTTTGTTAAAGTAATGTGGGGTGAATTATCTGAATTTAAAACTGCATGGGAAAAATATGATCTATTAAATCATGCATGCGGTCTGTTTGGCAGCCTAGGTCACCGGGTGCGCCTGTCCCTTCGGCTGGCTCTGCCTGGGGTTGGGTACCCCCCAGATATCAGCAGGCGTGATGCATGGGCAACGCCAGGATGCCTGTGGCCCAGTCGACTGGCCGCGCCTGCTGCTTGAGGCCTGATTTATGTTCACCTCGGAGCTACAAATCACCGCGTGGTATAACACAGATGACAAGGCCTGTCTTAGCTTGTGGGGCCTCAGCCCTATCCATCTTGTGGGAACTTTTTTCCTCTTAACTTCTTAGTTTGGTTGCTGAACTTAATTGACTTCTGGATGGATTAGGTGCTGTTTAATGATGTCTGAGGCCCGCCAGGACTCTTTTGATGGACTCTCTAAGGGGAAGAGATGGTCCTCTGCCCCTGGTCCCGCTGTGGAGCAACACTCTTCTTTGTTAGGGTCTTTTGGGTGTCTGCTGTGTGCTCTGCACACATTCTTAAGCCCTGGGAAGCAACATGCAGAGAGAAAGCACTGGTCCTGCCTTGAAGACACTTAGATCTGGGCGACAAGCAGGGTGCCTGCGAGAAAAAGCCACTCTTCCCAACAGGGGTTCTAGAGGACGGACGTCCGTGGTTACGTGGGGACCCAGAAGACAAGTGGGAGAAGTATCTTGGACTTGCTTTTCTGGAATAGGAGAGAGGCTCTGGTTGCTTGTGTTAGGGAAGGCCTAAATGTGCCTCTTTGAAAGGAGGTGGTTTGGGAGGATTCCAGTTCTTTGGGCTGGATATGGAGTTGGCTTTATATTCTGGGAGAGAGGGAGTTGCGTCCTCCCCCTTCCTTCTTCCTCCACAGCCAGTGGGCAAAAGGGCGGTGTTGCTCCCCGTGGGCCAGGGCGTCCTGCCTTCCACAGTGGCTTTCTCCACGGGCATCTCCTTTCGTCATCTCATAAATTCTTCAGAGGGAGCAGGCTGGTTGTGTGGTTGCTGCCTGATACCAGACTGGTGGCCCAGAGGGAGTCCCCAGGCCCCATGCACTTTCCCTCTCTTTTTTTACAGCCCGCCAGATATTTGCTTTTCTGCCTAATCCAATTATACCTGGGTGTGGGCATTTTTTGCCCAGTCTTGGTCAGTTGGCAGGGAGTGCTCCTGGTACTTTATATAGTAGGTTGTCCTGATGCCAAACCCAGTCCTACTGAAGAAAGAAAAGGGAGTTGTGTTGTAACAACTGCCTGGCAGTTTTCACGGTGGAAGTAGCTGGTATTTTTCTGTGGAATTGCTGTGGAGGGAACTAGCAGTCAATTAAGAAGCAAAGCAAAATAATAGCTACTATTTTTTTAAGCACCTACTATGTCCAGCTGTGGACTGAGTCCTTAACATCATTGCTTCCTGGAGTGTTCAGAACAGTCTGGGTGTGTGAATGCTCTTGGCTCACTTACTATTACAGATGGAAAAACCAAGGCCAGGAGAGGTCACGTACCTTGGTCACAGGGGTTTTTAAGAGTAAAAGTCAGGGGACTTACGTGGGTAGAGCTGAAAAACTCGTGCCCCAAACTTGGGTGTCTTCCAGCCCCTCTTGTAGAAGGTGTCCATGTCTTCTCAGATTCCTGGGCCACACGGATGTTGCAGACTGAAGTCAGAGGTGGAGTTGAGGGTGAGTTTATAAAACACCTCCACCATCGGCCCCTGTTTTGGGGCTTCTCCACTTTGCATTTCTAGCTTAGATTCTGTCCTTGAATCTTGGCCAGCGTCGATGTTTTAGGAGTTACCAGTGTTTCTCATGGGTTTATTTTGGATCCTGTTAACACTTGAGTGTTGTGATGGTTACTCTTCTGTGACATCTTGACTGGGCTACCCAGTGCCCAGATGTTTGGATAATTCTTTCTTCTTTCTTTTTGGCTGTGCTGGGTCCTTATTGCTGTATGTGTGGGCTTTCTCTAGTTGCAGCAGTGGGGCCTGCTCTCTAGTTGTGGTGCACAGGCTTCCATTGTGGTGGCTTCTCTTGCTGTGGACATGGGCTCTAGGGCATGCAAGCTTCAGAAGTTTGCAGCTCATGGGCTTAGCTGCCCTGCCACATATGGAATCTTCCCTGACTGGGAATTGAACCTGTGTCCCCTGCATTGGCAGGAGGATTCTCAACCTCTGGATCACCAGGGAAGTCCTTTTTTTTTCAGCCATGCTGCATGGTTTGTGGGATTTTAGTTCCCCAGCCAAGGAGTGAACCCAGGCCCTTGGCAGTGAGAATGTGGAGTCCTAACCATTGGACCACCAGGGAATCCCCTCTAAGGATGTTTCTGAATCGACTGAATGAAGCAGACTGCTCTACCCAGTGTGGGTGGGCCTTGTCCAGCCAGTCAAAGGCCTAAATGTACCAACAAGCAGATGCTTTCGCCATAAAGGGAGAATGCCTCCTGCTTGACTTTACCACCGAGCGGGGACACTGGCCTCTTCTGCCTTTGACCCTTGGCTGGAGCTATACCCTCAGCTGTCTTTGGTCTTCAGCTTGCCACTTGCAGATCTTGCATTTGTCAGCTTTCACAATTGTAGGTGGACCAGTTCCTCATACAGAATCTCCCTGTGTGTCTCTCTATGTATCTGTCTATATAGATACTGCAGTTGCTGAGGGTCTGGGTTCCTTTAATTGTAAATACATACAACTTCCAGAAAGGCAAAGGGAAGCTTAACGTCCCCTTAATTTGCCAGATGTATATATGTGTGTGTGAGTGTGTGTGTATTTTTTCTTCCTGTGTCTCTTGGGAACTTGGACCGACGTAAGTGCCCAACCCAGGTCTCTGCCTGTCTCCATATTTAATACCCAGACACTTGCAGTCCTGTGTGGCCCTTGTGCACCTTGAAAGCCAAGATGTAGACTAGAGGCCCGGTGAGCTCTCTTGAGAGTGAGCATGGGGCGGAAGTGGTGCATGTCACCTCTGCCCTTGGAATGGGTGTCTGCGTCATGAGAGATGGTAGAGCCAGACCTCACATAGTGGTTTTCAATAGATAACAGCACCAGAGGTTGCTTCTAATTGTCAGCTGCAGACATTTCTGCTAAAGGCTGAGTTAACACCCACTGCACCCGAACAACCCTCCCCCAAACCCCAACCAGAAGTGCAGCTAACAAAATCCCCAATCTCCCCTTTGTTTCCAGCTTCCCTAAGACTGTATTCCTCTCCCTGTATCATGAGGGCTAGGTGATAAATTCTCAGCGGGTATATTCCGACTCAGGAAGCAATGGATGGTAGTCTTAAATTAATTCTTGGAGTTTACAAGAATTTGGGATATCCTATGTCTCCTCTGAAGAGAACAGGGTTTCAGACGTTGCCAGGAGATTGAGTGTCTGAGATCTTAGGCAGGTAGGCTGTGGTGGGACAGCCTTTGTGACAATAGCCAGAATTCTATGCAGTTACTAAGGGCCTGAGTTTCTTTTAATTGCGAATATAGACAACTTCCAGAATGACAAGGGGAAGCTTTACATCTTGATTTGTCAGATTATTTTCCACAAAACTTAATGTTGCACGAAGGAGTCTTTTGGAGTGAGCACTGTACCTCCTTCAGCAAAACCCAAATGTAGTAAGAAAGAACTGTGGTTAAAGAACATTCTAGAAGACCCTTGTACTATTCGGAGTAAAGTTTATCATGGTGTTACAGACTGTGAAAGCCAGCAGAGGTATAGCGGTAAAATGAACTCAAGCTTTTCTTGATACAGATTAAGAAACTGAGGCCCTGGATTAAGTGTTTTGCTCAGAGTTAAGATTTGCTTATCACCATCATCACCATAGACCATCTCTCACGTTAGCCTGTGACATTTGTTTGGTGTTACATCCCATATGCCACGGGACATTTCCCACGGAAATGATACCTGTTTACTGTCAATAAAATTGTCTACAGCAGAAGCGGTAGTTGTGTTTGCATCCTCTTATTCTTAGAAAGGATTGCTGACATATTTCTTTTATTGTTACATATTTAATGGCAGTCTCCAGTTCATTCAGATATTAGATCGTTATTTATCCGAGGTCTTGATAAATAGCCCAGCCTCTTTTTCCTCCAGCTGACAAATTTCACTTCAGTGCTTTTGGGGAATGTAAATATGAAATTAATATTGCAGCAATTAGTCATCTATTCTGAATTTTTCCCTTGTAAATTCCCAGAACATAAGCATGAAATTCATTAATCCAAATCCCTCATGCTTTTAAAACTATTGTGGCATTGTAGATACTTCCATTCCTCCTTTGAAATTTAATGCAATAAGGAAGTTAGTGGAAACCTGCCTTCATTAGTATTTGTAAGTCAGGCAGCTTTATAATCCTTAGCCGCTGCCTCTATTGGCTGGCTGACTCAGCACCATGCTTTTCGGTGACAGGAAAGCCAGTGCAAATTCTAAATCATAGCCTCTTCTTCAGAGAGTGTATGAAAAGTTGTTTGATCACTCCTGTTGTCATTTTCCTGGGAGAGCTTATCTTCAACGCTCTCCTTATAAACACAGGCCCCACTGCTGGGAGCTAAAGAGGTTAGAATTGATTTTCATGAAATTTTTCACTTAATGAAATCTCATTAGTTTGTATCCTCCCAGGTATTTAAAGTCGCAACTGAGGAGGGTCCAGGGATGAGGAAGTTCCAGACTGTGCCTTCTCTTTGTCTGTAGGGAGGCTGCACTCCATGAAGTCCAGCTCTTATGAATTATGCTCTAAATGACTGGCAAGGGAGTGGGCTCTGTCTGATGTTCTGTGTTACATAACTGGTCAGATTTATGTTGCCTGCCATGCAGTCCAAACTGGGATTTGCCAGAGGGGTAGGGATCCTCTTAGCTGACTTGAGATCGAAGACTTGGACGACCAGAATCATTTAAGGGTCGTAGAAACCATGTTTATAAAATAAGATTCTTTTGGTCCCAAATAAATATATCAGATACTTCAGATGCTAAAAGAGATTCACAGCTTGGACCACAGGCATCTCAGATCTGGGGATTTTATTCCAACGATTGGGCCAGTGGGGAAAGTGAGATTTCTTCCAAGGGGGCATTTAAATGGGGCTTGATGAACAAGTAGGGCTTCAAGAAGCAGGTTTGCCAGGTCAGGCAAGAGAGGCTAGAAGCAGGAGAGTGAACTGAAGGAATATTAACTCTAAACTCTGCCTTGATTTTTAAAATAATTTTTATTTAACTCAGCCCCTCTGGGTCTCGGTTGCTGCATATGGGCTTTCTCTAGTTGCGGCAGTCGGGGGTTACTCTCTAGTTGCAGTGTGGGAGCTTCTCACTGTGGTGGTTTCCCCAGTTACAGAGCACAGGCTCTAGGGTATGTGGGCTTCAACAGTTGCAGTGTGCAGGCATCAGTTCCTGTGGCACATGGGCTTAGTTGCCATGGCATGTGATATCTTCCCGGACCAGGGATCGAACCTGTGTCTCCTGTGTTGGCAGGGGGATTCTTCACCACTGGACCACCATGGAAGTCCTGCCAGATTATTTTTTAAAAATCCCTTTCCAAATAACCAGGTCCTTTGTTTAAGCATGAATAGACTCTGAACCCAATTCTAAGAAGTGTTTGGGACCATGGGGACATCTTTGCATCTCTGGGGAGTTGGCTCTGAATTCTCTCTTCATTATTTCTTGCCTGTTACTAGCTAGCGGGTCTAATTATTCCCAATGACTGCAGGCAGCTGGGGAATCTGACAGGCCTGGCCATGCCCCTCGTTAGGCTTTTTGGTAACCCATTCCTTCCCATCCTTCTTTTCTTTAGTTTTTCAGAGTTTGAGCTGTGAAAGGAAAGATGAGAGTCCATGTTTTCTATATTTTCGGCAGGGATGCTTTCTGTTTAAATTGCTCCAGGATCATTAAAAGTTTGTTTCAATCTTGGATAAAGTATATGTGTAGAGATACCTTTGACCTTGTTATTTAGTTATTATTTCATTGAAACACAGGATCAAACCTGGAGACAGATCTCTTGGAGACTTCTAGTCCTGGCTCTTTCCAGTATTTGCCTGGGGGGCCTGGTGTAGAGTATCTCTCCTGTGGCTTATTTTCTAATGAGATTGGTAAAGTGCAGAATTCCAAGACCTTCCACTGACAAAGCCTCTCTCCTTGACCAAAGTTTAGTCAGGCTCCTCTGAGCCCTCTTTTCAGCTAGGAATCATCTTTGGTCTCTGGTTCTCTTTTTGGCCAGCTGGGCCCAGTCTTAGCAAAGTATCCTGCTCATTTATCCCCTACCTTTGATATCTGACCACTCTTGATATCTGATCAAATTCCTCATTCCCTATCTTTGATGTCTGTATCCTTGGCCTGTCTTTAGCAAGAATCCTGTTAGGCAAGTTTGGTAAGACTCCCCCTACTCTTGATATTTCCTGTTAGTAATTTTATATCCTCTGTAACTTCCTCACCCTACACCGTGGCCATAAATCCCCACTTGTCCTTCTTGCATTCAGAATTGAACTTGATCTCTGTCTTCTGTTATTATACCCTTACCATAATAGTCTTGAATTAGGTCTTCCTTACTGTTGTAAAAAGTGTCAGAATAAATTTTTTCTTTAACAAGATTCTGGATTCTTATCCTGTTAATGTCTAAGAGGGAACTCTTTGCCTTAGCTAAGACCCTAGCTCCTTCCTTATTGTGGCTCTGCCATCTCCATCAGTACCTTCCACGATTGTCACGTGAGTCAAGTCATGGAAGGTCCAAAAGCCTGAAGGCTTGCATGAGGAGGGGCACATCTCTTACTCACTCACATTCCACTGGCTAGGATCAAGTCACATGGTCACATTTCTCTTCCAAGGAGAGAAATATAAACTAGAGGCAATATAAGCTAGATGAAAAGAAAATGAATTTGTGGAACACCAACCCATGAATCTGCATTTTAAACAGTTTGCATGTAATTCTGATGTAGGGGGCTACTTGGATCACACTTTGAGAAATCCTTTCTATAATTGTTGCTAAATATTCCCCAGCCCTGATAGTCTATGCTTCTCTTGTGCTGGGAGAAGAGTTTTCATGGGAGAAGAGTTTTCATGGGAGAAGAGATTTTTTCCTTTTTACAAGGAAAAAAAATGCAAGCAAGTGCTTCCAAAGTGAAAAGGGAAGTTGAACAATAGTAATCGATTCTTCTGCCTGTATTCTAGGTTTGGAAATGCATGTTTACCTGTTCAGATCAACTGATTAACAGGTCAGGGTTGTCATCCCTTCTTCCCAGTGGCCCCACAAGCATCTTGTTGCAGCTCTTCTGCTTCATGGAACACACCAGGGTATTTCCCTGTAATAATTCATTATATGGGGCTTCCCAGGTGGCTCAGTGGTAAAGAATCTGCCTGCCAATGCAGGGTTCGATCCTGCATGGGGAAGAGCTCCTGGAGGAGGAAATGACAACCCACAGCAGTATTCTTGCCTGGGAAATCCCATGGACAGAGGAGCCTGGTGGGCTACAGTCCATGGAGTTACAAGAGTTGGACATGACTTAGCGACTAGACAACAACAAGCTCCTTACATAATGGGGTCCTGGGGACCAGAATGCAGAGCACAAGAACTATGCCTGCTTTCCTTATGAGCTAGCAACAGTGGATGGTTTGTCTCTTTAAACCCACTGAAGACTTTCAGTTCAGTTCAGTCGCTCAGTCGTGTCTGACTCTGTTACCCCATGGACTGCACCATGCCAGGCCTCCCTGTCCATCACCAACTCCCAGAGTTCACTCAAACTCATGTCCATTGAATCGGTGATGCCATCCAACCACCTCATCCTCTGTCGTCCCCTTCTCCTCCTGCCCTCAATCTTTCCCAGCATCAGGGTCTTCTCCAATGAGTCAGCTCTTCGCGTCAGGTGGCCAAAATATTGGAGTTTCAGCTTCCACATCAGTCCTTTCAATGAACACCCAGGATTGCTTTCCTTTAGGATGGACTGGTTGGATCTCCTTGCAGTCCAAGGTACTCTCAAAAGAGCCTTCTCCAACATCACAGTTCAAAAGCATCAATTCTTCAGCGCTCAGCTTTCTTTATAGTCCAACTCTCACATCCATACATGACCACTGGAAAAACCATAGCCTTGACTAGACAGACATTAGGGTTGTCCTAATCTCTTCTGATTAGATTGGGACCATGAAAACTCTGACAGTGTCTGCTATTGACTTGGTCCTTTATGTTGTGAGTTTCAAAGAGGCAAAGGATTTGGGTTTATTTTATGTCATAAATTATACTAAAAGCAGACATGGGGTTAGGGAAGGAAAGTGTAGTGATCAGTTTTCCTTAACTCCACCCAGTTAGTGGAGTGAGAAGAGACATTTGGATCTGCATGAGATATGGTTTGAGCAAATCACAATTGTAAAGAGAAACTGGATTGTGAGTACAGAGGCTTTGGGTCATACTTTTTGAGGTTTTTAATTTCTCAACATCATCAGTTGTTAAGTTATAGGCAAATATGAGAGAGGCTAGTGGGTATCTTCTAGTTTGAATTTAGTACTGACACCAAATGATCTCAGGCTTCTTAGGTGGCACAGGTGATAAAGAATCCACCTGCCAGTGCAGGAGACAGAAGAGATGCGAGTTCAGTCCTTGGGTTGGGAAGATTCCCTGAAGGAGGGTATGGCAACCCACTCCAGTATTCTTGCCTGGAGAATCCCATGGACGCAGAGCCTGGTGGGCTACAGTCTAAGAGGGTCACTGAGAGATGGACATGACTGAATGCACGCACACACACACACACACCAAGCAATATCAACTAAGAAAATCTTAGTATATGGCCTTATTTCCTCATCCTAACAACACAAGGAGAAGGTTTTACCAGATGCAGGAAACAGAGACTAAGGCACATGGTGGTTCAGTAATCGTTTGAAGTTACATTGTGGGTAATCAAAACCTGTTGATAATCAGAAAGAGACGTAATCCATGGTTTTGTTCCTTCTCAGTCTGGTTTGTTCTGCACTAGCCATTATGTTCTTGAACAACCAGTGGTTTTTGGAGAGAGCCCACTCTCTCTTTCTTTTTACACATAGATTATATGGTACAGAAGCAAGTGGTTCCATTTCCTTTCATGAAAATTATGGTTTCTGGGTTAGCATTCAGTACTGCCAGCTTTTTGAGACTGTGGATTCAGTCAGCTCTATTTCTTTCCAGCCTTCGATGGTGTACAGTGTGCTCAGATAGCAGGAGAAGCTTATAAATATTAATGACTGGCCAACTATGAATTCTTTTAGGGATCATTTCAGAGAACGTTACCAGTCAGATGCATTCGAAAGAATAGAGGGACTTCCCTGGTGGTCCAATTGTTGGGAATCTGCTTTCCAATGCAGGGGACGTGGGTTCCATCCCTGGTCAGGGTCTTCAGATCCCACATGCCACGAGGCAACTAACTCATGCTAAGCTGATGCAGCAAGAGAAGCCCGTGCTTCACATCTGGAGAAAGCCCGTGTGCTACATTCGAGATTCAGTGCAGCCAAAATTAAAAAATAGTAATACATTAAAAGAGAAAAAATAGAATGCCTTTAAGCTTTCTGTTACTCCTTTTATGGAGTCAAGGGAAGATGATATCGGATCTCTCTGTAGCCAAGTCCAGGTTTAAACACTGTGCCCACTGCTTCCTTCTGTCCAGCTGCTTCTGGTGAGTTAATGGAGATGGCAGGCTGCCCTTTCCCAGTTGGTGGCGGACATCCCTAATCGATGTGGCACTGTCCTGGGGGTATGAAATCAGCCAAGTACTTCCAGTTGATCATAACGAATTAGTTGATGCGTAGGTTTCAACTCTGGATGACCATGAACCCGCCTTTGTTATCAAATAACTAAATGATTGATTTAGATCATCAGTTCTCAACTGGAGAGTGAGTCGTTCTCTGGGAGACATCTGGCATTGTTTGGTGTTATTTTTCGTTATCTCAATATGGGGTTTGCTGCTGGCATCTAGTGGGTAGAGGTGAGGGATGCTGCTAAATTAAGTATCCTACAATGCACGGAACCCCTCCACCCCGCATGACAAAGACTTAGCCCAGCTCCAATGCCAGTGATGCCAAAGTGGTGCTGGTGGTGGTTGTTCAGTCGCTGAGTCATGTCCGACTCTTTGCAACCCCTTGAACTGCAGCATGCCAGACTTCCCTGGAGAAGCCCTGGTTTGATCTTTGGAGGATTTCTGAACAGTTAGTCAGGGGTAAGATGTAGTTTATAGACAAGAACTTGGGAGAGAAAGAGTAAGATATCTGGAAGAAAAGGAGAGAAAGCATTTACAGCTTGACACATATGCTTAAGGTAGGCTTGTGCTTGTTGTTATTTAGTCGCTAAGTCGTGTCTGACTCTTTGCTACCTCATGGACTGTAGCCCGCCAGGCTCCTCTGTCCATGGGATTCTCGAGGCAAGAATCCTGCAGTGCGTTCCCATTTACTTCTCCTGGGGATCTTCTGACCCAGGGATTGAACCCATATTTCCTGTATTGGCAGGTGGATTCAATGTACGTATTTTAGAGTTGGCTGCAAGTATTTAGAAGTTTCTGTGTTTAAAATAATTGAATACATCATTTGAGATAAGGGTTATTTATCAAGTGACGGCTACCACCAGAGATGGTGCTAGACGTATCAGAGGCCAGGAAATGAATGGCTCCTTCCACTGTAGAGGAGTAGGAGCTGATGTGGGGATGGGAATAGAGTTCTCTGGGACAATAGCAGGCAGAATAGATAGGAAGGAAGGCTTCAGTGAGGAGGTGGCATGTGAGAAGATCCTGATGCCAGGGTAGGAGTTTATGAGGTAAAGAAGGGCTGAGAAACACCAGACCAGTTAAAAAAAATTTTTTTTTTATTGGAGTATAGTTGCTTTATACAGTTATGTCTGCTCTACAGCACAGTGAATCAGTTACACATGTACATATATCCCCTCTTTTTGGATTTCCTTCCCATTTAGGTCACCACAGAGCCCTGAGTAAGAGTTCCCTTTGCTATACAGTAGGTCTTTATTAATTATCTGTTTTATATATGGTAGTGTTTATATGTCAATTTCAATCTCCCAATTTATTGCCCCCCTTCCCTCCTGGTAACTGTCAGTTTTCTTTATCTGTGTCTCTATTTCTGATTTTGTAAATAAGTCCATCTGTGTCATAAAATTGCTTCTGAACAATGAATGGGAGTTGCTTATCAGCTCTGTCCCGTAATCTGTAAATTGCTATGTGAAAGAAAGTTATTATTATGGTTTTTAATAAAGTCATTGTAATGCTACTTAGAGCAGAAGTATGTGACTCAGGGCTTTCTTCCCATTGGTCTTTTTTATATGACAGTTAGATGGGTCATTTTCCATGCTGCTGCTAAGTCACTTCAGTCGTGTCCAACTCTGTGTGACCCCATAGACAGCAGCCCACCAGACTCCCCTGTCCTTGGGATTCTCCAGGCAAGAATATTGGAGTGGGTTGCCATTTCCTTCTCCAATGAGTTAATTACAATTTATTTACATTGCTCGACAAGGCATTTTTTGGCCTTAGAGACATATATGTTTAGAGTAACGTTACATTCCTAGGACCATAAAAGAACCCTATCTTGTTGCTTTAAACTCTTGGACTAAGGGCCTTTCAGAGGCTGACTTGAATGAAGTTGGATGTTAGTTTTAGACATGGAGATTGTTTTCAGATTGAAATCTGAAATCGCCACTGTGGAACCGTGGATTCCATTGTTCCTCTACCAATGGATTCAGTATAGTGAGTGGGGCCCAATAATGAATGTTGGAGATTGCTTTTTGGAAGCAAAGAAGTAGTCTGCTTGGTAGAGAAGGATGTCTGACTGGTCTGGTTTAGGCTGATCCAAGCATGAATAGATTAGAAATTCGGGAAAGAAGGTACTTGTGATTTTTAACCCTGGTGAGTCATTCATTTGCTAATGAATGATTGAACGGATGAATCCAGCAGTTCTTCATTGTGGACTAGGTGGAGGTCACCTGTCTGGCAAACTGTACCCCCCAGAACGCAGACCATCCGAGAGGTCAAACTGCTAACCCAGACGCCACAGCAGTCCCCACGCCAGTGCTCTTGGCTTCATTCTGGAGGATCGCTGCGGATGTGGGACAGAGCCTGCCGCTGGGGACTTTGGGGTTTGGGAGTCATAAGAATGGAAGGTGCAGTGAACTATAACATCAACGAAAGTACATCATCTGAGGGCTGGTGTTAGGGGTGGTAGCAACCTGTTAGGAGGAGAGCAGATCCAGTACAAGAGCATACCTGAATTTAAAGACTTCAGTGGTGTTGAGAAGAGATATTTCTAGCTCCTAACCATGGTCTTCACAGTCTTCACAACATAATAACGGGTGACCCTTTGTCATCAAGAAAACAAATGGTTCCGCATTCGGGAAACTCTTTGCCATGCTTGTTTCAAATGGCAGGGTGGCATGTAATCTATTTCAGCTCCTCTCCTCCACCCTGGGAGACCTTGGGCTCCTCCTGGGTTCCCTCTCCTGGGAGTCGTTGGGTTCACCTTCTCTGTTTGCAGCCTGATAGAGGTCACTATTCTGTGCTCCTGCTGTCCAAGGTCTCAGAAGCATTGTTTCATATATTTTGTCCATTTTTAAGAATGGGTAAAATAGAGTTATCATACGATTGTGCAGTCCCACTTCTGGGCATATATCCAGAGAAAAGTATAATTTGAAAAGATACATGCACCCCAGTGTTCATAGCAGCACATTTGCAATAACCAAGACATGAGAGCAACTTAAGTGATATATATGTGTGTGTGATATTACTCAGTGTGAAAAAAGAATGAAACAATGTCATTTGCAGCAGTATGGATGGACCTAGAGATTATCATACAAAGTGCGGTATGCCAAAGACAAATGTGCAATCTAAAAAAAAAGATACAAATGAACTTATTTCCAAAATGGAAATAGACTCACCAACATAGAAAACAAATTTATGGTTACCAAAGGAGAAAGAGAGGTCCAGAAGGATAGGTGAAGAGGTTGGGATTATACTACTATATATAAAATAGATAACCAATAAGGACCTACTTTATACCTTAGGAAACTATACTTAGCATTTTGTAATAACCTGTAAGGGAAAAGAAGCTGAAAAAAATATATGTAAAACTGAATCACTCTGCTGTACACCTGAAAGGAACACAATAGTGTAAATCAACTATAGTTCAATTTGAAAAAATGGTTTCATTTGGGTTTATACATCTGGTCTGTTATTTCATCTTGGCTGGATGTAGAAGTTATGTAACATTTAGCAGTGCTTTCCTTCCCTTTCAAAATAGATTTTAAGAAATTAAACTAACTTTGCTCATTTAAAAACATTAAGCTTCAGTTAACAGAGACAATTCACATATATGAGTAGCATGTTCCCTGATAATCTTTGTTGATAATTAATTTGTTTCTGTGTATGATCTTGGAGTTACGATAGATCAGTATATAAGCCAATTATCTTCCTCATATTTTTTTATTTTTTAAATTTTTATTGGGGTATAACTGCTGTACAATGTTGTGTTATTTTCTGCTGTTCACCAGTGTGAATCAGCCATACGTATACACATCAGTCAGTTCAGTTCAGTTCAGTCAGTTCAGTCGCTTAGTCGTGTCCGACTCTTTGCGACCCCATGAATCGCAGCACGCCAGGCCTCCCTGTCCATCACCAACTCCTGGAGTTCACTCAAACTCAAGTTCATCAAGTCCGTGATGCAATCCAGTCATCTCATCCTCTGTCGTTCCCTTCTCTTCCTGCCCCCAATCCCTCCCAGCATCAGAGTCTTTTCCAGTGAGTCAACTCTTGGCATGAGGTGGCCAAAGTACTGGAGTTTCAGCCTTAGCATCATTCCCTCCAAAGAACACCCAGGGCTTATCTCCTTTAGAATGGACTGGTTGGATCTCCTTGCAGTCCAAGGGACTCTCAGGAGTCTTCTCCAACACCACAGTTCAAAAGCATCAATTCTTCGGCGCTCAGCTTTCTTCACGGTCCAACTCTCACATCCATACATGACCACAGGAAAAACCATAGCCTTGACTAGACAGACCTTTGTTGGCAAAGTAATGTCTCTGCTTTTGAATATGCTATCTAGGTTGGCCATAACTTTCCTTCCAAGGAGTAAGCGTCTTTTAATTTCATGGCTGCAGTCACCATCTGCAGTGATTTTGGAGTCCAAAAAAATAAAGTCTGACACTGTTTCCACTGTTTCCCCATCTATTTGCCATGAAGTGATGGGACCAGATAACATGATCTTTGTTTTCTGAATGTTGAGCTTTAAGCCAAACTGTTTCACTCTCTTCTTTCACTTTCATCAAGAGGCTTTTTAGTTCCTCTTCACTTTTTGCCATAAGGATGGTGTCATCTGCATATCTGAGGTTATTGATATTTCTCCCAGCAATCTTGATTCCAGCTTGTGCTTCTTCCAGCCCAGTGTTTCTCATGATGTACTCTGCATATAAGTTAAGTAAGCAGGGTGACAATATAGAGCTTCGATGTACTCTTTTTCTTATTTGGAACCAGTCTGTTGTTCCATGTCCAGTTCTAACTGTTGCTTCCTGACCTGCATACAGGTTTCTCAAGAGGCAGGTCAGGTGGTCTGATATTCCCATCTCTTTCAGAATTTTCCACAGTTTATTGTGATCCACACAGTCAAAGGCTTTGGCATAGTCAATAAAGCAGAAATAGATGTTTTTCTGGAACTCTCTTGCTTTTTCCATGATCCAGCGGATGTTGGCAATTTGATCTCTGATTCCTCTGCCTTTTCAAAAACCAGCTTGAACATCTGGAAGCCCCTCTTTTTTGGATTTCCTTCCCTGTGCTATACTGTAGGTTCTCATCAGTTATCTTTTTTATACATAAAATCAGGAGTGTATATATGTCAGTCCTAATATCCCAATTTATTCCACCCTCTCTTTCCCCACTTTTGGTGTCCATACGTTTATTCTCTATATCACCATCATCTTAAAGCATAATTAAAACCTCTCTTCTAAGCCATTTGGGGATCAATTTCTTTCTTTTAACTTACTGCCTCTTTTTCATATGTGTTGGGAAATTATTCTTATAGAAAGGCTTGAGTTTTGAAAGTTTAGTAGGAATTGTTTCTTTGAACTCAAAGTACTGACTGTAAAACCTAATCGCAGTTGAAATAGATACCAAATTGTTGTTGTTGTTCTGTCTCACAGTCGTGTCCGACTCTTTGCAACCTCATGGACCTCAGCCCGCCAGGCTCCTCTGTCCATGGGATATCCTAGGCAAGAACACTGGAGTGGGTTGCCATTCCCTTCCCTAGGGGATTTTCCCCACTCAGGGGTCGAACCCGCATCTGCATTGGCAGGTGGATTCTTTATCACTGAGCCACCAGGGAAACACAGATATCACATTACTTGATCTGTTCTCAGAGGTTGAAGTTATCTGTGGCAGAACCGATGTGTGTGTTTTCATTCTCTTTCTACTTAGTTTGCTCAGTATAATCACTTGTGTGTTGTTAATTTGGGATTAAAGTGCATCTCAGAAGATTTTGGCTGTTAAAGAGCACGGTAAATTGAGCTCTTCTGCAAAGGCTTCATGACCCCAATAACTATAAATGGCACTGCTCCTCCTGGTGAAGGCTCTCTTATCTTTAAAGGTCATGATCAAAGCTCCGAACACTTGTCTGGCTCCCTTGCTCTGAAGAGGTCTAGCTTTTGATTTCTCTGGTCCTTATTGCTTCAATTACTTATTTACCTGCCTTAAGTTATTTCTGAAATGAGAGATTGAATGGAAAGAGAATATAAAAAGCCTCTACTTCACAGTTGGATCAAGAAAGGCACACCGGTATATAAATTGTAGTTTGCTTCATGTTTCCTTTGCCGGTTCACTTGGCAGTTCTCTGAGTATCAGTAACACAGAGCACATCTCCTCCAGAGCCTCCTTATTTTGTTTTTTATTTTATTAAAAGAAAAAAATTTTTAATTGTGCCATGCGATACATGGGATCTTATGTCCCCAACCAGGGATTGAACCTGTGCCCCTTGCAATGGAAGTATGGAGTCTTAACCACTGGGCCGCCAAGGAAGCCTGCCCCCTCGCCCCACTAGCATCTCCTTATCATCCATTCAGTCACCAGAATTGTTACCCAACATGTAGATGATCACTCTCACTCCCCTTTGACAGGAGTTACTGTGTCCACATTACAGACCCATCTTTGTGACGTGTGTTTCAGACCCCAGCGTGTCCTCCAGGTGTCTCTCCATTGCACGTTATGTTCCTGCTGTTGGGCTCTCACTGTCGCTGGGACATGCTGTGTATTTTAACACCTCTGTGTGTTTGCTTCCCTTGTTCCCCTGGAGAGCCTTTCTCCCTGCGCCTTCCCCTCCCAAGTCATGTGTGTTGGGACATCTTCCCAATCTTGGCATGTGAAATTGCTTCTTCTCTTGCCTGGATTCCAGTAACCTTCTCACCACCTGGCTTGAGGGTGTGCCTGGGAAGCTGGTGGTCACTGTTACCAGGAAGGTCGTGAGTAAGCCTTGAAGGTCAGGTGACCTGGGCACTGCTCCTGGGTTTAGCACTGCCAGGCCACCCTGTCGTTGTGTGGATAGGAGAGACAGAGTTAAAAGCCCTGAAGGGAAAACAATCTCGTCTTTTAACACGGAAAACTTGGGAGCCAAAGAGTAGCCACGTATCTTCTGTCTATCTCCTCCTGTTTCTGGCTTTATTTCCTGTTGCCTGGAGTAACAGAGAAATTACAATGGTGATGTAAAATGTGGAATGCTTTTCACAAAGAGTGTGTATGGGGAAATAAAAACCTTGGATTTTTCACATTTTCACCTTGTATTTATTAAGGTTTCCAGATTTCACAAAGGTATAAACAAAAAAACCAGTCATCAGAGTCCATGTAACTGCACGTCATGTTAGTGAGGTTAGCCACGTGTAGGGGAAAGGTGTGTTTTTCTTTATTTTTGTTGAAGTTTCATTGATCTATAGTGTTATTTATATATGAGTCACAGGTGTACAATATAGTGATTCACAATTTACAGAGATTATACCCCGCTTATTATCAAATGTTGGTTATGTTTCCTGTGTTGCACAGTATATCCTGATAACTTATTTAATACTTAATAGTTTGTCCCTTTTACTCCCTTACCCCTATGTTGCCCCTCCCTGCTTCCTTTTCCCCACTAGTTTGTTCTCTGTATCAGGGTTTTCTTTATTTAAAAAGGTAAAATAAATATGGTTGCGTATGTGCTAACTTGCTTCATTTGTGTCTGACTCACTGCCACCCAATGGACTGGAGCTCCTCTGTCCATGGGATTTTCCATGCAAGAACACTGGAGTGGGTTGCCATGCCCTCCAGTTGTGAACACTGCTACACGCCAGGGACTGTGTTTGAGCCTTTGAGATGCAAGGGTGAGTAAATCATAGGCCCCACCATCAAGGGTCTCATAGTGCTCACTTAGCCGCTCTCACAGTGTGGTCCTCAGATAAGCATCATCATCACCATCTGGAATTGTTAGAAATGCTCATTCCTGGGCCCTAACTCAGCCCTCCTGAATCAACACTCTGGGGGCGGGGCCTAATAATGTAAATTTTAATAAACTCTCCAGCTGAAGGGAGACTGTTTCACCACAGTTTGGTTGTTGTCCCTGAAAGCACATTGCGTGTATCAAAGAGTAACTGGGGAGTTAGAATTAATGCCTTTGGAGAGTTAGATAGGCCTTGAGACAAATGATGTTCGAGTGAAGTCTTAATTGTTGAGTGGTTGTTCTTGAGATGAATAAGGGCTAGAAGGAGAGCATTATCAAGAAAGCCACATGCATTACCACTAACAAAGCTAGTGGAGGTGATGGAATTCCAGCTGAGCTATTTCAGATTCTGAAAAATGATGCTGTAAAAGTGCTCCACTCAGTATGCCAGCACATTTGGAAAACTCAGCAGTGGCCACAGGACTGGGAAAGGTCAGTTTTCATTCCAGTCCCAAAGAAGGGCAATGCCAGAGAATGTTCAAACTACTGCACAATTGGACTCCTTCCATATGCTAGCAAGGTAATGCGTCCGATCCCATCACTTCATGGCAAATAGATGAGGAAAAAGTGGAAAGAATGACAAATTTTATTTTCTTGGACTCCAAAATCACTGTGGACGATAACTGCAGTCAAAAAATTAAAAGATGCTTGCCCCTTGGAAGAAAAGCTATGACAAACCTAGACAGCATATTAAAAAGCAGAGATATTACTTTGCTGACAAAAGTCCATGTAGTCAAAGCTATGATTTTTCCAGTAGTAATGCATGAATTCGAGAGTTGGATGGTCCATAAAGAAGGCTAAGTGCCAAATAATTGATGGTTTTGAGAGGACTCTTGAGAGTCCCTTAGAGATGGAGGAGGTCTGACTAGTCAATCCTACAGAAAATCAATCCTGAATATTCACTGAAAGGACTGATGCTGAAGCTGAAGCTCCAGTACTTTGGCCACCTGATGCAAAGAGCTGACCCATTGGAAAAGACTCTGATGCTGGGAAAGATTGAGGGCAGCAGAAGGGGGTGACAGAGGATGAGATGGTTGGATGGCCTCACCGACTCAGTGGACATGAGTTTGAGAGCCTGTAGATAGTGAAGGACAGGGAAGACTGGTGTGCTGCAGTCCATGGAATTGCAGAGTCAGAGATGACTTAGCGACTGAACAACAAGAACCTCATGCAAAAGTACAGAGCAGTCACGGGACTTGGTGCCCTCTGGGGATCACAATTATTATCGTCATTGTGTCCTCCTTTATGACTATTATTCTTATATCAGGGTCAGAAGATGAGCTAAGCTGGTGAGATCAGTGGCCAGATCTTGCTGAGAAGTTTGGCTTTTCTCCTGGAAAATAACCGAATGGTTTTGTGGCAGTGAAGTGAAATAAGATCAGGTTTGCAATTCTGTTGAATATACACAGAATAACAGAGCCCTTTACAAATTAGAAAAACCATTTTTTGTGATGTGTTTGAAACATAAGCTGAGAGTAAAGGAGGAAAAACATAAAGAATTCAGAATTTAATTCTTACTATTTTTATTATTAATGATTCTTAATCAAAAAGTGTGATAGCCTTTTTTTTTTTAAACAGCAGTTTTAGGTTTATAGCAATACTGAGCAGAGTGTTCAGAGATTTTCCCATATACCCATGGCCTGCGCACATACATTCCCTTTCCCTTCATTACCATTCACAACTAGATGGGTACATATGTTACAATGGGTGACATACATTAACATATCATTATTATCCAAAGCCCCTACTTATGTTAGGGTTCACTCTTGGTCTTGCACATTTTATGAGTTTGGACCTACTTATAATGACATGTTTTTTACCACTGTAATTATCGTACAGAGTCGTCTCACTGCCCTAAAAATCCTCTGATTATCTTGCTTCCCTCTCACAAGCTCATGCAAACCAGTGTTTCTTCTACTATCTCCATAGTTTTTCCTTTTCCGGAAGGTTGTATAGCTGGAATGGTATGGTATGGTATGTAGCATTCGCAGACTGTTTTCTTTGCTTTAATGATAGGCATTTAAGGTTTCCCCATGTCTTTTTGTGGCTTGATAGCTCATTTCTTTATAAAACTGAATATTATTCCCTTGTCTGGATGTACCATACTTTCATTTGTCTATTCACCTGCTGAAGGACATCTTGAACTTCTCAGTTTTGGCAGTTATAAGTAAAACTGCTGTTGATAACTATGTGTAAGTTTCTGTGTGTATGTAAATTTTCAGCTCCTTTGGATAAATACCAAGGAGTGTGGTTACTGAATGTTATGGTAAGTGGATGTTTAGTTTTGTAAGAAACTACCAAATTGACTTCCACAGTGGCTGTTGTTGTTGTTCAGTCGCTAATTCGTGTACAACTGTTTGCAACCCTGTAGACTGCAGCACACCAGGCCTCCCTGTCCTTCACTGTCTCCTGGAGTTTGCTCAAACTCATGTCCTTTGAGTCCATGATGCCATCCAGCCATCTCATCCTCTGTCGCCCCCTTCTCCTCCTGCCCTCAGTCTTTCCCAGCATCAAGGTCTTTTTCAGTCAGTTGGCTCTTCACATCAGGTAATCAAAGTTTTGGAACTTCAGCAACAGTCCTTCCAAGGAATATTCAGGGTTGATTTCCTTTAGGATTGGCTGGTTTGGTCGTCTTGCAGTGCAAGGGATTCTCAAGGGTCTTCTCCAGCACCACAGTTTGAAAGCATCAATTCTTTGGTGCCCAGCCTTCTTCGTCCAACTCTCACATCCATACGTGAGTACTGGGAAAACCACAGCATTGACTGTGTGGGCCTTTGTCCACAAAATGATGTCTCTGCTTTTTAATATGCTGTCTAGGTTTGTCACAGTTTTTCTTCCAAGGAGCAAGTGTCTTTTAATTTCATGGCTGCAGTCACTGTCCACAGTGATTTTGGAGCCTATGAAAATAAAATCTGCCACTGTTCCCATTTTTCCCTCATCTGTTTGCTAAGAAGTGATGCGACTGGATGCTGTGATCTTTGTTTTTTGAATGTTGAGTTTTAAGCCAGCTTTTTCACTCTCTTCTTTCACCTCAAGAGGCTCTTTAGTTCTTCTTCACTCTCTGCCATTAGGGTGGTGTCATATGCGTATCTGAAGTAGTTGATATTTCTCCTGGCAGTCTTGATTCCAGCTTGAGTCATCCAGTGAGGCATTTTGCATTATGTATTCTGCATATAAGTTAAATAAACAGAGTGACAATATCAAGCCTTGATGCATTCCTTTCCCAATTTTGAACCAGTCCATTGATCCAGGACCGGTTCTAACTATTGCTTCTTGACCTGCATGCAGGTTTCTCAAGAGGCAGGTCAGGTGGTCTGGTGTTCCCATCTCTTGCAGAATGTTGCACAGTTTGTTGTTCTTTCACAGTGTCTGTACTGTTTTGCATTCCCAGCAGTAATGAATGAGAGTTCCTGTTGCTTCACAGTCTTGTCTACATTTGGTATTGTCGTCATTATGGACTTTGGCCATTCAAATAGGTGTGTAGTGGTATCTCACTGATTTTGGTTTTCATTTCTCTGAAGACATCTGATGTGAAACATACTAATTTACATTCTTCACATACTAATTTACCATCCATGTATCTTTTTTGTTGAGGTGCCTATTAAGGCCTTTGGCCGATATTTTAACAGGGTGGTTTGTGTTCTTCCCATTGAGTTTTAAGAGTTCTTTTTATAGTGTTCCTATCATTGAGTTTTAAGAGTTCTTTGTATATTTTAGGTAATAGCCATTTATCACATGTGTCTTTTGCATGTGGTTTATCCCAGCTTGTGACTTGTTTTTTCGTTCTCTTGAAATTGTGCTATATAAATGTTCTTAATTTTAATGAAATCCATCTTATCAGTTCTTTCTTTCATGGATCATGCTTCTGGTGTTGTATCAAAAAGTCATTGTGGTAGGCCAGGTCATCTAAATTTTTTTGTATGTTACCTTTTGTAGTTTCATTTTTTTGGTTACAAGTATACATTTTTGTCTGTGATCCATTTTGAGTTAATTTTTGTAAAGGGCATAAGGTGTGTATCTAGATTCTTCTTTTTGCGTGTGGATATCCAGTTGTTTCACTGCAGATGGTGATTGCAGCCATGAAATTGAAAGACACTTGCTCCTTGGAAGGAAAGTTATGACCAACCTAGACAGCATATTAAAAAGCAGACACATTACTTTGCCAACAAAGGACCATCTAGTCAAGGCTATGGTTTTTCCAGTAGTCATGTATGGATGTCAGAGTTGGACTGTGAAGAAAGCTGAGCACTGAAGAATTGATGCTTTTGAAGTGTGGTGTTGGAGAAGACTCTTGAGAGTCCCTTGGACTGCAAGGAGATCCAACCAGTCCATCCTAAAGGAGATCAGTCCTGGGTGTTCATTGGAAGGACTGATGCGGAAGCTGAAACTCCAATACTTTGGCCACCTCATGTGAAGAGTTGACTCATTGGAAAAGACCCTGATGCTGGGAGGGATTGGGGGCAGGAGGAGAAGGGGATGATAGAGGATGAGATGGCTGGATGGCATCACCGACTCAATGGACATGAGTTTGAGTGAACTCCGGGAGTTGGTGCTGGACAGGGAGGCCTGGCATGCTGCGATTCATGGGGTCGCGAAGAGTCAGACACGACTGAGCAACTGAACTGAACTGAACTGAACTGATCAAGTTGTTTCAGCACCATTTGTTGAATAGACTGTATTTTCTCGGTTGTATTTCTTTTCCTCCTTTGTCAAGGATCCATTCTGTTTATTCAGATCTGTTTCTGGGCTCTCTTATCTTGTTTCACTGATCTTTATGTGATTTCTTTTGCAGATACCACACTGTTTTGATGACTGTAATGTTGTAGAAAGTCTTGAATTGGTTAGTGTTAATCCTCCAACTTTGTTCTACTTCTTCCATATGACTTTGGCTATCTTGGGTCTTTTGTTTCTCCACATAATATTAATTTTAATTCTAAAAAATATAGAAAACTCATAGAAGACTTAAAAATTAGAGAATATCAGAAGAAAGAAACAAAGGCTAATTTCTAATACAAATTAGATTGAATCTTTACCTTTCAGTTGGACTTTGATGTAGCATTTTTTTTCTGTCTTGTGTTTGTTTATTATTTATAGTATGTGTAATAAATTAATTTAGATTCTAGCTTGTTATTTTTTCTCATTTACTGGGAAAAATCGTGTTGCAAATATGCATAAGTACTTTGTAAATATCTGTTTTAGCAAATGTTTAACAGTCTATGGAATGTTGTACTGAGGTTTAGTGGAATCTCATTTGCATGCACTGATTATTTATCAGTTAAGGTGTGGTGAGTGATTAGAGTTCTCCAGAGAAAAAGAAGAAGCCAATAGAATCTATCTATTTATCTATTTGTCTGTCTATTTGGACAGCTGTCCTGATGGCTCAGGTGGCAAAACATCTGCCTGCCATGTGGGAGACATGAGTTTGATCCCTGGGTCAGGAAGATATCCTGGAGAAGGAAATGGCAGTCCACTTCAGTGTTGTTGCCTGGTGAATTCTTGCATGGAGAGAGGAGCTTGGTGGGCTACAGTTCATGGGGTTGCAAAGACAGACATGACTGAGCAGCTAACACACACACACACACACACACACACATGTCTATGTGAAAGGGCAGGTGGGCACTGAAATTTATTGTAGAAATTGGCTCATGCAATTATGATTGCAGAGAAGTCCCTTGTGCTGCCTACTGTCTGCAGGTTGGAGACCCAGGAGAGTAGCTGTGTGGTTCAGTCTGAATCTGAAGCCTGAGAATCAGGAGTGCCAGTGTCCCAGGGCAGGAGAAGATGGATGTGTCAGCTGAGAGAGAGAGAGAGAGGGGGAGAGAGAGAGAGAGAGTTCCCGTCCTCCATCTTTTTGTTGTATTCAGGTCTTCCATGAATTGGATGATGCCTACTTATATTAGAGATGGTGATCATTTTTTACTCGTCTATTGATTCAAATGCTTATCTCATCCAGAAAAACCCTCACCGACACATCCAGAAATAATGTTTTACCGACTCTCTAGGCATCTGTTTGCCTAGTCATGTAGACACATAAAGTTAACCATCACAATGATGGGTGTGAAATAGGGATTCCTCATGGGAAGTTGACTCCATGTACTTGTGGGCACTAGAAGAAGTCTACTGAAGGCTGTTAAGAAAAAACAGCCGCAGGAGTAGGAGGAAGAGCCAGGACACATTGAGGCCCAAGTTTTTCCCTGCCTCCCACCTTGATGATGACGCGGGGTGACTTGCAGAAGAGGCTTGCTGCTGACCTCGGAGCTGCACATTTGTCTGGCTCAGGAGCTCCAGCATCTGTCCCCACTACCATGCCATACAGAGCTCACCACCCTGACCCTACCTGCATCTCCACTTGGGCTTTCAAGTTCAGTTCAGTTCAGTTCAGTCGCTCAGTCGTGTCCAACTCTTTGTGACCCCATGAGTTGCAGCACGCCAGGCCTCCCTGTCCATCACCAACTCTCGGAGTTTACTCAAACTCATGTCCATCGAGTCGGTGATCCATCCAACCCTCTCATCCTCCGTTGTCCCCTTCTCCTCCTGCCTTCAATCTTTCCCAGCATCAGAGTCTTTTCCAATGAGTCTGTTCTTTGCATCAGGTGACCAAAGTATTGGAGTTTCAGCTTCAGCATCAGTCCTTCCAATGAACACCCAGGACTGATCTCCTTTAGGATAGACTGGATGGATCTCCTTCCTGTCCAAGGGACTCTCAAGAGTCTTCTCCAACACCATAGTTCAAAAGCATCAATTCTTCAGTGCTCAGCTTTCTTTATAGTCCAATTCTCCCATCCATACATGAGTACTGGAAAAACCATAGCCGTGACTAGATGGACCTTTGTTGGCAAAGTAATGTCTTTTAAAGTAATGTCATTTCAAATGTCTTTGAAATGGGCTTTCAGAGCCTGAGTAAACTCCCTTCATGGCTGATTCTAAACAAGTAGCTTCTAGGAGAGGGGATTCTGGGAGGTGTAGTTCCTGCTTAGCTCCAGCGACAGGGTAATGCCTCCCAGTGCTTGTCTCTGGTGCTCATTCTGTTGTGACGAAGTACTCAAGAGGATGTCTTTATATCCATCTGGTGCTTTTTCTGAATTTTGGAGTATGTCTTGACAATAGATCATCAAAAGAGGAATCGTTAGGTTAGAAAGTCTAAACACTGTAGAGAGCATATGTTGCCCGTTTACACAATAAGATTGTACCGGTGGCAGCACCAGGGCAGTGGATGAAGCGTCTTCTCCGGCTGCTCTGTGGCTGATCCTGACTGCTGTATTCTTTCTCCTTTAACGTCTTGAGGTTTTCGTTTGAATTGTTTATAACTGTCCTTTCAGATGAAGTTCTTTTTTTTTTTTTTAAGTTAAAATGACTTGGCAATAAGTAAAGACTAGTGACAGTTGTGTCCCTCAAGGTTGAATCACTTAGTAGGTCTTGTGAGTAATAGGTAAACCACCCTCTCCTGTTTTGGGGACTCACTAATTGTAACGGCAATAAAGTGAAGGGGTTAATTAGTTGAAACAGGGGTATTGAAATGGGTATTAGCAACTGCAGTGAAAGTTAGAAGCTCATTTGGTGTCAAGTTGCAAAGTTCTCAGAAGTCATGTGTCAGACTTGCTGTAGAGTATTTTGGGACAGTTTCTGATTGCAGGGAGTCAATATTTTGCCTTCTCTTTTTAAGAGAAGTATTCTATAAGAATACTTTTAATTTTAATTGGTAACCTCTGATCCTGAAAACATAATCTGTCATTTTCATTTCTCTTGGTTCTTGTCTGATGCTTGTAACATCTGTCCTCTTGATTATAGGCTCCGGTCCTCATAGACCTCTTGTCCCTATGTAGATGAGTTTCCTTCCTTGTTCATTTCTATTGGGAAATGGCAGGAAAACCAAAACTTCATGAACATCAAGGTTAAAAAACCATGTTGTAGGGCTTCCCTTGTGGCTCAGTGGTAAAGAATCTGCCTGGCAATGCAAGAGATGGGTTCGATCCCTAGTCTGGGAAGGTCCTGCATGCTGCGGATCAACTAAACCCGTCTCCCGCAGCTGCTGAGCCCCTGCGCCACAATTACTGAAGCCCGAGTGCTTAGAGCCCATGCTCTGCAACAAGAGAAGCCACCGCATTGAGAAGCCCATGCACTGCAACTAGCGTTGCCTCCTCTCTCCACAACTAGAGGAAAGCCCGTGCAGCCACAGAGACCCAGCACAGCTGTAAATAAATACATAAATAAAAATTAAAAAAAACTAAGAAAACCAAAAACAAACCCAAACTCCCTATTGTCTATGACCCTGTGTAGAACAGAATGTTTCAGCTCTCTCTGTGTTGTGGCTTTTTCCAGTATGGTTTACCAAGGCACGTTTATGAATCAGATATTAGACCACATTCCATTGACTTTGGAATTTTAAGTCATATTTAATATTCCCTTTAAAGAGTGGACCACAGTTGGTTTCTTACCCATGCCGCCAACAATCAAGCAGTCAACCCACTGACTCAGTTTTAGTGTAAATCAAACCTGCATTTTCAGAAACCACAAAATACGTGGGTTTTCTAATTCAGACTGAAATGAACTGAAATATACTGGCTTGTGATGGGGGTACATACTTCCGCTGAAAGCGGACTGTTGCCATGGAGCCTTCAGCCCATGAACATAGCTTCTCGTCTGGGGAGAGGAATGTGGTGTGGAGTTTCATCTCCATTCTGGCCACTTGGAGTGGGAAAGAGTGGTCCCTGGGACCAGCATCATACCCCCGTCATCTGGGCACCTATTACAAATGCAGATTCTCAGGCCTCGCCCTGGTGAGCCTGCATTTTCACAAGGTCTCTGGGTGATTCTGTGCTCAGTTTGGTCTGAGAAGCCCTGCCCTGGAGAAAGCTGTTTGAGCTGCTCTGCCACCATCACCATCACCTTCTGGCAGGGCTTTGTTCTGGGGAACACTCAGACCTGTGGAGGGGACTCTATTTTATGGATCTGTGTACTGACTGGTGCTGCTGAGGTTTGTTAAAATTCCTGAAATTCCTCGGAAGCAGTCCCTTGGAGAGATTGACTTCATTTCTCTGTCGTGAAGTCTGATGGAGCAGAATGGGTTTTTTCTGCTTTTCATCTGGTCATTTTGCTGGGTCTGAGAGCGCCATGCTGCAGGGTGTGGTTAGGATAAGTGTTGGGAGACTTGAGGTTGGATCTCTCTCTTTTAAAAAGTTTATTGTAAATTTGTGATAAAATATGTGCGTGCCTGCTATGGCTTCAGTCGTGTCTGACTCTTTGTGACCCCATGGGCTGTTGCCCGCCAGGCTCCTCTGTCCATGGGATTCTCCAGGCAAGAACACGGAGTGGGTTGCCATGCCCTCCTCCAGGGGATCTTCCCGACACAAGGATGGAAGCCAAGTCTCCTGCAGCTCCTTCACTGCAGGCGGATTCTTTACCACTGAGCCGCCAGAGAAGCCCTAGTACATTCGTATTGTTGTGTAATCAGTTTATAGAACCCTTTCTATCTTGCAAAACTGAATCTGTACCCATCAAACAACAGTTCTGCATTTTTTCTTCCCCCTGTTCCCAATAACCACCATTCTACTTTCTATTTCTATAGATTTAATTATCCTAGGTTCCTCACATAAGGAGAATAACAGTATTTGTTCTTTTGTGTCTGACTTCTTTCTCCTAGCGTCATGTCTCCAAGTCCATTCCTGCTGTAGCACGTGGCATGGTTCTTTCCTTTTGAAGGCTGAATGATATCCTTTTGTATGTATGTATCACGTTTAACCAGTCATCCGTCCGTGGATCCTTGGGTTGCTTCCATCTTTGAATTGTTATAAATGATGCTGCTGTGATTGAGTGTGGACCTTCAGTTACTACAAGCTGGAGGCGAGATCTGAGACAAATCAGTAAACTTCTGCATCTCATTTTCCAGTGCTTTAAAAGTAAGGAATTCAGATGCTTTCCAGAAATAGAGACGCAGATGCAGAGAACAAACGTGAGAATACCAAGGCGGGAAGGGGAGCGGGGTGAGTTGGGAGATTGATATTGACACGCACGCACGACTCTGTATAAAATAGGTAACTGATGAGAACCCACTGCAGAGCACAGGGAGCTCTGCTCAGTGCTGTGCTGACCTTGAGAAAGAAGGGCACGTGTATTCGTATGGCTGATTCACTGTGCTCCACAGCAGGAAACCAACGCAACATTGTAAGGCAACTATGCTTCAACAAAAATTAATAAAAAAGGAAATTCAGATGCTTTCCAACATTCTCTTAAGTTCTAGTTATAGGATACTAAATAAGATCTATATCTATTGAGTGACTAAGCACACTCACTATTTAAAAAAATTATATGCATTCTAAGGATTTCCATGGTTCCTCCTGATGATACCATGTACCTTTCTTGAGCTGACTTAATCTTTGAATATCCTTAACAGTAGAATTTGTGCAACTTTTTTTTGGAACAGCTTTTTTGGGCTCCAAAATCACTGCAGATGGTGATTGCAGCCATGAAATTAAAAGACACTTGCTCCTTGGAAGGAAAGTTATGACCAACCTAGACAGCATATTAAAAAGCAGAGACTTTTGCCAACAAAGGTCTGCCTAGTCAAGGCTATGGTTTTTCCAGTGGTCATGTATGGATATGAGAGTTGGACCATGAAGAAAGCTGAGTGCCGAAGAATTGATGCTTTTGAACTGTGGTGTTGGAGAAGACTCTTGAGAGTCCCTTGGACTGCAAGAAGATCCAACCAGTCCATCCTAAAGGAGATCAGTCCTGTGTGTTCATTGGAAGGACTGATGCTAAAGCTGAAACCCCAATACTTTGGCCACCTCATGCGAAGAGTTGACTCATTGGAAAAGACCCTGATGCTGGGAGGGATTGGGGGCAAGAGGAGAAGGGGACGACAGAGGATGAGATGGCGGGATGGCATCACTGACTCGATGGACGTGAGTCTGAGTGAACTCCAGGAGTTGGTGATGGACAGGGAGGCCTGGTGTGCTGCGATTCATGGGATCGCAAAGAGTCGGACACGACTGAGCGACTGAACTGAACTGAACTGATTGAGATATAATTCGTATACTGTTACCACGTAAAGTTTACAAACTAGTGTTTTCCCCCTCCATGTTCTCAATGTTGTGCAATGGCCAATTTCCGAACATTTTTGTCATCCCCAAAAGAACCCCTGTACCCATCAGCATTTACCACCCATTTTCCTCCAGCCTGCCACCCCCCAGCCCCCATTCCAGCTTAGACAATCACTAATCTATTTCTGTCCCTGTGGATTTGCCTATTCTGGATGTTTCATATAAGTGGGATCATAAATATGTGACCTTTTATGACTAACTTCTTTCACCCAGCATAATGTTTGCAAGCTTCGTGTGTAACTTTCCAAGGTGTCAAGTAATCTCACATGTGAGGGGTTCATTTATTATCACCATCATATTTCTCCTCATGCCAAGAACCAGCTGTCGGACTGGGGCTGAAGACATAGCACAAAATACCCAACACATCCCCTGGCTCTAAAGAGCACCCTGTCTTGTGGGCAAGATGGACATTAAGTGAATTCAGCATAGATGTTAATCACAAAGTACTGGGTTCTGTACTGGAGAAACTTCGGGTGCTTTGGAGGGTATACCGGGCAGAAGGTGAGGGGAGCTCTGACTCAGTGCCCTCGTCTTCAGGATGATTTCTGTCCACAGAGCTCACGGGGGGCATCCCTCCCGTCAGGGTCTACTATGTGACTGTTGGTGATGATGATGTGGTAAAAAACGAGACCCCGTTTGTGTCCTTGAGAAGCTCACCCTGTCACAGGTCAGATGGCCAACCACGCTGATGGATGGTTCAGAGTCTGGACTGTGGGTGCTGGAGCTTGGGTGGACCTCCCCAAAGCATTCAAGGGAGTCTTTAGGGAGCCACTGTGATGCTTGAATGGAATTCTGATAGATGAGTTAAATGTCTTAGGGAGCCTCCCTGTGCGTGGAGGGAAGGGACATTCTGAGCAGAGGTCATGAGCGCAAGTGTAAAGATACTCGGTGTGTTCTTCGGGGATGGGACATCCAGGAGCCTGGTGTGGTCATGGTGTGTGGGGACCAGCTAAAGGAAGGAGGCAGGGAGGGTTGTGAAGCATCTTAGAGCAAAGGTTAGCAGCTTTATCCTCCACGTCTCAGGTTTGCATCCCTTAGTTCTGAGGACCTTCACCCCCATTTGGGGCTGTCACTGCATCCCTCTCCTAAATGTGACTCGCCACAAGGTGGCATATTTTCTAGTGGCTTTTCTAGACAGCACCAGAATCCTCTGCAGGGAGCTGTCTCCTCTGCAGTGTCAGTGCTGAAGGCACCGGAGCTTTGAAAGCAGTGAAGGATCAAGCCACTCTTTTAGCTTCACTGGGACATGGGGACATAAGAAGTTGGGAGACAGGCAGGAAGTTGAATGGAGCCATCAGCTGCAGGGTATAAAGTTTTTCTGGGCCCATATTATAGGTGGAGAGGGGTTCTGTGAGCTGCCATTTAGGGATAGTACCTGTCATGGCTGGTAAATAGATGTGAGATTATGGGCCAGTCCATCATAGCTTTAGGGCCTGTTTCATCATACATCACCTACCTTGATATCTAGGATTCTACACGGTGATCAAAAATGTGACATGTAAGGTCCAGCTGTCTAATCATTTCCAGGCAATCTAACCATCACAGTGCGTGTTTTTATTGAAGTAAAGTTGATTTATAGTATTAGTTTCAAGCACATATTGTGTTATATTTTTAAAATAAGTGTTTCTTTATGTATTTATTTAGCTGTGTCAGGTTTTAGCTGTGGTACGTGGGCTCTTTCTCTGCAGCACACAGCTTCTCTCTAGTTGTGTTGCCAGGGCTTGGTTGCTCTGCGCCACGTGGGATCTTAATTCTGAACCAGGGATTGAACCTGTGTCCCCTGTATTGAAAGGTGAATTCTTAACCTCTGGACCACCAGGGAAGTCCCAACTGTGTTATATTTGAATGCATTCTTATCCAGGACCACTGAGGCAATCAGTGCAAAGAGATGCAATCCTTTATTCATCCACCACTACATTTATTGCATGCTGATAGCTATAGCTTGTGTGCATTCAGCGATTGCATCTCCACGCTGGAGTGCCCTACACCGTAATCAGGGCGGTGGCCCAGGGCGGCAGACTATGAGTTCAGGTGTCAGCAGGCCTCCCCCGCATGTGGATTTCATGCAGCTGTCTTGGTATTGATAATGAACGCTGTCATCCTTGTTCCTCCCTGGGCTTGTGGAGCTCTTACCTGTGGCATCTCTCAGAATTTCTGTGGATTCTCAGAGGACGGCGTCTAATGGATCCAAGGCTGATCATGATTGGTCACACGAGTGTCTGCCTTGTGCTTCTTCTCTTGATGTGCCTTCATCTGTCAGTCACCTGCTCTAATATCTGCTTGAAGAACTGTCTTACTTGAATCTTTATGGTGAGAATAGCTAAGTCCTTGCCAAGGGGCATGTTGCATGCAGAGATGCTAGAGAATGGCTCTCTGACATCTGAGATTTTTGTCACCTGGAAATGAACATGTCAGATCCCTGAGACTGGCCAAGCCTCATGACACAGCGTCTTCAAGGTTTACCCCTAATAATCCTCCCCAACCCCATGGTGTCCACCCCATGATACAGTACCAGGTTACTCTATCAAGGTACCCTGCTTATCACTGTATGTATCAGAATCTGAGCTTATCTTGTTTATCAAATAGAAATGATCTTTTACTGCATTCTTGCAACTACCCACTGGCTGAATCCTGGCAGCAGCCCCAAGGAGGGCTACAGCTTATCCCAGGATTTTAGGCTAGGCAGTCTGGTTCCAGAGACCAGCTCCTAGCCATTATGTGTGTGTTGTGTCTTTACCAATAAGAATATCAGTTCAGTTGAGCTCGTTTTTCTTGGTACCAGGAACAATGGTTCTTCATAGGCTCTAGAGAATGGTGAAGGAATGAGCGCGTGGTCAGTTCCTGGTCAGGAAGAGTTCCTGGAGACATTCAGGTCTGTACTGTGCAGGAGTAGCCAGCCAAAGGCGGATGCAGATGGAGGTACAGGACATTCCTGGCAGCAGTCATGGATGGTGTGAGCTCAGACTTAAAGGGTTCCTGTGCTCCTGGGTTGTTGGAGAGAGACTTGAGACACCAGGCTGGAGAGGTAGGTAGATGGGAAGCTCCAGAGAGGATGTTTCTGTTACATGTCTTGTTGAATCATAGCAGAGTCTAAGTATGATCAGGAATCCAGCTTTGTCAGAATGTGAGTGAGAAGTGAAAGTTGCTCAGTTGTGTTTGACTCTCTGCAGCCCCCAAGGACTGTAGACCACCAGGCTCTTCTGTCCATGGAAGTCTCCAGGCAAGAATACCGGAGTGGGTTGCCATTCCCTTCTCCAGCGGATCTGCCTGAGCCAGGGATCCAACCCAGATCTCCTGCATTGCAGGCAGATTCTTCACCATCTGAGCTACCAGGATAGTGCAAGATTGGTTGCATCAGGGTCTGGGGTAGGGGACTGAGGAATCTGCATTCTAATGCTCTTACTGGGTAATGCTTATGCACACAGATGCTTAGGGATCACTACTCTGAGAAACAAGATAACTGCTAATAAAGTCATAACATTATTTTTATCTTGCAACTTTTCTTCATAACTATCCCCCAACTCCTATGCCCAGGAGGATGGAGCTGTGAAGTAATGTATGTCCTAAGAACACTTTCCTTCTGTTGATCCTGTCTTAGTCAGCTTGAGCAGCTATAACAAAAGCATCATAGACTGGGTGGTTTAAACAAGACACATTTATTTCTTACAGTTCTGAAGCCTGGAAAGTCCAAAGTCAAGGCACTGGTGAGAGTTACCTTCCTGACTTAGAGAGGGACATCTTCTGTTGTATCCTCTGATGGCAGAGAGATTGTCACATTACTCTTCTTATAAGGGCACTAATCCCATTCATGGGACTCCACCCTTATGACCTAATCACCTTCCCAAATACCCGCCTTCAAAAACTGGGGATTGGTGCTTCGAGACAGTGACAGACTTTCTTTCCTTGGGCTCCAAAATCACTGCAGATGGTGACTGCAGCAATGAAATTAAAAGTCACATGCTCCTTGGAAGAAAAGCTACAACAAACCTAGATGGCATATTAAAAAGCAGAGACATTACTTTGCCGACAAAGGTGCTAAAGTCAAAGCTATGGCTTTTCCAGTAATCGTGTATGGATGTGAGAGTTGGACCATAAAGAAAGCTGGGTGCTGAAGAACTGATGCTTTTGAACTGTGGTGTTGGAGAAGACTCTTGAGAGTTCCTTGGACTGCAAGGAGTCAAACTAGTCAATCCTAAAGGAAATCAATCCTGAATATTCATTGGAAGAACTGATGCTGAAGCTTTAATACTTTGACCACCTGATGTGAAGAACCAACTCTTTGGAAAAGACCCTGATGCTGGGAAAGACTGCAGGCGGAAGGAGAAGGGGGCATAGAGGATGAGCTGGTTGGATGACATCATTGACTCAAAGGACATGAATTTGAGCAAACTCAAAATCTGGGAGATAGAGAAGACAGGGAAGCCTGGCATTCTGCAATCCATGGGGTCCCAAACAGTTGGATACAACTGAGAGACTGAACAACAAATAATGAATGTTTTCATTCCATGGCAATCCTTCTTTGTGTGTTTATCTTCTTTTGTCTTTGGGACTTCTGCTTGTACACTGTATTATTAGAGTACTAGGGCTGCCTTAACAAATGGAAAAAGCACCACTGATTTGATGATGGTTTACAACAGAATTTCATTCTCTTGCATTTCTGAAGGCCAGAAGTCCAAAAGCTAGGTGTTGGCTGAGTCATGCTTCTTCAGAAGGATCTAGGGAAGAACCCCTCCTTGTCTTTTCCTAGCTTCTGGTTTCCTCTGGCAATCTCTAGCATTCCTTGGCTTGTAGCTACATCAACCAGTTTCTGCTTCTGTCTTTACATGACCTTATTCTCTGTGTGTCTTCTCTTCTTTTAATGTTACCAGTCATCAGATTTAGGGTCATTCTAATCCAACGTGACCTCATCTTAACTTTATAACATCTGCAAAACTCTGCCCTAATAAGATCACTTTTTGGAGTTATGCGGACATAATTAGGTGGTTGTGAATTTTCAGGGACACCATGTAACTAATTACGTAGAAGTTTGTGTTGTGAAGGCCATTCTGCATTGTCAGACAAAGATTTGAGAAGTATTTGGTCAAAATTTGGTCAAATGCACTTCCACCAATAACGGTAACAACAACAACAAAACAAGTCAGGTGGTCACTTCAATTCTAAATTGGTGCAACATCTTGGTGCAACATGTAAACAGTCTTGCATGCTTTACTGAGAGCCCATGTTGGGTTTGTTTATCTTCATAATCTTTAAGTTGACTTCCATAGAGCTGGAAAATTCTTTCTCAAATATCCCTTTAGTAAGCCTCCCTGAACTAACTGTTTTTCATACTCAGTTGCTAGAGATTTTTGGAGCTTGAGTTCACTGGCATCCAGAGAGGGTGTCAGCAAAGTAGAAGGAACTAACCCCGGGGTCTGTCCAAGGGCAGTGCCTGATGTCACTAGCCTGGACCATGCTTTTGACTCCAAGGAATTTTTTTCCTTTCAAAGCCTGTTTTCTGTACCATGATGTATTGTTACGTGACAAAGTCAAGTGTGTGCTTCTAATCCAGTCTAATCCATTTACCACATTCTCAGGAAGCTCAAGCTTTCCTGTAGATGTTTTTCCTAAAGTCACCCTTTTAAAATTTGCATATTTTCTTTCTTCTAAGGATGTGACCTGCTTTAACTCGTTTCTTCTGGTTCCACTTTTAGTTTTCCAGTTTCTGACTTTTAGTTGCGGGATCTGTAAACTTCCTTATGTGTGAATCTTTGCATCTTTTATTATATCTCTAGATTAAAAAATCTAGACACAGATTTACTGGGTTCAAGGGTGTGAACTTTTAAATGCATCTAATGCATTTTATTGCTGAATTTGTGTCCAGAAGGAGTGTTTTAAATGCTGTCATATCAGTGTCTAAATGTGCTCATTCTAACAGTTTCCTTGCAAGTACAGATGACCTTTATCTGTTTATTAGGGGTCAAGATCTTGGGGAAGGTGGGTCTTCTTTTCTGTGTATACATGGGCCCATCAACAGCCTGGTGGCTCAGATGGTAAACAATCTGCCTGCAATGCAGGAGACCTGTGAGAAGGGAATGGCAACTTACTCCAGTATTCTTGCCTGGAAAATCCCATGGACAGAGGAGCCTAGCGGGAGGAGCCTACAGTCCATGGGTTGCAAAGAGTTGTATACAACTGAGCAACTAAGCAGATCGCATTACTATATAAGATGTGTTACCACCCTGTTTTTAAAAAAAGTTTATTTGTTTAACTAGTTGTGGGCCTTGGTTGCAGCAAGTGGGATCTAGTTCTCTGACCAGGAATTGAACCCAGGCCCCCTGCATTGGGAGCATGGAGTTTTAGCCACTGGACCACCAGGAAAGTCCCATTCTGTTGTTTAATGCTGATACACCTCTTGCTTATTGCTGCCAGCTTATTTAGATCTTCTCATTGTTTTACCTCCAGTATTCTTGCCTGGAAAATCCCATGGATGGAGGAGCCTGGTGGGCTGCAGTCCATGGGGTCGCTAAGAGTTGGATACGACTGAGCAACTTAACTTTCACTTTTCACTTTCATGCATTGGAGAAGGAAATGGCAACCCACTCCAGTGTTCTTGCCTGGAGAATCCCAGGGATGGGGGAGCCTGGTGGGCTGCCCTCTATGGGGTCGCACAGAGTCAGCCAATAATTAAATTTGTCATGTATGCATGGACAGGTTAAGAGAATTAGCAAAAGTAACCCCAAGAATGATTCTTCCTGTTGTGTGCCATCCAGGTACAGGTTGTGTTCATGAATGATCTTTGCCGTTGTTTAGTCGCCTAGTATGTCCAACTCTTCACGACTCCATGTACTGCCCCACTCCAGTCTTCTCTCTCCCTCACACCATCTCCCGGAGTTTGCCCAAGTTCATGTCCATCTCATCTGTGTTTTCCATCCAGCCGTCTTGTCCTCTGTTGCCCTCTTCTCCTTCTGCTCTCAATCTTTCCCAGCATCAGGGTCTTTTCCAATGAGTCTGCTCTTTGTATGAGTGATCTTACTTAAGGACCGTCTAGTCAAAGCTATGGTTTTTCCAGTGGTCACGTATGGATGTGAGAGTTGGACTATAAAGAAAGCTGAGTGCCGAAGAATTGATGCTTTTGAACTGTGGTGTTTGTTGGAGAAGACTCTTGAGAGTCCCTTGGACTGCAAGGAGATCCAACCAGTCCATCCTAAAAGAGATCAGTCCTGGGTATTCATTGGAAGGACTGATGCTGAAGCTGAAACTCCAATACTTTGGCCACCTGATGCAAAGAACTGACTCATTGGAAAAGATCCTGATGCTGGGAAAGATTGAAGGTGGGAGGAGAAGGGACCAACAGAGGATGAGATGGTTGGATGGCATCATCAACTCACTGGACGTGAGTCTGAGTAAGCTCCGGGAGTTGGTGATGGACAGGGAGGCCTGGTGTGCTGCGGTCCATGGGGTCACAAAAAGTCGGACACGACTGAGCGACTGCGCTGACTGAACTATCATAGAGGCAAAGAAGGAGAGGGCCAGAGGTGTTCAGTGACTTGCTGGAGGCCTCTGAAGTGATTAGGGCTGAGCTAGTTGCAGGGTTAGGGCAAGTCCTGGCGGGAATGCTGTGGGTACCAGCTGAGTCTGGGGGAGACCACGGGAAGGGGTGCAGAGAGCGCTTTGCTTGTACCTTCAGCCGTGAGTTTGTGGAGAGGCGGGAGGCCAGGGAGACAGCTGAACTTCAAAGCCACCTGAGTGTGTAACCTTGACCCCCTTTCTTTTGTTCAGCTGCAGGCAAAGAAGGGCCAGTTCTAAGAGGTCTTGCTGCACAGCTCTCTCCGAATGGCTGCTCTTTGAGACCGAGTTCTGAGTGGAGTCCTGTGCTGTCGGACTGGCGGCTGCCTTTCTTCTCTGGCAGTGTGTATGTTCTCCATGTTTCCAGGGGAGCTCCCATAAAAAGGTTGGTCTCGGTTTCCTTTTCATTTGGGGTGACCTCTCTAACTCTCCAGGTTTAAAGCTGCACTGAGTTCATTGCCTGCCTTTCGGCTTGGAGCTACCCTGTGATGCCGAAAGGGCTGCGGGGACCTCTCCTTTCATCCACAGTCTTGCACTCTCCCTCACCAGGGCCGTTCTGGTGCTTCTGTCTGAAGCCGCTGGGGTGGGTGAGGGGGACACCCCTGGCTGTCCCTAAATCCGTGTTGGTAGCTGGTGCAAAACCCCTCACTCAAGATAACAGCTGTGGTCCATGCAAGGATGCTGTGGAGACTTTTCTAGAACTGGCCTCTCTGCCCTCCCACCTTAGCATGCATGCTCAGTCGTGTCCGACTCTTAGCGACTCTAGGGCAATCCTTGGGACTGTAGCCTGCCTGCTTCCTCTGTCCATGGGATTCTCCAGGCAAGAACACTGGAGTGGGTTGCCATTTCCTTCTCCAAGGGATCTTCGCTACCCAGGAGTCGAGCCTGCGTCTCCTATGTCTCCTGTATCGCAGGTGGATTCTCTACCACTGAGCCACCAGCCTCTGCCCCTACATAGTATCCAGAGGGCAGCTGTTAGGTCAGATACTCTGCTCAAAACCTTCCTGTGCTTTTCAGCACCCCCACCCCTCCACCCACAAGGCATCAAAATCCAAGTGTTAGCAGTGGTTTCAGGGCCTGGCAGAAGCTACCCTCTCCCTCCGCGGTTCTCCCGTAGCTTCTTCACTCTGGCTATGGCTTAGACGTGCCAGGCAAACCCCTGCCTCAAAGCCCTCATCCTGGCTGTTCTCTCTGCGTGGAGCCCTTGTCCCCTAGTAACCACACGGGGTGCCCTCCAGCTCTGCGGATGTGGGTCTATTGCATCTCCTTTTCAGTGAGACTGTTATCCCAGGTGAGCCCATTGAAAACCATCGTGAGTGTGTCCCCTGCATCCCTGAATCTGTAGGTAGAGTGTGGCTGAGAGTATTGGCAGACCGTCCACAGGGACTGGAGGTGGACCGACCTGTGTGGGTTCTGGCACGGATGCACCTGTTCCTGGCCTCCTTGATGGCAGGAGGCTATCTTGCATGTTTTGGCAGAGTCTCTGTTAGGGACCGTTCCTGTTTCATTCTTGGGTTTCAGGCCATTCCACAATTTCAATCTGTTGTGGCGATTCAGCCCCTGATCGGGGCCTTTGCTTGGGTCATATTTAATGTTTAATGTTTCACTTCGGAGGCCACTACCAGCTGTCGCCAAATAGTCCCCCAAGTTCCAGTAGTGTCCGGAGAGCCCTCCAGTTTCAGTTGCGAGACCCACTCAGGCTGTTAAGTCCGCTTGTAGGAATTTAACTAATTAGTGATGGCTGGTGGTGAGACACGTATTTAATAAATCCCTGAGTTTATCTCGGCTTTATGGAAAATCTCTAAGCCTCGCAAACCCATAGAAGGTTAGTACTCCTTGGTTCAGGAGTCCAGGTGTCAAATCGAATGAGAACATTGCTTTATGAATCCCAGGGGCTGGCGGATGGCTAAGAAAATCCTTACTGCTCCAAGCAGCTGTTTACAGTGGGTCTGATCAGGTTCCAAGGTGAAGTGGAGGGTGCATTTAGACTCCCTGTTCTTCCCAGTGTTTAAAAAAATTTTTGTTTTTGAAATTTTTTTTTTGATTGTGCTGTGCAGCATGTGGAATCTTAGTTCTCCAGCCAGGGATCAAATCTGTGTCCTATGTATTGCGAGCATGGAGTCTTAACCACTGGACTGCCAGGGAAGTCCCTTCCCCAGTGTTTTAATTGCATTTCCGATCTTGGCCTGTATCCATTGCTCGTTTACTGTGTGTGAAGCAGCAGAGTGGGTGCTGTGCCTGCTGGGGATGATCTCTGCTTCAAGGAGTTTATAATCTGCCAGAGAAGATGAACGTGATGATCAGTTATTGTAACATAATGAATCTGCATCAAAGCGTAAGCAAAGTGGGGCAGAAGCCCGGAGCAGGGGCCCCCTTTTGTCTGGGGACTAAAGATCCCTTTGTGGGAGGCACAGCCCTTGATGTGGATCCTGTGGGGTGAGTAGAAGATGAGCAAGGGTTGGGGGGTACAGTGCCAGGGCAGTGATGGAACGTGAGCTACAGGCCTCAGTGGAGGGGGGGGACTTGTCCTGTGCGGTTGGTGGACAGGGTTTGTGGGGGCCAATGTGGAGGGGGAAAGGGAAAGTTCAGAGGGGCATCGTGTTGTGGAGGCCTTTTAAAGATGGCGAGGGCTTCCCTCATTGCTCAGTTGGTAAAGAATCTGCCTGCAATGCAGGAGACCCCAGTTTGATTCCTGGGTTGGGAAGATCTGCTGGAGAAGGGATAGGCTACTCACTCCAGTATTCTTGGGCTTCCCTGGTGGCTCAGCTGGTAAAGAATCTGCCTGCAATGTGGGAGACCTGGGTTTGATCCCTGGGTTGGGAAGATTCCCTAGAGAAGGGAATGACTACCTACTGCAGTATTCTGGCCTAGAGAATTCCATGGACTGTATAGTCCGTGGGGTGGCAAAGAGTTGGACACGACTGAGTGGTGGCAAAGGGTTGGACACGACTGAGTGACTTTCACTTTCACTTTCAAGGAGTTTGAATAGTACTAGCAGAAAATAAAAACCTCCAGCAAGTCACTCAGGAGAGGAGAATGACACTCATCATCCGTCTTGTAGAGAAATCCCTTGAGTATCATTGGGAAGGCTGGTTGGCCATTTAAGGTCTGAATGACACAGAGGCTTGTTAGGAGCTCGGTGGGAGGTGAGCTTGGCCTGGGCGGTGGCCAAGGGCCAGACATGGACAGGATGGATGGGAGAGGCGATGTGAAGACAGCATCCTGTTGGTCATGGCCAACAACAGAGGCTGACATTCTCTCTAAATCACTCAGGAGCTTAAGAGACCGCATTCCCTTCCATGGGCAGTAAAACGAGTCACAGAGCCCTTGAAAAGAAAGCAAGGTGGAGAACATGGAGGAGACACTGAGAATGTCTAACCCAGAAGAGGCTATGGCCGTCCCATCTTTGCCCCATGTGATGGAAGAGGGAAGGTCTTGGTACCAAGAAAAGCAACCTGGGAGCGGGCAGGGTGGTGCATTCTAGCTACGTTGGTTTCTAGCATTAATAACTGATCACCCACATTCCTCATTCCTGGATTAGAAACTTTTTTGTAACCTGTCAGTGACTGTTTATTGACAAAATGTACCGCCGGAGTCCCTTGTGGCTCAGATGGTAAAGAATCCGCCTGCAATGCGGGAGACCTGGGTTCGATCCCTGGGTCGGTTGGGAAGATCTCCTGGAGAAGGGAAAGGCCACTCACTCCAGTATTCTGGCCTAGAGAATTCCATGGACAGTCCATGGGCTCCCAAAAAGTCGGACATGACTGAGCGACTTTCACTCACTGCTGGAGTAAGCAGTGGCTTGGAGTTCAGTATAACACTTGGGTAATAGTTTTAGTGACTCAGGTGTGTCCAACTCTTTGTGACCCTACGCACTGTAGCCTGCCAGGGTCCTCTGTCCATGGGATTCTCCAGGCAAGAATACCACTGTGGATTGCCATGCCATTCTTCAGAGGATCTTCCTGACCTAGGGATTGAACCTGGATCTCCTGCTTTGCAGGCAGATTCTTTACCATCTGAGCTACGGGGAAGTCCTGGCATATGTGGGTGGATATGTGATTTCCAGTATCAGAACTGGAACCTTGTGAATGGGGCCACGTCCTGGCCTGCCCTCTTCCGCAGCCATCCTTGACCTGCACATCTCCACTGCTCCCACTGTGCAGAGGAGCAAACTGAGGCTCAGAGAGGAGAAGCCACTGGTCCAAAGTCACACAGCTCCTCTTCATCTCGCTTGCAGGTGAGGGCAGGAAAGGAAAACCCCAGGGCTAGTGTCGGGGAGGGGGGTTTGTTGGGCCACAGACTGAGGGTGAGCAGGTTGACAGGAGGGTGGGGGTGTCATAGCTTAAAATCTGGGTGTGAAGGGGGCAGCTCCTCAAGAGATCTCTACAGAGGGGAGAGTGCAGGGGTACCGACCAGGATAAATTCCAATTTTTACACACAGGTGTGTGGACTTTGAGAAAATATCTTCAATGGATACGATTGCAGTAAGTGATTTTAAAATAGATTTTTTTATTGTGGTAAAAGTCACATAATAAACACATACTATTTTAACCACATTTAATTGTACAGTTTGGCGGCACTAAGTACATTCGCATCGTTGTGCAACTCTCGCCATCATCCGTCTCCCGAATTTTTCGCCTTCCGAAACTGAGACTCTAACCCCATTAAACACTAACTGCCCGTCTTCACTCCTCATTGCCCGACCCACGCACCCGCCGCAGCCCCCGCCTGCCTCCCGAGCCCCCAGCACCGACCAATGTGCTTCGAAAGTTATTTGTTGACTAACTCAATGGGTTTGCTTAGCCATGAGTGAGTGATCATCTCTGGGAGGAACGCATGCTTCAGCAACAACCACATATATTAGTACTGGTGTTCAGTAACTGTAATATGGCATAAATTCTAGCAAACTTTACTAACAGTTCCCAGCCTTCTGCTTATTCAGAAGCACATTATAAGGAGGTGTCTTCGATGAAACAGGATTCTCTTTCTTTGGGGACCGAAGGGTCAGAAAGACCTTGTAACACTGAGGCTCTCCCACGTGTTTCGTATCATGTGTTAATTTCACATGAGTTTTAGTTTCATGGGTGGAGGGAGTCACTCGTGGCTGGCAGAGTCACCCAGGACATTGCCTGTCTCATGGGGGCTACACCTCTTCTTGCGGCTTCCTGCCTTCATGGAGCTGTCTGTCGAACCAGCTGACCATGGCGGGCTTTCTCAGGGCCCCTTGCAGGAAGGCTCCCCGGAGGAGATGGCCCCTGCATGTCAGGGTTCACTCTCTCCTCCTTTCGCGGGCGGTGTGCATGTCCGCTTGCACATTCCGGGGCCCTCTCAGTCCAGTTGATAGATTTGTTTGGACGTGACCTTTCCCAGTTCCTCTTCCCTGGGCTTTTGCCTGCTGAGGAAATGATCCTCGGATCCCATCCATCTGCACTGGTGGCAAGAGAAGAGAGAATTTCTCTTTTCTGTGGTTCAGGTCCAACCGCGAGGACACCTGTCCTTCGGAGGCTTGTATTGTTCTGCGTGGTGTTGCTTCCTGCCGCAGAGACGTTTTATATCCTGCTTCTGGAAGTCATCAAGTTGGACGAGAGACAGGAGGAGATGGGGGAGGGTCCCCGGCTGACCTGGGCTGGACTTTTAGGCTGTGTGTCCAGAAGATGCTTCTTCTGGACACATAGGAAGAGCTGTTTCTCCCCACCTCTGTCCACCCATAACTGGTCCTGTTAGGAAGCGTTTCCCGTGTGTGGGTGATTCATTCTGAGACCTTTTCATGTCCCTCGGGCTTCTTCACTGTTGGATTTGAGAAAAAGGGCAGCTTCTCTTTTAAGTGTGATGAAAACCATCTGAGCCACACATGTGTACATTGGCGGTCAATTTATGCTTTTCGTATGGACACTCAGTGGCTCCCCTGGCTGCTAAGGAAATCCATATGAAGAAGGGAGCCTGGACCTTGGGATTCTCAGATCACACCTCCTAATGTTACCAAGCAAATGAATCCTGACCATTTTGAGGCATGTCAGAGTTTTTCCTTTGCAGGAATTTTCTCTCTTGTGCCTGGGCTCCTGGGAGCTTTGCTCTGGAGAGGAGGTAGCTGATGTGGGTTGAAGGGTGGAGGTGAGGACCCAGATCAGAGCTCTTGTTTTAGGGCTTGCCATCTGTCCAGTGTTTGGTTTGCAGTCCTCATGAACTTGGAAGACGGCTTCCTGAGCCCTGCTTCCATCCATCCCACCAGGGTCCTTCTGTGGATTTCCAGATGTTGACCTTAGGCAGGTGACGTAACCGCAGCTGGTGTTGCGGAGGCAGCGGGGGTGGCCAAGTCAAGCTCATGACTTCGGGATTCAGTCTCCACTGCATTTAGAGGCGGGAACCTTGTGGAGGGAGATGGTGCCGGGTCTGTTGGTTTTTTTGCCCGTGCCTTCCCTGAAAACGAGCTCTGGACCTGGCGTCAAGTGTAAGCACGTGTGATGAGGGGACTTGCCAGTTCCAGACAGTACATTTCATCAGCTTGTTTTGAAGAAGCAGGACGATAATCTGTTTTATAATATCCCTTTCTCGAGGGCCGCCTGCAATGCAGCAGACATAGGTTCGATCCCTGGGTGGGGAAGATCCCTTGGAGGAGGAAATGGCTGCCCACTCCAGTATTCTTGCCTGGAGAATCCCATGGACAGGGGGAACTGGTGGGCTACATAAAGTTCATGGGGGTCACAAAAGAGTTGGACATAACTGAACATGTGCACACTTTTCTCAGGGGCACAGGGATGAGGGCTTGATGCAAGGGAGAATGATGAGTGTGCAAATGAAGGGCATGGCTTAGTGTATGAGGGCAAGTTGTACCAGCCAAACACAGGACTATCTGAGGAAGGAATATTATGGTCTTGATCATCATCTTGTTTTTAAAAGGGGCAGATGAAACACACTTTTTAATGCTGCCCAATTCTGCATTCCATATGTACATACGTACACTTGATACTTGGCAGACCAAATCTGACCTACTACATGTTTTTGTAAATTCAATTTATTGGAACATGGCCATGCCCATTCCTTTATTTCAGCGGCTGCATGTGCGCTTTTTATGGCAGAATTGATGGAAGAAGTGGGCCCCAAAGCTTGAAAGATTTCCATCCTGTTTTCTTATAGAAAGTTGCTGATCTTTGTTCTTTATCCACCTTTATCTAGACAGATAAAGACATCGCCTTGTATTTGACATGTACTATTTTCAGTTCAACTCATAGCTCCTCCTTGCCCCTCTCCTCTTGTTGCGTTCAGCTGCTCAGTCGTGCCGACTCTTTGTGACCCCATGGACTGCAGCATGCCAGGCCTGCCTGTCCTTCACAGGTTTCCTCTCCCCTTAGCTCTTAGATTACTTAGAGTTTTCGTTTTCGGTGGGATGCTGTTTTCCTCTTGAACATATTTGAAATTATGGGGTGGGAGGAGCTTTTGCAGTTGGGACCCATCACTGTGTTGCCGGGGCAGGAAATGGTTTGAAACAGCCCCCAGACTGTAGGACTGCCCAGCTGTGTGTCCAGAGCACACTCATTTTGAGACCTGTATACTTACCTGGGTTTTGTTTTTGTTTGGGGCTTAAAGTTTTCCAGGGGATCTTGGTATATCTCTCAGGGGTGAGATGATTCTTACTGTTCTCAGCTCCTGCTGCTTTCCTGCTTTTTGTGTAAGTTACCATCAGACACAGGAGACCATCTGGTAACTTTTCTGCCTGCCAGTGACAGGGGGAACTCATTTGGACTACGACTGTTTCTTTCTTCTCTCCAAAGAGGTAACATTTATTTATTATTTATTTATTTTTGCATTTACAAATTATTTATTTGTTTGGCTGGTCCAGGTCTTAGTTGCAGCGTGATCTTCCATCTTCCTTGCAAACATACGATATCTAGTTCCCCAGGGATCGAACCCGAGCCCCCTGCATTGGGAGCTCTGAGTCTTGGCCATTGGACCACCAGGGAAGAGCCCCAGCCCGTCTCTTCTCTCTCTCTGTTTCATGTTTTCTCTCTGTCTCCCCTGTGTACACATATTCACGCCTACACCCTCAGTGTTCCTTTCTGTGACTCTAAAGACTCTGCTTCAGTCAATTCCCAGGACAGGATGTTCCTCATTTCTCGTGCTTGTGTAGTGCTGGAGAAAATTTGGATCTCCTTTTTTGTCTCATAGGAATCACTAGCCTTTGTTAATCCTGCTTTAAAAAAAAAGAAAAATCTTCCTACCTCTTCACCTTCCCCCAGCTGGCCCTCTTGGCTTCTGGGGCCTGGTTTATTATTTTCAGCGGTAGGAAGCTAGCAGGGGCGCCCCTGCTGGAGAAGGAGGCCTGGTGAGGGTGGATGTCTCCTCTGGCCCATAGACAGCAGCGAGGCTCTCAGAGATGGAGCGGGGCAGAGGTGTGACTGCAGGATGGAGTGAGCAGTTCTAGGTGGCACTAGTGGTAAAGAATGTGCCTGCTGATGAGGGAGACATAAGAGATGTGGGTTTGATCCCTGGGTCAGGAAGATCCCCTGGAGGGAGGGCAAGGCAACCCACTCCAGTATTCTTGCTTGGAGATTCCATGGACAGAGGAGCATGTCCGGCTATGGTCCAGGGAGCTGCAAAGGGTCAGACACGACTGAGCAACTTAGCACACTCAAAAAAAGGACTTTTGAGCTCAGGGTGGGGTGTGATGGTGGCCCACGGGTAGAGGACCACTGTGCTCGGCATCTGAGTAGCATACAGAGTCAGTGCAGAGTCATGGTGGCCCATGCGACTTCCGTCATCTCACAGAGATGCGGAGTAGCAGCTGGAGCAGAGGTGGCCTATGAGAGGCGACCAATTTTGAGATTTCCAGAGACATCTAAGCAAGGGGACAGTCTGAGTTTCTGCCATTTGCAAGGAGGACATGGGTGAGTTGGGTATTGACATGTCTGAGACATCCTTAGGACCACCACCCTGCTGAAGCCTAGGGGCTGTTTGGGTGACACATACAAGGGGGTTTCCATGGCCTGAAGCAGTGGTACCCGAACTTGCGCGTGAGTCAGAATCACCTTGTTAAACCCAAGACCGCCCTGCCCCTAGCGTTTCTGATTCAGTAGGTTTCCAGCGTTTACTGTGACCGGTGCGTTCTCTTAACAAAACTCTGTTAGCCTTTGCCCTGCTTCATTTTGTACTCCAAGGCCAAACTTGCCTGTTATTCCTTGACTTCCTACTTTTGCATTCTAATCCCCTATAATGATAAGGACATAATTTTTTGGTGTTAGTTCTAGAAGGTCTTAGAGATCTTCATAGAACCGTTCAACTTCAGCTTCTTCGGCATTACTGAGGGGTATAGACTTGGATTACTCTGATAGTGAATAGTTTGCCTTGGAAATGAACAGAGATCATTCTGTCATTTTTAAGATTGCACCCAAGTACTGCATTTTGGACTCTTGTTGACTATTAGGGCTACTCCATTTCTTCTAAGGGAGTCTTGCCCACAGTAGTAGATATAATGGTCATCTGAATTAAATTTGCCTGTTCTGGTCCATTTTAGTTCACTGATCCCTAAAATGTTGATGTTCACTCTTGCCATCTCCTGTTTGACTGCTTCCAATTTACCTTGATTCATGGGCATAACATTCCAGGTTCTTGTGCAATATTGTTCTTTACAGCATCCGACTTTACTTTCACCACCAGACACATCCACAACTGGGCATTGTTTTCACTTCGGCTCAGCCTCTTCATTCCTTCTGGAGCCATTTCTCCACTCTTCTCAGTAGCATATTGGGCATCTACTGACCTGGGGAGTCCATCTTTCAGTGTCATATCTTTGTCTTTTCATACTGTTCATGGGGTTCTCAAGTCAAGAATGCTGAAGTGGTTTGCCATTCCCTTCTCCAGTGGACAACTCTTATGGCAGAAAGCAAAGAAGAATTCAAGAGCCTCTTGATGAAGGTGAAAGAGGAGAGTGAAAAAGCTGGCTTAAAACTCAACATTCAGAAAACTAAGATCATGGCATCTGGTCCCATCACTTCATGGCAAATAGATGGGGAAACAATGGAAACAGTGACAGACTTTATTTTCTTGGGCTCCAAAATCACTGTAGATGGTAACTGCAGCCATGAAATTAAAAGACACTTGCTTCTTGGAAAAAAAGCTGTGACCAACCTAGACAGCATATTAAAAAGTGGAGACATTACTTTGCTGACAAAGGTCCGTCTAGTCAAAGCTATGGTTTTTCCAGTGGTCATGTATGGATGTGAGAGTGGGACCATAAAGAAAGCTGAGCACCAAAGAATTGATCAAAGCAGTCAATGCTAAAGGAAATCAGTCCTGAATATTTGTTAGAAGGACTGCTGCTGAAGCTGAAGCTCCAATACTTTGCACCTGATGTGGCCAAACTCTTTTCCAACTCATTAGAAAAGACCTTGATGCGGGGAATGATTTGGGGCAGGAGGAGAAGGGGACGACAGAGAATGAGATGGTTGGATGGCATCACCAACTCGATGGATATGAGTTTGAGCAAGCTCTGGGCGTTGGTGATGGGCAGGAGAGCCTGGAGTACTGTCGTCCATGGAGTTGCAAAGAGTCGGACATGACCGAGCCACTGAACAACAGCAACAGGTTTCCCGTGGAGGCTCAAGCATTTTCATTTTTAACAAGTTCCCAGGACTTCCCTGGTGGCTTGGTGGTAAAGACTCCGCCTGCCATTGAAGGAGACAGGAGTTCAGTCCCTGATCTGGGAAGATCCCACATGCCGCAGGGCAGCTACGCCCTTGCGCCATAGCTACTGAGCCCAGGAGCTGCAACTGCTGAAGCTCATGTGCCCTGGAGCCCCTGCTCTGAAACAAGAGAACCCACTGCAGCGAGATGCCCGTGCACCTAGAGAACAGCCCCAGCTCGCCGCAGCTAGAGAAAAGCCAGTGCAGCAACGAAGACCAAGCACTGCTGCTGCTGCTAAGTCGCTTCAGTCGTGTCTGACTCTGTGCGACCCCAGAAACAGCAGCCCACCAGGCTCCCCCGTCCCTGGGATTCTCCAGGCAAGAACACGGGAGTGGGTTGTCATTTCCTTCTCCATTGCATGAAAGTGAAAAGTGAAAATGAAGTCGCTCAGTCGTGTCCGACTCCTAGCGACCCCATGGACTGCAGCCCACCAGGCTTCTCCGTCCATGGGATTTTCCAGGCAAGAGTACTGGAGTGGGGTGCCATTGCCTTCTCCAGAAGACCAAGCACAGCCAAAGATAAATAAAGAAATAAAATTATAACTTAAAAAATAGATCCCTTTCCTTTAAAAAAAAAAAAAAGAACATATTCTCAGGTGATACTGCTGCTTTGGTTCTGGAAACCACACTTGGAGAACTGCTGGCTTAAGTGTAGAACACATGGTGAAATCTGTTTAGTTTAGTTCAGTTCAGTCACTCAGTCGTGTCCGACTCTTTGCAACCCCATGGACTGCAGCATGCTTGAGTTCCCTGTCCATCAGCATTTCCCGGAGCTTTCTCAAACTCATGTCTGTTGAGTTGGTGATGCCATCCAACCATATTATCCTTTGTCATCCGCTTTTCCTCCTGCCTTCAATCTTTCCCAGCGGCAGGGTCTTTTTCAGTGAGTCCATTCTTCCCATCAGATGGCCAGAGTATTGGAGCTTCAGCTTCAGCATCAGTCCTTCCAATAAATATTCAGGACGGATCTCCTTTAGGATGGACTGTTTGGATCTCCTTGGAGTCTAAGGGACTCTTGAGTCTTCTCCAACACCACAGTTCAAAAGCATCAGTTCTTCGGCACTCAGCTTTCTTTATACTCCAACTCTCACATCCATACATGACTACTGGAAAAACCATAGGTTTGACTAGACGGATCTTTATCTGCAAAGTGATGCCTCTGCTTTTTAATATGCTGTCTAGGTTTGTCATAGCTTTTCTTCCAAGGAGCAAGTGTCTTTTAATTTCATGGCTGTAGTCACCATCTGCAGTGATTTTGGAGCCCCCCCAAATAAAGTCTGTCTCTGTTTCAATTGTTCCCATTGAATTCTGTTAGTGTCTACAAAATAGAACTAAACTAAGATATGATTATAAGAGGGAAAATAAAGCTGATTGTATCTTAAGAACAGTAGCTTGTCCCCATCTGGTTGATCATTGTGTCAGAACTGAATTCTAGGAAGAGTTAAGCTAGTTTTGCCAAAATGCTATTGAGCAAGAACATGCTAGTAGAGACTTTCATTAAAATCTAATTCCTCTCTGCATTTGGGGAATATATTCACTATAAACAGGAAGAGTGTTTCAAAACTGAATTTTGGCTCTTTCTAATTTTGAATCCTTTTAGCTGACTCAGTAAAGAGAGTGCCTCATGTGAACTTTTATTTATAAAAGAAGGTAATTCTAGGGTCTGAGTGGCTCCCTTCTTTCACTGTCTGGTTTTGTCGTCTCAATATCAGGAAGACCATTGGATGTCAGTAGGACTACGTTTTCAATCGACAGACACCCATTTCTTTTTTTAAAATTTTGAATATAGCATACTTGGTATAAGATTTGTACACAAGTGTAAAAACATCTAAAATATAAATAAAAAAGCTCTAAACCGTCAGATACATAAAAAACAGTATAGCTGTATGCTTCAAAAATACCCTGCATTGTTCTGGAATAAACTCGAGGCCTTTTTTTTTTTCCTCCTGAGCTGAGGATTATTTATTGGGAATTTAGTAAAATTGCATCCTTCACATGATCCACAGATACATTTCCTTTGTACTTCATGTAGCTTCACCATGCTGCAAGTTTTCTGTATAATCTTGGAAATGAATCTAATATACATTTTGGCTGAGTACCAAATGTTAAAATCAGTTTTCATTAGAAGTAAATTCTGCAGTTGAGTATCACCATGAAGATATAAAATCTAAGCCTCAAGATCATATAAAAGTTAACAAAAAATTTTTATTGCAGGTACTAAAAATTATAATTATTTTGTTAAAGTTTGGCATATTACAGGGTAATAATCATTCTGTATTCTTATTTGTTCAGTTAGCACTGTTAAAATGATCCTCACTTTCAATGGAAACTCTAGGTCTTTAAAAGAATTGATGTGTGTGGCCTAAATTAGGATCTACTTTCTTTAAGGCAGAGACATATCAAAACTGCCAGAAGCCTTTCGAAAAGCCAATGTGCAACTTTGAGAAGATCTCTTAATTCCTTCTTTGTTCACATTAGATGGATCTGTCACCCACTGAGTCCTTATAAGCCCTTATGAGAATTAATTTGAGTGCAGGTGACTCCCTTGAAGAGGAAGGCATTGAAAACCTTGACCTTAGAATTGGAGCCTGCTTCTTCATGACTCAATCCACTGACTTTTGATTTTACCCTGGGTATTTGCTTGGTTGTGCCTCAGCCCTAGTGGTAGCAATACAGCTTGTGACTGAATAACATTCTGGGTCCTTCCAAGCTGTATTTATTTACACGTTGTTAGGATTTCGGCCAAGGCTCTCAGTCTTTTCATGTGTGGGTCTCACCATCTGTGAACCCCACTGATGGTGTGTAAATTAATCAGGGGCTCTGTGAGCCCACTTTTGAGGTGCCAGGAAGAATCATAATAAATAATATGAGACAGCTCCAGGGATTTTAGCAAGTATTTACAATTTTGTCTTCGCACACTTAGGGATTTGTAATTGTTCTTTTCATAAAACTGGCTTGAAAATCATACATCAGCCTTCCTTTATGTGATTTGCAATGTGTCAGAAACCCTGGGGATCCCTGCTTCTCAGAATTGTGTCTTGCAAACCCTGTCTCTATGGATCAGAACTCTGCCCCATGTGAGACCTTCCTTTATGAGGAATGTCTCTCCGTCACAGGGATGCTGATGGTGGGGGACCACAGATGTGTCCTCTGTGGAAGAGGGCCAAGTTGGAAAAAGCATGATTAGGTCTTTCAGTATTTTAGGGGTGTGTTTTAATAAAATTATCTGCAGAACTTGAAGAACTTGTCTGACAGCCCAAGTTTTATGAGAGACTGGGCACCATTTGGGGAAATTTGTTGATTTTAAGGTGAAAGGTGAACAAGGGAAGGGCATGGTGGTACATACCCCCATGATTTTCACAAGTCTGCCCTTTTGGGGTTTGTCCAGAGCGTTCGATTTCTCAGTCTTGGGCCTTCACCATCTGTGACTCACGGTTCTGTATGTAGCACTCAGCCTAAAAGCCAAGAAAGGTGTTTCTTTGAACTGGGAGCACCTGCAAGGTCTCATCCTTCTATGTCCCCATATTTGGTAATATATGATCCTTGTAGGATAATAGTAGCACCTTCTTTTTCTCTTAGATTCGTAACCTTTGGGACCTAGGCGCTCAGTATAAAATTATTGCAGCAGAAACAATGACAACAATAATAATAGTAGACCACCCTGGAAGGGTGCTTGCTATATGGCAGGCACTGTTCTGAACCCTTGATATGTATTAACTGATTTGAATCCTCAAGAGAGTCTTGGGTGGCAGGATTCTAATCCTATTACTATTTTCATTTTCCAGATGGAACCTGCCACAGAAAATTTAAGTAACTTGCCGGAGGTTATTTGGGTAAATGGTAGGACATACATCCAGGGAGATGCTTCAGGGATCTTCAACATCCAGTTCTTTGTTCTTAATCGTTGCATTGCAGACCCAGAATTAAAGTTCTCACAAATCTAATTGATTATATTGCGTGCCAAGTCACTTCAGTCGTGTCCGACTCATTGCGACCCGGTGGACTGTAGCCCACCAGGCCCCTCTCTCCATGGGATTCTCCAGGCAAGAATACTAGGGTGAGTTGCCATGCCCTCCTCCAGGGAATCTCCCCAACCCCTGGATAAAATCCGCATCTCTAATGTCTCCTGCACTGGCAGGCGAGTTCTTTACCATCTGCCCCACTATAGAGATGGTGTATTTTGTCTTGGAAACTGCTCAAGAATGCCAATATCAGAGGCCATAAACTTTTCATGCAAGATTGTAAGTCTTAAGCCAGGGAGCTCAATTTGTGTTACCTGACGCTTTGAGGTGGGCTGGAGGTAGAGAATGAGCTATATAAATAGCTCTTAAGGCAGTGATTTCCAGGGGGTGCTTGTGTGTACCTTGGAGAAGAGTTTAGGATGACAGGCTCTTTGAGTGCTTCTTGTGTTTTGAATTTCATCAGAGTCAGTTCTTTAGACTCTTAGAGGCAAACTATTTGAGGCTCGTTCAGGTTCAGTCTTGGGAGGATGGAGGTCAATTTTGTGGGTGAGAGATGCTGCTGGTTTTGCTTTTCTTAATAATTTTTAAATTGTCTCTCTACTGTGTATGTGTGTGTGCGTGTGCGTGTGTGTGCGCATGCACGCGCGTGTGTGTGTGTGTGTGTGTGTGGGGAGAGTAGTCTGGGGAGCGGATGTTAGTGGTAGAGCAAAGCCAGGAGGTCAGTAGGGAGCTAGTGCATGGTGGGATTAGGCTGAGGAAGTTAACTTTCTTGGATTTCTTGAAGAGAGCGCCAACTCCAGTGGGACCTCCCCTTGCTGGCTGCCACTCCCAGGACTGGGGCCACCTGTTCTCTGAATTGCATCTGCAAGTTTTGAGTCTTAATATCAGAGTGTTGGAAGCCAGGATGAAAAGGAAACTGTTAATATGGGTAAAGCCCTGCAAAACTCGCTGTTAATGTGATAAATGGCTTTTCTTTTTAACCCATATAGTTACAGACCCACAGGAAACTGAAAAATAATACAGAGTGGTCCTGTGTACCTATCACCCACTGGTGATGTCTCACTTAACTACAGTGGATTATCCAAACCAGGAGGTTGATTTTGGCACTATACAATCAGCAAAACTACAGACCATACTGGGATTTCATTGGGTTTTATGTGTACTGGTTTTTCTTGTTGATGTTGTTGGGACTTAGTGTATATAATTTGACCAGTGTTTCTTGCTAGGCTGGAGAACCTCCGACTAAGACTGTAATAAATATTTTACAGACACATGAGTTTTAGTTGAACGCTGTTCGCCTAAAGTGTTGTTAACTCAGCAAACAGTTGAATGGAATGTGAATTCCAGCAGCTGAATGTTGGAATAAGAACCAAGTCGTTTGGTTATTTTCATTTATGGTCTTGAACTCTTTGGGGGGATATTAGCTTCGTTTTTTGTTATCTTTACAAAGGCAGGATATTTTCTAGAGATAAAAGATAGTTCAAGGTCATTGTGTCATATGAAGAGCTCCTGGAGTGAATGATAAACAGATGTTGTCATCTCTGGTAAGGTGGGGGAGAGATTGGTTAATCAGATAAAATGTATGGACTGGTGGGACTCAAAGATCATGGATGCAATCTCATGATAACTGTTAGAGTGGATTTACTTTTCAGATGACAGCCCCGGATGAGGCTGGGGCTAAATGTCAACTGTCCGGCTGGCTGTGATTAAGTGCTTCTGCCTCCGTGATCACGCTTTGTTGAGAATCCAATTAGCCTCTGACACTATCTGCCCGGATCTGAGCTGTTCGTTGGAGGTGCCTGTCTTCTCAACTAGACTAGGAATTCTTTGCGGGCAGGGACTGTCTAATATGGGGGCTTCCCGGGTGATGCCAGAGGTAAAGAATCCGCCTGCCAATGCAAGAGACGTAAGAGGTGCGGGTTTGATCCCTGGGTCGGGAAGATCCCCTGGAGGAGGAAAGGGCCCCTCACTCTAATATTCTTGCCTGGAGACTCCCAGGGACAGAGGAGCCTAGCAGGCTACAGTCCAAGAGGTCGCAAACTGAGTAAGCACTGCACACATTTTTTGACTTTTTCTCCCCAGATCAAGCAAAATGCTTAGAGCACGGGGGATCTGTATTCCTCTGCCTCTAGCAGCTTCCAGACTATTCCTCATTCTAGTCTCACTTCTTTATCCAGGCATCCATCTGTTTGCGTGTATGTACATTTGAAACCCATAAGGCTAAATCCTTGATAGATTATTATGTAATTTGGGGCCATCATGAGTCAGACTGGCCTTACTTCTCTTGGAACAGCATTAAAACTACCTGAGAGCTCCGCTGATTTTTTTTTTTTTTTTCTTCAAGAAAGCAGTGGAAAGGTTTGTTTGTTTTTTCCCCTATAGTATAAAGATTTTTGAAAAAGTATACTCATCTTTTGTGCTTCACTGTTAACACCTGGGGAAATTATTTAAAATTCTTCTGACTGATGGCTGCCTGTGGGAGTCGGGCTTTTAAAGGGAGTTGGCAGGGGTCTGTGACTCTGGCTTTTCCAAGGCTGTGGAGCCTTGTGTCCTTTGAGACCTACGGAAAAATACCTTTCCTAAAAGGGCAGTAAGTGTGAGGCAAAGTACTATGTCTTGTGGGTCATTTAAGAAGAACTGTTAGCTGCTCAGTCATGTCTGACTGTTTGTGACCCCATGAACTGTAGCCCACCAGAGGACAGGCTGCCCTGTCCATAGGATTCTCCAGACAAGAATACTGGAGTGGGTAGCATTCCCTTCTCCAGGGGATCTTCCCGACCCAGGGATCAAACTTGGGTCTCCGGCAGGCAGAGTCTTTATGGTCTGAGTCACCAGGGAAGCCCCTGGGGGTCATTTGCTTATAATGAAATGGAAAGTTCTCAAAGAAACTCATATAAAATGGTGTTACTGAAGAGCTATGAGAAGATGCCACAGGGTAGCCAAGGAACGTGGTAGAAAAATCAGGAAGGGATGCCCGTCTGACATTCTTCAGAGGCCCATGTAGTCTGTAATTTTTGCTTTTCTCTATGAGGCTCTGCTGTTTTTTTTTTTTTTTTTTTTAACCTCTACTAGCAGAGTGACTTCCTTGCTAGATCTGGCTGCTCTGATTCTCAGGTTTACTGACAGTCATATGGCCTTGACTTAATACAGTGCCGCTCCCGTTCAGGGCTTTGCAGGCTCTCCCAGTGTCTCAATTACAGGTTTTTAAGCTGGAGTCTGTTGGGCCATGTGGGGTCATGTTCGCACCTCTGGTCTACCTGGCTCTTGCTGGGAAGCTGGGGTCATTTGTGCTTTGGGTGGCCCCAGACACACCCAGGCAGGCTCTCAAGAAGGCGGAGTTGGTAGGAGGCAGGGATTGGCATGGCTACCATATCCCAATCAAGGAACAATTCACCATTGTATCTGTTTGGCTCTCGGTTGCATTACGAAAGTAGAGCCCATACCTTTTTGGACTTGTCTTAGCCTCCAGCTTTTCCCAGTTGAAGTTTCAGGTCTAGGCAGTCGACTGAGGAAGAGGTACAGAAATGCTAGTTTGTCTGTAGGTAATGAACAGCTGGATATAACACTAATTAAAACCAGGGCTAGTTGGATACCTGGCCAATCAATGTTTAACTTAAGAAGTATTTTAATTCATGCCTTTGAATGAAATGAATGCATTTGAATTTGACTTTCTATATGCCCTTTTTTACTTTTTGTTTTCTTAACTTAGACTTGAAAAAAAAATTCATACTGATTGTTCCACGATTCCAGTTTTAGTGCCAAGAACTTTGATTGTTGAAGTCTTTGGATGGCAAGGGTACAGCCACAGAATGGCAAGAAGGAGAAAAGGGGAGGGCAAAGGCTTGAAGGCCACATTTCTCCACTAACTAGCTGGATGACCTTGGTAACTTGGTTCTCTGAAGCTCAGTTTCCTTATCTGTAAAGTGGAGTAAGAAAAACATCCATCTTTTAATGTTGAGAGGATTTAATGAGATGCTATATTGAATGATATATTATTTAATATAACATCGCATTGAATTTTATATCATGAAATTTTATATCAAATTGATACTGAATTTAGTTCAGTCGCACAGTCATGTCCGACTCTTTGCAACCCCATGGACTGCAGCATGCCAGGCCTCCCTGTCTGTCACCAACTCCAGGAGTTTACTCAAACTCATGTCCATCAAGTTGGTGATACCATCCAACCATCTTATCCTCTGTCGTCCCCTTCTCCTCCCGCTTTCAATCTTTCCCAACATTACGGTCTTTTCCAATGAGTCAGTTCTTCACATCAGGTGGCCAAAGTATTGGAGTTTCAGCTTCAGCATCAGTCCTTCCAATGAATATTCAGGATTGATTTCCTTTAGGATGGACTGATTGGATCTCCTTGCTGTCCAAGGGACTCTCAAGAGCCTTCTCCAACACCACAGTTCAAAAGCTTCAATTCTTCTGTGCTCAGCTTTCCTTATAGGCAACTCTCACACCCATAAATTGATTACTGGAAAAACTATAGCCTTGACTAGACGGACCTTTGTTGACAAAGTAGTCTCTGCTTCTTAATATGCTGTCTAGGTTGGTTATAGCTTTTCTTCCAAGGAGCAAGTGTCTTTTAATTTCATGGCTGCAGTCACTATCTGCAGTGATTTTGGAGCCTCCCCGCCCTGCCCCAAATAAAGCTTGTCACTGTTTCCATTGTTTGCCCATCTATGTGCCATGAAGTGATGAGACTGGATGCCATGATCTTAGTTTTCTGAATGTTGAGTTTTAAGTCAGTTTTTTCACTCTCCTCTTTCACTTCATCAGGCGGCCCTTTAGTTCTTCCTCGGTTTCTGCCATAAGGGTGTTGTTATCTGTGTATCTGAAGTTATTGATATTTCTCCCAGCAATCTTGATTCCAGCTTGTGCTTCATCCAGGCTGGCATTTCGCATGATGTACTCTGCATATAAGTTAAATAAGTAGGGTGACAATATACAGCCTTGACATATTCCTTTCCCGATTTGGAACCAGTTTGTTGTTCCATGTCCAGTTCTAACTGTTGCTTCTTCACCTGCATACAGATTTCTCAGGAGGCAGGTCAGGTGGTCTGGTAGTCCCATCACTTTAAGAATTTTCCACAGTCTGTTGTGATCCACACAGTCAAAGGCTTTGGCATAGTCAATAAAGCAGAAGTAGAATTATACTGAATTAAACTGAATTTTATATCATCCAGTATTATTATATTATTTGAAAGGTACTTGTGGGCTTCCCTGGTGGCTCTGCCTGTAAAGCGTCTGCCTGCAATGTGGGAGACCTGGGTTCAATCCCTGGGTCGGGAAGATCCCCTGGAGGAGGAAATGGCAACCCACTCCAGTACTCTTGCCTGGAAAATTTCCATGGACTGAGGAGCCTGGTAGGCTACAGTCCATGGGGTCCCAAAGAGTTGGACACGACTGAGCAACTTCACTTTCACTTTTAGGCACTTGGGATATATGAGTGAAATTCACTGAGATCTCGCCCCCTGGAGCTTATATTTTAGTACCTGCTGTCGCTTCTCTAATTTAGAAATCAAAAAAGAGTGGTTTCCTTACTTTTTTTCCAATTCTCTAAACATTTAGAATTTCCAATTTGTATTAAAAATAATACGGTGTAGCAGGCAGGTGGACTTATCTGTCTTTTGTAAACCAGGGTATTTGAATGCATATGTATATGAGAACATGATCAAAAGCCATTAAAAGTCAATGAAATGTCTGCATGCATTGAGAGAGGTCTGTATTTCAAGGGAAAAGTTAAATGAGCTTTATTTGAGTTCAGGGGATAAATAAAATTTGTGAGAGACCTTTATGAGCAGGTATCTTGTCTTCGATGACCCAGGGAAAGAACATTCCTACTTGTGCAGGGGGTAACTCACTTTGTTTTTATAAAATCAAAGTTAAATATCATAATGGCTTTTAATAACCCTGAATGTCACGGTGAATTTAAGTTTGGACAATTTCAGATAACACGTCTTTTTAATTGCCGTGCTTTACTCTTCTCTTGGGCTGTGTAGCATATTCTCAAGACATAAAATCCTCCATTTTTTAAGACTTTCACATTTTGCAACCTTTGTTATGGGAAATAGAAACTTTTGGATGCAGGCTGATTTAGATGGAAGGAAATATTTTCTTTCCCCTAGTGGATCCAAATAAGTCATTCTCCCTGTCAGAGGAAGCAATTTCCTTTCTTTGCCTTGGGATTTGAAGCAATAATATATTGGATACAATGATTTCATGTAGTTGACCTAAACTTTAATTTATTCTTTGTTTAGTATTTTGTTATGTACCCTTAATCCACTCTAGTTTGAAATGGTACAAAGAATTTAAGGATATGCTGGTTGAAATTTTACAGACAGTTCTTATCTAAGTCAGTATAAAAAATAATTTCATTGTTTTATAGACATATCATATCAATGTCATGTCTAAAATGTTAAAGATCTATAATAATACAAAGTTAGTACTTTTTATTGGGCTTCTCTGGTGGCTCAGTAGTAAAGAATCCATCTGCCAATGCAGGAGACTTCGGTTCGATCCCTGGGTCAGGAAGATCCCCTGGAGAAAGAAATGGCAACCCATTCCATTGTTCTAGTCTGGGAAATCCCATGGACAGAGAAGCCTGGTGGGCTGTAGTCCATGGTGTTGCAGAAGAGTCACAGCTTAGTGACTCAACGACATCAAGAAGTACTTATTAGCAGACTTAGTTTTAATGGGGAAGTGCGAAAGTATTAATGAGGAAAGCATCCACTTCCATCTTGTGGGATTAATGTTGGCTTTGGTAGTTCTTTGCAGTTTCTAGTGGAGTGTCTTTAATTGTTTGAGAAGAGATAGAGCTTGGGGACAAGACATGCTGATGTTTACATTTCTGTTTTTCTTTTTCAGTGACGGGGTAAGTGATCAGCTCCATAGTTTCACATCACACCGAGTTATCCCAAATGTCCTGGTTATTGTAATTGGTACAACTTTTCTCCTACACTGAGGCAACACCAAGTAATCTTCAGACCTAGGAACAGTGAATGTTGCTTGGAAGTTGCCTCAGCAAGAATCTGGGCTTCCCCAGTGGCTCAGCGGTAAAGAATCTGCCTGCAATACTGAAGACCCAGGTTCGACCCCTGGGTCAGGAAGATCCCCTGGAGAAGTGAATGGCAACCCACTCCAGTATTCTCGCCTGGAGAATCCCACGGACAGAGGAGCCTGGCGGGCTACAGTCCATGGGGTCGCAAAGAGTCAGACACGACTGAGTGAGTGAGCACGCCCACCGGTGGCCCTAGTTGTAAAGAGCCCACATGCCAATGCAGGAGACATAAGAGATGTAGGTACGATCCCTGGGTCAGGAGGATCCCCTGGAGAAGGGCATGGTAACCCCCGCCAGTATTCTTGCCTGGAGAATCCCATGGGCATGGGAGCCTAGCGGGCTACAGTCCATAGGGTTGCAAAAAGGCATACCTGAGTGAAGCATCTTAGCACGCACGCGCACACGCAGCAAGAACGCAGCAGTGATGATGCCTCCACCGCTTACCCGTGTGCCCGGCCACAGGCTTAGGCGTCTGGATGCGAGGGAGAATCAGAAGCATGTAGGCTTCTTCCTAGGGCTGTATTTGTTTTCATTTTTTAGTGGATTAAAATTACATGGTGGTTTATTGAAAGAATCTGCACATTTCCACCGGTCACGTAAACCATTCCCCTTGAGTGGGAAAGCAGCCCCAGGCTCTCGGAGGCCCACCTCCCCCAATAGTTACTCATTCAGAAGGACAGCATTAAAAAGTAAGATTGTTTAGAACATTTCCAGGCCATCGTGAAAACAGGTGCTTCCTTTGTGGGCTCAAATGAGTGTATGTTGTCATTTCAACCCAATTTCCACCCTGGTTTTAAAGAACAAAGACGTTCTCTTTGCCCTGAAGATTGACATTCGCTTGCAAAAATTGGGCACTTCCTGTGACCCTGGATCCCCTTTCTGGGGCATTGGTTGGGGGGTGGGATTGGTGGGGGGATGGCGGGGCAAGAAGAGACATTGGTGACTGCTCTCCCAGGGCAGTAGGAGGGGCTCAGAATATGTTTCCATCTGCACACTGGCTGGAGCTTGCTTAGAGGTTTATTATCAGGAACCTTCTGGTGCTTTTGCTCTGCAAGTTAGCAGTGAAAAAAAAGGCTGCCTTCCCTTTGTTCCAAGTCAATGTCTGTTGAAACCTGTTGCCTCTGCCTCTTCTGATCTACCTCTCGGGTCCTTTCCTTCCAAGAGTTTTTCACTCTCCCTGCCAGAAAGCGGCCCCGGCATCTTCACATTCTGACTTCTGGAGTGGAATGAAAGAGTTTCTTTCTGTAGGGGGAGGTTTGTTTTATACAGAGCTGCCTTTGACGGGTCAGACTTCCCTCAACAGATTTAGATCGTGGAGTGTTGGCGCCCAGCCATGGAAGAGTCATAAATTGTAATTTGAACGCGGTTTCATCGAGCCTTGGTCCTGTCACCTCACTGTTGGCAGGGGATGTTGGACATTCTGGGAAACCCAAATATGCTCTGGTCCACGTGATCGGACTACTTTACATTCGAGACACCGCGTTGAGATCTGCAGTATGAGTCGAAGGTATTCAGGTAGTTCACATGGTGTTCTGAAGAGAAGCAATAATGAGTCCAAATTGCTGCTAAGGAATGCTTTAAATTTTTACATTGGTATAGTTTTACAGGTGGTAAGACCTCTCACTGACCTTTTCTTTGTCTAAACGTTGACAAAGAGGATAGGTTAATATGATTTCTGATTCAATTTTAGAGGAAATGACATTGAGCTTTCTGGGCAATTTTTGGGCTTCAATATTAGCTCAGCTGGTAAAGAATCTGCCTGCAATGCAGGAGAGCCCCATTCCATTCCTGGGTCAGAAAGATCCACTGGAGAAGGGATAGGCTACCCACTCCAGCATTCTTGGGCTTCCCTGGTGGCTCAGCTGGTAAAGAATCTGCCGGCAATGTGGGAGACCTGGGTTGGATCCCTGGCTTGAGAAGATCCCCTGGAGAAGGGAATGGCTACCCACTCCAATATTCTGGCCTGGAGAATTCCATGGACTCTATAGTCCACAGGGTCTCAAAGAGTTGGACACGACTGAGAGACTTAATTTCTGGTTTAGAAAAAAGCTAATTGAAGCAAATCTGACAAAATGTAATGTATTCATTTCAGGTGGCAGGTATAAAGATGTTTATATATTGATCTTTACTTCTTTTTTCCAAAACAAAGGAAAAAATGGGGAGGAAAAAGGATGAGAGAAAGAAAGCAAAAAAGCAAATTAATTCATGGACCCTTAACAATGCTTTAAAAATTATTTTAACTTTTTGTTGACTATAGTTGATGTACAGAATTACATAAGTTGCAATTGTACAATATAGTGATTCACAATTTTAAAGTTTATGCTTAATTTATAGTTATTATAAAATATTGGCTATATTCCCTGTGTTGTACAGTGTATCCTTATATCTTATTTTATCCATAATAGTTTGTTCCTCCTAATTCCCCATCCCTGTCTTGTTCCTCCTCACTTTCTTGATCCTATTGGTAACCACGTTTGTTCTCTACATCTGTGAGTCTTTTTCCTTTTTATTATATTTGTTAGTTGTTGTATTTTTTAGGTTCAACCTATAAGTGATGTCATCCAGTATTTGTTTTTCTAAAACTGTCTGATTTACTTCAGTTACTATAATACTCCTCAGTCCACCCATGTTGTTGCAGATGGTGAGATTTCATTCTTTCTTAGGACTGAGTAATATTCCATCTATATATATGTACCACATCTTCTTGGTTATTCATCTCTTGGTGAACACTTAGGTTGCTTCTGTATCTTGGCTATTGTAAATAATGCTGCCATGCGCATTGGAGTGCATGTATCTTTTTGTATTAGTGTTTTGGGGAGTGTGTGTGTGTGTCTTTTTTTTTTTTTTACATATATCTAGGAATGGGACTGCTGGATCATATGGTGGTTCTGTTTTTGCTTCTTTGAGAAATCTCCGTACTGTTTTCCACATCAGCTACAACTTACATTCCCATCAACAATGTGTGAGGGTTCCCTTTCTTCCACATCCTCTTTTTTTTTTAATTTAAATTTATTTATTTTAATTAGAGGCTAATTACTTTACAATATTGTATTGGTTTTGCCATACATCAACATGAATCCTCCACGGGTGTACACGTGGTCCCCATCTTGAACCTCCCTCCCCCTGCCCTCCCCATACCATATCCCTCTGAGTCATCCCAGTGCACCAGCCCCAAGCTTCCTGTATCCTGCATTGAACCTGGACTGGCGATTCGTTTCTTATATGATATTATACATGTTTTAATACCATTCTCCCAAATCATCTCACCCTTCCCTCTCCCACAGAGTCCAAAAGACTGTTCTATACATCTGTGTCTCTTTTACTTTCTCGCATACAGGGTTGTCGTTACCATCTTTCTAAATTCCATATATATGCGTTAGTATACTGTATTGGTGTTTTTCTTTCTGGCTTACTTCACTCTGTATAATAGGCTCCAGTTTCATCCACCTCATTAGAACTGATTCAAATGTATTCTTTCTAATGGCTGAGTAATACTCCATTGTGTATATGTACCACAGCTTTCTTATCCATTCATCTGCTGATGGACATCTAGGTTGTTTCCATGTCCTGGCTATTATAAACAGTCTTCCACATCCTCTTAACAGTGCTTTTTGATGCAAAAAGACCTGTGTAAGAACTTGGTCCTGTCTGTGTGGCCTTCGGCCAAGCCAACTTCCCTGCCTTAGTTTTTGTCATATTAAATGACATCTATAAGCATGATAGTGCTTTGTTGAGCGATAACATCTCTTAAGAGCCAAACACTCTGCCTAGTGCATAAAAGATAACAATCCTAGTTTCCATTTATTACCTTTTCCTTGTAGCGTCACAGATCTTTAGGTGAATTGAACACAGACCCTGCCTGGTTTTCATATCGACCTTTTTTTTCTTTTTTGGTGGTCTTGGTCTTTGTTGTGGTGTGCAGGCTTTTTCTATTTGCTGTGTGCAGGCTTCTCTAGTTGTGGTGCCTGGGCTTAGTTACCTCCACTCAGGGTGTAGGGAACTAGGAATGGGTTGGAGGACCAGAAGAGCTTGTGTGGGAAAGGCCTGGAAGAATAGAAATTGAGGCCACTGGCCCGTCACCTGCAGGGACTTCTTGCTTGGATTTTATTTGCGTTTGACAGTAAGCGACATACTTGAACAACAAAACTGGCTTCTCTCCTCCTCTAAAGAGACTTCGTTAGTCGTGTTTTGCAGAGAAGATGGAAAATAATAGTGTATCTGTTACTTTGATTACAATTCCCATCATATAATAATTAACTGCTAGCTGTAATTATAGGACTTCCTCTAATTTCGCTTAGCACCTTGGGGACCTCTATTAGCCTATATCCCAATCAATTTCGCAGCCGTTAAGGAGGGGGAAAAAAAGGCATATTGCTGTTGAATTTTAAATACAGAGGGGAGAATGCTCCATCTATTTGCACTCCACTCGTCTGTCTAATTTTCCTTCAGTTTATAAGGCTCCCCGCCTCTGCCCAGGCCCTCTTTTGCTGGCGAGCTGATGCAGGCCTGTAGCATGTTGTTTTTCTAATTAGGACATCCTCTCACAGATAGCTGTTAATGAATTCTGTGCATCCCGCGTCCTTTTGGTAACCTCTCAAATTTGGATAGCAAACATTTTCAGCTGACAGCCAAGGGAACACGTGTCCCCTCCCCAAGACAGATGTCTCAGTCAATATTTATTCTCCTGTCTACCACCTTTTACTACCCTCTTATCCCCTCGGTAAGTTCATTTATGTAGAGAGAGGTAATCACATTTGTTTTTTCAGTTGGGTTGAAGAGTCAGTTCTCCTGTCTTAGAAAATACAAGGAAGGGTCTCCTCTCTGCCTCTTTGGCTTATTGGGTGACTTGCCGTGTTTGGATAACCCCTGCCTCTCGCTGCTGTTCTTGCAAAACCCTTCTTTCTGACGCATCGCCTGAATCCCTGCCCCAGGGCCCAGCTTCCCTCTGGAGGTGAGCGGTGATCTGTGTTGGGTTGTTACTTTTCTGGAAGTAGCCCCTTGAGAAGCAGGGCTGTCTCCAGACGGCAGCTCAGTCTTACTAGTTTTCAAATAAGGTCTGTAGCTGGTGGGTAAGAACTGGGATCACTCCACACCATGGAAGAAGATACCCAAGGCTTACAAAGTGAGGATGCGGAGGGGTGATTGCCCAGCGCTGGCGGCCAAGTAATCGACACTGTGAGCCCTGAATCGACTCGTATGTGTGTGTGTGTGTGTGTGTGAATGAACTGCATTTCTTCACAGTGGTTTTGGGGTCACAACAAAACTGAACAGAAAGCTCAGAGAGTTCCCACACACCTCTTGCCCCTCATCGCTGCCCTAATCCGCAGCCTTTTTCATCATCAACACATCAACACCTCCCCTCCACCCCCCGCCCCAGAGTGGTACATTTGTGAACCTGAGTCTGTGAACCTGTTTCAACACGTCATTATCACGCAGAGTCTATGGTTGTACATTCTTTGTGTTCCACATTCTGGGAGTTTGGACCAGTGTGTAATGCTCTGTATCCAGCGTTATGGTGTCCTGCAGGCGAATTTCACTGCCCTGAATGTCCTCTGTGCTCCACCTAACTACCCGTCCCCTCCCCAGTCCCTGGCCATCCTGATCTTTTTATTGTCTCGGTAGTTTTGCCTTTTCCAGAATGTCATATAATTGGAATCGTGCAGTATGTAGCCTTTTCCTATCATCTTGCTTTATGCATTTCAGGCCCCTCTGTGTCTTTTTGTGGTTTGATAGCTCATTTCTCTTTAGCGCTGAAGGATATTCTATTGTGGGGTGTACCCTAGTTTATTTATCCAGCCACACAGTAAAGAATGTCTTGGTTGCTTCCAGGGTTTGGCAGTTATGAATAAAGATTCCATAAACATTCATGAGCAGATTTTTATGTGGCTGTAATATATACATATCTTGATATATGTTTAAGGAAGTTTTATTTTTTCTGAGGTGCTTGATGGTATACTACTTGAAAAATATAAAAAAAAGAAGAAAAATTTAAAAATTCAGTACAAGCCTATTTATTAATTTAATGTAATAAAACACATGAAATTGGAGCTGTCTTAGAAAATGTAGGACACATGGTAATTTTATACTATAATAGTGGTAAAGACAGGCAAGATTTAGGGGCATTCTAAATGCTGGCTCAGTTTCCATGAAAATTGCTTCTCAAGCTGACTTTTTATGATAATCAACATTCAAACAAACACTGTCAGCTTTGCAGAATGCTGATCTGGAAGTCCCTTGAGCAACTGACCTTCAGGTACTGAAATTCTCCCCTCTAAAAAATCCAGATATGCATAAGCATGACCCTTAGGGCTGGTGAAGGGGAATCATCCATGTGGAACCCAGCGGATTGGGTGCATGCATATTTTATAATGCCTGATGTCACTGCTCGGGTGGTAGGAGCGTTTGTCTCTCCTGGGTATCTTCTGGCAGGAGTAGAGGCTGCTGCTGGGGAGGTGGGGGCTCGTGGAGTAGTGACACCTGAATAGCAGCTCCAGAAGAGGGCATAAGTTGATCCAGGTATCCTATTGCTTTTCATTGTTCTCTTTATATATATATATTTTAAAGAACATTCATAGGTTTCTTGTGAATTTTTTAAATGAGGCCTCCAGGCTCCTCTGTCCATGGGATTTGCCAAGCAAGAATATTGAGTGGCCTGCCATGCCCTCCTCCAGGGGATCTTCCTGACCCAGTGTTTGAACCTGTGTTTTCTGCATTGCAGGTGGATTCTTTGCTGCTGAGCATAAACTGCTAATCCCAAACTCCCAGTCCATCCCCCACCAACCCCCCTCCCCCTTGGCAATCACAAATCTGTTCTGCTATGAGTCTGCTTCTGTTTTGTAGCTTTGTGTTGTATTTTAGATTCCCTGTTTAAGTGATCTTATATGTTATTTTTCTTTCTCTGACTTACTTCACTTAGTATGGCAATCTCTAGGTTCATCCTTGTTGCTGCAAGTGGCAGGACTCCACTCTTTTTCATCGCTGAGTAATATTTGTGTGTGTGTGTGTGTATGTGTGTGTGTGTGCATGCACAAATCATGTCTTTTTAATCTGTCCTCATTATTCCTTTTCTTGTTTTGACGGCACCACACAGCTTGTGGGATGTGGGATCTTAGTTCCCTGGCCAGGTATTGAACCTGGACCCTCGGCAGTGAAAGCACAGAGCCCTAACTACTGGGCTGCCAGGGGATTCCCTCATTATTCATTTTTAGCAAGGCAAACAAACCATAAGTCAACGTAAAATGATCTTTTCATGATTTCTGCGAGTGGGCCTATATAGCTAGCCACTTCAAAGAAAATTTAAATATCTATTGTTCCTTTTTGTGAAAGAGCTGGTCCATAGCAAGAGTACACATGAAGGCTTGGATGCTGCTGCTGCTGTTGCTGAGTCGCTCAGTTGTGTCTTAGCGACCCCATGGGCTGCAGCCTACCCGGCTCCTCCATCCATGGGATTCTCCAGGCAAAACTACTGGAGTGGGTTGCTATTGCCTTCTCTGAAGGCTTGTATAACCTATGTCTAAGTATAGAAATTTATAAAAAGTTGTAAGTCACATTAATAAATTATAAAATAAAAGATGTTTTAGTCTCCTCTCTTGACAAATAAGCTTTCATAATGATCTGGGAAAATTGGATTCAGATTTAGAATGATTCGACTCCTTGAAATACCAGAAGGAACCCTGGAGGTGAGGCGCAGCCAGCCTCCAGCCCATGCCCATCGTTACCTTCCCACCCCGGCTCCTTCTTGGACTGTGGACATCACAACCTACATAAACAGTCTCCCTCTGCAAACCGCATGGATGGCTGCCCTGCTCTGCGGTGTGCCCTGTAGAACACACAGTCTCTACCCCCACCCTGGGTGGGACAAAACCAGGAGAGTCTTTGAAGGGGATTTGCACTAGGGCCTGGGTACTTGGGTGTGTTCTGGAGAGGGCTGGGACTGGCATCCATCCATGGTTGCTGGTGGGGGTCAGAGGAGGCCCTCTGATATGAGTACCCACATCTGGCCCTTTGCCTGGTATTAGAGATGATTCTGGAAAAAACAATCCAGAGTCTTTGCTACCGGAGTCTTTGCACTTTGGTTTCGATCTTAGAAAAGTTCAGCTCAGTTTGGTTGCTCAGTCGTGTCTGCCTCTTTGCGACCCCATGGACTGCAGCACGCCAGGCCTCCCTGTCTATCATCAACTCGTGGAGCTTACTCAAACTCATGTTCATTGAGTCGGTGATGCCATCCAACCGTCTCATCCTCTGTCATCCCCTAAAAGTTAGCCATCACTTTTCATATAATGAAAGTAGACTGAGAAGCACCTGCTTTTAAATTCATTGGAATTCGGCAGCATGCAGTTCAAAAGTTGTTATTATCAGGTGGATGTCATTGTATCCTGGCAGTCTCTTTTAGAAAGCTCTAGACTTGATCAGATATTGCAGTAGACATTGATGGAAGTTTATTTGCTTTGTTTTTTGTCTTTTTTTACTTTTCAGGAATCATAATGAAGTTGTTGCCTAAAAACTAACTTTTGGCATTGGATCTCAGGGATCATAGTTTCCTTTGAGCTAATGTAATGATTCACCTCCTGGAATCTCCTTAATGGTATTCTTAATGCTCGCAACATCTGTAATTGTGTGGATGTTCCCATGTTCTTAATTCTTGCTTTGAAGAGGATTCTTATGAGATGAGCTCATTTCAGTACATAGGAATAGTCAAAATCAAGGTCAAGTTTAAACTGGAAGGGGTGTTTCTAAAAAGTAGAAGAGTGAAGTTCTCATGATGAAGTGTTTGTCATTTTTGGTAATAATAGTATAAAGGTTTTACAAAATTAGTGAAGGTCTCAAAATACTTTGGAGATGTGTGGACGGTGCTGTTCTCCTGGTGATTCGAGTGTATTAAAGCAATGCTTTGCTTTTACATCATGAGTTATTTAATCAAGATGGAAACTATAGTGTCCATTAAAAGCAGAGACAGTACTTTGCCAACAAAGGTCCATCTAGTCAAAGCTATGGTTTTTCCAGTCATCATGTATGGATGTGAGAGTTGGACTATAAAGAAAGCTGAGTGCTGAAGAATTGATGCTTTTGACCTGTGGTGTTGGAAAAGACTCTTGAGAGTACCTTGGACTGCAAGGAGATCCAACCAGTCCATCCTAAAGGAAATCAGTCCTGAATATTCATTGGAAGGACTGATGCTGAAGCTGAAACTCCAATACTTTAGCCACCTGATGGGAAGAGCTGACTCATTGGAAAAGACCCTGATGCTGGGAAAGATTGAGGGCAGGAGGAGAAGGGGACGACAGAGGATGAGATGGCTGGATGGCATCACTGACTCAATGAACATGAGTTTGAGTAAACTCTGGGAGTTGGTGATGGACAGGGAGGCCTGGTGTGCTGCAGTCCATGGGGTCGCAAAGAGTTGGACATGACTGAGCGACTGAACTGAACTGAACTGAATACTGTATGTAGAGAGCTGGGTACTCAGATTGGGTAATATTGCAAAGTGTTTGTTTCAAAGCCTATAAAATAATTTCTCTTGTTCTGAATAAAAGTTTTTTTGGCTGTGTTGTACGGCTTGTGGGATCTCAGTTCCTTGACCAGCAATCGAATTCATGTCCCCTGCAGTGGAAGCACAAAGTCTTAAACACTGGACTGACAGGGAAACTTCTAAAAAAATGTTTCTGATAAGATAATAAAAAGGATCTAAGATGAGGAAGCTTGTACAGAAAAGAGATATGTTCCAGGGTTGTGGCCCCCCCACTCCCCCCACTGCTAGAAGTATTCCTAACTACCAGAGAAATGAAATAAATTTGTCATGTTGGATGCAGTGCGCGGTGAGGCACAGAATGAAGAGCCTGAAACTCAGAGTGGAGGCCTGACGTTTATGGTTATGAATGTGTACTTTAGGAATTGATTTATAAAGAGGAACACCAGTGCTAAAATAGATAAACTGAAACTTGTTCTCATTAAGTAGGTTAGATAGTTCATCAAACCTTGGTTCAAATCTCTTTCTCTCTGCAGGTTGGAAATAAGAGATTAAATGTCTGTCGTCCACAGCAAGGGGCTTTGATCATCAGTGGCCGGTTCAGATGACTATAAAATGCAGCTGGGCAAAGTGTGTGTGCCTCGTGCTTAGTATAGGGCTAAGCAAACGAGGACCCAAAGTCCGTGTCTGGGCTACTGCCTCTTTTGTTTGTCCCTGAAATGGTATCCCACTCTAATATTCTTGCCTGGAGAATCCCATGGATGGAGGAGCCTGGTAGGCTGCAGTCCATGGGGTCGCAAAGAGTCGGACAGGACTGAGCGACTTCACTTCACTAAGCTAAGAGTGTGTTTTACTTTTTTTTAAATGCCTGGAAAAAAATCACAAGGAGAATGATACTGTGCGGTGGGAGAAAACTGTATGAAATTTGAGTTTCAGTGTCCACGAATAAAGTTTTATTGGAATGCGGCCATGCGTCTTCATTCATGTGTTGCCTCTGGCGGCTTTCACGCTGCAGTGGCAGTGTTGAGTAGGTGTGACAGAGACCATATGTCCTGGAAAGCCTAAAATATTTACTCTCTGTCCCTTTGCAGAAAGTATTTGCTGAGCCCTGCTTAGTGGAAGCAGCTACATGCTGCCGGTGGCCCGTGCCCTTCCTTCCATCTCCTTATCTTTTCTCTAATACATGAATGAATGGATGTTTGATTATATTGATGGATAACACTTATATAGTGCTCCCTGGTTTCCAGTTTAACTTTTAATAACTCTGTGATGTAGATACAATTATTATCTTCATTTTATAGGTAAAGAAATTGAGGCATAAGAGACACTGGCAACTATCCAAGTGAGCAGTTGAGATGGACTTTTGCTGATTCTGATTTTTATATTTAAAACAAACTCAAATAGCCCTGAAGTACAAAATAAGACCTAGAATAACTTGAGAAAGTTAGAGAACAAACAAACAAGAAAACAAAAAAAATGTAGGCACCTTCCCCTTTGATCTTGGACACTTTTTTCATTTGCTGATGTGTTTCTTTGATTATTTTTATTTCCCAAGCCCCTTTGGATAATCTTTGTTTCCTTGAGTATCCTAACTGTCCGGTCCATTCATTCAACTCGGAATTCCTGTGTCCAGTGCTGTGCTGTGCTAGAGGCTGAGGGCACGTCTGTGAACACACCAGGATGTACGGTCCCGGGTGAGCTTACAGGAACACAGTCATCTGCCAGGCACTGTCTTCACACGCTCCGCTTAGATTCTATCATTTTGTATTGCTCCTTAGGCATTCAACTGCCGATGATAATTTTGAAATGGCAGGTCCCAGCAGATAGAGGAGCAGCTGTCAGATCAGGAAACCTGTCTAGCCACTGGCCCAGATCTTTCTGAGGTTTTGCAGCATAACCTTGGAACATCTTTTCATTTTCCGTTCCAGATTTCCATTCTGGGAAATGCAAACTTCCAGGGAATTAAGCCGGTCTTAACAAAATCAGAGGCCCCAAATGATGTCACGTTCTCTGAGTTGTCTAATTTACATGCGTTCCTTGTTTGCAGGGATGCAGCTGGTTGGTGTGTAACTTTACGATGTAGATACATGCATCCAATATGATGCGTGCAATCAAATGTGGATATAAGAACTGTTGTTTCCCTTGGCATGCCTGGAGCCTGGAGCTGCCAGTGGGAAGGACAACCTGAACGAGGAAGGGATGGATGCAGACAAGGCCAAGGTCAGCTGGAGACATCTGTGAAAGCACATTTGGAGCTTGTTTGCAAGGCAGAGTAAGAAAACTGGGTGTGTGAAGAGGTGTGGATACAGGATGCACTTACCAATTTTTTGAGTTCCTGGGGAGTTACATATACCCCAGCCTCAGGCACAAAATAGGTGTTCACTAAATATCATTCTGCAAAGTCTTTGTACTGCTCAGTGGCTCACAATGGCTCTTAGAATCACTATATGTTTTGATTGACAGGCTAGGATTAAAACATCTTACTGAAAAAATAAAGAAACATTTTACTCTGTAAGTTTATTAAAAAGTGATTGCTGCTGCTGCTGCTGCTAAATCGCTGCAGTTGTTTCCTAATCTGTGTGACCCCATAGACAGCAGCCCACCAGGCTCCCCCGTCCCTGGGCTTCTCCAGGCAAGAACACTGGAGTGGGTTGCCATGGTCTTCTCCAATGCATGAAAGTGAGAAGTGAAAGTAAAGTCGCTCAGTCGTGTTCGACTCATAGCGACCCCATGGACTGCAGCCCACCAGGCTCCTCCGTCCATGGGATTTTCCAGGCAAGAGGACTGGAGTGGGGTGCCAATGCCTTCTCCGAAAAAGGTGATTATTGTATTTTTAAACGTTTAATTTTATATTGGAGTATAGTTGCTTAACTGTGTTAGTTTCAGGTGTACAACAAAGTGATTCAGTTTTACATATATATGTATGTGTTCTTTTTCAAATTCTTTTCCCAGTTAGGTTGTTACAAAATATTGAGCAGAATTCCTTCTGCTATACAGTAGGTCCCTGTTGGTTATCCACACTTTTTAAAGATGTTTATGATACTGAGAAATATGGCTTAGGCATACAGTGCAGTATAATACTTCACAAAGGTGAAAATGATTAATTTTCTGTATTGAAGAGACAGAAGCATAATTCTTGAACTGAGAATGTTGCATGGATCACTATTTTACTATTTTACATTATTTTGAATTATACACTTTTATTAATTTTCAAGTTTATTTGCTATGCTTTTTATTGAAAATACCTTGTCTTTTTGTTTTCCCCCAGCTTCACTGAGATATAATTGACCAATAAGAACTGTATATATTTAAGGTATACAGCATGGTGTTTTGATATATATTAAGTTTACAATGTGAAACGATTACCATATATCACCTAATATAGGAACCTCTTATTTTTTTGATGGTGGCGCGAATACTTAAGATCTGCTCTCTTAGCAAATTTCAAGTATACAATACAATATTATTAACTATAGTCACTGTGTTGTATGTTAGATATCCAAATCTTATTATATATATAACTGAAACTTTACTCTTTGACCAACATCTGCCCATATTCGCCACCCCTGCTCTGGCAACCATCATTCTACTGTTCTTTTGAGTTGAACTCGTGTAGATTCCACGTAAGTGAGATCATGCAGTATTTGTCTTTCTGTGCCTGACTTTTTCAGTTTAGCATATAATGTCCACCAATTTAATCCATGTTGTTGCAAAGGGTAGAATTGCCTTCTTTTCAAGTCCAAATTGCCTTCTTTTTCAAGGCTAAATACTATTCGTGCATGCTAAATTGCTTCAGTTGTGTCTGAGTCTTTGCAACCCTATGAACTAGCCCACCAGCCTCCTCTGTCCACAGGATTCTCTCCAGGCAAGAATACTGGAGTGGGTTGCCATGCCGTCCTCCACAGGATCTTCCTGACCCAGTGATTGAATCCATGTCTCTTACATCTCCTGCAATGGCTGGTGGGTTCTTTACCACTAGCGCCACTGGAGAAGCCCATACAAATTCTTCTGGCTTCTCTGTCCATGGAATTCTCCAGGCAAGAATACTGGAGTGGATAGCCATTCCCTTCTCACATATACAAAACCTAATTTCCTTTATCCATTCATCTGTTGATGGACACTTAGGGTGTTCCATATTTCTATATCTTGGCTATTTTGAGTAATGCTGCAGTGAACTTGGGATTATACACATCTCTTTAAGGCCCAACTTTCATTTTCTTTGGATGTATAACTGGAAGTAGGATTGCTAGCTTGTATGGTAGTTCTGTTGTTAATTTGTTGTGAAATATCCCCAATGTTTTCCATAATGGCTCTACAAATTCTCACTTGGTATGCAAGGGTTCCCTTTTCTCTGGATCCTTTCCAACACTTGTTATCTTTTGTCTTTTTGATAATAGCCATTCTAACAGGTGTGAGGTGATAAGTCATTGTGATTTTGATTTCCATTTCTCAGATAACAGTGATGTTAAGCCCTTTTCATATGAATGTTGGCCCTATGTATGTCTTCTTTTGAGAATAACTATTCAGGTGCTTTGCTCATTTTAAATTTTGGATATCTTCTGTTTGTTTGGTATTGAGTTAAGTTTTTAATATATTTTGAATATTAACCTCTGCTATTGATTTTAAAATATTTTCTAAAACTTCATAGGTCATCTTTTTACTCTAGTGATGGTTTCCTTTGTTATGCAAAACCTTTTTAGTTTGATTTAATTCCACTTATTTATTTTTTCTTGTCTTAGCTGTGTTAGACCAAAAAAAAAATCGTTGCCCAGACCAAGATAAAGAAGTCTTTTCCCCCATGTTTTCTTCTATGAGTTTTACAGTTGCAGGTCTTATGTTTAAGTTGTTAATCAGTTTTGAGTTGATTTTTATGTATGGTGTGAGATAAGGGTCCAGTTTCATTCTTCTGAATGTGGATATCAAATCATTTTTTGTCAAATCATTTACTGAAGAGACTATTCTTTGTTCATTGTATATTCTTGGCTCCTTTGTCAAAAATTAATTAACCACACATGCATGGGTTTATTTCTGGCCCTCTATTTTGTTCCAGTGACCTATATGTCTGCTTTTAATGCAAATATCATACTGTTTTGATTACTGTCACTTTGTAAAATATTTTAAAATCAGGACATGTGATGTCTTCAGTTTTGTTCTTTTTTTTTTTTTTTTTCCGCTAAGAACAGTTTTGTTCTTTTATGCTCAAGATTGCTTTGGTTATTTGGAATCCTTTGTGGTTCCATATGAATTTTGGATTCTTCTCCCCTATTTCTGTGAAAAATGACTAGCATTCTGGAATTTTCAAAGGGATTGCCCTGAATCTGTAGATTGTATTGAATAGTTATGCGGCATTTTAACAGTATTAATTCATGCTGTTAAATACTTTAACAGTATTAATTATTAATTAAATATCCTAATAAAACATATGATATTTTTCCATTTATTTGTTTCTTTCATCAAGACTTTATATCCTTCAGGTACAGACCTTTCACCTCCTTGCTTAAATTTATTCCTAAGTATTTTATTCCTTTTAGTGCTACTATAAATGGGATTGTTTTCTTCTTACTTTCTAGTTTGGATAGCTTATTGTTAGTTTATAGAAATGCAACTGATTTTTATGTGTGTCGTTCTAACAATTTTTTGTTTTTGTTGAGTTTTTAGAGTTTTCTGTACATAAGATCATTTCATCTGCAGATCCAATTTAGCTGCTTCCCTTCTGATTTGGATACTTTTTATTTCTTTTTCTTCCCTAATTGCTTTGTGTGCGATTTCCAGTAATATGTTGAATAGAGTTGGTAAGAGCGGGCGTCTTTGTCTTGTTCATGGTCTTAGAGGAAAAGCTTTCAGTTTCTCACTGCTGAAAATGATGTTAGCTGAAGGCTTGTCAGATATCCTTCTATACCTAAATCATTGAGTGTTTTTATCATGAAGTGATGTTGAATTTTGTCAAATGTTTTTCCTTCATCTGTTGGGATGATTGTAAGTTTTTTCCCCTTCATTCTGTTACTGTGGTATATCACATATATGCATATGTTGAATTGTACTTGCATCCAGGGATAAATTCTACATGATTATGTTTTTTGAACCTTTTAATGTGCTATTGAATTTGGTTTGCTAGTATTTTGATGATGACTTTTGTGTCCATTTCATCAGGGATATTGGTCTGTAATTCTCTTGTAGTGTCCTTTTCTGACTTTGGTATCAGGGTAATTTTGGTCTCATGAGTTTGAAAGTGTTTCCTCCTCTTCAATATTTTGAAAGTTTGGGATGAGTTAAGATTAATTCTTTAAATATTAGGTGGAAGTCACCCGTGAACTCATAGGGAGATACCTTAATTTTTATTATCTCATTTTAAGTATCATTGGAGAAGGCAATGGCACCCCACTCCAGTACTCTTGCCTGGAAAATCCCATGGACAGAGGAGCCTGGTAGGCTGCAGTCCGTGGGGATGCTAAGAGTCGAACACGACTGAGTGACTTCACTTTCACTTTTCACTTTCAGGCATTGGAGAAGGAAATGGCAACCCACTTCAGTGTTCTTGTCTGGAGAATCCCAGGGACGGGGGAGCCTGGTGGGCTTCCATCTATGGGGTCGCACAGAGTTGGACACGACTGAAGTGACTTACCTTAAGTATCATCAATGGACTGCCAGTTTTTAAAGATTTGTTTTATATAGCATAAAAAGATACTTCAAGTCTGTGTCATTCTGTGTACTACATTCTTTTCATTGGCTACCCTTCGGAGTTATATTGTATTTGAGAAAAAAGAAGTCACAGAGCTGTCAGGAAGCTGTTAAACTTTGTGACAATATATTTTCTTTTTAAACTTTCTTTAATGAGATACAGACCAGCCTGATAGCTAGTGGTCAGAAACGTTGAGATTGGAAATTTTATGTATTTGATTCACCAATGTGACTTTGTCAACATATATAGTCAATCTTTCTGCTGTTCGTCTCCTCCTGCTGTTAGGTTGGCACTCGACGGGTGTGAGCCTGCACAGTCACGCTCTGTGTGGTTTGTGCTTTCAGGCAGCGGCTTTCATGCTTGCTTGTGGCTCTGCACACGGACACATAGTTTACTGATGAGCGCTGAGGCTTCCAGCCGTGCGGGTCTCCGCTGTTTGTGTTCGAGCTCACAAAAGCGTTGCCTGTGAGAGATGCTTACCATTTTGTTCTTTTCCTTCCTCCCTTTTAATCTCTGAGTCAGGAGTTTGCACTTACCTAGTTTAAATGTCTCCTGCACAAATCTCATCTCATAGAGTTTTATTGGTCTGCTTGGTATCATAATCGAAGAAGGGGACTATGTTATCTTTGTCCCCTTGAAAGGCTTGACACGTGGCGCATAAGAGCTTGTGGGTTTTGTTGTTAGTTTTTTGTATTTGTGTATTTATACAGCTAGTTTTAGAGTGGCAATGTATGCCAGTTCCTTGCTTAGAAATTTATATGCGTTATTTCTTTATCTTTCACAATAACCCAGTGGGACAGGCACTATTACTTTCCTTCCTTTACATGTAGGGAAACTGTGGCTTGGGGGGGTTAAGTGGAGCACTGAAGGTCAATGAGCTTCTGAGTGATGGTGGAGTTGAGAGACACACTAGTTCTGATTCCAAAGCCCCTGTTCCTACCCAATCTGATGTAATGCGAGACGTTTTGAATTTAATGGATAGTCTGTTTTATGAAAACAGTGTATATGTTAATTTTAGAATCTGGACCATTTTAATGAGCTAGAAACGCTATGGCACCAAGTACATTCCTTTTCTTTATATCTTGACTGGTAATGGTGGATTACCTTCTAATGGACTTTTTCTTTTAAACACCTTTAGTGAGCTGTAATTTACATACTGTACAATTGATCCATTTAAAGTGTACACTTCAATAGCGTTCAGTATATTCACAGAGTTTTACAACCATCCCCACAGTCATTTTTAGAACAAAAGAAACTCTGTACCATTACCAGTTGCTCCTCACTTCCCCCCAGCACTCCCAACCCGTCTCCAGCCCCAGGCAGCCATTAACCTAATTTGTCTCCAGATTTGCCTGTTCTGGACATTTCGAATAAATGGAATCATATAATGTACGGTCTTTTGTGTCTGGCTTCTTTCACTTAGCATAATGTTTTCAAGTTTCATGCATGTTGTGGCATGTATCAGCACTTCATTTCTTTTTATTGCCAAATAATATCACATTGTATGGACTCTCATGTTTTATTTATCCATTCATTAGCTGATGGACACTTGGGTTATTTCTGCTCTTTAGCTGGTGTGACACATTCATGTACAAGCTTTTATGAGGACATATGTTATCATTTACTGACAGCATATTAAAAAGCAGAGACTTCATTTTGCTGACAAAGGTCAGTATAGTCAAAGCTATGGTTTTTCCAGTAGTCATGTATGGATATGAGAGCTGGACCACAAAGAAGTCTGAGTGCCAAAGAATTAATGCTTTCTAACTGTGGTGCTGGAGAAGACTCTTGAGAGTCCCTTGGAGAGCAAGGAGATTGAACCAGTCAATCGTAAATGAAGTCAACACTGACTGTTCATTTAAAGGATTGATGCTGATGCTCCAATACTTTGGCCACCTGATGTGAAGAGCTGACTCATTGGAAAAGACCCTGATAGTGGGAAAGATTGAGGGCAAAAGGAGAAGGGGACAGCAGAGGATGAGATGGTTGGAGGGCATCACCAGCTCAATGTACATGAATCTGAGCAAACTCCAGGAGATAGTGAAGGACAGGGAAGCCTGGCGTGCCGCAGTCCATGGAGTCACAAGGAGTCCGACAGGACTTAGTGACTGAACAACAACAATGATGATAACTCTTTCACTGTTTTTAGGAACTACCAGACTATTTTCCAAAGCAGCTGAACCACTTTCCATTTCCATCAACGACATATGAAGCTTCTTTACAACCTTGCTAACACTTACTATTATCTACATTTTTAACTGCAGGCATTCTCGAGGGTGTGAAGTGATATCTTATTGTGGTTTTGATTTTTGCTCCCTTAACAGCTAATGCTGAGTGTGCATCTTTTCATGTGAAACAGACTTTTAAATGTAGATTTGTGTGTGTGTATTCTTCTTAAAGTAAGTCACACCTGTGCTGGGGTTGACATTTTTCTTGTCTCCTTTATTATTATTAATTTAGATTTACATCTAGAGTTGCATCTAACTTGTCTGAAGTCCAGCTTTGGGTGATTCTTAGGCCAAGGGTATGGCATGGTGTTTTGGAAACAGAAATTATTCATTACTTCATTTACCCTCAACCTAGTAGCCAGGTTGTATGGATGAAACCATGTGTGGGAGAAGGATAAGTCTCACGGACTAGCAGAAGCCAACTGAAGTTGAGAATAAAACAGTTAAAAAGCCGTGAGGGTTAAAAGTTCAGGTGTTCTGGGTATAGCATGGGATACATGTGGGCTGGATTTGAAGCTGCTTGGAACACGCTAAAATATTCCTTAATGAATCATCACCGTACTGGGAGGATGTCTGTAGTTTATACCACAAGTTGCTCAATACCTGAAAAATACCTGGCATGGTAACTTACATGGGACGCTCACTTGTTGTATGAGAATACAGTTTCTTTGTTAGCTGTGCCATTCTGTGCTTAGTTGCTCAATCATGTCTGACTCTTTGCGACCCCATGGACTGTAGTCCGCCAGGCTCCTCTGTCCATGGGGATTCTCTAGGCAAGAACACTGGAGTGGGTTGCCATGCCCTCCTCCTGGGGATCTTCCCAACCCAGGGATTGAACCCGGGTCTCCCACATTTCAGGCAGATTCTTTACTGTCTGAGCCACCAGGGAAGCCCCTTTGTTAGCTAGGCCTCATGTTTGTAAGTAACAGAAATCAACTCAAGATTACATAAGTTTGTTTTGTGTTGGTTTCTTAAGGAGAATGGTGTTTTTTATGAAGACACAGAGTACCTCCTAGACTATTGGGAGGTTATGCATATGTCTAGGGATTATATCCATTGCAAAGGTCGTTAGGAGTCTAGACTCCCTGGCCCACTTGGTTTCTCTTGTTTTTGCTACTCTGTGTCTTTTTTCTCTCGTGTGTGTGTGTGTGTGTGTGTGTGTGTGTGTGTGTGTGTGTGTGTTCAGCTGACTCCAGCTCTTTGCAACCCCATGGACTGTAGCCCGCCAGGCTCCTCTGTCCATGGAATTTTCCAGGCAGGAATACTGGAGCGGGTTCCCATTTCATTCTCCACGGGATCTTCCCAACCCAGGGATCAAACCTATGTCTCCTTTGTTTTCTGCATTTGCAAGTGGATTCTTTACCACTGTACTATTTGGAAAGTATTTTTGTCTTGTTCCTGAGTTGACATGGCTAAAACGTGACTGCTGGTAGGTTCTGAACTTGAATATTACATCTGGACAGAAGACCTGTGGGGTCTTCAATACGAACTCTGAACATTTAGCAGCCCAGGATGACAGGCAGAACCTGTGACAAATCATTTATAAAAGCATTTGAAGGACATGTGATGTCCTTCCCCGGGTTTAGGGGAAAGAAGAAAGTAGAAGACACTGTTGTACACAGATGGGACAGGGAAGATGGGACTTGTAACAGCGTGTGTCGGGAAGGCTGATGTGGTTGCTAGTGTGAATGAACTCATCATGGGCCAAGGGAAATGTCATGTTGTGGTCCCATGGTTGCTCATCAGCTCAGCTGCTCCTTGACCAGCACTGGAAGGACAACTCTGAGAAAATGAAGTCAGAGAAGCAGAACCGAAATGGTAATAGAACACCTTGCTGGTGGAAACAGTAAAAAGGAGACAAGAGTTACTTCCTTCTGCTGTTTGAAATATTAGCATACACAAAAGATAGAAATTTAGTTTGGTGTCTCCAGCAGATAGGAGTTACAGAGAGGCAGCTTATAAGTCCACCTAAGAAAAAATTTTAGAAACAAAGTAAGGAGTGGCTGTAATTGTGTGCTTTCTAGATGTGGCTGTATTGCTTTCACTCAGGAAACTCTGTCTGTAGATGGTGTACTAGATTTCCTCTGTACTTCTGATACTGTTTGATCATGACGTTAGTCAGCATTCAGGCAGTAACTCTGGGCCACATGGAAATGTCATATGTAGATGGTAGCTGTGAGAAACATACTTGGACCTATGTTGTTTTTTACACGCACAACTCGGGGTTGCAAATATGAAACATGTTTTGTTTTTTTTTTCTCCCTACATTATTTGAGACCTGTTTTATATTTCAGTCAGATTCTCCATCACCTAGAAATTCTTCTCGTCATTGAATCTTCCTTTTGCTGCATGTGTGTTTGGGGGGGGACACTAACTGATTCTGATGGTAGCCTAGGCGAAATGCAGTTAGGGATATCTTGAGCTGAGCATGCGTCTACTTCAGTGTTTGCGTTCATCGGGGTGCATAATCAGGAATTTGCTTTCAACACTGTATGGACTTTCCGGTGAAAAGGTGAAATAGAGAGGAGGCTGCTGGAGGCTTGCTTTCCCCTGCACATCACGGGCTGCAGGAAGACCTGGCGTTCCGAGGGAGCCCTGCGCTTCGGGGAGAAGCCTTCTCTTGGTGATCCCCTTGATGATCAGAGACTCAGATTCGTATATGAGGATTGGTGCGGGAGCGGGCATGCTCATGGGTGTGTATCTGCAGGCACGTGTGAGTGTGCTTCGTGTATCAGCTCTGTGGGCGAAGCACACTTAAGGAAACAGAGAACAAGAGAGCTAGAAAAAGCAAAGGGGAGGATGTGGCATTCCGGTGTATGAGATAGATAATTAACATTCAGCTGTGAAATTGAAAGGCGCTTGGAGGATACAGATAGCAATATTGATACAAAAGGGCTATCGTTTCTTTTTCTCAATGAACAGGTTTACTTTAGAAACGAAGCTGAGTTTTTCTTTTCTTTTTTCCAAGTGTGTGGGTTAATTTGGAGCCAGAGGGTTTGTGAAACTTGGGAAATTTAGTGCTTGGATTTTTTGATCTAAGGAGATAAATGTATGTTATAAAAACATATATCTTCATGTATGTGACAGAGTTATTTTTTCATTTATATATTTATGAGTGATTATGGTAGAAAGTTTGAAAAAGCAGAAAAATATGAGGAAGGGGAAATAATTGTCTATTCCCACCCACATCAATCATGCTTATAGTGTGACATTTTTTGTATTCTTTCTCTTTATTATGTGGGCATACACACATGTAATATATTGATATGTACATATACACACACAAATGTTATCCATTTTTCAGACAATCACCTCAACTACCTGGATATAGGTGATTATGCTATTTTAATGACTTTTAATATGTTGGTGGTAATTTGAAGTCGACTTTTCTATTAAATATTGAGCTTTTGATATTTTATTTATCTGAAATGCTGGTTAAATTCAACCCCAAAATGGATGTTTCTGAAGATGTTATTAATAGTAAAGAGTATAAATAATAAAGAGCCCAAATTAATGGTTCAAAAGCAGGCACATTTCTTTGCTTGTGTAGAAAACATAGAGTTCTGGTTCAAGGTTGAAAACTAAAACATTTATTATGCTGGTTTTAAAGTATAAACCGTGATTTTCTGAAGACCTGAAATTTCACCCTTTCTCTGGCTTTCTTGCTAAATTTCTTCTTGTTCCCTTGCCACTTATACCTGCCACCAAGTCACTTCAGTCGTGTCCAATTCTATGCGACCCCATAGACGGCAGCCCACCAGGCTCCCCCATCCCTGGGATTCTCCAGGCAAGAACACTGGAGTGGGTTGCCATTTCCTTCTCCAATGCTTGAAAGTGAAAAGTGAAAGTGAAGTCGCTCAGTTGTGACCGACTCTTTGCGACCCCATGGACTGTAGCCTACCAGGCTCCTCCGTCCATGGGATTTTCCAGGCGAGAGTACTGGAGTGGGGTGCCATTGCCTTCTCCCCACTTATACCTAGGCCAAACAAAATTTTTAATGGTTCGAAACAGTTTCAGTCCTTGGAGGGGGAGGGCATAAATATATTTAAAACAGCTTAATGAGAAGAGTAGTTGTTTTTCTTTTATGAGTATTTTCCAAAACGATCAGTTGTTTCATTGTGGCTTTGGTCTTTAAGTTGAATAAATACACTGTAGGAGTCAGCTATTGTCCTCCGTAACTTTGGGAACGTCTTCTCCTTGCTGGGAACTTGGTGTTTTCCTTCCTGGCCAGCAGTGCTTTGACAGGATGGGCTTCTTACCAGAGGCAGAGTGATGCTGGGATGTGCAGATCCTGTATCAGGATGTCCTTGGGAGTCTCAAGATACACAGCATCCTTTCCCCACCTCTGTTCTTGTCCATATCTTCCTTCTCCGTATGGAATGGAGTGTACGTGTGAGGTCCTGAAAGTTCCCCAGATGCTTTCAGTGTGGCAAAAATAGAGGGTTCCAGTGGGCATTTAGATGTATGCATAGAGAATATTCTGTATACCTAATTGTACAGAGAAAGGAAGCTAAGAGAAGTTGGAGAAGAAATTGTCCCAGTTTTGGAGGGAAAGCATGGACACTATAGTGGACAGTTTTTGATTGTCTACCCAGTGTTCATTTCCCATCTTCTTCTGACCAGCACCCAGCATATGGTTTGGGGGAGCCAGCCCTGCTCATGGGACACTAACTGTGTAATCTGGGGAGGAAGGGATGCTACTCCTGGTGTTGGTATTCTTCGCAGTGCTGATCCGATTGGGCCTGAAGCTCACACCGAATTTTCTGTAATTGCTGCAGAATTGATGTAAAGAGGCTTTCCTGATGGTCTCAGGTGCTCTGCAGCTGTTGGGGAAGGGTGAAGACCCTTCAGAGGGACCACTGGGGGTGTGTCTGATGACCTTGGCTTGGACTAAGCAAGAGTGAGGAGAGAAAGACCATCCAGAGGGAACTGTTACTTCTGTGACCATGGCTTTCACGGGCAGGGGTTGGGCAATAACCAGAGGGGTTCATGGCACCAGAGAAGGGGTTTTTATTTTTTTTAAAGATTTTTTTTTTTTTTATATGGACCATTTTTAAAGTCTTTATGGAATTTGTTGCAATCTTGCTTCTGTTTTATGTTTTGATCTTTTTTTGGCCCCGAGGTGTGTGGGATCTTAACAAGGAGTCAAACTCATACCTCCTATATTGGGAGGCAAAGTTTTAACTATGGGACCATCAGGAAAGTCATGGGGCTTTTACTTTAGAAGGTCGGAGAATAACAGTAAGCATGTTTATGTAGTGAATGTCTAAAGTCAATCGTTTCCTTTAATTAACCCAAGTTATTTCAGCCTGTTTGACTTCACCTCAAACATAACATCTCTCTGAATGAGCTGGCATCCTCATCTCTACTTTTCCCTTTCAAAAAAAAAAAAAAAAACCAAAAAACCCAGACAGCCTCCTGCATCTCTTTCTACATTCCCTACTTATTCTATTCTGCTCCCTGTTGTATCTTCAGTGTTTTGCACGGTACCTGTCAGAAACGAGGTGCTCAAGAAATATTTATTATATGAATAAAGTAAAGGTTGGTTCTCTCTTTCTGTTGTCTTGGTTTGTAGTGTCTCTAGCTACCTAATTTCTCAAGCCCTTTTCCTCCCCTTCTCTTTCCTTCTTCCCTTCAGCCCTTCTCTTCATCTCTGTGGCTTCTGTCCCAGTTTAGACTTTTGCCTTTTCTTGCCAGATCAATTGCCGTGGACGTTCTTCCATGACTCTCTGTGACTCTCAAGTTCAGTCGAGCAGGGGTTAGCTGTAGATGACCCGTTCAATGCCCTAAACCTCCATATTTCACACTGGGTTAAGTTCAAACCTTTCTCACAGGGGTGGTGCACAAAGGATGAGTTGTAACCTGTGCATTTATCAGACTAATGTCATAGAACCACTGACCGTGAGTCCTGAAGGATTTCCTCAAGTCTTCGTGCTCAGATGCTAAGGAAGTCCAGCCAGTGGTCGCTGCGGCGCCTTTTGACCTCAGATGGCAACACCAGATGGTGTTCCCTACATTTTCAATGGGGAACAAAGGGCTGCTACCTTTAGGTATGTCGGAAATTATGAGAAGGTGAACAAAGTGAACAAATACCTACGAGGTATTACTAGAGGATGACGAGACCCCCTCCTTAGACAGCTGGCAGCGTTCCTTGTCCACCACAGCCACGGCTCATGTACATATCTCCCCACGTTGTTTTGATTTTTTTGCTTTTGATGTCAGCAGTTGAATTAGTCAAAATTTGAGAACTGGGAAGCTTATTTGGGAAGAACCCAAGGTCATAGACGGCTGGATCTGAAAATATGCCAGTCAGTGTCTGGGCCTTGGGAGCTGCCTTTGACTCAGCGTGGTAAGCTGGGCCCAAGGAGTGAATGAATCTGAGAGCCTGTGTGACAGAGAATCTGGGATCTGAGTCTTCAGAGAACCTGAAGAGTTGGAAGGACTTACCTTATTTGTTTGGTTGCCAGATGAGAAGACAACTGTCTATACAAGTGAGGAATGTCTGTCAGTTGCTTGGAGATCTTGTTAACACTCATCCCACGTAGGTTGGTTAAACAGGCATGCCAGAACCCAGGTGGTTCAAACTTGGGTTCTATTCAAGGTTCAAGGTCTTTTCTTTGTTTCTCCCCTGCCCCCCCAAGGAGTCATTGTACTTATTCCATTGTCACCGTGGAAATATATTTTTGTTTTTAGTATTTTTTATTTTTATTGAAGTATAGCTGATGTCCACTGTGGTGTTAATTTCTGCCTATACAGCAAAGGGATCCAATTATACACGTACATACATTCTTTTTCATATTCTTTCCCCGTATGGTTATGACAGGATATTGAATACAGTGTGATATCATAAGACCTGTTGTTTATGCATTCTATATACCACACTGGGAAAATATTTTAAAGGGACTCAAAACATGCAGGAACCAATAGTTATCCAGGAGCTCTGGAGTGTGTCTCCCGAGGACCTTTTTGTCCCCCGTCCTTTCCCTCTGATGACCCTTTGGAAAAGAGTTGGGTGAATGACTCACCCTCCGTTGGCTGCACCCTGAGCTGTAAAATGAGGGGAGAGGTAAGGAACTCCTTCCTGGGGGCCTGGGGAGCAAGACGGCAGCCAGGCCTGTGTCCTCAGCGATAGGGCAGGCCGGCAGAGCTGGCTAGGGGGGCAGTCCCCAAACCCAATCGACTAAGAACTCCAGAGTTTTCTTTCGCAGCGTCCTGACTGTCCATATGTTTCCAATCACGGCTTTGTGCAATATAAACGGAAACTCTCCTGGCGCTTGTCTTGAAGTTATTGTCAGGGCCTTTTGATTACTGGTCAGAAAACAGAACTCGAGTGGTTTGGGCTGATCGATGGAACATGTAAATTCTGGAGGCCCTGGCCCTCAGGTTGGTGCTGTGTCAAGGCTCTGAAGAGAGCTGTGCGTGGGATCGGTCTCAGTTGATCGCAGACCAGGGGAAGCTGTTATCGGTCTGTGAGTGCCAGAGAGACGGGGGCGGCACGGGCCACACTCCAGGCCTTGCTGCTGTGGCCCCGGGTTGCCAGATCATTCCTGTGTTTTCAGAGAAGTTGGAAATCCTGAAGTCTTCTCATTTTCAAATGTTGGATCAAAAAGGAAAAGAAAAAAAAATCCTTTTGAAAAAAACAGTCCCACAATCCAAACAAAATATGTCTTTAGGCCACACACACCCTCAGGCCACCCAGAGGCATTTTCTGGGCGTTCAGACCACAGTATTCCTTGTACATACTATTTTTTTTTTAATTGACAGTTTCAAGCATTCATAAGAGAATACTATATCGGGCCCCATACAAACTGTTTTGCCTAGCTTCAAGGATTGGCAATTTATGGCTATACACATACACACACACACACATACACATGCAGATCTTGGATTATTCTGATGCAAATCCCAGACACCATATCATCTCCCCTGTAAATGTATCAGTATATGTTGCAAAAAAGATAACATGAAAAACCAATACCGACTGTAACTCATTAACACTATCCAATATCTAGTCAGTTTTCAAATTTATCCTCCTGGCTCATAGGTTTTGAACATCCTATCTTTTTACATCAGGATCCAAATTGCATGCCCTATGTTGCCACTGATGGATAATGTCTTACGTGTCATGTGATCAATAAGTTCCCCCTTATTCTCTCTTGTTTTCTTTTTGTCCCTTTCATGTTATGGATTAAAGTGACTTAAGTCTCTGAGTGACCTAAATGGGAAGGAAATCAAAAAAATAGGGCACATGTGCATAACTGAATCACTTTGCTGTACAATAGAAACTGATACAACATTGTCAAGCAGCTAGACTTTAGTAGATAAACTTAAAAAAAAGTGACTTAAGTCTTTGACCTGTCAGGTTTCCCATTTTCTGGAGTTTGCTGCCTGAATCCTTACGGATTTGTTCAAAATTTGCATTCAAAGCCAGCATCTTCATTTTATAGTATTGAAGAGTCTATATCCTTGTATTTTTAGCAGTTTTGCCTTATTTTTCTCCTGCTACTGAAAAGTTTAAACTACAAGTTCCTGCTTTATAAGGTTTTCCTTCTAGCAATAGGATGCTATTCAGTGTCCACCCAGCATCCTTTTTTTTTTTTTTTTTTTATGAGTGTAGGGGGAGGATAATCAGATCTAAGGTCTTATCAACAGATAGCTGGCATTTGGGATCTCTTTGTGGACCTATTTGAAGCCTGTATGCTTTCCTGAAATGCTCTGTGCTGCCTTGAGATGTGAAAACTTGGTTGCTATTTTTAACTTTTCAAGCTCCTGGCAGCAAATAGGAAGCCTACAGAATCACTTTGGATTAGAATATTTTGGATTTGAAATCAAGGCACACTGTGACACGCTAATTAAAAATGGTATGTGTATGGCTCAGCTCAAGTGAGTAATCTGTTGAGCTACAAACAGTAATAAACTGCTGAAGCGATTCACTTGGATTTTTAGGAAAGGTTATTTGGAAAGCTTAAAACCAATTATTTTGAAATATTAAAGGTCTTTTAAGAATGGAGCCTGAGATACAAAGTAGGGAGTTATTAATATGTCTTACACGTTTTCCCTGAAAATCTTTCATGAAGTTAAAATAATTGGTGGATTTCTCTTGCCAACTGACCGTCAGGTTGGTACATTTCCTTGAACGTAATACGTATGCTAAGTTTGAATGCAGAAAGAAGTGTTTCAAAGTTAATTCTTTTAATATGCATCTTTGTATGAAGTGTCTAAACTGGGATGAACTTCCTGTGGTAATTTATAGGTGGCCTCTTTGGGGGGTTTAGCACGTTGATTACTTGGAACTTGACATCCATCTTGTTCTCTAGGCTCCCTTCATTTGTGGTCCGTGAAGCAGTTCAGAAAAGACAATGACGGATAAAGTTATATTGATCATATGATTCCAAATAAGATGTCATTTCAAGTAAAACACTATAGTAGCCCACAAGGACACAGAAAATGCCAGCACAAGGAGAGATGTGTGAATGACGTGAACAGTGAGCTGGTCGTTCGGAGCACCGCGATCAACGCTTTTGCTCCTGCACCATGAGGAATCGGAACGTTGCCACCTTAGTTGAGAAGCAAGAGGATGTCTCTTGGTTGTCTGTTCCTGGTTCCAAGAAGCATGCCTGAGGTCTGTCAGATTTTCTAGCTACCCTTAATTGTTTAGTGCCTTTAGTAAGAAGAAACCGTTCTTGCCAAATTCACTGGGCGGGTAAGCTTGGGTTGAATACCGAGGTATTCAGGTTTTGTTGCTATGGAGATTTCTCCACAAAGAAAAAGAATACAAAGCCATTTAAAATGGGTAGCTAGTGAATTTTTTAAAAACATGTATTCTGCTATTTAAATCTGTCTGCCTGGTACATCTAGTTCCATTCTGCTGACTAGGAAACTAAGTCTTCCTGTGGCTTGATTTTAAATCTAGCAGTTAACTGACCCACCTAGAAGTAGAAAAGGGATGTTCCGGTCTTTAGGCTCTGTGCCCCTCTGTACTGTTCGTAGCGCTTATACCCCCAGTTCTGTTGCGTCTCTTCATCAGGGGTGGGGAGGGTGGGCTGAACCAGCTTGACGTACGCAGTTGGGGTCCTCTGTCCCGCCACTCATCTCTTCCTTTTCTCCCTCCTCTTCTCTCCTTCTTTTTTGTTTAAGTTCTGGAGGTAAGCGGTCTGAGGTCAAGATGCTGGCGGAGTTGATTCTTTCTGAGGCCTCTCTGCTGGGCTTGTAGATGAATGTCTTCTCCCTCTGTCCTCACGTGCTTTGCCCTTTGTGATGGTTTATGTCCTAATTTCCTCTTCTTATAAGCACGCCAGTCCTACTGGATTAGGGCCCACCCATATGAGCTCTTTTTTTCCTGGTGTGAAGCACAGTATGTGGGATCTTATTTCCCTGACCAGGGATTGAACCCATACCCCCTGCAGGGGAAGCATGGAGTTTTAACCACTGGACTGCCAGGGACTTCCTGGTTTGAGCTAATTTTTACTTAATTACCTCATTAAAGATTCTATCTCCAAATACTGTCATATTCTGTCGTATTCTGAGGTACGAGGGTTGTGTGCTCGGTTGCTCAGTTGTGTCTGACTCTTTGCGACCCTATGGACCGTAACCTGCCAAGCTCCTCTGTCCGTGGGGTTCTTCAGGCAAAAATACTGGAGTGGGTTGCCATGTCCTCCTCCAGGGGATCTTCCCAATGTGGGGATAAAGCCTGTATCTCTTGAGTCTCTTGCATTGGCAGGCGAATTCTTTACCACTAGCGCCACCTGGGAAGCCCAGTGTTAAAACGTAGGAATTTTGGGAGATCCAGGTAAGCTCACCCTAAAGGAAGTCAGTCCTGAATGTTCACTAGAAGGACTGATGTTGAAGCTGAAACTCCAATAATTTGGCCACCTGATGCAAAGAGCTGACTCATCTGGAAAGACCCTGATGCTGGGAAAGATTGAAGGCAGGAGGAGAAGGGGACCACAGAGGATGAGATGGTTGGATGGCATCACCGACTCAATGGACATGAGTTTGGGTAAACTCTGGGAGTTGGTGATGGACAGGGAGGCCTGGCATGCTGCAGTCCATGGGGTCGGAAAGAGCTGGACACTACTGAGCGACTGAACTGAACTGAGGTAAGCCTTTAATATCTGTAAAGCCTAAAATACTATCTGTTCTTCATAGAAAAAGTCTGTCCACTCTGGTCCAGGCCATTGCTCAGTGATTTTGATGTGGTCTGCCTGCCCTCCTTCTCCCCTGCATCAGTATACACTCACTTAGTTGTGATTGTCATCATCCTCTTCTTAGTCTGTCCAACCATCCATCTACCATGGCAGTTTTTGGCCACCATGGCATTAGCTGCTCCAAGATATGTTTGTAGAGCTTAGACGGTATTGAATTGGAAAGTGTTAATTGCTCAGGCATGTCTGACTCTCTGCGACCCCATGGACTGTAGCCTGCCAAGTTCCTCTGTCTGTGGGATTCTCCAGGCAAGAGTACTCATGGGTAGCCATTCCCTTCTCCAGGGGATCTTCGCAACCCAGGGATTGAACCCGGGTCGGCTGCATTGCAGGCGGATTCTTTACCATGTGAAGCCCAACTCATATCAGCAATTCCTGTAGGTTGAGCTGTGCTTTACTCTCCCTCTGTGGCTCATATTCCAGTATTTTCTCAGTTCCACTATTCCACTGTCTAACATAGCTTCCTCTGCTCCCCAATACTCCACTCCAGCTCCTGGTTGCAAGGCCAGCAGAGTGGGTTTTCAGCAGGAACCTCTGAAAGGCTTCCCATTTGATCAGAATTTTCGATTGAGAAATGGAGTCCCATTCATTAAGCTCTGAGAGAGCTCTCTAGAAGCGATTTCACTTTTACGTGGTTCTTTGCTGAACAAGTTTATTCCACCTGGGATCCTTTTAATTTTTTTTGTGGTTCAGAGAAACGTAAAACTATGCAGTTGCTGGGGCCTCTAATCCATCCCTAGGAAGCAGGGCGAGGGCAGGGAAGGGGGTGGGGGTGTCCTGTGAGCCCACCGTGGAATTACTTCAGAAAACTGTTGGCTGGAGAAAGGAGGAATGCATTTTTGCTCTCTTAGAAAATGCTGAAATTATGTCCTTTATTATCAGGATAATGGAGAGATGTATGAAGTCAATGCAAATGACCCCTGCAGCCCTGAACATTCTCCTCTGTTGTCAAGGAGCTGTTTTGCTCTGTGTTTTTCCTGCTGTTTCTTTCTAGATCTCCTTTTAAGCGAAATGCTTCAGAAAATATACCGGAAGTGGCTTTTTTTTTTTCGTTTCTGTGGTTCCATTGCATGTTGTGCGGTTGCAAAGGCACTTCCTTTGGTTGCCCCAAGCGTGGAGTTTCCTCAGAGCTACAGAGGTTTCTTTGGGAAGAGCTCTAAGATCGTAATCTGGATGCTGCAAAAGCATCTACAGCTGCTGCTCCATTTTCAGGTCTTAATTTGGGGGAGATCACCCTTCTCACGGAACAGAGAAAAATCCAAGATATTTGCCACGTGTCCTTCAACACTGGGAAAAGAAAAAAAATCAAGAGTAAATAAGAAATAAATAAAATAGGGAGAAGAACACACCCAGGGTGTAGTTTTAAAAGAAGTAAAAAGAGACAGATTCTGCATAGAGCAAACGTTTACAAAACACAAACAGACTCACAGACTTAGAGAAGGAACTCGGTTTGCAGTGGGGAAGGGTGGGGAGAAGGGATAGTTAGGGAGTTTGGGATGGACGTGGACACACACTGCTGTAGTTAAAATGGATAACCAACAAGGGGGCTTCCTAGGCGACACCAGTAGTGAGGGACCTGCCTGCCAGTGCAGGAGCCATCGGAGACTCAGGTTCGATCCCTGGGTTGGGGCGATCTGGAGGAGGGCATGGCAACCCACAGCCGTATCCTTGCTGGAAGAATCCCATGGACAGAGGAGCTTGGCGGGCTACAGTCCGTATACCGAAGCGACTTAGCGCACTCGTGCGCGCTCACACACACGCACACACACACACACACTCCCACCCAACAAGGACCTACTGTGTAGCACAGAAAACTCTGCTCAGTATTATGTAAATGGAAAATAATTTAAAAAAGAATAGACAAATGTATATGTATAACAGAATCACTTTGCTCTATTCCTGAAACTAATACATTGTTAATTGACTCTATTCCAATATAAAATAAAAATTAAAAAAAAGAGAGTAAGCTTAGGGACTCACAAATGATTTTTTCACAAATGTGTGGTGTGGAGGTGTGCTGTAGATCATAGGGGCAGATTTCTGCATCTTCCATCAGTAAAGTAGCAACATCAACAATAAAACCATTTAAAAAAGAAAAATGAGATCCCAGCAATATTAGTTAGAATTTTGTGTTGCAAGGTTTAGAAACTCAAGTTGATTCCCTGGTGGCTCACTTGGTATAGAGTCTGCCTACAGTGTGGGAGACCGAGGTTCAATCCCCAGGTGGGGAAGATTCCCTGGAGAAGGAAATGGCAACCCACTTCAGTATTCTTGCCTGCAGAATTCCATGGACAGAGAAGCCTTGTTGGGCTACAGTCCATGAGATCACGAGTCAGACACGACTGAGTGACTAACACAAGTTGATTTAAAGAAGGTCAAAATGGAAACATTGGACCCTGTAAGGAGCACGATGAAGCTGGGTTTGGGGGACAGTTAGACCCAGGGGTGTCAGCACATCAGGAGTCTCTGTCTTTCATCCCCATTTTTCCCTGAGTTGATTTAGATATTTCTCTGTCTAGCTTGAACACAGCAGAGACTTGGCTGCCAGCAGCTCTAGACTGACTTCCTCAGTTTAAAAAAAATTATTCCCAAGGAAGTTCTCTGATTGGCTAATACAGATGGTCAACTCATCTCTGGGCCAATGACTGTTCAGGGGCTTGGGGTTTAATAATTATTCCACCCTTTGTGTCTGGGGATGGAGGAAGAATAAAGGGTGAAGCATGTAGAGAAAAATAGTAACAAATAAAGGAGGAAAGGAGTGGTCTCCGCCACTACTCCTCGGCAAAAAAGACATCACAGAGCTTGATGTTCCTGTTTATAGGTTGGCTACTCATCGGAACATACAGAAATCAATTGCTTCATGGTGTGGGTAAGAAAGAGTGCTCTAAGAGATGAATGGTCCTTTGGGCATTTCTTTAAAATAAAAAATTATAGCACATTCAAGGGTAATGGTTCCGTGATTCATCATGAGGACAAGGGCAAACCTTATTGGGTGAATGGCTGGAGTCCTTGGGGTCAGTGGGGGCTGACCGCTGCCTCTTCTGTACTTTCTTTCTGGCGCCTCCAAGTTGTAAGCATTAGGTCCATACCTTCAATGACTCCCTAGAAGTAGGGAAGACAGTCAGTGTGCTGAGCCCACTGTTACATGCTTCTTTCATCTTAAAGTCCTCGCAAGAGGTGTATTCTTATGCTTCAGTTAAGTCGCTCTGTGTCCAACTCTTTGCGACCCCATGGACTGCAGCATGCCAGGCTTCCCTGTCCATCACCAACTCCTGGAGTTTACTCAAACTCATGCCTGTCGAGTTGGTGATGCCATCCAGCCATCTCATCCTCTGTCATCCCCTTCTCCTCCCGCCTTCAATCTTTCCCAGCATCAGGGTCTTTCCAGATGAGTCAGCTTTTTACAATCAGGTGGCCATAGTATTGGAGTTTCAGCTTCAACATCAGTCCTTCCAATGAATATTCAGGACTGATTTCCTTTAGGATGGACTGGTTGGATCTCCTTGTAGTCCAAGGGACTCTCAAGAGTCTTCTCCAACACCACAGTTCAAAAGCATCAATTCTTCAATAAAACAATTGGAATGAAAACTGACCTTTTCCAGTCCCATGGCCACTGCCGAGTTTTCCAGATTTGCTGGCATATTGAGTGCATATTGAGTGGCATATTCTTATGCTGGCTGTATATAATACATAAGTAAGTGTTAGTTGTTCAGTCTTGTGAACCCATGGACTGCAGCCCACCAGGCTCCTCTGTCCATGAGATTTTCCAGGCAAGGATATGGGTGTGGGTCGCCATTTCCTTCTCCAGGGGATCTTCCCAACCCAGGGACTGAACCCAGGTCTCCTGCACTGCAGGCAGATTCTTTACTGACTGAGCTATAGTACATAAACATGTACGTATATGTGTACATAATAATAAATATATACATCATGTCTATCTATCTATCTATATCTTGGGCTTCCCTAGTGTCTCAGATGGTAAAGAATCTGCCTGCAATGTGGGAGACCTGGCTTACATCCTTGGGTTGGGAAGATCTTGTCTGTTGTTATCATTCAGTCCCTAAGTTGTGTCTGACTCTTTTCGACATCATGGACTGCAGCACACCAGGCTTCTCTGTCCTCCACTATCTCACGGAGTTTGCTTAAATTCTTGTCTACTGAGTTGTTGATGCTTTCTAACCATTTCATCCTCTGCTACTCCCTTCTTCTTTTGCCTTCCATCCTTCCCAGCATCAGAGTCTATTTCTAATCAGTCACTCTTATGACAATAGTCCTCAAGGAAAAGAGTTACTGGAATCTATGTCCATATGACCTACTAGTATTTTAAATGGCTAGTAGATTTAATTTAAATGGCTAGTAGCGAAGAATGGCTTCATGCATTAAGTATTCCCTTTAGAACAAGAATGTTATATTATGTGTCACTAACTGTCTTAGTCATTGAACTTTCTTTCAGAGATTTTTTTTTTTTATGAAGCACTGCTGTTTATACAGGATTTTATATCTGTAGCCTAAAAATAAGAGGCTTTCTTATTTGGGAAGGGGTTTAATATTTGAATTTGGCAATAAGGAGTTCATGGTCTGAGCCACAGTCAGCTCCTGGTCTTGTTTTGCTGACTGTATAGAGCTTCTCCATCTTTGGCTGCAAAGAATATAATCAATCTGATTTTGGTGTTGACCATCTGGTGATGTCCATGTATAGAGTCTTCTCTTGTGTTGTTGGAAGAGGGTGTTTGTTATGACCAGTGCAAGCTGGTTTTAGAAAAGGCAGAGGAACCAGAGATCAAATTGCCAACATCCGCTGGATCATGGAAAAAGCAAGAGAGTTCCAAAAAAGCATCTATTTCTGCTTTATTGACTATGCCAAAGCCTTTGACTGGAAAATTCTGAAAGAGATGGGACTACCAGACCACCTGATCTGCCTCTTGAGAAATTTGTATGCAGGTCAGGAAGCAACAGTTAGAACTGGACATGGAACAACAGACTGGTTCCAAATAGGAAAAGGAGTTCGTCAAGGCTGCATATTGTCACCCTGCTTATTTAACTTATATGCAGAGTACATCATAAGAAATGCTGGACTGGAAGAAACAGAAGCTGGAATCAAGATTGCTGGGAGAAATATCAATAACCTCAGATATGCAGATGACACCACCCTTATGGCAGAAAGTGAAGAGGAACTCAAAAGCCTCTTGATGAAAGTGAAAGAGGAGAGTGAAAAAGTTGGCTTAAAGCTCAACATTCAGAAAACGAAGATCATGGCATCCGGTCCCATCACTTCATGGGAAATAGATGGGGAAACAGTGGAAACAGTGTCAGACTTTATTTTCCCGGGCTCCAAAATCACTGCAGATGGTGACTGCAGCCATGAAATTAAAAGGCGCTTACTCTTTGGAAGGAAAGTTATGACCAACCTAGATAGCATATTCAAAAGCAGAGACATTACTTTGCCAACAAAGGTCTGGCTTGTCAAGGCTATGGTTTTTCCTGTGGTCATGTATGGATGTGAGAGTTGGACTGTGAAGAAAGCTGAGCGCCGAAGAATTGATGCTTTTGAACTGTGGTGTTGGAGAAGACTCTTGAGAGTCCCTTGGATGGCAAGGAGATCCAAGCAGTCCATTCTGAAGGAGATCAGCCCTGGGATTTCTTTGGAAGGAATGATGCTAAAGCTGAAACTCCAGTACTTTGGCCACCTTATGTGAAGAGTTGACTCATTGGAAAAAACTCTGATGATGGGAGGGATTGGGGGCAAGAGGAGAAGGGGACGACAGAGGATGAGATGGCTGGATGGCATCACTGACTCGATGGACGTGAGTCTGAGTGAACTCCGGGAGTTGGTGATGGACAGGGAGGCCTGGCGTGCTGCGATTCATGGGGTCGCAAAGAGTTGGACACGACTGAGTGACTGATCTGCTCTGATCTCTTAATATTTGATGAAAGATATTTTTCTCCAAGATAGTTTTCATGTGGATTTTCTTGGTGGAGGGGGTTTCTAAACTCTTTTTAAATTGTGAAAGGGGCACCCGTTTGGAATAGCACACTTGAATGTACACTCTAAGGTGGGTGTGGTCATCACCAGATTAAGAAATGGAACATTGCCAGCCCCGCCAGAAGACCTGCCCCTCTGTGCTTAATCAGGATCTCCTCCCACCTCCTGAAGATAACAACTGGGCCGGACTTCTTTGGAATCATGGTTTTGCTTTTCTTCAGTTTTATTACTCAATTATGTCTCTTTGAGCACTGTAGTTTAGTTTTGAATCTTATATGAGCAGAAAGTGAAAGTGTTAGTGGCTCCCTCGTGACCTCAGGGACTACACAGTCCATGGAATTTTCCAGGCCAGAATACTGCAGTGGGTAGCTGTTCCTATCTCCAGGGGGGTCTTCCCAATCCAGGGATGGAACCTAGGTCTCCCTCTTTGCAGGCGGATTCTTTACCAGCTGAGCCACCAGGGAAGCTCAAGTTAAAGTGAAAGTCACTCAGGTGTGTCTGACTCTTTGAGATTCCACAGACTGTAGCCCATCAGGCTCCACTGTCCATGGAATACTCCAGGCAAGAAGACTGGAGTGGGTAGCCTTTCCCAACTCAGGTATCCAACCCAGGTCTCCCACATTGTAGGCAGTTCTTTACTATCTGAGCCACCATTCTTTATTTACTATTTTAGGTATGGTTTCATTTCCTCAGTTTTTAAAGAGTGAGATTCATCTCTCTTGTGTGTAGGTCTAATTTGTCCATTTTCACTATTTCACAGTTTCATTGTATATACAGACTGTAACTGATCTAACCATTCTAGAGCTGGTGAAAAATGGGTTAGTTCTAACATTTGGCTACTGTGAATAATGCTGCAGAGAACGTTTGGGGACAGTTTCCTGAGTGCACATGTGCATGCATTTCTTGGGTTTATCTCTGGGAGTGGAATTGCTGATTTTTCATCTTTAGTACAGAAGGAAGTTGAGCCAGTTCCACTGTCCCTGAGAATGTAAAAGAGTTCCTGTTGTTTCATGTTCTCGGGGACCCCTGGCATTATCACTCATTTTCATTCTAGCTGTTCTGGTAATGAGGGGATTTTCTTTATTTTACATTTTCCTGATGAAGGCTCAATGCCTGCTCATGGGTTTCTTGGCCAATTTGGAATATCCTCTTTTGTGAATGACCTGTTTAAATCACTTGTCATTTCTCTATTTGGTTGTTGATCTTTTTCTTGTTGATGTAGTGCCTGTGTGTTAACATATTCTGTGTGTATAAAGGAGGAAGAAATAAAGCAGGGAAGTGGGAAAGAAGATGAGGGAGGGGAAAGGACCTCCCAGAAAAGGTACTTTGAATAAAGGGCTCAAATCTAGGGTCCATGTGTACTCAGAATGAATGCACGTTTCCACCAGAGCAAATAGCATGAGCTGGCACCATGTTCCCATGAAAACAAAATCCCATGCTAATGCCAAAAGCCAAGAATATTATTTTTGGTTATTTAAGTCGACTGAGTCAGTAGGGTCCATGTATGTGCCAGTAGCATGTATGAGGCTGGTTAAGAGCTATATTTGATTTTTTTTGGAGCGGGAAAGGGAACTCTCTGGTGGGTGTTCCTTCAGGAAACAGCTGACCTCACACCCAGCCGACCTGACTAATTTTTGCCGATGGAAAGTTCAGCAGGGAAGGGATTACAGCTGTTCTCCAATGGGCTGAGTTCATCTGTGGCCAGCAAAGAAGAACAAAGGCTCTCAGGGCACAGGGCTTTGGGAGGAGGGAGGAGTCTGAGTCATAAACCCGAGCTTGAGCAAGGTGTGTGAACGCATTGAAGCTGAGATGGCTTATCTTGGTCATCGCCAGCCTTCTGCAAAGATCTCAAAGCGTGGCAGGTTGGGCATGGTTGTAATCCGATGCTGAGAAATCCCTTTTCTCAGTAGCCAGGTGGCTGGGAGTGGAAAGCTGAGCTTCAGGGTTTCAGGTGGTCTGGTGAGGCGTTGGTCAGGTCTCTTGGAGAGGATCCTCCTCCACTCTGACTAGGAGGCACGGGTAACTCTTGGTACCTACGCCAAGAGCCGTGTGTCATCCTTTGACTCACCTGCTGCGCTTCAGTGGGAAGTCTGGGAGAGTGTGAGCTGGTTGAGCGCCAGCAAGTTTCTGTTCATCATGTATTTCTTTTGACTGGGAACCAACACTACAAATAGGTTAGTATAAAATACCCACCCAATGGATAATTATCTCAACCTGGACCTGGAACTTGCCTCTGGCAGGGGACCTTGGTTCTGCGAAAGGACACTTTGAATCCTAAAGGAAATCAGTCCTGAATATTCATTGGAAGGACTGACACTGAAGCTTGAAACGCCAGTACTTTGGCCACCTGATCCGAAGAACTGACTCGTTTGAAAAGACCCTGATGCTGGGAAAGATTGAAGGCAGGAGGAGAAGGGGACCACAGAGGATGAGATGGTTGGATGGCATCACTGACTCTTTGGACACGAGTTTGAGTAAATTGTGGGAGCTGCTGATGGACAGGGAGGCCTGGCGTGGTGCAGCCCATGGGGTTGCAAAGAGTTGGACATGATTGAGGGACTGAACTGAACTGATGAATTTTCTTCATGTGGGTTATGCATATTCTTTGACTGTTGCCCAGTTGAACTTGCTCACCTTAGATACCTTGTTCAGTCATCTTTCTCAGATGGAATGATGATCATCTTCCAGTAACTTCATGTCAGACTCTGAAGTATGTGGCTTGCCGCTCCATTTGGTCTTGGGAGGGAAGCAGGCGCCCTGTGAGTAAGCACAGGCCTCGGGAATCAGACTCAGCTCTGTGACTTTGTGAGGCACTGAGAATCAGTCGGAGGCGATGAGGACAGTAGAAACAAATGCAGTGCACGTGAGGCTGCCCAGGTCAGTGGTGAATGTCAAGGTTATAGGCCAAGTGTAGCATTGAGGTCGGGAAGAGCCAGGCTCCCAGCCTCTGTGAGACCAAGTTAGAATTTCAGACCTGCCTCCTCCTGTTGAACAGCTCTGGGCAATTCACGAAACCCCTGTGTGCCTCAGTCTCTTTATTGGTTAAATGGGTCTACACTTTGTTGCACTGTCATGAGGACCAGATACAAACATTGATGAGCAGACCCCAGTCCTATGCTTTTGACGGAGGTCTTCATAAATTTTCTCAGTGCTCTCAGCCTCCTGTAGCATCACAAGTAAAATACTATGTGGGTTGGCCAAAGGTTCGTCCATCTTTTCTGTAAGGTGTTGCAGAAAAACCCGAAGGAACTGTTGGCCAACCCACATTATAACCTGTCTTACAGATGGGGGACTGAGGCTTTACAAAAATTAGAAAATAGGCCTGTGACTAGAAAAGGAATTCCTGGCCAGTCTAGGTCTGCTACGTGGGAAAAATGCATAAAACATGCTCTGTGAAAATTAAAAAGTATATTAATAAAGCAGTAGAAAAAAAGAATAATACAAAGTTTCAATAATAAAAAACAACCAATATTCAATTAAATGGAAATCTGAAACAGTAAACACTAGGAATATAAGACATTTTCCATGGCTATATTTTCTTTATCCTAGAACTGAACCAAACCCAATAAAAGACTGTTTATCACTCTCAGAAAAAAGTGTGCCATTTAGTATTTTCATTTGATAATTTGAATTTGAGTTGTTTTCTCCTCTTACTGTTCTGGGCTCAGATCCCACCCTTTCTGGCTTCATGTTCTGCTGTGAAATTTGGGACTGGGATGGGTTGGTGGAAGTGGAGCCATGGTGAGAGACGTTCCCGACAGGTGTAACGTCTGGCACCCGTGGAAGCTCCTGATGTGCAAAGGTGTGCCTTGTTTTATCTTCGTGATTACAAGAGGTTTTGTTTTACAGATTGGACAATCCCATTTTACCTCTTACAGTCAGAGAGAAATGCTGCTGGTGTGTGGTCGAGGTCATGGTGATGTGACAGGGAGAATGGGCACACATTAAAACTTAGTTAACGTGCTTAAAGTTTGGATGACTTTTTAACAGCAGTATTGTGAAAAGCTACACGTACCTGAACCAGTAGTTTGAAAGCGATGAATTCTCTTTTTGAATCTTAAAAAAAAAAAATTGTGGTAAAAAAATGTAACATAAAACTTGTCATTTTAACCATTTTTGTGTTTACAATTCAGTAACAGTCATTACATTGACAAGATTGTGCAATGACCATCACTGTCTATGCCCCAGACTTTTTCATCACCTCCAAGAAACACTGTAACCATTAAGCAGTAAATCCTCATTTCCCCTGCTCTTCAGCACCTGGTAACCTCGGATCTCCTCTTTATACCCATGAATTTGCCTAGTCTAGGGATTTCATGTGAGTGGGCTTTGACCTTGTCACTGTGGCATGACATTTTCAAGGTTCATCCGTATGTAGCAAGTATCATCCTTCATTCCTTTGAATGGCTGAGTAATATTCCACTGTGTTTATCAGACGGCATCCTGTTTATCCATTCACTTGCTGATGGACACCTCGGATCTTTTTACTTTTTGCCTATTGTGAATAATACTGCATTGAATATTCATGTGCAAGTTAGGAATGATGCCGTTTTGTATCATCTGTGGAGATATATTTTAATTTCTTGGGGCTCTTGGAGTAGGACTTTTCAAATTGGGGGATCCTTGTCTTTGACCAGGGTGCCCTCTTGACCCTTGGCATGTATGAGTGTCCCATGTCTTTACCAGGCTTCCCCCATTTTCTTGCCAAGCTTACCACTGTAATTTGTTTGGGAGGACGCTGGCTGCTGGTGAATCAGCCTGCCTTCAGCCATCCTGGCTTGATTGCATCCTTCCATCCGAAGTTTCTGACCCTCTTGTTTGCTAGTCTGGAGTTGAGCCAAGAAGTTTCTTGTGCATCCAGTTATTATGGTTTGCTCTTAGTTGTAGACAGGATCAATGTATATCATTTTTTTATTTATATGTGCCTTTTGTACTGTGTTGAGGTTCAGAATTATTTATGTATATGCTGCCTTGGGGCTTCCCTGGTAGCTCAGTTGGTAACGAATCCACCTGTAATACAGGAGACCCCAGTTCAATTCCTGGGTCAGGAGGATCCCTTCGAGAAGAGATAGGCTACCCACTCCAACATTCTTGGGCTTCCCTGGTGGCTCAGGCAGTAAAGAATCTGCCTGCAATTCAGAGACCTGGGTTCGATCCCTGGGTTGGGAAGATCCCCTGGAGAAGGGAACGGCTACCCACTCCAGTATTCTTTCCTGGAGAATTCCATGGACAGAGGTGCCTGGCAGGCTACAGTCCATGGGGTCACAAAGAGTGGGACACAGCTGAGCGACTTTCACTTTTATGCTGCCTTTAATGTTTATTTTAGGGAATTATTTTAAGGAGGTAATACCTGAATTGGTGGAAGGAACAGCAGGTTTCAATCAACCTGGCTTCTAGGCTGAGTCTGCTGTCATTTTATTCTGTGAGCCTAAGCAGGTCACATAACCTTTCTGACCTACAAGATCGCCACCCTTGTTTCGGCTCTTATATACACTGGTCTATGACTCTTCATGAGTCTATTGCCTTACCTCGGGCCATTTACTCTTCTGATATATAAGCATGTTGCATTTCCTGATTGAAAGTAAACTTTGCATGTTGGATCTGTGTCTAGGGAAAATGGCGCCATGTGGTCTTGCTGCTGCTGCTGCTAAGTCACTTCAGTCGTGTCCGACTCTGTGTGACCCCATAGACTGCAGCCCACTAGGCTCCCCCATCCCTGGGATTCTCCAGCAAGGACACTGGAGTGGGTTGCCATTTCCTTCTCCAATGCATGAAAGTGAAAAGTGAAATTGAAGTCGCTCAGTTGTGCCCGACTCTTAGCGACCCCATGGACTGCAGCCTACCAGGCTCCTCCGTCCATGGGATTTTCCAGGCAAGAGTACTGGAGTGGGGTGCCATTGCCTTCTCCAGCCGTGTGGTCTTAGAGACCATAAAATCCAATGCTTGTGTGCTTGGAAGGGAAAGCGAACCGAGTAGATTCCCATTAGCAAGTTCCTGGTACTACAGGTCCCCTGATTTGAATTGATGATGTTCCTTTCACTAGCAGAGAACTCTGGCAGATGTCAGGTGTTAGAAATGCATCTGTGGGTGTGGTCCTTTTTACTTCGCTGTTGTACCCACGTGCTGGGTGTGTCCTTCCTACCCAGCTTCACCTGGATATGTTCTGGGTAATGCAGAAAATGTGAAATGACATTTACCATTCTCCTGTAATATGAAGTGAAGTTAAAAGCTCCTCTTCCCCATGGAAAACAAAACCTAATACTACTTTATTGGCTGTCCTTGGTGAGCACCCAAGGCTGCTGTGACTTACTGCGGTGACCCTTGTGAGGGGACGTGCTGCTTCCTCATAGTAGGGGCTCGACAGGAAGGGCTCAAGAGGGGTCTCTGTGGACCTGGGCTCTTGGAAGGGGCCCCACTCTCTCATTCAGCATGTGACTAGTCTCAGTTGTGTTGTTGTTTAGTCACTGAGGCGTATCTGATTCTTTTGTAACCCCCTGGACTGTAGCCCGCCAGGCTCCTCTGTCTGTGGGATTTCTCAGGCAAGAATACTGGAGTGGGTTGCCATTCCCTTCTCCAGGGGATCTTCCCTACCCAGAGATCAAACCTGTGTCTCCTGCATTGGCAGGTGGATTCTTTACCGCTGAGTCACCAGGGAAGCTCATGTCTCAACTGCACTATCTATATCCATGACCAAAATAACAATATCAACAGAAAAACATCAAAAACATTCTAAACACTAAAATAGCTTGAGAAGCAGGCTTGGCTTATTTCCTGATTGACATATCTTTGCCTATGTTGCACCCTTTACCGTTTAGGGAAAATATTAGGCATGTGCTCCTACAAAGCCTGTTAGCCCATCCCACCCATTGTCAAAGGCATCTATGTCAACTTCCCATTTTACTGAAGAAACTGGAGGGTTTACTTTAAGTCACTTACCTGGTTGTTAGTGGAGCCTGGACTTGAAGTAGGTCTTCTTACTGCCTGTTTTTGCACCTCCTGTGAGCAAAGGAGGCCTCCCCAGTGAGAACACTCCCTGCCCCAGCTTTTGCAGGAGGCTATCGTACTGCATGGTAAGGTTATCTTGGCTGCATGTTCTTTGGAAAGATAGCAGGACTGAAATTACAGCTTGACTTCTTATCTTGGTACATTCGTTACCTAGCCGTGATGTGACTCTTCATGCCAATAATAATTGTTATTGTTTATCACTGTTGAGCAGAGAGATGCCTAAAAGATCCCACACCAGTGAGAACCCAGATGCTCTCACCCCCACGAACCACATGCATCTCTTGTGCAAGGCGCTTGGAGACCTTGGAACCAACTGCCTCACAGTGTGTGTGTGGGGGCGGGACAGCATTGGGCTCCATGTGGGTGAAGCTAATAGGGGCTGAGAGTTCATGGACTCATCCTCTGTCTTCCTTGTTCCCTCTTTCCGCTGGCTACCCTTCCTCCCCTCTCCCCTTCACCCTTCCAGTTACAAGTCCGGGTTCAGTTACGTCAATCACTACTGGAGTCCTGAAACTCTTAGCCTTGGCATGTGAGATAAAAGTGGTTCTGTAAAGAAATGTAATTTGGGGCAATGAAAGCCAATGGGAACTTTAAAGTCATGGAAACATATAATTGGAAGCTAGAGCTGGGAAGTCAGAGAAAATTAATTTGAACACCATTATTTATATGGTTGAGGAAATTGAAGCCTTTGGATTTCAAGGAACTTGCCACACAGTCACTGCAGTGTATCCTTTAAAGGAGGTGGCCTTTCAAGGCTATTAGAGTTTGCATGCCTTTTTCGGCAGATGGTGTATTTTTCAGGAATATTTCCGCTTATTGATTTTGCATTCAGTTTTCAGAGAGCAAAAACGATGTCAAGAGTTTTTCTGGGGAAGGAAATGGCAACCCATTCGAGTATTCTTGCCTGGGAAATCCTATGGACAGAGGAGCCTGGTGGGTCCATGGGGTTGCAAAAGAGTCAGATATGATTTAGCCACTAAACAACAACAACAATATAAGCACTTCAAGAAAGAGTAAAAGGAAAGAAAGAGTCTCACAGTTTGGTTGGTGCAAAGTGTAAAGTCATAAAACATTCTTTTATCAAATCAAGTTTAATGAGGGCTTTGCACATCATGGGCTTCCCTGGTGGCTCAGACGGTAAAGAATCCGTCTGCAATGCAGGAGACCTGGGTTCCATCCCTGGGTTGGGAAGATCCCCTGGAGGAGGCCATGGTAACCCACTCCAGTATTCTTGCCCGGAGAATCCCATGCACAGAGGAGCCTGGTGGGCTGCAGTCCATGGGGTCACACAGAGTCAACTGAGTGACTAACACTTTTCACTTTCACTTGCACATGAAGACAAGACAAGACATTGAAAGGGTGGGCTTTGGTTTCTTCTCAGAGAGAAGGAAGGCCTCGCTCTTCCAGGGCTGAATCAAGGGTTTTCAAACATGTCAGTGTCCCTGAACGCATCCTCAGATCACCAAGCAGGCTGGGTGAGATGGATCCATATTTAGACTTTCAATCAGTTTCAAACATAAAAAATTGATTTTGGCAATCAGATGCCAGTCAACTGCGAAATGCATTTGTGAATAAGCTTCTGAATTTCCCTAGTGACATCATAGGATTAACCGCATCTGTGTTTAGATCTGTACCTATGCTGGGGAATTGTTTTATTGGATTCAGAATATTTGACGGTGTTAATTAACACCCCAGTTGGGCTTCACCTCACTTAAGGAGCACTTTCTCCCCAGCTTTGTTGCTGACTCAGGGTGATCCAGGTGACGGCGGGTTGGTGTGAGCACTTGGTACCTTAGCCCTCCTTCCTAGCTCCAGATTTAGACCGGGGAGAGTGGCAGAGCGCTCACTGCAGACACTAATATCAACTTTGCAGATCTTTTCAGCTCAGCTGATTACAATGATTTGGGGTTAAGCTGCTTTGATTCCTGAGCAAGTTGGTTTTGAAGACCCTTGAATAGCTCATCCAGAAGAATCTTGTTTAAGAAGAGCATTTGTGTTGTTGAGAACACAATTTCAAAGGAATTTTAAAAGCCAGCTATTATAGGTCTAATAAGCAAAATAGCAAGATAAAGACCTAGTAAAATCTTTGGGGAAAATTAAGAAAAAATTTTTTTCTGAGTGTAAATTCCTGAGTGTAAATTCAGCTGACAAAGAAGAGAGACGTTTAACCCTTTGTGGCTTTCTTCCCCACATATCAAATATTGTTTCCAACATGTATTAACTGATTAATTAATTATAATTATGTCGGTTTAGCTAGCTCTTGTATAGATATCCGTAAGCAGTATAAATACCATATAAGGGTGTCATGGCTTGTAGATTTTTTTCAAACTGGTTTTTAGGTAAATCTTTCTTTTTTCCCCACTTGTGGTAGTGGAGGATTACTCTTGTAACTCATTTCATTTAATATCGTCTCCAGGTTTGTCCTGACCCCAGATGACTGGTAAAAACAAAAGTCAGTTGGGTGCCCTCTACTGGTTGTATTTCTCTGTTACAGAAGTGTTGCCTGTTGATGCCTGAGTTCATTGCTTGAGTAGGGCTCAGAACTGTGCTTACTTGTTCTTTTCCTAAATTCATATGAATTTTAAAAAGCAAAATGAGTGGCTTTAGAGACTGCAGGTTCAGGAGTTGGTACCTTAAGGAGGGCTCAAGTGTCTTCCTTGTCATCAGCTTGTCACGTGGCTTGTGGGGGGGGACCCACAGCTTGGCACTCTTCTTCTGTTATGGGAGTAAGCGCTTTGGTGCAAAGAGACACCTCTCTGTGAGGCCAGTGGCCGCCGCTTGGGAACCGCTCGGGTTCTGATCTTGGTCTGGGCTTGCCCTTGTCACCCATGTCAGGTCTTTGGCAATCTGTCAGCCACTGAATGCAATCAGCAGATTCTTCATGTGCTGTCAGATCATTCAGACTCTTGAACCCCCTGGTGCCCTGTGGATTTCTGCCAGAAGCAACTACAGGGGACTCTCTTTTCTGACCTGAGAGGTGGGTAGTAAAGTGGGGACTCCTTCAGTTTAATCCCACGTCCATTTATTGAGAACATGCCATCTGCTAGGTTTTAAGGGGGATTCAAAATGAGCACACCCACTGCCCCCTCGCACCCACCCATCACCCCTCTGAACAACAACAACAAATCTCTTTCTTATTCAAGAAAGGAGAAAAAAACATACGGCATCCTAGTTAAAAGAAGTGTTCAATACTTCTTAGGTAATGATGAGACCAGAAAAACCTGTAGGAAAGAGGTAGACTTTGTGATGCTTACATTCTTTTTGCTGTAAGTGATTTGTAACTTGCCTTTCGGTAAGCTGTAATGAGATTAAACGTCCTTCCTGTTCTCAGTGGAGTGTCTCCAGCTAGTGACTGTCTACACAGAGATGACTGATGTGACCAGGATAAGCCCGACCCTCTGTATCTTTCACAACTCTTTCACTTTGCACCCGATGCCTCCTTGCCCAGCCATGCAATGATTCTCAAGCTGATATCCTGGCTTTCTGTCACCTTCCTCTCAACCCTCTGTTGATTATCTTCATCCAAATTCAACAGAAGTTGGTTTTGTGAGTTGCATGAACCCCAAATCGGTAAACTTTTTTCCTGATCTGACCCCAGTGCCCAGTTTCTTCTGAGCTCACATGATGGCCATCAGTCATCAAATGCTGCACAATGGGAAGGAAGGAGAAATGCTATTCTGTATTGTCATAAGTCCCAGGAGAGTCTCTTTATAATATTGGTGATCATAGATGGAATGTCCATTAAGTGACAGTGGATAGCAAGACCTCTGTCAGGGTCTTGCTGACAATAGCAAGCACTATTGTTTTCTTGGGCTGCATAACCCTTTGTTGAAGGAGGCTTTCCTGTGCATTTTAGGGTGCTTAGCAGCATCCCTGACTGACACGTATTAGATGCTAATTGCACCCCCAAGTTGTGTCTCCAATACTGCTAAATATCCCCTTAAGGGAAAGTCACCTTTGGGTACGGACCATTATCCAAATCCGGGACCAAAACCACTATCCCCATCCAGGACCACTGCCTTCCTTTCTCATTCTGCTCCTTCAGAAGTTTTCATGAGCATTCTCTTGGTTGTTTGCTTCATTTATCAGACAGTCTTTAAATGTTTACTTATGCTAGCTTTCCATGGGGTCGCTGAGGGTCGGACACGACTGACTTTACTTTCATACATTGGAGAGGGAAATGGCAACCCACTCCAGTGTTCTTGCCTGGAGAATCCCAGGGATGGGGGAGCCTGGTGGGCTGCCGTCTATGGGGTTGCACAGAGTCGGACACGACTGAAGTGACTCAGCAGCAGCTTCTCAGCAAGGTACTGGGAATATATAAATCAACTAGGCATCTACTTCTTACTCATTTTTGAATCAGTTTTGAACAGATCGTGGTTTTTACCATTTTGATTTTTATCATGATTATCTTGAAAATTCCCTTTTCTGAGTAACTGCTCCCAGCCTGTATCTCTGACAGGCACTTGAGCAATTACGACCTCTTTAATGATGAATGCTGTGTTTCTATTTCTGTAGCCTGTTTGTTTGAAAAAAGTCCCTTGCAGCAGTGGGTTAGTATCCTTGGCTTTTAACACAGCTCTTGACCTTGTAAAATGATAATGTGCTATTAATCTATCAATTTCATCCATGAATGCTTCAACTCTTTGAGACAGGGCCTCTTGCTTGTCATTCCAGATATCCTATTTTCTTATACTGTGATTTCTTTCCTTCTCTTTAACTGGCCACCTGAGGCTGCATTTCATGTGTGGTCCTTTTAAAGTTTTATTTAAGTGAACTTTTGTTTGGGAACCGAGAGCAAGCCCAGCTGAAAGATACCCCTGGACTGCTTTCACGTGAACTTTGTTCGCTTGTGTCCTTTAGAATTTTTAGAAACTGTGATATGGAAATTGCTCATGGGAAATCAAATTAACAGCAGTTATATTTCAAAGAGGAGGGGCAGGGGGGTGCATTTAGGGAGGAGTTCCCAAGAAGATTGGGAATTTTAAGTTGTCTGGTTCATTATATTATTTTCAAATATATTTTTGTATACCTGAAATATTTTGTAATAGGCTTTAAAGGAAAAATAAGCAGCTGAAAGTGTTTTTATTTTTTCCTGTCCTCGCCTCTTTTAAACTCGATATTCATAAAATTAGGTCTCCACTTGCTGAACTACCCATATTCCTGCCGGGAGAGAGCGGGTACTGCGCAGTTATTTAAGATTTATAGCCTCTTAAATCCGATAAGAGGCACTGATTTCTTGCCACGTGCTTTCGAAAAATAGACTTTCTGCACGGCGACCAGGTTCGTCTGAAAAATGGGTAAAACCTGTTAGGAATTAATTTCCCCAAAGGATGCGAGGAGCTGGGCGCTGGGGAGTCCACGGCGTTGCGCACACCAAAGGGGAGACGAATTGGAGGAGGAGGAGAGGAGGGAGGCGACGGTGTGCGGGGAGGAGCCACAAACCCTCTTCTACACACCCAAATGACCGGATTCATCACAGCACGAAACTTCACAAGGTAACGCCCACTCCCACCGCCTGGAGCCCGGGGAGGGCTGGCTGCTTCCTCATTTCTGTTACTGAAAGTTATGAGAGATGGGAAGCAAGACGCGAGCGGCGTGTGCGCCTCGCTGAGCGACGGTGAGCTTCAATTTCAAACCCGGTTCTTTTCGTCGGCAAATTTCTTTGTGTTGGGAGGTGTGGGCCAGCCCTGGGCGGCGAGAGGCCGGATGGAAGCCCGGGCTCCGCAGCTGCCGCGCGGGGACCTGTGCGCCCGGGATCGGCGGGGCGCGTCTCCGCGCTGCGCTGGGGCTGCCCGGGGACACCACCAAGTGGGTTCTGGTTCGTGGGGAAAGGGGTTCGGGGTTTTGAAAGCGATTCATCCCCCACCCCTTTCCGCGCTCGCCCCGTCTGTAACCGAGGATCTCACTGAATCGGGGTTCTGGAAGGAGATGGTGGGATCCTGTTATCCACCAAAGATGCGCCGTGTCTCAGGCTGCCCTGCCGCGCGTTCAGTGTCCACGTCTTTGAAAATGAACCCCGTTAAAGTCTCGGGATTTTAAGTGACAAAAACTTCCGAAGGAATATTCCGAAGCTGTGGTGCTAACAGGCTCCTGGGTGGGAATTCTGGAGTGAAGCCTGGGAAGTCTACGTTTCTCGTTAATTCTGTCTGATTGAGTGAGTACAGCGCCAGGGTTTCTGGTTATTGAGGTGTTATTTATGTATGTGGAACTTTTTTCCTTGAAAAATGTTAGTTTTCTGTGGCAGCTGACTTGTCTTTAGATTGATTGCCCAAGTCGATTTCGGGTGGGGTGGGGAGAGGAAGTTTGGGTGGAGGGTGGCATGAGGTTGGGTTGATTGCAAGAGACGCTTCACTTGTCTCAGCAGAGGATAAACTTGGACAAATGCGGGCAATCTTCAGGTTTTATTTTGAGCCCCTCAAGGAGCTTTATTTTGACCTGTGTAGTGTTTCCTTACTGCAGGGTTGGTTAGGTGGAGGCCTGGGGGTTAACTGTTATCTGTGTCATCTGTTTCATATCTGATCAACAGGTTAGTGCAAAGCAGTGGGAGCTGTGTGTGTGTGTGTGTGTTGTAAGCTGATCTTTTGTAAGAATTTTTAGAGAATTGTCCTGCTCTCTGAGCCAGAAGCGAAGGCGAATGAATGTGTGGATCTTATTATATTTGTAGAAAACCAAGTTTTATTTTGTAAGGGCTTCTCCAAGTTCTGGGGTGGGTGTGACTTGGGGGGATGTTAGCTGCCGATTCTGTTGTTCTCCTAATGCTAGAAAGGACCAGCCTGACTTCCCCAGTCCGCTTTCCATCTGAACTTTGGGGCTTGGGGAATGGGATGCTGTGCCCACAGTCTTAGCCTTCGTTTACTTTCACCCTCTAGCTTGCTCAAAGTTTATGATACAGAAGTAGAATGAATTTACTTTTAAACCAATCTAGACACATGCTGGGCTTCCTAGGTGGCTCAGTGTTAAAGAATCCGCCTGCTAATGCAGGAGACCTGGGGTTCAATCCCTGGGTCGAGAAGATTCCCCTGGAGGAGGAAATGGCAACCCACTCCAGTATTCTTGCCTGGGGAATCCCACGGACAGAGGAGCCTGGCTTCGGAGGGCTACAGTCCATGGAGTCGCAAAGAGTCAGTCATGACTTAGCTACTGGGCATGATCACGCACACGTGCCAGGGAAAAACAACTGGAGGCATGGTCTGGGCTGCTGGAGCCCTGCTATATCGCTTGTTGTGGGCTCAAGAAAGAACGTGCAGGTGGGGATGAACTTGATGCTGATTCCTCCTACCCCGCCAAGGAGCCTTTAGTAACTTACTCAACAGGAAAGACAACCAGACTCGATCTCGTGATAATGCTGCTAAAACTGACTAATAGACCCTTGTTTGTGGAGTTTTATGGAACAGTAATCCTCAGCTAGGGAAGGGGGAATATATTATCCAGAAAGGTTTCTAGACACTGTCACATGGGACTGCCAGGGGAACGTCATCATGAAGCTGTTTGAAACGTGTGTTAATTATGCTGTATGACCTTGCAGGTATTACAACTTCTGTATCATTGTTTTCTTGTGGTCGCTATACCTCGCCCATACCTGGATGGGATCTGGATATTTGAATTTTATCTTATTTATTTATTTGTTTATATTGTTTGGCCACCCCTCAGGGCATGTGGGATCTCAGTTCTCTGACCAGGGATTGAACCTGCCCCTCTTTCATTGGCATTGTGGAGTCTTAACCCTTGGACCGCCAAGGAAGTCCTTGGATTTTATTTTTTTTATTATTGCAAGTTCAGTTTATTCTGTAGAAGTAAGGCTATTAAGATGATCTTGTTTTTAGTAACGAGTTTTGTTTTCTTTTTAATAGGGATTTTCCCATTTCATCTTAAACTTATATATATAAAGTTACACATAATATCCTTTCATAATATTTTTCAAGAGTATAGCTTCTGTAGAAGTGTTTGCTTTTTCATTTCTGGAATTGGTTATTTGTGCCTTTTTTCTTTTTTGATCAACCTTGCTAATGTATTATCAGTTTTATTCGTTTTTGAAAGACCTAACTTTGGTTTTGTTTATATTTTAAACAAAGCATAAACACACACAACTTCTTGTAAGTTTACATGCATTTAAAAACTTGTGCCCTATGGAACTCTGTCAAAAAGGATTTCAAGAGCCTTTAAAACTAAATAACTGAGTCTCCTAGTTGTATGGAGGAAGATACTGTATATTTATGTGTCTTTGACGTAATGTTTTCCAGTTTTATTAAAACATACCTTGTGTTCCTGAGTATCATACCTGTTGGAGCAAATTGTTGTAGGGTGGGTTTTGCATATTCACTGGGACACACCCTGTGAAATTGTTTTGGAAACATCTTACTAGAATTCACCCAAGACTTACTGATAATTTAATGTGAATTGAAGGTGATTTCAACCCACTTAACAAGTTTACTTTGTACTGAGCCAGAGCAAATTTGTTGTAATGACTGAGGGAAAATGTTTCAGTTTGGTTCATATTTAATGCATGAGCCTTGGCATTTTAAAGTTTCCTCAGAAAATCTTTCTGAGTATGTGCCGGTGGTGTAAGAACAAGAACTTTGGAGTCAGAAAGAGCTGGGCTTGAATTCCTGCTCTCAGTTGTAGCTGTGTGGCCCTGGGGAAATTGCCTAAGCTCTCTGAGCCTGTGAGACAAAGGTCTGAAAACTACTTCGGGGGCCTTCGTGAGATTTCTCTGAGTTTTCACGTGCGGGACCCATCTCGCGGTTTGGCACACACACAGTGGATCGTCAGTTGTAGTCTGTGGAGTGTTTTCCTCTGCTACCGTTGTGCAAGGTCACAGTTCTGCGGGTGCCTTCCTTCCAGAAATATGAAAGGGTATTGCAATAGCATGGGACAAAACCACTTCTGTCATTTTTTTTTTAATTCCGGGCAAGTGGAATTACCAGGGTCCCTTTCCATATTTTCATCTTATCCCAGTGAATTGATGATAAACTGACTGTACATTTCCCCCTCCATTTTTTTTTAATTAAAAATTTTTTTTTTTAAATTGTGGAAAAAGTGACATAATCTACAACATACTATTTTAATATGGTGGAAGATGGTTGGCTGATGAACACCACATTGATTTTGGATTTCCACCACCTTTTCTGATATCTGTACTATGAGGTGGCACTAGTCATCAGGAGACTAGAGATAAGAGACTCTGGTTCTCTCCCTGGGTCAGGAAGGTTCCCTGGAGGAGCACATGGCAACTGACTCCAGTATTGTTCCCTGGAGAATCCCATGGATAAAGGAACCTGGCAGGCTATAATCCCTAACGGTCCCAAAGAATCAGACACGACTGAAGCAACTAGCGCACACACACACGTATCGTTTAGCGGCACTAAGTGCACACACATTGTTGTGCAACTCTCACCATCGTCCCCTTCCTGGGATTACTGTATGTTTTCCTTCAGTTCATTTCACCTCCTTGGAGTCTAACTGCTCTCTTCTAATTCCCTCCCTTTCTTTCTTGCTTTTTTTGGGCTGTCTTTAGAGTATACATCAGGGCTTCCCTGGTAGCTCAGATGGCGAAGAATCTGCCTGCAGTACAGGAGACCTGGGTTTGATCCTTGGGTCGGAAAGATCCTCTGGAGGAGGAAACGGGAACCCATTCCAGTATTTTTGCCTGGAGAATCCCATGGACAGAGGAGCCTGGCGGGCTACAGTCCATGGGGTCACAAAGAGTCTGATACGACTAATCGACTAACACACACAGGGTACAAATATGGAGAAGGAAGTGGCAACCCACTCCAGTATTCTTGCCTGCAGAATCCCATGAATAGAGGAGCATGGCGGGCTACAGTCCATGGAGTTGCAAAGAGTCGGACACGGACTAAGCGACTAACACACACAGGGTACTAATGAAATGGGTACAAAGCTCAGAACTTGGGATATAAGTCAGTGAGGTTGCTCCTTTGAAGGTAAAGTTTGTTAACTTTTGTTACTACAGAATTTAGCTGGGAGATGCTTGGGGTTGATTGCCACGTTGATTTTGTATTTCCACCGCATTTTCTGAGTGTCCTCTTCCCGGGCTTGGAGTTCGTCCATGCTTTGCAGGGAGATGTGGATCGTTGAACGCTACTGCTGACCTCTTAACCAAGGAGGGAAATGAAGAGCAAAGGGCGGAGGAGGTTGGCCGGGTAATATTCCTGCACAAAGGACTGTAGCATTATTGAAGTCTCCAAACTCAAGCTGTTTGTTCTCCCTGGGATTTCTGCTCTGAATAGATCCTGGGAGAATCTGTGGCATAATTAGTTAAGATTTATTTAGGCATCCAGTGTTGCAATGGGCTGAGCTGGCCATGGGGAAGGATTGTGAGCTGGAGAAAGGCTTTATGGTGTGATGCCAACATCATTTGCTATTCCGCCCAAGGAGTGAGTCTTGGTTTACATTTTGCAGAGTGAATTGGCCTTCGCCGTGGGGCTATTTTCCAAGTCAGCAGATTGATTAACCAGCTGCCCTTGACCTGACCTGTCTGCTATGACCCCAAGGGCTGAGTAATAGCACCGGAGCTGCTGTTTGTTTTAGTTGGTGTTTTTACGAGAACGGAGAACAAGAGGGCCCATGGTCTTCCTCAGTGTTTTGCAGCACTGCTTCCCTAGTTTATTTTGATTCCTTACTTGAAAACAAAGTATTAGCATACCACTCATTGGTGAGACTTGAGGGTGAGAGGTCATCACTTTTGGAAAGCTGTCTTTTTAGTTGTTCTGGATGGATTTGTAAGATCTTGAGCTAGGTCATAGCGCCTCATGCGGTACCTTGGACTTGTTTGCTCCAGTGTTTGACAATTCGGGCTTTCATAAATTATGAGATTTTGGTGGGCGAGAATAACCATGGCCAAAGTGCTTTGTATGAAGCCATAGTGGTATAAGCGCCTGGTAAGTGAAGGTGGTGCTAATGGTAAAGAATCTGCCTGCCAGTGCAGGAGACGTATGAAATGAAGGTTCGACCCCTGGGTTGGGAAGATCTGAAGGAGGGCATGGCAACCCACTTCGGTATTCTTGCCTGGAGAATTCCGTGGACAGAGAAGCCTGGTGGGCTACAGTCCATAGTGTTGCACAGAGTTGGACACAACTGAAGTGACTTAGCATACACGCAAATGCTTCTTTGATTATTCAAATACAAATTCCTTGTTAGACTATGAATACTAAATACTGATTTATTGAGTATCTATAACATGGTGGTGGTGGTGGTTTAGTCGCTCAGTCGTGTCCGACTCTTGCGGCCCCATGGACTGCAGCCTGCCAGGCTCCTCTGCCAATGGGATTCTTCAGGCAAGGACAGTGGAGTGGGTTGCCATTTCCTTCTCCAAACGATCTTCCCAAACCAGGAATTGAACTCGGGTCTCCTGCATCGTAGGAAGATTCTTTACCGACTGAGCTATGAGGGAAGCCCGTCTACAACATATGAGGTACTTTTCGTAAGTTATCACAATGAGGTTTCCGAGGAGGATCTCGTAACCTCTAGAGGAATATGAAAGGTGAGCACAAAACCCATTGCTTTCCTCTGTCTGCTCTTGTGGGTACCACAGTGGGCTGAGCCCCACCCCTCTAGACCCGAAGCCAGGAGCAGGGGGGCTGGTCCCTTGGAGTGTGATGGCTCTGGGTCCTAGCCTCTCACCTAGGATGTGAGCTGTGGATGGCACGTTTGGAGATCTTGAGAAGCCTCTCCTGTTTGGGATGGGTAAGTGGAGTGTTTGCAGAACACTGGGACGTGAGGAGGCAAGCCTTTAAAGTCCTTCTTGTCTTAGGATCTGTCGAAATCCTCCTATTCAGGACGATAGAAGTTTCATTATCTGTTTTGATGAGAAGAGGGCTTCTGATTCTACCTGCTCAGAAACTGAGACTTTGAAACGGATTTCCTGGGAACTTTCTGATGCTTGAAAGTGAAAGGGTTAATCACTCAGTCGTGGCGACTCAAGGACCCCTGGACTGGAGCTTGCCAGGGTCCTCTGTCCACAGGATTCTTCAGGCAAGAATCCTGGAGTGGTTTGCCATTCCCTTCTCCAAGGGATCTTCCTGACCTAGGGATTGAACCTGGGTCTCCTGCATTGCAGGCAGATTCTTTACTGTCTGGGCCACTTAGGGGCCCTTTCTTCTTGGGTCGTCCACATGGACAGGCCAGTCTTTCAGGCTTGATGAGGTGGTGGGGGCACACCCCAAGTCAGGGCCACCGTGAGCCGACTGGGTCTGCCCTTTGGGAGCCTCCATACATGCACTGATTCCTTCCACCTTGAGTCGTGAGGAAGAAGGTTCCCATTGATTTTCAGATTACATAATTTTAGAGACTTTCCGGGATAACCTTCCTTTGTTTTCCTGACTTTTTCTTTGCCTGCCCTCGTGACACCAGAAAAGGGGAAGAAAGAATCGATTTGGAGAGCAGCTGGGAAAGCTTGGTAGCAGATAGGGTTTTTCTGGGGCAGTTGTACATGAGATCAGGTTCCTTGGAACAGGGAGGTTGACTCTTCACCTTCACTGGGAAGTAGGTTTGGTTGCAGTGGGGTACTTCATGTGGCCTTCACTGCTGTGCCCAGATGGGGTCCCATCATCGCTTGAGAGGCAAGGGGCTTCCTGCTGGAAGGATCCAGGTGGGAAAAGTGTCTGGTTTACAGGCACTTGGAGAAAAGAAATCTGTGGAATAGACACCTTTCCTGCCTCCCATGTGTGGCCTGAGACTCTTCTAGGAAGTCCAACAAAAGGGGACTCATGGCTCTAAAGTTCCTCTGCCATGTGGGGACAGTGTCATTTGCCCTGAGCAACATCTCCCACTTAACGTCACTGGGCGAGGATGGTTTAGACCAAAGGGGGCTTTCTAACTATACACGTATAGTTATTCTTTCCACGCCTGCCTTCCTCCAGGGACTTCCTGGCAGGCCAGGGTTTAAGACTCCATGCTTCCATGGCAGGGGCTTGGGTTTGATCCTGGGTTGGGGAACTAAGATCCCACATGCCACATGGCATGGCCAACAACAACAAACAAACATAAGAAACAACAAGCAAACAAGCTTGCTTTCCTCCCATGAATGTAGCCACTCAAGCCTTGTTAGTAAGTGACATAATGCTGTACTGTTTAACAGTGATCAGATTTGGGTCCTATGCCAGTTGATCTAGGATCTGAACAAATAAGGGATCTCCAACTTGATGGAGAGGCTGAATCACCAATGCTTCCTGAGGCATGAGCCCTGCAATTGAAAAAAAAAAATTTTTTTTTTTACTGTAATAAGAACACAGCACGGAATCTATCCTCTGATCAGATTTTTAAGTGTTCAGTACAGTATTAGCAGTAGGTGCGGTATTTTACAGCGAGTCTCTAGACCTTGCTCATCCGGCATACCTGAGATTTAATACCCGTTGATTTGCACCTCCTCATCCCCCCCTCCCTCCAACCCCTGGCAACCCCCATTCTAGCCTTTGCTTTCATGATGAGTTTCACTATTTTAGATAACCAATGGCACCCCACTCCAGTACTCTTGCCTGGAAAATCCCATGGACAGAGGAGCCTAGTAGGCTGCAGTCCATGAGGTCGCTAAGAGTTGGACACAACTGAGCGACTTCACTTTGACTTTTCACTTTCATGCATTGGAGAAGGAAATGGCAACCCACTCCAGTGTTCTTGCCTGGAGAGTCCCGGAGACGGGGGAGCCTGGTAGGCTGTCGTCTATGGGGTCACGCAGAGTCGGACACGACTGAAGTGACTTAGCAGCATGTAAGTGGAAGCATGCAACATTTGTCTTTCTGGGACTGGCTTATTTCAAACAGCACAGTGTTCTTAGGGTTCATCCATGCTGTGGCATATGCAGGATTTCCTTCTTTTTTAAGGCTGAATAATATTCGTGTGTGTGTGTGTGCGCACATGCACACGCACACGCACACGCACACACGTGTATACTGCCTTTTCCCCGCCTTCCTCCATCGTTGGACCTTGGGTGCATCCCCATCTTGGCTCCTGTGAGTAATGCTGCAGTGAACATGGACCGGCTCATGTCTCTCTGGGACCCTGCTTTCATTTATTTTGGGTAAATACCCAGATGTGGGATTGCTGGATCCTCTGGTCCTTCTGTTTCTTTCTTTTGCAATGGCGGCGCGCTTTTGCCTCCTGATCCCTGCAGTTTACTCCCCACCAGCATCTCGGGCTCTCCTCTGCAGGTCTTGTTCTGACCTGTTCTTCCTGTCCTACCTGTTCTGGCCACACCTGGATCCAGACTGGCAGCCTTAGCACAGGGCAGCCTACAGACCTCTTGCTCTCCTTTGAATCCCATTGCATTGTCATAGTTGGGCTGCTGGCTTTTTATTAAGGGGTAAATAATATAAACAACAATGATGAAAACAACATTTAACCCTCTGAGGCACATGCCGCCTGTGCTGTGTCCCGCCTGTTTGGATCCACGTTGTCTTATGTGCAAATCAGCCTCCCTCCATGCTTTCACCCCATAAGCCAGCCTTCCCTTCTCTTTGTTGGCGAGCCAGCCTCGAGGCTTGATGCGCCTTTGACCATGGAGTCCTTGTCACTTGAGGCAATCCTTAGCCAGAGCTGAGTGCGGGTATTTCAGGCAGACTCTTGAGGTTTTCCCTGTCCTGTCTCCAGAGAGCTCTGGTGGCCTCTTTCTCCCACTCCCCAACTGGTTTTCTGTGAAACTGCTTCCACTAAGTACCTTAAGTGTGAGTTCTCATCTCTGGGTTAAGGAACTTGTTCCAAGTGACAGCGTTAGGAAAGGAGGAGAGAGGATTTGAACCGCAGTTGCTTGATTCCCCGAAGGCTCCCGTGTGTCTCTCCAAGGTAGGGCTGGTAGTCCTCTCCTGTATATTTCCCTCATTGTGGGTTAGACTGACTGCCACAGCTGCTGCTGCTAAGTCGCTTCAGTCGTGTCCGACTCTGTGCGACCCCATAGACGGCAGCCCACCAGGCTCCCCCGTCCCTGGGATTCTCCAGGCAAGAACACTGGAGTGGGTTGCCATTTCCTTCTCCAATGCAGGAAAGTGAAAAGTGAAAGTGAAGTCGCTCAGTCGTGTCCGACTCTGTGCGACCCCATAGATGGCAGCCCACCAGGCTCCCCCGTCCCTGGGACTCTCCAGGCAAGAACACTGGAGTGGGTTGCCATTTCCTTCTCCAGTGCATGAAAGTGAAAAGTGAAAGGGAAGTCGCTCAGTCGTGTCCAACTCTTAGCGACCCCATGGACTGCAGCCTACCAGGCTCCTCCATCCATGGGATTTTCCAGGCAAGAGTACTGGAGTGGGGTGCCATTGCCTTCTCCGGACTGCCACAGGCTGTTGTGTAAATCCTTGTTTGATGAGTGGCTAATCGGCCCAGCTGACCTCTAAACAGCCTTTCCAAGTCCTGTCTCTGGGCAAGTGTCCGTACCATCTCCCCCTCTGGTGACCTCCCCCCAGCTGTCTTTCGGAATCAGTGTTGCTGCCTTTCCAGTCTCTTCCAGCCCCAAGTCATTTTTTCCCCCTCAGAGCCCCGTATTACTAGTCAGATGTTGCCTTTTTAATCTTTTTTTCCTCCCAACTCAACTGTAAATCCTTGAGTGCTGTGATGGTGCCCGGAACCACCGAGTACGCGTGTGCTGATCTGATTCTTCAGGGATGCATCATAACCTGGCCCACGCTGTCCAGAGAAATGCCACGATTGTTTCCCGGTTCTATGAATGAAGGGAAGTCGAGGTCAAGGAACAGACTTGAAAAAAATAAGATAAGCGAGGGGGCAAATCTAAAAATCGTCAGCCCACTTTTGGGTGAGCTTGTGTTGCGTTTTCACGCTGCAGCTGTTCAAGCTGAATCACAGGGTGGATGGATCATCTTTTGGCTTCAAGCACGGTGGTTAGCCGTCTTCCCCCACTGGGAGAATGGAAGCAGATTTATGTGATGAATAATGCGGTCTCTCTTCCAATTCTTGGGATGTGGTTTGACAGACTTCATGAAAATGGTAGGTGAAAGCACTTGATGTGCTTTCTTCCCCATTTGAAGGATAATAATGACATGTTTCAGCAGAGTTTGTGTGTTCAGTTCGAGCTGGTGGTCAGCCCCACTGTTCATGGTGACCTCTCCTTTTTGGCAAAGAGATTCAGACATGCTTTGCCTCCTGGGTGTGTCTCACCTCAAGGTCCCGGAGAGGGGACGGGGCTGGAACCGAAGATGCTGCAGAGAAGGGTCCACATACATTGAGCATGTGCTATGTGCCTGGCTTTCTGCTCACTGGTCTCAATAGAGCCCATGATCGAACCTCAGCACCTCCTTGGACATGGCATCCTGACTGAGTCCAGCTGATGGCACCCATGTGACTTCACCAAACTCACCCTGACATGGTGACCCTGGACTTGAACTGTGCTTTATCTGGCTTTTACATCCATGGCTGCTCCCATTCGTCTTTACCTGCCATTCTAGATAAAAGCAGAGGCGTTTAGATGAGGATTCTAGAATTCTGAAGCTCCCGGGTTCGTGTCTGATCTCTGCATTTCTGCCTTAGCCAGTTCCCCTTAGCACTTCACCGTTCATGAGTCTGGTAACGTCAGCACAGCATGAGATACCATACTGAAGTGGAACTTTTTGGCAGGATGTGTAATATTTGAAAAATATCACAAAATTACTGCAAAATTAGGGAGCCGATTTTATTTTTAGCTGCCTGCCCACAGGTGAGATGTATCCAGCTCGTTTTTTGCACACCATCAGGAAAGAAAGTCAAACAGTTGCAGACGACAGCAGAAACCAGCTCAGTATTGTAAAGCAACTATCTGTCAAATAAAAAAAAAAAGGTAACCATTAAAAAGGTAGTTGCAGCTATCTTTTTAGAAGAAGGAGCCTCTGCAGCTAGACGGAGGGCTTCTTACCACTGTTTCCTGTTCGGTAGCTCACATGGCCTGGGGTGTCGCTGCCTTGGATTTGTTGGAGCCGGATGCCCTGGATTCTTTGGTCGTCCTGTCCCTCTCCTGCCCACATTGCATAAACATTGGCGTGGCAGGGACAGATGGCCACTCGGGGGCTCCTTTGATGTCACATTTGGTTGCCTGGATAGGGGGTCTGGGTGGTTGCCACTAGTCTCCATGGGAGGAGAGGCGGGCTGGGAAATACCCACTTGACAGTGGGTAAACAAAAGCTCAACTCCAGAAGCCCTGGGTGCCCTGAGACGTGCAGGCTGGGCTGCAACCGTTTCAGGTTTGCAGAAATGTGTTTAGTTTGGGAAGAAACCAGTGAAGCACAGGATTTTCCCTCTGCTCCTAACTGATGCTCAGCGGAGTTCGTTTTATTAAGAGAATGGGAATGGAGTTGGGTGGGAATGGGGTGCTGAAGAGAGAGAGAGGATTGCAGCTAGTTACTTTCAGAGCTAGAAGTTCATTCCAGAGACCTGGCTTATCTGTTGCTAGAGGTGCAGGTGAAAGTCTCTGAAATCCCAGGGGAGTCCAGATGGAGCAGTCATGGCCCTGTTATCCGTGGGACTCTTTGCTGGTCAAGCAGCATCAATCTGTGTGATGAGGACTGAAGGCTTTGATGGAAACAGGAAGTGTGGTAATGAAGATTCCTCCCAGACAGGGAGGGCGTGAGGCCGCAGAATCACGCCTGGAAGAAAAATCAAGGGTTGACAGATCTTCGTGGTTTTAGTTTTGGAAGGAACAGTGGAGGTAATTACAGTTGCCTGCATGCAAACCAAGCATGGAGTTCAATCTGAGTGGAAAAGGCAAAAGCCACAAGGGTTGACTGAAAGCTTTTCCCGTTCCAGCCTCTAGGTTATAACTGTTGTTATGTATTTTTCTAAGGCATTTATACAATTCCCAACTTCCCTGGTGGCTCAGAGGGGAAAAGAATCTGTTTGTAATGCAGGAGACCTGGGTTTGATCCCTGGGTTGGGAGGATCCCTTGGAGAAGGAAATGGCAACCCACTCATCCCATGGACAGAGGAGCCTGGTGGGCTGCAGTCCATAGGCTCACAAGGAGGTGGGCTCAACTGAAGTGACTTGGCAAACAGGCACATTAAGTATTTACTCTCTGCCTGGCACAGTTTTATTTTTGGCCATGCCACGTTGCATCCGGGATCTTAATTACCCACCCAGGGATGAAATCGGTGCCCCCTGCATTGGGAATGTGGAGTCATAACTTGTGGACCACCAGAGATATCATGTGTCTGGCTCAGTTTTAAACGCTTAACATGGACTATTGCATTTAATCTATCCAATAACCCAGTGAACTATTATCATCCCAGTTTTGTGTGTGTGTGTGTTAGTCTCTCAGTCGTGTCCGGATCTTTTGCGACCCCATGGACTGTAGCCCGCCAGGCTCCTCTGTCCATGGAATTCTCCAGGCAAGAATGTTGGAGTGGATTGCCATTTCCTTCTTCAGGGGATCTTCCTGACCCAGGGATTGAACCCGGGTCTCCAGCATTGCAGGCAGATTCTTTACCATCTGAGCTACTAGGAAAGCCCAGCTTTACAGGTGAGGAAAATGAGGCAGAGAGATGGAAAAGGACACAGCTATGCACAGCAAGTCCAGGTGGACACGCGGGCAGCCTGCATGCCCAACTCCCCCAAGCCTCTGTGGTTCTTCCCAATTCTGACTTTCTTGTGTTTCTGGAACAGTCAGTACATCTTCAGTATTTCTTTCTAAGAGTCAGTGGCAAACAACCAATTTGGTCACTTAGTTTCTGCTCCACTCTTTTCAGTATTTACAGGCATCTAGTTTTGTGTAAATGCCTGATGGGCCATTTAGTCATGAACAGATCTACCCTACTGATGTTTTCGGTCCTTCGGAGGGTGATTCTAATTATTGTATAAAGAGCGTGAATATGAATGTGGGAGTTTTTGTCACTCAGCTCCTTGGTCGTGGTTCGAAGGTTTTCTCTGGGCCATGTCAGTGTTGCCATTGCTAAGAACGATCTCCTGCTAGGGTCTAGCGAGTTTTCTCTTTGGGCCCTTAAAAATCAATGGTCATTTTAATTTTTAAAAAAAATTAGGGAGGTAAATAAGCTCAATCATTTATATTTAAGCAAAATGATTATCATTGTTATTTGCTCGTGTTTATTCAATAAAGTATGAAAAGAACACTGGGCTAGAAGTGAAGAGACCCAGGTCGTCTTTACCTGAGTGCTCCCTGTCTCTTGGACATTAGGCGAGCTAGTTGCTTGGGGCAGCACATTATATCTTTGGGGGTCCTTGTGATGTACAGAAGTTTCTGTCTATATTGCTGTTCAGTTGCTCAGCTGTGTCTGACTCTTTACGACCCCATGGACTGCAGCACACTAGGCTTCCCTGTCCTCCACCATCTCCCAGAGCCTGCTGAAACTCATGTCCATAGAGTCGGTGATGCCATCCAACCATCTCATCCTCTGTTAAGTCCTCTTCTCCTCCTGCCCTCAGTCTTTTCCAGCATCAGGGTCTTTTCCAATGAATCAGTTCTTTGCATCAGGTGGCCAAAGTATTGGAACTTCAGCTTCAGCATCAGTCCTTCCAATGAATATTCAGGGTTGATTTTCTCTAGGATTGACTGGTTGGATCTCCTTTCTGTCCAAGGGACTCTCAAGAGTCTTCTTCAACACCTCAGTTGGAAAGCATCAACTCTTTGGCACTCAGCCTTCTTTATGGTCCAACTCTCATATCCACACATGACTTACTGGGAAAAAACCACAGCTTTGACTATACAGACCTATAATAGAGGTATTATGTATCAAGATTCAACTTTTAGCTTCATATTACTGCATTATTTATTTAGACGTTTTTTTCTTTAGACCCAGATGCTACAGCTGGATTTTATGATTTTGGTGTTTAAAGTATTGTGTTATCTTCTGGTTGTGTGTTCTTTTCTTTCTTTTTCTCTAGGGGGTTTCAGATAGGATGAAAATGGAAACTAAAGAAGAGATTGGACCTGGAAATACTTTTCAGCTGTGGAGAAATTAACCAAAATGGGAAAAGGCACCATTTTGTTGCTAGATCAAGGGAACATGGATGAGAGTGCTTGCCAAGAAATTGGATACATTGTACATGGATTACTTTATCATTGGGACTTTATGGTTTAAAAGAAAGCAAAAAAAAAAGCAGATCGAAATGTTAAATATTTATGTCTTTTCAAGAACACATCAAGTTGGCCTTTAAACTCAAATTGCCAGCCTCCTCTACTTCTATAATTTGAAATCAGACTGAAAATTTTCACCTTAGTTCAGGTGACCCCTGTCTGTTTATCCACCTGGCCTCCTCTCTGGTTCTCTTTTTAAGTCAGAAGTGGTAGTGGGTGTGAGGGACCAAGAATACTTTGAATGTGGTAAATACAGGATGTGGGGAATTCGTCCGCAAAATGTCAGCCTTGAGTAGACATTTTGGAAACGTCTGCATTTACAAATGTAAGATGGACCGCCTTCTGAAATGCCTTGTAGTTCCATTTGAATTTTTTTAAATTAAATTAAGTTAGTTAAATTTATTTAAATTTTAAATTTAAATTTTTTATTTTTTATTTAAATTTAAATTTTAAAATATTTATTTTTATTTGGCAGTGCCAAGTCTTAGTAGTGGCCTGTGGGATCTAGTTCCCTGACCAGGATTGAAGCTTGGCCTGCTGTTGCCTTGGGACCCTGGAGTCTTAGCCACTGGACCACCAGGGAAGCCCTTCAGTTTCAGCTTTTAAACCTGGTGTGACACAGTCCAGGATTTCAGTCCTGAGTGGTATGGTTGTGTGGGGTTTTCCATACTAGGAAGGCATTTTGATTTTAGAAATTGTTGAGCATGGATTTTAGCTTTAGAAATGGTTTCTAGTGTTTCATGGCTTGAAACACGTTTGGGCTCTTGGGCATCATCTTTCCTCATGTTTCCCCTTCAACCTGCTGTGGCTGGCGGGCCTTCGAGCCCTGAGGGCCCATGAGCCTGCGTGCAGTCTGTTTGGGGGTGGTGAGCTCCCCTTTTCTAAAGAGATGGATCTCTGACTTGAGATGACCCCCTATCTCTAGTTTTTGCGTAGCAGTCAGCGTGTAGATTTTGACATGGTTGAGTGAATGAATGCTCGTCTACTCTCTTTCTGTATCTGTGGTCCAGGGACTGTCATGAGTCCTTTTTCTCTTCCGTTTTTTGGCCACGCCACTCAGTGTGTGGGATCTTGGTTCCCCAATCAGGGATCAAACTCGTGTTCCATACGTTGGAAGCATGGAGTCTTCACCACCGGCCGCCAGGGAAGTCCCAGGGACTTTTATGGGTCTTTGTCGAGATTTGCCACAGTCTTGGTTGGATGCTTGGCTGGAATGTTCAACGTGCCTTTTGCAGTCAACAGTTCTTTCAGCACCTGCTCTGTGTCTTAGTGACAGGCTTGTGGGATTCAGGCATGGATGGGTGCGGCGGGGTATGGTAGATGCCCCAACAGAACTCAGGGCCTGGTGGTACCAGTGGTGGGTGATGGGCTAAGTGTAATGGAATAGATGGCAAAATCCCACAGAGAAGCAATATTAATAGGAACAAGAGAAAATATTCAAAACCTATATGATGTTTCAGAGTTTATGATCCATTTGAAGTGCATGGAAAAAACCATAGTGTTGGAATTGGATTCATGTGTTTATAAAACTAAAACCAGCCTTCTTTGACAAATTTAGCTTCTCAGAAATATTCTTAGAAAGAAGGACTTTCTTAGAGAGTGTGAAGCCTATTTTGTCTTCAGCTCATGAAGGTTATACTTTACATTTCTCTCCTCGTAAGATGCTATTAAAACCATACAAGAATCCACACAAAATCTCTGCACATGGATGTCTGTGGCAGCTTTATTCACAATTACCAAAACTTGGAAGCCACCAAGATGTCTTTCAGTAGGTGAATGGATAAATAAACCATGGAATATCTAGACAATGGGATATTATTCAGGGCTAAAAACTATCTTTCAAGCCATGAAGGACGTGGAGGAAGCTTACATGCATGTTACCAAGTGAAAGAAGCTAATCTAAAAAAGTTCCATACTGGATGAGTCCAACTGTATAACTTGCTGAAAAAAGCAAAACTGCGGAGACAGTAAAAGGACTGACTGTTAGTTGCTAGGAGCTTGGGGAAGGGAGGCATTGACGGATCGGTAAAGCATAGAATTTTAAGGGCAGTGAAACTGTTTGGTATGATCATTTTATGGTAATTACATGACACTGTACATTTCACGTGGCTCAGTGGTAAAGAATCTGCCTGCCAAGCAGGAGACATGGGTTCCATCCCTGGTTCTGGAAGATCGCCTGGAGAAGGAAGTGGCAATCCACTCCAGTATCCTTGCCTGGGAAATCCATGGATTTATCCATGCCTTTTCCATGGGAAATCCCATGGAAAGAGGAGCCTGGTGGGCTACAGTCCAGAGGGTCACAAAACAGTCAGATACGACTTAGCAACTAAATAACAACAACTGCATGGGTGACTTTGTTTTGTTTTAATTTGGCTGTGTCACATGCCATGAGAGGTCTTAGTTTCCGGACCAGGGATTGAACCTATGTCCCCTGCAGTGGATGTGCAGAATCCTAGCCACTGGGCAGCCAGGGAATTCCATGCACGGATGACTTTGGAACAAAGATGTTGAGGGGGTGAGGGTGAGATCTTTTGTTAACAGGTGGAGAGTGATTCAAGTCGAGGGCCCAGGCCCCTGGGGTCTGGCTGGAGAGAGCAAGCAGGGAGACTCCAGGGGGTGAGTTTGATCAGGGGAGGAGCTGGTAGGACTTACTGAGATGGGAGGCCTTTGAAAGATAGTGTGTGGGAGACATGATCTGATTGAGGGTTTTTTATTTAAAAATATGTGTTGTTTGGCTGCACCAGATCTTTGTTGTGGCAAGCAGACTCTTGGTTGTGGCATGTGGGGTCTAGTACGTGGATGAGGGATCAAACCCAGGCTTCCTGCATTGGACGTTGGGAGTCTTAACCACTGGACCACCAGTGGTTGTCCCTGATGGAGGTTTTAAAAGGCTCCTTCTGCATGCAGTGCTGAGGGCGAGTCAGGTGCCTTCTTTTCACCCTTGTGGCCAATAATCCTGATGTCTGAACAGCGATTAGACTTTGTAACGGTTCACACAGTCCCTGATCCCACCGGTGCTGTTGGGTCTCTATTAATCCATTTTTTTTCTGCTTCTCTAGGTGCAGATATCTTTCTTTATAGTCAATGAGAAAAAGGATTTTCATCGTGCCAGGATAGTTAGCTGATGAATTCCGTGATGAGTTCGAGAGTGCCTGAGAAATGTTCGAGGATCATTTAGGGTTCTCTGCAGTCTGATGTTTCATTTACCTCCAAAACAGAAAACTCCTCCCTACTTTAGCTCTTGTTTTGCTCTGAGAGCCCCTTTCTTGCCTGTAGTCAGGTTTGACTCGCCTTTCCAGTTCACACACCCCTTTTTGGTTTGGTCTGATCATGTTTTGGGTCTTAAAAAGGTCAACCACTTGTCCTGTGTGTCCTCTTCATGGCCCAGAACATATTAGAGAATCTTTCAAAAATCCCACCCTAAATTTTTTGTTATTGGACCCTTGTTAGTCCATTTCAAGTGGCATGTGGTGAACTTGTCCACAGTTAGTTTACTCATGTACTTTGAACAGAATGGTAATAACTTTCACCTCTGGTCCCTTTTTCATTTAGGAACCTTAAAACCGCAGGTGCACATTAGGTAAACCTCCCATCACTGGAAGGTAGGGAAGGGGTGGAGGGCATGGTTTAAGTCACCTCTGCAGAGAACTTAGAGGGACAGCCTCTGGGCCCAACACAATCACGGGCATTTTGCATTTCATGAATGCCTTTCCTCTAGCATCTTAAATCCTTGGCAAGTATTACCTGGTGGGCAGTGTATTGTCATGCACGTCTCCAGGGAGGGGACTGTGGGGAACTTGCCCTAGCTTTTCAGTACTGTCTTTTCAGAGGACTTTTATCCTAGTTCATGTGTCCTTATGGCTTATTAGGGATTGTCTGGAATCTCAACCTGTGGACTGAAGCATAGTAGAGGTGACTGATAAGCTTGTCTGCTTTTCTTTGCATCTTTTTGGTTTGGTATTCTAATAGATAGGGAGTTTCTTTATCAGTGGCTTCCCTGATAGCTTTGGGAAAAGATGGTGGTAAAGGTGGTGCTTTCCCTGATAGCTCAGTTGGAAAAAAATCCGCCTGCAATGCAGGAGACCCCGGTTCCATTCCTGGGTTGGGAAGATCCCCTGGAGAAGGTATGGGCTACCCACTCCAGTATTCTTGGTCTTCCCTTGTGGCTTAGCTGGTAAAGAATCTGCCTGCAATGCGGGAGACCTGGTTTCGATCCCTGGCTTGGGAAGATCCCCTGGAGAAAGGAAAGGCTACCCATTCCGGTATTCTGGCCTGGAGAATTCCATGGAATGTATAGTCCATGGGGTTGCAAAGAGTCAGATATGACTGAGTGACTTTCTCTTCACTTCACTTCCTTTTTCAATGTCAGCTGCCTTCCAAGTGGGTGATGGGTAATTCTCATTTAGGAGTCTGGGACATTCCCCCTCACCTTTACCTTCTTCCTCTGGAAAGTTTCCCAAGTGAGTTGGGTTAACAGAAGGGCGGTAGAGAGCCATGTCTTTCTCCTTTCAGTTCATTCCTGATATATGAGGACATTGGTTTAAAAGATGGAACAGAACAACAACAACAAAACCAAATGGGAGACTGTTACAGTCATGTCATCGATGGGTGGGGAATTTAGCTGCTAAGCTGTGGGAGGGAAGCAAAGATCTGGCTCTTGCCAAGATCAGGGTGTTCATAGGCACAGCCAGAGAAGGGGTCATTCCACGAGGGGACACTGCATGGTAGGTGGAAAAGGCTAGCCTTGACAGCACACGAGAGTGCTGTGAGATGCACAGGCGGACGGCAGAGAGATGGGAGTTCTTTATTTTTATCTTCATTTTTTTTGATTTAAAAAAGTTGAAGTATAATTGCTTAACAATGTTGTATTAATTTCTGCTGTCATATATGTGTGTGTGTGTGTGTGTGTGTATGTGTGGGTGTTCTTTTTGAAAAAATCATCTTTTCCATGATGGTTTTCACAGAATGCTGGAGACAGCTTTCCGTGCTGTACAGTAGGACCTTGTTGCTTATCCACTCTCTATATAAAAGCTCATGTCTGTGGACTTCAGCCTCCCTCCCCTGCCTCCTCCCCTTCGCAACCACCAGTCTGTTCTCTGCGTCTGTGGTTCTGTGTCTGTTTCGCAGGTCGGTTCGTTTGTGTCGTAGTTTAGATTCCGTGTGTGAGTGATAAATGTGTGGCATTTGTCTTCCTGAATCATTTCACTTAGTATGATAATCTCTAGGGGCATCCACGTCGCTGCACATGGCATTATTCTGTTCTTTCTATGGCTGAGTGGTATTCCATTGTGTGCTTGGATACATCTTTTTTAATCCATTCATCTGTCTATGGACTTTTAGATTGTTTCCATATCTTGGCTTTTATAAATAGTGCTGCTGTGAGCGCAGGGGTACATGTGTCTTTTTGGGTTAGAGTTTTGTCTGGATATATTGGTCCTTTTAATTTTAAAAAGAGTCTTTAGCTCTATTTTTAAAGATTCCCAAATGCCAATATGCTGCTGCTGCTGCTAAGTCGCTTCAGTCATGTCTGACTCTGTGCGACTCCATGGACTATAGCCCACCAGGCTCCTGGGATTCTCCAGTCAAGAATACTGGAGTGGGTTGCCATTTCCTTCTCTAAAATACCAATATAAAGTATATGTTATTGATTTTATAATGTAATGTTGCCTTATGTGGCTTCCCTGATGGCTCAGATGGTAAAGAATCTGCCTACAATACAGGAGACCTGGGTTCAATCCCTGGGTCAGGGACGATCCCCTGGAGAAGGGAATGGCTACCCACTCCAGTATTCTTGCCCTATTTAGAATTGCATGTGGAGATAAACAATATAATGGAAAAATATTGAGAAGTGTGGGTTCTTTGAATGTCCCCTCCATGGATACCTCCAACCCGCTGATTCCTGGTTTCTTTCCATTTTTATGATCAAAAAGTTAGAACGATCCATATTTTCATAGGTAAGAGATAAACGTTTGTATTATTGTAGATGAAGGTCCTTTGGGGTAAATTCCAAAAGCACGCCCTCTAGAAGAACATGTGTTTCCGTGATTGTCTTTGAATCCTTTTGAACTATCAAAAATGCTTGTGCTCTTTGCTTTAATTGTTGTGGTGTTGGTGTAGTTTTGTTTACTTTGGTGGAACAGTAATGGAAAGATCGTCCATTCTTAATACGGGGCTTTGGGATTTCTGTGTGCTGTGGGAGCTCTAGTTGCTGTTGACATTACTGGAGTATTTTTTAAATGCATATGTAACTTCAGCAGAGAAATGACTTATAAATCCACTTGATTGTTAAGAAGCAAAAATAAGCAAAAATCTTCGCCTTCAGTCTAAACGTTACACTTTCAAGTTGGATAGTTAATCTCTTTGCTCGTGGCCATGTCAAGGGCCCTGTAGGTTGAATCCTAGAATTCTGAGGTAGCTGTCTGAAAGAGAGAGAAAAGAAGGATATACTGGGAATAAAAATCATAGTTCTACCATTTACTAGCTTGTGACCTTGGATAAGTCACTTAAAATCTCTGTGCTTTGGATTGCTTCATTTAATTGGGGGTAAGTACTTTCCTTCTAGAGCTGTTAAGAGGAGTAATAGGCTTCCCTCATAGCTCAGTTGGTAATGAATCTGCCTGCAGTGCAGGAAACTTGGGTTCGATTCCTGGGTCGGGAAGATTCCCCTGGAGAAGGAAATGGCAGCCCATTCCAGTATTCTTGCCTGGACAATCCTTTGGTCAGAGGAGCTTAGCAGGCTACAGTCCATGGGATCACAAGAGTTGGACATGACTTAGCAACTAAACCACCATATTTCTCCAGTGTCTGAGTTATGGTTGTGCTCAGACGCTCAGTCATGTCCAACTCTTTGCACCCTATGGACTATAGAGTCCACTAGGCTCCTCTGTCCATGGGATTTCCCAGGCAGGAATACTGGAGTAGGTTGCTATTTTCTCCTCCAGGGAATCTTCCCAGCGATCAAACCCACATCTCCTGTGTCTCCTGCATTGGCAGGTGGATTCTTTACCATTAGCACCCCCTGTGAAACTCCTGAGTTTTGGCTGTGCTTAGTTGCTCAGTCATGTCTGACTCTTCTGTGACCCCACGGACTGTAGCCCGCCACGCTCCTTTGTCCATGGAATTCTCCAGGCAAGAATACATCCCTCCTTCAGGGGATCTCCCTGACCCAGGGGTCAAACCCATGGTCTCCCGCACTGCAGGCAGATTCTTTACGGTCTGAGTTATGGTTGTTGATGGTGGTTTAGTCTCTTAAGTCGTGTCTGACTCTTGCAACCCCATGGACTATAGCCTGCCAGGCTCCTCTGTCCATGGGATTCTCTAGGCAAGAACACTGGAATGGGTTGCCATTTCCTTCTCCAGGGGAACTTCCCAACCCAGGGATCGAACCCAGGTCTCCTGCATTGCAGGCAGATTCTTTACCAGCTGAGCTACAAGGGAAGCCCAGAGTTATGACTGGTCTCTCCAAATTATCAACTTTACTGTTGTCATCATTTCTCTGCTTTTAGGCTGGAACTAAATGAGTAATGTTGGGGTTTAAAAAGATTTCTGTTTTTCTCTCCTACTAAACCTGTTTTGGATTTCACCATTTCTAAGCCAGTTCCCTCCGTTTCCTGCCTGTGGAGCTTCATTAACTGCAGTAGGTGGATATCGTGAGGGGTGAAGTCTCTATGGGGCCCCTGTTTTTCGCCTCCTCTTGTGATGTTCTCTATGAATAGTCTCGTGTTTCTTTCTTTTGGCTGTGAGGGTCAGAAGTACACCTAGTGACCTAATGTGAACTTTACTGGGGAAAATCCCATGGATGGAGGAGCCTGGTGGGCTGCAGTCCATGGGGTCGCTAGAGTCGGACACGACTGAGCGACTTCACGTTCACTTTTCACTTTCATGCATTGGAGAAAGAAATGGCAACCCACTCCAGTGTTCTTGCCTGGAGAATCCCAGGGATGGTGGAGCCTGGTGGGCTGCCATCTCTGGGGTTGCACAGAGTCGGACACGACAGAAGCGACTTAGCAGCAGCAGCAGCAAGTTTCCTGAAGAGAAATTTGGCTAACTGCTTCCTGGCTGAGGGGATCATTTGACGGGACAGATGAGTCACCCTTTGCTCTTATTATCAGTGACGCTCACCACCCTCATGGAAATGGGAGTATTGGCTTATGTGTTATCTGTAAGTAACCTAAAAATTCCATTTGGTTTGGGATGTGGTGTTGAACACCGGTAAGTTCAGCCAATGGTTCAATAGTAGAACTGAGTAGGGCATGGATATTGTAGGTCAAGATTCATCGGACGTAGCTCCTGTTTCAGTGTGGCAGAGGAGACAGGAAAGTCATTGCATGTGGACAACGAGAAAGGCAGTGACAGCCCTAGGAATACATCTAGGAGAGGGCAGAGTGTCGCGGCAAAAGAGTGTGGGTTCAGGAACCATACTGTATGGGTGTGGAACCAACTTGATCACAGATGATGGGAGTGACTATGGACAAATTATTGTGATCTTGGGGCTTCAGTTTCTTCCCCTGTAAGATGGGGGATAATGGTACCCACCAACTCCAGTTATTGCAAGTACTGAATTGGTTGGCATGTGTCAGGATTCAGAGGGGGGCCCAGCCCTGGTACAATTCCTGCAAAGGTGAGCTAGGACCTTCTTCCATATCATGATGTGTTAATTGCTCAGTCGTGTCTGACTCTTTGTGACCCCATGGGCTGTAGCCTGCCAGGCTCCTCTGTCTCCAGGCAAGAATACTGGAGTGGTAGCCATTCCCTTCACCAAGGGATCTTCCCGACCCATAGATTGAACCCAGGTCTCCTCCACCGTAGGCAAATTCTTCACTGAGCCACCAGGGAAGTCCATATCATGATAAGGTAGATGGAATACACAGAGTGTGAGTGATGGCCTCTGGTGGCGGAGGGGAGGAAGGGGCAAAGAAGACTTGAGAGAAGTTGAACTCTGAGCCAGGCTTTTATTCTCTTTTCCTTGCACATTTATTACAGAAAAATAGTAATATATAGACAGTCAAAAAGAGAACAATCAAAACCTACCCCTTGACCTGCTTTCAGAGGTACCCACGATTAGCATGTAGCTTATTTCCTTTGAGACTTCTTTTTTTCTCTTCTGCTGAGTGGATTTTTTGACGGATGTCAGGGAGGGTTAATGTTTTCCTACACTTAATTCCATCAATTTGGTTACATCAGTGTGTTATATAAGGAGCAATTTTTACTTGCTTTTAAAATTCTGTCATGAAATATTTAAAAGACACAGAACAGCACAGAGAATAACATGGAGAGGGCAGTGTCTGGATTGGGCTCGAGTCACGTGGAGAAGACTGCAGTCTTAGGAGGGGGCGGGGTGCAGGCCTGCTGCACTTACTGAGTGTTCCCGAGGTCTGTCCCTGCATCGGGTCCTTCACGCAGATAGTTTCCTGGGTGTTCGTCGATGAGTTGTGTCCGACTCTGGGATCTGATGGGCTGTAGCCCTCCAGGCTCCTCTGTCCATGGGATTCTCCAGGCAAGTATACTGGAGTGGGTTGCCATTCCTTCTCCAGGGGATCTTCCCGACCCAGGGATGGAACCCGTGTCTCTTGCATCTCCTGCACCGGCAAGTGGATTCTTCACCACTACCGCCACCTCTTCCTGTATCCCTACAGTAACCATCTGAGGTTAATTTCCACCACTGCCTCGCCTTTGATTGTGTAACTAAGGAGGCTCTGAGAGGCTGAAGGATTCGCACACCATAGCACATGGATCAGGGTAGATCTGTGTTACAAGCTTGATACCACCTAACCTGAATGCTGTTTCCTCTTCCCAAGTGCCTCAGGACCCCCTGGCTCCACCATCCTCACCTAAAACCACCCATCTTTTATGTCTTGACTTTTCCTTTTTTTTCCAAATTATTTTGGACACATGAGGTGAACAAAATTGAGCTGATTTTTTGTGTGTGTGGTAAAATATATATAACAAAAGAGTTACTATTTTAAAGTGAACAATTCAGCCAAGTTGAGTATATTTATGATGTTATATAACCTTTAACTGAAAGTTGCTCAGTTGTGTCCGACTCTTTGGGACCCTATGAACTATACGGTCCATGGAATTCTCCAGGCCAGAATACTGGAGTGGGTAACCTTTCCCTTCTCCAGGGGATCTTCCCAAGCCAGGAATCAAACCCAGGTCTCCCACATTGAAGGTGGATTCTTTACCAGCTGAGCCACAAGGGAAGCCCAAGAATACTGGAGTGGTAGCCTATCCCTTCTCCAGAGGATCTTCCCAACCCAGGATTCAAACCGGGGTCTCCTGCCTTGCAGGTGGATTCTTTACCAACTGAGCTATCAGGGAAAGCACCACCTTCACCATCATCTTTCCCCAAAGCTTTTGCATCATCCCAATCAGAACCTTTGTACCTATTAAGCAATAATACCCCACCCCAACTTCTATTTTACATTCTGTCTCTATAAATTTGCTTATTCCAGATAGTCCTTCATGTAAGTGAAATATTTGTCCTTTTGTGACTGGTATATTTTACTTGGCATAATGTTTCCAAGGTTCATTCCTTTTGTAGCATGCATCAGAAATTCTTTTTTTTTTTTTTTTACTGAATAATATTTCAGTATATATACATTCTACATACTACATTTTGTTTATCTATTAATCTGCAAATGGACATTTATATTTCCACCTTTTGACTGTTGTGAATAGTCTTGCTTTGACCGTTGAATCATAATACAACTCAATGACAACAACGAAAAACCGGATGATAAAAGAAGACAAAGAGACACTTCCCCGAAGAAGACTTACATGTGACCAATAAGCTCGTGAAAAGATACTCAGTATCATTAGTCATTTGGGAAATGTATATCAAAACCACAATGAGATCACTGCCCACCCACTAGAGTAGCTATAATTGGGGAGAGAAAAAAGAAAATAGGCTGAGTATATGGAGAAATTGGAACCATGTGGAAAATTTGGAACCTTGTGCACTGCTCTTGAGAATACAAAATGGTGCACCTGCTGTGGAAAAATGTTTGATGCTTCCTCAAATTGTTAAGCATAAAATTATCATATGATTCAGCAATTCCACTCCTAGGTATGTGTCCCAAGAATTTGAAAATAGGGACTCGTACAAACACATACTCATATACCAACTGAGCTTCTTTTGAATATGTGTTGTTACTATTGTGTATCAATAAATGCTAAGGGTGATTTACTTATGTTGCCATCTGGGCATTTAGCATGTAAAAGAGCAGAAATTAGAACTCCAGAAAAAATCCCACCCACATAATGCAAGCCATGTTAGTTGAAACCGAAGCCCTAGAGACACAGAAAGTTTGGTTCAGCCACGGAGGCCATCTTGTAATGTCAAGACACAAACGAAACATTTTGAAGGAGAATCCACGCTGAGTCGGGAGAAGGCAATGGCACCCCACTCCAGTACTGTTGCCTGGAAAATCCCATGCATGGAGGAGCCTGGTAGGCTGCAGTCCCTGGGGTTGCTAAGAGTCGGACACGACTGAGCGACTTCACTTTCACTTTCCACTTACATGCATCGGAGAAGGAAATGGCAACCCAATCTAGTGTTCTTGCCTGGAGAATCCCATGGACGGAAAAGCCTGGTGGGCTGTAGTCCATGGGGTCACACAGAGTTGGACATGACTGAAGTGACTTAGCAGCAGCAGCAGCCATGCTGAGTCAGATTTCTTCTGTCTAAAAACATTGTCGAGATAATGATAAAATAATGTCAAGAAGATTCATCTTCAGAACATTTTTCTTCCAGCCGCAGAGCCCCAAAGATTTATTTCCCAAGTATTAAATTTTTTTGAATGTTCCATAACGAAATTGATAGGTCTTGCTAATCACAGTTGAGAATAGAAAATCTGCTTAGAACATTTGAGTTCGTGGATATTTATTCCATATTCCCAGGGTTGAGTCTCTTGACCACCTATTAACCATTGATAATTCATCCTGAACTTAAAGCCTTAGTGGGTGCATCAGAATACTCACACTTGAATACTTGTTGTTCTGGAAATTCACTTTGAACTATAGAATGAAATACACTCTACAAAGACCTAAGAGCTGTTACCAGCTCAAGTTCTGGTTTAACTCCACTGTACAGCCTTGTCATTCATTCTGTGACTGGGCATTAACCTAAAGAAACAGACCTTCTCTCTGAAATCCTCTCTTAAACTGGGTTAGTGGTTATAGGTTTTGGTTTTGCTGCTGGTAGGGAACTGCTTGAGAACAGGAATATGTGGTACAGTTGTCTGATCAAGTTGGCACAACTCGCCCACCTATGCAGACCCAGCCCTGGACACCAGTAGGCATCCTCTCTACTAAAATTACCTGCCACATGATCCAGAGCGGGTCGGATCTTGGGTTCTCCATGGGCATGGAAGATCCCAAGAGAGAGGGAAGAGACAGACTTGAGTTAGGCCTGCAGGGCTCATTCCCCCAAACCTAGTGAGTGACTCTGCCCCTGTTAGAGCAGTCCAAGTGGTCAGCAAAGCCAGGGGGTTTTCTGTGGCTTACTGTGCACATATCCTCTCCAGGGACGTGGCTCACATGCTCCATCAAGCTGAATGCTATTGTTGGTCCAAAACGCATTTCTTTTATCACCTTTGATCTGATAAAAGTGAGCCACTCAGAGTCTTGATTTATTTTCAGCAAGATGGTGAATTCTGCCCCCTACCATACGGTGAATAGAAGGCCATGTTTGTGTTTATTTAATAGGCATTTAGATATTTACTCCCCATAAAATACTCCCCTTTGTGAAATGTGGACACCCCTTTTCATCTGAGAGCAGCTACACGTCACAGTTGTCTAAATCAGTGCACACCTTTTCTAAAAGTATTTTGGCTTTTAAAGTAGGAATGAGCAATGATAAAGCCAGTGATTTTGAAAGTAACTAGCTTAGCATTCTGTCGGTTGTCTGTTGGACAGGAAATGTAGGTAAGTGCGTATGTTCGTGCATGCAAGCGAGCATGCTCAGTCGTTTCTGACTCTTTGTGACCCTGCGCCAGACTCCTCTGTCCATGGGCTTCTCCAGGCAAGAATACTGGCGTGGGTTGCTATTTCTTACTCCAGGGGATCTTTCCGACCCAGGGATCGACCCTGGGTTTCCCGCAGTATGTAGCTGACAGTCTTTAATTTTGTAGATTTTTAGAATCTTAGTGTCTCAGCTGGAGAAGGCAATGGCACCCCACTCCAGTACTCTTGCCTGGAAAATCCCATGGATGGAGGAGCCTGGTAGGCTGCAGTCCATGGGGTCGCTACGAGTTGGACATGACTGAGCGACTTCACTTTCACTTTTCACTTTCATGCATTGGAGAAGGAGATGGCAACCCCCTCCAGTGTTCTTGCCTGGAGAATCCCAGGGACGGGGGAGCCTGGTGGGCTGCCGTCCATGGGGTCAAACAGAGTCGGACACGACTGAAGCGACTTAGCAGCAGCAGCAGTGTCTCAGCGCTAGGATACCATCAGGGGGGATCAGAGCCCCTCTAGTTTCACCCCCTCTCCTAAATTAAAACTCAGAATCTTACTATGGTTAATCTTCCTTGGTAGGCACTCAGTTTGTGGAATAAATGAATGAAATATATATTCTGCTGTGTGGCTACTGTGTGTTGTGATGTCATTTCGTGGCCGTCTTGGTGGGCATGATCTGCTCTGCTGGTATGTACATTTTATTTCTTAATGGGAGAAACTGTATGTGATTTTGCTGCCAAGTTTAGTGACCTTCACAGAATAAATGTATTCATATACAAACTTCTGTGGATCCCACTCATTTGAAAAGCTGGTAAAAAAGCCATTGTTCAGTTGCTCAGTCGTGTCTGACTTTTTGCGACCCCAGGGACTGCAGCACGCCAGGCTTCCCTGTCCTTCACCAGGCTCACCAGGAGTTTGCTCAAACTCATGTCCATTGAGTCAGCGATACCATCCAACCATCTCATCCTCTGTCATCCCCTTCTCCTCCCGCCTTCAATCTTTCCTAGCGTCAGGGTCTTTTCCAGTGAGCCAGTTCTTCGCATTAGGTGGTCAAAGTATTGGAGCTTCAGCTTTAGCATCACACCTTCCAATAAATATTCAGGACTGATTTCCTTTAGGATTGACTGGTTGGATCTCCTTGCAGTTCAAGGGGCTCTCAAATCTTCTCCAGCACCACAGTTCAAAAGCATCAGTTCTTTGGCGCTCAGCTTTCTTTATGGTCCAACTCTTACATCCATGCATGACTACTGGAAAAAGCCATAGAACTGCTTTTTACACAAATGCAGATGTGCTTATGCACGCAATTTTGTCTCTAATTCCAGAAGGTTCAAAGACCTTTGAAAGTTCTCCAGGGACCCTATGCTGAGCACCTTTGTATTGGGTCAACTCCCAGGGCCTATGTGAAGTTGCTAAAGTGAGCAAGACTGCATGACCCCTGCCCTTTACAAGCATAAATGTTTAAAAAATATACAAATAACTTCATGTGGAAACTTATAATTTCCATCTGGGCAGTGATTTTTAACTTAGGGTTGAGACCCTTTTAGGATTTATGAAATAATAGTAGTAGTTTGGGGCCAGCATTATCAAACCAATGGAATGGAAAAGAAACCAGGCTATATGTCCGTATACTGAGTTGAAATGAAAAATATGGGTCCCCATTTGAGAAAACTGATGTTAGCTCTGCTTGTTTTACTTTATATTTAGGGCAGTGGGAGCAATTTAAAGAAATGCATGCTTTCTTTTCATGGTCTGTTTTGACTGTGTTGGCCCTTTTTCTTCCTTATTAAAAAACGGTCCAAGAGTCCACTGGTTCCATTAACATTTTAATGTCTTAACAGCCTATCCCAAGTCATCACTTACTCACAGTTGTGAAAATAAACTTAAATCTGGCTCTTGAAGGCTCTCATGATTTTTCTTTATATTTAATTTTCCTCCTTTCCAGATAAGTAAAAATCAGTGTGATCCCCACCAGGCCACCACGTCTCCACTTTTAGACAACATTCCTTAAACTTGGTTTTCTCATCTGTGAAATGATCCTGATAATGATAATTTCCTTCTTCTAGGATTGTTGGGAAGATTATGAGTTTACATAGATAGGATATATAGCTTAAATCGTTCAGTTCATTTCAGTTCTGTTGCTCAGTCGTGTCTGACTCTTTGTGAGGCCATGAACCGCAGCACACCAGGCCTCCCTGTCCATCACCAACTCCCAGAGTTTACCCAACCTCATGTTCATCGAGTCGGTGATGCCATCCAACCATCTCATCCTCTGTCGTTCCCTTCTCCTCCTGCCCTCAATCTTTCCCAGCATCAGGGTCTTTTCAGATGGGGCAGCTGTTCTCATCATGTTGGCCAAAGTATTGGAGTTTCAGCTTCAACATCAGTCCTTCCAATGAACTGGTCTGCTTTAGGATGGACTGCTTGGATCTCCTTGCAGTCCAAGGGACTCTCAGGAGTCTTGTTGAATTGTTGGTATACCGTAAAGGAATTGTGTGAATTGTGTTTTATACTTCCCTTAGAATTTCTTAGAATCAGTCCATTCAGGCTGCGTTTACTAAGCAGAAGAGTGCTCTGGGTGTGGTAATATTCTTGTTTCAGAAGCGTCTGTCTAATCTTTTTTTTTTTTTTTAATCTAGTCTATTTAACTCCATTTTTTGGTATTAATTATTTAGCCACCTCTCATCATAAATGACATTAAGAGAACAATCCCTCTTTCTTTATATTTTGAATCAACATTCTGTTCACTTACAAATGTTGCATATGTTGATTTTTTTGGAACCCAGATGGAGTCTCCACGAAAACTCAGAATACTATTAAAACTCAATTGCCAGATTCTGTTATAAAGTAAATGTGGTTAAAAAAAAAAATTCACAAGAAGAGTTAAGTGATTTTCCTGGTATTTTCCCCCCTCAGAATTACTTTTGTAGGTACTGTGTTAATCTTAAAGAAGTTTATTGAATTTCCAGAATTATCAGCAATACTCAAAGCAAAAAAATGTATTCAAATTCTTAGAAGAGATAATTCATGCATGAAAATCTTGCTTCTCTACCACTCTTAGAGTAGTATGAGGAGATTTAAATTAAACCTTGTGGTGTCTTTTAAAATAATATATAGGACGTACTCTATGCATATAAATACTCTTTTTGGCACCGGGTCGGTGAGTAGCTGCTGTAATTTAAAGGTTGTACGTGATGTGGGTTTGTGAGGATTGCTGAGCTGTCTCTTACAGGGCAGCCCTATCGTCATTAAAATGCTTCCTGACTCTGCTTTCTCTGCCATACCCTGCCCTGTTCATTCCTTCCATTTACATAATGTTTTCACATTGTCTTTTCTTCCTTTCACTCTCTCTAGCAATAAAAACTTTCCTGTCAGAAGGAATGCAGTTACCAGTATCTGGCAGCATTTTATAGGAAAAGACATCTCTAGTATCAAATGGACCTACGTTGGCATTGCCACTCAGCTACTTTCAGGAATTTGGGCAACAATGTTGACCTCTCTGAGCTTTGGTTTATTGTTTGTAAAAGGGGCCTCTTCTCTGTGGCTTCAGTGAGCACTTTATACTGATAAGCTTACTTCTCTGAAAGGTATGTGTTGCAGAGAAATAATTAAAAACCAGCAACTAATTGTAGATTTTTGTTGTTGTTGTTATTATTCAGTTGGGTAGGAAATGTATTTTGTGAACAAGGAGGGTCTTCTTGGAAGCCCTGAAATTTCATTGTATGCGTGCGTGCTCAGTTGTGTTTGACCCTTTGCAGCCCTATGGACTGTATGTAGCCTGCCAGGCTCTTCTGTCCATGGGATTTCCCAGGCAAGAATACTGGAGTGGGTTGCCAGTTCCTCCTCCAGGGGAATCTTCCTACCCAGGGATCGAATCCGTGTCTCTTGTGTCTCCTGCATTGGCAGGCACATTCTTTACCACTGTACCACCTGGAAATTTCTCAGTTTCCCTACTATTTGCAGGGTCTCTGACATTACATGCTGAGTGGTAGATGCTAGTGATGATAACTTTTATTGATCATTTTTTATGTTCTAAGCCTAATATGTGCTTTTGTGTTTATTACATTGGATCATCATCACTCACTTGGGGATGGGATGAGTAGTTTAGCCTCATTCACAGATGGAAACTTGAAATTCCATGATGTTAGGAGAATCAGTCTGTAGTCTTCCTGGCCCCTGAACCTAAGTTCTCAATCACTGTTCAGTCCTCTCTTTCTGCATGAAGAGATGGACAGAGATCTTTAGACTGCTGGGTCAAGAGTAGGGTGTCTCTCCTACCTTCCCAAAGACTGTCCTTCAAATACTGATACATTCCAATACAGTGGAAATGGACCTGTTCTGAAACAGGTGCATAGACCCAGGTGTGTGAGGATGAGTCTTTTAAGAAATTACTCACCAAGTTGGGTCAGAGGTCATGGTTAACCACCTCCGGTGGCTGTTTGGGCCGAAATTGCTATCTCAAGTCCCCAGGGAATCCTGGTGGGCATTTTTGGAATGATTTCATTTCCGTGTTTAAAGCCTCCATCTTTGACTGGGTGGTGTCGTTAGACAATCAGAGAAAAGAATTTCCTAGTAATATTGTTTCTCTTGGTGGGGTCCTTCCCCATTTTAAAAAACTGGCAACTCAATTCAGGACCTCCTGTCTCATGCTGGAGAATATTAATTCCCAAGAGTGAGCAATTTTTGATGCTATTCCTCTTACTGTGTCAACAAAGCAGTGTCTGAAAACATTTCCCAACAGTGCAAACATCCAGGTTTTCCTCCTTGGTTCCAGCCTCAGCGTATGGCGGTTCATTATTTACACATGCTGAGAGGCCTGCCAAGCCGATGCAGGTGTTGCCGACTTGTGAAGACACGTTGACTCTTACTCTAAAGAAAGGTTGGAATGCTGCCCTTTGTCAGAGGGATTGAGCTGTGCCAGTCACCGAGCTACATGTCAGTGTATAACAATGCAGATTTCACTTTGCTGTAGAAGAAAAACAGTTTGACACACTGCCTTTAGCAGGTTTTTCTTTCAGTGAATATCATTCTCCTTCCATCTCACACCCCGCATTGTTGGGTAGCCCTTGCTTTGAGCTTGTTGGCTGTGCTCATGATATCACTTTCTTTGGCTTTGTCATTTTGGTGTCAACTAAATTGTCTATAAAGAAAGCTGAGCGCCGAAGAACTGATGCTTTTGAACTGTGGTGTTGGAGAAGACTCTTGAGAGTCCCTTGGACTGCAAGGAGATCCAACCAGTCCATCCTAAAGGAGATCAGTCCTGGGTGTTCATTGGAAGGACTGATGTTGAAGCTGAATCTCCAATACCTTGGCCAGCTGATGCGAAGAGCTCACTCATTGGAGAAGATCCTGATGCTGGGAAAGATTGAGGGCAGGAGGAGAAGGGGACGACAGAGGATGAGATCTTTGGATGGCATTACCGACTCAATGAACATGGGTTTGGTGATGGACAGGGAGGCCTGGCGTGCTGCGGGTTCATGACGTTGCAAAAAGTCGGACACAGCTGAGTGGCTGAACTGAACTGAACTGAAATTGTAAGGAGAGGATGCAGTCACTTGGAGTTTCCATGTGGGAGTGGTTAACTTCTAGTTCTGAAAGGTAGCTGATGAGTCTGGGTTTTCAGGAATCCAGTAAGTCTCGATTGTAAGCCTGTGAAATTAATTTCACCTCCATGATGGTAAATTTCCAAGACTTTTGGGTTTTTTGGAGGTGGTGGCTTTGTGACTACCCAGAAGATTCTCACCAAAGTTCTTTAACCCAATGCAGTTTTCCTCCAGATAGGCTGACCCCTTCCATGTACAACCCCAAATTTAAGCAGCTGCGTATACTGGGAGGTTTACGATTGCCCTTGTCAGTCTCCTGTAGGTTCTCTTTCTCTGCAAGATCATTCAAGGACCCGGGGCTGCTCAACCTGCTTGTCTTCAGGCTTCTCTGTATTTGGTGTGTAGGGAAGAGAAGGGGGAGGACAGGAGGGTCTCCATGAAAGTGTCAGGGCTAGATTCTGGAAGTGGCCAGCATTGTAGGAATTTGTATTCTATTGGCCGTGTGACACGGGCATGGGGCCCCCCATATAGGTGCGACTGGGCTGAAAAGCTACATTTCCTAACTTCCCACGTGAGAAAGGAACCCATGTAATGTCTCTGCCACAGTTGCATATTATAAGCTTAATCTTAAGGGTTCTGAAGGTAAGTGTGTCTATTAGGAGGACCTTGACAGGGGATTGACTTGGTAGCTAGGTATTTGTTCTGAATTCTAGGTTCATTTTTACCTTAGGGTTCACGAGTTTCCCACAAATGGCAAATAAGGGAATTTTTATTTAAAAGAAGTGCTGCACTGGGTACTTTCCCTTTTTGGCCTGATGATGTATTTATAGCCTACCTAAAGATCCAGAATTAATGTCTGGTCATGAATGATGCGTGTCTCCCTGGTGTCTCAGTGGTAAAAAAAAAAAATCCTCCTGCAGTGCAGGAGATGTGGGTTTGATCCCTGGGTTAGGAAGATCCCCTGGAGAAGGGCATGGCAACCCACTCCAGTATTCTTGCCTGGGAAATCCCATGGACAGAGGAGCCTGGAGGGCTACAGTCCATGGGGTCCCAAAGAGTTGGACAGGACTGAGCAACTAAACAGCAAAACATGCATGATGCAGTCTAGTAATAATCAGAGTAGATGTGGATCTGTGCTGACCTCAGGATTCCCTGATGTCCATGTTTGTACCTCACTTTGCCCTGAGTTTCCAGGGTTAGAAGGCCACATTGTCGCGTTTCCTCCTTTGAGAAGCAGGTCTCTTGGATTTCAGGAGGACTCCGGTCAGACTTTCCCGTCCAGGGGTGTAGAATTCCAGTCATGCAGTTTTTCCTTCTAGGAGATCTTTCCCCTTATAAATCCCAAAGCTTTCATCTTTAATAATAATTTTGGAAGCATTTAAAACATTTCCTACTTTTCCCAGCATCTTCAACACAGTATGTTGAACATTGTTGAATCTTTTTAGTCAAAATTTTTTTTTTCTCCTAAGCTGGATTTGGTCAGTTAGAAGTTAATTGAGGTTGGAAGGGCCAGAAAGGTGAGGTCGTGGAGCTAACCTCTCCGTTTTTCTCATAGTTGGTGTGGTTTTCTGTCCCTCGTTCCTCCTCCCCACAAACTCTCTGCCTTTAGTTTACTGTTGGCTGTCAAGCCGGATAACTGAGCGTGTTAAATTGAGAATCAATAGATTCTTAATGAGGACCACAACAGAGAGACTCCCACTATTGATAGAGTCAAGTTCAAACTCCTCATCTCGCCATCTACAGCCTTTGGCAGCCGGCTCATCTGGTCCTAGCTGGTTGCACAAGTTGCAGCACCCCCACCCTCATCACACAGCACACTGCACCCTCTTTCTGAGCCACACCAAGTCATAATCTTCATAAATCATATAATCGTAAAAAATACCAGTGAAAGTTAATTGGGTACTTATGTGCCAGGGTCTTCTGTAGAATAAAGTGTTAAACCCTCCAAGAAACCAAAACATTTAGAGTATGCTAAATATAGGTAAAAATATTAAATATTTAAAATAGTTAGCTACTATTGCTATATACTATTACATATCACATGGGCTTTCTAAGTGGCACAGTGGTAAAGAACCCGCCTGCCAATGCAGGAGGTGCAAGAGATGTGGCTTAGATTCCTGGATCAGGAAGATCCCCTGGAGTAGGAAATGGCAACCCGCTCCAGTATTCTTGGGAAATTCTGTATTCTGGAAAATTCCATGGGCAGAGGAGCCTGGTGGGCTACAGTCCTGGGGGGTCAGAAAGAATTGGATGTGACTGAGCACACACACTCTGATGCTGGGAGGGATTGGGGGCAGGAGGAGAAGGGGACGACAGAGGATGAGATGGCTGGATGGCATCAGCGACTCGATGGACGTGAGTTTGAGTGAACTCCTGGAGTTGGTGATGGACAGGGAGGCCTGGTGTGCTGCGATTCATGGGGTCGCAAAGAGTCGGACACGACTGAGCGACTGAACTGAACTGAGCACACACACGTGACATGTCACATATTAATATTTTAATAATCATGCTGTGCTTATTCGCTCAGTTGTGTCTGACTCTTTGCGACCCCATGGACTGTCGCTGGCTAGGTTCCTCTGTCCATGGGGATTCTCAAGGGAAGAATACTGGAGTAGGTGGCCATCCCCTCCTCCAAGGGATCTTCCCAACCCCAGGGATCAAACCCAGGTCTCCCACACTGCAGGAGGATTCTTTACCATCTGAACCATAAGGGAAACCCATGAATACTGGAGTGAGTAGCCTATCCCTTCTCCAGGGGATGTTCCCAACCCAGGAATCGAACTGGGATCTCCTGCATTGCAGGTGGATTCTTTACCGTCTGAGCCACCGGGGAAGCCCAGGGGTATTTAAGTGTAATTAAGTTAATTATTATTATTAGCTATAACTTTATGGGCATATGGATACATGAAAGCATTTAAGTGTCTCAAGGACAGGCTGGGTAATTGTTCTCCTCTCCCTTTAACAAATGGGGAAGGGAAACGCAGAGGTTATGTGAGCTGGCCAAAGTCACACAGCTTGGGGGTACCACAGCTACCCACTGTGTAGTGTTGACAAGCGGCCAGACTCATGGGTGTAAATCCCCTCTCCAGCCACTCATTCTACTTGGAGTAGTCCCTCATTTCTCTGCTCAAAATGCAGTGGAGACTCAACATCGTCCTGTGACATGCCCCTTGTGTCATACTGTCCCTTTCCTGAACAGAGTGAAATCTGTGCTCAGAAATGAGGTCATTACACCTTCCATCTGTCCAACACCCTCCTTCCCTCACCCCTCTATTGGAGCTGGGGCCAGGGCTGGGGAGGCCGGTGTTCAATGCTGGTGGAATCCATCAGCGTTAGAGATGATCGTGCCATCTCCCCATTTCCCACACGGCAAAGCCGAGGCCTGGTGTGGTTGCATCACAGAGCTGTCTGAGCAAGGATCTGGGACGAGTACCGTTGTTTTCCCGAGTCTCTGGCGATGTGGACTTTGAAAGCAGAACACGTGTGCAGTTATTTCGGTCTGGTTGCTTAGTTCCTGGCAGGGTTCTGGCTGGCGGGATGCGTTTCTGAGCGCACCGTGCTCTTACCATGTACTCGGAGTGGTGACAGCAGCCGGAGAAGAGGCTTGGCATGAAAAGACCAAGCAGGCCCCAGTGTACCCAGCCCGCCGACTGAGGATTCGCGTATGCTGGTGAGTCCAGAAGGGCACTCGTGCACGTGTGGCTCACGGGATTTTGTGTGATTCCCGCCCCCCACCCCCCAAGCTGAAACTAGCAAATTTTATCTAGAATAGATTCATGAATTCTCATATTTGATATAGGGAGTCACTTGCTAAAGGCTCTCCTTGTACACGTTATCCATAACGGTTCTCCACCTGTGTATGTAACTTAGAATAAAGAAACGATCAGGCCACAAATTTACTTTTTAATTTGAAATTGTCAGAAACTTCTGGAGAAGTTGGCCCTATATTATAAAGAGGGTTGTTTTCTCTAAGTCATTTGGAAGTAAATTACTATTACCCTCAGGCATGAGTGTGTTTTTCCCATAAACGAAGACAGTCTTCTACAAAACTGCTCTACGGGGCTCAAAATCATGATGCCTTACCACCAGCTCTTTCTCACACCCTCTCCCACTCTCTTGTTGCTTGTCCCTAGCTCCATTTCAAATAACAGATGTTTCCAGCGAGCCGCACGTGTTGCTCCGAGTTGTCACGCATCTTCAGATTTCTTCGTTCAGAAACAGCTGCCCATCAAGAGTCACGACCCTGACTCTTTTGAAGAACCCAGGCCATTGTTTTGTTGAGTGTCCCTCAGCATGGCTTTACTTGGTTCATTCTTGAGATCGGATCCACATTCCGAGTCATCAGCAGGCACCCTCAATGGTGATGGCGTGAGCCTCCCTCTGTCTTCACTGAGAACTCTTGATGCGAACCCATCCCATTTCTGATGATGCTCACTCATTTCATCCCTTGGTTTAGATGGCTTCTGCCAGCCTTCCCTGCTGGGAAGTGATTCTTTTCCCTTTTTCCCTTTTGTAATTAGTAAGCATTTTATAGAGAGGTACTTTGATGTAGATTCCCCATTTCTCATTAATCTTTGAGTTTATTTATATCTATAAGGACTCGGTTTCCTATTTTAGTCAGCGGTTATAATCTGTTAGGCTTTCCTGGTAGCTCAGATGGTAAAGAATCTGCCTACAAGGTGGGAAACCCAGGTTCGATTCCTGGATTGGGAAAATCCCCTGGAGGAGGGAAAGGCTACCCACTCCAGTATTCTGGCCTGGAGAATCCCATGGACTGAGGGGTCTGGCAGGCTGTGGTCCATGGGGTCACAGAGTTGGACACGACTGAGTGACTAACACTTATACTGATAATCTGTTAGTGGTGGTCTTTATGTTGATATTCAGGTCTTCCCTGGTTGGATCTGTCGGGGTCCCTCCAAGAGGGGCTCCTCTGTGCTATTCTGTCCGCTTTTTCACTCTGGCTGGACTCTGAGACATCCTGGATGCTTCTTTCTGTTGTTGTTCCCCAACCTGACCTGCATGGTCTCTAAAACCCCTGTGCCAGGCCACTCCCATGAGTCGATATCTTTTCTTTTTTTAATTCATTTTTTTTTTTTTAAAAGTATATTTCCAAAGAGGGTGTGGAGAAAAGGGAACCCTCCTACACTGTTTGTGGGTATGTAAATTGGTGCAGCCACTATGGAAAACAGAATGGAAGTTCCTCAAAAAAACTAAAAATAGAGTTACCATATGATCCAGCAATCCCACTCCTGGGCATTTACCCAGACAAAACTATAATTCAAAAAGCTGCATGCACCCCTGTGTTCATTTACACTATTTATAATAGCCAAGACATGGAAACAAACCCAATGTTCATCGACAGAGACATGGATGAAGAAGATGTGGTACATATGTACAATGGAATACTCTTCAGTCATTAAAAAGAATGAAATAATGTCATCTGCAGCAACACGGATGGACCTAGAGATTATCATACTAAGTGAAGTAAGAGAAAAGACAAATATCCAATGATATCACATATCTTTCAGGTTAACTTGGGGCCAATATACTATAGACATTTAGATGAACGTTTCAGGGGAAATTGGTTTTGTTTCTAAACTGCAAAAAATCCCAGTGGGGCCTGTTTAGTATTTTAGCTGGCGTGGAAGGGGAGCTTCCGTGCCTCCAGGCACATTCTTACACAAATTATCAAAAGATGCAGGAGCAGTTCAGTCATGTTAAAAACCCAAGTTTGAAACTGTTATCACTTTTTTCTACACTGCTGAGTGTGGATAGGACTTCCAAGGTGCTAGAAGGCCAGCTTCTCCAGGAGGCCTGTGGCAGGCCACAGAGGAGCCTGTTGCACATGGTACTGGAGGGCTTCCCACGTGGCGCAGTGGGTCAGGAATCTGCAACGCAGGAGATGCTGGCTCGATCCCGGGATCAGGAAGATCTCCTGGAAGAGGGCATGGCAACCCAGTCCAGTATCCTTGCCTAGAGAATCCCATGGACACAGAGGAGCCTGGTGGGCTACAGCCCATGGGATTGAAAAGAGTGGAACATGACTGAATGGACTGAGCACACATGCATGCAAGGTTCTGGAAGGAAGGGGAAAGAATCAGGACCTCTTTTGTTTCTGTCTGTGCTCATCTCTCCTTCCTGCGCTCTCCTTCACTTTGCTGTCCTCAACCACGCTGCCCAATCCTGTGCTCAGCTAGAGATCCACTCACTCACTTGTTACCACTTCTCTATATGACTTCCTTGAATTTTCCACTCTCAGAATCATCAACTAAAATTCTTGGCCCCGAGTTTAATTTTTAAAAATTATTTACAATAGTCTGTTTTAACGTGAGATTTTAATGAAATGATGATTAGTATGCACATGTTCAGTTGCACCTCCTTGTTAAGTAAAATATTTAAAATTTATACTGTTTATTTTATAAATGTCTTCTCTGCCCTCCCATTTAATGCACACACATGTGCACGCGAGCACACACACACATACACATACACACACACCTCAGTGTGATGAAAGATACTTACCTGTGGCAGGAGTTGGGTAAATTCACAACATGTCAGGGATATACTTTATATTAATTATTGGACTATTGGATATAATATTCCAATCTGTTATTAAAATCTGCTAGGACTGGAAAAGTCTTGGTCCGTTTTAATTTTCAGTGACCACACCCACATTAAATTATTTCCGTATTCTCATTTTAGAACATCGTTCTTACCTTTAACCTATGGTAATCGTTTGGCTGAGTTACAACCCAGTTTTCAGGCTGGTAAGGTAAGTTTTTTAAAAATAAATTCTCCTGATGGCTTCCCAGAAACAAAGAACATTTGAAACTTAAGACTGGGATTTAGTCAGTGTATCCTGATTCCTTCTGGGCCCTAAGTTTCCAAGATTTCTCTTTTCTTCTTTTTTTGTCTTCTCTGTTTTCCTTCACTCCACAGGCTGCTATTATTTCCATGGTTGCTTTTTACCATTTCTCATACTAATAACTTAGATAAGAGACCTTTACGTTGGCTTAGAGTTTCTTAGGAAATCAAAAAGGAAATTTTCTTTGCTTTAGAGGAGTATAGAGAGTACACGAACGCATCTGTAGTTTTCACAGTCAAATAGAGGTCAAAACTCTCAGGAATGCCACCATACAAAAGTCTTACATTTCATTGCTCTTGGTGAGTCGTACCTTGGGATAGAGTGTCGTATATATTCACTATATCATTTGCTTTTGGCTTTATTTTACTTATTCTTCCTCAAAGAGTGTTTTTTTAAAGGCCATTTTTTGTTTTAACAATTATTTATAAATCATTTTGGTGCTAATAACTGGGACGACAGTGGCATGCTGCGAGTATGGAGAGTTTTGCAAGCTATTTGACATCTCAACTGTTTGTTGAATAACAGTGTTTTTGTTCTCTGAGCCTACTATCCTGCCTGGATAGCAGGAACAGATCAACTATGTATGTCTGGCATTCTTTGATGATTTTACCTAGAGGATAATTCTTATCTGATCTTCTTTTGTATGCTTCTTAGTTCTAACAGTGTCCAGGGTTAAAGCCTTTTTCTGTATTCCATAGTTTTAAGGGTTGTATAGTAAGAGTCTGGAGAAGAATAAGAAATTGAACCCAGGGTTTTTATTATGTAGTTTTAAATTCCACTGAATTAATCTAGCTCTTGAGGCACTGTGGAAACAGGACATTCGTTTCCAGGCCTGGGCTCATGGGGGTCAGAGTTCATCGGACACCCCAACCTCTTCCCAACCCTAAGTACTAAGCATGGGGTGTCTCAGATGTAATAACTTCTGTTTACGCTTGTAAAAAAAAAAGTGAGCTTGCTGTATAATCTCACTCTCTAGATGAACTCTGCTCTAAAATTCACAACTCAGATTTGACCTTACTGTTACTTCCAACCATCACTCAAGAGTTTCTACTCAAACATGTGAGTCATACTTTTGGTGCTGGCTTTTCTGAGTCAGTTTAGCAGCCAACACATTTTATTATTGGCACCTCCTACCATGAGATAACAGGTATTTGGTTTTTAATCCCTCAAAACTGTGATCTTTTTAATCTAAATAGTATATCTATACCTCAGTGTATTTTTATTCAGTAAGTCTGATTTGCTTTGTGCCTTCCTGACAGGTTCTGGGGTAATAAATAATGCTTTACCATTGGCAGGGTTCTTTCCCAGATATTGAAAGTGTTGCCTCTGGTTATCTTTAATCAACATGGTTACTTATATTTAGAAGGTGCATTTGCTGTGAACAATAATCTTTTCAAAAAGCTTGCAGAGGCATACAAGAGGAAGAGAGTGGGTGTATTATTTTACAAAGCGATGGTCTTTTGAATTGTCACTTCTCATCCTTATAACTTTATCATTGAAGGAAGATACCAAATGCCCCCAACAGGGATACTCCTCTTATGAGTTGTGCCTTCCTACTCCATGTGAAGGCATCATATGTGTTCAGTGTAATCAATAAGAAAAGAAATTTCATAAATTCAAGCACTGATTTCACTAATTTTATTTTTCTTATTATTTTGGGAAAGCTTCTAATAGTGATACACAATCCTGGAGATTATAATTACTAATCAATACTTAGATGTAATGAAAGATCCCATATTTTTTCCCCCAGGGAATCATTTATGGTGTGATGTCTCTTGTTTAAGTCTTTAAGCCATTTTGAGTTTATTTTTGTATAGGATGTGAGAGAATGTTCTAACTTTGTCAATTTACATTCCACTGTCCAGCTTTCTCAATGTCATTTGCTGAACAGACTCTTTTTTTCCATTGTATTATCTTGTCTCCTTTGATAAGGATTAATTGACTGTAGGTGTGTGGGTTTATTTCTGGGCTCTGTATTCTGTTCTGCTGACCCATATGTCTGTTTTTGTGCCCATACCATACTCTTTTGATTACTGTAGCTTTGTAGTGTTGTCTGAAGTCTGTCCCCGAGGGTATTATTTATTGATCATTTCCTTGGCTCAGACAGTGGCCTTCCTGGTTTCCAGTGGATTGTTCCATTTACTCGCATTATTCCCATTTTTACCAGTGAGCCAACTGAGTCTGTGTGATGTGAAGTAACTTTACTGGTTATTTGGGTATTCAGTAGCAGGAGCAAAATTCCCATCCAGCTCTGTCTGGCTCCACCACCCATTCTCTGAGCCCTAATCTCTTGAGTCCCAGCCATTTGATGGCGAATGAAACAATGAAATGCAGTTGAGTTTGAGGAGAGTCTGATCTGGGAACAGCCCTTATTTTGGCTGATGCTGTTGCCTGACGTTCACAGTTGCTCAAGACCTATTTATTATCTGTTTCAGATTTCATTGTGAGATTAATTAATTAACCCTTAAGGGCTTTTCCCATTGTGTCAAGTTCAACCAAAAGAAGCTGACAAACTCCCATTATAAGTTGAAACTACGTAACAAACTGCACAAGCCCCAACAAGAACTGACAGTCGGCAGGCTTAGCATTTGCTCTGTGGAAGCCTGGCCAGTGTCAGTGGTTAATTGCATTCTCAGAAATATCATGGCAATGGGGGAGGTGGTGGTGGTGGTGTGGTCACCTGACCAGGCTTACTCCTTAAAAGCCTGGTTGTATTTTCCTTCATTTTGAAGGGCATGGAGGAGATTTAGTTTTGATTGCATCCCAGAGGGAGATAGCGACCTCTTTCTGAGAGTTAAATATGCATAACATATTACAAGATAATTTTGAACAATTCATTACTGTTTCTTAAAGGTTTGAGGAAGTACTGGGTTAAAAACACAATCGAAACACCAGACCTATGATTGGAGATTTTGGTTCGTGGTTGTCTATGTTTTTGTTTTAATGAATGGGAAGAAACCACTCATGGTACATTAAACTCCAAGTTGAAGTATTGTTGCTGTATAAAATAAAGAATCGTATTGCATGTAATGTAGCTGTTTGTCTCTTTGTCTGACTCATTTATACCAGAACTTATAAAGAATTTTGGGGGGGGTATATGTATATCATTATAGTTTTAATTTTTTGAAGCTTGCATTCCAGTTATCATGTATACACATAGACACATATGCTTGTACACACCACCCCTCACACACTTACACGTGAACCTTCAAATGGGTCCATGCTGTTCTGATCCAGGCCCAGTGAGTAAGAAGTCCGAGAGCCAACGACGATGCTCAGTCAGTCATTTTTCTCGTTCTCATGGTCTTTGTTGTACTTTTATGGTTGATGGAAAGATCTGGATGAGGGAAGATAGAAAATTAGAGAGGGGGCATTATGAGATGAGGATACCGCTGGTGATGATACTGATACTTGGAATTGCCAATTAAGTAAACAGCTCGATCACTTGGCTCTTTCTTCTGTGAGGTGGCTGAATACTACATGAATGAGTGCATTTCATTAGATGAGTTCATACAGCAGTAACCCATCAAATACTCACTTTCTCGCAGGTTGCTCTCAGATATTCTGCAAAATAAAGTTGTGTGATTAAGAAAGTTTGGGAAACACTGGGTTAAATAAAGTGAAATCCACTTCTTGACCGAAGGAGGTGGAGTTCCCAAGTTTGACCCTAGAATGCGTATCTCTTAAAAAAGCATCTATAAACATTCCCTGTGTATCTCCGGAATGTGTACAGATAGTGGAATACAGCGTGGGGTTGAGAATTGAGTATATGTATGAAGGATGTGGGGAAGTGGTGATGCTAGTGGTCAAGAACCCGCTTGCCAATACAGGAGATTAAGAAACACGTCCCTGGGTCAGGACGATCCCCTGGAGAAGGGCATGGCAACCCACTCTAGTATTCTTGTCTGGAGAATCCCCATGGATGGAGGAGCCTGGTGGGCTACAGTCTATAGGGTCACAAAGAATCAGACACCACTGAAGCGACTTAGCACGCATACATGAAGGATGTAGGACTGGGTTCGGATCAAGCCACCCTTCCACCCTCTAGACAACAGGCACGTCACTTAGAAACAAGTATACGAGTTTATACACATACCTTTCTTCCAGGGTGCTGTGATCTTCAAATGATCTAATGCATACAGAGATGCTTTTCAGATTTGAAGCACTCTGGAAATATTAGTTATTAATAAAGCCTCTACTTTTAAAATTGTGATATTATGTATATAACATAACATTTGTCATTTTAACCATTTTTAGGTGTACAGTTCAGTGCCATTAAGTATATTGCTAATGGCTAATGTTTCGCAATGTTCTGTGCATTGTTTTGCAATTATTGCCGACGTCCATCTCCAGAACTTCTGTCTTGTTTTTTTCCAAACTGAAACATCACCTCGTCCTTTGCCCCCAGCCCCTGGCCACCACCGTGCTACTTGCTCTCTCAATGACTATTGTAGGTCGGGCTTCAGAGGTTAAAGCGTCTGCCTGCAATGTGGGAGACCTGGCTTCGATCCCTGGGTCGGGAAGATCCCCTGGAGAAGGAAATGGCAACCCACTCCAGTATTCTTGCCTGGAGAATCCCATGGACAGAGGAGCCTGGTGGGCTACAGTCCGCAGGGTCGCAAAGAGTCGGACACGACTGAGCAACTTCACTTTCACTTTTCACTTTCACATAAGTGGAATCATACAACAGTGTCCTATTTGACTTGGCATAGTATCTTCAGGCATATCCTCTGATTTTTTTTATGATGTGAGATTTTATTTTCTTAATTCACTCACCCTTGATGCCATTCCTTTGTTTGTTTGTTTTAAATTGGAGGATAAGCACTTTACAGTATTCTCTTGGTTTCTGCCACACATCAGCATGAATCACATGGCTGCCCCATGCATCACATGGGGCCTTAGTTCCCCAACCAGGGGTCAGACCTGTGCCCCCTGCAGTGGAAGCATGGAGTCCTAACCACTGGACTGCCAGGGAAGTCTCCCTGGTACTAGACAGTACCCACAATTTTAGGACAGGGTCTTTTAAGGATGTGCCTTTAAGAAAAGCGGATCAGGAGTCTATTCCATCCTCGAAGCGATCAAAAGGTACACATTTCTAGTTATAAGATCAATAAGTACTAAAGATATAATGTACAACATGATGAATATAATTAACACTGCTGCTGCTACTGCTGCTAAGTCACTTCAGTCGTGTCCGACTCTGTGTGACCCCATAGACGGCAGCCCACCAGGCCCCGCCGTCCCTGGGATTCTCCAGGCACTTATATAAGAAAACTGTGTAGAGTAAATCCTCAGAGTTCTCATTACGAGGAAAAAATTTTTTCTGTTTCTTTAATTTTGTATCTGTATGAGGTGATGGATGTTCACTAAACTTACTGTGATTATTTCATGCTGTATGTAAGTCAGATCACTATGCCGTATGCCTTAAACTTATACAGTGCTGTGTGTCAATTATATCTTAATAAAACTTGAAGATAAATACGTTTTTAAAAGTTCAGGAAAAGAATCTAGTCCGTCCTCAGATAAGAACTAAAGTGACCCAGGGCTCTCCCTGACAAGCAGAGAGCCCTTTGTTGCTTCTTAAATCAGTGTTTGAAATACGAGAGGCATGAGTTTCAACACCTAAGTTTTATATCTTTATTATCTAGATTTATGCACAAGGATTTTTAAACTTAATGTTTCATCATTTTTACTTGTCTTAAAATGGTGGGTCTTGATATGAGGCTCTTTTGGGGAAATCCTCTGTAACTTTTAGGATGAAAAATAGCATGTATTTCAAAATTAAATAGCCTAAAATTTGAAATGACCTGTTCTTATTTAAATAAAGCCTTTGGAATGCATGAGTTTGTTAGAGTTAACATTCTCTTCTATACCATGATTTTATAGCAAAATTATTTTCAAATACCCATTATTAATCCCCATTAAATGGTGCCAAAATGGTCATTATAGTTTTTTCCTGAGTAAGCATGGCTTAAAAAAAATCACAGTCAAATTAATCTGCCATCTTGTCCTGCTATGCATATTCTTGTAATCTAAATGTATATTTTTGCCTTTGCCCTGTTAAGAGCATATTTTTCATTGTAAAGAGTATTAGCTGCATCAGCAGGCTTTAGCATTAAATTTTCATTGAATTGCACCTTTCATTTTTCATAGTCCTCTGAGCTCATCATAGATGCCTGATCACTCTTGGGTCTTTTAGTGCATCTTTGGGGGTCCTTGTCTCATCTTATATCCCCACCTCCAAGATCATTAAGACTCTTTGAGGTGCCTTGAGCCTTCCCTATCTTAGAATCCTCATGGAGTCTTGGGTGGAGCCAGCCACCAAGAAGGTGCTCTGCACACACTGAAGTTGAGCTGGGTTGAGTTAAATTGAGATTGAGGTTTGGAAGCCAAAATTGAAGGGATTTTTTAATTTTTAGATGAAACACAACGTCAGGATCTTATTTACCTTAATGGAGAGCCAGGCCGAGCTGGCACAGCACAGATGGCACCCTGTTCCTGAGAGTGTGGGGATGGAGTGAAGCAGAACAAACAGGTGGCTCTGGAGCTGGCACCCTGGCGTCAGCACCAGCTCGGGCCACACTTTGCTGTGCTCGTGTGAGCGAGGCATCGGCAGAAGCAGAAGGCTGATGTTATTTTAATCACTGAGCTCTATTTAGTGAATACACTTGATTAGTCCTCCTCCTCCTTCTCCTGGATGCTATTTTGAATAGGATATCAAATCCCTGCATCGATGATGTACACAGTACCTTTTTTCTCCTTGTGACATACCACACCTAACTTTGGGCTCTTGTTTTCTACCTTTTGAAAGTGCTGACTATGTGCTGAATTTTACTGAGGAAGAGTCTGAAACCATAGAGAAATGAAGTCATTTGCTCCCGAGTTAACAGGTTTTCAGGGAGCTCAAAGAGCAATACCTATGGCTTTCCTAGTGGGCATGTTTTTTGATTTTGTCCTTGAAAATTCAAGCTCCCTGGCAGAAGGAGAAGGCGGCGGCAGAAGATGAGATGATTAGATAGCATCCAATGGACATGAGTTTAAGCAAACTCTGGGAGATAGTGAAGGACAGGGAAGTCTGGGGTGCTGCAGTCCGTGGGTTCGCAGAGTCGGACATGACTTAGCGACTGAACAGCAACACGTGCTGAAGGGAAGCATTCAGAATTAGAACTCCATGCCTAATCTCTCTGTTTGTTTTCTGTCAAGGTGAATATTTTCAGAAAGGGGTACACTTCGGGCTTGGGAGGGCTGTGCCGAGCCTTCCGAGGGGTGGTTTGGTTTAAATGTGGACTTGTCGGTTCCAGCTAGCTGGGAGGAATTGCTCTCCCGATGTGATGCATTAGTCATGAGCTGAGTGTAGGAGGGTGTTGAACAATCACTCTGCCTCCCTGCTCCGTCCCTGGGCTTGCAAGCTCAATTTTAAGCCCAGCTGCATCGGAATTGAGGACTTGCTGGGGACATCCCCCCACCCCCACCCTGCTGTGTGCTTGAAATCTTGGCTCAGAGGTGGGAGAGGGTGGTAATTTCAGACCCAGGGCTAGAGCAGAAATGCCGCCCCAGGGAAGCTTGTGTACCTAGGATGTGTTGTTTGTATATATGCGTGAGGGGTGGGGAAGGACTAACGTTAGGTGGGGGGGCGGCTGCTGTACTTGTACTGTCCAATCTTCAAATATATTTTGACACTGTTTTCCATAACGTAAAAGAGAGCCACAACTCTTGATGATGTTGGCTGCTAGGAAACCTAAGCTTGGAAGGGTGCTGTCCCCGAGAAATAAGTGGTAAAGATGACATCTTGAAAGTCAGACCACTCTCTCCATGACCCCTTGATGCCTCAGAGCCTGCAGTTACCGCTAACACCCCAAGAAGACCTTTTTTTTCCCCCAGGTCTGAAATCAGGTGGAATTGTGGACTGGGTTGTCTAAACACCTGCTGGATATTCTGTTGTAAATATTCTGTGTTGGCAACATGTTTTATTCCTTTTGTTGGTATTGATGCCATTACTAGGTACTAGAGAAAAACTCTCCTGGGACACGGGATGGTTAATATTATACGTGAACTTGGCTGTGGTGCCCAGTGATTTGGTTAAATAGCTCACAGGTTGCTGCGAGGTCTGTTTGTTTTGTATGTCAGGCATTCTTCATATGCTTTTTTTAAAAAACAATTTTTATTGGCGTATAGTTGAGTTATAATGTTGTGTTACTTTCAGGTATGCAGCAAAGTGGATCAGTGATACGTATACACACATCCACTCTTTTTTAGATGCTTTTCCCACATAAGTCATTACAGATTATTGAGTTGAGTTCTCTGTGCCGTATCAGTTCAGTTCAGTTCAGTTCAGTTCAGTTGCTCAGTCGTGTCCGACTCTTTGTGACCCCATGAATCGCAGCACGCCAGGCCTCCCTGTCCATCACCAACCCCCGGAGTTCACTCAGACTCACATCCATGAGTCGGTGATGCCATCCAGCCATCTCATCCTCTGTCATCCCCTTCTCCTCCTGCCCCCAATCCCTCCCAGCATCAGAGTCTTTTCCAATGAGTCAACTCTTCCCGTGAGATGGACAAAGTACTGGAGTTTAGGTCCTTATTAGTTACCTATCTTATATATAGGAGTGTGTATATGTCAATCCCAATCTTTAAATTTATCCTTCCCACTTCTTTCCCCACTGGCAACCGTAACTTTGTTTTCTACATCTGTCACTCTGTCTGTTTTGTAAATACTCTCATGTGTACTTTTTTTTTTAAGATTCCACATGTAACTGATACCATATGACATTTGTCTTTCTCAGTCTAACTTCACTCAGTATGATGATCTGTAGGGTTATTCATGTTGCTGCAGATGGCATTATTTCATTGTTTTTTATGGTTGAGTAGTATTCCATTTTATACACGTGGCGCATCTTCTTTATCTGTTGTTCTGTTGGTGACTGCTTGAAAGAAGTGAAAGTGGGAGTCACTCAGTTGTTTCCGGCTCTTTGTGACCCCATGAACTGTAGCCCGCCAGGCTCCTCTGTCCATGGGATTCTCCAGGCACAAATGCTGGAGTGGGTACTCATGCCCTCCTCCAGGGGATCTTCCCAACCCAGGGATGGAACCCACGTGTCCTGCGTTGCAGGCAGTTCTTTACTGTCTGAGCCACCAGGGAGGCCCGATGGGCCCTTAGGCTGCATCCAAGTCTTGGCTATTGTGAACAGTGCCGCAGTGGACATTGGGTGTGTGTGTCTTTTTGGAGTATAGTTTCGTCTGCCCGGGGGTGGGATTTTAGGATCATATAGTAGTTTGTTCTTTCTTTTCCTTCTTTCCTCACTGTTTTCTTTTACCAGGCATTTTTTAAAATGTGATTTAGCATTTAAATCAGACATTGAGGAAAGCAGGTTATCCTCCATAATGTGGGCGGGCCTTATCCAATCACTTGAAGACCTTAAAAGTAGACTGAGGTCCTCTAAAATGAAGGGATTCTTCTCCTGGGTCCTTTGAACTCAAGACAGCAGCATCAACTCTTCCTGGGTCTGCGGGCTGCTGGTTTGCCCTGCAGATTGTAGATTTGCCAGACTCGACAATCTCGTGAGCCAGTATTTTAAAATAGTCATTCATCCATCCATCCGTATCCTGTTGATTTAGTCTCTCTGGAGAACCATGGCTAATGCAGGGGCCATGAGCTGTGGAACCATAGGATAAAAAAGTAATGCACTGTCTTCTTTTCCCGCATGGAAGTTGTCATCCTAATAGAGGAGAAGATTAAGACAAGTTTTCAAATAACTGATTACTACAGGGATTCAGAGGAGAAGAGTGATAAAGCATGTCTTGAAAGAACAGAGCTTTGCAAAAATTTTCAGTAAAATGCTCCACAAAAAGAGAATTAATTTCTAACCACTCCATGTGCCATTTTATTTTGGGAAGAAGACGGGTATTTCATCTTAGAAAATCATCAGTTCAGTTTTTAGTTCAGTTGCTCAGTTGTGTCTGACTCTTTGCTACCCCATGAACTATAGCACACCAGGCTTCCCTGTCCATCACCAACTCTCAGAGTTTGCTCAAACTCATGTCCATTGAGTTGGTGATGCTATCCAATCATCTCATCCTCTGTCGTCCCCTTCTCCTACCTTCAATCTTTCCCAAATCAAGGTCTTTTCAAATGAGTCAGCTCTTCACATTAGGTGGCCAAAGTACTGGCTTTTCAGCTTCAACATCAGTCCTTCCAGTGAACACCCAGGACTGATTTCCATTAGGATGGACTGGTTGGATCTCCTTGCAGTCCAAGGGACTCTCAAGAGTCTTCTCCAACACCACAGTTCAAAAGCATCAGTCCTTCGGTGCTCAGCCTTCTTTATGGTCCAACTCTCACATCCATATATGACCACTGAAAAAACCATAGCTTTGACTAGACGGACCTTTGTTGACAAAGTAATGTGTCTGCTTCTTAATATGCTGTCTAGTTTGATCATAGCTTTTCTTCCAAGGAGCAAGCATCTTTTAATTTCATGGCTGCAGTCACCATCTGCAGTGATTTTGGAGCCCAAGAAAATAAAGTCTGTCATTGTTTCCATTGTTTCTCTGTCTATTTGCCATGAAGTGATGGGACCAGATGCCATGATCTTAGTTTTTTTAATGTTGATTTTTAAGTCTTTTTCACTTTTTTAACTTTTTTAACTTTTTCACTCTCCTCTTTGACTTCCATCAAGAGGCTCTTTAGTTCCTCTTTGCTTTCTGTCATAAGGGTGGTATCATCTGCATATCTGAGGTTATTGATATTTCTCCCGGCAATCTTGATTCCAGCTTGTGCTTCATCCACCCTGGCATTTCGCATGATGTACTCTGCATATAAGTTAAATAAGCATGGTGACAATATGTAGCCTTGTCGTACTTCTTTACCAATTTGGAACCAGTGTGTTGTGCTGTGTCCAGTTCTAACTGTTGCTTCTTGACCTGTATACAGGAGGCAGGTCAGGTGGTCTGATATTCCCATCGCTTTAAGAATTTTCCACAGTTTTTTTGTGATCTACACAGTCAATGCGGAGAAGGCAATGGCACCCCACTCCAGTACTCTTGCCTGGAAAATCCCGTGGATGGAGGAGCCTGGTGGGCTGCAGTCCATGGGGTCGCTAAGAGTCAGACACGACTGAGCGACTTCACTTTCCCTTTTCGCTTTCATGCATTGGAGAAGGAAATGGCAACCCACTCCAGTGTTCTTGCCTGGAGAATCCCAGGGACAGGGGAGCCTGGTGGGCTGCCGTCTATGGGGTCGCACAGAGTCAGACACGACTGAAGCGACTTAGCAGCAGCAGCAGCAGAGATGAATGCAATTGTGCGGTAGTTTGAGCATTCTTTGGCATTGCCTTTCTTTTGGATTGGAATGAAAACTGACCTTTTCCAGTCCTGTGGCCACTGCTGTGTTTTCCAAATTTGCTGGCATATTGAGTGCAGCCCTTTCACAGCATCATCTTTGAGGATTTGAAATAGCTCAACTGGAATTCCATCACTGCCACTAGCTTTGTTTGTAGTGATGCTTCTTCTTAAGGCCCACTTGACTTCACATTCCAGGATGTCTGACTCTAGGTGAGCGATCACATCTTTGTGGTTATCTGGGTCATGAAGATCTTTTTTTGTACAGTTCTTCTGTGTATTTGAAAGGTTGTTGTTGAATCACGCGAATACACCGGGATTCTTGGCTCCCGGAGGAGAAGAATTCAATCCGGGGCCAGAGACGAGGCTTGATCGCTCAGAGCTTTTGTGTAATAAAGTTTTATTAAAGTATAAAGGAGATAGAGAAAGCTTCTGACATAGGCATCAGAAGGGGGCAGAAAGAGTACCCGCTTGCTAGTGTTAACAATGAAGTTATATAATCCAAAGAATGTCTGGAGGTTGTAAAGACCTCATCAGACCTACTCCCATAATTTACATTTTAAGATAACACTGTCCTCAGGCAGGATACATCCTTGTAAAGACCAGGTCTACTCCCATAATTTACATTTTAAGATAACAGAAGGTTTAATCCAGAGACTGTCCTTAGGGAGGATACATTATTGTTTTATAATCCTAAGGAATGTAGAGAAAGAAAAAAAGTTTGTCCTTTCTTCTTCCTTGAGAATTCCAGACCCCTGTCTCCTTGGGGACCCCTAGACTCCTTATCAACCTGCCTAGGAACTGACTCTCTCATATTCTTGCCACCTCTTCTTAATATCTCCTGCTTTTGTTAGGTCCATGTCAGTTCTGTCCTTTATTTTGCACTTTGTTGCATGAAATGTTCCCTTGCTATCTCTAATTGTCTTGAAGAGATCTCAGTCTTTCCCAGTCTAATTTTTCCCTGTAGAAAATCATACACATTAAAAGTTTGTATTCCATTATTAATCTACCCCAATGCTCCTGTTCTCCCTAACCTTCTGAGTAAATCTTTGAGTAAAACCGACTCTTCTGAATGTTGTTCCTTTAGTCCTTTGATTTGTGTCTGCTGGGTGTGCCAGGGGTGTTTGCACATCATTTAGCAGTGCAGGACTGATGTAGTGGCATTCTTGAGGGGCGCTGGGTATGTCTTGAATGTGGGCTTTTATGGTTGTAGCACACGGGCTCAGTATTAGCAGTGTGTGGCCCTTGGGCACATGGGCTCAGTAGCTGTGGCTCACGGGCTTACTTGCTCCATGGCATGTGAAATCTTCCTGGACCAGGGATCGAACCCATGTCCCCTGCATTGGCAGGTGGATTCTTATTCACTGTGCAACCAGGCAAGTCCAGAGATGAACATTTATGAAGCCCTAAGTAAATACGACTCGTATCCGACTCTTTGCAGCCCCATGGAACTCCATGGAATACAGTCCTTGGAATTCTCCAGGCCAGAATGCTGGAGTAGGTAGCCTTTCCCTTCTCCAGGGGGATTTCCCAACCCAGGAATTGAACCTAGGTCTCCCACATTGCAGGCAGATTCTTTACCAGCTGAGCCACAAGGGAAGCCCAAGTAAATACGACAGAAGGATGTCTTCTCACACATTGCCTCATTTTGTCCCCAGCACAGACCTACAAGGCAGATTTCCTATTTTGCAGATGGAGAAGATGGTCCATGGGGATGTTTATTGTTTCATTCAAGGTCAAGGGGACATTAATGAGCTAGTTCTGACTGCATCTCAACTCTGTTACTTTTATAAATCTCGGTGCCTTTTGGGAGGGATCATAAGTGTGGAAAGTTTTGACTCTACATGGTATGTCAGATTTGAGCTCACCCTATGGCTAATCCAACAGGCTCACCCTATGGAGGTGTCCAGAGAGGCTTAGGAAGAGGGATTTGTCCTGAAGATGGAGATTAAGGTAGACGACAGTGTGGAAGGAAGTAAATAAGTTTGTTCAAGAGGAAAGTACTTGGTCTGGAGAGTTAGGTAGAAGGCTGAGGGCAGAAACTACAGTTGGGGCGAGGAGGGCATGTCAGAACTGTATAAGGGAAGCCACGGGGAGGGAGCATGGTTTTTTTTTTTTTTTTTTAATTTTAGGGGAAGAAATCAGCAAGATCAAATGCTGATGAAGGGCCCCCAGTGAAAACTCTTTTTGTTACTTGGATTGAAAGCTAGAGAGAGAGAGACTTTCTCTCAGACGAGGAGACCTTCATTTCCCACTTCAGGATGAAAATTTTGTTTAAAAATATTTTCAAAAATTAATTTATTCATTCATTCATTTCTTTTTCAAATTCTTTATAATGGAGTACAACAGATTAACAGTGTTGTGATAGTTTCAGATGGACAGCACAGGGACTCAGCCATGCATATACGTGTATCCATTCTCCCCCAAACTCCTCTCCCATCCAGGCTGCCACAGAACACTGAGCAGAGTTCCCTGTGCTGTACAATAGGGCCTTGTTGGTTATCCATTCAAATATAGCAGTGTCTGCCTGTTGATCTGCAACTGCCAGTACATATATCCCTTCTCCCCATGGCAACCATACCTTCGATGTACAAAGGAATATTACTCAGCCATTCAAAAGAATGAAACGATGCCAATTGCAGCAACATGGATGGACCTAGAGATTGTTATACTGAGTGAAGTGTGTCAGACAGAGAAGGAGAAGTATCATATGACTTCCCTTTTGTGCAGAATCTAAAAAGTGATACATATGAATTGATTTACAAATGAGAAACAGACTCACAAGAACCTTTTTAAAAATAATTTTCCTTTGCATGTGTTATTGCTAGTCTTTATTCTTCCAAACTATATAACTGAAATTTCTTGGCTACTTATCCTGGCTGTGTCTGAGATTACCCACACTGAACAATGCAGTGATGGTTGCCAGTGCGTTTTTGCTTACTGTTTCTTGGCCCATCGTTATGTTGTCTTCCAGGGATTGGGGATGAGGAAGTTCCAAAAATGAGCCCTTCCTTTTTATATCATTCTCTTTTTCTGCACATGACATTGTTTTATTGATGACTGGTGAATTTTATTGATGACTGGTGAAGGGATGTTGTTAACTGTCTTGATGGCAAAAACACAATTTAATGGATCCTCTACAGCTGGTGCTGTCAGCAGACAATTTCAGAGCAGGCATCAGTTTTCCGTGTGTGTCTACTGACTTGGTCTTCTGAATGGTTGCATTCCCTTCTTGAAGATTCGGGAAGGTTTTGATACTGCTCTACTACTGCTTCACAGTAAGCCTGAGATGTCAGTAAAGTTAAGCAGGCATCCCTCTGCGTTTTCCACTGTCTTTCCTTATTTTCTCTTAGTTTCCAGATCAGCTTTCCCTGTCCTAGAACAGTGGTCTTTAATACTGGGTATATGTGCGAGATGATTTCATGAGGGCAGAGGAAGGGAATTTCAGAATTTCTCTGTTACGCATTTAAATTTCTGTGTCCTTCTGTTCAGTTCAAATAAATGAGGAAAATTATAAACATACACAGAAATTTAAAATGTGCATAATGTATTTGTACAAGAGCACATACATGTAATTTATACATTGATTAAATAAGTAACGACACACACTCAGCTCTGTTTTGGGTGGGCATGGTTGGGATGGTTTCATTGAATGAGGATTCCCATTAAACCTTTTGCACATTAGTGCCCTGGATAGGAGCGTCCTCATTAATTCTTAGAAGGCACGGCCTGGTGTATGTTTCACTCGCCTTGTGTGTGGTCTCATAGATATTACTTGGCAGTGAGTGTCAAGCTTTTTAAGCTGGTTGCTGTCATACAGGGAACAGATTTACTTTGTGATTGGGTGTATCGGTTTTTCTGGGGACTTTGATGTATCATTGTTTTAGAAATGTTCTCATGACCTCCCAGGAACCGTCTTTATGTTGAAAGAGGTTGATTATCCTCTTATGACTTCAGGGAGGGGCATATATGCTTTGTTTAATTCTTTTTCTTCTGCTTTCAAAAGTCCAGTGTACAATGACTTTGGCTGCTTTTTATTTCTCTTCCAATTTGTTATTTGGCTACGATGAATATTAGGCATTATTCAGCCAAAAAGATCTTGAGTCAGCCTTTAAAGTCAGAACTAGGGGGCTTCCCTGCTTGTCCAGTGGCTAAGAATCCGCCTCGCCATGCAAGGGACGTAGGTTCAGTCCCTGGTCTGGGAAGGTCCCACTTGCTGCAGGGCAACTAAGCCTTTGTACCACAACTACTGAGCCAATGCTCTAGAGCCCTCGAGCCACAACTACTGAAGCCCTCAAGCCCTAGAGCTGCTGCTGCTGCTACTGCTGCTAAGTCAGTCGTGTCCGACTCTGTGTGACCCCACAGACGGCAGCCCACCAGGCTCCCCCATCCCTGGGATTCTCCAGGCAAGAACACTGGAGTGGGTTGCCATTTCCTTCTCTGATGCATGAAAGTGAAAAGGGAAAGTGAAGTCGTTCAGTCGTGTCCGACTCTTAGCAACCCCATGGACTGTAGCCCACCAGGTTCTTCCGTCCGTGGGATTTTCCAGGCTAGAGTACTGGAGTAGGGTAGAAACCACTGCAATGAGAAGCCCACAGACTGCAACTGGAGAGTGGCCCTCACTTCTCAAGACTAGAGAAAGCCTGCATGCAGCCATGAAGAGCCACCATAGCCAAAAAATAAACTAATAAGTAAATCTTAAAAAAAAAGTAAGGATTTGTTTTCCATCTTGAATTTCTGGAGTTTATCTCAGTGGTACTTGTTGCCTTAATTGAATCGCCTATTTGCTGTAAAAGGAATGCCCAGCAGAGAAAGTCTCTTGATAGTTCCCATTAGGATATTTATGGATTTTGACTTAAGCAACTTAAAGACTCGTGCAGTTCTTTTTAAGTGTAGGGACCATAAAAACTTCTGAATGATCCTCTTAGTAAAGTCGGATTGAGTTCCAAAGTCAGTGGCCCCATAGTTAAGGAAAGACTGATGCTGAAGCTGAAGCTCCAGTACTTTGGCCACCTGAGCTGACTCATCGGAAAAGAATTTGATGCTGGGAAAGGTTGGAGGTAGGAGGAGAAGGGGTGACAGGATGGGATGGTTAGATGGCATCACTAATTCAGTGTATATGAGTTTGAGCAAAGTCTGGGAGACAGTGAAGGATAGGGAAGCCTGGCGTGCTGCAGTCCATGGGGGTCTCAAAAACACGGACATGACTTAGCGCCTGAACAACAACAACAAATTAGCGTCTGTCTTTCCTGCCATCTCTCTGTCGCCTTTGCCATGTGCCCTATTTGCGCCGTCTTTATCATGGTCACTAGCAGAGCGTAACTAACTTGGAGTCTCACCTGAAATCTACCTGATGGTCATAGCTATCAGCTTCTCATTCACTCACTCACAGAAAGGGGAAGGGATGCTTAAATGCTACCTTTCTTGGAAGTGGTGCTCAGCAACACTCATTTATACAGTCCAGCCACATTCCACTGTGGTTTGTACAGTTTTGGAACATCAGCCTTGCAGTCAGTGATCTTATTTAAACTATAACCCCAATCCCAAGGTGTGAGTAAGGAGCATAATGGGTGTTCCTGCAGCCCTAGGGAGTTTTGGGGGCTGCACTCAAACCTGATTTACATTTTAATTCTGTGGTACCAAACCTGAAGCATCAAGCTTTTACTTTTGTGTAAAGTTGTCTATGGTATTGAATCCATTTATTATTACAGATCCTGGCTTGGTCAATAAAAGTGTAGTGAGATAGTGTTTTAACCTGTTGCCTTGCATAGGTTATGAGATATGTGGGTTTTTTTTGGTTGTTGTTGTTGAGTTTAAGGTCTTTGAGTGTAGTATTGGCCAATGTTTGTGTCTCTGTTTTGGTATCCTTCCTGATCTAAGCATTTTGGGAGGATATTTTTCTTACTTTCTTTTACGGCTGAGTTGGTGTGTTCCAAACTTGGTTCCTTTGGCTTGAGGTCTTGTGTGGAATGGACACCGAATTTCCAGTAGGATTGCTGGCAGGGACTTTCGGCCTCTCAAGTGTGCAACTTTTGAATTGGATGCTCCGTTTGTTCTCACAGTGGAAGGTGTTATTGTCACCTTCTCTTTTGTCAGTTACTAGACCAGAAATGCCAGGAGCGTCTCTTCCTTCTTTTCCTCCTTTCCTCCTTATTTCTCACAGGTATATGTGTGGTCACCAAGTCCTAGTGACTCCATTCATAGCATAGAGTGACTGAACAATGGGATACGGAACAGCCTTATTTCTTATCCCAAGGCTCACCTGTCCATCCTAAAGGAAATAAACCCTTAGTATTCATTGGAAGAACTGATGCCAAAGCCCCAATATTTTGGCCACCTGATGCGAAGAACGGACTCATTAGAAAAGACCCTGAGGCTGGATAAGATTGAAGGCAGAAGGGGAAGGGGACGACAAAGGATGAGATGGTTACATAGCATCACTGATTCAATGGACATGAATCTGAACAAATTCCGGGAGGTGGTGAAGGATAGGGAAGCCTTGCATGCTGCAGTCCATGGGGTCACAAAGAGTCAGACGTGATTTAGGGACTGAACAACAACTCCTTATTTTCTCCAGGCACTGCCTGATGCCTTGTTGCAACAAGCCTCCACCTTCTCTTTCATGTTACCCCAGAGGGTAGGGAGGGGTTGGGGGAGAACATATTTGATCATGTAACTAATCAAATCCTATCACAGACTTCATTACACTTAATAACATCTAATTTCTCTGTGTTGCATCCATAACCCCAACCTATCTTTCTAAAAGCCCCATCACCTCCAGCTCTAGTCCATGTACTTCTGTACAATGTTGGATTAATGCTTTCATGCCCGAGTCTTTGCTCTTTTCCCGGAATGTTCTGCCCTTTTTTTGCAAGCTCTCTCCTATCTCTGTTCATTTCCTCCCATCCTCATAAGCCAAGCCAAATCCAACGAACCTTTCAGAACCAGATTGGACCCATAGCGCCCCTTGCAGAATTCGTCTGTTTTTTTCCATCGTTCACTATCTTTAAAAATTATTTATTTTTTACATTGACATATGGTTGATTTATATGGAGGAGGAAACGGCAACCCATTCCAGTATTCTTGCTGGGAAAATCCCATGGACAGAGGAGCCTGGTGGGCTATAGTGCATGGGGTCGCAAAGTGTGGGACGCGCCTGAGCAGAGCACACAGTTGATTTCCAGTGTTTCAGGCGCAGAGCACATTGACTCAGTTACACACACACACTCTCTTTTTCGGATTGTTTTCCATCATGGGCTATTACAAGACATTGAATATAGTTACCTGTGCTATGCAGTAGGTTCTCGTTTATTTTATATATAGTGGAGTGTATCTGTTAATCCCAAATTTCTGATTCATCCCCTCCCCTGTCATTCACTATTAATAAGGTCTGATTAGCCTTTACAATCCTATCTCAGAGTGGAAAAGTGTCCACCATTTTCTTAGGTTGTGGGGGTATAAAGAACTGTCTGGTTTCCTTATCCCAAACATAAAGTGGGTGCATAGTAAATAATAGTTGAGTTGAACTGAATTGTTAACAATCAGTAGGTTCTTATGTAGACACTCTGCTGTACCCCAATAATTCACCAAGCAGTTACGACTATCTATTTAAAAATCTGTTTTTATATCCCCTCTTTCATGACTTGCTAACCATTCTAAGACAAACCACACTTACATGCCACCAACCAAAAAAGAAAATGGTGCTAATTTTCATCACACCTTTGCGATTGTAAGATATAGTCAACTTCAGAGACATTCAACATGAAAAATGTATTTGTTAGAGTCAGCGACATAAGGACTTGTGTTTTTCCTGTTAGAGCTGTAGTCTTGAATGCCTAACTGGAAAACAATTTGAATTGATTTGAAAATATAAAACTGAGGTCACTTTAAAAGATGTTTTTCATTATAAAATGAGGAGAGCGTAAAGGAGTGTTTTGGGTGAAGTACTTGGGGATTGACTTGGGAACTGTGTGTTGTCTTTCTGTCTTATGACTGAGACTTAGTCTCTTTTCTTTGAAAAGATGAGGACTTACAGGTAGAGAATCATCCCAGTTTTGAAAATTTTGGGGAGGAATTTCTTTAACATTTTTGTAAAAATTATTTTATTTGACTTTCAAGCGGACAATTCTTTCAGCGGAAGATTGCAACTTGATTAAAACCCTGTCTTCCCATGTGTGTTCTTTATGTCTGCATTTCTCTTCCTGCCCAGCAAATAGGTTCATCTGTACCAAGTGGATACAGTGGGGGAGGGGAGGGTGGGATGAATGGGGAGATTAGTATTGACATATATACACTACCATGTGAGTCGGACACCACTGAGCGGCTGTACCGAACTGAACTGTTGTGTGGAATAGATAGCTGATGGGAACCTGCTATAAAGCAAGGGGAGCTCAGCTGGGTGTTCTGTGATGACCTAGATGGATAGGAAGGGGGGGTGGGGGTGGGAGGGAGGCCCTTGAGGGAGGGAGTGTATGTAAACACAGAGCTGATTCACTTTGTCATACAGCAAAAAGTAACACCACACTGTAAAGCAGTTATCCAGGCCGCCCCCCACCCCCCGCCTCCCTGCAAATCTTCCCACCTAAACACATACCAAAATGAAGTTCCTGGTGTCCCCTAGCAACAGTGTTGCAGGGGACCCCATTACTGCTTCTGTTTTTATGTCCGGCGGCTCTGTTTTCCAGCTGTCATACTTGCTCCTTGACTTTTAGTTATTAAATCCACTTGCTATCAAAGAGGCACATGTATGCACAAACATCGTTTCTAGCTGTTCTTCCTTCCTCTCCCTTCTTAGCAGCCAGTCTACCAGTTCTCTCTGTAACCTTTTCTCCTGGAGAATTTTGCCATCTCACATACACCTTCCGCCAACACAGATCCCACAGTGGCAGGAACAGAACCCAAGGAGGATGGAGCAGGCATCCCGGGGGGAGCGGGTGTGATGCCTTCTGGGGGGCCCTTTAGGCTCAGAGTGCCAGGGATCAGCAGCACTAATCGGACGCACCCCAGCCTGGTGGCCTCTCCCCTGTCCTCTGACAAAGATGGTCCCAGCCCTCCTTGCTGGCAGGCAGAGTTGCCACACCAGCCACCTGCATGCGTGGCCTCAGTCCAGGGAGCTCTTGTCTGATTCACAGAGTGATCCTCCCATTCTTAGTGGTAAAGGCAGCTTCCGGGTGCAGAGCGGTGGCTTGTGCGGTGGCGAAGGGTTGAAATTGTCGGGATGATGATTGGGTCCCACTCTGCTTCATGATGAAGAAAAAAAGGACTGCTTGACACCCTGACCGTCTTTTGGTCTGAAAGACTTCCTTCTTGGCTGCTGGAGAACAGGTGAAGGGAGAGGCCAGGTTGTTAAGGGGCTGGAGAGCATCACGGAAATGGCAGTTTTCCTACGTTTGGGTCCTCTTGGATGAGCCTGGGGAAGGGTCTTTGGAGGCAGGCAGCCGCTGCTGGGTGCGACCATCCTTTCTCTTGTGGTGCCCTTCCTCTGCAGGGCTCACTCAAGGCCACGGCCATGTCCTTTAAGATGGAGACACCCCTCTGTTCAAGGTTCATTGTTTGCCTTGAAGACCAGATTCTCTCCCTTTGAGCTTCCGTCTTGGATGGTGAAAGAGTAGCTGCCCTTCCCCACTCTGTGTGGGGGTCTCAGGAAATGTGCCTGGAGAGGCTGATGGGGATATGGGGGTCATGTCTGCTGAGTGGAAAAGATGTTGTTGGATGATGTGATTGTATGTTGCAGTCTCTTCCAAACTCAGGCTTTGGTGTATTTTCAAGAAGATTGTTGGGGAGTGCAGTTTAAAGGTGAAACAGTCTGATACAGTTCGCAGGAGTTACAGAAGCAGTTTCAATAGAGTACCATCCCCTCTCACTGTCTTCTATGGGATGACCTCCTTCTCTCACTAGGAGCTCTTAAGCCATGAAATGGTGAAGTCGTGAAAGAAGGATTTCAGCAGTAGAAGTTAGCTGCAGTCAGGCAGCTCCATTCCCATTTCCTTTTGAGATCAGTTTTTTCCGTGCTCTCTTACAATGACATGGGTGTGCTTTTTTGATGTGACTCAGACTTGAAGTTGAGCCGGGAGCCCGGAGTTGAGCCTCTTAAGTCCTGTGGTCACTCCTCTTGGAATGTTGGGTGGAATTCTCAAGGGTTCAGTAGCTTCATGGCTTCAGAGTAGGAATGATGCTGCTTAGAATCTTGAAAAATTACATGATTCTTGGGGTCTGTCCTGAAAAAGCTGATCCATTTCAGTAAGCTGGGACTTCACTGGAGCCCCTTTCAGAGCCAGGCTGTGTGGGGGCGTTTGGAAAGATCTGATGACCAGCTGTGTAACTCTGCCCTTTGGGACTGGTGGTTTCCAAACACTTCGTAGTGGGTGATGCAATGCCGGAGTTGAGTTGTACGCATTGGCACTTGTCCGTGTCCAAGTATAGTTGCAAGATGATAAATACCAAGAACCAAGGGAAACTTAGAGAGTAGTATTTTGGTCTAAAGTCACTTACATGGTGCCAGCCAGATAGTAAGCATTCCATAAATGGTAGATCTCCCTGAGCCGGGGGAGAATATATTACTTCACTTAGCAGTACACTGCCTTGACTCCTAGGAAACCACAGTCATGTCCGTTCCAGCTGAACCTGTTGGTTAAGTATTGCCAAAGATTCACTGTTCTAAAATTAAAGTTATCATTTCAGGGGAAATTTCCCAACTGACTTAGCTGGCTTAAGAATATCAATTCTATGAACATGTTTTTTCGCAGTTACCTTGGGATGCATTTGGATATACTGAGAAGTTGCTCAAAATCAGGGCAGGCTTTGGATAGGGAAACTTTCAGGAATTTTGTTTGGCCGATTTGGATGTCTATTTTTACTCGCCTTGGAAAACATGGTTGGGCTAAAACCATTTCATCCAAGCTTTAGGGAGGAGGAATTTGGAAACCCTGTCACGATTCATTCATCTCTGTTGAGATGAGGGGGGAGACGTGTGCTCAGCTGTGTCTGACTCTTGGTGACCCCATGGACTGTAGCCCACCAGGCTCCTCTGTCCATGGAATTCTCTAGGCAAGAATACTGAGGGGGTGGCCATTTCCTGCTATAGGGGATCTTTCCGACCCAGGGATTGAACCTCGGTCTCCTGCGTTGGCAGGCGGATTCTTTACCATTGTGTCACCTGGGAAGCCCCCATCTGTGTGGAGGGATTAGTTCTTCATGGAGAATCTTGGTCCTGCTCCAAGGCCCCCAGTAGTCACATGGTGGACCTGATAGGGAAGGCGGGTTCCTCTTCTCTGTTCAGGAGTGCTTGTCGCAGTCTCAGTTTTCACACAAGCCAGACAAGCTCACCCCGATGGAACCGTCCCTTTATGCCAGATGAGGGGTGGCCAGGTGGCAGTAGGAACCAGCCACATTTGGGCACGGGGCCCCATCTCACTCGAGATTCCCCTCCTCAACCCAGTACTCTGGAGAGCAAGCATGCGTCCCAAGAGATTTTCCTGGTAAGCAGCTGCTGCAACTCAGCAGGATCATACCTCTTCAGCCTTTCTGTCCCTGAACTGTGATTTTTTTTTTTTTTTCTTGAATCAATTATCAAAACAAGAAACAGTCATATGAAGTTTGTCTTTGAAAGGATGTGCTTCTAAAAATATGACTCAGGGACTTCCCTGGTGGTCCAGTGATTAAGAATCTGCCTTCCAACGCAGGGGATGAAGGTTCGATCCCTGGTTGGGGAATTAAGATCTCACACGATGTGGGGGCACCTAAGCCCATGGGCCAGAACTCTGAGCCTGCACTCTCTAGAGCAACAGAAGCCTGTGCACTGCAGCTCGGGAGAAGCCCCCATGCGCTGCAACTGGAGAAAGCCCATGCACTGCAGTGAAGACCAGCACAGCCAAACCAAAAACCGAAACCCATGGCTCATTGTATCACAGTGGTCTCGAAGGACCACTGGTGGAAATTCCTGTCTGATCTTAGCACCTAGAATGTTTGTCCTTTTTCTGAACACTCGATTAGGACCTTGTGAGTCTTACAACTACTCTGTTTTCCCCATCTGATTGGCTGTTACCAAAACTTGACAGTCCAGTTGAGTCCGCTGGGTAAATTGATACCCGGGTAAATTCATTACCCTTATTCTGTTCCCTTGCACTTTGTCTTAATCTTTGGGTCCTTTTTATTTTCCAGTGATAATTTCTCCTATTCGATTTTAGATCATGCATCTTTGGAAGTCACTGCTAAGTCCTTTCTCTAACATAATAATAGTTAAAAAAATGTCAGCAAACAAAATGACTGATGAATTTTCTTTAACTGTTTCTGAACCAATAACAAATTTTCAGGGTCCTAGATTCATCTGTCCCTCTATTCACCCCAGGCTGATTTTTGGACTAAATATGAATATTAAAATCTACATTCTTTTGGTGCTTATTGCATATAAAAAATATTCAGGACTTCTGATTCGTTTAGGATTTTGACCCAAAACTACTAGTCCCTTCCCACTTTAAGTTTCAGGGTGAAGGGAAATGTTCTGATTCTCATGCATTTAGTAATTATGAAACACTTTGGGGACACTTATTCATGATGAACAGAGTAAGAATGAATGTACTTCTGTAGTCTTTTATAGTGTTTCATGTTGAATCTCTAATTTCTGTTTTAAAACAACCTTTTCAGGTAGATGTTAAGTAAAGCAGATAGTTTTACACATCCTTCTTTTTCCTATTAAGTTTTGGAATGGGTAGTTTGCTTGTCCAGGATCACATAAGTTAGTAAGTAATAGAGCTTGGGGTGTAGATGTGGGTATTTTGATGGCAAGTACAGTATCCTTTTCTCTATGTACTTTGATTCCTGGAACTTGCAAGGACTTAAAAGTGACAGGATGCCTCTCATGAGTGTTTTCTGAGGTGAAAAAGAAAGTTCTGGTGTGGCAGACATTTTAGGGAAAGCCATGGATTAGCTGCCATGAACACCGTATTTCTGACATTGTCATATTTCGTCTCGGGTTGAAGTGATGAAACTTCTGAGCCCTGTCTATTTTTGAGGTATTTGAAGCCTGGGATTAGCTTGGTAATTCCCTCCCCTTCTCCAGCACAGACACTTCCCTGTGAAAACTGGTTATTTGACACCTGATGCAGAAATTGACTTTATGAGTTGAGATGAATCAGAATGAGACTGTAAAACTTGGCACATTTATCGTTTACTTCACTGGGGGTCATCTTAATGCAATGCAAGCTGTCCAACTGGTCCTGCCAGATTTTGTCAGCGTGGTTTGCGTGTATGCTTGCACTGTGGCGAATTGAGTCAATCACGTCTTCCAGCTGGGTTAATGAGTTCCCCTTTGGTCTCATGACACATTTGAGGCGGTCGGTTTCATCCAACTTAGACTGTAGACCCAGTTCAGTGAGTTAGGTACCATGTTTCAAGGAATTTCCCTTAATAGCAGCCTGTCTTGTAGCATCTTCCTTATGGTTTACAAATGTTGCATAACAGTGAAAAGAATTGAGTAGTTTTATTGAGAATTGACCAAGGAGTCAGCACTGAAATAATCATGTCACATAGATGGTGTCATTTAACGCTTATTTCAATAGAATGGTTTAGGAATTCTTGTCCCTATTTGTAGAGGGGTAGACTGATAATTAGTGTTTGCCACTGAGTTTTGACCTTATTGATGCATGCAGTGGGACTCCAGGCTCAAACTCCCATCAGTGAGTTAGCTGTTTACCTGCCGCTTGCTTCTTTATTTGTGTTTGGCCGTGCTGGGTCTTTGGTGCCGCGCGGGCTTTTCCCTGGTTGCAGTGAGCAGGGGCTCCTTCCTCCTTGCGGTGTGCGGGTTTCTCCTTGCAGTGGTTTCTCTTATTGTGGAGCATGGGTTCTCGGGCGTGCAGGCTTCAGTGGTTGTGGCTCGTGGGCTCGGTAATTGTGATGTACTGGCTCAGTTGCTCCATGGCATGTGGAATCTTCCCAGACCTGGGCTCAAACCTGTGTCTCTGGCATTGGCAGGCAGATTCTTTACCACTGAGCCACCTGGGAAGCCTGACTACCTCCTGTTGAGGGTGGATTCTTTGCGGCTCTTAAAGAAAACCCGGAATCCTGATGGTTCTCAGGTTGTTATGGTGTATATTCACAAGGCTATGGTGGAGTTAATCCATCCACTGTGAGTACTTGATACAGATTGAATCCTTGGTGACTCGTTGCAATCTTAGCATATTTGCTGATCACAAAGAGCAAATATGTTCTCTTCATCTGTTTATATCATGGGGTCAGTTCTATGGGTCACAGGTCAAAATACTTTTTCCATCAGAATCAGGGGGAGAAAAAACGATCCCAGATACCAGATAGACTGGGTTTTGTCTTCCTACATATTTTTTAAACAATGCCTGATAACTTTCACTTTCTTCCCCATAGCATTTTTCTGCTCAGGGAATAGAAGACTATAATAGAGAAACATTTCAGTTATTGTAGCAGAATATGTACTTTTTCTTTTTTCAAGTATAAAAAATGCATTATCAGCCTCCCTGTGCAGGTGGAGGACAGCCGCCTGCAGGCCTGGTTTGCCAGCAAGAATCCAGCCCTTGCAAATTATTGGCAGCTGGCACCGTAATGAGTCCATTTCAATATAAATGGGCTGTTGCTTATTAATTTCTGCCAGTTCCTAAGCAATTCAGGAACTGCTTTGAAAATGTAAAACTTTGCAGAGAGCAGCTTAAGGAGGATGCCTGGGAAAAGAGAGGGAGCAGGACAGCAGTGGGGGAATTATGGCAAGGACGTGTACTGGAGGGTAATAATGGCGTATTGCTGAGAACTCGTGTTCCTCTCCTGGCAAGCTGAGTCACCAGGTTCACGGCAAAGTAGCATATTTTCCAAGATAGGGTGAACAGGAACTTCACTTACTATGCTGTCTTCTATGGATATGGATATTTATTTATTTACTGTCTTGATGTGACCACCTTCCACAACAGTAGGCAATTTTCTGTATGTTTCTCTGTAAGCTGTTTGTCATCTTGAGTTCCACCTTAATGAGGCTACCAGTTATAGGTGCTAGTCGTGGGCAGCCCCACAGGAATGATCTGTAGGAGAGGAATGAGAGGCAGCCACCCCCAGGAAGCCCTTGGGGCTTTCTCCTGTCTTGTAGTTTAGTCAACTAAGTTGTGTCTGACTCTTTTGCAACACCATGGACTGCAGTTCATCAGGCTTCTCTGTTCATGGAATTTTCTAGGCAAGAATACTGGAGTGGGTTGCCATTTGCTTCTCCAGGAGATCTTCCCGACCCAAGGATTGAACCTGCATCTTCTGCATTGGCAGGCGGATTCTTTACCACTGAGCCATTAGAAGCCCCTCTCCTGTCTTAGCATCTCCAATCTCACCAGAAGCCAGGTTTTAGAAAACAAAGACCGCTCACAATGCCTGTGCATGGAGCTTATTTTGAAAACATGAGAGTTCGTGAGCACGAATTCTCAGCAATACCCCATGTATATGATGAGAAGGTCTATCATGTTGAATTTGGTCTTTTGTTTTACTGTCTTTTAGCATCTTCTTCAACTTCTGTGATAGGTATAGCTCTGCTTTGAGAGTAACTGAGACTCCCTGGTTTCCTGTCACTCATTTCTGTTTGTTGAGATGTTTGAAAGATTCAAAGGGGATCATGAGTGTAGGGGTGCAGGTACCTTTTGGAATTACGGTTTTCTCCAAGCCTATGCCCAGGAGTGGGATTGCTGGGTCGTATGGTAGTTCTAGTTTTAGTTTTTTAAAGACCCTCCACGCAGTTCTCCACAGTGGCTGTCCCAGTCTGCATTTCTACCCACCAACACCCCTTTTCTCCACGCCTTCTCCAGCATTTACTGTTTGTGTATGGTTTTGATCATGGCTCTACAGCAGAAACTAACACAACATTGTAAAGCACCTGTATGCCAATAACACTTTAAAAAGAAGAGGGAACCATGAAATCATGCTACTGGAATTGATTTCTGTTACCTGATACTTTCATCTGTAGAGACAGAATAAAATGATAAAATATGACTGAGTTTGTAGAGCGATTTATTACTGTAAATGTAACCATGCTTATATTTATGGATTTATGCCTGTCATTTTAGACCTGAGGCTGAATGTTGCATTGTTTGATCTGGGGTGTGCTATTTCACATGAAATGGATGTTGGAGAATTTATGTAAATGGGTTTGATGGAAAATTCCTGTTTCCTGTGTTCTGGCTGAATAGTGGCTTTCTTTTTCTGCCCTCTCCAGGTTTTTGGCATAGCTGCAGAGACGCAGATGAGACTGTGATGGCCAGCTCCAGGGGCAGGTGCTGAGACGCTTCCCAGCCACCGTCACTGTTCATCCTGACATCATCACCAGGCTCCGTATCTAAATGCCACAGTGCTCTTGGGGCAAGTTGGGCTGGGAACCGTTGTTGCCTTGTAAGGTAAGTTTGTGAATGTGTGCTTGAGCCTGTGTATACCTCCATGAATTAAACGTAATGCTTCAGAGGTGGTGAGACAGGTACCACGGCATTGCCATGGTGTATGCAGCTTGTGGGAAAAAGAATTTGAACTCATTTTTTTGGATTAAGGTTATGCCCATCTAGCAATTCAAAAGTATTAGCATTAAAACTAAAAAAAAAAGAAAAGAAAAGAAAAGAAAAGAAAAAGCAGGTACTTATCTTTTTCCCTCTGTGAATTGCTCTCAGGGATCTTTGAAATTTATTCCCAAGCTTTACCATCTTTAGATGGGATTATGTTTGAAAAAGGTAAACCCGGCTTCAAAAATCTTACTTTAGAACAATGACATGTTTTGTTTCTGGTTTGGATAATCTTTTAAAAAGCAAAATAAATGCAGTCAAAATAATAATCTTTCTAAATCAAAGATCATCTTTTATTTGTTGCAAAACTTTCCTGTTTAGTCTCCTGTGTTAGGGGTATTTGTGTGTGACTTGGCAAAATACTTTTCATGGGTTTGTAAAGATTTAGCTAAAACTTTCAGAACTTTGTCTCAGTTTAATCTTAGCTCTCCTCCCCCCGCTCTCCCCCCAACTCCCTTACCCTGTCTTCAGGCTCAGCCTCCAGTAGGGAAAAAACAGGCTTGAAACCAAGCCCTCCCACTAGAATCTAATTTTAAATTTGCAATCTGTTGTCTTGTGATTTTTGCTTCAAATTTAACTTTGAAATAAATACATTTCATCCTTTCTCCTGCAATTTTGGAGGTCTGTTTTCAAATCATAGAAGGGTAATCATTACGTTTATTTTAATAAGTTCTTAAATACTTCAGGAGGGAGTGAAAAATTTTATTATTAACAATTATAATTTGTATACATCATTAGATGCCTTATTTTCATATTCTACAGCACCCTTACCAACAAGAGAAACCGTGTTTTAATAGTTAACTTTGACTTGAATATAAGTTGGGTCATCTTGTGCCCATTTATGGGCTCTCTAATGCTTTATATTTTTGAAATATTCTTGTTATAGACAATCTGAGAGGTGAGCATCCCATTGAAAAAAGCAGTACTAAAACTTCAGTTCACTTAGATGGCCAATATAATAATGAGTAAGCCATGGTCCCTGCCATTGGGAGCTTGTAATAAAATAAGGGGTTCATGCAAAGAAAGACAAGTGTGTCAATGTACAAATAACCATGCCACAGATGGAATGGGAGGAGATCAAGCAGAGTGCCATTGCAGTGTCGAGAAAGGATGGTTAAATCCAAGCTCGGTAGTATTTTCTTCTTTATCTTGGGTGATTTTCCCGAGTCATCTGCTTTAAGTTTGGGTTTGGTGCTTTTTCACTGTAGCTGTCAGCCTGGTGTCCCCATCCTCACTCTCCGAGAATTACCCAAGAAACCTAGGGACTTAAAGCGTTTATTCTTTTCTTTGCCATAACTGAATTCTAGGTAAGGGACCTGCCTGGCAGTCGATTAAGGCTCTGTGCTTCCACTGCAGGGAGTGCAGGTTCTATCCCTGATCAGAGAAGATCTCACGTGCAGCATGGCCAACACAGTGAATTATAGCTTTAGCAGCTTTGGAAAATACGAAAAGCAAAGTATACTTTTGAAAATTAAATTACCCCATAATCTCTACCTAAGATGCTAACTTTAAAAATTTTTACACAGGTCTATACATTCTCTGTGTGTGTGTCTCCCTCCCCCTCCCTCCCTCTTTGTGTGTGTGTGTGTGTTTATGAGAGAGAGAAAGGAGGTAAAATATTAACATCTTTAGAATTTTAATCTCTTCAAAGCCAGTATCTTGGATATGCATCTCAAATATAAGTTTTTACTTCCTGAGAATAAGAGTTTTGCTCCAGAGGTGATTGACCCTAATAATATAATTATCTTTTTGATTATCTACTTCTGAACAGGGCAAGCCCCAGCAAGCTGACCCACAAGGCTGGGCTTTAATCATGTGGAGCTTTCCTGTTGTTCAGCTAAAGGGTGGGGCATTTTGCTGTCTGGAGTACCGCTTGAACTTCTGGTCTCATCGAGGGAATTAGACATCCTAAACCATAAAAATATTATTATAACCTCCTTGGTCTGCAAAGTGATGAGGTTATTTTTTGTTTCCCTTGTATCTTCTTTCTTTCTCCCTTTTTTCCTCTGAACAATCTGTAGTTATAGGAGTGTTTTTCTTTGTTTTCTCTGCCCAGAGACCTTGACCATGGGTGAGTTTAACTCAAATGTTTTCTCATGCAATGCCAAGAAAACTTCACATCTGATGATTAAAAAATGCAGCTTGTTTTGTATTTTGGATCAAATTAAAAATATTTTACCTTTCTTTTTAATTTGTATTCTCCTTCTCCACTCATGCATAATAATTGATGTTCACGGTGATCTTGCATAGATGTTCCAAGGAGTTAAAATTTTCATTTATTTCAGGAGTGTTTACTGTTACTCAGAGAACACAGTTATACTAGTTGCTTTAAAAGCTTGATAATTCCAACATCTGGGTCACTTTGGGGTTGGCATCTATTGATTGTCTTTTCCCCTGAGAACTGATTAGATTTTCCTGGTTCTTTGGAATGCATTGTGGACACTTTCAAGTGTTACATTGGGAGAATCTAGGTCCTGTTTAAATCATCTGGAGAATGTTGAATTTTCTTTTTTTCCTATTTTAGTAAGCAATCAACCTGGCTAGGTCCAGATGGCAAGTTCTGTTTGACCTCCTGTGGGTGGTAGGTCTGATGTCAGTTCAATTTTCAAAGCCTTTGCTCCAAAGTTGTGGCTTTGTCCACACATGCACCACTTGGGAGTTAGACTGAGAGGTGAGCTGTGTTTTAGATCATAGCTCAGTTTGCCAAGCCTTTGCTGTCTTTCTCTGGGTCAGTCCCAGGCACATACACCTGAGGAGTGAGCCTGGGACTTGGGTAGATTTATACATGACATTAGCTGATTTGTTTCCTCCAGCTCTGTCTTCTCTGAGATCACCCTCATTCTTTGGCTTGCAGGGATCACTAGTCTCAATTTCTTTGGCCAGAATGACAGGGCATGTCTTGTGAGTTTTGCTGCTTTTGTAATGGCTAGATGTGTGCTCAGGCTTCCCAGGTGGCACCAGTGGTAAACAACCTGCCTGCCAATTCAGGAGACAGACGAGATGAGGGTTCGATCCCTGAGTCAGGAAGATCCCCTGGAGGAGGGTATGGCCACCCACTCTAGTATTCTTGTCTGGAGAATCCAATGGGTAGAGGAGCCTGGTGGGCTACAGTCCATGGGGTCATGGTGGGCTATAGTCCACGGGGTCGCCAAGAGTTGGAAACAACTGAAGTGACCCAGCATGCATGCATGGACTGTGTGCTCACCCTCCATGAAAGGCTGGAAGAGAAATGAGAATAATAAAAACCAAAATGGGAAACCCACTCTTGTTAGAGTGGCTTCTTCAGTTTTATTGCTTGTTTGTTTATTTTTGGCTGCACTGGGTCTTCATTGCTAGTTTCCACAAGTGGGGGCTTACTCGTTGTCTCTCTGCACGTGGGATCGTCCCAGAGCAGGTATTGAACCCATGTTCCCTGCATTGGCACGTGGATTCTTAACCACTGAAGCACCAGGGAAGACCTTGGGTTTCTTCCCATCCCCAACTTACCTGCTTTTGCTTACTCTTTGGAAGCCTTAGGTAGTTGCTTTTTACTTTGGTTCAGAGTTTTTAAATCTTTATCATTGGAAGAAAGACCAGCCACTGTGTCTTACTTCATCTTGGCTGGCACCAGGTACTATAAATAGTATTTCAGTTTTGTTCACTACTGTATTAAAGACAGAAGCCCTGTCCCTAGTTAATCAACCCTGCTTCCCTATTGAATCTCACTTTGGACCTTGTTTTGTGTTTGCTGTCTGTTTCCTGATGACCTTGTGCTAGATAATGTCCAGTGAGTGCTTATTTTCTTATTGCATAATTTGTTGAAAAAGAGGATTTGAAAAAGCTTCATTTGGCAGCATCATCACTTTTAAACAAAATTTTCGCTTAACCAGAAACTCCCAGTGAGTGACAGCTTTAACTTTTTATTTCAAAATAATTATAGATCCACATGAAATTGAACACAGTAAGCATACTCTTCACCTAGCTTCTCTTAATGGTTGCATCTTACTTAATTTCCGCAAACTACCAAAGCCAGGGATTTGACACTTTTTTCCAAAGTGTGTAAATAGTTTTATATCATTTTATTACATAAGGCTTAGTAGGCTAATAAATCTATAAAAGCAGTCCCTGAGAAAGAATCACCTATCTGATGTATCTACTAACCACTTGAATGACTGTACTTTTTTTGTGTGTGTGTGTTAAATTGTGTTAGTTTAGGGTGTACCGCATAGTGGTAAAGTTATATTACTTTTCAGATTCTCTCCCCTTAAAGGTTGTATCAAAATATTGAATATAGTTTCCTGTATTATACAGCAGGTCCTTGTTGGTTATCTATTTTATGTATAGTTGTGTGTATATTCGGAGAAGGCAATGGCACCCCACTCCGGTACTCTTGCCTGGAAAATCCCATGGATGGAGGAGCCTGGTGGGCTGCAGTCCATGGAGTCGCTAAGAGTCAGACACGACTGAGCGACTTCACTTTCCCTTTTCACTTTCATGCATTGCAGAAGGAAATGGCAACTCGCTCCAGTGATCTTGTTTGGAGAATCCCAGGGACAGGGGAGCCTGGTGGGCTGCCGTCTATGGGGTTGCACAGAGTCGGACACGACTTAGCAGTCGGACAGTGACTTAGCAGCAGCAGTATTCCACTGCACATGTCCACCACATCTTTATCCATTCATCTGTCAGCGCACCTTTAGGCCGCGTCCATGTCTTGTCTGTTGCACACAGTGCTGCCTGTACTGATTGATAAAGTTCCTTTAAGTAATTTCACTGTGCATTCATTTTGATGGGAGTACTTTTTTACTCTTTTAATGTGTATTTACTTTGATGGGATTTAAAGGAAGTTACTACGAAAAGTTTAACTCATGACTTAAGGAGAAAGGTCATGGTGTTGGGAAGAATGGAGAATTCATCCTCTCTCTAGTGTCCTTGGTCTCTGACCCTAAGAATCTCTTGATTTTTTTGGACTGCCTCTACTTTCAAATGACGCCTCCCCATCATGTTGCTATGTCTCCTTTGCCTGTATTTTCTCTGGATCATCTCAGGCTGCTCAGTCCTGAGCTGTCTCCCTGACACGGAGGAGAGGTACTCTCTCAATTCCAACCCCCTTTCCTAAACCTCCAAAAGGAGGAGGGATGTAGGAATTAAGTGAAATGAGACAAAAGCGAGGCCATGAGTCTCTGCCTAGGTGATTGAAGGTTGGGAAGAACAGTGGAGCAGGGCAGGCCACACCCATCAGCTCAGCTCACAGAATCAGGGTGATCCCAAGCCCAGTGGCCTGGGCTGAGGGACCTACACCAGGCTGCAGGTGGAGGAGACACCGAGAACAGCACACAGTCTGGAAATGGGTGCATTTTCTGGGCACTCTCATGTAGGAGAGCTGGCATTTTTAAGGCCAGTGTATCTTTTCTCTAGTTTACATTATGCTAACACCCTCATCGCTTTTCTCTTGCAGTTGTGTGAGTTTGGTTTTTTACATTCTAGATTAAATTTTGTCATTCATTCGTTCTGTATTTTCCTACTGAGCACCTAGTGCCTTTCAGGCAATGTTTTAGGCACTGAGAATATAGCAATACACGAGACAAACTTTCTGCCTCCCTGATGCTTAATTAGGTTCTAGTGGGGAAAGATATAGAATAAAAAAAAAATAAGTAAATGAAAAACATTTTTTGAGACAGTTATGACAAATGTTAAGGAGTGGGGGGGAAGCAAAGAAGAGGGGTGGGAAGTGTTGAGCTCTGAGGGGTCATTTTGGATAGAGATGCTAGGAAAGATCTCTTTAAGAAGGTGACATTTGAGTCAAGATCTGGAAAGAGCGAGCCAGGTGTAGATGCCTGAAGGCTGGAGAGTTGAAGGCCAAGGAAAGAGCATGAACAAAGGCTCTGGGGAAGACAGGAAGCTGTATCTTAGAGGACAGGAAAGAAAGTTTAAGATTTGAGGTTTAAATTCGGACAGTTGTCTCTGTGTTACAGTCTTGCCCACCACTTCCTGCTTAATATGCCTCCCACTAACTACCCTCTGCAAGTGCAAGCTGTTTGAGGCCACTAATATTTTCCCTAAGGAAGTCAATAGGGAGTTGAATGAGTTTAAAAATGGTAACATTTTCTAGCTTGCCATCATGTACCTGTGTTCTGAAGCTCTGCTTTTCAAGTTGTTACAAATTGAGTGTATTACACCCTTGAATTTGTTACGATATTTCTTCTGTTTTATGTTTTGGTTTTTTGGCTTCAGAGGGATATGGGATCCTAGCTCCATGACCAAGGATCAAAACCCCACCCTCTGTGTTGGAAGGCGAAGTCTTAACTATGGGACCACCAGGGGAAGTCCCTGCTTGTCCATTTCTAGCCCAGTTTTTGCATTTCAGCCTGTCCTCTCCCCCCTTAATCTTTCCCCTCTTTCCTAGTGACTGTGTGGTGGTTTTGTTGGCTAAGTACTGATCACTACCTTGTACTTTTGTTTCTAAAGTACATGAGCGTTTTTTGACTCCTTATCATGCATAGAACACTTGTAGTCTCTATGAGTGTGAGTGTTCATCGCTCAGACGTGTCTGACTCTTTGCAACCCCACAGACTGTAGCTCAGCCAGGCTCTTCTGTCCATGGAATTTCCCCAGGGGATAATAATTGGAGTGGGGTGTCATTTCCTTCTCCAGGGGATCTTCCCAACCCAGTGATCCAATCCAGGTCTGTCTCATTGCAGGCAGATTCTTTTACCTTCTGAACTACCAGGGAAGTACTCTAGATAGAGGCTTCAAAAAAGAAGTGTAAGCCACTTTCTGCCCAAAGTTGCTTCCAGATTCAGAGAAACAGATAAAGACTGTGTAAATGTAAAGTGTAAACCAGGCTGTTTTGGTTTGTTATAAGTAAATGATAAGGGTTAGGTAGGAGAGAGCGGGGAATGTGAAGATGTTGAATGTAGATGGCACTTGCCATTTGTGTGTGGAGAGGATTAGGGCTTTCAAGTCACCAGCGTTCTGGGGGTTGCCTGTGGGATGGGGTCGTCCCTGAAAGGGGAGATTGTGTCTGTCGTATGCAGTGAGCAATTTTCATTTTTCATGCTTCTGTTGTTTCAGGGTCCCCCACTGACCCCCACATGGGCCTTCATGAGTCGCACTGACCTTTGGGGGAAAGCTCTTAAAGGAAGGGGTGTTTCGGCAGTCCCTAGGAACATTTTTCTCCTAACTTGAGTTGCTTCAGACTTCCTGCTGACTCGACTTAGATCATCCCCTGAGAATCGCTCTTGGTAGGATTTAAGAGATTTGGCATTCATCTCTAAATTCTAGTTCTGAAGATAAAAATGGCTTCTTTCCTACCTTGGCTGGCTGAAAAGAATCTTGCTACTAAAAATGCTATTAATATAACAGACCCATCAGAGCGATGCAGGGAACGCTGTAATTCTTGAAGGTTGGGGCCATTTGCTTCAGGAAACTGCTCCTGAGGCTTTTAACTTGATTAGTTTTCTGTTGGCAGAAACAAGCCTAACCAGAAATTTGTTGTTGAGAATATGTCTGTCAATTTATATTTGCAAACTTTTGTATACAGTAGAAGGGGGGGGCTCCATCCGAGCATATTGGGGGGTCCATTCGAGCATATTTGGGGTGACAGCTTTGCCTTTCTTCACCGTGGTTTCTGTCACCTCCATTCTTTCCCTCTTTGGAGTTTAAATCTATGTGATTCTTAAAATGGGACTGTGGCTAATACTTTTTCTAAACTTTTAATTATTCCTTGGCAAAGCATATAGATGCATAGACACATTCAGGTATCTTTCTTTTTTTCTTTTAGCTGTGCTGGGTCTTCTTTAGACTGTGTTCAGGCTTTCTCTAGTTGCGTTGAGTGGGGACTACTCTTTGTTGGGGGTGCACTTCTCTTCTTGCAGACTCTAGGCACGTGTGCTTCGGTAGTTGTGGTATGCAGGCTTAGTTGCCCTGCTGCATGTAGAATCTTAGTTCCTGGACCAGGGCTGGAACCTGTGTCCCCTGCATTAGCAGGCAGATTCTTAACCACTGGACCACCAGAGAAGTCCCCATCTATGTATCTTCAAGTGAAAGTCACTCAGTCGTGTCTGACTCTTTGCGACCCCATGGATTGTAGCCCGCCAGGCTCCTCTGTCCATGGGATTTCCCAGGCAAGAATACTGGAGTGGGTAGCCTTTCCCTTCTCCAGGGGATCTTCCCAACCTGGAATTGAACCAGGGTCTCCTGCATTGCAAGCGGATTCCTTACCAACTGAGTTATCAGGAAAGCTATACCCTTAAAAAATCAAGAACCCTGAGACACTGGTCATGGCTTTTAGCCTTACTTTAGATGCTTGTTAAAATATTTCACTTGTAAAAATGTAGCACATGATATTCTTAGGAATATAGATTACATAAATGGTCACACATGGACCATGAATCTTTTCATTTTCCCTGTACTGAGTTGAGTCTCTACGTTTTTTTCTTGCTTCTTAAAGGTACCAGCCAGAGGGGCGTGAACTTATTGCTTTGAAGTATATTTGCTACTAGTTAAAGGACGATTCTCTTTCTTGGAAACTTCGCTCTCAGAATCATATGATGTGTGACCTGGTAGGGAACATTCCAGTATGGGAATAGCTTCACATCTGGTGTCTGTATGAGTTACCTCTGAACTCATCGGAACATTCAATGGAGGTTTTTCCCTTCTTGTTGCCACAAATTTCATTTCAGTAAAGATGTGCTTGTAGGAGTTTAAGCAACCTTTGAGACTGAAGAGTAGGATTGTAGAGTGGTTCTGGAGCATTGGGAAGGAATATATTATATTGCAGGGGGTTTCAAAGTGTAATAGGTCCAATAAATTTGTTCCTGTTTCCCTCTGTACCTTTTGCTTTTTTGTTTATTGTATCCCTTCCCTGACAGTATCAGTTTCATGAGAAAGTGAAACTGAAAGTATCAGTTTCATGAGAGTGGAGAATGTGTATCTTTTTTTCTCTGCTGTATTTCTGGTTTCTGGAACATGGTAGCTATGCAGTATTTATTTTCTTTCTTTTCTTTTCTTCTTTTAAACAGTTTTCAAGATTGCTCAGCCAGTCAGGGCAGAAGCTGGCATGAGCATCGGGGCTCCATCCCCACCTCTTTGTTTAAAAAAAAAAAAAAAAATTTATTTATTTGGCTATATCAGGTCTTCAGTTTTGGCACTTTGAATCTTTTAGTTGCTGGCATACGGGATCTTAGTTGCCACCTGTGGGATCTAGTTCCTTGTGAAAGTGAAAGCGTTAGTCGTTCAGTCCTGTCTGACCCTTTGTGACCCATCCATGAACTGTAGCCCTCCAGGCTCCTCTGTCCACGGGGATTCTCCAGGCAAGAATACTGCAGTAGGTAACCATTCCCTCCTCCCAGGGATCTTCCCCACCTAGGGATCCAACCGGTGTCTCCTGCACTGCCAGGTAGATTCTCTACCATCTGAGCCACCGGGTTCCCTGACCTGGGATCAGACCCAGGCCCCCTGCATTGGAAGCATGGAATCTTAGCCACTGGACCACCAGGGAAGTCCCAGTATATATATTTTCTGAATGAATGACCGTGTAGACGATTGTACACATCAACTCAGGGATGCGCTCAGCTGTTCTATTTTTCTTCTCTCCTTTCTGACCATTTTCATGTGTGTATCCTAAGTGTATACAGTTGAAATGGTCGAGAGAAACCTCACTGCAGAGCAAGGAGAATAAGGCTAAATAGAGTCATACTTGTCGAGCTTTGAGAATGTTTTAATTTCTCACTGTGGGTAACAGCCCTCAGACCAATGAGAGAGACCGGAACAATGTTAAGGAAAGGACTTGAATTAACCTGGGTAGCTCCAAAAGGCTGAATCACATTTAGTGATTTGATCATGTGAATTTCTGTGTGCAGGGCACTCTGTACCAGATTAATGTTCTCAGGTTGGATTTGCTCCCAGAAATGAACCCATTAGTTTGCTGCCAGGCAGAGAGTGGGGTTTCTGTTTTGTTTTGGGCATCTCCCTCTCCCCCTCCCACGTCGCCCCCCTTCCCCTGTTAAGATTTTCAGAAAGCTGTGGCATTAAAGGTAAAAAGCCCCTTTTCTTTTTGACTTTATCAGGAAGAGTTGACAGGACTTCACATCTTGAGCTTTCCCATTTTTGATTAATTTTGAAGTGTAGATGAAGTCAGGATGAAATGGAAACCTATGGGGAGGAAGGACCTTTATCCAGTGCATCTCGGAGTTTCGCCTGGTTTCTTGAAATATGTCATTTCAAACAGAACATTACTCATTCGGAGCGGACACCTTGGTTTGTACTTTTTAGAGTTTTTAGTTGGTGGAGAGGCGTAGAGTTTTAAATAGACAACTCTAGAGGTTAAGGAGAAGAAAGCAGGTGTTGCCAGCTTTAGGAAAGCAAGTCTGTGCCATGCCTGGAGTGCTGCTCCCCTCCCCGGGCAGAGACCCGTGTCATCCCCCATGGCCTTATTTATGTTCTTATTTCACATCTCTGCAGGAGTAGTCTCAGCCGGTGATGTTAGTTCTCACCTGCTGCCGCGTTGAGTCCAAGTGCCTGCCAGGTGCATATAGGCGCCCCTGTTACCTTTCAAGCTGTCTGCCCTCTGTAGGTACCGAGCTCTTCCCGTTAACCGCCCGTACCCATGGGTGACTCAGTGATCCTCTCCTTTTTTTTTTTTTTTCCTCTTGCTACAGACCATAAAACCATGGGAAACGCAGAAAGTCAAAATGTCGTGCATGAGTTCTATGGAGACAAGCACGCCGTCCTGGGGCGCAAGCACACGTCGCGATCCCTGCGCCTGTCGCACAAGGCGCGGCGGACCAGGCACGCCTCCTCCGGCAAGGTGATCCACAGGAACTCCGAAGTGAGTACCCGGTCCAGCAGCACCCCCAGCATCCCCCAGTCCCTGGCTGAAAATGGCCTGGAGCCCTTCTCCCAGGAAGGCACCCTCGAGGACTTCGGGAGCCCCATTTGGGTGGACCGAGTGGATATGGGCTTGAGACCCGTGTCTTACACCGATTCCTCCGTCGCTCCCAGCGTGGACAGCAGCATCGTCCTCACAGCAGCCTCCGTGCAGAGCATGCCAGACTCGGAAGACAGCCGGCTTTATGGGGATGACGCGACGTACTTGGCAGAGGGCGGCAGGCGGCAGCGCCCCTATGCCTCCAACGGACCCGCGTTCATGGAGACGGCGAGCTTTAAGAAGAAACGCTCCAAATCCGCAGACATCTGGCGGGAGGACAGCCTGGAATTCTCACTGTCTGATCTGAGCCAAGAACATTTAACAAGCAACGAAGAGATCTTGGGTTCCGCCGAGGAGAAAGACTGCGAGGAGGCTCGGGCGATGGAAACCCGGGCGAGTCCGCGGCAGCTCAGTGCCTGTCAACGGGCCAATTCTCTGGGGGACTTGTACGCTCAGAAGAACCCTGGGGTGACGGCAAACGGGGGGCCCAGGAGCAAACTTGCAGGCTACTGTCGGAATTTGGTGTCTGACATCCCCGATCTCGCAAACCATAAGATGCCACCAGCTGCCGCTGAAGAGGCTCTCCCCTACAGTAATTATAACACACTCCCCTGTAGGAAATCTCACTGTCTCTCTGAAGGTGCCACCAACCCACAGATTAGCCATAGCAGCAGCATGCAAGGCAGAAGAGCAAAAACCACTCAGGTAAAGTGCCTGGAATCTGTTTTGGTATTTTGGAAACTGGTGCATGACTCGAAGTGCATGATTGGGCTCTTAGAAGGTTTCCCATCTTGTAGCTGTGTGTTAAACACAGTTTTTCCCTGGTGGGTGCTGCCTCTCTGAAGATTCATCTGTCTGCTGCTTCGCCCCTCTTGCAGTTCTGTTGCTGAAGGGGTGGGAATTCAGGAAGAAGCCTGTGTGTGTGTGTGTGTGTGTGTGTGTGTGGGTGAGGTGACAGGAGTGGGAATGAAGCTGATAAGTTCGTATCGGGAAACTGCCTCTCCAGTTCAGCTCTGAGCAGCATCTCACTGGTTCTGTGCTTCCTTCCTAACGTGGTTTTCTCTCCGTGGACAGATGGGAATGGTGGGCTGTGGACTCTTGGAGCTTATTTCTTCCGCGCCGCAGGTGGGAAGAGGTTAGTCGGCAGGCGGCTCCTTGGAGGAAACCTTTTTTGATTCGGGGCCGGCTCTGGTCATTTGTCAGCTTCTGTCCGAGGTTGGCAGGCTGACTGCCTTCCCGGGAGCCATTTCAATTTCCTGTTCCTTTGCGATGCTGGCCAGCCCTCTCTCTCTGGAGGGAGGTGTTGCAGGAGGAATAACATGGGTGGGTTCCAGGTCTGCTCTGCAGCCAACTGGCTTCTGACCTTGGGCAAAACCCTGACTTCCAGGTGCTTTTCCGAACACTGGGGTGAAGATGCTTGACCCAGCTGCTTCAGGGTCTGGGGCATGATGGTGTGCGTGTGAAAGCGTTTTCAAAGATTTAAAATGTGTCTTGTTAATAAAACGAAGAGTGTCCTCACATTCCCTAATCATTATTGATAATTGGGCAGGCCAAAAAGTTCATTTGGGGGTCTGGTCACCCCTGTAGAAACTTTGTGACCAACCCAGTGTCACGAGGGTAATGGCATGTCAAGTAATCCTGCCTGCGTCAGTCCTTTTCTGGTCCCGGAGCAGGGTTCCAGGAGTCCTGGCTCGTGTTGAGGATGGGTTGGTAGTTTACAGGATGGCATTTCAGATCCGGAATCCAGGTGGGGCTCCTTTGCCCTGAAAGGTGTATTGGCCCCCAGAGTGAGCAGTGAATACCACTGAGGTCAGCTGGAAATCAGCAGGCGTGCTCTGACCTGGCCAGCGGGGTGATGTTGCACCTCCGGTCTTGCTTCCGTGCCGGTCAGGGGGGTATTGTGAGGTTCAGTTGTCTTGGGAAGGGTGTCTAAGTATAATGGGCAGATGGTCATCTTGACCATTTTCCAGTGCGTGGTTGAGGGGTATTAAATACACTCACATGCTCATGTAGCCATCGCTGTGCTTCACCTTCAGAACTCTTTTCACCTTGTGGAACTGAAACTTCACGCCCTCTTCAGCCCCTGGCAACTGCCATTCTACTTTCTGTCTCAATGAATTTCACTCTAGATACCTCATCTACTCCAGTATTCTTGCCTGGAAAATCCCACGGACAGAGGAGCCTGGTGGGGTCGCAAGAGTTGGACACGACTTAGCGACTAAACCACCACCTCATCTAAAGTGAATCATACAGTATTTGTCTTTTTGTGACAGGCTTATTTCACGGGCTTCCCTGGTGGCTCAGATGGTAAAGCATCTGCCTGCAATGCGGAGACCGGGGTTCGATCCTTGCGTTGGGAAGATCCCCTGGAGAAGGGTATGGCAGCCCACTCCAGTACTCTTGCCTGGAAAATCCCACAGATTTAGGAGCGCGGTGGGCTACAGTCCATGGGGTTGCAAAGAGTCGGATACAACTGAGCAACTTCAGTTTCCCATATTTCACTTAGGTTGATATCCTCAGGGTTCACACGTTGTAGCAGGTGTCAGAATTTCCTTCCTTTTTCAGGCTGAATAATATTCCACCAACACTTCACACTCCCCAAACAGCCCCCCCGCACCCCCCGCCGGCTCTTCATTTGTTGAAGGACAAGTTTGGCTGGTGTCCATGCTCTTTTTACCTGAGTAACTTTGGGTACAGTTTTTTTAAGTCTCTTGAAGGCTTAATTTCTTAATCTGTCAAATGGGCAGAGTAATAAGATTTTTGAGAAAATGGAGGGTAAAGGCTAGTGCTTGGTACTTTAGAAGCCACCAGTAAGGGACAGTCTATTACTTGTGATTTTCAGTATCCTGAATGGTGTTCTATGAGTTGAGGACTGCAGGTAGTTTGGTGTTTGTATCAAACTTTGTGTTTTGGAAACAAAATGATAAAAAAGGCTGATTCTGAGGTGTGAGAAGGTGAGCGTGGATATTGCATTCAGATGCCCTCCTTGAATTTTGACCTCTTTTCTTTTTATAAAGCATCTTTAATTAATTAATTGATTTTGAGTGTGCTGGGTCTTTGTTGCTGTGTGCAGGCTTTCTCTAGCTGCAGCGAGGGGAGGCTTCAGTAGTTGTGACACCTGGGCTTTAGTAGCTCCAAGGCATGTGGGGTCTTCCTGGCGGACTAGGGATCGAACCCGTGTCCCCTGCATTGGCAGGCGGATACTTTAGCACTGGATCACCCACGGGGAAGTCCTGACCTGTGTCTTTTCTGAAGCATGATTGTAATGATAGAAATGACCCTGCTGTGGCCCCTCTGCCTGCCCTGGGCAGGACTCTGTTTGCACTGGCAACTTGACGAGTCAGCACACAGGTGAGATGGAGGTCCTAATAAAGCATCCCCTGAAAGGCACCACAGTTTGTCCTTTAGACATCACCAGATTGGCACTGCAGGCCTGATTCGCAGAGATGGGCTTGGCAGCTCCACCAGGCTCCATTGATCAGACTCTTTTAAAAGAAACCTCACCTCTGTCACTTTCACCTGGAACAATGCTAAGTTGGCATCCATTCTATATAAGATTTGAGGGGGTGCTGGGTGGCATCCTGGCTCTCTGTCTCTGACCCTGGGGGACAGTTGGACTCCTGCTTCCCCCACCCCTCACTGATGGGGCTGTGAGCCTTTGAGCCTTGGCTGCCCCCAGGAGAGGGGCGCTGCTGGTATCTCGGGAAGTTCTCACGTGTACTTGTTGCATGCCACTTCCATGCTTTGGCTTGTTGCCTTCTAAAATTGTTAATATATGGAAGTGAGATCATCTCAGAGCTCTGTCTCATAAAGCACTCTGGTAGCTTAATGTAGTGCAGAGTACAGGGGACCGGCAATCCTGAGAAGCACATTTGCTTCTGGCTCAGTCCTTATCAGCCAGTGACCCTGGGAGAGTCACCTCATCACTGGCTCCTTGTCTGTCCAGGGTGAGTGACACCAGCCTCCGACGGGGCCAGTAGGAGAACCAAGTGGGATTCCATACATAGAAGCCTTCTGCAACGCCTATAAAATGAACGGAAGTCTTATTTTGGTCTCAACGTTACGTGTTGAGTGAGGATCTTTAATGACTTGAAACAAACCCCAGAATTATGCACAACACTATCCACCCACCCACGCTTCCTCGTCTTAAGTTTGGCATGTTCATCCAACGCGATTTTCTGAGAACCCACTATGTTCCAAACAGTGTATTTTAAGAGACAGTGGGTGTGGAGGCTTCTTTGAAAGTAATTCTTTTCTCGTTTTCTTTTGTTGGTGAAAGTTTCTGACCCAGGGGCCCTCTCCCATGAGTTCGGATCATAGATATTAACAGTCTCCTTGTTTGCCCTGGTGATGTAGTCGAATCTCTAATAGTCTTGTCAGCAGTTTTACTCTTCAGAAAAGAGTTCCTGGCAGGCATTTGGCCCAAGGGCCTGGCCTCTGAGCCTGGGGGACAATGTTTTATCTGAACAAACATGAAGAACATATTTTTATTTGCAAATGATCAAAACAGAGTTTGGAACCATTCTTCCTGCTTTTGTATTTGAGTAGTAGTTGGACATGTTACTGAGCTATGAATCTGAAGGCCACGGAGTTCACATTTTGGTTTTAGAAAGTGGCACATTTCATGGGTCTGCTACCCAGTAAGTGCTGAGGAATTCTATTTGTTGACTTCAGTACATGTGAATATGTGTGTGTGCTGTGTGCATAAGACTATCTTGAGAGTCAGGCTGCTGTTCATTTGTTGGGGGGATTTACCCAGACTATGTAAAACAGAGTTTATTTGTATTGAGCGCTGTGACATCACTTAGATTGCCTCTTGATTTAATTAATGCCTCTTTGGTTTCTTGGCCTAAACTTTACTCTTTTAGTGTTCCTATGGTTAATGGATAGAGGAGGGGTGGCCTGCTGTCCTTCAAAGAAGAGATTCTGAAGTCTGGCACGTCTGAGCTTGCAAGTTGGAACCCTGTTCCCTGTTGGCTCTGTAACCCCGAAGGATCTCAGTGCCTCTTGAATGAGGCTAATTTGAGGGTTCCACACAGGAATGAATGTAGAACTCCTGGCATAATGTCTTGCATGCAGTCAGTTCAGTTCAGTTGCTCAGGTGTGTCCGACTCTTTGTGACTCCATGGACCGCAGCATGCCAGGCTTCGCTGTCCATCACCAACTCCTGGAGCCTCAAACTCATGTCCATCAAGTCGGTGATGCCATCCAACCATCTCATCCTCTGCTGTCCCCTTCTCCTCCTGCCTTCAGTCTTTCCCAGCATCAGGATCTTTTCCGTTGAGTCAGTTCTTTGCATCAGGTGGACAAAGTATTGGAATTTCAGCTTCAGCATCAGTCCTTCCAATGAATATTAGGGACTGATTTCCTTTAGGAGGGACTGGTTGGATCTCCTTGAAGTCCAAGGGACTCTCAAGAGTCTTCTCTAACACCACATTTCAAAAGCATCAGTTCTTTGGCGCTCAGCTTTCTTTACAGTCCAACTCCACATCCATACATGACTACTGGAAACACCATAGCTTTGACTAGACAGACCTTTGTCAGCAAAGTAATGTCTCTGCTTTTTAATATGCTGTCTAGGTTTGTCATAGCTTTTCTTCCAAGAAGCAAGCATCTTTTAATTTCATGGTTGCAGTTACCATCTGCAGTGATTTTGGAGCCCTGCAAAATAAAGTCTGTCACTGTTTCCACTGTTCCCCATCTATTTGCCATGAAGTGAGGGGACTGGATACCATGATCTTATTAGTTTTCTGAATGTCGAGTTTTAAGCCAACTTTTTCACTCTCCTCTTTCGCTTTCATCAAGAGGCTCTTTAGTTCTTCGCTTTCTGCCACGAGAATGGTGTCATCTGCGTATCTGAGGTTGTTGATATTTCTCCTGGCAAACTTGATTCCAAGTTGTGCTTCATCCAGTCTGACATCCAGTGGAGTTTGGATATGGGGATAGATTTTGTGTCTAGTTAGGCTGTTTTTAGCCATCCTTGTATGGTGATGGCTTCCAGGAATTCTCTCCCATCTACTCTTCCAATTTGCCCAGAATTTGTGACATGAATGTGCAGGAGCAGAAGTCACATCTTAGTGTGAATTTGGCCCGTGGTGTCCAGAGTAGACAGTAGACACCGCACTGTCTCCCCATGTTCAAACAGGTTTTAGCTCCTCTGCCTTCAGAGTTTAACGTACAAACCCTCAGTTCTGGTACGGAAGCCCAAAGGGGTGGTGGGCCGAAAAGAAAAAAAGTAACAGTCTACTGCTGCTGCTACTGCTAAGTCGCTTCAGTCGTGTCCGACTCTGTGCGACCCCAGAGATGGCAGCCCACGAGGCCCCCCACTGTCTACTACCATGGCCCAAAAGAGTAGTTCCTGAGAGAGATCACCAAAGATGACTTCATTTTTATTTTTCTAATTGAAGTATAGTTGATTTACAGTTAATTTCTGCTACTGTGCAGCAAAGTAATTCAGTTATATATATATATACACACACACACACATTCAGTTATATATTATGTGTGTGTATATATATATATTCTTTTTGAAATTCTTTCCATTATGGTTTATCACAGGATGTTGAATATAGTTACCTACGCTATATGGTAGGACCTTTTGTTTATCCATCACATATATGACAGTCTACACTGCTAACTCCAAATTCCCACTCCCGGCCTTACCACCCCCCACACCAGCAACTATAAGTCTGTTCTCTGTGTCCATGAGTCTATTTCTGTTTTATAGATAAGTTCATTTGTGCCGTATTTTGGATTCCATGTATATCATACAGCATTTGTCTTCTTCTTTCTTACTTCACGTAGTTTGATAATCTCTAGTTCCATCCGTGTTGCTGCAGGTAGCGTTATTTCGTTCTTTTTCATGGCTGAGCAGTATTTTCACTGTGTATGCATGATGTTTTCTGTGTGCATTCCTCTGTCCGTGCATATGTAGGTTGCTTTCCGTGTCTTGGCTATTGTGAGTAGTGCTGCTCTGAACATAGAGGTGTGTGTACCTTTTCAAATCATAGTTTTATCTGTAAACATGCCCAGGAGAGGGACTGCTGGGTCATATGGTAGCTTTATTTTTAGTTTTTTGAGGCACCTCCATACTATTTTCCATGAACTTACGTTCCCACCAATAGTGTAGGAGGGTTCTCTTTTCTCCATACCCTCTCTAGCATTTTTTATTTGTAGACATTCTGATGGCCATTCTGACTGGTGTGAGGTCATACCTCATCGAAGTTTTTTTTTATTTTTTCTCTCATCGAAGTTTTGATTTGCATTTCTCTAGTAATTAGCAACAGCAGCAGCAGTAATTAGTAGCGAAGGAGGCAATGGCACCCCACTCCAGTACTCTTGCCTGGAAAATCCCGTGGACGGAGGAGCCTGGTAGGCTGCAGTCCATGGGGTCGCGCAGAGTCGAACACGAATGAAGCGACTTAGCAGCAGCAGCAGTAATTGATGGTGTCGAGCATCTTTTCACATACCTGTTCGCCCATCTGTATGTCTTTTTTTGGAGAAATGCCAAAGATGGCTTTAGAAGGCTCTATCCCTGTTAAAACTTTCTTGCTTGGATAAACAGGCAATAGGTTGGTGATTTCAGCCAGATAGAGGGTGCAGCATGGTCAGAAAGAGATCTTGAGTTCCCATAATAAACTGTGTTGGTGCTTAAAATTTGGGTTTTGTTTTATACTTAGCTTAAATGGTTCAAGGATAATATGTTCCCTGAGCTGAGAATTGGCATCAGCCTCCAAGAGATTCCTAACCTTTGGTCACAGATTCCTTTGAGAATCAGATGAAAAAATTGGATTCTTTTGGATCAAACACAGGGACCACCCTGCTTTGTATCATTTCAGGGGATCCATGGGTCCTCCAGCATCCATCAAGAAGCTTCTGATTAAGAACCTTTGGTTAATTCTTCATGAAACAAAATATTTTTATATACAGTCCGCTTAAAACAACCTCTTCCTTCACTTCTCCTTTTTGATGCTTCTTTTTTCTTTTATCTTTCTTTTTCTGGCACATAAGTTAAGCAATGAGATATTTATTTTGAAAAACAGCCCATCCATTTTCAACATGAATATCCATCTTCTTTGCCAGGATATTCTTTTGAGGAGTGGGAGTAGGTAGCCAAGAGATGGCTTGTATCAGCAGTTCTCAGACTCCTTTCTACTCTTAAAAAGGATTATAGACTCCAAGGAGTTTCTATTCATGTTTATATCTATAAATATTTATCACATTAGGAATTGAACCAGAAATGTAAAAAATACTTGTTAATTCATCTTAAAATAGCAGTAATAAAGCATTACATGTTCACATAAATAACTTTAATTGTTAAGTTTATATTCTAAAATTAAGAGAAAGATCGACAAGAAGGGCGTTGTTTCTTTGCTTTAAATTTATTTTGGCGGCACTGGTCTTTGCCGCTGTACACAGGCTCTCTCTGCAAAGCAGGGGCTACTCTGCTGGGTGCGTGGGCTATTCATTGCACTGGCCTTTCTTGTTGCAGTTCCTGGGCTCGGTAGTTGTAGTGCATGAGCTCAGTTGCTCCATGGCAAGTGGAATCTTTCCAGACCAGGAATTGAACCCATGTCCCCTGCACTGGCATGTGGATTCTTATCCACTGTACCACCGGGGAAGTCCCATTTTGTATTTTTGCAACTGTCTGCAATTTCTAACCTGTCAGAAGAGACTGGAGTCTTCTCTGCATTCACTCTCTTGTGATATGCTCTTTTGTTGGACTATTTGGGGAAAGTCTTGCTTCGAATAGGTAGTTGGAAAAGGGAGGGCTTTAGGGGCCCCTTGAAATTATTTAAGGAACCCCGATCCCCACTCAGAGAGCAGCTCATTTATGCTAATATAGCTTGGGGAGGTCCAAACCTCTGAAAACCACATTCTCCATTTAGTCCGTGAGGAGAGGGGAGTCGGTGTCCCTCAACATAAATCATGTCCTGCAATGCTGTGTAATTAATTACTGGTTTCTCAGTGTAACTGGGAAGGATAAAGCGCTGTGATGGGAGCTTGGAGCCTCCCAACCAGCCTGCCTTGCAGCCCTGGGAGCGTCTCCGCGGAGCCCGGGGCAGGGAACACCCACAAGCTTTTCACTCTGTGGTTGGGGCCCCATTTGCTTTGAACCTCCCGTTGACAGAATATCTAGTGTGGGCCATAAAACAGCCCAATATGTCTTTCTCACTTTCTCTCTTTTTAAAAAGATGAAAGAAAAAGACATGTAAATGAGCTCTGGTTGTCTCCATAAAAGACATCATAAACCCGGATCTTCTCTGGAAGACGGCGAAGTCAGGCTTTCCAGTTGTGACTTCAGCTGGCGTTGAGCGTAAGCTGAGCCTGCAAATGACTAGATCTTTAAATCAACCTCAAGTGTCTTCCATGAGAAACGATCTTGTTGTGAGAGGAGGGTAGACAATGAACAGCAGTGAAGTTTTTCAACAATGTGGAGTTTTTTGTTTGTTTGTTTTTAAAGTGCCTATGCCATGCCAGGCACTATTCTTGGCCTTTGGGAGGTGTTAAGAAAAGATCGCTGAGCTTAGGGGTGAATTGCGGGTGTGTCCACAGCAAACACTTAGCATAACAAGTACAGGACATGCTGTGGGAAAAAGAGCAAGATGGGAAGAGTGGGCAGTGGTGGACGTGCTGACAATTCCAGATCACATGGTCAAGTCAGGCCCCATAGAAAGGGCAGGCTTGGGTAGGGATTGGAAGGGGAGACAGGAGTCGACCATTGATTTGGAAACTGGGGTCATGCCCTGCACTTTTGAGAAAGAGCAAAGAGGCCAGTGTGGCTGGGGTGGTGGTAGGGTGGGTGTTGAGAAGTTTCATGGGAATCAAAGGAGATTAAAAGAAGGCTTCCAGCTGAGCCTTGAAGGATCAGTATTCCTGGAATTCCTAGAAGCAAGAAGGGCTGGGAGCAAACACTTGCAGGAGCCCTTCAGTTTCACTGGTGGCTGGGTGCCTCCAAAGGTCTGGTGCTAAGGCTGGACACCAGTGAAGGACCTTGATGGATAGCCTCAGGAGCCCTCCACCTTTGCTGGGAGACTTACTGTACAGGATGGCTTATGGGAGGAAGGTAGTTAGAAAAGAGAGTTGATGATTGGAGATGGGATATATCCTGAGATGAGGGGTGGGTGGTGAGAATAGGGACTGAGACACACACATAGAGAAACAGATGAAAGGAGAGATGATTCACTGACCCCAGCACAGTGCTGACTCCAATCTGAAGTTACCTGGAGCAACATTTCAAGCATTAGACAACTTCTGAGTCCCTTGTGAGCAGCAGTAAGTTGTAATTGAGAGAAATTTTGAGTCACCCCTGTTGGGAATCATTAGCAAGGATGGGACTGAGTGCCGGAAACTTGAAAGGGCATGGAGTCTTTGCCTTGGGAAAGGAAGAAGTGGGAAATGGAGCTGGTCTTTAGAAATATCTCAGACGGAGCCAGGACACGTATAAAGAGGTGAAGAGTAGGAGGCCCAGGAGCTGAAATTGACAAACTTCTGAATCACGAACTCAAAAAGGCACTGGACATTTGTTTATAGAGAGATGGGGAAAATCTTACAATAATGGAAAATGGAGACTGCAATATTTCTGTAAATCAAGAAAGGTGATTATTATAACAGTGCCTAGCAATTACTTGCAGCATAGAAAGCATCATTTTCTTCGTTTATTGTGCAGTGGTATGAATGTGAAGAGGATTCAGAGGGATTGCATTGGCTCACACCAAGCTTGATCTGCCTGTCTTTTTTCCCATAAGGCCTTGTTTTTCCCACAGTCCTTAGCAACACCCTTTCTTCTGTGTTAGTGCAGGAAGCTAGGAAGTGAGGTCAGGCAGTGACTTCCCTCCTTGGGCTGAGACGGACACGACCTGTGCAAGGGCTGTGTGCCGGGCAGGGTTCTAGAAAAGTGAGTTAACTCTATATCACATCTTACAGTGTGTCTTACAAAATAGATATTATTGCCATTCCCATTATAAAGGTGAGGAAACAGAGGCATGGCTTGGTTCAGAATGACACGCCTAGACACGATATTTGCTGTACTGAGATATACCATGGAGACACTGTTGGAAACCAAAGACATTGTGCACGTATATGCATGTATGGGGGGGAGGTGGAGGTACTCAGATTTGGGGGATAAGAAGATGATAAACTACAGGAGGAATATTTTAGAATTTAGCAAGTCAGAAATTGTTCTAATTCAAGGCTTCCACAGGTCCACAGATATATGCCAAGGAGTGGGATCACTTGATCACATGGTCAGTAAAGAATCTACCTGCCAATGCAGGAGACCTGGGTTCGATCCCTGGGTTGGGATGATCCCCTGGAGAAGGAAATGGCAAACCACTCCAGTACTCTTGCCTGGGAAATCTGTGGACAGAGGAGAGAGGAGCCTGGCGGGCTAAAATCCATGGGGTCACAAGAGTCGGACATGACTTAGCGACTAAACCGCCATCACCACCACAGGTCAGAATCTCCTCCCATCACTGAAATCCCTTGAACTCTTCTCTGCTGCATTTACCATCTCCATACAGGTGTATTGACGCAAAGCTGGATTCATCAGGGAAATTAAAGAAAGTGACCAACATAACAGTTTCTAATTGCATTCGACTTAAAACTTCTCCCAGGGCCCTTGAACTTTGTGGCTAATGACCTCTTCAGAATTGTGTTCACACATCATTAGCACAGCAAACCTGTTCCTTGGGGGTATTTCTGAGTCCCTGGTGGAAAGGATGTGAGCTTTGCCACAATGTGTCATTAGCCCATGTTCATGCTGGGGGACCCTCTAGTGTTCAAGACCGTGCAAACAGGCTTTGAATTTGCCTCTCACCGCCTCTGCTTTAGTACCAGAGTTCATTTAAGCTTTGTTGCCTGGCTGAAATGACTAAGAAAACTTGCACTGTTGAATGTTTTGGGCGACAGCTGGCCACTTGTACATCCAATGGGAAAGTGCATTTGTTGATTTCGGCCGGTGGAATGGAAGCTGGTGAGTGAAAATCCGGCTTGGGAGGATTCATCCAGGAAGAGCAGGGCTTAAGAGCCTCTATAGTCTATGAATGTTATTTATAATTGGAAGCCTCTTCAGTGGAGTGGTTCTAATACGGGGAGTTTATTTTGAGCTATTTGCAGGAAATCTCTGGCCAGATCATGCATCATGCTGAGAGTTACTCCTCTGTTTAGCTAGGGTCTTACTATTTCCCTTGATCTCCTCTGACTTTTGCTTTAAATTTCAGTACATTTGGTTTGATATTCTAGGGCTGATCATATGCTAAGGCATCTAACTAGATAAGAAGGAACATACCTTGCATTAGGAATAAAGACTCTTGAGCTCCCACGGAACTTTTCCCTGAGGTTGACCACTAAAACAGTGGGGGTGGTTCACAGATGCTTTTGAGTGTGGGGAGAATCAGGTTTCTCAGGAAGTGTCCTTGAGATGGAGGTAGTCAGAGGAGGAGCCCTTTGAAAAAATGCACCGGGATCGTTTGCGTCGCAGTGATGCTGTCTTCTGCGCGATTGGAAACCATGGGGCAGTGTATGCACCTGGTATTTGAGGAGGTTGGGCATTTGGGATGCAGCCTCAGAGCCATCTTGCAGTGTGTGAACCTAGAGCCTCTACATCCGTGTATCTTACATTGGTTTCTTCTAGAGCTTCTGTGACCTGTAGGCTTCTAACTGTTGTGTGGCACTTTGTTGCTCGTTGTTCAGTCGCTAAGTGGTGTCCAACCCCATGGACTGCAGCAGGCCAGGCCTCCCTGTCCTTCACCATCTCCCTGAACTTCCTCAAACTCATGTCCATCGAGTCAGAGATGCCATCCAACCATCGCATCCTCTGTCCTCCCCTTCTCCTGCTGCCTTCAATCTTTCCCAGCATCAGGGTCTTTTCCAACGAGTTGGCTCTTTGCTTCTGGTGGCCAAAGTATTGGAGCTGTAGCTTCAGCATCAGTCCTTCCAATAAATATTCAGGGTTGATTTCCTTTATATTGACTGGTTGGATCTCCTTGCAGTCCAAGGGACTCTCAGGAGTCTTCTCCAACACCACAGTTCAAAAGCATCAATTTGTTGGTGCTCAGCTTTCTTTATAGTCCAACTCTCACATCCATACATGACTACTGGAAAAACCATAGCTTTGAATATATAGGCCTTTGTCAGCAAAGTGATGTCTCTGCTTTTTAATAAGCTGTCTAGTTTTGTCATTGCTTTTCCTCCAAGGAGCAAGCTGGATAAAACAGCCCCATTGTAGATGACTCCTGTATTGAAGTTGGAGATGGCTGGTATAGGGGATGTGGAGTCCTATTGACCATTCAGTTCTTGAGTAATTCCTCTGGCTGGGTGGACATCATTTCCCATGGTGCTAGAGCAAGGATTTCTGGGTATCTGGGAACATCCCATGCTTCATGGTCATATAGAGGCTGGGGCTGGGCAGGCAGCATTTGTTTCTGGGCAGGCTGGGTCACATATCAGAAGGGGGATGTGTACCGCTGAGCCTGCTTAACCACTTGTGGAGACAAGGTGGAGCTGCCTTGGGTCACAGATGGGGAGCATTCCCTGGCGGTTACTCTCCCAAAGTATGCGAGCTCATCTGGGGCCAGTGGGCCTGTTACCGGGAGAAATCACTGCTCAGTTCAGTAACTGTCCCAGAGTTGAACATGCACAGCCTGAGCCATTGCAGAGGTGCAGCGTGAGTTGGCATGAGCACTTGTTTAAGTATGAAAAAGAGGGGGCTGTCTATCGAGTCCTTAACTCTTAGTTCCAATAGGGACATCAGGGCATTCTCTAAGGGTTCATGGTTTGTGGGGATGTAGTAGATGTTAAGTGGAGAGGGGAATGGCAACCCCATCCAGTATTCTTGCCTGGAGAATCCCATAGACAGAGGAGCCTGGCTGGCTACAATGGGGTCACAAAGAGTCAGACACAACTGAGCAACTAAGCCCAGTAATGTTAAGGGATGTTAAGAGACATGCCTGTCCATTCTCTGCTTGTTCCACTCAGATTCTTTCATCTCCTCCTTCCCCTTCCTGTCACTTTGGAGTTTGAGCTCTTTGCAGGAAAGTCAAGGCGTGCAGATGCCCAGTCACACAGTTTTGTTGGGAAACCCTAGAAGAGGCACTGTTGGCAGACAGAGGGGAAGGCATGGTGTTGACTGCTGAGACAGGACCCTATCAGGTGCTGCCTGCAGCTGAGCCATGGGGACGCCTTGTCAGAGTGGAAGAGGGCATTGGAGGCATGTCTGCCACCCACCAGGCCTATGACTTTCTGAGCCTCAGCATCCCCAGGCATTCACCAAGGGCATGGTTTTGCAAGGTTCCTTCCTGTTCCCCAGCTCTGGAAATTTTCACGTGCCTGCTATCAATGTCTCCTTTTTTGTTCTGAACTCTTTTTCTTATGACCCAGGGATGTTACCCCTGTGTAGCTGGTCATTCCCTGTCTTACAGAGAAGCAGCTCATCATTTTTCATTTTTGAGGCAAATTTGTAGCTGATTTTTGTCCCATCTCCCAGAGAAGGACTGAGATGTGAAAACGAGTCCAGATACTGGGGAGACTCATGCAGACTCCCTCCACCCATGGTTATCTTGAATATTCGGTGATGACTGACTTTACTTATTATCATCCAAAGGAACATATGGTAAATGTTCCTGCCAGGGAGAAACGTGGGTTGGTAACAGCGCTCTCCTGTTTGTACTGGGGACTTTTTTTTACCTACTGGATCCCTGGGTTGGGAAGATCCCCTGGAGGAGGGCATGGTAACACACTCCAGTATTCTTGCCAAAAAACCTCATGGGCAGAGGAGCCTGGTGGGCTCCAATGGAATCACAAAGAGTTGGACGTGACTGGAGTGACTGATTATGCACGCTCACTCAGTGACACAATGTATATATCACATACCTTCCGTGTCTGCGTCCTTGATGACTGTTGGTGGTAGGTAACAGGCAGGACAGCAGGCAGGGAAGTGACAGGACGGACAGTCACAGGGTCTGCATCCTGGCTGCATCCGTGGTTTCTTTGACCCTCTTAAGTCCCTCTGTATCCCAGGGACCTAAACTCCTTTGCAAGTGCCACTGGTCCTCAGAAACTTGCTTCAGCACTTCCTGCTACTGTCTTCCCATCTCACCTCCCCCTTGTTTCTTCTTTCTTTTTAGATAAACTTTTAATTTTAGAACCGTTTTAGAATCAAGGAAATGTTGCAAACGTGGTACAAAGGGTTCCCGTGTACCCTGCACTCAGTTAACCTTGAGCGCTTGGTCGAGGTGGTACTTGGCCAGTGTCTCCACTCTCGAGGTTCTGTGCTTTGCACACTGTACTTCTTGTTTTTTTTTGTATTTTTGAAGAGGTACACTGTGATGGTTTCAGTTCAGTCACTCAGTCGTGTCCGACTCTTTGTGACCCCATGGACTGCCGCACGCCAGGCCTCCCTGTCCATCACCAACTCCCGGAGTTTAATGTTATGTATGTATTGTGAAATGATCCCCACAATCAAGTTAATTAACACGTCCATCACTCACGTAATTACTCCTCTCTTCCTTCCTCCCTCCCTTCCTTCCTTTTGTTTTTTTTTCTTTTTTTGTGGTGAGAACACTTATAGGTTTACCTTCCTAGCAGATTTCAAGGATACAATACAGTATCATTAACTAGAGTCATCTGGCTGTATATCAGATCCCCAGAACGTAATTGCTCTTGTAACTGAAAATGTGTAGCCTTGACCAGGATCTCGCATTTCCCTTAGTCCCCTAGTCTGTCAAATGCCATCCCACTCTCTGATTCTATGGGTTTGGCGTTTTTACATTCCACCTAGAAGTGAATCCTACAGTATCTGTCTTTCTGTGCATCCCATGATGGTTTTCATGTCTGGCTCTGCCCATCTTTTAGTTGCTAACTTAGGATCTATTCGTGATGAAGGTGAACTCTGAGGGCCTTAGCTTAGAATTGACCACGTGAGATGTGCAGAGATGAGGGCACAACACCTGTTTGGGCCTCATGCAGGACAGTGTTATTGGCTTGGCTGAGAAGTTCGTTCTGGTGTTTCTGTAGCATCGTATGAAAACCCGGAATTAACTTTTTGGCCAACCCAATAGTTTGTGGCTTGGTTCATTCTGCCCCATTACCTGGCAGCAGGGATTTGAAAGCATAGCATTCAAATCATTTATGTGGCAATTGGAATATCCTGTTAACTTTTTACATTTTCAAACCATAATGAACTATTTATGAGACTAAAGGCTTAAAACACGGTTAAGTCTCCAAACCACGTTATCACTTGCATGTCAGTTTCACGTTCCCATCCTTTCCCTTGGAGAAAAACCAGTCCCATTTCTTATCCCTGAGACTGTTGAGCTGTCCTGTTGAATTCTGCTTTCATTATTCTCCCTTGAGGACTACCCTTCTTTAATTATTGTTTGTGGAAATGCCTTTAGCACTTCAGAGCAATCCAGATTGTGATTTAAGAACAGACCTGTCTGTGTCCCGTCGAGCCTGAGAGCAGGGCCAGCACTTTGGAAGTTCCAAATGTTTTTAACTGAGGGATGGATACCCCCCACATCTTGGCAGTTGCCGCAAGTTGTCACTTGGCCCCCGGGGCAGTGAGTAGCTTGCTCAGGCTCCTGGCATCCCAGCTTTGAAAGGGCAGGGTAATTGGAGAGTCTGCACTGGAGCCGTGGGCCCCACAGACTTGTTCAGCTCAAGTGCAGAGTGAGAAGCTGCTTGTTTTCAAGAAACAAAGCGGAGTGGAGCATGAGGGCTCTCCCCTGCTCCTGGGCTCTGGGTTCTTGCTGGGTGAGTGGGTGGGGTGGTACGCTAGTTATCTTTCTAGTCACCAGATCATAAATTAGACTCCTAATTCAGCCTTTTATTTATTTATTTGTTGTTTTATTTTTTAAGTATGAGCTACACAGACGTCATTATTCCCTTGGAACCCCCCCACTCCGGAATAAACTACCTAATCAGCCAGCAGAGTTTCCTGGAGCGCCAAGCTGGCTGATGAGGGCCAGGGTGCTGAGTTCGTTCAGCAGGGCAGTGGAGGGGACTCTGAATAGCTGATTTGCCCATTACTTAATTATCTAAGTCAGATCATTGATAAGTTCTTTGAAATGTTTCTTGCTTTATGTGTGTGTGTGCTTTGAATGTTCTGAATTGTTGATATTCATACTGGGGTGGCTTCATGGTTTTCCTGAGCTGCTCAGCAGGCAAGTTAGGTTTGAGGGAGTTGGGGGTTGAGGGGTAGTCCCGGGAAGGTGGGGAGCATGACATGCTGCAGGTCGCCAGCAGCTCCACAGCCCCCGGCTGGAGCGACAGGAGCCCCTGGGTTACTTCTTTGTGTGATGCATGTCTTCTTTCTTCTCCCTTTCGGCTCCCAAGGATGTTAACGCAGGTGAGGGTAGCGAGTTTGCCGACAGCGGGATCGAAGGGGCCACCACCGACACGGACCTCCTGTCCCGGCGATCCAATGCCACTAACTCCAGCTACTCGCCCCCCACCGGCCGTGCCTTTGTGGGCAGCGACAGCGGCAGCAGCTCCACCGGGGACGCGGCCCGCCAGGGGGTGTATGAGAATTTTCGCCGGGAGCTGGAGATGAGCACCACGAACAGCGAGAGCCTGGAGGAGGCGGGCTCCGCGCACAGCGACGAGCAGAGCAGCGGCACCCTGAGCTCCCCGGGCCAGTCCGACATCCTGCTCACGGCCGCCCAGGGCACAGTGCGCAAGGCCGGCGCCCTGGCCGTCAAGAACTTCCTGGTGCACAAGAAGAACAAGAAGGTGGAGTCAGCCACGCGGAGGAAGTGGAAGCACTACTGGGTGTCCTTGAAAGGTGAGAGAGACAGAGAGCATCCTTCCTGCCGTGCTGGGTAACCCTGGGCTCCGTGGTACCCCTTACACGTGATGGTTTTTAATTACATGGAATTTCTATTTCATGCTAATTTCAAAATTGTTGTTTTATGATGGTAAGAGTACTTAACGTGAGGCTTACTCTCTTGAGCTTCCCAGGTGGCACAGTGGTAAAGAATCTTCCTGCCAATACAGGAGACACAGATTTGATCCCTGCAGGAGAAAGTGGCACCCCACTCCAGTATTCTTGCCTGGAGAATCCCATGGACAGTGGAGCCTGGTGGGCTATAGTCCATAGGGTTGCAAAGAGTCAGACATGACTGAGCGTGCATGCACACACTACACACACACACATACACACATATATTACCCTCTTAGCACATTTTTAGGTGTACGTTTCAGTGTAGTTGACAAAGGCACACGGTTGTACAGCATATCTCTAGAACGCAGTGATCTTCTTGAGCTGGAACTTTATGTCGCTTGATAGTCACTCCCCATTTCCTTTTCCCATCAATGGTTTATAGTCTTTTCTTTTTCACATGTAAGCTATTAGAGCCTCTCATGCCTTGTTTTCCTATGTACAGCTGGTTGTGGTGACAGTTTCAGTGCCTTGAGTTCCAAAAAATATTTTTTTGAAATCGTCCCCAAAAATGTGCCTCCCAGAGTAACTGTTTTGGAGGGAAAAATCAGTAGTTTGAATCTTATGAAATTGCCTTTTTATTTTTTCTTTCATAAAGAATGATGGAATATTGTTAATTTCATAGAATTTAACCTAGTGTTTAATGGGATATCTGAGCCATCTACGTTTGTGAAAAAGTCCCTGTTTTGCAGTCACACTTTGAATATTTGAGTGTGTGTGTATACATATATACATGCATGTGTATATATATGCACTGCCTTTTCATTGATAAGCATGATGCTTTGATGTGCTGCTGCTCATTAATGTTTTGCATACATTTTAGAAGTATGTGCGTGTGTTTTTGCCCACGTTTGCATGTCTTGATGGTGTAGAAATTGTAACATATTTGTGAGCTCTGTGTCTTAAAAGAAAAGACACTTCTCAAGCCCACTTAGAATCCTTAACAGAAGCTGGATGTGAAGCAGGTGAATGTATGGCAGGAGAGGTTAGAGAGGTTATGAAGCATGAAGGATGGGTCCCAGAGAAAGAAGCCTGAGCTTACCTGGTGTGGTACACCCATTACACCATCTGATACTGCATTTTATCATCCATGGCTGGTGTGGCGTAACCAGTCCTAGAGGCACACATGGCCTAGAGCTCTGTTCAGTGATGTGCAGGTCAATCCCTGTGCGGGGTTTGGGTGGGTTGCATTACTAGTGCTGCCTGCTATTGCTTCAATACCTGGCCAAACAGGGAGGGAGCATATTAATTGGGCTGTAGGTCTTGTTGCAGGTCACAGAGACCTATAGTGACAATGCCTCAAGCAGGCCAGGCCTTAAATCCCCCCCCCCCCGGCAGAGGTAGACCTTCTAAGGGTGATGGGGCGACTCTTTGCTGAGACGTCATCTAGAAGCCAGGGTTCCTTTTGTCTCACTGCTTAACTGTACCTAGAGCATTGTTTTCATATGAACGATCAGGAGAGCTCACCGGCAGGTCCAGTTCCAGTGGAAATATGGAGGAGTGGAGGGCGAGTCCCTCTGCACTGAGCATACAGTCTGGAAGTTGACTGAATCTCTTCTGCTTCCACTGCATAGGCCAGAAATGAGTCCAACCTGGCTGCAAGGGAGGCAGGAATGGACTCAACCAAGCACTGGGGTTGCTGTTACTGCAGAGGAAAGGAGGTTGGGCGTGTTGGGGAACAACCAGCTGTCCCATAGAGGAGGCTTTAACCTTGTCAGCCAGCGCAGGGCAGTTTCCCCCTCCTTTCTGCCAAGAGCTTGTGTGTCTAATGTTCCTGCATGTTTAGCATAGGATGCTCTCTTTAGTTTTTAAGACTTGTTGGGTTATTACATCTTGTTGCTCCACTTCTAAGGATGTCTTGGAAAGAGTCAGGTTCTTCTTCTTCTTTTTTTTTTTTTTTGATTAATTTCTTTTAATTGGAGGATAATTACTTTACAATATTGTGGTGGTTTTTGCCATACACCGACATGAGTCAGCCACGGGTTCTTTTCTCACGTCCTCTTCTCATTCTGAAAGTCTGCCTTAGTGGTTTCAGAGTTTGAATAGATGTGGAATTCTGGTACCCATAGTATCTTCTGTGGAAAACCTCAGAAAATATTGATATTAAACTTTAAATTTTGGTGTCTATGCAAGAGTGGGTACCATACTATAGTCTACATAAAGTGCATATAAAATTTTGAACACAGATGTGAAGTCTCTGTGTTCAAAACACAGGAATGTTGGGTTTTAGCTAATTTTATTGGGTCACACACACACACATGCACACACACCCACCCCCCTAGAGCACACTTTGCTTTTCATTTTCCATTGTGAATTGCGAAAAGGCTATTTGATGTCGTGGTTCTGCTTGTGAAACACAGTTGTTCTTCCTGTGGGAGCATTTTGGAGACCTGCTACTGTTCTTTTTCACATGAGACCTGCCTCGGCTTAATTTAAAGGCACTATCGGATCATGTCTAAGGGGCCCTGGATCATATCCACTGTCCTGCTGTGGGGGGTGGGATGACATGAGGGAGAAAGACCCCTTCTTCCACCTCCTGCTCCTCCCCAGAGGTCCACATCACTGGACCCCACAGCCTCTGTTCCCTTTAGCAGCTTGTCTTATCTTTCACTTTATTACTCAATGTTGAGTTGTTTTTTTTTTTTTTTTTTTTTTGTAGGAACAAAGCACATTTTATTATAGCCTATTTCAGCATTTTGAAATCTAACCACAAATAGAAAAGTCAGCTTTATGTGTTTTTAACAACATGATTAGAAGACCATCTGTGTCGCTGTTTCTGAGTCACTTCCTGGGTTATATCCATACCTGCTGAATCTCAAAGTCTGAAGGTGGTTTGGTTCAGTTCAATCTCTCAGTGGTGTCTGGCTCTTTGCAACTCCATGGGCTGCAGCATGCCAGGCCTCCTTGTCCATTGCCAACTTCCGGAGTCTACTCAAACTCATGTCCATTGAGTCGGTGATGCCATCCAACCATCTCATCCTCTATTGTCCCCTTCTCCTCCTACCTTCAATCTTTCGCAGCATCAGGGTCATTTCCAATGAGTCAGTTATTTGCATCAGGTGGCCAAAGTATTGGAGTTGGGGCCCTGTATTAATCCCTGTATTGGACCTGCTATAACCAGGTACCACAGACTGGGTGGCTTCAACAAAAGAAATGGATTGTCTCATAGTCCTGGAGCCTTGAAGTCTGAGGTCAGGGTGTCAGCTGGTTTGGTGTTCTCTCATGTCCTCTGTCTGTACCTGTCTATGCCCAAATTCCTCCTTCTTATCAAGACAGTGGTCATAGTGGCTTAGTGCCCACCTGAACAACCTCCTTTTATTTTAATTACCCCTGTAAAGCCCTTATCTCCCAATATAGTGAAATTCTGAGGCCCCGGGCTATATGACTTCAATCTAGGAACCTGGGGGGATAGGATTCAGCCCATGACAGGCCCTGAATCTGTGGTTTAAACAAAGTTCCCAGGTGATGCTTAGACTCAGTTTGAGAATAACACTGTTAATGGCATAGAATAAAAATAATTAGGTTATTTTTTTTTACTTGGGACATGGAAGCGGGGGCTGTTTTGTTTCTGCTGTTCCTTTAGAGAATAAATGATCAAGAAAGGCAGGATGCGGGCACTCAGGAGCCCAGCCCACACACCCATTAGAGGAGGGAGCCTGCGCTTCCTTGGTGACCCAGATCTGAATGACACAGTCTGTCAGGATCCAGACTGGAACACACAGCTGCTGAGTCTTTTCCTTCTGGCTCCTGACGGGTCCCATTATAGATCAACAAACTCAGGGCTTGTCCCTGCCACTCACAGGCAGGGCTCGCTGCTGACTTGAGCTTGGAGATGGAGAAATAAAAAGCAGGGTACCTGGAAGCCATGGGCTAGGGAATTCTTCAAAGATTCTTTCACTTTCGACAGAATAATTAATTTTTAAAAAGTTTTATTTAGAATTAGACTCTGGAGTGTCTCCATCCGTGACTGAAATGCAAACAGATTACATTCAAGATGAAGGTAAAGAAGATGTTACAGGGGAGTGCGTGGTGCCCAGACGTGCTGTTTCACGTTAGTCTTAGAGCTGGAACATGTTGATAATGAAGGAGAAGCTGATTTTCAACCATCCACTGTCATGGGCGATTGTAAACTAAAGTTGAAAAATGATGGAAATGGCAATTTGGGGAGACGTCAAGTGTTCAGTGTGTGAACGTTGCGTATCCGTTATCTGCAGGCTTCGGTTTTTGTTCTAACTATGGTAAAGCTGCATTGTCCCTTTTCTGTTAAGAATCTATTCATCGTTAGTGTAATATTAGTCCTAAAGGATTATTTAGAGTAAGGTTTCTCAGCAGCGGGGCTGCTGACATTTTCTGGATAATTCTTTGTCGTGAGGCTTGTCCTGGGAGTTGTAGGATGTTTAGCAGCATCCTTGTCCAATCAGTGGTCCCCAGCCTGTTTGGCACCAGAGACTGGGTTCCATGGAAGACACTTTTTCCATGGGGAGGTGGGGGGGATGGTTTGGGGATAATTCAAGTTTGTTACATTTATGGTGAGCTTTATTTCTTTTATTGTATCAGCTCCACCTCGGATCATCTGGCTTTAGATCCTGGAGGTTGGGGACCCCTGTATTACCCACCTGCTTCTGTCCCCCACCCCCAAGTTCTGACAACTAAAAATGTCTCCAGACTTCACCAAATGTCCCTCACTCAGCAAAAATGCCCCCACCTCGGGAACCTCAGATGTCAAGGAAAATACCCTCTTCTTTCCATTTCTTTTCTTTTTCTATCTCTGAATCTATGCTAGCTTAAGACATGAAAAGAGGAGATTCAGATGTTTCTGAATGTGAGCTCTGTGTTCCTGTAAAAACTTGAGCTCTTCAAAATAAGAGAGATTATTAAAAAAAATTAGTGTTGGGGTAATAGGTCTATAGTTAAATTATATGTATGTAACTTATACCCCCAAAACATAAAAACAAAATAAAACCGTACTAAAATTACATAACAGTATATATTTCCAACAATAAGTGTCACAGAAAACATAGGGCTTTATCCTTGGCAGGGAAAAAAGGTAAATATAGCTTGAATGGGTTAGAGGGAAAATTGAAACTCCTGAACTATGGCTACAGGACAACAGTTATAAAATCGTGACGTTCAGCAACACACCAGTAGACTCTTCGGCTGAGCTCGTGGTCAGGCGGTACCACAGGAAGCACCAGGAAACCAGCGGGTCTTGCCAGCAAGTGTGTGGCGTGCATTTGTGCTGGAGGCGCTGCATCCAGCCGCTGTTACATGCTCCTGTGAAATACTAGTCCGGTTAATTTTCTCAGTCGTATCTGACTCTTTCACAGCCCCATGGACTGTATTCCACCAGGCTCCTCTGTCCATGGAATTTTCCAGGCAAGAATACTGGAGTGGGTTGCCATTTCCTCCTCCAGGGCATCTTCTCAATCCAGGGATGGAACCTGCATCTCCTGCATTGCAGGTAGATTTCTTTACTGCCGAGCCACCAAGGAAGCTGTCCTGTGAAATAGTAAGGGCTAGGAAAAAATGGCCTTTGCATGCATGTGACTTTTCCATTGATCCCCATCGTTGTACACCGTCAGTTAGAAATTTGCTTTGCAGAAGTTCATATTGCAGCTGAAGAGATGGTACTTGGAAGGGCTTTGTGATTCGCATCAGCAGTGGCCCTTGCTTGTGGTAAGGAAGATGTTGAAAACTGACCAAGTGGCTTATGTTGAAGTTAAAGAATTAATTAGAATTCAGGGGTCCCAGCCTCCCCTGAAATTGAATTTGATGACTTGAGATTAAGTCCTCAGTGAATAATTACTAATAAAGTGGACCTACCTGCAGGCCATGGTTGGAGGGTATCTGTGCAACCCAGCTGGCCACAGATCTAGGCCAGGTTTCTACTGCTGCTGTCTCTCTCGTTTCGGAGTTTAATTAAGCATGGCCCGGCCTCCAGCCTCCCCTAGGCCTTCATACGTGTGGCGTGTGTTTGTTCTTCCAGGAGGAACAAGCACTTGGTTGATTTCTAGGCAAACATTTTATAGAGAAGACCTGAGACTCAAAAGTCCATTGTTTCTTTCCTTATCCTGAAAGTACCTGGAGTCAGCGTTGTATGTTGTTTTCACCAAGGGCACAGTCAAGAAACCCAATAGATGGTGTTTCCTGGTTGCATTTCCTGTGAGATATATTGGGAGGAGGCTGTAGGGGGACAGTCCCAACTGCCAGGCCTCACTCAGCACTGCTTGCTCTTTGGACCCATGGAGCTGAATTTACAGCTACCCTGGGACCACAGAGTCAGACACTACTGAGCGACCGAGCGTGTGGTACATGGTACTGGTCAGAGGAGCCTTGAGATCCCCACATGCCTCTGAGGATACCCGGAACAAAACATTCTGAAGTGGAAAGTAAGATCTCGACGAACTGGAGGGCGTGCATGATGACACTGAGATTGGAGTCTTAACGGGAGACTTCCCTGGTGGTCCAGCAGTTAAGACTTTGCCTTCCATTGCAGGCGGTGTGCCTTCCATCCCTGGTCAGAGAACTAAGAATCCCATGGTACCTCTGGACCAAAAACCAAACCATAAAACAGAAGCAATATGGTAAAAAATTCCATGAAGACTTGGAAAAAAAAAAAAGTATTAGCACAACATTGTAAATCAACTATACTTCAATTGGGGGAAAAAAAGAAGGATCCTCTCTTAATACAAGCCTGTCCAAGACTTAGTACCAGCATAGCCCCTTCTCTTGACTTCCTCTGTCCCATGCTAATGTCCACCCCTTTCCTAGTAACAGCGCACGAGCCACAGGTTTCACTCCAGACTTTCTGTTGCACCAAGTGCTCACGCAGACACCGCTTTGTTTTCCCAGGGTGCACACTCTTCTTCTACGAGGGCGACGGCAGGTCCGGGATAGACCACAACAGCGTCCCCAAGCACGCCGTCTGGGTGGAGAACAGCATTGTACAGGCAGTTCCGGAGCACCCCAAGAAGGACTTCGTCTTCTGCCTCAGCAATTCCCTGGGCGATGCCTTCCTCTTCCAGGTGTGTGGCTCCTCCTTTGCACAGCGTTTCAGATCGCTTATCAGATACGTTCCTCTACTGCTTGAGTATTTCATCCTGTTTTCTGTTGAGTTGGGGGGCGGGGGGAAGTCCTAGCTTTTGCACATTATAGAAACAATAGGTGCTGTGATTGTTGTTTGGTTGCTCAGTCGTGTCCAACTCTTTGCCACCCCACGGACCGCAGCACGCCAGGCCTCCCTGTCCTTCACTATCTCCCAGAGTTTGCTCATGTCCATTGAGTCGCCATAGTGAATGACAAAATAAATATCTCTGTTGAGTTCCAGGAATGACTGAACTCACCTAGAGGTCTCCTCCGTGAAGCCTGAGGGAGGGGTGTAGATTGAAGGATTTTTCACTGAAATCTTGATATGATTTGTGTAACACTTTAGAGCAAGGATCATGAATTCTTAATTTAGACCTGATTTGCGCTGTCAAAATTTTTTATCATAATATGTTCTCTTCTAATATTACTCATAAAGTAAAATCATGACATCCTGGAAATAGTCTGTTCCTAACCAATTTCTCTTCCTCATCTTTTCAGAACCTTGTACTTAAAGTTATCAAACTCTGACTGTTAATTATATTAAAAAATACTAACCTATGTATCACTTTGGTGTTAACATTTGCTTTTATAGGAAATCCTTTGAATTAGGTCAGTTGTGATACACTTTTTGGGGTGTTAGTGCGTTAGGTAAGCTTTCTCCATTTTATAATTTAGAAATAATACAGGAAGGCCTCAAGCCTTTATTCCATGTTTCCTACATGCTATGCATAGTGATATAGAGAATACCAAGAAGATTTTAACATAGTCCCTATGCTTGAAAGTGTTCACATATGATATGAGAGGCAGACACTGGAATACACGGAACTTTATGATGTGGAAAACCTTGACCGTGAATGTTAAAGGAAGAATAGGCATGAATTGAGTGAAATTGATGGTGAGGATATGCCATGCGAAGAGAGAGTTGAAATAAAGGCATGGAAGAGAGTAATAGGTTATTTCACCTATGGCCCACCAGGCTCCTCTGTCCATGGAATTTTCTAGGCGAGAATACTGGAGTCGGTCGCCACTTTCTACTCCAGGGGATTTTCCCGACCCCGGGATGAAACCCACGCCGGTCTCTTGGGTCTGTGTTCATGACACATTTGTCTGCATTTCTTTTGGTGTGTGCCCAGGCGCGGCAGTACAGGGGTCACAGGATATGTGCACACAGTCAGGCGTGCTAGGCACTGCCAATCTCCAAAATGAATGAAATTGTCCTCCTCGCATCAGCAGCCCGGGAGAGCTCCAGTCCTTTCTCATCCTTGTCCACAAGTGTGATTGTCAGATCTTTGTCTTTTCTTTCTTTAAGCTATCAGCGTGAAGTTGAGCACCTTTTTCTGGGTCTGATGACCACTGCAGTATCATCGTCTGTGAAGTTTTTAAGTCTCTCGCCTACTTCTCCACTGAGGTGTCCATCTCCTCGTGATGATTCACAGCAGTTTGTTACGTGTTTTGTACATCATCTCTTTGTTAATTACATGCATTCACATGTTGTTTTTGCTCCCTGTGGCTTGCTTTCTACTCTCTGAAAGGTATTCTTTGTTAAACCAAAACTTTAATTTTAATGTAGTCTCATTTCTCAAGGTGGAAGGGAACGAGTGGGTAGTTCTTTATGTATCCTATTGAAAAATCTCCATGCTTTGTCTCGTGAACATATTCTTCTGTATAACTTATAAACCATTGTGTTTCTGAATCTGCAATAGCTTTGTATTAATTAATTGGATATCTTGCAAATGATAAAATGCTCAACTACTCTCATGATAACAACAGTAAACAAACATTTTCCTGAACCCTTACTGTATGCCACCACGCTGAACACGTTTTACAGCGTGAGTCCACTTAAGTCTTATAGCGGTATCCATCTCTTAACCAGTTGGTATGGATTGTGTACTCGCTCTGTGGAAGCTAAGGCTACAAATGCTGATAATTAGATGCCAGTTCACAGTAACTGAGTGTTGAGGCTGGATTCAAACCAAGCCTCTTGTTTCCCAAAGCCCCTTATATGTCTAAGCATATTACTTATCCCATGACTATTACTTTTTATGCTCAGAAGAACATGGTTGAGAGTCAGTGATTATGGTAAAAAGTGACTTTTTCTCTTTCTTATAATTAAGCCACTTACTTGGAATATTTGAAAATTGTAACTTGATTTTGGCCATCCTTGCCTCACTGTACAAGTTAGATGATAACTTGGTTGATTTCAGGATGTTCTTTTTTACCTACACACTCCTCATGTGAATTCCCTTTGAAAGGACTTTCCTGGCCGTAAAATTGCTATTAGAATCTGAATACTCAATAGGTCACATTGAATAAAATTCTTTTGTGGCAGCGTAGGACCTTATTCATGAAAACCACTGTGTCCTCTTGTTTTGGTGAAATTTTTATGCTGCTTACGTGGGACAGAGCACAAAATGAACCTTTTCAGAGGAAATTACTGCTCTTTGGGATCCATGAGGGCATTTTCCACCTTCTACTTATTGTAATCCACATGACCCTGGAGGGGCTGAATTTGAAAGGAACCTGTGTGTGCAGGGGGTGAGGCGAAAGCGAGGCAGAGCGAGCATGATTATGGAAATAATTTGTAGGTTATTTCAGCCCCGGGGCTCAATTCAGTGCACAGTTTCCAGAGCCCGTATGCTGCTGATCTGATGCTGTTATTCAGATTTGCTGCCCGTGGAAAAGAGATTCGTGTTACCATAGAAGAGGGGTTTTGTGTCCAAGACGGGGGTGGGAATGGACATGAACATTAGAGGAGTTTATATATGAAAAGTGCTATGCTGTTTACAAAGGGGAAGCTAGAGCTTCTGCATTTCAACTATTAATATTTTTATTAGTGTTCTTCCCTCCAACTGGAAGCCAGAATCGGTGACATCACCTACAAAGCACAGTTTCCTCTCGGCCCTTTCTTCATCCATTACTATCTTGGTGACTTTTACGGTAACATATCCTAATATTAGTTTTCAATTTCTATATTCAATGCCTTGGGAGCATAGTTAGTAGAGTAAGAATGATGCCTGACTGGGTAGAAAATCATTTAGAATTATGTATCTGAAGGAGTGGTCCAGTGGTTAAGAATCTGCCTTCCAATGCAGGGGTGCTCATTTGCTTGGTTGTGTCAGACTCTTTGTGACCCCGTGAACTGTAGCCCGCCAGGCTCCTCTGTCCACAGGACTTCCCTGGCAAGAATACTGGAGTGGGTTGCCATTTCCTTTTCCAGGGGATCTTCCCGATGCAGGGGGCGTGGGTCCAATCGCTTATGGGGAACTAAGATCCCACGTGCCGAGGGGCAGCTAAGCCCATGCACCACAACTGGAGAAGCCCATGCACTGGGATGAAGACCCAGCGTAGTCAAAAGCAAACAGACAAAAAACAAATGAACAAAAAAGAAGTGTAGGAAATACTGTCTCTAAGGGGTCATAGAAAGTTTCTTGTCATTTATAGTGTCTCTTGTATAGCTATGCATATATATATATATATTTTTTTTTTTTTCAATCCCAAACTCCTAACCTATAAAGCATGCACAGTTTAAAAAGACTTTAAAAAAAAAATAGTATTTACACCTTTATGTTGAATTGGGTATTAGATGTGGTAATGCAAGTCAAGTGTCTGATAGGTAGCAAATGCTCACTAAATGTTATAGTTAGCATTTTAACTAGAAGAAAAAGAGACTAGTTCCCTGTGCTTCTCTAAAATAAGTATCTTTATAGAAGTTGAGTGTGGCTTCTCTGAGGAAAGACTAAAGCTTTGAGTTTGATCAGCTTCTGAGGAATAATAACCTTCAAGTGCCCCAGGTGACTCTGTGTATCAGACTCAGTGAAGATCAGTGTCATATGCCCTGGACAAGGACAGCCGAGTTAGAAAATGATCTGGAAATCACCTTTCACCAGGAGCATCCAGTGGACTTGTTAGAAAAGCCTGTAGAAGGGACTTCATATTTGGACTTGAGTAGATTAGCATCAAGCCTCCTTCTCAAGGCTGGTACCATTCCTACAAGGCTCCTGACAGCTGGTCAGTCTGGCCAGTCTGGACGGCTACCATCCCTGGGAATCGCCCATTTACTTGGTTAGTTGGCTCCGCGTTCTAGAAAGTTCTTCATCGTGTTGCGATGATACATTCTTTCTGGTGACATTTGCCATTTCTGTTTGCTTCCATATTTTCCCCCAGAGTTTCAAGTAAGCCGTTCATGCTTATTCTTCCTGATAACTAACTACTTGAAAACCACTCTCATTTCCCTGCGCCATGTCTCCTATTTAGGTCTCCCTACCCGAGGTTTCCAAGCCAGGCTCCCAGTGGTCCTGCTCCTTTGCTGAACGTTCTCCTCATAACTGTGACCCAGGACCCCGCACTCTGTTCTCGTGAGGCCCGCCCTGTGCCTCCTGCATTTCAGTCCCTGCTCTCTCATTTCTTCCATGAGGCTGGTGTCAATTCCTTAAATTATTAGAAACCACAACAAACCGTTGACTCATACCCAGCTTGTGGTCTATTTAACCCTCAGTGTCAAGATCCTTGTCATCTTATTTTAATAGATTTCTGAAAACTCCAAGTTGCAGAACTTCAACTTAGCTCTTCAAAATTTTATCTTTGTGGTTTTTGTCCTTCTAATGAAATCATCTAGGATGCTAATTTGATCTTCTGTGGTGTTTATATCCTTCTTAACTTTGAGTTAAAATATGCAGATATGACAGTCTCCAAGTTTGGTCTTCATTAAGTGTTGGCTTGGTTTCTAGCGAAGTCCTGTTTTCCCACCACTGTAGATCATTTTCCTACCTCTAGCCAGCCACTTTAGGGATATTTCCCTTTGGTTTTGGCATAGGTTCTTGTGACGAAGGGTCACTTCTAGCACGTGTGGATCCCCATGCCAATTTTTTTAATCTCTGTGAAGGATTGGACTCAATCCAGATGAGCTTGTCAGTACTATCCTGGTGGCTCAATGTCATGCAACCTGGTGAAAAGAAATAGCAGGTATGACCTGTGAGCCATAGACTCATGTCCATAGACTCTTATTAATGCCCCATTTGGGATAGAGGATCATAGAGCTCCCTGAAGGGGTGCCTGCTGAACCTGCCCATTTTATGCCCCAGGGGGGCCCTTTTCAAAGCATGAGGACCCATTGGCCCAGCTCTAAGGAGAGTATTCTTGGAGAGTATGGGTGCTGAGGCGCACAATAAGTGCACAGGCTGGCCACTGTTTCCAGTGCCTGCCCTGCTGTTAGTGTGTTCAGAGGTTTCTCCACGTTATGTTAACAGCACAGTGGAGAGGTACAATTGTGACTGAGCTCGAGTGTGGCCTAGTATACTATTATGTATCGTCCAAGGAATATGTTACTGACCCTGTTCTGCTTCCTTTTTACAATATTTTAAATTTGTATTAAGTTCATACAAGCAGATAATTTTATTTATTTGAAATATAGTTAATTTACAGTGTTGCATTTGTTTGGAGTGCCAGCAAAGTGACTCAGGTCTACATATGTATATATATGTATTCTTTTTTAGATTCTTTTCCATTATAGTTTATTACAAGATATTGACTACAGTTTTCTGTCCTACACAGTAGGACCTGTTGTTTATTTGATATAGATGGTTTGTGTATATAATAGTCTGTATCCCAAACTCCTAATTTATTCTCCCGCTCCACCCTGCCTTTCCCCTTTGATAACCATGAGTTTGTTTTCTTTGTGAGTCTCTTTCTGTTCTGAATGCATAGTTTGGAAGAATTCAGTTAACCTTATAAGACCTACAGTGAAGTTCTCTTCTTATCCTTCCTTCCATGAAAATTCAGAATTCAATCAGTAGACCCTGTTACGCTCTTTTGACATCCCCATGCTGTATGACCATATAAATGGTATTAGCTGCTGAGCCAAATAGTGTACTGTCATTTTATTTATTTTTTTGCTTGTAGTTAATGACTGTCTTTTTTTTTATGCTTAATTTGCTTATTTTTTGGTTACTTCACTGTATTTTTAAAAATCTCCAATTTATCGGGCAGTTGATGAGTACTGGGGCTTTCCCTGGAGTCTGCCCTCCCCTAGCACTTGGTGCTTTTGCTCCAGTCTTGTCTCTTTCAAGGCCCCATGCGTTGCAGTCATCACGTGAACTCTTCCGTGGGCTTCGGTGTCTGCCTTTCATGCTGGAGGCTTTCATCACGTATCTGGTGATCCTTAGTTGTCTGATCATATTTAAGTACGAGGTACCAAAGAAGTACTTGGGTCTCATTGGTGCATGTTGATACCTACTGGAGGCTTCTGCAGCATGAACAGATGGGGAGGCTTTTGGTGAAGGGGGCCCCAGTTGACAATATTTGTTGGCCTTTCCTGGGGGTCACTCAGTTGGCCAGAGGTGGATCCTGCCGTGGCCATTCACTGTTTCAGGTTTGCAGGTATTCCTTTGTTTTGCATTAAATAATTCCTTTGTCTTTTTGGGTCTGGTTTTCTGGGGCCTGAAGCCTTTCTTCTTTAAAGAGTTCACCTTGGGTGGGAAGGTTGCCCAGTTACATGACTTTCCTCCAGTAGATGAGATGAGCCTCAGGTTACAATTATGGGGTAATATCTATAATTTTCTTTATAAGTGTTAACAATGATAGTTTAATGAACCCTTATATAATAAAACTCTAAAATGTGTTAAACAGAAAAATCAATGAGAAAAAAGACTTTTTAGGAACTCACACAGGAATTTCGTTCCCAATTAGCCTCTTAAAAATACGTAACTTTATTCTTTTTCCTTTTTGTTCTTTCAAAGTGGAAAAAGTTCAACCTACTTTACAATGTTTCATGCACTCCTATACACTCAAATGATGTGAAATGTTAGTTTCCTAGACCTGGCATATATTCTCTAGTCCTCTTGTTTAGAATGAATTTCCCTTTTCCTGCCACTCACGTAAACCATTGATTATCTGAAATCAAGTATCCTCCATTCAGTTGGAAATTGAAGCTGGATCTATTTAAATACATAATGAAGCCCTGAGCTTCATCTTAACTCTGTGCTCAAATGGGGCTCTTATGCAAAATGCATTTTTTTTGTTGATTACATTCCTCCTTTGGCAAGAACTCTACTATTTCCTTCACTGAACTTTATACAGTATTTATAGCATCCCCAGCAGGCAAAGGAAAAAGCACACGATTCCCTCTCTCTACCTGTCTGCTGCTGTTTGTTTAATGAGAGGTAATTGGTGTGGAAGAAGTTGAGAGGGTACCACCTGGGGGTCTCCTTCCTGCCTCTGATGGAGGGCTCTCGAGTGGACTTGGTGTTCCTGATTAAGCTTGCCTGGTTCAAGAAGGTGATGCAGGATGAGCAGCTTTGAAAAGCTTTTTCTAGCATGTCAGAGTTTAGATCCTGGCATGGCCACACTGGAAAACACTGTATCAAGTGAGTGGTTTGCTGTGATCAAGTCAGAAATGTTCAGCCTGTAATATGGCCAGAAACCGTTTCGTCTCTACTTTACTTGCTGTTGACAGCAGTCAGCATGGTCTGTACCCACCCTCTCTTCCACACGTAGCCTTGTGTATGCCACTGCCAAGGGACAGACTCTGCTGAAAAGCTCATTGAGTGATTGTCCTTCTTAGAAATTGATTTGTCCTAATGGTGGAGAATGGCAGAGACCACTGTTTTATTTAGACAGGACAGCAGGAACAAAATTTCTCTCTAATGGCGCTGCCTTCCATCTCTGACAGCTTTCAAAAGTGGTTGGTGGCTTGAGTGTTTTTAACAGTTAAAAGGGCTGCTTGTTCAATTTTTCATAAAGCTGTGATCGCATTTTCTAAACATCTTTCTCTAGATTATGAGACTTGGTAGGTTTTTCCCCTTTCTTTTCATTTTGTCTTTTTTAGAAAAACACTTCAGTTGTGATAGAATATACGGAACATACCAACCGTTTCCAAGTGCCCAGTTCAGCAGCATTAGGTAATTCAGTGTTTTGCAACTGTTACCACCGTCCATTTCCAGAACTCGTTTCATCTTGCAGAACTGAAACTCTGTACCCGCTGAACTCTCCATACTCTGCTTTCCTGAACCCCTGGCAACCACCGTCTTCTTTCTTTTAAATAAATTAATGCCAGGATAGCTGCTTTGTCAGAATTAAATATACACCTTTCAAAGGCTGTTTGGCTTCATCAATTGGTATCAGTTTGCTTCATTTCCACCTCTTACCTGGGAGGCAAACGTAAACTCTCTGACATGAGAATGGAGTGTGTTGCCCTTGACTGAGCTTGATGGAGAATCTCACATGTGGAAGGAAGATGGGATTCTCTTTTCATTAAGTGAAGAGAGTGAAAAACTGTTGTTCTGCAGAACCTATCAGCCTCTGGCTCCTCTTGGAGTATATTATACAGACTCTGAAAAAAAGCATTGGAATTGACATATATACACTACTGATACTATGTAAAGGATAGATAACTAACGAGAACCTACCATGTAGCGCAGGGCACCCTGCTCAATGCTCTGTCGTGACCTAAATGTGAAGGAAATCCAAAAAAGAGGGGATATATAGCTGAGTCACTTTGCTGTATGGTGGAAACTAATACAACATTGTAAAGCGACTGAACTCCAATAAGAAATTTAAAAAAAATATATAAAAAGCATCACTTATTTCAAAATGAATTTTTTACTTTGCTAGTATATCAGTCAGGACAGCTTAGGTTATGCTGCAGTAAAGGGCAACCCTCACATCTCTTAACATAACTTTTCGTTCCTGCCATGTGTCTGATAAGACATGGACTATGATGCTGTTCTCATCCGAGGCACTTAGGCACCCAGGCGGGCAGAAGCTGCGTCTTGTTCCTCCAGGACTTCCAGGACTGTAGGCCAAGGGACCAGAATAGGGTGAAGCCGGCTTTTGTTTACTAGTAACACGTTTACTAGTAACGCTGCTTCTGTTGCCGAAACTCAGCCTCTGCTCACTGTTGCCGAATAGAAGCGTGGAAAACAAAGTTTTGGGTGAAGTACAAGAGAAGCTTTTATTGCTTTGCCAGGCAGAGGGGGCCACAGGGGGCTAATTGCCTTGAGACTGTGTGACTCACCCTGGTGAGGGGGATAGTGAGGAGGAGTTTTATAGTGTTCAAGGAGCAGGGTGTGATTAGCTCGTGGACGGTTCTCAGATTGGTTGATGTATCAAGGTGAAGTTTCAAGCATCATCAGTCCTTTGGCTTCAACCAGTCTTGTGTTTGTGTTTTTGTGTCCCAGTTTTCATCTGGAGGGGGGGGGGTCTGCTTCCTGTAAAAACAACTTAGGAATGTGTGTCAGGCCTTTATCTAGATATTTCAGGGAACTGGGAGTTCGGGTGATCCTGTCCTGTGGCAGAATTTTAGTCTAAATTGTTACCAGTTTCCCCAGCCCAACAGTTATTCTTTGTTTCTACATTTTCATCTTTCCCAATCATTAACTCTTGAGTCAGCATTTTACTTCAAAAGACAAGGGTAAGGGTCTATTTCTGTGTCTCCGTTACAGCACTGAGTCACTTCCATCGTGTCCATCTCCTTGTAACCCTAGGGATTCTCCAGGCAAGAATACTGGAGTGGGTTGCCATGCCCTCCTCCAGGGGACCTTCCCCGCCCAGGGATCGAACCTGCATCTCTTAAGCCTCCTGCATTAGCAGGCAGATTCTTTACCACTGGTGCCACCTGGGAAGCCCCTGCGTCTCCATCGCTGCCCTGCAAATAGATTCGTCAGTACCATCTTTCTAGATTCCATACACATGTGGTAATATGCAGTCGTTGTCTTTCTCTTTCTGACTGACTTCACTCTGGAGAGGGTGGGACGAGTTGAGGGAGTTGCGTGGAAACATACATATTATCATATGTAAAATATGCAGCCCGTGGGAATTTGCTGTGTGACACAGGGAGCTCAGCCCAGCGCTCTGTGGCCACCTCGAGAGGTGGGATGGGGTGGGAGCGGGGAGAGGGGTTCAGGAGGGAGGGGACGTGTGTGTACCTGTGGCTGATTCATGCTGATGTATGGCAGAGGCCAGCACAATATTGTAAAGCGATTACCCACCACAAAAAAGAACAAAAAGACAAGGGCACAGGAGCTTTTACTCGGTTTCACTTCTACTCAGATCTCTTGACCGCAGCCAAGTGACCTGACCACACCTACCTTCAGAGGCAGCAGGAAGATTCCATCCCCCCGTGTCCCTAAGGAGAGCTCAAAATAAGTGGGCAACACCAAAGACCCCACAGCTAGGCTTTTAGAGCAATTGGTGAGAGCTGAAGGGGTCTGGGGTGGTGTATGTAGCATGTTAAAATTAAAAAAAACAAAAACAAAAATAAGATGGAAAGAGATCAGGGTTTATGATAAATGACTGTGTCATCCCTGCTTTGACTAGGCTTTAGTTCCTTCATCTGTAAAATCATCCCACGGACCCCCTTCTTGATGAATATAGTTATTTAAGAAGTAAGGTTTGTAACTGGATTTAGCAGAGTTTGTATCAGGAACTTTAAGCTCTTTCTAACTATTCCTTGGGTGTTATGTCAGGGCTGAGGATATTTGCTTTTCTTCCTTGGGGGTGGGAGAAGGGAAGCAGAGATGGATGAAGAGGGTCCTGGGGAATAGATGCTGCCCTTTCAGAGAGCACTGATGCACCAGCTGTTTTTACTGGAGACAACGTCCTCTCCTCCTTAGTGACACGTGGTACCTCTGCATGGATTCCATCTGAAAGAGCCCCCCAGTATCCTTTTCACATGGGTTAAAACACCAGCTCCCTTCACATCTGAAAGCTCCTTGTTTCCACTGAGCTGTGTGTACAAAGGGGAAAAGCATATTTTGGCTCAAGGGACTAGCTCTTCGTCAGATGCTGCCAGGCACTTTGGAGGACAAAGAAGGTGATGCTGGAAAGGTCATGCTGTTGGGAACCTCCATTACAACCCTCCAGCGGCACTTTTTTCTGAAAAATAAGAGTCTGAAGTGTAACATTTTTAGAATAGTTATAGAGAAGTTGGACTTCAATATTAGGGTGATATATCTGGGAAGGATCTTTTAAAAACTCTCTGTTAAAGTATAATGTATACACAGAAAAGTACTCTTTTTGATGATGTTTCTTGGGCATACCCGTGAAATACACTCACATAACTGGCACCCAGATCAAGAAGCAGAATATGGCCAGCACCCGAGAGACATCCTGTGCTTCCTTCAAGATGCTACCTCTCCTCCGCCCCCTAATTCCCATCAAACAACTCTTCTGACTTCTAAGAGTGTACATTCGTTTTCCTGCGTTTGTACTTTACATAAATAGAGTCTTTAAACTCTTTCGTGTTTGGCTTCTTTTCCTCAATCTTACGTGGGGCTCCCCTGGTGGCTCAGACGGTAAAGAATCTGCCTGCAATGCGGGAGACCTGGGTTTGATCCCTGGGTTGGGAAGATCCCCTGGAGGAGGGCATGGCAGCCCACCCCAGTGTTCTTGCCTGGGGAATCCCCTGGATAGAGGCGCCTGGCGGGCTACGCCCATGGGGTCACAAAGATCTGGACAGGACTGAGCGACTAAGCACACAGCACGTGTGAAGCGTCTCCCGTCTTGTAGCGTGCAGTCACCGGTCTTTCATTCCCGTGGCTGTGTCATGTGTCACTATGTGATTATCCATGTTTTTCATTCATTCTCCTGTTGACAGGTGTTGGGATACTTTTTAGTTTTGTCCGTTGCAAACTGTACTGCTATAAACCTTTCAGGACATACGTTTTGGTGAACACAGAAATGCATTTCTCTTGAGACCATACCCACGAGTGCATTTTGGGGGTCACAAAGGTGTGCAGACCTTCTCCTTTAGGAGGTAGCGCCAAGTAAGTTTTCCAAGCCAGTGACACCAGTTTAGCATCCAGCAGCTCATAAGAATATTCTGGTTGCTCCATATCTTCGCCAACACTTGGTATTTTCTTGGTGGAAATTTTTCTTTTCGAAAAGCATCCTGACTTGATTGTTTTCCCATCTGAACTGATTCCTTCTCTAGTAAGATTTTTTAAAAGAGTGGGGGTAGGGGGGATAACTGCACCTGGCAAATTACCCACTGAGGTTGAGAAACCCAGAGACAGCAAACATTTCAATTGCACTAGGCATGAGGAAGCGTGGTGGTTTTATATGTGGGAGGATCTTAAACTCTGTTTTTCTGGAATAACTTTCAAGTGATACATCAAGACAAAATGGAAGGTAATTGCTTTCCACAAGGAGATTAAAAATTAAAAATTTGCAGCTGAGTCTTTAACTCTTAAAGAATTAAAGGGGGGAGTGGGAAGTAAAATGGATAAAGGTAGTCAGTTACAAGCTTCCAATTAGAAGCTGATTAAGTCCTAGGTATGTAATAAAAAGATGACTCTCATATACACACATTGAATTTTTCCCTTTCTCTACCTACAAGTATTTACCTTTGACTTCCAGTATCTTTATCTCTTCTTCTTTTCCCACCGAGATGATTCCATCTGCTTTCTCAGGTGCTGTTTCTTTAAGAGAATGTCTAGCTTATTGAAGTCTCCCTTAGATACAGGCAAGTGCTTTGTTGTAAACATAACAACGGCCAGATTGCCTAGGTTAGCCCGGTGTGTGGTGTCTCTGCTGGCAGGCACTGTAATATCTGATGCCGTTTCATTTGTGGGATATGAAACTGATGAGAATCAGAGATAACATAAACCCTAGTGGTGGTACCTTCACTTAAATTTCAGTTATGTGGGTGGAGTCCTGTTGTAGAATATATTTTCAAACCATGGCTCAAATGAGTGAGAAAAGTAAGAAGATGCATCAGAGAGAAAACAAAAAAGTAACAATGTTTTGTGACTGAAAAATGATGCTGTCAGCCAGTTTAATATTGAAGTAGCCAAAGAGACTCTGTTCAGGCTGAAGCATGGTTGGGTCTGAGCTAACTTCTGAGCATTTACTAAACTTCTCTAAGGAGATGCTCATTGATTGCATTCCTAGAGAATTAACCATAGCCTATGATGACACATGAGCTGTCCCCCCAGCTTTTGCCTTTCAGAGCGCCCGGAGTTACAGCAAGCCCACTTTGAAGTTATCTGCTCATTGGTGGGTGTCTCCCGCCAATGTTAATTGTCTTTAAAGCCCCTTGACCTGGTCATTCTAAGTGGCTGGAGTTCTCCTGGGTGGTCGCTATTTCTAGATTCTCCCCTGTGTTCCTGAGTTGGTAATACTTCTAGCTCCTGGATCTCCATCCCAGCCCTAGTTGTGTTATGGCTGCTTGGCTTAGGCAGGGCACCTGAGGATTGGGGTCACAGCAGGTCACTAGGGGCAGGGTTATCGCATTTTCCTTGGCCGTAATATCCCTTGGCTTCACTGTCCCCTCTGAACTGACCCGTCCCCTCTGAAAACTGACCTTCGCTTCATAGCAACTGTCAATAAGGAAACAAGCTATCTGAAACACCTACTAAAAACCTTAATTTACCTACTTATAAAAATAATTATATAGTGGAACTGTATGTCACTTTGTTCTGTATTTTCCCAGTCTCCAGTAAATGTGTTATCAATACTTTCATTATTTAAAAAAATTAGAGGTTAAAAAAGAAACCCAAACTAAGCTATCTGTATAGAACTGTCCACAGACTCAATGGGCGTGAATCTGAACAAATTTCAGGAGACAGTGGAAGACAGAGGAGCCTGGCATGCTGCGATCTGTGGGGCCACAAAGAGGCGGACACAACTTAGTGACTAAACGGCAGTGGCAGATAGAATTGGCACATATGCCAGTGTTTTGGTTTGGACGGCTGTCACAAACTGCCCGAGACAGGGTGACTTTATAAACATTCTGGAGGCTGGAAGTGTGAGATGAGGGTGGGAACATGGTTGGGGTCTGATCGGGTGCATTCCCTGATTCATAGATGGCAGTCTATGGAGCTATCAAGCTAGCTAGCTCTTTGGCTTCTCTTTATAAGGGCACCAATCCCCTGTATGAAGCCTCCACTCCCACGACCTCATTACCTCCTAATACCATCACACTTGGAGAAGGAAATGGCAATCCACTCCAGTATTCTTGCCTGGAAAATTCCATGGTGGGCTTCAGTCCATGGGGTCGAAAGGAGTCAGATAAGACTGAGCACACAGTACCATCACACTGAGGGTTAGGTTTTCAATGTTTGAATCTGGGGCAGGGGGCTGGATACAACCATTCAATCCATTGCAACAAGTGAGCTCAATAAGTACATGAGTGAGCTGACATGGCGGCCTCATTCCCGACAGCCCTTGGGAGCGAGGGCTGGGTGGAGTGGTGTCTGACCTGAGACGCCCTCGTTTTATCTGCTCTCTGAACAAGGCAGTCAGAAAGGTTAGCCTTCCCCACGGGGTGCTTGACCCATCTGCATGACCGCAGCCAGGGCTTGCCTGGAAATGCACACGGGTTCTTCTCTGCTGACCTCTGTGGTGCCCGTTTCTTCTCGGGCCCCGCCCTGCCCCTCACAGACCACCAGCCAGACGGAGCTGGAGAACTGGATCACCGCCATCCACTCTGCTTGCGCGGCCGCTGTCGCAAGACACCACCACAAAGAGGACACGCTCCGGCTGCTGAAGTCGGAGATCAAAAAACTGGAACAAAAGATTGACATGGACGAGAAGATGAAGAAAATGGGCGAAATGCAGCTGTCTTCCGTCACGGATTCAAAGAAGAAGAAAACTATATTAGATCAGGTAATTGTTCTCCCGTGTACAGACGTGAGTCAATCCTTAGGTCTTGAAAGGGGTGTTTCTGCTGCCTTGGAACCGAGAAATATCCTTGGTTATCTCCTCCTTGTCGGCCTGTCACCCAGGCTGCTAGATTCTTTATTTTGACTGTCAGTTCTCCTCACCAGTTGTTCACAGTTGATTGTTATGAGCTGAAGGGAACAGTATTACATTGGAGGAAAAACAGAAATCTAATAGAGGAGCCCTCCTGCTCCCACCAGTGGCAAGCTGTTCTCGGGGATCTGGGTAATTGGCATGTCTGTGATTTCATTCCCCGTGGTATCAGGTTGACTTGGTGCCCAGCTGTGATGGGTCTAACTTCATCCCTGACTCCTCAATAAAGTTAAATTTCTGTATTTAGTAAAGGTAGAGTGTGCTTTAAAAATATGTGTGTAATTGCTGTATATGCAGGTAAGTGTATTTCATGCTGAAAAGGAAAGATTTAGTGAGATGACAGAGGACATTTTGCCTTCTATTCAGTTGTTTTAAAGTCTGTGATAGAGACTTCCCTGGGGGTGCAGACGTTAAGACTCTGCCCTTCCAATGCAGAGCGCACTGGTTCAACCCCTGTCAGGGAACCAAGATCCCACGTGCCACGTGGTATTGCCAAAAAGAAAGAAAAAAAAAAAAATTAAAGTCAGTGATAGCCATTTAGCAACATTTTGAAACTTTGCCTAGTATGTAGGAAGTAAGTATGTGAATAAACACTATTTAAATAATTGATCAGCATATGATCTTCTGAATTCCTCTCTGTCTGTTCTTTCCCTCTATTACCCTGTTCTATATATTTTTTAACCAGAGGTGAAATTCACATAACACAGACTTAACCACTTTAAAGTGTACAATTCAGCGGCATTGAGTACATGTATAACGTTGAGTAACCATTATCTGTCTAGTCCCAAATATCGTCTACCTCAAAAGGAAACTCCGTATCTTTTAAGCTGTTGCTCCTCTCTGCCCCTGGTATCCTGTCTCTGGGTTTGCCAGTTTCGGATGTTTTGTATAAATGGAGTAGCATAATATGTGAGTCAATGTCTTTGAGTTAGCGTAATGTCTTACCCACTGGTCCACGTTGTGGTATGCACACTCCGTTCCTTTTATGGCTGAATATTACTCCATCGTGTGTGTACACCACAATTTGTTTACCCGTTCATCTTTTGATAGATATTTGGGCTAACCACTGATTAATATCCACATCACAGCCAAGACCCCTGAACCTTCACAATATACCTGTTCCAACTCTTACTCTTGCATTACTTTGTTCGACCGTCACATCAGCCTCAGGAGGTGGGTATTATTTTGCCACTTGGAAAAATGTGGAAACATCTTGGATCCATTCTGTGGTTGAAACTATGTGTTCCAGAATGTGGATCTTCACCATTAGTATTTTCCATGGTCCCATCCTGTACATTCAACCGCCCAGCTGCTCCCAAAACTCTCGGCCTGTTTGTCTCTGATTTTGAAATCACTTTGCTTCTCTTCTTCTCTATCTTCCTCTGAAAAACCACCCCTAGGTAAGTCGTATAATTCTCCAGGGCTGGAATTCCTCTGTGCTTTTTACTTCTCCCTCAGGTTTGTGGTTCTGAGCCTAGAGCTGATCTGTCATGGTTGCAAACATGGAATCTATGATGGGAGGGAGCAGAGCAACTAAGGCTATATGTTCTGTGTATCACACTGAATGTATGACTACAGATCGCAGAAAAACATGTAAGCTATGGAAACAGCAAAATGGGACTTGTTATTACCTTAGAAACTTAGGATACCTGTTGGTTACCTTTTAGGATTAAAATTAATACCTTTGCAACATATGAATTTGTAACATTTATGTGGGATAACATTGTTAACATTTGCCTTCTCTTTTTCTTCTTTTGCTTTTTCCGTGTTTTCACCACTCTAGATCTTTGTCTGGGAGCAGAATCTTGAGCAGTTCCAAATGGACCTGTTTCGGTACCGCTGTTACCTAGCCAGCCTCCAAGGCGGAGAGCTGCCCAACCCTAAAAGGTTACTTGCCTTTGCAAGCAGACCAACCAAAGTGGCAATGGGCCGCCTTGGAATTTTTTCCGTGTCATCTTTTCATGCCCTGGTGAGTAGAAGCTAATGTGTTTTTGATAAATATTCATCTTGACTATTAATCCTGAGCACGACTTGGCAAGAATCTCTGAAGTGGTTTTCCAGTTTTACTGCTCTCTGTGGCTTTGATACGTCCTCTCTCAGCCATGGATGCAAATCTTCATTTGAATCTCTTTTGACATTTGTTACTTCAGCTGGTCTTGATGGGCCCTAAATTACTGTGAAAAGAAAATATGAAAGGTATTACCTCAAGAGCTCTTCACATGGGGTACTGGTGGATAACTCATGTCATTTTTGGGTGGTGTCATGCTTTCGACTCCAATATATATTTTTTCTGTTATTCTTGTGGATATGATAAGTGGAGAGCTTGTTCTCTCAAACATAAATGTGTTTCTCTCTCAGTTTCTCACATGAAGACACATATACCATACATTGAACAGATTTTAAAAAAATCTTTCTTTTCACTTTTTCACCATCGTTTTGAAAGTGAAAGTGTTAGTCGCTCAGTCATGTCTGACTCTTTTCGACCCCATGGACTCACCAGGCTCCTCTGTCCATGGAATTCTCCAGGCAAGAATACTGGAATAGGTTGCCATGCCCTCCTCCAGGAGATCTTCCCAACCCAGGGATCGAACCCAGGTCTTCTATATTGCAGGCAGATTCTCTACTGTCTGAGCCACCAGGGAAGCCCCCATCATAGTTTTGGGTGACCATAAATACCTGATTCATTTGAAGAAGGTCAAGACCTTTCTGTGTTTCTCAGCCCGACATAGGTAGTTGCTTGGGGAAGAGAATTTTCATTTGATCTCCAGAGCGGCAGATTGGGTAGTTGTATGTTTGCAATCTGTAATTTCATGTACTTGCTAAATTGCAAACAGCTTTATGTACTTTGGGTTCCTTTCTTCTCAAAAATCGCTATGCGAGCAACACGGTTTTCGCCTATCCAAATGAACACCCACTGAAAATGTACTGCACCTTAGCGTACTTACTGTGAAACTGAATGTTAAGTCCCAGGTTCCAGAAGCCGCCTTGGAGAACCTTTCCTGTGGGGCTCTGGGCGTGCTGTGTCAGCTGCACGCTTCAATTGATTCAGAGCTGTAATTCGCTCAGAGGCGTTTGTGTTCTTTATAAATAGATTAGCATCATCATTCAGATAATTAGGGTAGATTTACATTTTTAAAGAAGTCTTAAACCAATTTCTGGAGTTATTAGAACTGGCATCCTGATTTGTTCTACTAATTACAGCTCAGCTCTTGGTCTCCTGGCTATCACCTCTCCATACAGCTATTAAGTCTTATTTTTTTTAGTGGCACTGGGTCCAAGGGCTGTGATCAATTAATCTTGCAAATGGTCTTCAGTTTGTGGCTCTTGGTCTGTTTCTGTGATGCCTGGACACTGCTTTGTAACTTAACCAAATCTTAGTTTGCCTGTTCTGCAAAATAATTGTGAGAAAAATCCTTGTTTACCACACTGTGAGAATGTCATCAATTGAAGCAGCAGTCTTACTAAGGAAAGGGCTTCCCTGGTGGTTCAGACGCTAAAGAATCTGCCTGCATGCTGGAGACCTCGGTTCGATCCCTGTGTCAGGAAGATCCTCTGGAGTAGGAAATGGTTACCCACTCCAGTATTCTTGCCTGGAGAATTCCATGGACAGGAGCCTGGCGAGTTACAGTCACGGGGTTGCAAAGACTGGAACATGACTGAGCAACTAACACTTTATTTCACTTTCTTATGTAGGAAGTTTGATCCCCATGATGGTGCATCAGTGTTATTACTGGGTTGGCCAAAAAGTTTGTTTGAGTTCCTATGGAAAAACCCGAACGAACTTTTCAGCCAACCCAATACTAAATCCCAAGCCATCCAAATGGCTGTTTCCTTCTCCTGGGCTTGATAAACTTTGGAGAAAATAATCTTGCTGTCTACCTAAAACTTCTGTGTTTCTATTATTTTCTTCAAAGCCACTGAAGCTTATCTCTCCTGTGCGTGCTTGTGTCTGATTCTTTGCAACTCCGTGGGCTATAGCCCGCCAGGCTCCTCTTGTCCTTGGAATTTTTCAGGCAAAAATACTGGAGCGATTTGCCATTTCCTCCTCCAGCGGATCTTCCCAACTCAGGGTTCAAACCTGCCTCTCTTGCATTGGTCAGGCAGATTCTTTACCACTAGCGCCACCTGGGAAGTCCCTCTAAAGTGAGATGATGAAATAAAAGCCACTAAAATATCCTTCCATAATTTATCTCCAGATCTTCTAATCTCCTCTATCTCAATGTCTATGATTTGTGTGTGCTTTTCTTTTGATGGGCAGGCTTTTAAAATCTGACCAGCTGACAATGGGAGTGGAAGGGTTAGCAACTTTTAGGTTTATTTAGCCCGTGATTTTAAAGGAGAATGTTTAATTCCATATGTGCCAGTCTCTGTTTCTTTGTTCTTTCTTTCTTTTTTTTTTGCCAGCTACATCTGTGACGTGTATCTGGGTGTTTGTGTGTCATTGCAAACTTCTCTTTTCCATGAGGGGTTTCAGTGGGACTGGACCAGTTAAGCAAGCCTGTTGGGTATCTGTTCCTATTTGTTGCTGTATGTTTTATAGAAGGTTCTGGGCAGGGAGTTTTTACTGTCTCATTTATTGGATACTTATTTTTTTCCCTTCTCTCCTTGTCGTTTGACCCCAGAGAATGTTCTTTTCCCTTGCGGTTGAAACATTCTTCAATTTAGCCTTTGTCCAGATCTTTTTTTTTCCTTTTAAGTGGGGAGCGTGGAAGGAGGAGGTGTCAGGGCAATGGAGCTAGGGGAGGAGATTCGAGCACAGTTTAAGCTCCATTGGCCAGGACGACTTCTCATCATGCTCAGTAATTAACTGAAGGGCCCCCACTGTACTCTTTGAAAGAAGGCTATCATTGCTCTTGTTTGCACAGATGAACAGAATGATAGAGTAATCAGGTACGGGCCACAAAGAGAGGCATTGTTGAGCAAAGATCATTGAGAAACTCTTGAGCTCTTGTCCAACAGTTCTTTTGCCAGCTTTTTTTTTTTTCCCCTTCCATCTAAATCTCTTTGCTCATTTTGAGTCCTTATTGTCTTGGGAGTAGCAGTAACTTTCGCAGCTTATGAGGTCCCCAACAGTTTAGAGTGGTTACTATCAGAACCTTAAATAAAACAGTCCATTTGTTAAACAGAACTAAACCAACTGGTCAGCTGGGAATTGAGCACATTTATGGTTGTTTGAGTTTCTCTTCTGGACTCTGTTTGTCCAAAATTAGAAACTAGAGTTGCCGTTTAATTGTTATAACTGTGTTATGTAGGATCTCTGCTTGTGCTTTTTCTTGTTTGTTTGTTGTTTATTTATTCATTCAGTTAACAAATAAATGTGAGTGCCTTGCATATGTCCGTACTGTCCTCTGATTAGGGTTATAGCAGTGAACGAATCTAGAGTTCTTGTCCCATTGGAGCTTATATTCTTGTGGGAAAGATGGATAATAAGTAAGCAATCAGATAAACACAAGGGCTTCCCAGGTGTCTCGGCGGTAAAGGATCTGCCTGCAATGCAGGAGACCCGAGAGTCGTGGGTTCCATCCCTGGGTCAGGAAGATCCTCTGGAGAAGGAAATGGCACCCCACCCTAGTTATTTTTGCCTGGGTTAATTCCATGGACAGAGGAGCCTGGCGGGCTACAGTTTATGGGGCCACAAGCTTGGACATGCCTTAGCGACTAAACAGCAATACCAGATAAACACAAAAGGTCAGATATTGATGGGTGCTGTGATGCACACAGACACCAGACACACACACACACACACACACACACACACACACACACACACACACACACACAGACTTGACCATTCATTTCCGCAGGTTCTGTATCTGTGGATTCAACCAACCATGGATTGGAAATATTCAAAAAAAATAAATTCCAGAAAGTTCCAAAAAGCAAAACAAATTTGCTCAACGATTTCCATAGCATTTACATTGTAGTTACTCCTATTTACATAGAATATACATTATATTAGGTATTATAAATAAGCTAGTGATGTTTAAAATACATAGGAGATGGTATGTAGGTTATATATGAATACTATGCCATTTTATATAAGGTCTTGAGCATGGGAGGATTTTGATTCCTTGGGGGTCCTAAAGAACCAGTTTCCCATAGATATTGATGGACAATTGTGTGTGTGTTTGTGCATGCATGTGTATCTGCCTGTATATGTCTGTATATATATCTTTATAAATATGAGACCACATGAACACTTTTTCTCTAGAATTTTTACCTTTAATACCATTTATTCAGTGGTTCTTAGCTTCATTTTGTGACCATAGGCTTAACTGATTTTGACATAGTTATGTCAGCATCTTTGTATGTTAGCACATTATCATTTATTCCTTTTACAACCGTTGTTTACCTTTAGCTTAGAAAGTGATGAAATGGAGAAGAAAAAATGTTTACATATTTAGCATAAAAATGTGTCCTTTATTGTTGTGTGACTTTTGCTCCCCTAACACCTTGAGTACATCTGTGGTAAGAGCTCTCTCTGGGGGAGTTTTCCCACTGTTGTGTTGGGTGCCACATATTTACCTGCCCCCGTCTAGGTTTGCTAATGTCTGAAGCTGAGAAAATGCAAGACCTTTCAAGCTCCCTCCTCTTCTTTTTGTTTGGGACCAAAACTTTCCCCCTAATACCCTTGCAGAGAAGCTGTTTTGATTCTTGTTTCTGATGGACGTGGGGGTCTTTGCCAGTCTACTCACTGGGGCTTCCAGGGTGTTTACCCTGTCAATGCTGAAAACCTTAGGAAGGTGTGCCTTGTAGCCAGTGTACTCACTGCTGAGGGGGCCCCCGGGTGTTACCCAACAGTGTTCATCCACGAGAAGGCGGCCAGTTGGCAGCCATCACATGGGGAGTTGCCCGTGTGGGAATCTATGACAAGTAGGTTCTGAGATATTTACCTCCGGCAACAAAGAGTGGGTGGGGAAGTTTCATTTCAAGCCCAACTCGCTGTACCTCCTGGCACTCCCTCATTTGAAAGGAGAGCCCGTGGGTGGCCTGTTGAGACCTCCTGCTAGAAGTTCCCTTAGGTTCCCGGGACTGTGCTTACCTACCACCTGTGGGATAAAGTTCAAGACCGAAGGATTGCCTGCAAAGACTTTATGGATTTGAAAATCCATAAAGTCTCAGAGTTCCTGCACCTATTGCTTGATGCAGGCGATCACAGTGGCGGATGTAGGTTTGGTGTGGTCCCTTTCTGAACATTTAAGTATTTGTCTGGGTTCCTGGCTGGTAGCTCAAGTGAAGGAATCCACCTGTAATGCAGGAGATGTGGGTTCAATTCCCGGGTCAGGAAGATCCCCTTGGAGGAGAAAATGGCAAGCCACTCCAGCATTCTTGCTTGGAAAAAATCCCATGAACAGAGGAGCCTGGTGGGCTACAGTGGGCTACAGTCCGTAGGGGTTGCGAAGAGTCAAACACAACTGAATTACTGAGTGTGCACACTGGCACCTTGCAAATATCTCAATGGAGGTTAGCTTCCTTTTAAAAAAAAAAAAAAAAACATTTCCCTCTCCAAAGTTAAAATTTGTTTTAATAAAAAGATGAGTATCATATTTTAAGTGTCAGTCAGTCAGTTCAGTTCAGTCGCTCAGTTGTGTCCGACTCTTTGCGACCCCATGACTCGCGGCAAACCAGGCCTCCCTGTCCATCACCATCTCCCGGGGTTCACTCAGACTTACATCCATTGAGTCAGTGATGCCATCCAGCCATCTCATCCTCTGTCATCCCCTTCTCCTCTTGCCCCCAATCCCTCCCAGCATCAGAGTCTTTTCCAATGAGTCAACTCTTCGCATGAGGTGGCCAAAGTACTGGAGTTTCAGCTTTAGCATCAGTCCTTCCAAAGAAATCCCAGGACTGATCTCCTTCAGAATGGACTGGTTGGGTCTCCTTGCAGTCCAAGGGACTCTCAAGAGTCTTCTCCAACACCACAGTTTAAAAGCATAAATTTTAAGTGTAGATGACAGAATTGCCAAATACATTTCCATTTTTGTAAAAATATTATATACATGTTTGCTTGGAAGTAAAGTCAAGAAGGATGTAACCAAGTATTAACCAAGTGGTGGTTTTCATGTTTTGGGAAACATTTTTTTGCTCTCTTTTGCTGTGCAAAATATATCCTATAAAAATGAGGAAAATGTCTTCTAGCCTTGTTTATGCATGTTTGAATTTAAATATTTTACAAAATCATGATTGAGGAAATACAACTCTTATTCCTCTTTCACCTAAACATGGGACATGCAAGGCTATAACGTGGTTTCACCATCTTTCATGGACCTGGATCCCTTCCGTCTTATTCTGTAATCCTTGAAAATGCTTCCATCCAAATGCCCTGAACTAGCTAACCTGACCTTTCAGGAAAGAGGGGAGTGAAGGATAATGGAAAACCCCCTCCTTTTGAGGATCCTTCCTGGAAATTATAAATAACCTTTCTACTTCCCTTTGACCAGAACTTCATCACTATCCCACACCCTGCTACAAGGAAAATAAGTCCATTTGGGGCAGCCAGATGCTCAACTTTTTTTGAGATTTCTCTGACTAAGGCCAAGAAGTGATTAATACTGGGGGACAACCATCACTTGCTTAATGAGGAAAGTGATTTTATGTAATTCTGAGAAAACAAAATAGAAGCGATGGGTAAATTTAGATTCAGTACGAAATCACAGGCACCCAAATGTGCTGTTTTCACTGTTTTTGCTGACACTCCGTCACTGGTTTTTGTTAGGGTGTAGGAGAAGGCAGTGGCACCCCACTCCAGTACTCTTGCCTGGAAAATCCCATGGACAGAGGAGCCTGGGAGGCTGCAGTCCATGGGGTCGCTAGAGTCGGACACGACTGAGCTACTTCACTTTCACTTTTCACTTTCCTGCATTGGAGAAGGAAATGGCAACCCACTCCAGTGTTCTTGCCTGGAGAATCCCAGGGATGAGGGAGCCTGGTGGGCTGCCGTCTATGGGGTCGCACAGAGTCGGACACGATTGAAGCAACTTAGCAGCAGCAGCAGGAACAACACTGTATCATTTAGAGAGAATCTAAAGAAAGTATGGTTAGTTTAACTTGATGCTAGAGTTTGGGACTGTGACCAGAAGGACATCTGATTTCTTGGAAACCTGGTATACATTCTGTTACTGTTATTATGTATTTTTACTGAGCTGACTCATTGGAAAAGACCCTGGTGGTGGGAAAGATTGAGGGTGGGAGGAGAAGGGGGTGACAGAGGATGAGATGGTTGGATATCACCAACTCCATGGATGAAAGTCTGAGCAAACTCTGGAAGATAGTGAAGGACAGGGAATCCTGGTGTGCTGCAGTCTGTGGGGTTGCAAAGAGTCAGACATGCCTCAGTAACTGAACAACAACAGCAATTGATTATTTCAGACAGCGATTGAGTTTGCCAAGCTTTCGTTTAAGTTTGAATCTAGAAAGGACTCTCAGAGTACCCATATGTGTGAGCCATTGATGAAATGCTTTGGGTGGTGGGCTCAGTGTTGGCTGACATGAGACTTTTGGAGGGTAGGACTTAGTGGGGACTTTGGAGAACAGGTCAGTGGTCCTGACTACCTCTTGTTGATGGTCCCTCTTGCCGTCCTCAGGTGGCTGCCCGCACTGGTGAAACTGGAGTCAGAAGACGTACTCAGGCCATGTCCCGATCTGCAAGCAAGAGAAGGAGCAGGTTTTCTTCTCTTTGGGGTCTGGACACTACCTCTAAAAAGAAGCAGGGACGCCCAAGCATCAATCAGGTGGGTTCCAGGGTGGATGAGAAAGCAAGCGTAGGTTACTTCCGCGGACACGTCACTTTGGGGATGTGCATGCATGTGTGTGTTGTTTCTTGATTGATAGATCCAGTGTTACACCACTTCAACTAGCTGAAGCAAAGAAGTTGGTTGTGCTAGATGCTTTAAATATATAATGTACACCCACAACACTGAACTCTGCTATTAGTCTATCACCAAGCTCCCGTCCCCCACCTGCATCCTTTCCAAACCCTGGGTAATTACAGACGGACTGAAAGTGTACTTCTTCCTGAGTCTTCTGGAAAAAAGCAGGGCTTGATGATGAAGCCAAGTGGGCACCTGAGCAGTCTTTTTATGCTTCCTCTGGCACTGGATCAAAGGCCGCCTCCAGGGCAATCTGATTATATCTTTGCCCTTGACTGTTTGGGGTTGACGTTAAAATGGGTGCCTATCAATATGAGGAACCAGGCGTCTGAGAGCGCATACTCACTGCCGTGACGTCCATCTCCCAAGGTGGCAGGGCTTGAAGGGGACCTGTCTCAGTGCATCATGAGTGGTACCCGCTAGGGTGCTGCATCACTGGGTCTCTAATGCCCAAATGCTCTGGCCTCATCACTTTGACTTTTACTAGCAAAGACCACTTTCCTGCCAGAGTTACTTCTGGGGAACTCTTTTCCATTGTCATTTCCTTTGGCTTTGAAAAACAAGTGGCCTCAGAGCTGCTTTGATGATAGGCATGGAAAGAACATAGGAGAGGGGGAGAATGTCCAGTCCATGAGCTGCAGAGGCACTGTGCATTTTGAGGTCATGATTAGTAGTCTCAATTTGACCTGTTCACTCTGAGCCCTTATGCAAAGTGAGACAGGTCCATTGACTGACTCAGTGAAAAAAGATCTCGTTTATTTGGCTAGTTCAGACATTAGTTTACTTAGGAATGACATTTAAAAGAGAAATTAGGCCTGAACGCTGAAGTACTAAGTCCTTAGCTGCCCACCACGCTCATCATTTCTACCTGGAATGTAGAAATGATGAGCAGATGGGGAGAGCCTGAGCAGTCATGCTGTTTGTTCTCTGGTCTTTGGGGAGAGAAGTGTGTCAAGTTGGCTGCCTGGGGTCTTGCTTCTGTGTAAATTCGAAGAATAAACTGGAGGAAAGTCAATATTTCAGCAGAAACAATCACACACAAGACTTGATGACTCTTGATTAAACATGCAAAAAGGTGACCTTAGCAGTCGGCATTTCTTGCCTCCTTCTGTGTGCCTCCGTTGGCCTTACAGGTGACTCAGACCATCGCTATAAGTACATGGCAGGATTTGTAGTTGGCAACTCGAGTTGCATTTCTCTTCTGTTAAAAGCCTTATTTCAGGGACTTCCTTGGCGATCCAGTGGTCAAGACTTGGTGCTTCCACTGCAGAGGGCATGAGTTCGATCCTTGATTTGGGAACAAAGATCCCACATGCCATACGAGCAGCCAATAAATAAATAAAATAATAAAATAAAATAAAAAATACCTTAAAAAAGGAGCTTTAGTTCATTCATATGCTTCTACTTTACGGGTGCCCACTTATGTTATAGTCCATTGCTGCTGAAGTATATGCCTGAATTTAAATGAATCCAAAAGAAGTTTTAGCTATTTCTTTTAATCAAAGGATCATGTGATGTTATATAACCAATTCTCGTTATTCTCTCTTAGTTTTAAAAAACCTCTTAGCCATAAGCATACCAATAGGAATTTACTTGTTGATTTAGTACTTTGAAACATAAAAATTGTATGTTTCTATATATCTCACTTGCTTTGGAGCAAAACCTTTTTCTTAATTCCATACTTAATTCCAACAGTACACCATCAGTTGAGAGCCAGGATATAAAATTTCTCACGTTCACGTGTTTGGGTTTTGACTGCCTGGTGGCATGGGTACCCTGATGTGGTTTTATTCATATCTTTTTAAATTGGATTATAACTGCTGTGCGATGGTGTATTAGTATCTGCTGTGCAGTCAAGTGAATCAGGTAGATACACATATAGCTCTATACATACATATATCTCCTTTTGGACCTCCTTCCCATCCATCTCTCATCCCACCCATCTAGGTCATTACAGAGCACTGATCTGAGCTCCCCGCGCTATACACCAGCTTCCCACTAGCTATTCATTTTCACACATGGTACTGTGTATATGTCAAACCTAATCTCCCAATGCACAGTCATTAAGTCATCTTTAAGTTTGTAGGATTCATTAAATTTCCAAGGGTAGACAAGTTTCTGTTTTTTAAATAAACTTTTCCATGGTGTTGCGGTAATATAATTCTAAATGTATGTTCTCAGATTTTGAGGATTTTAAAGGTTTTTATTTATGTATTATGTTTATTTTTAAATTCTTTGGCCACACCTCGTGGCATTGGGACCTCAGATCTCAAACCGGGGATCAAACCCATGCCCCCTGTGTTGGAAATGTGCAGTCTTAACTGCTGGACCGTCAGGGAAGACCCCTTAGTTCTGAGGATTAAAATGTAAACTAATTATTATTGGTAAATATCTGATTAGGTGTGTGGCACTGTAGTTGAAACTCTTCATTGTGAAAGAATCCGGTCCATTGCATTTGTGAGCTAATTCATCCAAATTTAAAGAAAAGAATCTAGCTCTAATAAGCCAATGGTAAAAAATTGTCCGAGAGTTGGGGAGTGATCCCGACAGAGGAGTGGTTTTCATGGTCTGCTAGCCTGTAAATTGTTTTACCTACTTGAGAGTTTAATGTGTGAGTATGTGAAACTTTTGTAATGTTTTCTAGTAGCCATGCCCATTTCCATCCCCTTCTCATGCTTCTTTTGCCCAAATTCCTTTTTAAGATGATACTTTTGTATATGCAGGTGTTCGGTGAGGGAACTGAGGCTGTAAAGAAATCTTTAGCGGGAGTATTTGATGACACTGTTCCAGATGGCAAGGTAAAAATAAACACATGTTCCTTTTCTAACAGTACCACAAATACCTCAACATTACACAGTGCAAGGGTTTCTTGGGATCCTAAAATTAAGTAGACTCAGTATTAGAAACTGAAATAATCAGTCCTTTAAAATTATGTAATTGGTCGAGAAGAGATGGAAAACTTGATTACAGTAAGACATTCACCTGCTGACATAACATTTTCAGTAATTATCATTTGAATGTTTGTTTCCATCTAGAATAAGGGAGGAAATTGGGGTTCTGGGTAGCAGAATATTTTATGCCATTGTAAGTTCCTCTCGTAAACAACTTCCTTCTCAAGAGGTGAGTTTGTACTGATCTCCCTGTCTACCCACACATGCTATTTTGCTTCGATTAATTTCAAAGAACTGTTCTAATGGTATGTTCTTTTAAAAATAAAACATGCATTTGCCTCCCAAGACAAGCATCCAGTTATAAATCTCCAGACTTGGTTTAACCTTGTGCTTGGATTTAAAAGGGTCTTTCAAACTGCTCTGATTGAAAGCCCATAAAGAATATTGATTTTTTTTTTTTTCCTAGGCTGCTATTTTCAGCCTCTAAATGAATGGACATCCCTCATTTGAAAGACCCTAATGATGATACCAACAGGCTCTTTGTTGGGGAAGGGGTGGGAGTTCTGATGTTGATAATGTGACCTTGGTATGATCCTTCCATTCACTGACTCAGAATCAATATAACAGAGTTCAGCTTTCAGTTGCCATGCAACCAGGCAGTGGCTTGTCACATGTTCTAGATAGAGCCGAGCCTCTGAAATCAGGGTTCTGGCTACTGGGGGGAGTGGGGAGAAGTGTGGTCACGAAGGGACCTTTTTCTCCCTTTGATACCTAACTACTCCTGGATTATATCATTGTGGATATCAAGATAGCTGTCCTTGGAAATACTCATCAATAACCACTGTCTCTTTCTGATGAAATCTCATGAAGTTAAGTCACTGTCCTTACATGCAATCCAAGCACAGTTTCTGTGTTCATGTATTCATGTCTGAAGTTAGGTAATTTATCTTGAACACCGTAATTAGTACACTTTTAATGTAGGGATGTTTTCCCCAGGCACACAGATCCTGGAAACTGCAAAAATTGTTCCCCTGGATCATTCTTTTCATTTTTCCGAGATACCTCTTTATTTTTACTCCTTGGCTGGAATGCCTTGTACTCAAAGAGCAGTTTAGATGCAAAATTTGGGCTGATCTAGTGCTAAGAGCATTTCTTTAAGGTGGCACGTGGGGACAGAGTGGGAAGATTCCAATTATAGTTAATGGGATTTGGGCAAGTTTATTGCGTTTTGACAGTGCCTTCCCTGGGGCTCAATTTATCTGTGAAAGCCAAACTATTCAAAGGCAGAGCTGAATTGTCTTCTCCATTGAAGAATTTAGTTTAGTAGCCTTTATAGAAACATGTCCCCTATTCTGGGACCTGATCTTTTTACGTACGGAAGGTGTTACATTACCACCTCTCAGGCTTCCGTTTGGAAACTTGTTTCTTCTTATAATCTGCTGATGGCGGCACATTTTCAGTAATCTATGGGTACATATTTACCAATCCGTGGATATAAACCAATAATCAAGGCTTATTTCTTACCACCTGTTGAGCATCAGCATTATTTTTACCTTGCTCAAATCTAAAGAAATTATTTTTTTGCTTACTCCAGAGAGACTAGGTTCCTAATATTTCATTAACCTGTGGAGTGTTTTTTGCTTTAGCTGTTTAGCTGGCTTAGATATAACCCAGCTGCTGAGTACGTAGGTAGGACATGGCTCCTCCCACTCTTAGAAACTTGGTACTATTCCCCGATTCAGAGGATGGACTGATGGCAACAGCCTAAGAGAAGGCAGAAAGCTCATCTGTGGAGTTCTCTGCACCTCATAAGGGAAATATAGCTCTCTGTCTCTCCCAGAGCTGTGCCAGAGGTTAAATGTGAGCACAGAAATGATGCTGGTTGTCAATGGCTTGTGTTGGAACACCATCTTTAAGAATTTCCTTGGAGCCTCCTGGTTGCCTTTGAAACTTACAGCTCATCAGGGTACAGTCTTGCCGGAGGACTCTCAGCTCTAAATTTGAAGTGGGTTTGTGGGAGAAATCATAGCAAGAAAGCCGAACTGAATGGATGGTCCATTTCTTTCTTTCTCCCAAACTTTGATATCCACTCAGTCATGCAGTGCCCACCTGTGGATGCCATGGGTCAGGTGTGAGGTCTGCATCTCACATGAGACATCTCACCCACCCCCAGAAAGCTCCTTTCTCTATAATTTATTCCTTTCCCTGAGAGTCCCCTCTGTCCTTCACTCCTGCCACCACACTTCTGCCGCCGGGCCCTTTTCTTCAGAGTAGATAATCCCCATGTGCTGTCAGGGGGTCTGAGATCCTCAGAGACTGACTTGCTGCTCTGCTAACTTTATTTCTTATCCTAGAGGGAGAAAGAAATGGTCTTACCTGCCGTCCACCAGCACAATCCTGACTGTGACATTTGGGTCCACGAGTATTTCACCCCATCCTGGTTCTGTCTACCGAACAATCAGCCAGCCCTGACGGTCGTCCGGCCGGGGGACACGGCCCGGGATACCCTGGAGCTGATCTGCAAGGTATGAGGCCACTTGGGGTTGTTTGCGTTGGAGGACTCCACGGACACTCAGATGCAGGTGGCAGAGGAGGATTCTTGAAAGAACACCTTTATTTCATAACAGAGCAGTGTTGGATCCCCTTGTGATATACGCATAATGGATGGATGTGATTTCTTCCACACTAGGAGGAGAGGGATTCTCTTAGTAGCTTCTTGCAACATGTGTTCTTGATAGATTTGTGCAAAGCCTATTATGTGCTCATTGCACAAGTTGTAGAGAATTTAGGTAAAGAACAAAGCCAAAAATTAAGGCACCCTTGCTCACAAAATTCACAAGTCACCTCGGTGAACATTTTGGTGTTTGTCCCTGGTTCTTGTTTGCCACAAACACACATACGTGTATTCAGTGGCATCATATTATGTGCACGGAGCTTCCCAGGTGTCTCAGATGGTAAACAATCTGCCTGCAACGCGGAGACCCAGGTTCAATCCCTGGGTCAGGAAGATCCCCTGGGGGAGAGAATGGCTACCCTCTCCAGTATTCTTGCCTGGAGAATCCCATGGACAGAGGAGCCTGGCGGGCTACAGTCCATGAGGTTGCAAAGAGTTGGACACGACTGAGCGATCAACACAACACTTTACACTTGCACTATTTGTAACCTGCTCTTTGACAGTTTCTAATACACCGTTATGACCAATGTAGACAGCATATTCAAAAGCAGAGACATTACTTGGCCAACAAAGGTCCGTCTGGTCAAGGCTATGGTTTTTCCAGTGGTCATGTATGGATGTGAGAGTTGGACTGTCAAGAAAGCTGAGCACCAAAGAACTGATGCTTTTGAACTGTGGTGTTGGAGAAGACCCTTGAGAGTCCCTTGGACTGCAAGGAGATCCAACCAGTCCATTCTAAAGGAGATCGGTCCTGGGTTTTCATTGGAAGGACTGATGCTAAAGCTGAAACTCCAAGACTTTGGCCACCTCATGTGAAGAGTTGACTCATTGGAAAAGAATCTGATGCTGGGAGGGATTGGGGGCAGGAGGAGAAGGGGACGACAGAGGATGAGATGGCTGGATGGCATCACCGACTTGATGGACATGAGTTTGGGTGAACTCTGGGAGCTGGTGACGGACAGGGAGGCCTGGCGTGCTGCGATTCATGGGGTTGCAAAGAGTCGGACACGACTGAGCGACTGAACTGAACTGAACTGAACTGAATACGCCATGGGCATCTTTAGGGTAGGAAAACATTGAAATAGATGTCAGATTTGTGGTCCATGATGAGAAATTCTCCATTCCGTAAACACACAATTAGCCTCTTTTTTCCTTTAAAGTGGCAAGTGATTGAACTGCCTTCCTCTGCTTACAACTTAAGTTATAGAAACTTCGTGATCATTTTCATGGTAAGCCCACTTTCATTTTTTTGATCCTCCTTGAGTGACAGCTAGGTGAACTGGATTGCCTTGAGAGAGAAGGGAAAGAGGAAAGAATGGAGCTTTTCTTACATGTCAGGTTTTTCTTTTTCCTAATTAGCAGCATTAATAATCTTATTTGGTAGTCAAGTCGAGTCTGCGAAGAAATGGTACGTCCCCATTGTACATATGAGAAGGTGAGGCTCAGAAAGCCCTGGTTCCTTGCCTGAGCTCACATCACGGTCATAGTCACTTGCAATGGAGGTTTTTTGTTTTTGTTTTTTTCCCTTTCAATACTTTTATTTGCTTATTTACTTTTTGGCTGTGCTGGGTCTTCGTTGCTCCTTGGGCTTTTCTCTAGTTGCTGCCAGTGGAGGCCACTCTCTAGCTGCTGTGCGCAGGCTTGTCATTGCAGTGGGTTCTCGTTGCGGAGCATGGACTTTAGGGCACTTGGGCCAGTGATTGCGGCTCCCAGTCTCTAGAGCACAGGCTCAGTTGAGGCGCCTCGGCTTTGTTGCTCTGTAGCAGGTGGTCTCTTCCCAGATCAGGGATCGAACCTATGTCCCCTGCTTTGACAGGTGGGTTCTTTACTACTGAGTCACCAGGGAGGCCTGCAAAGGAGGTTTTTAATCTCTGGCTGCTTCAAACTTGGATGGCTTCCTTTGTGCCAAGTAGATGGCTGCAAGAACTGTCAGTCATCTGGAAGGATGGTCCTTAAGGGGTGGAAGAGCCTAGAATATATTCTTAGGGGAGTGAAATGGTCTTCTCTGAGACCACTAAAGGGAAAGTGGAAACCTTGTCATAATTTTATCCTAGAAGAAGCTGGATGAATCAATCCAATGATGTTTTGAGCCTTCTCATTCAGCATGCGCGTACTAAGTTGCTTCAGTTGAGTCCAACTCTGTGGACTATAGAGTCCTGTGGGCTGTAGCCCGCCAGGCTCCTCTGTCCATGGACTTCTCCAGGCAAGAATACTGGAGTGGGTTGCCATTTCCTACTCCAGGGATCTTCTCGACCCAGGGATTAAACCCAACTCTCTTATGTCTCCTGCACTGGCAGGCGGATTCTTCATCACTAGCACCACCTGGGAAGCCCTCAGTCAATACAAGTGGTTTATAAATATGGAATAACTTTCACTATCTCAACTAGTAACTCAGTTCTTCTGCCATCAGCAATTTTTGTACTTAACAAAAAGTACAAATGACTAGGACTTGGTAAGGGAAAAATCTGGCTTCATGTGAAGGAGAAATAGAACACTGTGGCTCAAATAAGCGTATCAGATCATCTCTCTGGAGGAAAAGTAGAAGGGCCATTTGTTTCAGGGCAAAGCTGAAAATCAGCCCCCACATGGGTGTTAAAAATAAATGATACACCATTGCATGCTTCGACTCCTTCATGTACACGAATTCTAGCTTTTTAAAGATAATGGCATTTCTGTTCACATTTTTTATTTTAATTACTTAACAAAATTAGTCTATTGAGGATTTCTGCATCCTTTTATTTATAGATTAGCATGATTCTTTAGAGACCCATTAATATTCTGCCGAGCTGTGGGAGTTATTCTCAGAACTGCAGCTGAAGGTGTCAGAAGTAGGACTCTGGGTTTTTCATATTAGCTGAACTCTGGAGGGGCCTTCCAAAGAGTAGCGTTGCTCTGGCGCCTCCTGTATACACTGGCATAGACTCCATCAGGAATTGGAGGGTGTGTTAGCGTTTAGCAATAAATATTGGTGAAAAATTAAACAGTGGGGAAAATAGTGATTTTAGGTACTTTTCAAGCTTTTGCTTTGATAGAAAAAACTAAGGGAATGAAGGACAACTGTCAGGGCAACTTAGAGACCATCTTTAATTAATGAGTTTGACCAGCTGCCCTTATAAAGGGTTTTATCACTTGATGGGATTTTAATGGTGTCATTGTGACATACATCCCTTTCTCTAACAATAAAAGGTTTTTATTGTTTTTCTTGAATCCTCAGATTTTTTTTTCCCCCAAAAAACATAGAACTAGAGACAAAAACAATATGGTGTGGAACACTCTTACATCTCTTCAGTTTAAAAACAGAAAACTTTGGTGTGTACTTTGAGAAATTGATGGTCCCCAGAAAAGCATTTGTGTAGGGTAAATTATATAGTGTGCCCAGAGCCAGGTGCCTTCTAAAGCTGACTGCTTCTTTAGAGACGCTTTATTGTAATTAGTGGAGCCGATTTTATTCTTCAGAGGGAAAGAGATAATAGGGAACACAGTGCCACATGTTATTAATGATCTAATTAACATTGAGTGATTTTTCCCCCCCTTAGGGGAGGGACCAAAAACAACGGTGATTGTCAGAATTGTCTGTCTTTTATTTCTTTATTGCTGTTCTCAATGGTGGTGATGGGTGCTCTCGCTAATATTTAATAATCAATCTTTTTCTTCTGTCTCTTGCATTCAGCTCATTCTCTTTCCTATTCTGTCTGATCCACATCATTTCACATCAGTCTGTCATCTGCCATCCGAGCACCAGTCCAGTTCTGGTATAGTAACTGTTTCAAGATCTACATTTCATGTGCAATTCATGCTTTGAATGTTATGAAAGTGATTGTTACTAAATATAGCAGGAAGCATGTTGGCCTGTGGGTTGTGAATATATTCTGATCATTGCAATCACTAAAGTAATTACAAAGAAATTCATTCATTCATACTCAGCCGTTATTATTCACGTGTGACCGTGGGCATTTTTTTCATGCCTTTACCATGTAGACCTGTGACTGTTTCCTAATGAATGTGGGCATTAAAAAAAATAAAAAGACCATCTTGAAGGGCAGAATAAATATCTTTGGAAATTCTGCAGTAGCATTGTGTGTGTGTGTGTGCGTGCACGCATGGATCATGGATCTCTGTATGTCCTTAACTGCATGCATTTATGTTTTCTGAAGAAGTTTGACTGAAATGGAAGAATATGAGCAGAAAAGAGCCAAATGTTGATGGATTTGAAGAGTATGGTATCTGTTTTAATGGGCTCAGATTACTTATTGAAAATGCCTACCTTATGCTTTATATTTCATCCTTTGGAGGAGTCATAGAAACATGTAAATTTTTAAGAAGCGTGCCAACTACACGAAGTAATATTTGTTTTATGGTATAATTTGTGGCTTCATTGTCTCAAAATGAATCAAATGCTAAGTAACTTAAGTAAGTAAATGTTGGAAAACTAATTTGGACTGTTTAAGTTTTTTCCTGTCTGAATTTCTCCTGAGTTAGGAAAGTTTCTCTTGAAAATTTTACGAGTATAATACAGGGCACGGCTTAGTGACTGAATAGCAACAACAACAAATAATGCAGGCCACATCTTAGAATTACTGTCTTAAAATAGTCATTAATATTTGGAATTCTTGCACAAAGATGTGCTACAAACACGGTAAGTTTTTTTTTTTTTTTAAAAACACCTTGATATTGACTTGCAAATAGTGGAGGATCTTGAAATTCTTGAGAGTGCTGATAGTCTTAGTTCGTTAAAATTTTCTCTTTATGTTAGACCAGCCATGACTCACTAGGGCTCATAATTGAGAAACGTTTCCCAAAATGAGAAGACACACTGGTATATTGATTAGAAGTCCCATTTTTAGGGTAACTATTTACTGATCAAACCACAGACTCCTGGATTATAAGTAAGATCATTATCATTTTTGTGTTCGTTGTGCGGGCTCACTTTTATCTTTCTAAGTTATCAAGACGTTATTATAACTTAAAGAAGTTTGAAAATACGGTGGAGGAGGGAAAGTGGTAAGAGCCAAACTTTTACCATTGTTCCCTTTGTTAAACACTTCAAAGTGTAGGCTCTTGTTTATTGTTTTCTGTGCATCTGTATAAATGTTTTCAGCATGATAGCATTTAAGGGATGGTGTCTCCAGCAAAACCACCTTAAGACCTTTGGTGTCTGCCAGTGGACTATCTCTCACGCTGAGGTTTCAGGAGTCTTGGATGAGGTTGCTATTCGGATCTGGTTGCCACTCTCTAAGTGGCAGCCCTGTGGGAATGTCCACAAAACATTTATTGATGATGACGACAAGATTTCCCAGTGGGTTCGTTCCTGTTGATCAAGACCCCATGAAGTTTCATTTCTCTTTCCCTCCCACCTCAGTTGGAAACAGATGGCAAAGCAAAATATTTTGCTTCTTTTAATAATTAAAGATTTCCGTGGGTGTCTTGGTCCATGGGAAGCATTTGCAGCTTCTGTCTCTGTGAGGTCAACTTTTCTTGCATATCACAGCTCTCTTAAGTATTATTACTTTGTTGTTTGTCTCTGTGGCTCTCTGAGAAGTAGTAGCTAACACACTTTGAAGCTCCCCTGCCTTTGTTTCCCGGGTTTACCCATCCACCCTGGTTCTTTTGCAAGAACCAGTCTGGGTCTGGGAGTCGTTGAGCATTTGGTTTTCAGCACCCACAGCCATGGAAAAGAAAATGGCACAACCCACTCCAGTATTCTCACCTGGGAACTCCCATGGACAGAGGAGCCAGTGGGTGACAGTCCAGGGGGTTGCAGAAGAGTCAGGCACAACTGAGTGACTAAACAACAACAACCCACAGCAAAAGTCCCAAAGCCTGTACATGGAAGATGCTGGCTCCCTGGTGCCTGTGTTCAGGCTGTGGTTTCAAATCATCACATTACTAGGAAGAGGATGCACGTTGGGGGTTCCCAAGAATCCCTGTAGAAAACATCTTTATCATTTGGCTAGGTGTGTAGAACAAAGTCCCTCCTGCTGTCTGTAACTATGCTTTCTTGATGACGCAGGATTGCTGTCTTGCCTGTGTATTTATTTACGAAGCAAAGTCTCCAGTGTCCCCACCTCCTATGTTCTGCGTGCCCCTTCACACAGTCCTGCACTTGTGTTTTATTAATTTCCCTATTGGCATTGCTTCTCACGATGTCTGGCACACTTCAGAGTTTGTTGGGTGTAATTGAATATTTATTGGAATAAGTATCAGAAATGTTTTTACTTTGGCCTTAAAATTTTGATTGAGTTCCATTCAGTCAGTTGTGTCCGACTCTTTGTGACCCCATGGACTGCAGCACGCCAGGCCTCCCTGTGCATTACCAACTCCCAGAGCTTACTCAAACTCATGTCCATTGAGTCGGTGAGGCCATCCAACCATCTCATCCTCTGTCGTCCCCTTCTCCTCCTGCCTTCAATCTTTCCCAGCAAATTTTGGTTGAGGGAAAAGGTAAATAGAGTATTAAGCCAGTGAGAAATTAATTTCACTTACTTTGAAAGAATTCTCCTTAGTTGAGTTTCTGTTGTGAAGAGATGATATTGTATTTATGAAAAATTTCAGACTTACAAAAGAGTAGCCAATCATGCAATTAACTCCCGGGTTCTAGAATATCAAATTATGTTTCATCCATTTACTCACTGACTCCCACCCCCTGCTTTGGATGGTTTGGAAAGCAAATTCCAGACATCATATCTTTATCTACTAGTAGTACTTTCAGATAAATCTCTAAAAGATAAGGATGCCTTAAAAAAGAAAGACTTGAGGGAAGCATTTTCTCTCTAGCAATACCTTTTCATGTTGCCTTGTAACTTTTGAAGAACGTCCCCCTCCCCCCCCCGCCCCTTTTCCTTCGAATCTTCTTGAATGTGAACTGAGGGTGTTATTTATAAAACCAGAGAGCTACCGTTGCCTTTTTCACAAAGTTCATTCACGAATGACTTTCTTGTTAGAAAAGAATGATTTGACCCATTCTGACCGGTGCAGGAGGCCTGGAAATTTTGATCCTAGAAAATTCGATCTGTTTTAGAATTGTTTTCTTTGGGCGAGTCATTCAGGGTGTTTCCAGAGTTGGACACACGCCTGTCTGCAGTGCCTGGAGGGAGTCTCACTTGGGGTGTATATAAACGAGACTGAATCCAAATGCCTTGTCTATACACTGAGTCGCTCGCAAACGAACTGTTAACAGCTGTCCCCAGGGTCCCCATGTGGCTAAGAAAACAACTTTGCCTGGGTACAGCTTTCTTCTGTCAGTGTAAATCCTCTCTGGCCTTTCTTGTTCCTTTTCTTCTCTAATCACCTATGTGTGTTGGAAATTAGGTTTAAAAGCCTTTTGGACCTGATAGTTTTTCTTGCAAACCCGGTGTTGAAGAACGGAATGAATCAGATAAGCAGAAGTGAATATGTGGCTTATTTATTTCCAGTGAATGTAAGATACTCATGAGATGTTATTAATATGTTCAATTAATATAATTTGGGTTTGGGATATAAACATTTTAATAAATACAGAAATGTTACTTCCCCTTCCGGTAATCAATCCCTGTTATTCTCAGGGATACATGACAATATGTCAGTGGAGAACTAATTATATCTATTTACTATTGAACATTTTCTCTCCTCTTCTCTTCTTTTTTTTTGGTTCCTAGGCGCATAAACTGGATCATTCTGCTCATTACCTGCGCCTGAAATTTCTAATAGAAAACAAAATGCAGCATTATGTGCCAAAGCCCGAGGAGGACATTTATGAGCTGGTAATGTTTATGACTGTTGTCCACGTACATTCTGTAGGAGACTATTTTTAAATTATATGTATGCTCATGCTAATTGTGGTTGGTGGAGTGGAACAAATTCTAGAATAAATGAGCCTCATTCCGTGCTCTCATGTTTGTGGAGATGGCCTTAACCTATCACAGTATTTTTTGCAGCGTGGAAATGCCACCTTAGTTTATACAGGGAACAGTTCTGTGCTATCATGAAAAATTGAAATCCAGAACTGACTCTCAGATAGAATTTTAGTTATTGTTCCTAGCTTTCCTCACCATGTTGACAGTCTTTTGTTTTAAATGGGTGACTCAAAGATGAGCTGGCTGTTGTCAGAGAAAAAGTACCAGCTCCAATTTTGTGTGACTTCCCCCTGCATGTTGAAATTCATGGGTAAAATCCTGTTAGGTGAAAAAAGCTGCTAACTAATTATATGTCCTGGCCTTCTGGAATTGTATTGATGTAGATTCTTGGGCATACTTATGTAGGTTTGAGTTTCATGATGGGATTTGGGTTCTGAACTGGATCTGGATTTTTATTCTGGCTCTTCTGCTTAGTAATTATGTGGTCTTGGCCAGACTTCCCCCCCCCCGCCCCTGCCCCCCCGCCCCCAAATGTGGTGACTAATACCTTGTAGGATTTTGCAAAGATTAAAGATCATGGTTCACATAGTAGATGCTCAATAAATGGTGATCATGGTTCCTTTTTTGTTAGCCAAGGGGTGCTTTTTTCAGTTCCAGAAAAGAAACATTTTGGGAGCTGGGCCCCTTCTCTTGGAGTTTGTTCTTCTTTCCTGTACTTAGTCATTTCTCTGGGGGTCACCGAACTGCTTGCCATGGATCTGTGAATGATAACAGTATGACTTCAGACAGCCTTTCAGCACAGAAAACAGAACTGAAAATTTAGACGTGAAAAGTCTCCTTTTGAAAAAGGGACGTGTGATTTAAAATTTAGTCTATTTAGTAGGGAATTGTGTTTCTAATCAACTTCTCTTGAGGTTTGTTTTCTCAACAATAAAACATCAGTTCTGAGCCCATGGTTTGGTAAGTTTTGGCAAATGTATACAGAATGTTGTGTTTCCATCGCTACAGTCATAATTTACGTTTCTGTCATCTTAAAAACTTCCCTGGTGTCCCTTTAAGTGTTTTAAATGAAATACAAGAGAGGGTGTGCGTTTTATAGCATTCTTATCATGCTATGAAATAGAAGAAGAACAAAATGACCATTTTTCAACCATCACTTAAATCATAAAGCTTAAAGCAGAGAAAGGTACCTTTAACAGTGACTGATTTATTTTTTTCTCTGGCATGGGGAAAGCCCTGACTTTGTGCTCTGTGAGTAGAAGAAAGAAAACCCATTTTCTTACTTAAGAAAGGAAAGTGCTTTGCTGTTAACACTGAAATAGCTGTTAGATCATATAGTTTTATCTTGGAGTTAATGAATCTTTTATATCCTAAATGACAGGGATCAAGCCTAAGGAACTTCCATGTCCTTCATATTTTATACACAGGAGAATGCTGAAGACATATCTTTTGAATTTATATTGACTTCCTTATTATTTTTAAGTCTTGGCCATTGTGTGGTCTCATCCAGTATAGAAGACTAACAAGCTTACTCTGTTATCTACAACTGCTATGTACATATTACAATTGTCCTTTAAAAACAAAAGCAAAAACCTGAAATACAGGGAGATCATGGTTTTCTTTCTTGCCCAGTCGCAGAAGGTCTCCAGCTCTGAGATTCCTGAGGAAGTAAATGCCATACTCTTACTCACTCTGTTGTTCAGACTGTGAGTGAGTACTGCTAATGGGCACCTCTGTTTTTACCAAGATTTTAAACTTTTTGTTCTTAGGATATCTTTGGCAGCCTGGTACAGCCTGCGGATCCCATTTCAGAATAATGTTTTCAGTTCCATGAAATGGAATACATAGGATTACCCATGGCCTAATTGTGTTGAATTAGTTATGAAAGATATTTAAAAAATTATAGATAATGCACATGCTTACTTAATAGCTCATTAAATAATCAGACAGTGGTTGGTCTGACACCTGCCACTGTTCTGAAGTAGTGATGAGCATAAATAATATTTTGAGATATTAGCAGCAACTAGAATGTGGTGTAAAAAGAACTGTGATTTCTGGTTGTGACAAGGTCACAGACACACTGCTCACGTTGCCGTGTTTGTTGCTTCCATTCATTAATAATTGAAGGAAATGCTACGTTTCAGTTACAGGTTAGTGAATATAAAAATTTCAGGCTTTTTCAGCATCCCAGTTCACAGACCCCTCGAATTATATCCATACATCCATGGTTTCCAATCTTTGCTTTTGGCCATTAAGCTGGGTGAGATGTCATTCCAGGGCAGAGGGTTTCTAAACACACGATGTTCTGGATGCTTTTTGAGATTTTACAGATATTTTATTTATTGACCCTTACTGAACACGCATCAGACCACTCATGGCTAATTGGTTTCCATAACCCACCTCCATTGTATTTCCCATGGATGAATGAAACTCACAGACGTTTAGAGTCCTGTCCTGAAAAGTGACTCATTCATAGATGACTGTCCCAAAACATCTTATTCTCTGCTATTGTTTTGTCAAAAATTCTTGAGTTAGAAGATAATATTTATTGGCAAAAATGTGTACTGTATTTTAAAGATCTTTTTTTGAGGGGGGGGCATCTAGTAGATTTATTTTGTGGGGCTGAGGATTCCTTTGCTTAAGAAAAGCCATGAATAGTCTTCTACTTATGTATTATACATACCTGCTTTGCTAATTATGGGTTTCCCTGGTAGCTCAGCTGGTAAAGAATCCACCTGCAATGCAGGAGACCCCAGCTCAATTCCTAGGTCAGGAAGATGACCTGGAGAAGGGAAAAGCTACCCACTCCAGTATTGTGGCCTGGAGAATTCATGGACCATATAAAGTCGGACACAACTGAGTGACTTTTTGCTTTCACTTGCTAATTATGTTTTAATATAAGCAATACCCACTTGGCTACTTTTTCATAATTAGTTGGTTATTGGGTCCAATCTGTAGACTGATAATAAATATGGAGGCACTGGTTTTTTTTGAAAACCCATAATTAAATATGTTTTTCTTAAAAAGACAACTAGGAATAGAGTTTGCAACAACCCTGATCAATCGATCGATTGATTCATCCAGCAAATATTTATTTAGCGTTTGTTATATGCCTGGCACCATGCTAGCTGTTCTAGGCACTGAGAGCAACAGGAAAATTTCTACTCTTTATGAAAAATACATCCAGCTTGTGAAGACAGATATAAAAGCATGTAAATATTTTTGACAGGTAAATGGGTAGTATTTCCAGGGATGCTAAGTGCTGGGAAAGAAAAGGTTAGGACATGAATGGATAGAGAAAAATGGACATCTGAAAGTGATCCTGCCGCCCCTTTTAGACGTGACGTTTGAGCAGGGTGGTGAGTGAGGTGAGAAAGTGAGTCACTGAGGTATTTAGGAGGAATGTGTCCCAGGGTCAGGGAACAAAGCCCGGCAGGGCCTGGCAGGGGAAGGGGGTGGTGGTGGAGGTGGTTTACTGTGTTTGAGTAGCATCAGTGGGGAGGGTGGGTGAGTGGGGGGTTGTGGGGTGTTGAATTCAGGAGGTGAGGGAGAAGGGGAGCAGGAGGGCTTGTCAGGCCCAAGTGAGAGGTGAAACCCCAAGAGACAAGGGCTTTATTTGACTCCTGTCTTAATAGGCTCACAGCGGCTAGCATGTGGCCCACGAGCCTTGGGGAGGGGGCTGGGAGAGCTGGAGCCTGGTGAGCTGTCCTTCAGGCAGTGCATGATAGGGGCTTGGACCAGGCGCCCCACGAAGACCTGGTAAGAAATGAATGTGACATTCACTCGACAACTCAAGTTCCGGGGTAATCAGATCATTTTTTAACATCTGATGGTCTTTACTCTGGTTTTCGAAAAGAAGGATAATATGCATCATTGTTGATTTAATAGCATAGTGAGTGTGTGTGATACTTTTTGCTAAAGATATGTTTAAAACTGTGGAATTTCAAAATTTCTGGTGTCAGATATTCTGATTGCATCAAAAATGTATTTTAAAGTGCAGATCCTTCTTGAAATTTTACATACTTTAGAGATTTAAAAAATCCAGTTTTTGTTCACCTGGCCTAAGGACCACACAGTGAAGGGTCCAGTATTATACAAAGTTACTGTCTGAGACTGGTGAAGAAACACAAAGACTTTCACACCAATTACAAAGAAGAGTAGGAGGCAATATTGAGAGAATAGGAAAGCTTATTTACGAAGCTAAATTCCCACTGGATATGTAGAAAGCCATTTGGAACTTTCCGGAGATGACTAAAACAAATGGTGATACACTGCCACCTAGCGGGGAGAGTTTGGCTTTCAAGGAAATTGAAAAAAATCAAACCAAGGTTCCAAAGAAGTTGAAGTAATAAGTAGTACATTTCATAACATTTTACTGAGCATTCCATGACATTGTAAAATATATCATAGCGTTGATTATCTTTGGTAAAGGTATAATTTTGGTGACTGTATTTTCTGAACTAAAGATCAGTGTTAGAACTGATGTCTTCTAAATGAAGAATGCACTGGTATGGAACTTTTTCTGAAGAATATAGACAGAAAATGATATTAAGTTATGCCCCCAGCACTTTGCATTTGATGGAAGTTGCATTAAATTAGGGTGTTCTAGAGGCTCTGGGCTTGTAGGGTCAACATTTCCAGCCCCTCTTCCACCCCAGCCTCTTGGCTTAACCTGTTTCCAGGCTCCTGATTCAGGCTCCTAAGCATTCAGCTCACCTCTCCTACCTGTCAACTGCCCTAAGAAAGTGAACAGAAAGAAACCTGTGTTTTTTTTTGTTTTTGTTTTTTTTCATACTTGGCATGAATGAAATTATTCCTGGACAAATGACTAAGATGGGAGCAAGTTTAAATAATCACTGAGACTTCTCTTCAGTGCTCAAGAAGAGCTTTCTCTTATTGACTTTGGCTCAAAAGAGATTTTCCTTTTGAAATTAAAGACAGTTTAAAAAATTCCATATGAGCCTTTGACACATTTATTTGTTTTGGAACGTCTATCATAAATTTTCAGAGATGGCCTTTGGCTTACTTACCTCGGGATTCCCTGGTGGCTCAGATGGTAAAGAATCTGCCTGCAGTGCGGGAGACCCAGGTTCGATCCCTGGGTCAGGAAGATCTCCTGGAGTAGGAAATGGCAACCCTCTCCAGTATCTTTGCCTGGAAAGTTCCATGAACCCTGGTGGGCTACAGTCCCTGGGGTCACAAAGAGTCTGACACCACTGAGCGACAAACACTACTACTACTTGCTTACCTAAGAAATAAGATTTTTGGGGGGGTGTGGGGGAATATAATTGGTTTACAGTGTTACGTTGGTTTCTGCTCTACAACAAAGCGAATCAGCCATATGTATTTATATATCTCCACCCACCCCCCTTCCCACCCGCCTCGGTCATCACAGAGCACCGAGCTGAGCTCTGCTACACAGCAGCTTCCCACCAGCTATCTGTTTTACACACGGCAGTGTATATATGTCAATGCTACACTCCCAATTCGTTCCGTGGAAGTAAGGCTTGTACCCTTGACTGTGGTACCCCTGAGTTCCACCAGGAGGCAGTCGCGAGGCACTATAGTGTAGCGGGGAGCACTTCAGCGCTGAACCTGCACTTCAAATCCCAGCTCTGCCCAGGCTGGCTTTCTGATCTTAGGAAAGTACTTTCTCTGCTCCTTTTTCTCTTCCTTTGTAAAATAGGGGTCATATTTGTCTCATAGAGAACATGTGAAGGGTGAGAACACATGGTAAATAAAACCTTCGTAAGTTATGGCCCATGATGATGCTAAGTCCAGACACTGAAACGTGAAAGTGAAAGTTGTTCACGTGTGTGCGACTCTTTGTGGACTGTGAAGCTCATGGGATTCTCCAGGCCAGAATGTTGGAGTGGGTAGCTGTTCCCTTCTCCAGGGGATCTTCCCAAGCCAGGGATCAAACCCAGGTCTTCCACCTTAGAAGGCAGAGAGCCAAAGAATTGATGCCTTCAAACTGTGGTGCTGGAGAAGACTCCTGAGAGTCCCTTGGACAGCGAGGAGATCAAACCAGTCAATCTTAAGTGAAGTGAAGTGCAAGTCGCTCAGTCGTGCGACTCTGCGACTCCATGGACTATAGTCCATGGAATTCTCCAGGCCAGAATACTGGCGTGGGTAGCCGTTCCCTTCTCCAGGGGATCTTCCCAACTCAGAAATCAAACCCAGAACTCCCGCATTGCAGGCGGATTCTTTATCAGCTGAGCCACAGGGGAAGCCCATCAAAATGTGCAGTATCAATTAAATTAATTGAAATAAAAATTCTTAATAAACCACCAATTTCTCTTATCTCTTTTCCCATTTTTTCTTGGGTTTCCAAGAGATTTGATTGATTTATATACTTAAGTTTTCTCAATACTTTTGTATAATTCAGTGACTAGAAGAGAATATTGTTTATATGATTTTTTGTCTGTTTCAGTGCTGTAATTTTTCTCTGCATATTGTGGACTTTTTGAGCAAAAATGGCATATGAACAGAAGCACAGGGATTTCTCCTATTTCCGTGGATTCTATATCAAGATCCTTATAACTTCTTCTTGTTGTTAATGTTTTTCCCTAGTACTAGAGATTTTTGATTACCTTAGCATTATTTTTCAGGTCTGTGATAGATGTACGGTGGGAAAAAATTGTATATACAAACTATGCCAAGGAATCATTAAGAAACTGGAACTGTAGCTAAATTTGGGAATATAAGTTTTTAAAAATTTCCACGTTAAGTCTTAATGGGGTCAGTTCAAGAAAAAATACTGGGATGTGATGAGAATTTGATGTCAAGTGTCAGTTGTGAAAAAATAGATTTACAAATTGATGACTGTTTCTAATAAGTTATTTATAATGTAGTCCTAATTAGGTTTCTCTTTGTCATTTTCAGCTGTACAAAGAAATTGAAATTTGTCCAAAAGTCACTCAGTACATCCAGATTGAGAAGTCAGATACAGCTGGTGATAATTATGGTATGTTTATTTTTCTTTGATCTTTGGTGTTCTTCACGTGAAAACAATTCCTGCATAAACATGTACTTATTTACAATTCAATAAAACCTTTGAGGTCCATTTACAACAGATAACCCATCTGGCTTCTGTGCTTTGCAGCTCAGCCAAACTGAGGGGGGAAATAAAAAAGATATTTACCCTCTGGATGATGAAGACTTTAGCTTTAAATTTGGTAACTTTAATCTTCTTGGTTTTCCTGTCATAAAAAAGGAGTGGATTTATTGAGAATAGATTATTTTATATTATAATGTAGCCTAGTAATGAAGAAGGGCTTCCTAGGTGGCTCAGTGGTAAAAGAATCTGCCTACCAGGATAGGAGACATGAATTTGATCTCTGGGTCAGGAAGATCCCCTGGAGATGGAAATGGCAATCCACTCCAGTATTCTTGCCAGGAAAATCCCATGGACAGAGGAGCCTAGTGGGCAACAGTCCATGGGGTCGCAAAAGAGTCAGACACAACTGAGTAACTGGACAGCAATAACAAGTAACGAAGAAATTATCCCTTTGCACGTCTATCCCCCAGAAATGTATTGTTCTCCATCCCTCACAGATGATGTTAAAGGAATTTACTTTGATGTGAGTGGGGGTGCCCTAGACCATCCTTAGGTTTGCCGATTCACTGAGAAGACTCACTGCACTTACAGTCGTGTTCACGGCCATGATTTATTACAGCAAAACTATGCGAAATAACATCAGTAAGAGGGAGAGGCACGTGGGGTGAAGTGCTCGGACACCAGGCGCAAACTCCCAAAAGTCCAGCCCAGTCACACGGCAAGCCCACAGTTCCCTCAGCAGCGAGCTGAGACGATGCGTGTGAACTACGCTGTCTGGTAGGAGGTTTGTTAGGGATTCAGTGCCCAGGGTTTTGGTTAGGAGGCTGGTCCCAGAGGCACCCTCTGCCCCGCATGTACCAGGACTCCAGCCTTCCAGGAGGAAAGCGGTGTTTGGCATAACCCACACTGTCTGTGCAGAGTTTTAGACACAGTGAGCTCCATCAGGGTGTTGGGAACCCTCCCAAAATCCAAGTTCCCAGATTTCAGGCAGGAGTCAAAGTTGTAAGCAGGCCTTTTTTCAAAGAGCAGCAGTCAGGCCCGCTCCATTAGGGCTTTCCTACACAGTTGTCCAATTCTGGTGTAGTTAAAGATGGGATATTTTCCATGGATTCCACACCGGTCTGCTTAGCATTAGCCTTGATGACTTGGACAGCCGCAGAGTTGCTGCTTGAGTACAACATGTAGGGAAACCCATACTCTACTGGGGTAGATTAGCCAGGCGGGGCGAGGTTAGCTGAGGCAGTGGCAGTCGCCAAAGCCCCCTGGCTCCGAACAGTGGAGTTCTTTCTCCTGTTCACCCTGCCGCCTTTGGGTTGGCCGCAACCCTTTCTCTCTGTTGTCCTCACGCCAGGACCTAGGCCTGGAGCAGCTTCCACATGGGAACCTTGTCTGTTCCTTGGCAGAAGGCAAAGAGGGGAGGTAGTGAACCAGCCACTGGCTCATTCCCAGTATACTCTTCAAAGCAAGTGACTGGAGCCAGGGATTGGGTGGGTAGGCAGAGAAGTGTAGGCCTACAGGGTGCTGGAAAGAAGGAGGGCTAGGGGAGTTTCCTGGTGGTTAGGAATCTTCCTTGCAATGCAGGGGATCCTGGTCTGATCCTTGGTCAGGGAACTAAGATCCCACACATACAGGGCAGTTAAACCTGTGTGCCACTAGAGAGCCTACCTGCTGTGACAAAGACCCGGTGTGGCCAAAGAAATACATACATTTTTTTTTTTTTTAAAAAAAGAGAAGAACTAGAAAACCATAAAGAAGGCTGAGTGCTAAAGAATCGATGCTTTTGAATTGTGGTGCTGGAAAAGACTCTTGAGAGTCTCTTGGACAGCAGGGAGATCAAACCAGTCAATCCTAAAGGAAATCAACCCTGAATATTCATTGGAAGGATTGATGCTGAAGCTCTAATACTTTCGGCCACGTGATGCGAAGAGCTGACTCACTGGAAAAGACCCTGATGCTGGGAAAGATTGAGGGCAGGAGGAGAAGGGGGTGACAGAGGATGAGATGGTTGAATGGCATCACCAACTCAGTGGACATGAATTTGAGCAAGCTCCAGGAGATGGTGGAGGACAGAAGAGCCTGGTGTGCTGCAGTCCATGGGGTCTCAAAGAGTCGGACATGACTTAGCAACTGAAGAACAACAGAATATCTGGTGAAAAGATACAAAGTTTACTGCATATGCTTGCTTACCATTTCTCTCTGAATTAACTTATTGGGCTTTTTTAGCATTGGAAAATCCCATGGGCTGAGGAGCCTGGTAGGCTGCAGTCCATGGGGTCACACAGAGTTGGACACGACTGAGCGACTTCACTTTCATGCATTGGAGAAGGAAATGGCAACCCACTCCAGTGTTCTTGCCTGGAGAATCCCAGGGACGGGGGGGCCTAGTGGGCTGCCGTCTATGGCGTCGCACAGAGTTGGACACGACTGAAGCGACTTAGCAGCAGCAGCATTTGAAAATCTACAGACCCCTTACTGGGCAGCAGCACCTTCAGTATTCCTCTGTAGCCTCTCCCGCAGGCAGAGGCTTATTTGAACCTCTCAGGCCACTTTGACTGGAGTGCTTTGTCCTAATGAGGAAAACCTAACTTCTGACCCCTGGCCACTTGACTTATACCTTCATGCTATTTTACTTCTTGACCTTAAAACGAAAGACATCATCAAGCTAGCACATGTTTTTGATGGCAAGGGATAAATGTGTCTGAAAGGCTTATTATTGTAGCAGAAGCGTGACCTCAGTAATAAAAGCAGTCATCGGTAGCAGTGCTACACATAAGTGTCTGGGTCCTCCGAACTGAAATGCACCATGTCAGTTACTCTTTTCTCTCTGGTTTATTTGATTTCTCTTGGGTAAGAGAGGAACATAGCAAAAAGCAAGAGAGCTGAGTTTCAAAGTCCTTGGAGTCAAACTCCAAGATGGACTGGTTTGGGGGCCTCCGAAACAGAAATGACCTAAAACTACTATATTTTTATGTTATTGTTCAGTTGCCAAGTCACGTCTGACTCTTTGCTATCCCATGGACTGTATAGCCCATGAGGCTCCTCTGTCTTTGAGATTTCCCAGGCAAGAATACTGGAGTGGGTTGCCATTTCTTCTCCAGGGTATCTTCCCATAAAAGGGATCAAACCCATGTCTCTTGCGCTGCAGACAGATTCTTCACCAGTGAACCACCAGGGCAGCCCATATTTTTATATTTAAAAAAAATTTATTTCTTTAAAGTTATTTCTATTTTTTTGGCTTTGCCGCATAGCCTGTTGGATCTCAGTTCCCCGACCAGGGGTCAAACCCACGCCCCTTGTAGTTGGAGTGCAGACTCTTAACCACTGGACTGCTTGGGAAGTCGCTATACTTTTTATTAAAGTGACTGAAGTAGTTGCAGAACCTGTTTCCGTTTCCACACTGAAGGGGTTACAGGGCATCAGAAATCAACCCAGAAGGTACAGTCAGCTGTGCTTCTCACATGACCTGACATAAAGAAGCAGGGGTCCTGTCCTGGACCTCCCCTGCTTTTGTAAATGACAAAGTCCCATGCTTGGAGGATGTGGTGGTACCAAACGATGAGTTTCTTGATGCTTAGTCTTGCTTTCTACCCTTATATTGCTGTCAGTTGCATCCTGTCTGTACTAGTTCCTGGACTTCACCTGGGACAGCCTCCAGTTCAGTTCAGTTGCTCAGTCATATCCGACTCTTTGAAACCCCATGGACTGCAGCACGCCAGGCCTCCCTGTCCATCACCAACTCCCAGAGTTCACTCAAACTCATGTCCATTGAGTCGGTGATGCCATCCAGCCATCTCATCCTCTGCTGTCCCCTTCTCCTCCTGCCCCCAATCCCTCCCAGTGTCAGGGTCTTTTCCAGTGAGTCAGCTATTTGCATCAGGTGGCCCAAGTATAGGAGTTTCGGCTTCAACATCAGTGCTTCCAGTGAACACCCAGGGCTGATCTATAGGATGGACTGGTTGGATCTCCTTACAGTCCAAGGGACTCTCAAGATGCATAGCTCATAAGCTCAGCTGACCCATTTATTCTCAGTGTCCAGTTCACATTGGCTTAGGTGTTTCCACAGAAGTTACAGAGTCCCCCGGCCCTAAGAGACCTGAGAGTCTCTGACCTCAAAGGTACTAAGGAGTCTAAAGTCAGCCCATCTTTCTCTGACATTTGCATCTAAGAGCAGCTTCCTGCTATACATCAATTTCACTGCATGTAAGTTACTAGCACACATCAGCATACAAACCAGATACTGCTTTCTATTGTAGAACACTTCAGGGAGGAAAATATGACTTAATAATCCCACTGACGAAACAAATGGAAAGATTTAGCACTTGCCTAATTTCTCATCCTTCCCTCCACCTCAGCCCTCAGGACTCTCTCAGAGCTTGTTGTTAAAGTTAGTTCACATAGTTTTGTAATAGACTAAGCATGATCATGTAGGCAGCCTTGAAGTGGAAGAATGCATCATTTCAGCAACTGAGTATTTGTTTTTCTCTGGGGACTTCTTAGACTAGTAGATTTTTGGTCTTGCGTCCCCTCTATGTCAGCAGGCATGCCTGCTCAATTGCTAAGCCATGTCCAGCTCTTTGCGACCCCATGGACTAGAGCCCACCAGGCTCCTCTGTCCATGGGGTTTTCCAGGCAGGAATACCGGAGTGGATTGCTATTTCCTCCTCCGGGAGATCTTCACAACCGGAGGTCAAACCCACACCTCCTGCGTTGTCTGGCAGGTTCTTTACCGCTGAGCCACCCGGGAGCCCCCTGCTCTCTGTCAGTGGAGTCTACGTTTTTCTCACTTTCTCCGTTTCACTGTGTCCTGGACTCTGGTTTTGAGTCCATGTGTTTTGTTTACTGTGTTGTCATGATTTTTCTTTGGTCCTCAATTTCGGTATGAAGAAGCTTCTGGTTATTCAGGAAATGAGTCTGTCTTTTCGGTTTCTTTGCTTAGTTTTAATCACCTTCATTTTCATGACCATATGTCACTCGGGGTGCCTCCTGGTCTCTGTAATTCGAAGCCTTTAGGTAGGGTGGGCATGTTGGCTTTGTATGGACTAACTCCTTCTGTTTCCTGTGGCCATCATTTTGGACTGTATTACATGTGTTTTCTTGGAATTAGATTGTTGCTATCCTTAAAAAACTAAAAATAGAACTACCCTGTGCTGTGCTGTGCTTGGTTGCTCAGTTGTGTCTGACTCTTTGAGACCCCATGGACTGTAGCCCACCAGCCTCCTCTGTCTATGGGAATTCTCCAGGCAGGAATACTGGAGTGGGTCGCCATGCCCTTTTCTGCGGGATCTTCCCAACCCAGGAATCAAACCTGCTCTCCCACATTGCAGGCAGATTCCTTACTGTTTGAACCATCAGGGAAGCCCAAGAATACTGGAGTAGGTAGCGTCTCCTTCTCCAGGAGATCTTCCCCACCCAGGAATCAAACCAGGTTCTCCTGCATTGTACGTGCATTCTTTACCACCTGAACTACCAGGGATCCAGCAGTCCCACTCCTGCTTATATATATCTGGAAAAATGAAAACTCTGATTCAAAAAGATACATGCACTGCAGCGTTCATAGCCACAGTATCTACAATAGGAGAGGAGCCTGGTGGGCTGCCGTCTATGCGGTCGCACAGAGTCGGACATGACTGACTCGACTTAGCAGCAGCAGAGATACAATGAAATAATACTCAGCCACGAAAAAGAACGAACTATTTCCATTTGCAGCAACATGGATGGGCCTAGAGAATATCATGCTTAGTGAAATAAGTCAGACAGAGAAAGACAAATACAATATGATATCGCTTATATGTGGAATCTAAAATCTAATACAAATGAACACACATTTGTTACTGTAGGAAATGGTTAAAATTCCCACCTACCCCCCAGTGTGCAGACTGTTGACCTCTTGAAATAGAGACTGCTCCTTGGGCCTCTTGACACCTTTAGTGGTAAAGAAAGAAAGCAACAAATGAATACCTCAGCCTTCTGCTCTGACTCTGCTTTAAGGTGACTTGCTGTAGGCTCTCAACACATCACCTCTCTGGACAGTGTGTTCATTTTATATTTAATAGAAGAAAATTTGAATTAGAAGTATAGTTAAAAAATTTGATCTCAGCATTTTATAAAATGATAGCATTTGAGAAAGGAAATGCCTGTATTTTAATGGATTCTATTCATCCTTTCCCTGATATAGTCCTTGAATCTGTGTCTATTCTAACAGATAAAAGGAAAAGAAAATCTCTGTTGAAATGCAGATAAATACCACTGTGTTAAGGCTAATGTCATTTAAGGCTCATGTCTAAATTATCTTTATCTGAGTAGAACTTAGTTTTTGGATATTCTCTCTTTCATTTTGGCTGTGTTGGGTCTTTGTTGCTGTTCGGGTGCTTTCTCTAGTTTTGGAGAGCGGAGCTACTTTCTAGTTGTAATAGACAGGCTTCTCATTGGGTGGCTTCTCTTGTTGCAGAGCACAGGCTCGAGGCAAGCAGCTTTCCACAGTTGTGGCTCCCAGGGTTAGTTCCTTGAGGTATGTGGGATCTTTCCAGACAAGAGATTGAACCTATGTCCCCTGCATTGCACGGTGGATTCTTAACCACTGGACTCCCGGGGAAGCCCTGAGTGGGACTTCTTGAAGAGTCTTCTGAAAGTTAGAAGTGGCTGTAAGAATGGAATTTAAAATAAGAGACTAAAATAAAGACTCTGGAAAGTCCTCAGGGGTGAGCTTGTCTTGTTCTCTATCCGAGGGAGTTATGGTCCCCTCGTGGGTGATGGCATTTGGAGGTTTTGCCTGCCTGTGGGTATATATTTCCTGGTTCTGTGAATGGTACAAAAAAAAAAAAAAAAAAAAAAAGTGTTCATTTGACACAGTCTGAGAAGTCTCAGTGAATCCCTGGGCCCCAGTCCATTAATTAATTATTCTATTTTGTTCTTTGCTTTTTTTAAAAAAACCACTATGTTTTTCTCTGCCTAAGCCTTATTTTTCTCCCAGAGCAGAAACCATGTCTGATATTTATAGTTGCATTAATTTCCATTGCCCTTTTAGTATTATCTGGCAAAGTATTTTATCTTGAGGGAAAGTAGGTTTTGGTGGTGGACTTTCCATTGATTGATCAGAAAGAGTTTTATATGAGAAACAGAAGTGACCAAGGCTTGTAGCCATGGGATTGGGAGCACTTAGAACTTCAGATCCTTGTTCTGCCTTGTTTTTTGAAGGATGCCACAAAGCCCAAGGTTAATTAACTAACTGAGCTCTGGAAGCCTGGATTAGTATAAGATAATCTTATGATCTGACACTAGGAGAATGTGCGATCCATCAGTTTCAAAATGAAAAGGATTTGTGAAATGTGTTGTTACGTATCCCCGTTTGCAGAATTTTACTAAATTAAAGCAGTGTCCACACAGCACTATGAACACACATGGTACAGGTGTTCTGTTCTGACATGTCCTAGGACATAGATTGACTAAAAAAAAAGGTCAAGGGGACCAAAATGAGATAAGCTAACTGTTTCTTTTTTGTGTGGCAGAAAGAACAGTGAAAAAAAAGCAAAACTGTGGCATTAACTATCAAGCAAGGCAAAAAACAAGGTCATTTTTTTTCCACTTGAGTTGATAGTTGGTTATATGGAGATAGATGTACTTGGTAATATTAATTTTTATTGTGGCTTCATTTAGAGTTGTCTAAAAATACTTTTTTCTGCTTTATGACACAGTACAGACAAGGAAAGACCATAACCCCAAACAGTGAGCATGCCAGGCTCACCCCGGATTCTCTCTGTCGTTTGCTCCACATTCAGGGTATGAGTGTTACCTGCTGTCTTACCCTGCTGTCTCTGTTTCCAGGGTTTTCACTTTCTTCTGTGGAAGAGGATGGTGTTCGAAGGCTCTACGTGAATAGTGTAAAAGAAACTGGCTTAGCTTCCAAGAAAGGTAAGTTATTAACCATCTTGTCTTGACTTGTCTGTCTTCAATTCCCTTTTGGATTTCTCTGGTTGGTGAATGAGAAAGATCAGCTCCAAATGTTCACCTCTAAAGAGTATTTAAATGTTGTCTCAGTGAAAACACTTCCAGGGAATACGAGTATTTTTTCCATCAGCTCAATTGTGCAAGGAATGTTGCCTTCCTGGATTTTAAATCTAATTCTGAGCCCATTTCCATGGGGTTGGTGGAAAATTCCCTTTGAATCAGAAGGGGTTGTCTTTCCCTACCATCTGGGGTGGAATGAAGGTCTTGGGGGTCTGGTTGGAGCTGCTCGGGAAGACCCCTTTGTGTTTTGGTGCGCACTTCTCAAAGCTGACACTGATCTTCAGCTTAGCTTGCAAAGCTCCTTCATGTTCTGGTACTGCCATTCATGGGGGGATCTTTGTAGGAGTTGAGGTCCTTGGGGTTCAGGATCCAGACATCTTGCCCTCTGTAGAGAGCTCTTGTCTGCTATACCCGCCTGCCCCTCTACAAGAGCTGCTACTACTGTCTGTCTAGGTACCTGTGGAACCCCAGCACTCCATCCTTTTTCTACTGAGAAAATCTTTTCATCCTAGATTTTCTTTTTGGCTTCCTACGTTAGTTTCCTAGGACTACAGGAACAAATTACCACAAACTGGGTGATTCAAAACAACAGAAGTGTATTCTCAGACAGATCAGGAGGCTAGAAGTTTGAAATCAAGGTATTGGCAGGGTCATTTCCTTCTGAGCCCCTGCAGGAAGAATCTCTTCCATGGTTCTCTCTAGATTCTGCTGGCTGCTAATAGTCCAGGGCATCCTTGGCTTGTAGCTGCATCACTGATTCCTTCTCTGTTCTCACAGGGTGGTCTTTCCTGCGTGTCTCCCTGTCTTCAGATGACATTCACCAGTCACTGGGTTTAGGCCTCACTGTACTCTAGTATGGCTTCATCCTGACCTCATTACACCCGCAGAGACCCTATTTTCAAATAAGGTCACATTTTGAGTGGACATGACTTTTTGGGGAGACATTCTTGGGCTTCCCTGGTGGCTCAAGTGGTAAAGAAACTGCCTTCAATGCAGGAGACCTGGGTTCAATCCCTATGTCAGGTAGATCCCCTGCAGAAGGAAATGGCAACCCACTCTAGGATTCTTGCCTGGAGAATTCCTTGGACAGAGGAACCTGGTGGGCTACAGTACATGGGATTGCAAAGAGTCAGAAACGACAGAGTGACTAACTTTCTTCTCGCTTTTTCTTCAAGTTACTATACTCATTATAAATGAGTTGGGCAGGTAGGTAGGGCTTAAACTCCACCTTCATTTCATTCTTCTTGCTATGGAATTTTGGCTTCTTTCAGGCAGTGGCAAATTCACACCCACTGAATGTACAAGTCAGTTCTGCTTGGACGTGATGCTTGTGTCTAGTTCTGCTCAGGGACGGCTGGATGGAGCACCTGGGAACGGATGGAAGGCAGACTGACCTTTCTCCCTCCTTCCCTGTGCTGGGGCAGCTTAGTTCTGGGTGTTCAGCTGGCGGGGCCCCTGTGCTGCTGACCTAGCCCTGTGTTGTCAGCATCAGAGAAGTGCTCCCTGCAGTCTTGGCCCTGCACAGAGATGACAAAGGTGTGACCCATGGGAAATAAAGTCCAAGTAACGTACCCGCCGCTAACTGCCACGGATGTGACTGTTGTTCATTTTCCTTCCATGTTTTCAAGACCAGAGGCAGCCAGCTTGGTTCCCTCACTGAGGGTATCTCAGCTAAGAGCAGAGGTGGTGGGGTTTATTCCCCTTTGAACCCCACACTGATTTTGATCTCTTTCATCTCTGCAGTAACTGTGCTGGGTGCGGGGGTGGGGAAATACGCGGCCCTGGTTTCAGTCACATCCTGTTTTAGTCCTTTGAATCCAAGAACCCTGGTGGTAGATGAAAACAACCGTTCAGTGCTGCAACCCCCTTGCCCCCTATGACGCTCTTCTCTACAGATGCAAGAGGGATGTCCATTCGTCCACGTGGGTATCAAACCATCCCAGTACCCGGCCTGCAGAGGGCTGTGTTGGGAGAGAGATTTGGGGTTGTGGTGGTGGTTCAATTGCGAAGTTGTGTCCAACTCATTGTGACCCCAGAGCACGCCAGGCTCCTCTGTCCTTTACTATCTCCTGGAGTTTGCTCAGCTTCGTGTCCCACGAGTCAGTGATGCTATTGTGGCACTTGGGGTATTTGATGTTAAAGTGTAGCCTCTATGTGAAGGTGATGGAGAGCTAGCCGGTGTTGGAGAGCTCCCGGTGGACCATACAGACTCTGATGATAAAACATCCTTCTCCTTCAGCTTCCATTCTCCATTTAGCCTCCTTCTTTATAGCCAGCCAAAGGAGTTCGTGATATTCGTTGTGTTACAGCTGCTAAGTCTTTTCCAAATTTGACCCTTGCAGATCCTTCAACAATTCATTAGAACATAGAATAAACTCTGGTCATTGCCCTCTGGACACCATCCCGATGCCAGTGTTTCTTAAAATGACCAGAATGTGGTGCGCACCAAGGGGAGTCTGGTGGCTTGCAGCCTAATTAGAACTGAATTTTCTGATCGTTCATTGAGCCTACACTTTATTATTGTTAGCCACCATGGGCTTTTGGCCGGGAATGGGCTGATGATTAGTTCCCATATTCCTGCTCTCTCTCTCTCTCACCCTCTGCTCCGTGTTGGATCTCACGTTGACTGTCCTTGTAGAACTGACTTTGGAAACCAGAGTGTGTTTACACATGTCTCTGTTCATCTTGGGCCTGTTGTTCTGCTCTCGGAATCCTCTGAGGTTGTGATCAGGCATCTTTTATTGCTGCCATCTAAGTGTCTTCCTGATGGCTCCATAAGACAGAGCCTGGCTGAGAAGGCCATGGGCTAGAACTCTCTAGACAGATGGCATATTTCACAGGTTTCACCTGTGGGCAAGTGGGGAGTATTTTTGAGTAGGCTCAAAATGAAAAACAAAGTTTTCCTCTTTCTGCTACCAAACATTAATAATGAGAGTTACTGTCTGTTGAATATCTTCAACATGCCAAGTGCAACGTGAGGAGTTCTACATGGATTATTTTGTTTAATCTCAATTAAACCCTTACCAGTATTCTTGCCTGGAGAATGCCCATGGACAGAGGAGCCTGGCGGGCTACAGTCCATGCGGTCGAAAAGAATCTGACATGACTGAGCTACTAACATAGTTTCTTCAGGAAACAGAACTGTTTTCTGCCGCAGTTCTGGAGGACAGAGTCTGAAGCCAGGGTGTCTGCAGCGCTGGGGTCCCTGGGAGGCTCTGGGGGGGTGGTGCGGGTCGGTGGGTAGGGTCCTTTCTTGCCTTTTCCTTCATCTGGTGTTTGCTGACTGTGGCCGCATCACTCAGTCTCACTCTCCGTCCTCCCCTGACTTTCTCCTCTACTTCCTGTGTCTCTCTTTTGTGTCTGTCCCACAAGGATGGTTGTCACTGGGTTTAGGACACATCAGATAATCCAGCATGGTCTGATCTCAAGAGCTTTTACTGAAATACAGCTGCGGAGATCCTTTCCCCAAATAAGGTCTCATTCCCAGGTTCTGGAACACGGACATACTTTTTCAGGGGGTACCCTTTAACTTGCTATACACTCGTATTCAAACAGTCAGACAAACCTAGAAATTCTTTTTTAAAAGTTATTTAAAGAAATAAATTTATTTTTTGGCTGCATGGCTTGTGGGCTTTCGTTCCCCAACCAGGGATTGAACCCAGGCCCTTGGCAGTGAGAGTGTGGCGTCCTAACCACTGGACCACCAGGGAATTCCAGCCAACCTAGTGATTCATTTTAAAAAACAAAACAAAACTTGCAGATGTTTTGAGTTTTTGTCTTTTCTTGTTTTCCTCCTTATATTACGGCCTCTGATGCCTAACCAAAGGACTTGTCTCCAAGAGAAGACTTCAAAGATGGCAGCTGCCTTTCACATGTGGACGTTTGGTATTTTCAATTCAAATGTTGTAACGCCAGGATCTTTCGCCTAGAAGTGGAATGGTTAGTGTCCTAGAATTCCACCTCTGGCATGGAGAGAAACATTCTCATTTCTCTCCCATTGTCTTCTCACCCGTGATGTTTCTTCGAGTATTTTTATGACAGAGGGTTGATTTCAAGTGTTTTGGAAACCTGAGTAAAGCTGGCCTAGAGGTGTGACCCGGTGAAGCGGGGAAGTGAGAACTTCTCTGCGGAATCAGAGTGAGACTTGCGGACGCCCGAGGGGCTGTGGGGCTTCGCATTGGGTGAAGATCATCCTTTGCCTTTGCCCTTCTTCGGTCACTCCCTTTTTACAGATTTGTTTTTCCACATTAGTCTTGAAAATAGGAATCATCCTCTTTCCTTCTTCTTAGCTGAAAGGACCCCGTGTTTTGTCTCCTGTTCTCCCCTAACCTCTCCCTTTCTCACACGGCTGCAAAGTTCTTCAAATGTCAGGCAGACCTGCCCTGAGTCAATCATAAGTTCCTGTTCTCCGAGGCTGGGCTGCTTCACGGCTGCTCCTCTGGGTCCCAAGCTCTGGCAGCCCCCCAGAACGCTTTGCAAAAGTAGCAGAACCTCTCGGGACCTTCAGAAGGCCACTCACCCCAAGGTTCTGATGTCGTTTTATATAAAAGGTGGTGGTGGTTCAGTCCCTCGGTCGTGTCCCACTTTTTGTGACCCCATGGACTCTAGCCCGCCAGGCTCCTCTGCCCATGGAATTCTCCAGGCAAGAATACTGGAGTGGATTGCCATTTCCTCTTCCAGGGGATCTGCCCGACCCAGGAATCGAACCTGAGTCTCTTGCATTTCCTGCATTGGCAGGTGGATTCTTTACCACTAGGACCACCCGGGAAGCCCATATAAAAAGGTGGTTGGGGGGGAGGACAGGGTGTGGGGAGCAAATATGATTGCATTTGGTTCTGTAAACTCTTATCCCTGAATGTGTTTGGAATGAGATGACCTTCAGTGATTGTAGCTGAGGAGACGCCTGCATTTTGTTTCCATAGCAACGATTTTTAGGCTTTAGCTGACTGTGCACACATGTCCACAGTAGACAAGCGTGTACATGGCACACTCATTGCTGAAATCAGGGCCCATTGCCATGTTTCCCCTCGAAACTGGGACAACAGCTAGGATAGAACACATGGGCTTCCCCGGTGGCTCAGATGGTAAATAATCTGCCTGCCGTGCAGGAGACCCGGGTTCGATCTCTGAGTTGGGAAGATCCCCTGGAGAAGGGCATGGCAACCCACTCCAGTATTCTTACCCAAAGAATCCCATGGACAGAGGAGCCTGGCAGGCCACAGACCATGGGGTCACAAAGAGTCAGACAGGACTGAGCGGCTAACAGCAGAGCACATAGATTCAAGAAGGGGTACGGTTGTTTGGTCGGTGTGTTCAGGGCAGCTCAGGCCTGCTGTGACATCCCAGTCTAGAACCTTCCAGAACCGAAGCCCACGTGGTCACCTGAGGAGCCCCCTGGCTCACGCCAGCTTGTGTGCAGCAGCGGCACCTCTAACAGGCGAGCTTGGTGTGCCCTTTAGAAGCAGGGCTCCTCTGCTGCTGCGATCTGATTCGACGCTGCTGCTGCTTTTATGTGTGTGTGTGTGTGTGTGAGATTAAACATTTTTCCATCTCGCGTTGGCAGGCCTGAAGGCGGGAGATGAGATTCTCGAGATCAATAAGCGGGCTGCAGGCACCCTGAACTCCTCTGTGCTCAGAGATTTCCTCACACAGCCGTCCCTGGGCCTCCTGGTGAGGACCTGCCCCGAGCTGGAGGGAGGAGCAGAGCTGCTGGAGAACCCGCCCCATCGGCTGGACGGCCCGGCTGACCTCGGCGAGAGCCCCCTCGCCTTTCTCAGCAGTGACACAGGTATGGCTGTGCCCTGGGGTGCCCCTCGCGGCTTGCGTCTTTCTGTGGATTTCCTGCATCTGGCAGGTCCTGTGAGATGCCTCAGGAAGATGAACAGATTACTGAGCTCCCACGTCGAGGTGTAAAGGGGCTGGGAACTTACATGCTGGTGGAACTGCCGCTTGGCTGCAATGGAAAGCTCTGTGGTCCTGCTGCTGTTTGTCCTCTGGGGGGAAGATAAGTAGATGGAGGCTACTGTCTCTCGATTGTGGGTGGAGATGTAGAGACGCTGGACTGCCAGGAGTCACTGAAGATGCTGGGGCTTTGGTCCTGCCCCTGCTTCCACGGCACCATCTCCTATATCGCCCCAGTCCTGTGTTTCCTTGTGTGGAAGGGGAGAGGATGTGGACTGAGAAGCCCTGAGTGGAAATATGCTCAGAGCTGGTGTTTGGTCTGCTTTTCCCTGGGGCTCTTCTGACCTCGAGTCTGGAGATGAGCCCGTTGGCAGAAACCCCCTCCCCTGCGCCATCTGCTGTTTTTCCTGTTTATACCTTTCCTTCCTCTCCCTCTGACAACCTTATGCTTACTCTAGAAAGAGCAGCTTGGATGCGACCTGCCCCAGGAAGCCTTCTGGGACCCCCACCGAGCTCCATCCTCTGGCTCCCCAGACATCTTTCACGTGGGCTCTCTTCCTGCAACACTGTTCTTGCTTGCGTCTCTCCATCTCCTGAATTTGTTTCCTGGGACTGGGCTTAGAGCTTTTTCACTTTTAGGTGCTCATTCTTGTTCGGCAGGAGAATCTGTGAACAAGCCCACAGGTGAATAGATACGGCTCTCGCTTAATCTCGCCGTGATCTGTTCTAGAGCTGGGGTGGCTTTTAGTAAGCTGGGACTGGGGACTTATTTTTAAAAGTTGGGTTAAAAAAGGTCTTCCTTTCCCACCTCTGAGTGTAGGTACTTTGAGTATTCTTGTTTTGCAAAGTCCCTTCTGAAGCTCAGTCGATAAGAATAGATCACACCAGCTGCCTGCTGATAGTTCATCCTTTTATCGAGTGGTTCCCTGGGAGAATTTGACAAGTTGAGTCTTGAGAGAATCAATCCCAATCACTTGTAGTACCCATTCGCCCATCGTATCTTTAAGAAAGCATTCCAGGGAGCTGTGTACCTTTTTGTTTGTTTGTTTGTTTAATTGAAGTATAGTTGAATTACAGTGTTGCATTACTTACCACCATACAGCAAAGTGACTCAGATATATCTATATGTAGCGTGAGTGTAGCGTTAGTCCTGTCTGGCTCTTTGTGACCCCATGGACTATATAGCCTGCCAGGCTCCTCTGCCCATGGAATTTTCCAGGCAAGAATACTAGAGTGGGTTGCCATTTCCTACTTCAGGGGATCTTCCCAACTCAGGGATTGAACCCATGTCTCCTGCATTGGCAGACAGATTCTTTACCATTGGGGCCACTTGAGAAACCTAAATATATAGGAGGCCTGGCGTGCTGCAGTCCATGGGGTCACAAGAGTTGGATATGACTGGGTGACTGAACAACAACATATGTACATACATATACATATATATATACACACATACATATATAACATATACGTGTATATATATATATATTCTTTTTCATATCCTCTTCCATTATGGCTTATCACAGGATATGGAATATAGTGCCCTGTGCTCTATAGTAGGACCTTATTGTTTATCCATTCTGCATATGCCTGTTTGCATCTGCTAATCTGAAACATCCACTCCTACCCTCTCGCACCCTCCTCCCCTGGTGGAAGATAACCACCAGTCTCTTCTCTGTCCCTGATTTTGTTTCTATTTCGTAGATAGGTTCATTCATATCGCATTTTAGATTCCACATATAAGTGATATCAAATGGTATTTGTTTTTCTCTTTCTGACCAGGGAGCTGTGTATGCTTAAATGATAGGGAATGAATACCACGAAGGCCGTTCTTTTACGTGACCACAAGATGGCAGGCTCAACCCCATAAAACTTGGTTCACAGTGGTTTCTGTAAAATGACCCAAGTGAGGCGTGTTGGGTTATATTAGGTTATTGAAAGGATTTTGTAAGGTCTGGGTGTACATACTACAAATCACAGTGTGTGCTCAACCATTTTTTGGATATTTTCTCCTGTCTCAATTTTTCCTGTAGGTTATGGGTATAAAGTAAGGGTTGGCAAATTAAGACGCACTGGCCAAATCCAGGCTATAGCCTCTTTTTATAAATAAAGCTTTATTGGAACACAGTCACACCCATTCAATGATGTTTTGTCTCTGGCTGTTTTCCCATTTCAGTGGCAGATTTGAGTAGTTATGACTGGGATGCATGGTCTGCAAAGCAGAAAATACTATCTGACCCTTTACAGACCTCTCATATAAAGTGTGAAATTGCTCATTATTTGTTCCTTCAAACACAATCACTGTTTTGATGTATTTCTTTCTTTTGAGAAGAGATTTGTGTGTGTTTCTGTGTATATGCATATACACAGTTTGTGAAGTTTTAAGACTTTTTATTAAAAATTTTTTTATTTTAAAGATGTGTTTGTACATAGGTGCCTGTTTTGAGAATATCTGGGTATATTCTGTGTACATAGCTTTACCATGTCCACAGCTGACCATACATCCTCCTTCAGACCAGATGCCTTTGAAATCTGTGTGCTAAATATACTGAACCTAATGTTGTTTAAGAATTGATGCTTTTGAACTTGTGGTGTTGGAGGAGACTCTTGAGAGTCCCTTCGACCACAAGGAGGTCCAACCAGTCCATCCTAAAGGAGACCAGTCCTGGGTGTTCATTGGAAGGACTGATGTTGAAGCTGAAACTCTAATACTTTGGCCACCTCATGTGAAGAGTTGACTCATTGGAAAAGACCCTGATGGCGGGAGGGATTGGGGGCAGGAGAAGAAGGGGACAACAGAGGATGAGATGGCTGGTTGACATTACCAACTTGATGGATATGAGTTTGAGTGAACTCTGGGAGTTGGTGATGGACAGGGAGGCCTGGAGTGCTGTGATTCATGGGGTCACAAAGAGTCGGAGAGGACTGAGCGACTGAACTGAACTGAATGTTGTTTAAACCCCATTAAAACTTTTTTATTTTGGAATCATTCTTAGATGATTTATTTATTTGTTTGTTTCCAAATCATAACTGGGCTTCTCTGGTGGCTCAGACAGTAAAGGATCTGGCTACAGTGCAAGAGATCCAGGTCCGATACCTGAGTTGACAAGATGCACTGGAGAAAGAAATGATAGTCCATTCCAGTCTTCTTTCCGGGCGAATCCCATGGACTGAGGAGCCCCGAGGGGTACAGTTCATGGGGTCACAAAGAATCGGACAAGACTGAGTGACTAACACACACACACAGAAATCATGTCTTGGAATCGACATTTAAGTATTTGCTCTTAAGAATTAAGCTGGTTGCCGAATGTTACATTGTTGACTGTGACATGCTTCTGTCCTCGTGCTTTAACATTCTAGTGTAGTTCTTTGTTCTTTTAATTGCTTCACCTTTTACTATTTTGTAGTGATCAAAAACCCTTCAGAATCAAGTGCGCTTGGTCAAGTTAGATAATCAACCTGGTTCAGAAATACAGCGTGAAGGTAAAGTCACAGTGTGGGTTTCCTGGATGTTTTCTAAGTTGGTTTCAACATTATTAAGTTCCAGGAGCATTCTCAAATGCTCTCAGCAGCTGCAGCTCCATCCCCGTGGCCAGAGGGAAGCAAGACACTCAGGCCCCCACCTGGGTCCCAGCCTGTTTGCGTTCTGGTTGTTACCATTTCCTTGTCCACATTTAACAGTGGAAGATAAAAGAGGGGGCGAGTAAACAGGATAAAACAGCCTGAAAGATGGTCCACAATGAAGTAGAGATAAAGCAGTGTCCACAGACAGCTGCAGTGACGATAGAAAACAACGGAGAAACTGTGGACTATAGCCTTAGTCTAAATTTAGAAGTAACTAAAAATAAGAAGCATCCTGAGTGACAGAGTTGAGATTTGATGCGGAGACCATTTTAGGGTGGTCATAGTAAATGTGAGGCCACGTGGACAGAGGGCCTGGCTGTGTCCACAGGCACCCCGGCTGGTGCCTATCTGCAGGAGGTTTTACCTGGTGAATCGCCCCTTGTAGCAAGTCCAAGTCTGCAAGCTTGGCCCTGATCCTGCCCTGAGAATTCTTGATGGAAAGATGTGATTAACTTTCAGGACTGGATTCTTTGTGAAGCCTTTTTCATGGAGAGGTTTGTTTCCTCGGTGTAGAAACCTCACTGCCTAATGGCTTAAGTGGGCTGTGGAACCAGGTTCCTTGGGAATGAGTCCCATGTTGATCTTTATTAGCTTCGTGACTTTGAACAGATTATGGTTAATCTGTGCCCCGTGACCTTGTGCCTGCAGTCGGGATCATGCCGCGCTACTATCAAATGAGGCTGTTGTGAGGAATGATTGAGTAATTAAAGTGTTCAGAATAAGTCCTAGGAGGTGCTCATTGAATACGCTTTCAAAGCACAGTGTCTTAAAGGTGATGGGAAGGTTCTCTGACTTGTAACCAGGGGCTGCTGGGTGTTATTCTCCTCACTACTCTACTCCACTTCTGTCTACACCAGGATATTATCTGAGAACTGTGTTTATGAAGTATACTTAAAGCAGTTTCCTTCCCTGGGTAGAAAGAAGTAGATTCTACTGTCTAGATGCTGAGACTGCAGGGCCCCTTTTCAGAAATAGTGATTCCCTTGGTCTGGGGCAGGGCTTGGGTATGCATTTGTTAGGGTTCGTGGTTGCTTAAAAACTTTCAGGTGGTTCTAATGTGCTGTCAAGATGGGAGGTTACTCTCTTAGGTCACCAGCTCTCTCCTTGGTTCTTGGTCCTGTTTTTTGTCTGTGTGAAATGGTAAGATGATTGGAATGTTACGGCCCCATGCAGACCATAACTGGGGTGTTTGTGGATAACTTTCTGTTGTCTGCTTCATTGAGATTTTTGTCATGACAACCTGTTAGGTGATCTTCTTTATCCTCCCCTTCCTCAGTATGGGAAGGACACTTCCCAGTATGGGTTGCTGTGTTGGTTTGGAATGTCAGGGACTGGAAAATAGATCCCATCCTCAGGGTTCCCTCTAAGACTCAGTTTCCATTCTTGGCCACTGGCCATCCATGTGTCTTTGTGGAAATCTGCCTGGGGCTATTCTTCATCTTTTTTTTTTTTCAACAGTTGTTTAGGTCCATACCGGTATGAAAATGGGGGAAAGGAGGTCCAGACAGAAAGCTTGTTGCTTCAGTGGCTCTTGTTTTAGAAAGAGCCTTGAAGTGAAGGGGAAGCTGGCATGCTGCTACTGCTAAGTCGCTTCAGTCGTGGCCAACTCTGTGCGACCCCATAGACGGCAGCCCACCAGGCTCCCCCATCCCTGGGATTCTCCAGGCAAGAACACTGGAGTGGGTTGCCATTTCCATAGGAAGTTGCAAAACTTTAGTTTCTTTGAGCGTCCCAGAAAGTCTTTCTCATGCTCCTGTGTGATTTATTTTGAATTATGATCTCATCTGGTTCTGCTGCCATTTCGGACCAGAAAATTCTTTGTGGTGGTGGGCTGTTCTCAGCCTTGATGTTAGCAGTTTTCCAACAAACCACTCTCAGCTAGTCCTTATAACCCTCTTCCCCAAATTGTGTCAATCAAAAATAATCTTCAGACATTGCTAAATGTTCTCTCAGGGTGAAAGCTTTCCAGGTGAAACCACTGGCCTGGTTTATTAGAATGTAAACCTTTACTCCTCAGTTAGCAAAGTACTATATGAACATCAATATAGGAAAGCAAATCTAATCTAAAATAATTTTTGAAATAACTTTGATAAAACAAAAGCCCCTGATATCATGCCAGCTATAAGAATTATAATTCAGAGGGCATCCCTGATGTCTTTCCAGGACTTCAAAACGTCTGTCTCTCTTACTTTAAGTTCTGTCCTTAAGGGTCAAGTACATTTGACTTTTGTGATGGAGGCAGCTTGGCTTTATCATCCCTAAAATTCACTTGACCAGTTGGCATAAAACAGGTGCCCTTGCTTAGATCAGCAAATAGTTTATGATATTACAATGAAAGGCTTCCCTGGGGGCTCAATGGTAAAGAATCTGCCTGCCAAAGCAGGAGACACGGGTTCAAGCCCTGGGTCAGGAAGATCTCCTGGAGAAGGAAATGGCAACCCACTCCAGTATTCTTGCCTGGGGAATCCCATACACAGAGGTGTCTGGCAGGCTACAGTCCGTGGGATCGCACAGCATCAGACACTACTAAGCGACTAATCAACAGTTACAATGAAAGCTCAGTGAACTAACAGTGTTAGTCACACAGTCGTGTCCGACGCTTTGTGACCCCATAGACTGAAGCCCGCCAGGCTCCTCTGTCCATGGGATTCTCCAGGCAAGAATATTGAAGTGGGCTGCCATTGCTTCTAATTTGAAAAATGGTCTTTCCAGAAGTTGAGCTGGGTGGGTTAAGTGGCTGTGGCCCGCCCTAGCCCCTACCTGTTAAAGGCAGTTGGGGTAAGCCTTGGGTTTGGAGAGTCAGCCCCCTGGATCTGATGCTGAGTGGAAAGATGGCCATCTGTGGTGGGCACCGGGAGCCCACCTGAAGGAAGTAGATTAAGCAGCCTTTGCTGTAACAGGAAAGGCTTCTGTGGTAGCCAGGAGAGTCAGGGCATCTTGGTCAGAGTGGGGGAAGCCGTTAGCCTTCTTTGATTTGCCCAGCAGTGCAGGCTTCCCTGCTGTGCCCGTGAAGTGCAAGGTTCTGTTTCTGGTTGACGTTCCACACACATTGTCTGCAGCTCCATTCTGCAGACAGCCGGGAGGGGGGGCGACACAGAGAGAGGAGCCGCCCAGACTTGTCTTCCTGCAGGCAGGCAGGGTCGTGTTCTCCAGACGCACAGATAGCCAGGTGCGCAGGGCCTTCGAGGTGTCTGCTGGGAAAACGTGGAACCATGTGCATTTTGTAAACTGCCGTGTGCGATGCCTACTGTCACCCAGCACAGGGCCCGCTCCCGAGCGCCCTGCTGGGGAAACCCCAGAGCCTGGTCGTGCCTTCCGGCTGGTGCTGATTAATGACACCATCAAGCCCTGTGTGTGGAAAAACAGTGTTGCTTCGGAGATGAAACGCCTCCATTTGTATAATTTTAAAGAACATTAGTGGATTATAGTTTGAGTTTCACAACAAGCTGATAGGATTGGGAAGAACTATATGTACAGTTTTTATGGATTAAAAAAAACTGTTCTGTGTAGAGAAACAGACTCTGGGATTTTGTGAAATGTGGTTGGAAAGAAATTGTCTAAGTTAAAATTGTAGTGTTTTTCCTTCCCCGCCCCCTATAGAGTATATATAGCTCTTCTGAGGGTTTTTTTTTTCCTTTATAATTGTTTTGATTTTATTTTCTTAGCTTGGGGGAGGGGTGAGTGTTTATGTTGATCTTATATATTATGAGTGTTTTTATGGAGTTCTTATATGACAGTAAAATGGCTGAAAAGCAAAGCAAAATCATAGCCTAAGGATTGGGTTCCAGCTCAGTGTCTTTCCTGTGTGTGTGTGTGTGTGTGTGTGTGCGCGCGTGTGCGTGCGTCATGCGCATATGCACATTTAGTCACATCTGACTCTGCGACCCATGGACTGTAGCCCACCAGGCTTCTCCATCCATGGAAATATCCAGCCAAGAATACTGGACTGTGTTGCCATTTTCCCTCCAGGGGATCTTCCCAACCCAGGGATAGAACCCATGTCTGCTGCATTGGGAAGCCCCAGTGTCTTTACTGGCCATGTCTAACCTTTCCTTTTTCCCTTCCCCTCAGTTGTTTTTCACTCAGAGATTGAAACTCAGGTGTTAATAAAGACCTTTAAAAAGTCAGTTATGATTGGTTCTTCTTTGGAAATGTTTGGAGTATCTCTTAGTTTAACAAACATTGTTAATATATCTCATAAGGCAAAGATCTTTTTTGCCTTCCTGTGTTAAGTTCTAATGGGCTTGAATGGAACCTGAGTGAATGTACCTCATCCAAGTAAAAAGATTAATCGAAATGTAAGCTTACGTGCATGTGTTTGTACTTCTCCGAACCTCATTGTTTTCTATCCTGATAATGGTGAGTGGGATGTGCTAGCAGCAAAGGTTTCCTTGGTTACAGAAACAGTCCCATTATGATGTGAAAATAATTTTAAGAAGCAGAGAAATGATCACACCTGTTCACAACATTGGATGTTATTTATGGCAGCTTTTGTGATGGCCTACGGGTTCTGTCCTGCTGGGCTTGGCTCTGCCCTGAGGTTCCCCATTCTCTGAGGCCTCCCTGTGCTTGGTCACTCAATCATGTCCAACTCTCGTAGCCCTCCAGGCTCCTCTGTCCATGGGATTCTCCAGGCAAGAGGAGAATCCTGGAGTGGGCTGCCGTGCCCCCTTCCAGGGGATCTGCCCGGCTCAGATCTCCTGCATTGCAGGCGGATTCTTTACCGAGCCACCCGCCCTGCTTATCCTGTTTTTAAAAATTGGGGTGTAATGGATGTATAACATTAGTTTCAGGAGTAGAACATAATGATTCTATGTTTGTATGTATTGCTATATGATCTGCACTGTGTCTAGTTAACATCCACCAGGACACATACTTCCTTTTTTTTTTCTCCTGATGATGAGAACTTTAGAGGTTTACTTTCTTCGAATACAATAGAGTATTATTAATTAGTGTGTGTGTGTATGTGTGTATGGCTTCCCAGCTGGCTCAGCAGTGAAGAATTCGCTGGCAATACAGGAGATGCAGGTTCCATCCCTGGGTCCAAAAGATCCCCTGAAGAAGGAAGTGGCAACTCACTCCAGTACTCTCGCCTGAGAAATCCCGTGGACAGAGGAGCCTGGCGGGCTGCAGTCCATGGGGTTCACAAAGAGTTGTACATGACTTTGTGACTAGATAGCAACAAATGTTGTACATCTCCATGATTTATTTATTTTATAACTATACGTTTTTACCTTTTTACCCATTTCACCTACCTGCCCCACCACCCCCTACCTCTGGCAATCTCCAGTCTGTTCTCTGTGTCCGTGAGGGCTTTTGCCTTGTTTTTAGATTCTACATATAAGTGAGATTGTACAGTATTTTCTTTCTCTGACTTATTTCACTTAGCATAATGCCCTCAAGGTCCATCCATGTTGTTAGATATAGTAGATTTCCTTTGGTTTTTAGGTCGGTTCAGTTCAGTCGCTCAGTCGTGTCTGACTCTCTGCGACCCCATGGACTACAGCACGCCAGGCTTCCCTGTCCACCACCAACTCCTGAAGCTTGCTGAAACTCATGTCCATCGAGTCGGTGATGCCATTCAACCGTCTCATCCTCTGTCGTCCTTTGGTTTTATAGCTGAATAATTCTCCATTGTCTAGCCCCGCTCATCCTTTGTCCCTTTAGCTTTGGCCCTGTTCCGTCTCTGTGGTTCCAGGTATCACTGGCACCTCCTTTGTGCCACGTAGTGATGTGCTGGGTGCTGGGAAGAGTGGAGGTGGGACAGGCAGTTTCCTGTTCTTCTTGCTTCCTCAACCTGCTCTTAGCCTGTCTTCAGTTCTCTGGAGCTGTCTGCATGTGCACTGGTGAGTAAATGGGGACAAAGAAAATAATTCCTTCAGTGTCTGTTGTTAGAAGAAAAGTCTCTTGTGGTGAAGGAAGCTAGAGTAGGAAGTTGCAAAATTCTGTTTGTGTGGGGTTGCGTAGAAACTCAACAATGGTGTTCTATAAACTCTTCCCCTGGGAGGTGTTCAGAGAAAGCCTTGAAGTGTGGGAGCAAGAATGTGGCTTTTTCTGGTTTGATTCCCTGTTCCTGCCATGCTGGTATCTCTCTTCAGCTCTCTTAAAGGGCACCACTGTCGATTCCTGCCTCTCTGGCTTTCTTTGATGACTCGAGTTCCGCTAACCACGTATTGGTCATCTACTGTCTTGTAACAAACCGCGGGAAACCACCATTTAATTTGCTCACTGCTGGGCCAGGCTCAGCTGGGTGGTTGGTCTGCTCTCCTTGCCTCAGTCACTCTCGTTGGCTGTGCCATTTGTGCTTGACTGGGGCTGAGTTAAGCTGGCCTTTCTCACATATTTGGTGATTGGCTGGCTGGACCCCTCTTTCTTTGAGGTCTTTCATTCTCAAGAAGCTACCTTGGGGGTTTCATCATATTATGGTCCAGCATTCCTGGAGGATCAGACCCCAAACTGTAAAGCCACATGAGACCTTAGCTCAGAATTCACATATCACCCCTTGGGTCACATGCTGCTGTTCAAATCAAGTCACAGTTCAGTTCAGTTCAGTCACTCAGTCGTGTCCAACTCTTTGTGACCCCACGAATCACACACACCAGGCCTCCCTGTCCATCACCAACTCCCGGAGTTCACTCAGACTCACGTCCATTGAGTCAGTGATGCCATCCAGCCATCTCATCCTCTGTCGTCCCCTTCTCCTGCCCCCAATCCCTCCCAGCATCAGTCTTTTCCAATGAGTCAACTCTTCGCATGAGGTGGCCAAAGTACTGGAGTTTCAACTTTAGCATCATTCCTTCCAAAGAAATCCCAGGGCTGATCTCCTTCAGAATGGACTGGTTGGATCTCCTTGCAGTCCAAGGGACTCTCAAGAGTCTTCTCCAACACCACAGTTCAAAAGCATCAATTCTTCAGTGCTCAGCTTTCTTCACAGTCCAACTCTCACATCCATACATGACCACAGGAAAAACCATAGCCTTGACTAGATGGACCTTTGTTGGCAAAGTAATGTATGTCTCAGCTTTTGAATATGCTATCTAGGTTGGTCATAACTTTTCTTCCAAGGAGTAAGCATCTTTTAGTTTCATGGCTGCAGTCACCATCTTCAGTGATTTTGGAGCCCCCAAAAATAAAGTCTGACACTGTTTGCACTGTTTCCCCATCTATCAAGTCACAAGACCAACCCAAATTCATGGGGTGTGGAGACAGACACAGAGATCCATGCTTACAGGAGCAGGAAGATTCATCACTGTCATCTTTGCTGGCTGTCCAAGCACAGCTGCCTTTTCTCTGTCTCTCCTCTTTTATTAATTTTTGTCTTCAGTTAAGGGCAGAAGCAGAGCCAATGGGGTAAAAAAAGAATATATGTTTTAGAATCAGATAGGCCCACACTTATTGATTCATAGGACTTCTTTTATATTCTAGATATTCGTACTTTTGCCAGTTATACGTGTTGAAGATAACTTTTCTCAGTCTGCAGTGTATCTTGTTGCCTTCGTGTTGCCTTTTGACAAAGGAAAGTTTTTAATTTTAGTAAAATCTGATTTTCTGTTTCCTAGGATTTGTGCTTTTTTCTCTCTTGTTTAAGAAATCCTTCTCTCTCTCCCCTGGGTAACAAACATTTTCTTCTGTTATTTCCTGCTGAAAGATTTATATTTTGAACTTTTCCCTTTCTGGTTGATACCTCCCTGGCACTGATTCTTGTGGATGATGGGAGTTAGGGTCCAGCTTTTTGTTTCCCCATGTGGGTAGTCGTTATCAAATGTTCCATTCTTTTCCCCCGGATCTGCAGTGCCACATCTGCTGTGCATCACACTTCCACACACGGGTGGGGCTGTTTCTGGGACTCTCTGTTCTGTTAGCCTGTCTTCTTGCTAATTCTGCACTGCTTTGTATTACTGTTAACTTTAAATGCATACTGATATCTGGTAGGGGAAGTATCCCAGTCTCGCTTTTTCTTTCCCCGCCGCGCCCCTCTAAAACTGTCTTTGGTATTACTGGCCTTTTGCTCGTTCGTAGCAAATTTTGTTCCAGAAATAATGCTGCCAGTGTGGTCTGTCTGAATTCAGATCCCTCGCTATTTGTTGAGATTTATATTACAGCCTCATATGTGGCCTGCTTGCCTACATTGCTAATCCTTGGAAAAAACATGCATCCTCGAATTCTTGTGCGTAGGGTTTAAAATACACTCGTGGGTCAGACTCAATAATTCTTGATGTTTACCTCTTCTGTAGTCTGAGTAAATCTATTTTGTCTGGCATTTGAAGAGCATTCTTTACGTTTGCCTGATTTTCTACCCCGATACTTTCAGTCTTCTTTGTCTTTTTTGTTTAGTCTATTTCTTATGTATAGCATGTAGGTGAGGCTTTGTGTGACGTTATTTTGGTTTTTATCTAAACATGAAGTTTAATATTGCATTTAGTCTGCATCACATTTATTTAGAAGATCCATGTATCTTGGCTCGTTTCTCTCATCATATTTTGCTATCTTGATCTCATTTATCCTTCCTGCCCTTTCTAGTCCTCTTTTGGGTTGAATTTCTAAATTCCACTTTCCCCTTTCAACTTATACAGTCTAATTATATTCTATTCAGTGGTTGCCCTTAATTTTTTTTTTTTTGCCCTTAAAATTTTAACGTTTCCTGAAGCATAAAAGGATCGTGAAATGATTTAAATACAGTCACCCACCATGGCTTGAGTTTCATCTTGTGTTTTTGGAACAGATGCCTTTTGTGTGTGTGCGTGAAGTGTCCTGACTTGCCTGTTTGTGTTGTGTTGTTCAGCCGCTCAGTCGTGTCCAGCTCCTTGTGACCCTGTGGACAGCAGCACCCCAGGCCTCCCTGCCCTTCACCATCTCCTGGAGCTTGTCCTGTGTGTATATCAGCTCTTATTTATCATTTCACCTTGTCTACCAGATTATGCATGTGTGTGTGTATACATATTTTCCCACCCAAAATACATCCTTTAGAGAATTTTTTTAGGAAAGCTCTGTATTACTAAGCTTTCTCACTCTTTGTCAAATGTTTCTTATTGTAAATTTTTCTTCTTGAACACTATTTTGACTTGATATTATGTCAGTCTTGTGTTGACAGTTTGAGAATTTGAGGATGTCTATGCTTTAGTGAGGTAATGTCTTCAAATAGGCCTTTCAAACGTCTTTCTTCAGCTTTTATTCTTATCCATTGAGTGCTTAATTTCACTGTTTATAGCTCTCATTTCTAAAAATTTTACAAATTTACCTAATCTTTTTTGAAAGTCTCTCTTTTGTTGTTCCTTTTTCTTTCCCTTTTTTTTTTTTATTTTTTTGCAGCATACTCATTTGACAATCTGGTAATTACGGTATTATTCCTAGGAAATCTCCTTCTGCTTGTTGTGGCTGCTGTGTCTCCATCATGGGGAGCTGGTTCTCCTTGTGTTGTATAATGGTAGATTGTGGTTCTTGTTGGACCAAGCTTATGCCTGACCATTAGTATGAAACCATCATTAAGGGTGATTCCCTCCAGAACAGACTTGTTTCTTGCCTTCTGCCAGAGGCCCTTGGAATACAAATATAGAGAGACTTTAAGGCAATTTTTCATCTTGAGTATCACGTACTGAATGTTTGTGTTCTGCCAGATTTCCTACATTGAAGTCCTAACCCACAACGGGAGGTTTATTAGGAGTTGGGGGCTATTGGGAGGTAATTAGGTTCAGATCAAGTTACCGGCTGGGGCTCCCATAATGGGATTAGTGTCCTTGTAAGAAGAGGAAGAGAAACCAGGGCTCACCCCTCTCACCTTGCACACACAAGGAGAGGTCGTGTGGGTACCAGGGAGGTGGCAGCCATCTGCCAGCCAGGGGAAGGGCCTCACCCTCTAAGGAATGCATTGGCACCCTGATCTTTGACTTCCAGTCTCCAGAACTGAGACAAATAACTGTCTGTTGTTTAAGCCCCCTAGTCTGCGGTCTTAGTTTCACCAGCCCAAGTAGACGAAGATGTCGGAGTCTCCAGAATGGAGGACATAGTGTAAATTTGAATCTCCAGCACCCATGGGGCCAGCCCGTGGGTCTCATCTCCAAGAAGCGCCCTCCCCTCTCCTCGCTCTTGTATCCCAGAGTATAGGCAGAGTTAGATCAGCTTCTTTTTCTTTCTTTTTTCTCTTTCACATGTGAGTACTTCTTTAATTTTTAATCTAGTTTTAAATTTTTGTTGGAATATAGCTGCTTTACAGTGTTGTGTTAGTTTCTCCTGTATCGCCCAGTGAAGCAGCCGTCTGTAAACATGTTAACATATCCCCTCCCTTGTGTGTGTCCTTCCCATTCAGGTCACAGCAGTGCATGAAGTAGAGTTTCCTGTGCCATACAGCATGTTCTCATCAGTTGTACCTGTTTTATACATTTGTTGTTTGTTGTTCAGCTGCTCAGTCGTGTCTGACTCTCTGCGACCCCGTGGACTGAAGCACACCAGGCTTCCCTGTCCTTTACTGTTTCCCGGAGTTTATTCAAACCGACGTCCATCGAGTCGGTGATGCCATCCAACCTTCTCATCCTCTGTCGTCCCCTTCTCCTTCTGCCTTCAGTCTTGCCCAGCATCAGGGTCTCTTCCAGTGAGTCGGCTTTTCACATCAGGTGGCCAAAGTATTGGAGCTTCAGCATCACTCCTTCCAATGGAGTACGCAGTACTTTAAAAAAAGAAAAAAAGTCTTTTTCTGTCTTTTCGGGGTGAGAGTATAGTCCTTCAAGAGAACCCTATGAACTTGGGAGATTTGGTTGTAACTCCCTGACTTGTACTGACCAACACCTGTTTTCTGTCTTCTGACTTGAGTTAAAGCCAAGGCCTCCAGGGCTGTGTTCCCAGGTGGTACTGATTCTGCTGGTGGGCTGTGTTCGGGTGTCTTTTTTATTGTGACAGTGACTGGGGAATGCAGACGGTGTTCCATGCCCAGGCCCAGGGAGGTTAGTGCCCTGTGCACCTGCCACGTGTCGTTTTCTTCCCAAACGTTGTCCCCTCCTGACACCAACAGGGTCCCACCCCCTTTAGGAAACGCTGCGCTGGAGGTAGATATGGAGTTTGGAGGCAGATGATGAGTTATCTAGCCCTGCCATGGCTTTGGGACGGGCCCACTGCTCCAGCTTCCTTTGTCTTCATTTTGGACTCTGGGGTTTCTTAGAGCTCAGCTTTACGTTTAAAAAGGATTCAGGGGGCCTTCCCTGGTGGTCCAGTAGTTACTGCTCCCTGCTTCCACTGCAGGGAGCACAGGTTCGATCCCTGGTTGGGGAACTGCCCACGTGCTGTGCAGCGTGAGCAAAAAATAATAATAATAAAAATGAAATAAAAAGGATCCTGTTCTATTTTACTGAGCATTTGTAAGTGTTTTTGTAGAATTAGGGTGGGGGGTTGCTTCCTTTTCAGGATACCTGGCCTGTGTTAGCAATGGGAATCCTTTCATTCGTTTTCCCACTGTTTTGTGAGCATCCTCTGACCCCAGGCATTACAATGTGCAGTGGGGATATGCAGGGTCACGGCATCTGGCTGTACAGAATGGGGTTGCCATTGTGCAGAGTGCAGCATGCAGGTGGCCTCGTGCGTCTTACAGCCTGGCTGTCAGCCTACTGCCGAGGGAGCCATGGTTCCTGCCATTTCAGAGCTTAATGCTGTTCAAATCTTCTCCTCCTCTCTAGCCCCAGCATCTAGATCATTGCCCCCATTTCAAGTATTCAATCACTATTTTTCCCCCCTCTGGCGGTGACGGTATGACATAGTTGATGTCCACCAAGTTAACTGAACTTTCTTTGGCGGCTTCCACTATATTATTGAGTGGTGGTGGTTTAGTTGCTAAGTCGTGTTCAATTCTTGTGATCCAATGGACTGTAGCCCCCTGGCTCCTCTGTCCAAGGGATTTATAGTGAGTTAGTGATTAAAAGAAATGCAGGAAAATCGTAGAACCAGAGCAAAGGCTCAGGAAGGGTGGGCACAGACAGAAACTTACAAACCATGTGAGCTTCGCTTCCTTGGTGCTCCCTTCCAGAGGAAGGGAAGGGGACCACAGGATGAAGTTCTGGAGCAAGGTTTGCTCAGGGCTTGGCTTCTTCCCTTAGTTTCCCAGTCAACCTAGAATCTGATCTGAATGTGATGCCAGACACAGGCTCATGACTCGGATGCTGTCACTGGAGTAAGGCAGCCTCTTTTCAGACTGACGCTTTCATCCCAGGAGTCAGAAAGTGGCTCCTTCTACCCGTGTTTCTTCTCTTTCTTCCCTTTTCTCTTATCTGGTTACAGTATGGTGCTATAGTCCCTGACCTAGTGCCTGAAATATTCTAATAGTCATCAAACCAATTTCTTATCAGAGTAGCTAGAGGTTTGTAAATATCCGAGAGACTTGTTGCTCCTAATCTGGTCCATGGACCTGCAGTGTTGATTGGTATCATGGAGTATGTAAGAAATGCAGAATCATAGTTCTGACCCTATTCTGTTTGAATCTGCATGACAGAAATCCCCAGGCAGCTCAGATGCTTTTTAAATTTGAGAAGCCTCCCAGAGGAAAGTGATCGTAATGTTCTCTTCCCCAGCACAGGGCTTACCGTAGCCAACCATTGTAGTCAACTCTTTAGTCACTAAGTTGTGTTCGACCCCATAGACTGGAGCCCGCCAGGCTCCTCTGTCTATGGGATTCTCCAGGCAAGAATACTGGAGTCGGGACTCTGTAAAATAGGAAAGAAAGTTGCCTGCACTTTTGCATGGAATATGGTGGAAAGAGTGGGTGTTATAAGATGTTTGAAGTTTGCCAGATGATGTCTATGAAGCAGTTATTAGTTTTTTAAATAATTGTATTTATTCATTTTTGGCTGTGTTGGATCTTCGTTGCTGTACGGGCTTTTCTGTAGTTGCAGTCCGTGGGGGTTACTCTTCATTGCAGGGCACAGGCTTCTCATTGAGGTGGCTTCTCTAGTTGCAGGACATGGGCTCTAGGGCAAGCAGGCTTCATTAGTTATATGACACGTGGGCTCAGCAGTTGCCACTCCCAGACTCTACAGCGCAGGGTCTGTAGTTGTGCTGCATGCCTTAGTTGCTCCGCAGCAGGTGGGATCCTCCCAGCCCAGGGACTCAACCTGTATCTCCTGCATTGGCAGGCAGATTCTTAACCACTCAACCACCGGGGATGCCCCAAAACAGTTATTTTTAAAATGTTCTTCTCAAAATGCTTTATTCAGTTGTCCTAGCAATTAATTGACCCAACAATTAATTTGTTGATTATAAATCAATCGAATCTCCTAATTTAATTTTATTTAAGTTTTATTATATGTATTATGGGCTTCCCCGGTGGCTCAGTGGTAAAGAACCCGTCTGCAATGCGGGAGCTCCAGAAGACATGGGTTCTGTCCCTGGGTTTAGGAAGATGCCCTGGAGGAGGGCATGGCAACCCACTCCAGTATTCTTACCTGGAGAATCGCACGGACAGAGGAGCCTCATGGGCTACAGTCCATAGGGTTGCAAAGAGTCGGACACGACTGAAGCAGCTTACCACGCATGCGTATGTATTATAAATTATTGTATTAGCTGGGCCTGTGGTGACAGACACCTTGGACTGAGTGACTTAAACAACAGACATTTATTTCTCTTAGTTTTGGAGCTGGGAGGGAAGTCCAAGGCCAGGCTTGTTGTTGAGGGCTCCCTTCCTGGCTTGCAGGTGGCTGTTTTCAGCGACCTCACAGCAGAGGAGGGGAGTTCTGGTCTCTCTTCCAGTGACACTAATCACACTAATCCCATCATGGAGGTCCAGTCGCTTAGCTCCCAAATGCCTCGTCTCCAAATACAGTCCTGCTGGGGGTTAGGGCTTTACATATGAATTTGGCGGGGATTGGGGGGAGCGGTAAACATTCAGTTCAGTTCAGTTCAGTCGCTCAGTCGTGTCCGACTCTTTGTGACCCCATGAACTGAAGCACCCCAGGCCTCCCTGTCCATCACCAACTCCCAGAGTTTACCCAAACTCATGTGCATTGAGTCGATGATGGCATCCAGCCATCTCATCCTCTGTCATCCCCTTCTCTTTCCGCCTTCAATCTTTCCCAGCATCAGGATCTTTTCTAATGAGTCAGTTCCTTGCATTAGGTGGCCAAAGTACTGGAGTTTCAGCTTCAGCATTAGTCCTTCCAATGAATATTCAGGGCTGATAAACATTCAGTCCGTAGCAAATATTCTGTATTATAAAATATATATTGTAAGTAGTAAAAATGTATTATAAAGTAATAATAATAGTGGTAATGATAAAGACAGCTAAACTAGCGTGTATTGAACCAGGGTCATGGCGCCCGTACTTGGAGGGTTTAACAATATATGGACACATCATAGGCTTGAGGCTATCTAGTTGGCTTGGTGCCAGGGAGATGTGGGTTCCATCCGTGTCCAGAAGATCCCCTGGAGCAGCAAATGGCAACCTGCTCCCATAGTCTTGCCTGGGAAATCCCATGGACAGAGGAGCCTGGCGAGCTGCAGTCCGTGGGGTCGCAAAGAGTGGGACATGAGTGAGTGCACATGAGCTTGACGCCATGCTCCCTTGCCCTTGTGGCGGTGGCTGTATGTGCTGACCCGTGTGTCCTTCTGATTTCATCTTGCAGGCCACAGCCTCTGCAGCGAGCAGGGCAGCAGTGCTGAGGCTGCTCCGGAGGAGGTGGAAGGGCCGGACTTGGAATCCTCAGATGATACTGATCACAGCAGCAAGGTGAGAGATTTCCATTTTCACATCCTATGTCTCGAACCACCAAAGAATCACAGCTGACACGTCACCTCTGCAGCTGTGTGTGGTGGGAAGGCCCCTCCACGGGACGGAAGTGTTTCTACTTCTGAGAGGTCACTAAATAGGATATGGCATCCTAATGATAGCCGTGAGAACAAACCCAGATGTGACAATATAAGCCAGAGCTCACTCTTAGTGAACTAAAGTCTGTGTCCATCCTGTTTCCTTCTTATGTCCTCCCTTCCTGGATGAGGAAAAGGCATCATGAGTGTAACTGGGTCAGTTATACTTCCCTGCTACTCACGGTTTCTATAAGGAACCACATTTGCATGATCTCTGTTTAGTTCTTGTGAAGGGCGAACATCTTTTACATTAAAGGGAAAGAGACCATTGATTTGTCCATCCAAATACAGCGTGCTCAGCTGCTTGAGCACTGTGACGATGTTCTTATTCTGACTCTTAGGTGCTGCTATGAGTTTGTTTTCCATAATTCATCATGCTTTATTTCCACTTCCTAAAGTGTTCCATGCGTCAGTAACCTCTTTTCATCACAGGGTCCCAATTTAAAACCTCTGTTACCTATTGCCAAAAGATGCCTCTGCAGCAAAAAGCGTGTGTGATTATGTCCATATTTATTCATCTTTTTTTTGAGAATGTAGTTGACATATTTATGTTGGTTCCCTTGCTTATCTAATATTGCTTGACGTTTACCAGTCATTTAACCTGAACAAATCATATAACTTTAAATTATACTTTTGTTTTCTCATCTACAATATCAGGGTGCTTCTTGCCCTTGTCCAGTGATTGGATGATGCAGTGGGTCAAAAAATATAACTGATACTGTTAATGGAAAGAAAAGGGAAGTCGCTCAGTCGTGCCTGACTCTTAGCGACCCCATGGACTGCAGCCTACCGGGCTCCTCTGTCCGTGAGATTTTCCAGGCAAGAGTACTGGAGTGGGTTGCCATTTCCTTCTCCAGGGGATCTTCCCGACCCAGGGATTGAACCTGGGTCTCCCGCATTGCAGGCAGACGCTTTACCATCTGAGCCACCAGGGAAGTCCACTGTTAATGGAATTAGACTTCAAATATGAAAGATTATTTTAAAAACCTACATTTCTATGTGCATATGTTTGTGTCTCTTTTTGTCTTCATCTATCTTTGTAGGACTTTCTTTTTTAAAAAAAAAAATTTATTTTTTAATTGAAGGATAATTGCTTTACAGAATTTTCTTGGTATACATATGTCCCCATAGGTATACATAAGTCCCACATCCATATGTAGGACTTTCTTGAGTGCCTGTGTTTGACTCTCTTCAGTATCTTTTTTTTACCCGTATGTTTCTCTTTTGCCATCATAGGATCATCATTCTTGGTGTCTTAAGTTGAACACTGTAAATTTTAGTATTTGAAAGTAATTGTAACATTTATAAATTTAATATTTATAGACTGAAAGCCTTTATGTGGTCAGTTATTAATTTAAAAGCCAGTAAACAGAAATATATGTTTCATTTAAAGCCAAAAACACAGACAAAGGCTTGTTTATAGTTCCTTTTTATTTACGTGGCCTTTTACCTACTTTCTTGGGAAGGTGGGGGAGGGTGATGGCCCTTGAGAGAAATAGATATTTCCATGCAAGATAAGGTATTTTGAAGGCTCTTTATTATATCATTGTGTTATTAAGCTAAACGTGTTATTTTCAGTCTCTAATTTGATTTGGGAATACAGTATCTAAGACATTCATTTTTTAATACTTTTAAACTTGGATCACTTTTACCTCGCTCCAGTAGCCCAGTGTTTCCCTGCCTTTGTGGATTTTAAGAGACTGTTTCCGCTTTAAATGCAGTGAGTCATGGCCTTAGCAGGGCCCTCTATAATATGAGGTCCTGGCAACAGGGAGGAAGGAAGAGGCCCAGGGTTTTGTCGCCTCATCCCAGGTGCCTCTCTGGTTTCATGGCTCTTTCTCCTGAGAGCAAGGCCCTGGAACGTGCCTGGAGCAGACAGGGTCAAACAAAGCGGCAGGAGATGCTATTCCTGGAGTTCACTGTGGAAAGGCGCAGACGGCGCTCATAAAAGAGAATTTCTGCAAAGGTATTGACAAGTTTGGGTGATGATCTGAGCATTTTTAAAGAACATACAGTGGCCTCAGTGACACCAGAGGTTAGGATCATAGTCCTTTTTTTCCAGGTTGGATGTAGGAAGCACCATGATCTCTACTTGAAAGTACTACTTCCTAGTATTGAGTTGATTTCAGATTTTATCTTTGTTTGAACAGTTTTGTTATTAGTAATAAATGAGAGCTAATCCATGGGGTCACAAAGGGTCGGACACAACTGAGTGGCTAACACACAATACTTATGTTTGTTAGTGCTAGTTGTTCAGTTGTGTCTGACTCTTTGTGACCCTGTGGACTGTAGCCCACCAGGCTCGTCTGTCCATGGGATTCTCCAGGCAAGAATACTGGAGTGGGTTGCCATTCCCTTCTCCAGGGAATCTTCCCAACCCAGGAGTTGAATCCAGGTCTCCTGCATTGTGGGCAGATTCTCTACCGTCTATAGTATCTTGTATATATTGGGTGTTATTCTATATTAACCAGTCTCATCCTCAAAATACCCCTGAGAAAGAGATACTGTTATTCCCTCTATTTTATAGATGATGATTTTGGAACAGAGAGGTTAAGCAACTTACTGAAGGTCACACAGCTCTGAGAGGGCAAAACACGGCTCTGTGTTCTTTACTGCTTTGCTAAAATGACCTCCTGGCCAGATGGGTATGGTCTGGTAGTAAATACCAGGTTTCAAAAAATGAAGGAAGTAGTTAATGACTGAAGTAATTAATTAATTAATAGGCCAGTTTAGATACAGTTGAACTTTGAACAACATGGGGTTGAATTGGGAGAGTCTGTTTATAGGTGGATATTTTTCTAATAGTCCATAGCCAATCTGGGTTTGATCTACAGATGCAGAACCATGGATGCAGAGGAAAAACATAGGTACGTAAGAACAATGTTTATGGGGGTGATGGGAAATGCAAGTTATATGTAGATTTTTGATTTTGAAGATGTTTGGCACCTCTAACCCCTCAGTTGTTCAAGAGTCAACTATATACTCATTAGCCACTTAAATATTTTTCTAATGCTTATTAAGTTTTGTGAGTATCTTTTGTCATGATTTAAAGTAACAGCAAGTGTATATTTTAAGTTTCTTGATTAAGGTATTGTAGCTCCTATATCATTGTGTGATTTTTCTTGAGAAAAAAGGGAACATTCATTTTTAAGTTGTTGTTCAGTCGCTCAGTCGTGTCTGACTCTTTGTGACCCCATGGACTGCAGCATGCCAGGATCCCCTCTCTTTCACTGTCTCCCGGAGTTTGCTCAGATTAATGTCCATTAAGTTGGTGATGCCATCCAACCAGCGCATCCTCTGTCGTCCCCTTCTCCTCCCGCCCTCAGTCTTTCCCAGCATCAGGGTCTTTTCCAGTGAGTCGGCTCTTTGTATCAGGTGGCCAAAGTATTGGAGCTTCAGCTTCAGCATCATCCTTCCAATGAATATTCTGGGGTGATTTCCTTAGGATTGACTGGTTTGATCTCCTTGCAGTCCACAGGACTCTCAAAAGTCTTCTCCAACACCACAATTCAAAAGCATCAAAATTTAAGTTGTAAGCTGCCTAAAAGTGGAAGGACAATTTCGCCTTAATTTGAATGCTCCAGACTAGGTGTAGAATATAAAAGTAAAGAGAAACAAACAAACAAACAAGTGAAATGAAACAAGTAATCATGTTTTAAAAATTCTGGCTGAATGCATGAAGGCTGTTGGTTTTTGTTTAATGTTTTTGGTGCTGTTCCTAAGTGAATTGTCTTCATGAAACAGTGGGCAGGATAAGGAGAATGCATGTTGGAGTTTTGTTTTTACAAATTTTTCTGATTGCAGTTCTTGCTATGTATGGTCTTTTGGGGTTGAGCAAATAGATAATTGTGAGTTTTGTTGCTGAGTGGTGACAGGGGAATGTCACGTCCATGGGGAGGGGGGTGGGACTTTCACACTGCAGGGGCAGCCTGGCGGCCTTTCTCTCTGTAAGCCGCCTGCTTGCTCTTGTGACTGTGGGTGACAACCTCAAAGGACCTCCTCACCACCACCTCTGCCCCCGACTTGTTTCCCTGCTTCTAATAAAAAACTCTTGTCCCTTGAAATGAATGCTAATTAGCTCCGGGCAGTCCCGTCCTGCATTCCATACCCCTGGCAGCTGCGATTTTGTTTTCCTCGTAGTAGCCGATGTATGAGAGTCATTCATTTTCAGAGCCTTTCCGATGGGAAAGCCTTCTTTTATCTTTTTAACTCACAGTGTGATTGTCTGGGAAATGTTGGCTTTTGTAACAAAGCTTTCAGGGAAAACGTGAAAACATCAATTTTTTTTTTTTTTTAAATAATAAATTGGGTTTTTAGTGCCTGCTCCTGACTTGACTCTTCGAGGGGTGTCTTCGAAGTTGTTTGAACCGGGCGGGTTTAGTATTCCTGTGCAGTGCGGGCTGCTGGCCAATCAGCTGATCTCAGTCCGCAGAGTAGAGATGCTCACATGCCAGAGAGGCTTTTTTTTTTGCATTGTTTTCTCGCCTCTTGGCTCTCCATTTCTGGAACTTCTGCTGTTTAGCCAGGTGAAATCAAAGCTTTCTCGTCCATCGGGTAGCCTTTGCCACCCTCCCAGAGGGCACCGCTGGGCAGCGGGAGCTGCTGCCGGGATCGTGCTGCTGCTGTCCTCTGTAAAGAGATGCAGCTGTAGGTAGGTCCTCGTGGCAGGGCCGGCATGGGCTGTCTGCATGAAGGATGCTTGCTCGGGAGCCCGAAGGCACTCGGTACTCTCCAAGTGTTTAAGAAACTCCTGTCTCTGTGCTGAACGTGTCAGGAGGTAGAATTATCATGAGAATACCTTCCTGATGATGTCTGCATTGTGGAAAATAAAGCGCAAGCCCAGGATTGAAAACAATGGCAAGTCCAGCGATTCTGTATACCGGACGCTTCATCTGGTGAGCACTGTTTGAATTCTGGCTTTCTTGCCAGCCTTTGTTTATGTTACGACTTTCTAGCTGGTCTGTTTCCCAGTTCAAATGATGGTGATATGCTTGTCCCATGTCTGCATCCTTCATCCTTCTGCCCTTTAGACCCCTTTGTTGAGAGAGAATTATCTATTTTAGCATGGGGGTGGGGCATCAGTAGTTGCCGTGAAGTCAAGTTTGCCTGGAATCTTTATGTGTGTCTGGTTTTTCATTTTTAAATGATGGAAAGATGGATTGTTATTATTCGTAATTATCTGAATTGCTCCCTCTTTCTTTTGGATGTTGAGAGTTTGAAGATACTTGTCTCCCTTTCCCCCTCTTGCCCACCATAAGTTAGCCTAAGTATTCAGCAAGCGTTTCTGGAAGATGGATGTTCAGTTTGTCTCCTATAAAATTTTAAGTGATTTTGACTATTTCTGCTTACTTGAGAAGGAGGTGGATTTATTAGTGTTGGCTCAGGGTATGTGTTAATGATTTAACATCAATTGACCTATATTGTATATGCCAATTCCTATGGTAATTGTTGCCACTTTGTTTTCTAAATATAATTTATATTGGAGTATTGTTGCTTTACAGTGTTATGTTAGTTCTGTTGTATAGGAAAGTGAATCAGTTTTATACACACACACACACACACACACACACATATATCCACCCTCTTTTTTAGATTTCCTTCCATTTAGGTCAAGACAGCACAGAGTAGAGTTTCCTGTGTAATATAGTAGGTTCTCATTAGTTATCTCTTTTATGCATAGTAGTGTATATATGCCAATCCCAGTCTCCCAATTTATCCCACCTTCCTTACCTCTTTAATAAATATTTTTGGTGCGTTAATGGGGAGGAATAGTTTACTATTCATACCAGAGCCTACTGATGGTTAGATTTTGTGTCATGTACTGAAATGTGAACTTGGACAGTGAGTACAGCTGTTTTACTCAAATAAGCCTTCACCTTCTTGAATTTTTCTTCTTCAGAGTTTGTTCAAAAGGAGACGGAAGAGGTAACAGAGAACTCAAGGGACTATCGTTGTATATGATGGTCTCTGAAATGACGGAGTATGTTGCTTTGGTGTGTGTTTGTCACGAAAGCTTAAATAAAGGCTGCAAGATTTTAGGCCACCCTGGCCCCTTTTAAACCTGTGGGGGGTGTTAAATCAGGCGGACTCAAAGGACAGTTTTAGAACTCTGAACTCATCCTGAGATAGAAATTGCCTTCAGTGGTTGCATAACAGGAAGAGCTTTAACAGCTGGGTAGCCTGAGTTGATAGTGTGCACTTAAAAGCCTACCCCCTCTTTTTGTACTTTCTTTTCATCTCCCACAGGAAGAAAGCGATATTATAAACACTGCACTTCAGGCAGACCTCAGGAAAGTAGCCCATTTCTTCCTGCCATTGTCCTGTTCATCTTCGTACCTTGGGTGGATAATTCTTTGTCCTGACAGTGGGGATGGCTCTGCCACTCTTTAACAGGTTTAAACGGGCAGCTTGGAAATGCCCATAAGAGCTTTCCATTTCTAAGGTGCCTGATAGCAGTCCTCAAGCAGAGGAGAGAGGTTTGGATTCAGAGAAACCGTGTCTGTCTTCTCCTTTCCAGCAATCCTTTAGGTGCTTGCACCAGTTCTGGGAAACTTGGACTTTAGGGGTGTGTTGAGGACCTCTCAGGGCAGCTCTCTTTCTGGGCTGTAGTGCTTGATGTATAAATGATCACGATGCCACGTAGCACTTAGCAATCGAGCAGGGAAAGCACCGCATTTGACTCCTCCTGCCTCCTGTGTCCTGCCTGAGCTACCTTCTGGAGAAGGTCCTATCAATTTAATGCAAAGAAGTTTGACTCCAGTGTGGGGACAGGGAGACTTAAGAACTGGGCCACCACGTGGAAAATCCCTAGATTAGAGGTATTCTAAAGATGACCTGCAATAGAGGAGAACCCGGTTCGATTCCTGGGTCAGGAAGATCTGCTGGAGAAGGGAAGGGATATGCTACCCACTCCAGTATTCTTGGGCTTCCCTGGTGGCTCAGCTGGTATAAAGAATCCACCTTCAATGTGGGAGACCTGGGTTCAATCTCTGGGTTGGGGAGAACCCCTGGAGAAGGGAAGGGCTACCCATTCCAGTATTTTGGCCTGGAGAATTCCATAGACTGTATAGTCCATGGGGTTGCAAAGAGTCGGACATGACTGAGCAACTTTCACTTTCAAAGACAACCTGCATTTCATACTTCCTTCTAAGGATTTTTTGGGGGATGGGTAATATTTTGTGAAACAGAGTTCTCAAACTTGATAACATCCTTTGAAAATAATTGTTTCCAAGCAGAAATTTCACTAAGATCATTATAAATAACACCCCTTGGCAATATCTCCCTAGTGCCACCTGGGAAGCCCATATGTACAATATAGCTGGTTAGTCTGTGTGTTCTTATTTAAGTTTATTTTATTAAACTTATTTTTAGTTAGATAACCTGGAGTCGTATGGCTATGTTGACCCATTTCCTTGTGATAAACCTGAGAGTTTATACCTTGAATCAGAGAACAGGGTTGCCAGTGGAGAAACTGTCCCCATTCTCCCCCGCTGTCAATTTCAGAGACTCCACTGGGTAAATCTGTCTTAGCATAGAAAGAAGGTGTCTTATAAGGAAGGGATGCCTAAGGCTCTGAACTCTCAGAAAACTCAAGGAAATTTGGAGGTGTCTCCTGGGATGCTAAAGGTATTTCCTTTCCTGTTATAACCCAAGATCTGGCTCAGGAGGGGGTGTGTCAGGAGGAAGGTGAGGAAGCTGGCTGTTTGAGATGATGTTGGTAGGAGATGGCTAGGTGTAGAGCACCAAAGCCCTGGCCTACATGACCTGAGCTTCCCCGATGGGCTTGATTAAATCAGGGTACCAAGCCTCAGAGGTGGTGAACGTGACATAGGCCAAGTCAGGAACTCTACTCACACTCTTTCTTTTTTTAATATAAAATAAACAGCAATAATTTATTGTATAGCCCAGGGAACTATGGGATTCCCAGGTGGCTCAGCGGTAAAGAATCTGCCTGCAATACAGGAGCCACACAAGATACAGGTTTGATCCCTGGGTCGGGAAGACCCCCTGAAGGAGGGTATGGCAACCCACTCCAGTGTTCTTGCCTGGAGAATCCCATGGACAGAGGAGCCTGGCGGGCTACAGTCCATAGGATTGCAAAGAGTCAGACATGACTGAAGCGACTTAGCATGCATGCACGCACATATATATGTATAATTAAATCACTTTGCTGTATACCTGAAACAAACACAATATAATTCCCTGGTGGCTCAGATGGTAAAGCATCTGCCTGGAATGCAGGAGACCTGGGTTCGATTCCTGGGTCAGGAAGATTCCCCTGGAGAAGGAAATGGCAACCTACTCCAGTACTCTTGCCTGGAAAATTCCATGGACGGAGGAGCCTGGTAGGCTACAGTCCTACCAGGGATCGCAAAAAGTCAGACACTACTGAGCAACTTCACACACACACACACAAAAGTCAATTATACTTTCATGAAAAAAAGAGGATTATCATGAGAATATGGACCATGGGATTGAGAAGGGAGATGGAAGTGAAGAGAGACAAGGGTCCAGGTTACAGAAGGTCTAAATGGTGAGACGTATGTCTTCCGATGACCTGCTGACAGTGGGTCTGCAGACCTGGGACCCAGGGAGCCTGGGGTTCAGTCAGCTCTACCAGCAAAACTGCAGCAGGTTCATCACTTCTACTCTCATCTTCTCAGTTCCCATATTGGTATGAGCAAGCGGACCCATCTCCTAGCAGCAGAGACGGGAATTCAAGCAACCTGGGGCCCCACAGAACTCAGATGCAAGGACAAAGTGTGCTGTTCTGCTCTCTGAAAAGCAGACATCAGCTGGATGACCCTCATTGAAACTCACACTCTTAAAAATGAAAACCTCCGAGTATTTATGAAGAAGCAGAGGGGATGAAAACCCAGAAACTCCATGTCATGCCTTTCGTTATTATAACCAAATAGTGCTGAGAATGGCAAGTCTGCATGGTGTGAATTGGGGGTACCAAGGGAAGTGTCCTGTTTTTGATGTGTGTCAGAGTCCCCAGTTTATAACTTGGCATGGGGCATCTTAAGGCCTGGGGCATCCTTGGTATAATTAATGAGGACATTGGATTTTGCATGACGACTTGTCTAAATGATTAAACTGCAGAAAGGTCTACCGTGTCTCTGATGGGAATATGGTGATGGATTTACATATCATGAATAATAGCTAGGATATTAATTTGCATGTAAATGGCAGGCAGCTGCTGTTAGAGCTGGAACAGTTAGAAAAGCATTGTGTAAGCGAAGGTGCCAGTTATACATTTGTTGTGTTGGCGAGTGACAAATCAAAGTGACACAGGGGAGTTTGGGATCAGCTGGAGGGCATGGTACTTAAGCTGTCAGCTGTGATCATTCTCTTTCCATGGAATTTTCATTTTAGTGAGGCACACCCTCCCCCCTTCCATAATGTCTGTGTTATAATGCCTATTATAATTGCCTATTACAGTTACCATAACATTATCTCAAAGATGTGGACATTTTTGTCAAAATGGATCTACTCGTTCCTTTTTAATTATTAAGACAAATCCATATTTTACGGTTAATATTTAATGATGACATTGAGTTTGTAAAATCCTAACATAACTAGATAAAACTTTATTTCTACTGAAACAGGCTTTGATGAAAAACTAGTAGTCTTTCTTTTTTAACAGCCTTATTAGAATATAATTCACATGTCATAGAGTTCAGCCCATTTTGATGAGCTTTTCATCAGTCACCAAAGGGAGAATTCTTTGGGGCATATTCAGTGTTGGAAACATTGATTCCATAGGAAGCATTTAATAGTGCCATTGACAGGTAACTAATACATCCTGGCATGTAAGACCAGAGTTTGTGCTATCAATAAATAAGCTGTGTAACCTTAAGAGATTTGGATCAATCATCATGTGGATTTGGGTCCTGGCTCTCCCCTTTCCTGTCATGACATTGCTACTAATGCATCCTTGTTAGGTTCTGATTTCCCGTGTCCTTGTCCTGGCTTTATTTCGGGCTTCCTTCCCGTTGGGCTATGCTAATAAGCAGAAGGCAGTATGCTAACAAGGCAAAGTCAGTATGCTAATGAGGGGAAGGCAGGTTAATGTTAGCTGCTGTAGCCTTTCTCTGTGTTTAACAATTGCATATATGTACCACAGCTTTCTTATCCATTCGTCTGCCAGTGGACATCTAGGGTGCTTCCATGTCCTGGCTATTATAAACAGTGCTGCGATGAACATTGGGGTACACGTGTCTCTTTCAATTCTGGTTTCCTTGGTGTGTATGCCCAGCCGTGGGATTGCTAGGTCGTATGGCAGTTCTAGTTCCAGTTTTTTAAGGAATCTCCACACTGTTCTCCATGGTGGCTGAACTAGTTTGCATTCCCACCAACAGTGTAAGAGGGTTCCTTTTTCTCCACACCCTATCCAGCATTTATTGTTTGTAGACTTTGGATAGCAGCCATTCTGACCGGCATGAGATGGTACCTCATTGTGGCTTTGATTTGCATTTCTCTGGTAATGAGTGATGTTGCCGCCATGGGGTACACTGGGTTTGGCTCCTGTGCTCTCCACAAAATGCCAACCATGACTTTCAGCTCTCTGCATTCATGGTTGTTTTTGGAAGGATATTCTTCTCAGAATGTTCACTGTTAGGAGTGAGTAGACGGGTGATAGAAAAAGTAATTCTTTATTTGCTCTGTTGGAAATACTTTGTATTTCCTGGGGGTAAACTGGACTAGAGAAGCAGGAAAGAGAAGTCCAAGAAGGCAACACCAGTTTCAAAGAGATATGCATCAAACATCTCTAGACTGGTACATTTTGAACAAATGTTAAACTATCAATAGATTCTGTGCTACAAAATAATAGCCTGTAGAGTAATACCATGGAGAGCTTTAAAAGATACAAACGCTTGCACATCCCATCCTAGAAATTCTGATTTTTAACAAAATTTTTGGCTGTGCTCGGTCTTCGCTGCTACACAAGGACTTTCCCTAGTTGCGATGAGCAGGGGCTGCTCTCTGGTTGCGCTGCTTGGCCGTCTCATTGCAGTGGCTTCTCTGGTTGTGGAGCACGGACTCTAGGGCATTCAGGATTCAGTAGTCACAGCACACAGGCTTAGTCACTCATGCAGTGTGGGCTCTTTCCAGACCAGGGCACAAACCTGTGTCCCTTGCCTTGGCAGGCAAAATTCTTAACCCCTGGACCACCAGAGAAGTCCCCAGAGACTCTGAATTGATCTGGAGGGTGTGCTGGGCATTGGGAGTGGTTTAAGAGCTCCCCAGGTGATTCCTCCATGGAGCAAAGGTGGAGAGCTACTGATGCCCTGGGGTTTTCAGTGCTCCGTCTTTGGCCCTTGCTTTGAAGAACTGTTTTGCCTAACTTGGAGACTTGGAATTTTCGAATTCTAGAATCCCAAACTTCCGCTTGACCCATCCTGGACAGTTGGGTGGGGACTGAGCTATTGAGGTCTTGTTCAGGGCCCAGTGCCCCTTTTTTTAGCTGGAGGAGTGGGGAGGCAGGGGGTGCTGGTGGTAGTAGTGGGGTTAGTCTTGGAATCTTCCTGCCTTGGAGAAGCTGGAGAGATAGAAACTTTAAAATACATAAAAATACAAGTATCTATGGCTATCTAGAAAGTTGCCTCCATGTCAGTTTTTAATAGAGACAGGGAGATGCCAAGCTTATCAAATCATCTTCCAGCTTTGCAAAGTAAATATGTATGGTGCACTGAGAGTCCAGTAATGAATTAGCCTTGTATTTTGGGTGAAATGCCTTTGGCTGTATCTTCCTTTGGTTGCTGAGCTTCTTGCAGAGTAGTTAAGAACACAGGCTTTGAGCCATGCTGCCTGGTTCAGGTCTGAGCTGTGCATTCTTGGATGAGTTACTTAACTACTCTGGACTTCCTTTGTCTCAACTGTTAAGTAGGTATGATCACAGCCCTTACTTATCACATGAGCAGATTAAATGCATCAAACCAGTGCCTAATAGGCAGTGATCACTCAGTCTATGCCAGGAGTTGTTATTATGGTTGTTCGGAGCATTCAGTGAGTGCTCAGACGCGTGGAGCAATCTGGGGAAATGGGCGCTGTGATTCATGAGTGGCAGTTCGTTAACCAGGCTGAACGTCGTCAGAAGGACAGGTGTCAGGCAAGTCTCTTCGGTGAGGAATGACTTCGTCTGTCTTGCCTTTCCAACTGTGCTCTGAAGAGCACGGAGCAGGTGGCCGCGTTCTGCCGCAGTCTGCACGAGATGAAGCCCTCTGACCCGAGCCCGTCCCCCCAGGACTGCACTGGACCTCAGCTGGCCGCCCTGAGGCAGCTCACGGATGCCGACAAGCTGCGCAAGGTCATCTGCGAGCTCCTGGAGACAGAGCGCACCTACGTGAAGGTGCGTCTTCCCCTCGCCCCCTGTGCGTCCTGTCATCACTTGGAAGGATGCATGCTGGGTGTTTATACACGGATGTCGGCTGATGACAAGGCCAGATCACGGTCATGAAGGGTGTCTTGTCTCTCCTGTGGAACTTGGCCTTGATTCTGAATGTTGCAGTTTCCTTCTGTATTTTAGGGAGGCATGCCTATTCTTATAGCAATTCATTGATGGAAATAGTTGATTGATTGACTCCCAAAGGAGTTGATGGTGAATAGTAAGTGAACCTTCTAACCTTTCTAAATAGGCTGTTGAGTGCATACTAAAATTGAATTCAGTTTTGACAAATTTAAGTAGTGGTATCTTCACAATCTACTTTGAGTCAAGGCAGAAGGGTATCAGGTCTGTTTTGTGTTATAATTTGTTCTGACATTTAGTTATATTCTTGGAACTAGATCTTGTGTTCCTATATAATTTATAATATATACAATGTTTGTTTAAAAATGATTAAAGAAGACAACTTGTAAGTAATACAAACAAACTTTATTCATGAATTGGACAGTCTTCTTTTGTAGAGTTGCAAGATGGGGCAGAAGGCAAGAAGCTTTTATAACAAAGAATCAAGAGCAAGGAAGAGAAAAGTAGAAAATATCTAATTGGCTAGGGCCACAAAGTCAACCTTGGTTGGGGTGAGAAGACCCAGAATTGGCTTGGCGTTTGGATATTGGTTGACTAGATATATACTACACTTCTGGTCAAGTGATGTATTGACAGGAACATAAAAATCATTTAAATTTTGGTTTACTCACATGACACCCCAGTGTCATGAGGCTCCATCTGGGGCTTCGAAAGTTATTTCAACACTATATAATCTGCAATATATTCCTATAATGATATAATTAACCTAACTATGATCATTGTATGATCATATACATATGCCTCTGTATAATTTAGTTATGTTAAGTCTGTGTTACAACTGTGTGATCTATTTTTAATGCTCTATCTTAGTCTTTAAGTCAGAGGTCAGCAAGTATGGCCCTTGGGCCAAATCCAGCTCTCTGCCTGCTTTTACAAATAAAGTTTTATTGAAACACAGTCACACACATTCATTTCTGTATTGGGTTGGCCAAAAAGTTCATTTGGGTTTTTCTGGAACATCTCATGGCCATTTTTTTTGCCAACCCAGTATCATTTATACTGCTTTCCTGATGCAGCAGCAGAATTAAATAGTTGTGACAGAGACCATATGGCTACAAAGCCTGAAATATTTTGAGAAGAGGTTGGCTTGCTTCTGCTTCAGTGAACCTCAGTGACCTAAAGACTGAAATTGTAGCCTTTGGGACATAATTTTTTTTCCTTTTAGATTCTTTATAGACTTTCAGATGTGCTAATCTGATATTCTTTCAACCCTTAGGACTTAAACTGTCTCATGGAGAGATACCTAAAACCTCTTCAAAAAGAAACTTTTCTCACCCAGGATGAGGTATGGTGGCTTTCGTCTGAACTTTAACTTGACCTGGTGATGGGGAAGAAATGAGGACCTCACACAATACTGAGCATTTTGAATTCATTTAATTGTAATAAATAGGTCAAGTTATTGCCTGCCGAGCTCTTGGCATGCACTCCAAGAGGAAAGAGTTGGCCCACCTTCTGATGGTGGGAGCATTACCATATGGGTAGAAAAACTTTAAAATCAGAAGCAAATGAAGGATCCACACACTAATGAAATAGGCGGTTAATGAAATTCTTTTGCATTTTCCAGCTTGATGTGCTTTTTGGAAATTTAACCGAAATGGTAGAGTTTCAAGTAGAATTCCTTAAAACTCTGGAAGATGGAGTGAGATTGGTACCTGATTTGGAAAAGCTTGAGAAAGTTGATCAATTTAAGGTAAGTCTCATCCTCAAATAGTGTCAAGCTGCCTCCTAATGTCAGGAGTGAGGTATCCTGTAGGTCCAGTTGAATCTCCTGAAAATACATCTCAGGAGGAATTGTTGCTGTGGTGTTGGGTCTTCATTGGATATCCAGTGGGGTCAGTTCCTAAAGGGAGTCAGAGAGGGGAATGGACTGTGCTTGCTGATCTGGCTAAGGTAGAACCAGTGCCATTGATTTCCATTTAACTGGAGTATCTGCTGACTTCTATTTAGGAAGATGCACCTACCTTTTGTTCTGTTTATGTGGGGGCCTACGACACTTACTGTTAGCAAATTTCGACTAGCAGTCTTGGTTTTCCGATGAACAAATTAATTGTCTTGTTCTGGGGAACTGGTTAATAGAAATGCTTATCGTTATCCAGGAGGAAGACGGTCTTCCAGCACACAGTGTCCCCGTAGCCTTAATGAGGATTTATGACTGGAGCACTCGGTGAGGGTGCTTACAGCAGGCTTCCTCCTCCTTGGTTGGCTTCCCCTTGCAGAGATTTCCTGCCCTGTGTTTCCAACCAACGAAGCTCATTGATTCATGCACAATGGTTTTGGCTTATGTGTCACTCTCATGGACATTTAAAAAGGTTAATGGAGATATAATTGACTTACAACACACTGCTTATATTTAAAATGTACACTGTGATGAAATCTGACATATGTGTACACCTCTGAAGCCGTCACCTCCATCAGGATAATGGGCATAATTATCTCCCCCAGTTGTTTTTCCTGTTCTTTTGTGATTCCTCTCTTCTTTTTCTTCTGGCCTCTCAGCCACAGGCAACTGTGTCTGCTTTCTGTTACCATAGACAAGTTTGCATTCTGGAATTTTATATAAATGAAATCATACAGCCCAGACTTTTTTTTATGTGGCATCTTTTACTGCATAATTATATTGAGTTCCACCCATGTTGTTTCATATACCCATAATTCATACTTTTTAATTGCTGAGTAGTAATTGCATTGTGTGGATGTATCAGTACTATTGATATACTTTGTGATCCTTTCTCCTTTCTTGGGCATTTGGGTTGTTTCCAGCTTTTGGTAATTACAAGTAAAGTTGCTGTGAACATTTGTGTGCAAGTTTTAGTATGAATGTATTAAGAGATCCATGAAATTAAGAGATCCATGGAATTCTCCAGGCCAGAATACTGGAGTGGGCAGCCTTTCCCTTCTCCAGGGGATCTTCCCAACCCAGGGATCAAACCCAGGACTCCCGCATTGCAGGCAAATTCTTTACCAGCTGAGCCATGAATATATGCTTTTATTTCTCATGGATAAATACTTCGGAATGGAAAGGTTGGATCGTATGGAAAGTGTATGTTTAACTTTTTAAGAAACTGCGGAACTGTTTTCCAGAATGATTGTGCCAGTGTGCAGTTCCACCAGCTGTTCCTCCTCTTTCTTTCAGCAGGGTCAGGTCACTCTTTTTAAACGTAGCCAGTTTAGCAAATATGTGGTGGCCCTTCATTATGGCTTTATTTTAATTTCTCTAATGATATGATGATGAATATCTTTCTATGTGCTAATTTGCTTTCATTATAGCCTCTTTGGTGAAATGTCTGTTCAGATCATTCACCTGTTTATTATATTGGATTGTTATCTTACTATTGAGTCTTGAGAGTTCTTTGAAAATTTTGTGTAGAACTCTATTACCATATATATGATTTGTAAATATTTTCTTTTGTCATACAGTATTTCTCAAAGAGCAGATTTTTTTTTTTTCAAGTTGATTTCTCTTTTTAAATCGAGTATAGTTGATTTACGGTATGTTAGTTTCAGGTATATAACAAAGTGGTTTAGTTTATAAGTGAAAATCGCTCAGTTATGTCTGACTCTTTACAACCCTATGGACTGCAACTTGCCAGGCTCCTCTGTTCATGGAATTCTCCAGGCAAGAATACTAGAGTGGGTTGTCATTTCCTTCTCCAGATTTAGTTTATATATAGACATATAATCATTTTCAGATTCCTTTCCCTTATAGGTTATTACCAAATATTGAGTTTAGTTCCCTGTGCTATGTAGTAGGTCCTTGTTGGCTATTATTTTATGTGTAGTAGTATATATATGTTCATCTCAAGTTCCTAATTTATTCCTCCGCACAGAAGTTTTATTTAAAAAATTTTTTTTTGGCTACACCGCATGGCATGCAGGCTCTTAGTTCCCTAATCCGGGATCAGATCTACACCCCCTGCAGTAGAAGCCTGGATTCTTAACCACTTGATCTCCAGGGATGTCCCCAGAAATTTTTGTTTTTTAATGAAACCCACTTTTTCAAATTTTTTCTTTTCTGGGTCATTCTTTTGGTATCTTATCTGTGAACTCTTTGCCTAAGGCAGGGTCATAAAGTTTTCTCCTAGAAGTTTTGTGACTTGGAGACTTATATATTAGTCTCTTATCTGGTGTGATGGGTGAATCAAAGTCAATTTTTTGTATGTGAATATTTAATTTTTCTAGCACTGTTTTTTGAAATGACTATCTTTCGATCTTTCTGCATTGAGTAACTTTTGCACTCGTGTTGACCTTGGGTTCAGTTGTCCGCACAGGCGCTGCCCCGTACCCTGTGGCTGTCTTCTAACATGTGGAGATCTGGCTGTGTCATGTTAGTACACCTGATAGGTTTGTAGGATGAGATGAAGACTATCCTTCGATATCTTTGTGTGTGTGTCATCTCTTTACAGTCCCTCTCTGCAACAGGAGTCACTTAGAATGCACACACACTTTCATATACATAAGCTTATGGACCTATATTTATATATAGTTCTCTAATTTTATTTGGATATAATTTCAGACTTCCAGAAAGGTGACAAGAATAGAACAAAGAATTCTAAGCTATCCTTCTCCCACATTTTCCAAATGTTAACATTTGACCACATTTGCTTTATCCTTTCTCTGGCTATCTAATGTGTATGTGTGTGTGTGTGTGTGTGTGTGTGTTGTGTTGTGTGTGTCTGTGTGTACAAAAGGTATAATTTTTTCTCCTGAAAGATTTGAATAAATTACAGACATAATACCCCTTTAACTAGTAAATATAGTTTTTGTGTGTGTGTGTGTGTGTGTGGAATTGCTTGGGTTAGTTCATTTTTTCTCTACTCAGGGTGATTGGTGATACTGTCCATTTGAAATACAGCTTGGCTTGTTGATAAATTAATTAATAGGACAGTGTTAGAACAACATAATAAAAATGCATACAGACCTGAAAATGCTTGGTTTTAATCTAAAATACCTAACGTTCATGATCTTCATTTAGCGTGCTTTTACTGTGGCATCAGTTCTTTGTGTTTAGATTCTGTTGATCACTTTAGGAGTGTTTAGTTATCAGAACTGTGATACAAACATCATGGTGCTACGAGCAGAGGTGTTATTCTAGGGAGGGATTCGCGCATGATCCTTTGAGCAAGTTCACTCTAGAGCAGTCACTGTTGTGAATATCATTTAAGTGGAACCCTCTGCTCCGACCTTCACCTCACCGATTTCCTGCATAATCTGACAGTCTCCCCTCTGTCTGTAAGACGCGACAGTTGATGCTCACTGAGTACTCTCAGCCCCGGGGCTGCTCTCGGGCACTGCTGAGTTGGTTTCTCAGTCTGTGTTCATCCCCAAGCCTGTTGCTCTTGGTTTCTGTGATTGCTGTTTCATTTAAATCCTGGTTATATATTTGCCCAAAATTAAAAAGCTTGTTAAAAAGGTGCAAATTGTGTTGCATAGAACACTAGCCCTACAACAGGATTAGCAAAAAAAAAAATTGGTTCTGAGATCAAGTAAGTTTTGGTAAAATTTCCTCTTGGAAATTTGCAGTGTCTGTCAGCCAGTGACAGGCTTGTGAGGTCCTACTGAATAGAAACACGGGGTAAATGCCGTCTTTGTGTGCACACCCGCCATGTTTGTGCACAGTTTGTGCTCCGAGATTATTTTTTAAGGCTGGAAGAATAAATGAACATGTTAATGTTCTATCTGTGTTTCCTATATGGTAAATGCCTACTGAATTTATATTAAGTTAAACAAATGAATGACTTCATGTGGCTAAAGTGAGGGGTTATATTTAGAGCTTTTTCTTACACAACTTGTCTCATTTGATTATTGGATATGGTTCAAAGGATGACTGTCTATACAGGGTCAGGGGGATGAGATTTGGGGAGGCGTGTAGCTGAAAAAGTAAAGGAGGAAAAGTAGAACATGTAGGAAATGAATTTAGGCCTCTAATTACCAATTATGTATGGTTCTTAATAAACCTTTGTTTTCTTTTAATTAGACTATAAGAATTTTCTACGTTGTTAATTAAAATAAACTGCATTTTGTGGAACCCAATTTATCACTTGAATCCAAAGTCTTATTTTTTTTTTTTTTTTGGCTTGGAATCCAACTTTAAAATTCTAAAGCTAAATAAGCCGTACCTCTTTCTGAACTAGACTAGATCAGTGTGAAACCTATAGAAGATATTTTTCTGAGGCCTGTTTCATATATTTATAGAAAATGTATAGGATAAAAAGTATCCCAGCTGAGCTATATTAAATTCCTAATAGGGAAGAAAGTGAAAGTCACTCACTCATGTCTGACTCTTTGTGACCCCATGGACTATATAGTCCATGGAATTCTCCAGGCCAGAGGGTAGCCTTTCCCTTCTCCAGGGGATCTTTTGGACCAGGGGTCGAACCCAGGTCTCCCACATTGCAGGCGGATTCTTTCTCAGCTGAGCCACAAGGGAAGCCCAACAACACTGGAGTGGGTAGCCTGTCCCTTCTCTAGTGGATCTTCCTGACTCAGGAATCAAACCGGGGTCTCCTGCATTGCAAGCAGATTCTTTACCACCTGAGCTGTCAGGGAAGCCCTGATAGGGAAGGCCTCCACCTAATTTTGATCCAGTTCAGGCAGAGGCTATGGGCTGGGAGATGTTACCTAATTCCCATGGGTGAGTCTGTTTCTTTTCTTCTTATCTACTGCTGCTAGAAAAGAGTATGGTGTTAGAGAGGGTGGAATTAGTGATCAGGGAAAGGTGTTTTCTATTTTGGGGGATTTATGCATTTCTTGCCTTTATTTGGTTTGTCACTTCTACATCCCAACAGAATCTAATGAGGGAATTCAGGAGTTTTCTGTCTTTTCCAAAATGCCATATCTACTTTCTCATTAACAGTCCGACATCCCAGCTAGGTCATTGAAAGACACAAGCCCGCAAAACCGGTGACACTGGCTATAATTACTGAGACAGCCAAATACAGGGTCTATTACACAAACAGGTGAGCCCATAGACCTCCCAATAGGCCGTCAGTGAGCAAAGACAGGCGGTGACAGGTGTGAGTGGTGCCGATTTGTGGGGAGACTCGGGCAGGTGTGAGCTCCCGGCTGCATCCTGCTGCTGTTCCTGGGTGAGGAGGACTGCAAACTAACTGCACTGTTTCTCACTGTCCAGAAAGTGCTGTTCTCCCTGGGGGGATCCTTTCTGTATTACGCTGACCGCTTCAAGCTCTACAGTGCCTTCTGCGCCAGCCACACGAAGGTCCCCAAGGTCCTGGTGAAAGGTAAGGCCTAGGAGGCCCAGGCAGCAGGTGGGCATGTTAATTGTCAATTCACATTTGTGTGGCTGACCGTGGTTGGGGGCTTTTGGACGGAAATCTAAGAGTCACTGTTGTGCCAGATAGATATTCCAGCAAGCTACAAGTGAGAGTATACTTGTCTCTCGGTGTCTGTGGGGTATTGGTTTTAGGGTCCCCCATGGACACCAAATTTCCGGGATGCTCAAGCCTCTTATATAAAATGCGTTCTGTTCGCACGTAACCTTTGCATATTTTCCCGTGTGTGTGCTTAATTGTTCAGTTGTGTCCAAATCTTTTGTAAACCCCTGAACTGTAGCCCGCCAGGCTCCTTTGTCCAGGGATGTTTTCAGGCAAGAATACTGGAGTGGGTAGCCATTTCCTACTGTAGGGGATCTTCCTAACCCAGGGATCGAACCCCCAAGTCTCTTTATCACTAGCACCACCAAACATCACTAGGTTACTTGAAATACCTAATACAGTATGCATGCATGCCAAGTCACTTCAGTCATGCCCGACTCTTTGTGACCCCATGGACTGTAGTCCGCCAGGCTCCTCTGTCCCTGGGATTCTCCAGGCAAGAATACTGGAGTGGTTGCCACGTCCTCCTCCAGGGGATCTTCCCACCCCAGGGATCGAACTTATGTCTCCCGCACTGGCTGCTGCTGCTGCTAAGTCACGTCAGTCGTGTCCGACTCTGTGCGACCCCATAGATGGCAGCCCACCAGGCTCCTCTGTCCCTGGGATTCTCTAGGCAAGAATACTGGAGTGGGTTGCCATTTCCTTCTCCACCCACATTGGCAAGCGGGTTCTTTACCACTAGTGCCACCTGGGAAGCCCTAATATAGTATATGTGTGCTGTGCTTAGTTGCTTAGTTGTGTCCGACTCTTTGCAACCCCGTGGACTGTTGCCTGTCAGCCTCGTCTGTCCATGGTGATTCTCCAGGCAAGAATACTGAAGTGGGTTGCCATGCCCTCCTCTAGGGGATCTTTGCAACCCAGGGATCAAACCCAGGTTTCCAACATGGTGGGGGGATTCTTTACCATCTGAGCCACCAGGAAAGCCCAATACAGTATAACTGCCATGTAATAAATAGTTGTGGATATGCAGCAAATTGAAGTTTTGCCTTTTGGAACTTTCTGGAATTTTTCTCCCAACTGTTTCCTCTTCATCGTTGGTTGAATCCACAATGCAAAACCTGTGGATATAGAATCCTTAGATATGGAGCACTGACTGTACTGAGAAATTAAATGCATTAATATCTTGAATTAATAGTGTTGTCAATTTTCTTATCATGAAAGTTTTGACTCAGCTCTTCAGGGCCAGAATTGATAAGTCATTTTGCAATTATGCAAAAACATAGGGGATTTAGAAATTCCCTACTTTATTTGTATTTTCATTAATTTCATAATAACCTACCACACTTCATACACCTTTTTGTGTCATTTCATCTTTCCCTCACTGATTTTTGTTCCCAGGTGTGTGATAATACTCACCACCATCACTACTAAAATTGCTTCAATTATTTACAAAAGTCCAGCTGTAATTCCGTTTTGCACAGAGCAGAGTAGAAGTTCTATATTGGCAAGCTCCTGTTCCTAAGTGTTCTAAGAAGATGGTGGGTGTTCTGAGCGTCACTAAAAAGCTGTTTCTCTTCCATAGTTCTGCATGTGACTTTGATAGGTTAAGGGACTAGAGAAATATGGCCTTGGTAAACAGTAGAATCTATAGAAAGTTCAATTTCAAAAGGTCTCTGGAAATCAGCCTGCTCTTCCTTTTACACCCTACCATGTGGCTGCCATGCAAACAACTGCTGAATATGTAGGTAATTTACTTACATTTGTGTTTGCTGCCAAAGAGAACTAACTTGATTTAATTCAAAACTTATTATAATAAAGATGAATACAACACAGGTCTCTGGATAGCAAAAGATCCTGCCCCACATAATGACATACTTAATGATCGTTCCAGTCCAGGCAAAAGAGTTCTGCTTCAGCATAAACACTTAAAGGATACCTGGGAATATCCTTGTCCAGCTATATGACAAGGAAATTGTCCTGCTGTGTGGTTTTATATAAGCTGCACTGGTCATATAGTTCCGTGTATGTATTTCTTTTTAAACTCTAACTGAATGCTGTGTTATGAGAGTTTTAAGAGTGCTTTGCTCTCTGGTAAAATTATATACTCATCACAGTCCTTAAAGCAGTTTGTGTTATTTTTACTCACTTGATTAAATTCTGCCCCTGTAGATTTTCAAAAATTCAAAATCATTATATTTTGCACCTGAAAAATATTAGTCTTTCAAAATCATCCCTTAAACCGTTAGGTATGACCCACATTTTTCTGATGGCCCAATGTGCAGATAGGATGAAGAGAACTCTTTGAGAACGGGAAGTACCTGCCTGGGCTGCTTTGTAACCACTGCATTCCGAGTCTCCTTTCTCTTCGTGGATTTGGTGGCTGGATCCATGGAATCTGATTCCTCTTGATGGGCCTTAAAATGGCTGAGAAGATGGTAGTCTTGACAAGGCCTTTCCCCATGACTGCTGTTTTTCTTAATTGAATAAAGAGAGTGAGAAGACTCATTCTGTGGTTTCACGATGTCCTTTTACAGTCTCTTCTGTTCCTGTTTTTCCTTTGGCTGTGCTGGGTCTTCTTGCCGTGTGAGGGCTTTCTCTCATTGTCGTGAGCGGACTTCTCATTGCAGTGGCTTCGTGGGTTGCAGAACACAGGCTCTAGGTGAGAGGGCTTCAGTAGTTGCCGTGTGTGGGCTCAGAAGTTGTGGCCATGGGGTTCATTGCCCCTTAGCATGTGGGATCTTCCTTGACCAGGGACTGAACCCATGTCCCTTGCATTGCAGGGTGGATTCTTAACCATTGGACCACCAGGGAAGCCCTATCTTTTGTGCTTAGCTCACATTCCTAATTTTTGGAGATGGAAATATATTTTATCAGAAGCTTGAAAAAGTATATGCCTACAGTTAGTCATTTTAGTATATTGTCCATTCTTCTTCCCTTTTTTGCCCTCAGTTCAGCCTCTCTTTCCACCATTTCTTTGGAAAGACATGTGTCTTCCTGACTGTCCACTGGCAGATACCTTTCTGATTGTCTGGGGGCCCACAACTCCCCAGGGCTGATTTTCAGCCTAGCTGGGACACATAAAAGCCCAGCCCGTGAGGAAATTGCTGCCTGTGTTACCTTAGGTCAGTTGTATGTTTCCCTCTGAGATGAATCCTGATAGCTGGTAGCACTGCATTAGCACAGAACAGATCTTAAAAGGCGTTCCCTGCAGGAGACCAGCACTGCTCCACTTACCCAGCTGCAAGGTACTGCTGCTGCTTTTTTTTTCCTTCCTCTTCTCAAAAGAGGTTCTATCAGCAATGAAATGCTTGAAAAATTAGAAAAACTGGGGTAAGCAGTGTTGGAAGATGCAGGCTTTTGTATTATTCAGAGATGGTGAGGCCAACAGATCAGGAGACAATTACCATCAAAAGTTTGTGGGACTTCCCTAGTGGTCCAGTGGCTAAGATGCTGCGCTTCCAATTCAGGGAACCAGGTTCAATCCCCGGTCAGGGGTCTAGATCCCACAGGGGTCTTAGCCACAGCTAAGAGTTCGCATGCTGCAACCAAAGATCCCAGCACAGCCAAATAATTGTTTTTATTTGAAAGAAAGACCATGTGTTATTCACAGTTCCCAAGAGGAGGGGAGAGGATCACACAGTGCAGGGCCATGAGAGGACACACCAGGGTCCACCTGGAGGCAGAATGAGTGAGGGGAAGACACAGGCAAGACGCTCTATTGTGGCATCTGCAGGAAGGAATGGGTGAAGCAGGGCAGGCGGGTTTAGGATTGGCTAATTTGAATAATCTCAGCAGGCTCTGGGGTCAGAGGGCTGTCCTGAGTTCTCTGGGACCTGGCTCTGGGATGCTTAGGGCAATATCAGCCTAGAGTTGTAAAAGCCTCATAGAAGAGAGATGGAGGCAGGGGCTCTGGATTGGTTGGTTTGTGTGTGAAAAGCATGCTTCCAGGTGATTCCTAGGCTACCTTTAGGGACTAATTCACTCTAGGACAGGCTCTCCCAGGTCTGTAGGACCTCTGATGTCAAAATATCAGATTAAGAAGACATTCAACAGCAACCCTTGAAAACCTCCGTGCGTAGGACTTACAGACTCTGTTATCCCTCAGCTCAGGGGTCATCAGCCTCCGGGATCTAATGCCGGGTTATCTGAGGTGGAACTGATGTAATCATAATAGAAACAAAGTGCCCAATAAGTGTAATGTGCTCAAATCATCTCCAAACCATCCCCTCCTCCCCAATCTCGGGAAAAATGGTCTTCCTTAAAATCAGTGCCCAGTGCCCAAAAAGGTTGGAGACCACTGCTAACTCATTGGAGCTCTGCTCACGCCTCCTAAATAAACAAAGAAATCTGATGGGCAGGCCTTCTCTGACCACTCACTGTACTCTCAATCCTGTGAAAAGGCACCTTGGAATTAGTGAGTGAAGCTGTGAGAAGGGAGTCATTTAGATGTTCCGCTCAGTCTGTATTTAAACTCTTCCAGCCAAGACGGACGCAGCTTTCAAGGCGTTCCTGGACGCCCAGAACCCAAAGCAGCAGCACTCATCCACCCTGGAGTCTTACCTCATCAAGCCCATCCAGAGGATCCTTAAGTATCCGCTTCTGCTGAAGGAGCTTTTTGCTCTGACGGACGCGGAGAGTGAGGAACACTACCACCTGGATGGTGAGCTGAGAGCCCCTGAGAACTGCCCCTTGTTCCCGTCTCTCCCAGAGCCTTTAAATGGCCTTTTCATTGATTTCATGACCCGTTTTCCTCCAGTGGCCATCAAGACTATGAACAAGGTTGCAAGTCATATCAATGAAATGCAGAAAATCCATGAGGAATTTGGGGCTGTGTTTGACCAGCTGATCGCTGAACAGACCGGTGAGAAAAAAGAGGTAAGGACCCCTCTTCTGCCCAGCATGCTTGTCCGTAGAGCTGGGTTGGTTCGTTTCTTTTTAAGGTGTTATTTATAAGTAAAATAGTAACAACGATAGTATTTTTGTTGGTGGCATTTTTTTTTTAATTGAAGCATAGTTTATTTACAGTATTGTGTTAGTTTCTGATGTTCAGCAAAGTGATTCAGTTTGCATATATATATTCTTTTACAGATTCTTTTCCATTATAGTTTATTACAAGATATTGAATATATTGCCCTGTGCTGTACAGTAAGACCTTGTCATTTATCTGTTTCATATATAGTAGTATCTATTTGTTAGTTTCAGACTCCTAATTTATCCTTCCCCTTTCCCCTTTGATAACTATGTCTCTGAGTCTCTTTTTCTTTCATAGATAAGTTTATTTGTATCATACTTTAGATTCTACATACAAGTGATATCATATGATATTTGTCTTTCTCTGATTTACTTCAATTAGTATGATAATCTCAGGTCCATCCATTTCGCTGCAAATTGCATTATTTCATTCTTTATTATGGCTAAGTAATAATACACTGGAATATTATATATATTATATGAGTGTATATATATGTATACACATCTTGTTATCCATTCATCTGTCAGTAGACACTTAGGTTGCTTCCATGTCTTGATTTTTGTAAACAGTGCTGCTATGAACATTGGGGTGCATATATCTTTTCAAATTAGAGTTTTCTCCAGGTATGTGCCTGGAGTGAACTTGCTGGACCATATGGCAATTCTATTTTTAGGTTTTTAAGGAACCTCCAAACTGTTTTCCATAGTGGCTATACCAATGTACATTCCCACGTTGGTAGAACTTCTGTCTTTTACCCAAGGCTACACTGTGAATTTTCTTTCTCAGTTGAATTATTTCTTAGTTTAGGAAACATATCCTGATTCTTTTGCTTCACCCTCCAGACCTCTGATTTTGTTCTCTCTGAAGTGTGAGAGTGAATTTCCGTGACCATGACTTGGACTGTTTCTCTAAACACTGTTAAAGGTCATGGACGTATCTCCAGAGACTAGACTAATAATTGACATGTAGCAGGCGCTCAGTGAATATTTATTGAATGAGTGAAAGTTTCAAATGACTCTGAATCTTTTTTTTTTTAAAGTCTGCCTGAAACTACTCAGAATAAAGAGTCACAGGAACAGATACGCTTGAGAAAAATGTAAAATGAACTCTAAGTTGTGTCTGAGTCACTGAGGAGAGCTTACGTGAATACAGTGCAGATAGTACTGAGATGGATCAGACGGATATGCTACGGAATGATATTCACCAGTGCCACTGTGCTTCCTGGTTTGATTGGAATGTTGTCCTCATTTTCCTTTCTGCCTCAAAAAAGGACACAAGCCAGCAGGGAACTATGACAAGAAACTCTCTTGCTGTGATTGGAAGGAGGGAAAGGCAGAGGGGTGGTGGGGACAAGACCTGGTTGTTTAGTCTGGAAAAGAAAACAGCCTTCTCTTTGGAGATGTAAAGGGTTATTGTCTAACGGGTTCCCATTTATGTCCTTGGTGAAACAAAAGAAATTTTGGACTGTAAAAAGATAATTTTCAGAAAAAGGTAAAATCATGACATCTCATAGAGATGTAAAGCGAACAAATGTGAAGAAGTGTATTTTACTCAGATGATGTGAGGGAACCTGACAGTCAAAATAGCAGGTGTATGTACGAAGTGAAGAAATGGCGAGATGATTTGTAAATGCAGACAAATTGGTTTTTCCACAGCGGGAGGCATCAATTAAGGCACTACCAGGCTGGAGAGAATGTACCCATTTATCTGTTACCTGCACCTTACAAAGAAGTTCAAAGACACGTAGATACGGAGTTGGACTCTAATAGCTTAAGAGGGTGTGCTGTAAAGGCTGCTCAGTTTTCCACCGAAAAACAATTTTTATTCACCATGGTATTTCAGGAAGAGTACGTGAATATTCTCTGTCTAGCAGGCAGACAATTTAATCTATCAGAATGTGGAAAAGACAGACATGCCTCTCTGGATTTTGTTTTCATTTTCTTGTAAAATTTTATAGTAAGAAAAATGCACTGTGTTTCTTAAAGAAAAGAGCAAGCTACAGAAAAAGGCAAGAATTAAAACTACCTACAATCTCAGAACACAAAACTTACCTCTTGATGTTTGGGTGTTTATTTTTTTAAAAATATGTTTATTATGTACTTGAATATAATTCCATATATATTCTTGAATATTTTGGAAATTATTTTGTACCTTGAGTTTTTTTTTTTATGTTGAACAAAGAATTATTTAATTTTCACGTTACTTTAAGTGATTCAAAAGGATCATTGAAATGATTGTGTAATATTTTACTGTGTGATTGAACAATGACTTGCTTAATTCCTATTGTCAAGTACTTCTCTAGGCTTCATTTGACGACTATGAATAATACTTCAGAATTATAAGGCTTCTATCCTGTATTTTAGTTTATTTCATTTTGACAAGTGAATTTTATTGAGTCATGGAAATGAATAATTTCAGTGCATTTCATTATATTCCAAATTGATTTCTGAATTTTAATGATCTTGAGAGCAAAGGACTATTATGCCAAAGACTAGAAGGTAATATGGATAGCAGATTGCAAAGACTTTAGACAAAAAGCTGAATATGATTCACAAGTCAGACTATAAAAGGGCATATGGCTTTGGTGGAACTGCCCAACCTCCAAACTGAAATTCTGTCAACCAAGTAAGAAATCTTTCCATCAAGGAACAAAGAGATGTAGTGCTATGCAAAGCAAACTCTTGTGAGCAGAGATTTTGTTAGGGTAAAAATGTACAAAAGATGGAAAGAGGGACCTTTGACCACATACCAGTATGACAGGGTAGGAAAGTCCTGTATCAGTAGTAGGATGTCTGAAGATCACAAAAATGAAAGCTTGAAGAAGATGCAATGAGAGCAACAGAAGATTATGTCTTAGCACTATAGGAAGAATAAGAAAGAAAAAGACCACTACCCAGGGCTAGAAGTATCATAACCAAAGACATTTGATGACCCAAAGAAAATGACTCAAATCCACTTGATGTCTTTTTTTTCTCCACTGAAAAGAATGGTCTTCAAACTGGAAAGGATGGAGTGATCTTGAATCCACAAAAGTAAAACCCTAGGGAGAATGGTCCTGGGGAAATGGTGTGTTCTGCGCCAAGATCAGTGATAAGTCTAAGCAATACTTAGAGAAAGCAGTATTGTTCCCTTGGTGGATACTGCCCTGGGGGTGTGGTTGACTAGTTACTTAATATGAACAAAGTAATATAATTGCTTACTGTTTTTAACCACTGACCATATGACTAATAATATAGCTCACTAGTAATTAGAGTAATTATTAGTACTGTAATGATCTTGATCATTATAGTGGCAATAGTACCACTGTGTTGTACACTGCCGGAGCCCCATTTCCAGCATTGCAGCCCAGAGTGGTGATTAAATGGCACCATACTCGGCGGAGGGCTGCTTGGTGGCTGGCATATCTAGAAACTCGGTCAGATCAAAAGCAGCAAAATAAACCAGAGCCATCTGTCCTTGAGAAATTCAACATCAAGTTTTCAAATATGCACATTGCTGCTTTGAGGGAGAAAGACTCAGGCTTGCTTTCTATGGAAACAGTAAAAGTGAGAGACTGGTGGGCGACGGCTCCAGGGAGGCATATTGGAAGAAGACCCTTCCCACAATTGATGGGGTTGCCCAGTGGGATGGACCTTGGACTCTGGTTGTTGCACAGCCTCGTCCTCTGACGTGTTAGCACAGGGAGCCACATGGAGGGACCAGATGATCCTCGCATCTGTGATTAGGTTGCTGAGTGTGTGGGAGCGTGGGATTTTGATAGACGTGGACGTGGTCAACAGCTCCAGTGAAAAAGACACACGTGACAATTGTCAGGCACGGACACTGGTGGAATCTGAGGATTATCATGCTTCCATAAGGAGAAGAGGACCTTATTTATCTGAGATGGCTTAGCATTTGACCTTTGAGGCTGCAAGAGTAGACCTTGCGGTTTTTAAGGACCCCAGAGCTCACATTGTATAAGCTTAAAGAACAATCTCCCAGCACCTCAGTTGGCTTCTTTTTCCTCCTCTAAAATGAAATGAAATCTTTGTTAAAATGAGTCAGAAGAAGAAATGAAGTAAAGATTGCACTACTTCCCAGAAGACCCTTGCTCCAAAGGGACTTAAATTCACAGGTGGCAGTGTCTGTACTTTCCTGGATCTTTGTCATGGATGACCGTTGGTTCCCCTTGGGTAACTTATCAATTTGAACACCAAACTTTTGTGATTTTATTCATCAGTTTTGACAGGTCTTTTGTTGTTGAGCTGCTAAGTCATATTCAATGCTTGCGACCCCATGGACTGTATCTACCAGGCTCCTCTGTCCATGGGATTTCCCAGGCAAGAATACTGGAGTCCGTTGCCATTGTGTTCTCCAGGGGATCTTCCCAACCCAGGGATCAAACCAAGCCTCCTGCATTGTGTGGGCAGATTCTTTACTGTTGAGCCACTAGGGAAGCCCTTTGATAGCTTTACTGCATGTGAATTTCAGAAGCCCTATTTGTATCTTTTGGCCACCATATTCTTGGATTTCTGATATGCAAACACAGAATAAAGGGGGAAAAGATGACCAGATGGAAGACATTATTTAGAGGCATTTTTCATTCAGTCATATTGACACCAGCCTGTCGAGTTTTAAAATGTCATGAATATCTTGAGTGTTTATGACATTACCCAGTAAGCTTTGCCCTGGATTTCAGGTTGCGGATCTGAGCATGGGAGACCTGCTGTTGCATACCACCGTCATCTGGCCAAACCCGCCCGCCTCACTGGGCAAGTGGAAAAAGGAGCCCGAATTGGCAGCATTTGGTATGTGTCACCAAAGGGCTTGGAGGGGCAGAGAGAGGCTGGCTTATTTTTGAAATAAGTTAACATTTCTTTTCCAAGACACTGTTTATTAAAGTAAGCTTACATAAGTCACCTGCGTTGTCTTCTTGCTGTGGCCACTAACATGTCACCAACACTAAATCACACCTCCCAGCGAAGTACGACCAACGTGGCCCCCCTGCTGGATTGCATCTCACCCAGGTGTGGACACACAGGCAGGAAAAGATGTTTTTTAAGCTTACGCTTCAAATATCATTTGAAAATGATGAGTTAATAACAAACCAAAGAAAAATCAACAAATCAAAACTGTCTCTGTATCTGAGCCCCCCAATCTGAGATCATTTGTTCTCTTCCTGACTCTGTGTTGCTCTTTGTGATGCCAGGGTTCAGGGCATGGTTCTCAGCTCATCTGTTTTGGTGCCACTGGGTGCCTTGATCAGTTATAAGGTGCTTGTCGGTCACACTGGTAATACTAGCAAATTGTAAGATGTTTATGAAGGTTTATTTTCTTTTATTTAATTTGAATTGAAGGATGATTGCTCTATGTATTGTGTTGGTTTCTGCCACATTGTTGTTCATGACTGTTGCCCAGTCGTGTCCAACTCTTTGCGTCCCTGTGGGCTGTAGCACGCCAGGCCTCCCTGTCCATCACCATCTCCCAAAGTTTGCCCAAGTTCATGTCCATTGCATCCATCGGTATGAATCAGCCATAGGTATACATATGTCCCCTCCCTCCTGAACCTCTCTCCCACATTCCACCTCTCTAGGTTATCACAGAGTCCTGGTTTGAGTTCCCTGAGTCAAGGATTATTTTTTCAATAAACTAGTTCTGATGGATGTAGTTGCCACAATTAGAAATCTCATGTTGTTTTACTGGAAAATGCTTTTTTGAAAGAGAAAAACTGTGAGTTAGCCCACTGTGCGTAATTCAGGAAATATGGCTCATTGTTGTGTGTAAATGCTTGTACAGCATGCGTGTTGTTCCTGAGTGTAAAATGATCAACCACGATCAGTGGCCAGTATTCTTGCTTTTGTTTTAGGCTGTGTCATTTCCTAGCCTGCCCGTAGAAGATTCATAGGCGAGTAATAGTATAAATGAAATCTAATATTAATATTTCCATTCACCTTCCTTCTCTTATCTTTCTTTGGATGGAAGTGGGAAAGTTTTGCTGTTTACTGGTTTTTTGTTTTGTTTTGTTTTTTAAAATTTATTTACTTTTTAATTAACGGATAATTGTTTTACAGAATTTTGTTGTTTTCTGTCAAACCTCAACATGAATCAGCCATAGGTATACACATGTCCCCTCCCTTTTGACCCTCCCTCCCATCTCCCTCTCCATCTGACCCTCCTAGGTTGATACAGAGCCCCTGTTTGAGTTTCCTGAGCCATACAGCAAATTCCCGTTGGCTATCTATTTTACATATGCTAATGCAAGTTTCCATGACACTTTCCATACATCTCACCCTCTTCTCCCCTCTCCCCATGTCCATAAGTCCCTTCTCTATGTCTGTTTCTCCACTGCTGCCCTGTAAATAAGTTCTTCAGTACCATTCTTCTAGATTCTGTATATATGCGTTAGATTATGATATTTATCTTTCTCTTTCTGACTCACTTCACTCTGCATAATAGGTTCTACGTTCATCCACCTCATCAGAACTGACTCAAAGGTGTTCCTTTTTATGGCTGAGTAATATTCCATTATGTATATTTACCACAACTTCTTTATCCATTCATCTGTCGATGGGCATCTAGATTGCTTCTGTGTTCTAGCTATTGTAAATAGTGCTGCAGTGAACAATGGGATACATGTGGCTTTTTCAATTTTGGTTTCCTCAGGGTATATGCCTAGGAGTGGGATTGCTGGGTCATATGGTGGTTTTATTCCTAGTTTTTTAAGGAATCTCCATACCATCTTCCATAATGGCTGTATCAGTTTACATTCCCACCAACAATGGAAGAGCATTCCTTTTTCTCCACACCCTCTCCAGCATTTATTGTTTGTAGACTTTTTGATGATGGCCATTCTGACTGGTGTGAGGTGATATCTCATTGTAGTTTTGATTTGCATTTCTCTAATAATGAGCGATGTTGAGCATCTTTTCATGCGTTTGTTAGCCATCTGTATGTCTTCTTTGGAGAAATGTCCGTTTAGGTCTTTTTCCCACTATTTGATTGGGTCTTTTGTTTTTCTAGCATTAAGTTGTATGAGCTGCTTGTATATTTTGGAAATTAATCCTTTGTCAGTTGTTTCATTTGTTGTTATTTTCTCCCATTCTGCGGGTTGTCACTTCACCTTGCTTGTAGTTTCCTTTGCTGTGCAAAAGCTTTTAAGTTTAATCAGGTCCCACTGGTTTACTTTTGTTTTTATTTCCGTTACTTTAGAAGGTGAGCAATAGAGGATCTTGGTTTGATTTATGTCATCAAATGTTCTGCCTATGTTTTCCTCTAGGAGTCTTATAGTTTCTGGTCTTCCATTTAGGTCTTTAATCCATTTTGAGTTTAGCTTTGTGTATGGTGTTAGGAAGTGTTCTAATTTCATTCTTTGACATGTAGCTGTCCAGTTTTCCCAGCACCATTTACTGAAGTGGCTGTCTTTGCCTCATTGTATATTCTTGCTTCCTTTGTCAAAAATAAGGTACCCATGGGTGCATGGGTTTATTTCTGGACTTTCTATCTTGTTCCATTGGTCTATATTTCTGTTTTTGTGCCAGTGCCATATTGTCTTGATGATTGTGGCTTTGTAGTATAATCTGAAGTCAGAAAGGTTGATTCCTCCAGCCCCATTCTTCTTTCTCAAGACTGCTTTGGCTATTCAGGGTCTTTTGTGGTTCCATATGAATTGTGAAAGTTTTTTGTTCTCATTCTGTGAAAAATGTCATTGGTAATTTGATAGGGATTGCATTGAACCTGTAGATTGCATTTGGTAGTATAGTCATTTTCACAATATTGATTCTTCTACCCAGGAACTTGGAATATCTCTCCATCTGTTTATGTCATCTTTGATTTCTTTCATCAGAGTCTTATAATTTTCTGTGTACAGTTCTTTTGTCTCCTTAGGTAAGTTTATTCCTAGATATTTAATTCTTTTTGTTGCAATGGTAAATGGGATTGATTCCTTAGTTTCTCATTCTGATTTTTCATTGTTAGTATATAGAAATGCAAGTGGTTTCTGTGTATTGATTTTGTATCCTGAAACTTTGCTGAATTCGCTAATTAGCTCTAGTAATTTTCTGATACTATCTCTAGGGCTTTCTCTGTACAGTATCGTGTCCTCTGCAAACAGTGAGCGCTTTACTTCTTCTTTTCTGAACTGCATTCCTTTTATTTCTTTTTCTTCTCTGATTGCTGTGGCTAGGACTTCGGACTTCCAGAACTATGTTGAATAATAGTGGTGAAAGTGGACATCCTTGTTTTGTTCCTGATCTTAGGGCAAATGCTTTCGGTTTTTCACCATTGAGAAAAATGTTTGCTGTAGGTTTATCATAGATGGGCTTTACTATGTTGAGGTAGGTTCCTTCTATGCCCATTTTTTGAAGAGTTTTAATCATAAATGGGTGCTGAATTTTGTCAAAGGCTTTTTTGCATCTATTGAAATTATATGGTTTTTATCTTTCAATTTGTTAACATGGTGTATCACACTGATTGATTTGCATATATTGAGGAATCCTTGCATCCCTGGAATAAACCCAGCTTGATCATGGTGTATGAGCTTTTTGATGTGTTGCTGAATTCTGTTTGCTAACATTGTGTTGAGGATTTTTGCACTATGTTCATCAGTGATATTGGCCTGTAGTTTTCTTTTTTTGTGTTGTCTTTGTCTGGTTTTGGTATCAGGGTGATGGTAGCCTCATAAAATGAGTTTGGAAGTGTTCCTTCCTCTACAACTTTTTGAAAGAGTTTTAAAAGAATAGGCATTAGCTCTTCTATAAATCTTTAATAGAATTCTCCTGTGAAGCCATCTGGTCCTGGGCTTTTGTTTTTCTGGAGATTTTTGATCAGAGCTTCCATTTCAGTGCTTGTAATTGGGTTGTTCATAATTTCTGTTTCTTTCAGGTTCAGTCTTGGAAGATTGAACTTTTCTAAGAATCTGTCCATTTCTTTAGAATATCCATTTTATTGCCATATGGTTGTTCATAATAGTCTCTTATAGTCCTTCGTATTTCTGCATTGTCTGTTGTAACCTCTCCTTTTTCATTTCTAATTTTGTTTATTTGATTCTTCTCTCTCTTTTTCCTGATGAGTCTGGCTAAAGGTTTGTCAATTTTGTTTATCTTCTCAAAGAACCAGCTTTTAGTTTTATTAATCTTTACTATTGTTTCTTTCATTTCTTTTTCGTTTCTTTCTGCTTAGATCATTATGATTTCTTTCTTTTTACTAATTTTGGGGTTTTTTCATTCTTCTTTTGCCAGTTGTTTTAGGTGTAAAGTTAGATTGTCTATTCGATGTTTTTCTTGTTTCTTGAGGTAGGATTGTATTGCTATCCTCTTAGGACTGCTTTTGCTGCATCTCATAGGTTTTGAGTTGTCGTGCTTTCATTGTTATTTGTTTCTAGAAATTTTTTGATTTCCCTTTTGATTTCTTCAGTAATCTGTTGGTTATTTAGAAACATGTTGTTTAATCTCCATGTGTTTGTGTTTCTTAAAATTTTTCCCCTTGTAACTGATATCTAGTTTCATAGCATTGTGATCAGAAAAGATGCTTGATACGAATTCAGTTTTCTTAAATTTACTGAAGTTTGATTTGTGACCCAAGATGCAGTCTATCGTGGAGAAGGTTCCATGTGCACTTGAGAAGAAGGTATATTCTTCTGCATTTGAATGTTGGTGTGTTTGATATTGTCCCAGAGGTCTCTGAGACTATCCTCAGTTCTTTCCATTCTTTTTACTTTATTCTGCTGTTCAGAAGTTATTTCCACCATTTTATCTTCCAGCTCACTGATTCGTTCTTCTGCTTCATATATTCTGCTATAGATTCCTTTTAGAGCATTTTTAATTTCAGTAATTGTGTTGTTAGTCTCAGTATGTTTATTCTTTAATTCTTCGTTAATTGATTCTTACATTTTCTCCTTTTTGTTTTCAAGGTTTTTGAGCATCTTTACTATCATTTTTCTGAATTCTCTTTCAGGTAGCTTGCCTATTTCCTCTTCATTTATTTGGACTTCTGTGTTTCTAGTTTGTTCCTTCATTTGTGTAGTATTTCTCTGCCTTTTCATTTTTTTTTTTTTTAACTTATTGTGTTTGAGGTCTCCTTTTCCCAGGCTTCGAGGTTGAATTCTTTCTTCCTTTTGATTTATGCCCTCCTAAGGTTGGTCCAATGGTTTGTGTAAGCTTCCTGTAGGGTGAGATTTGTGCTGAGTTTTTTTGTTTGCTTGTTTTTCCTCTGATGTGCAAGGCTGAGTGAGGTGGTGATCCTGTCTCCTGATGATTGGGCTTGTATTTTTGTTTTGTTTGTTGTTTAGATGAGGTGTCCTGGACAGGGTGCTACTGGTGGTTGGGTGATGCTGGGTCTTGTATTCAAGTGGTTTCCTTTGAGTGAGTTCTCACTATTTGATACTCCCTACAGTTAGTTTTCTCGTACTCTAGGGTCTTGGAGTCAGTGCTCCCACTCCAAAGACTCAGGGCTTGATTTCTGGTCAGGAATGAAGATTCCACAAGTGGTTTGTTATGGCATTAAGTGAGGTAAAACAGATACCCCAAAATGAGAAACCAAAGATGAACCCCAAATAAATGGTAGCTACAAAATCAGGCAAATAATAATTAAAATAATGAATATACACATATACATATACATCCATGAGCAAAGTCAAAACAGTCCAACAAAAGTAAAGTGCAATAGATTGACCTGGCGAACAAAGGAAACCAAAAATTATATGTACCAGTTGAGAACAAAACTAACCAAAGCACAAACTGGGAAAAAAAAAACTGAAGCACAGTGCCAATTGGGGAATAAAGCTATGAAAATAAAGCTAACAAATATGTTGAGAGGAAAGGAAAGAAGGAAAAGAAAGAATAGATATGCAAAGTTAAATAGAGGTAGATAAAGAAGATTAACAGACAGTTATGACCAACCTAGACAGCATAGATCATGGCATCTGGTCCCATCACTTCATGGCAAATAGGTGGGGAAACAATGATAGACTTTACTGTTTTGGGCTTCCAAATCAATGCAGATGGTGACTGCAGCCACGAAATTAAAAGACACTTACTCCTTGGAAGAAAAGTTATGACCAACATAGACAGCATATTCAAAAGCAGAGACATTACTTTGCCAACAAAGGTCCATCTAGTCAAGGCTATGGTTTTTCCAGTGGTCAAGTACAGATGTGAGAGTTGGACTAATAAGAAAGCTGAGCACAGAAGAATTGATGCTTTTGAACGGTGGTGTTGGAGGAGACTCTTGAGAATCCCTTGGACTGCAAGGAGATCCAACCAGTCCATCTTAAAGGAGATCAGTCCTGGGTGTTCACTGGAAGGACTGATGTTGAAGCTGAAACTCCAATCCTTTGGCCACCTGATGCGAAGAGCTGACTCATTTGAAAAGACCCCAATGCTGAGAAAGATTGAGGGTAGGAGGAGAAGGGGACAACAGAGGATGAGATGGTTGGATGGCATCATCAACTTGATGGACATGGGTTTGGGTGGACTCCGGGAGTTGGTGATGGACAGGGAGGCCTGGCCTGCTGCGGTTCATGGGGTCACAAAGAGTCAGACACTACTGAGTGGCTGAACTGAACTGAATATATATTAAAGATTAACTGCAAGGTGAAAAGCACAATAGGAAAAGCAAACAAAGGAATAAATGTAGAAAAAATAATAATAGGTTTAAAAAATAAGAATTTTAAAAAAAAGAGAGAAAAAAAGAAAACTCCACAGAACTGCAAAACCCCAAAGTAGAGGCAGAGTTTATAAAAACAACAAAAAATGTGACAGAAAAACAAAAAGCTCAAAAGCTTAGTTAGATTTCATAGTGCCAATAAAATTGACAGCCACAACAGAGGGGGGAAAAAAGGAAAAAAAAATCCTAAAGAATCAACAGAACAAGTCAAAACAGAAGAAAATAAATGTTTTTCTTGTCACTGCTGTCAGAGTCCTTCCGCCCGCTGGGGGTCACAGTCCACCTCACCTCCCCAGGAAGCCCTCCAACACTGTGCTGATCTCTGGATCTGCTGTGGGGTCAGCTCAGATTCTAACCTGGTCATATTCCTTTGTGTTCTTGCCTCCAATGTCCGCAGCTCTCAGAACTAGTGCGTTTTCTTTTGTGGCAGCTCTCAATGTCCTTTTATATATTCCATAGACACAGAGTCTGCCTAGTTGACTGTGTGGATTTAATCCGCATCTTGTACAGCTGGTGGGAACGTGGTGGGTCTTCTTCCTTAGTCACACTGCCCCTGGGTTTCAATTGTGGTTTTATTTCCAACTCTGCATGTGGGTCATCCACTGGGGTTTTCTCCTGAGGCTGCCCTGGAAGACTTGGGTTTGCCCCCATGAGGGCCAGGTGTGGAGGTGGTGCAGCTGCTTCTCACAGGGGTTCTGGCAGCACCAGGTACTCCGGGGCGGTGGGGTGGCTGGGGTGGGAGGGGGTTGGCGGCTAGGGCAGCAGGAAATAGTGGTTTAGAAGGGTATGGAAACCAGTATTGGCCAGTACGCTCCAGGATTCTTGCCTGGAGAACCTCCCTGACAGAGAAGCCTGGCAGGCACAGTCTACAGGATCGCAAAGAGTTGGACACGACCGAAGCGACCCTACATGCATAGGCTCAAGGCTTTTTTTGCCTGTGGCAGCTCTGCCTCAGTGAAAGTCGATGAGCGTGAAGGTGGCGCAGCTGCTTGGCTTGTGGGGACCCTGGCGATGTCAAGAGTGCAGGGACACAGACTACCTCCGCCACAGGAGTTACGGCGCTATCAGAGTCTTTTTCCAAGCCTCTTGTACGTGGTGATCAGAATGCTTCTTTGGCCAGTCTTTCTTCATAGCTCCACCAGTTCAGGCACTTAGAGGGTTTCCTTGCCTGGGGTCCTTCTCTGTTGTTCGGCGCGTCAGGCACATAGAGGGGCCCCCCTGGCTGGGGTCCTTCTCTGTAGTTTGGTGTGTCAGGCACTCAAACGGGCACCCTTGGTGGGGTCCTACTGTCTAGTTCAGCGCCTCAGGTGTTTGATGGGCCAGCCTCTCTGTTGTTCAGCGGCTGGCTTGTGTGGGGAGAGAGGCTGTGGTGAGGGCTCCACCCCCTACGCTGACTCAGCAGTATCGCCTTGCTTCCATGGCTGCCCAGCTTTCCTCCACAGGCATTTCCCACCACAATCTCCTCCCTCACATCCCCTCGATCTGTCTCTCTGCAGTCAACAGCAGCCCTCGCCCTGCTCCACAGAGAGCAGGATTGCTCCACAATTCCTAAACTCCAGCTCCCAGCCACTGCACCTTCCAGGGGGCCTGTGTCCCTGTCTGGGGTATGCATGGCTGTGCAAGGACTGTCTGATTCTCATTCCATTTAAGGCTGCCACAGATCAGCTGTTTCACTCTCACCCTTAAATGTTTCTCCTCTGACTCAGACAATTGCCCTGATGTGGGGATTGGACCCCTGCTTTAGTTCCCCCCACCCGCCAATGGCAGGTCCAGTCCTAGTAACACTCCTGTTTTTCCCCCTAGTTCCTTCATCCTACCGAGTTTTGCGTGGGTCCCAGTCCAGTACTCTGCCTGGCAAATCCCATGGGCAGAGGAACCTGGAAGGCTGCAGTCCATGGGGTCACTAGGAGTCGGACACGACTGAGCAACTTGACTTTCGCTTTTTACTTTCACGCATTGGAGAAGGAAATGGCAACCCACTCCAGTGTTCTTGCCTGGAGAATCCCAGGGACGGGGGAGCCTGGTGGGCTGCCGTTTATGGGGTCGCAGAGTCGGACACGACTGAAGCAACTTAGCAGCAGCATATATTCTTTTCCACTGGTCAGGTACTCCTGTTGGCTCTCAGCTGGTGTTCTGCATGCACTTCTGTGTCTGAAGGTGTATTCCTGATGTATCTGTGAAGAGAGATGAACTCCACACCCACCAACTCCTCTGCCATCTTGTTCTCTCTGTTTACTGCTTTTTAAACTCAATTCTTCTTTTCTTGCATGATGTGAACAGTTCATACCCAAGTGGAACATCCCAGTGGTGTTAAAATCAGAACGCTTAATACAAAGATTCATTGGATTTCCTAATTAGATCCCTCAGCCTTCATTGAAAACCTTAGTGATATCCCTGAAAATTCCAAAGAGCCATTATTGTAGCTGTTGATGCCATCTAATTAAAAGTAAAAAGCATATAAGTGTAAAGGAAAAGCATGATATGATATTTATATATAAGCATATAAGTGTAAAGGAAAAACACGATATGATATTCAAAGGAGTAAGTGGGGTAGTGTTACATGTTGGTGGTTTTTGATAGGAGTGGGTATTTTTGGCAGGGGGAGGGATACTCTTTGTTTCATTTCCCATCCTTAATAGTTCTGTTTGTAATATTGCAATTTCTTTCTTTTTTAAAAAAATTATTTATTTTTGACTGTGCTGGGTCTTTGCTGCTATGCATGCTTTTTCTCTAGTTGTGAAAAGCAGGGCCTACTCTCTACTTGGAGTGGATGGGTTTCTCATTGCAGTGGCTTCTCTTGTTGCAGAGCACAGGCTCCAGGGTGTGCAGGTTTCAGTATTTGTAGTTCCCAGGTTCTAGAGCAAAGGTTCGATCCTTGTGGCACATGGGCTAAGAAGTTTCTTGGCATGTGGAATCTTCTCGGACCAGAGATTGAACCCGTGTCCCCTGCATTGGCAGGCAGATTCTTATCCACTGCGCAGAGAGGTGTCGGAGCTCTTTGATACTTCTTAGCAGGTCATTTATGGGATGTAGGACCCTGAAGGAAATGACCCAGACCATCTCTCTCCCTGTCTCTGGTTCTGGGCACGGATGAACCATACCAGAGGTTAGCATTGGGATTTTTCATACCTATCTTCTATATTTTACAGATTCACTGCTGTTAGAAGTAAACAGATTTAGAATAAGAAAATCGTATGAGTGGGAGAAACCAGGAGGTTGGCAACTTACTCTGTGAAAGGCCACAGAGTAAATATTTCAGGCTTTGCAGACCCAGAGGCCATATGTAGCCAGATGCAGCCATAGACATGTGAACAAATGGGCACCACATTGGTGGGCTGAGCAGAAGCGGGTGGGCCCTAGCTTGCCAATCTGTGATAGAAAAGGTCCAGGAAAATGCCAGTTTTAAGGTTTGGGGCTTTTGTGACACAAACCCAGGTCATGGGCAGTGTGTGTGTGTTTGGCTCTGGAGGAGAGCATGGCAACCCACTCCAGTACCTGGAGAATCCCATGGACAGAGGAGCCTGGCGGGTTACAGTCCATATGGTCACAATGAGTCAGACATGACTGAAGCAACTGAGCACCCATAAACAGACTACTGTCATTATAATGAGCTATTTTTTTTTTTTTTTTTTTTACGATTCCCCTTAAAAATCACACTGAAACTGTGACATGTTGGCAGTTTCGGTGTGATTTTTAAGTAGCAAGTCAGAACTAACAGAGCCTTAGAAATGCATTTTTGAAACAAGGAAGAGTTGCTATGAGGGAAGTAGTTAGCACCGAGCAGGCAGCTTTGGGGTTAAAGCTTGGTTGTCTTGTTTCCGTTGGAACCTCTGATCTCAGGAAATGGTGCTGCTTTTCTTCTGAAACTGAAGTTGACCGGCTGCCAAAGTAGCACCTTGCTGTTTTACTCCCAGGAAGGCTAGTTTGTGCTCAGTGTTGATGGTCATCACCTTTAAAAGATGAACAGGCATCGTCTGTTCAGGCTTCACCCTGGAAGGGTGTTAGATGCTCATCCTTTGGGATATGGAGTGAGTGTTTTAGGCTGGCCAGGGCAGCCAGGAATTTTGAAGGTCAAGGCTGTGTCCGAAGGGATGGGCAACACTTGGAGTTGGTTGAGTGAGAGTCACCCCATGGGTCAGGCAGAGGTATTCATAGGCCGGGCTGAGGTCCACTTTGGACCTCCCATGATGATCCTAGATGGTCCAGGTAAACCGAGGCAGGCCGGTAGTATGGTAACAATTTCACTGAGTTCTGGTCCCAAGGAGGTGGTGGGTCTTTTGGAGATGAAGGTCACTGGCACCCTGGCCCTCTCCTGGAGGGGAGCTCCCTCACTTTTAAAGGGACCTGCTGTCCTGGCCACTGTGATCTCTGAAGGTTTCGTGGTCAGGACCGAGGGCCTCCTCAGGCACTAGCGCACTCCTCCGTCAGAGCTGCTGTGGTCTCCTGGGGTCAGTGGGAACCTCACGCTCTAGCCTCTGGGGTTTTTATGAAATCAGGTGCTTAGACAGCCCAGACTCAGTGGCTGGGATCCCTTTCTTTGTACCCTATCCCCTGTTTTCCCACAGTGGAGAACCTGACCTGGGTAGGATGGAAAGGGAACCAGACACATTGGGTTGGTCTGTAGAGAGCCTGGGGGCCTGAGAATTCTCTGTTTCTGGTACCCCAAGAGTGCCCCCTCTGTGTGACTGACGGGGTCCCTAGTTTGTCTTGGGGTCAGAGTGTGAAGGGAGACAGAGACCCTGATTCAGAGAGCCAACGATGGCCTGGGGTCACCCCTGTTGTGCTGGCCACTGGTTGTTCTTCCAGGAGGAGTTAGAATCACTGAGTGTTACATGTGCTTGGCATTGCTTAAGGTATTCTATGGAAGATTATGCATAATGCCATTCTACCGCCTCCCCTCCACCTCACCCCCAAAGAATATAAGAATAAAACAACACACTCCTAGCTTCTAAAAGCAGCTTACTTTTTTTTAAGATTTTTTTTTTTGATGTGGACCATTTTTAAAACCTTTTTTAAAAGTTTATTTTTAATTGGAGGGCAATTGCTTTACAATGTTTTGTTGATTTCTGCCATACGTCAACATGAATCAGCCATAGGCATGCATATGTCCCCTCCGTCTTAAACTTCCCTCCCACCCCATCCCACCCCTCTAGGTTGTCACAGAGCACAAGGTTGAGCTCCCTGTGTTATATAGCAGCTTCCCATTAGCTCTCTGTTTTACATATGGTAATGTATATATTTCAGTGCTGCTCTCTCAGTTTGATCCATCTTCTCCTGTCCTCCATATTTTTAAAGTCTATTAAATTTGTTACAGCATTGTTCCTGTTTTATGTTTTGGCTTTTTGGCCATAGAGGCATACGTGGAATCAGCTCCCCTACAAGGGTCGAACCTACACCCCCTGCAGTTGGAAGGCTAAGTCTCCACCACTGGACTCCTAGAGAAGTCCTGAAATGGCTTATATGATTCATCCTGTTTGGAAGAAGTAGAATTGCATTCTTCTTAGTAAACCAATTTTTATTTATTCAGGTCAAAAAGATGAATTATATTTTCTGAATTATGAGCACTGTGTAATATCATTTTGATTTACAGAAATAGAAATTACCTTAAGCACTATTATTATTATTGATGTTTGCATTGTTCCTTCAGCTGCTAAACTAGTACATTTTTGTTAAATGTGTATAAGCTGAAGTTAGAATCTTGAAGAGAGAGTGTAGTTGAAAGATATATTTACCCCAAAGTTTCCAGTGGGGCAGGAGGGTTTATTTCCATCTATATAGGCTTCCTGTACTTATCTGGGACCTGGAAAATTTTGTCTGAACAGGCTTTTGTGTCTCTCAGATGTGCTGAGGGAGTGGAGGGTGGAAGGGGAGCTCGTTCATGGGGACTCTGTCCTCTTCATAACTGTAGTGTTTGTTACCACAAGTTATTGAAGTGAAGGGGAAAACCCAACGCCTTATGCCATAACCGCCTTCATTTTATGTTTTTCCAGTCTTCAAAACTGCCGTGGTCCTTGTCTATAAAGATGGTACCAAACAGAAGAAGAAACTTGTAAGACTTTTTCTTTCACGCCACAGTTTAAAAGTATCTCCCCTTTCTATCTGCTTCTCAGTTGGCTCTGTGTAATTATAATTCTGAACCTTTTTCAGGCATGAATGTTTTATGATTTTTTTCTTTTTTTGAGGTGTTAACTGAGCATTTGAGGAAATTGCCCATCCTGTAGGCGGCTCACATTTAGAGCATAAAAATACTGGGTCAGCCAAAAAGTTCGTTGGGGTTTTTCCATAACATGGGGAAACCTGAGTGAACTTTTTGGCCAACTCAGTAAATAACTATTGAACCTACCATGGCCAGAACTTTCCAACACTAGTTTTATCCCCTCCCTGTTCTTCCTGTCCCCACACTGTTCTCGTTTTGGGGTCCCTTCTCTCCTTTTCCTTTTGTCTCTCTTTTGCCTGAATTTGGTTAGCAAGCTCATTCGCACAGCCGCAGCAGATTGTCACCTGGCCTCTGGCTTGCTGCTGTGGGTGAACAGAAGTGCTCATGGGGCTGGTAGGGGGCAGCCCAGGATTCCAGCATTGCTTTTATTTTGAAAATTAAAACAACTTAATTTTTTTAATTAAAAAAATTAGTTTTAGTAATGTTTTAAGTTTTATTATTTTTTGAAGTACAGTTGATTTCACAGTATTGTACCAGTGTCTGCTGTACAGCAAAGTGACTGTTATATGCATATAGGCATTCCTTTTTAAAGGAATTTTCTGTTCCATATGGCTTATCACAGGCTATTGAATACAGCTCCCTGTGCTATACACTAGGACCTTGTTGTTTATCCATCCTGTATATAATAGTTTGCCTCTGCTAATCCTGCACTCCTAGTCCCTCACCCCCTCTCCCCCTTGGCAACCACAGGGCTGTTCGGTGCCCGCAGCGTCACTGGTTTAGAAAGTGTGAGGGTCTGGTCCAGACTGAGACATGGATCTCATGCACCTGGTTCCTTCTCTCCCTACAGGTAGGATCACACAGGCTTTCAATTTACGAGGACTGGGACCCCTTCCGATTTCGACACATGATTCCTACTGAAGCTCTGCAGGTTCGCGCTCTGGCAAGTGCAGGTAAACTCTGAAATGGGCTGGGTACATCTTTCTACATATGAGCTGTTTCTCTGAATCCACACTCTTGGCTCCAACCACTCCACCATCTTTTTTCTTCTTTGCTTATGTCTCCTTTTCCTCAGTCTCTTCATTGCCTCTTATTTGCCCAACTATTCTGTTAAATGATCTAAGTGAATGGATGTCATGCCTGTATTGCTGTTCCAAGGAATTCTATTTATTCTGTTATATATATTAATAACTTCACAGTGGCACATCTAAGTGCAGCGAGTCTGGACTTCTGGAAAGAATCTTTGAGACCGTGAGCAGATAAAGCCCATGTAAATAACTTACTGGACTTTTAACTGAGAGACCCCGAAAGGCCTCCAAAGCACAAAAAAAGCCATTGAATACATTTTTTTTCCTGAAGCATTAAAAATCTTTATCTTTGTACAAGCATGAAATGTCACTTCTTCTTCTATTACCCAAATATCCGTGAAGCCAGTTGTCAGGTGGTGATGATGTATTGGGCTGGCCAAATAGTTTGTTCAGGTTTTTCAGTAAGATGCTATGGACAGTCTTGAACGTTTTGGCCAACTCAGTACTTGATTAGATGGTGCTTTAGTGCATGAGAAGAGAGGCGAATGTCAGGATGGTACTGACTGAGAATAGCAGTGTTTCTGTGACCCGGGGCCCATCCAGGGCTTCATTTGAGGCTGTATTAGGAAGGAGCAATTAGCGGTGGTTCTCCCAGGCACACTCTGGAAGGAGCAGCTATGGAGTCAAGTGGAAACTCTTGGAACACTCTAATCCCTGTCCCACCTGGACAGCAGGTGCAGCTTTCTGGTGGTAGAGAGAGGCTGAGAAAGTGGACCTCCGCAGGTGCACAGTCATCTGGACTTCTGTGTTGCTGGTGTCGACGAAACAATATAGTCAGAACCTGAACGTATAAGATAACCTGAGTTATCTTATTTGGTGGGAATGTGTAGGACTCCGAGCCCAGGAGACAGCATCTCATTAGCTCTGAGAAACCTGCTCCAAGGAGCCAAGAGGGGAAGTCAGGCTATATACAAGTTTGCCACAAAGGGAGCAGACAGTCTGAACATCAAAGATCAGGTATCGGGTTAAGAATTTAGCATTCTACGTATGGGAAGATGCAAGCCTCACCGAATTCATTCCTTTCATATGCACCTCAGCTATCTGGGGTCAACCCTGTTTCCCTGTTCAGCGTGCTTCTTGCATTCCCCCAGCTCCTCAGCGGTCACTGTAGGGGCTGGCAGCATCCTCTGGAATGCAGTTTGGGGAGCCCTCAGTCACCTTTGGAGGCCAGAAATCACTGATGGCTATGGCATTTCTTGTTTATTAACATGGCAGGAGATATTTTCATTTCACACTGGCATCTAACATGAGTGCACAGTTCTTTGTGTCTGATTGGCATCACTCATCTTCTCCCTGTTTGCACTTGTTGCCTCCATCAGCCATAAAATTGGCTCTAGTCCTTATAGAACCAACTCTTTCCTAATCCAGTGTCATGAGGACAAACCATCTGCAGTATTTGGTAAACCTTCAGTTAGTCACCCAAGTTAAACTAGAAATCGCTTCCTTCACAGCTCGTATGTGTCGCACAAAGAGAACTCATATGCAAAACCCACGACTGGTAAATGCATTGGGGGTGACTATTTGCCTTATGAATATTTGTCTGGCAAACCTTCTGGTCCAGAGATTTACCCTGTTGCTTTTTTACTCTGATTTGATTAGTAAAATTGATTAATAGATAAATTTTCAGGAACCTAGAAATCTTAGGTCTACAAACAACTCTAATAGTATTTTGAAGTTTGGGCTCTTAAATACTAGTGTTGTCTTACTTTACAACCTTAGGTTGTGACTTATCTAGTTCCTGTGTTTCCTTGTGCCTGGCTTATATCCGGAAAAGCCCATGTTTACACACACTGTAGAGGCCCTTCTCAGGCAGGAATTTTGCCTTCCTTGAAGACTGTTCGTGCAGATCTTAAGTTTGGAAAACAAAGCCATCTTTGTGAAGGTGACATTCCATTCTCATCCTTGGGTTTTCACTCAAGTTTAAAATCGTCAAGATGAAAGCTTATTTTCATGGAGTTGTAAAGACTAGCCAACACGTCTCCTTATGAAGTACATGCCAATGGATTTGAGAATCAGGAGATGGAAATTTCTAGATTTTTGTCTGCATTTGGGAGAACTTGTGAAACTTACTTTATATGGGTCCTGGTTGGGTTTACATAATGTGGGCATGATGAGGGTTTGTTGTGACCCGGGTGTGGAACCAGTAGGTGAGCATGAGACCTCACAGAGTGCAGAGTGTGTGCCTGCAATGAGCCGTCTCTTTTATAAACATTATGAATAACATGCTAAAATAATATGATATTCAGGCACTGAAAGACTTAGAAATTACTTCTAAATATAGCTTATACTTACCTTCTCAGATACCATTTTTGCTTCACTCAGATTGGGCTCTATGGGTGGACTGAGAAAGAAGAGCCCCATTTATTCCCAGGACATGCCTGTCCAGGGCACCAGGTCAGTGGGAAGGCTGTCCTGCTGATGGAAGGGGCCTGCCTCTCTATATCACTGGCCTACATTGGAATCTTGGGCTCCATCTTGTCCAACTGTTGCCAAAACAATGAATTACTTAATTAAAATAGTTCAGCCAAATGGGCAGTGAAGCTAAAGATTCAGTTCTTCCATCAGTATGATTGACTGATTGTCCTTTTAGACGATCCAGAGGGAGATTTTAGCAACTGGAAATTTTCCAAGTGTTCTTTTCTTTTGAAGCTATTAAGCTCTCAGTCACTTAGCCTGTAGAGATCACGGGACAGGAATGAAGTTGCTTTGGTCTTAAGCGGCTCTGCACTATTTAATCTGGACACCAAAGCATGCAAGATGCTTTTATAAAAATGCAAATAAATTTCTTTGAAACATACTCTCATTCATCCTTGCTTTAATTTACCTAGATGCAGAAGCAAATGCCGTGTGTGAAATCGTCCATGTAAAGTCGGAGTCTGAAGGGAGGCCGGAGAGGGTCTTCCACCTGTGCTGCAGGTGAGGCTGGAGCCACGCAGTGCGGGCTGTGCCGCCCAGGGAAAGGGGTGTGACTGCGCTTGGTGTCCCCAACCCCTCTGGGTTCTCCGGACCAGCCTGTGCATCCTTAGAAGCTATATCCTTTTTCCTGTACATTTGAGAAAGTACTTAACAATCGAGTAAGAGTCATTGGATCAATTAATTTTATTAGAATACAAACAGTAACCTAGTCAATTTAGTATCTTTCTAAAAGGACATTGGAATTTTCGTACATATCCAACATTCGAACGAGGGCGTCGTTCCCCTGTGTACCTTTGGTGGGTTAGAAGGACATGGTTGTCTTATGACGTTTGGTTTTGGGGTTTGGGAGCACTGTTTGTACTGTAACGTCTCTGAGATGCAACAGATGGGAGAGTCAGCGGGGAGGAGGGGAGCGCGGTACCGTGTTGCAGGGATTCATCATCACGCAGAGAAAGTTCGGCCCAGGGAGGTTGGCACAGGTGACTTGGCTTCACCTGCAGATCTGGAGTGGAAGCTGAGCTTATGATACGGGCTTCTATTTATTTCTTCTTTTTCCTACTCTCCCCTCTCCCCTCCCCATTCCCCTCTGCTCCTCCTTCACCTCCTTTTCTTTGGGCTCTTGAGAATTTGAGAATTGTACTTTTCTCAAGTGCAGCCCATACTCTCAACAGAATAAATATTTTATGGTTCTTAATAATATTTTACAGTGTGACTGCTGAAGATAACACATTTACCAAACATCAACTAGACTAAGCACCTTTCATGCATTATTTCAGTTAATCATCCTGAGGTCTTTATTCCATTTTTACTAATGAGGTGTCAAGGCTCATAGAGGCAACTTCGCTAAAACCTTACCGCAGATGAACTCTGAGTTCAAACTCAGTGGGTTTGACTTCAAAGCCTGTATTCTATATTTCTGCTTCACCTGTCTGTGTTGGATGACAGGGAACAATAAATCCAAATCCTGGGAATCTGTTGGAACTAGAACAGGAATTTTTTTCAAATAATCTGTGTGTGGTTTTGCACCACCCTTACCACATGTAGAACTATCTTTACCACATTATCTATTTAGGCTAATATACTTGTGATTTTGTTGTTGTTAAATCCACAGGGTCCAGTGAGCCTGCCCCAGAGATGCCATATTCATTGTTAATAGGGAATACCAGGTAAAACTTACCTGGGTAAAAATATTGAGATCTTAGCAAGAAAAATAACTGACCTAGGATGTACTTTGGGAATTGGGACTTCGGAAGATTTTCCAGTTCTTAACAATGTAGCTTTAATATTTTCATGTTGACATGTGCCATGGGAGGCATTAAAACATTACTGACCAGAGATGTATTAATATGTCTTTTTTGTTGCCCAAATGTTATTGACTGGAATCGTTTGAGTTTTAGTTTACATAATATTGAGTTGGCCAAAAAGTTCGTTCAAGTTTTCCGTAAGATATGATGAAAAACCTGAATGAACTTTTTGGCCAACCTAGTAAATCACTGGCCACAGATGTTAGATTCTGTAGAAATTCTCCAGTCAGTAATGTGTTAACAAGGAGGCCCAATTAGAGGAAGGTCAGGGTGTTGGGACATTATTTCAGGGGCGCTGCAGAGCTGCAAGAATCTCTTGGTTCCTTTGTCTGTAAAAACTGTAGAATGAAAGGCTCTGCCTTAAGTCCTGAGAGCAGACTCTGGCAACTCTGTCCTAAAATCCATCTCTCCATCAGTCTGTTCAGTAATGGGGTGCTCTGTCCCAAATTGGCTGCAGGAGATGAGTCACAAAGCATAAAGGGAAAGGAATAGGTGTTCTTTATCTCCAGCGGTGAAAACGCTCCTCGGCAGTGAAATTGGAGTGGTGGCCTCCCATCTTTAACTTTGGTCCTTGGGGATATTTGTTTGACTGTACCTGATAGCATCAGAAGTTCACCATGTGTTAAGTGCTGTTTCCCCAACACGTGTAAATCTTCTTTTCATAGCTCCCCAGAGAGCCGAAAGGATTTCCTGAAGGCTGTGCATTCCATCCTGCGAGATAAGCACAGAAGACAGCTCCTGAAGACTGAGAGCCTTCCCTCGTCCCAGCAATATGTCCCTTTCGGAGGAAAGCGGTTGTGTGCGCTGAAAGGGGCCAGGCCGGCTATGAGCAGGGCAGGTACTGTGGGGATTCAGACGTTCAAAATCCCCGTCACCCCCACTCCACTGTAGAACTGACGTCCTCGTTGAGCAAGACTTAGATGTGGCCTTGTGGGGGCTAATGTTGGAGTACATTCTTCCCTGGTGTGAGGTTCCCTGCCTTTGCCTCCCTCCGTTGATTTAAGCCTCTCGCCCTCCCTCAAGCTCTCCCTTGGCTGCCCTCCTCCTCCTGGCTGGTGAGCTCCCCCTCTCATTCGCCGAGCCAGGAACTGAGTGCCTTCTCCTACTTGGAGGGGCTTGTCTTAGCCTGCTTGCCGAATGAGAGTTGCTGCTTTGCATGACAGCCAGCTTTGTCCAGCAAAAAAAAAAAAAAAACGAAGTGTGATGTCTCAGCAAGGTCACAGCCCACCATTCTGAGAATACAGTGGCTTTGTCCTCCAGAAACACAGCCAGGCCTGTTCTCAGTAGGGAGGCCATGTTTGGTAGACCAGATGACCCATCAGATGTTACCCTCACCTGTGCCTGCAACTTTAATTTTAGCTTCTGTGTTGATTTGGGGCAGCCTTGAGCTGCTATTAGAAAAGAAGAATCTGGAATTTAAACGGTCTCAGAGTAAATACTCTTTTAGGACTTATTATATCACCTTAAAGCAGTAAAGATCAATACTACCACCTGTAAATGGCATTAAAATCTATCTAGGAAGAAAGATATTTTCATAACACTTAGGTATTAAAGATATCAAGATTTAACATTTTTATCACTCCTTTCTTAAGAAGCAGTCCAAAATTTTGCAGGGAACATTCCAATAAAAGAGGCTTCCTTTGCATTCGCCAAAACACCTTCTGTTCTGGTGAATTTTCTGCCTGTTCTCAATTGTGTTGAAGAGGCAGGTATGGCGCTGTGAATGGTTGAAGGTTTTCATAGACATAACCTGCCTAGCTTGACAGGGTATATTACACTCTAAGTACCTTAAGTTTAGCTATGTTAAAGGGACTAGTTACATCTATTCTTCAATTAATCGCTAAGTGTTCATTGGAAACCTGGTATGGTGAACACCTGGCACTCTTCTGGGCTTGCCAGTATCCATACTTCCCCATCCATGATTTCTCCTGGAGTCCTCAGTGTTAAATAGCTTTGCTCATCCCTTTAGAGCTCATAGCAGAGAGTTTCACCTTGGAATTATCTCATTTGTTTCTTTCACTTTCCAGATATATTTAATTAGGATTGGGACTATGTGTCCCAATCTCAGGAAAACCCACCTGTCATTGGCCAGGTTTTAGTTGTTAATTGGTAAACCTAAAGTCAGAGCTCCATTCACTTTGAAACTAAGCATTTGTAGTCTGTGGGACACTCAGGAGTTTTCCTGCTGAGATCCCTTTGGAAAGAAGACAACGTTACTACAACCTACTCTGTTATCTTGAATATCAAGAGAGAAAGCCTTGATGGCAGAGCCTAATGGCTCATTTTTGGCTGAAGAAAGTCTTCATCACTTTGCTTTTGAAGTTCCTCACTCTCATCATTCACATTAGATGATTTGAAAATGGTGCTTGAGTGGATCAGCAGTGTACTAGCTAATCAGTCTTAATAGTGAATAATGGTGGTACTCAAGTCAAAGATTGTCTCTTGGAACCCCGTAAGGCTGGCTGGGTTATTATGTGTTTTTTTAGTAAAGGATAGATTCTTATGCTTCATTGCTCATTGTCGTGATTCACGACACCCAGCTAGTTTATTTTTCCTTTTGTTCTTGTTTGAATAGAACAGTAAAGGCAAATATTCTGCCTCCCTTCACCAAATGTCTGCCAGTGATCCAACTGCACATTTTTTTGTTGTTTCAACATTTTCTTATGGAAATTCTTAGACATATGGAACAAATGAAAGAATTATACACATTCCTACCTGCTGTATGTAATTAACATTTTTATATATTTTCATTACCACATATCCATCCATCATCCATCAACTCATCTTGCTTTTGACACGTTTTCAGAATACAGACAGAGCCTGGTAGGCTGCAGTCCACAGGGTCGCTAAGAGTCGGACACGACTGAGCGACTTCACTTTCCCTTTTCACTTTCATACACTGGAGAAGGAAATGGCAACCCACTCCAGTGTTCTTGCCTGGAGAATCCCACGGATTGGGGGAGCCTGGTGGGCTGCCATCTATGGGGTCGCACAGAGTCGGACACGACTGAAGCGACTTAGCAGCAACAGCAACACTCCTTACCCCTAAATACTTCAGCCAGCACATCCTTGACAAATATTTCCAGTATCCCAGTTTGGAATTAAGGTAGTTCTAACATAGTGATTGGAGAGAGTCAGGTTCCACTGTGATGATATTGAGGTAAAACTGAACAATAATTTTTGCTTCTTTCCAATGGAGTAGAACTATTTTTTTATTCTTTCTGTTTTCTGTTTTTCCGGGAGTGCTTTTCATTCCCTGCCTTGAATGAGAGGAATGATGACGGAAACGCAGGGATCTGAGACAGAGGATGGTCAGAATGGGAGCCAGTTTAGACCACTGTCCGGCTTACTGACCTTGCACCTGCTCTATTTGAAGTCAAGGCTATATTTGGCAGTAATTATGAATAGTCATCTTACTTCTTGCAGCCCTGAAGCACTTAATGAATTTCGGGGCATGGATTTTAGGAAAGCAGCTCCTTGTTGGTGTCTAGGCTCCCCACTCCCATGGGAAAGCACATGGTGCATTTCACTGTTCGTGGAGGAGTGGCAATGTTTCCATGTGTCTTTTGTGTGTGTGTGTGTGTGTGATTATTTGCTTGACTGGGTGGCATATTTTGTTTGTTTTTAGTAATACTGACTTCCTAGAGGGCAGTGAGGTGAAAATACAGAATACAGAGATTTGTTTTTCTTAACTGTTAGTCACTTTATTTTGCACTTTACTCATCAGCTGCTTGAGTGTTGTATTATTCCTTGCTCATTCCACTCAGGCACTGGTAGTTTAATCACTTTGTGGAAGAGAAATCGGGGATACAAAGAACAGAGTCAGGAAGGGACTAAGGCGCAAAGTCGCTCAGTTTCACCTGAGGTTTTGTCAGAAAGAGGACTTGACATCTCTGAGATACAGTCTTTTCTGTAGTTTCTCCAGAAACAATGGTGCGCCCTTAAGGTACCTGAAGATCCTCAAGAAATGTGACGTTCAGAAGGCAATATAACTTGGACCAGTATTTTTCCCTCCTTGGTACATCATGGTGATCTCTCTAAAGACAGTGAATCGTTGACAGCATCTCCATCCTTACTAAATGACTCTAGGACAGCCCCTGGGGGATCCTCAGAGCACTGTGATGCAGGCCATGGTCAGGAAGGAGGGCGCTAATTAATCCCAGGGTCAGTGGTGGACTTGACAACAGCAGGAATCTGTATTACCTGCCTCCCAGGTACACCCGTAGATAATTGGATTATTTCAGAGGGAGTTAAATCCTTTTCCCCATAACCTACAACCCACCCACTTCCCTATCACCACCCCCCACCTCCTTGCCCTCCATTCAGTGACTAGAATATCCTCTTTAAGTCCAGACATCTGTGCCAGGTAAAGCCCCCCTCCCTGCCCCCTGAGACAGACTGGACTCTAAGCCCCAAATGATACCCAGGCCCTAAATGCAATCTCATAGTCTTTTCCTTTCCTTTAGCTTGTATTTGCTTTCTGGATTTTCATCACACGTAAAGCATGTGGGGGTTTTATTGTTATATTTTTGTGTGTGTGTGCAGTGTCCGCCCCAAGCAAGTCTCTTGGGAGGAGGAGGCGGCGACTGGCCCGAAACAGGTTTACCATTGATTCCGATGCCATCTCCGCCAGCAGCCCGGAGAAAGACCCCCAGCAGCCCCCTGGTGGTGGGGACACTGACCGCTGGGTGGAGGAACAGTTTGATCTTGCTCAGTATGAAGAGCAGGATGACATCAAGGAGACAGACATCCTCAGTGACGATGATGAGTTCTGTGAGTCGGCCAAGGGCGCCTCGGCGGACAGAGACCTGCAGGAGCGGCTTCAGGCTGCCTCCATCACTCAGCGGGAGAAAGGCCGGAAGCCCCTGGACAGCCACGCGTCCCGCATGACGCAGCTCAAGAAGCAAGCCGCCCTGTCGGGCATCAACGGAGGCCCGGAGAGTACGAGCGAGGAGGTCATTTGGGTTAGGCGCGAAGACTTTGCCCCCTCCCGCAAGCTGAACACTGAGATCTGACTGTGTCACGTTCTCCCCATCCGTAGCGAGTCCGTGTAGATACGTCTCCTGCTCCCCCATCCCCACCCCACTCCACCGCCCCCCACACTCCCCCCACGGGACCCACGATGGCGGGGGGGAAAAAGCTCCCTTTAAGTCGCACTCTTGCACACAAACAGTTTTGGCAGCTGACTTTGTTCTGAAGCCATGTAGCCACCCAACTTGATCATTTTTAACCACATCGGAAAGAATTGTCCAATAATTCCAAATCAGCTTGAGCTTCTGTATATTATTACCAAGGGCTTTTATTTATTCTCAATTAATCAGGGCCTAAAAGAATTAAAAAAAGAAAAATTCTATAGCACTGGAAAGCAAATTACCCCAGGAGTTGAACTATGTACAACAGATTAGCTTAAGGGATAGCACATAAAAAATTAATAAGGACTCTATCTGAAATTAATCCAGGAGCCACTTCCTAGTTGGGAAAACAACTGTACAGCTTGCAGTGTTCTTTCTCCTTTCCCTCTTAAATGTCTGAGAATATCTGTGTATTTTAAGAATGTGTGAGGAGAGGATGAAGATTTATGTTTTGATGAGCCTTTTTAAATTTTTCCGTTTTTTCCTCTTCTGTTTTAGTCTATGGCTGGTCTTGATGTCGGTGTTCGGAAGTTCTAGTTTTGCATAGAATTATAAAGATGCCAAACTCCTTGAAAAGAGATCCAAATTTATCATTTAAAAAAACACTATTTTTTGTATTTTATCTCAGATGCAGGGGGGCACAAACAGATGAGACTTTTACAGTGTAGTGTAACTCTGAGCTTAAAGAATGAGGATTTTACCTTTTACAGAGAGTGAGGTGTGGTGATTTTATATTTATATATGAAAGGCCAACAAGATGCTTAGGAGAAGCTTTTTTCCCAAGAAGCAGTTTTTCTTTTTCTTTCTTTTTTTTTTTTTAATGTTTGAATCTCTATTTGAGATGGGAGCTTGGTTGGATTAAACGTGACACCGGAATGGGCAGTGTGTGTGTCTGTTGCACATGGCGGGGGAGGGGAGACTCCTTTTCACGGGGTTGCCATGGTGATCATTGGTTTTCCCATCATAGTTACATCTCCATCCATAGATGACCTACCCCTTCCCTGAGAGTCCATAACCAAACCTTTTAACAAAACAACCTTTTCAAAAACATGTGTTTAACACTTTCTTCATGCCAACAAACAGGGTAAACATGCTAAAAAAAAGAAAACAACTAATGTTCTAAACAGATTTCCAAACAGGATGAACAAAAACAATTTAAAGCACTTTCAAAAAAATTTTTTTAAAGGTTTATAGCTTTTTTTTCCCCCCCATTTCACAATGTCCACTTCCTAAAAAAGGTTTAAATAATATGAAAACTTTCTTTTTGGGGAAAATATCTATTTGGTGTTTGACACATCAGTAGGTACTTTAAAGACCTGAATTTTATAGTAGCTTTAGGAATTATATTTTATAAAGACCAGTTATGAATTTATATTTCCAGACAATAGAGAGTTCAGAACATCACGCTCTTGTGCCCCTGCTCGCTTTACCTGCTTCCCCACCCTGTATCCCTTCCCTTTCGGGTTTCCAGGGCTTTGAGCTTGATCTTTTGAGAGTTTTATTCTATTAAATTTTTGCTATATCTTCTGATTTTCTTAAAGAGCTTTAGAATGGTTTCTATACCCTTTGTATCACTGCATTGTTCCATATCATCTCTAATTCAATTGTGTCTGGGTGGAAAACGGAAGCGGAGGCTTCTAATAGTCCCACTGACCAGTCCCAGTGCAACGGGTTTGTCTGAAAATGCTGGAAAGTCTGGTGCTTGGAGAGGGTGCCATTGTCTCTTGTACATAAGGTCATGATGTGTCTATGTCAAAAGTTCTTATATATTTCTTTTATAAGCTGAAAGAAGGTCTATTTTTATGTTTTTAGGTCTATGAATGGAACGTTGTAAATGCCTGTCAAACAATAAAAAATATTGAAAAGTGGACGGTCCTGTGCTTTTTTGGATGGAAGGATGAATGGAGTTTGTGGGAGAAAATACTTAAGGATGCCTTTTTGTTTTTCTAAATAATTACCATGACCATCAAGGGAAAGCTGACTTGGTGGTCCTTTAAGTTTTTTAGTGTATGTTTAAATTGAGGTGTAATTGACATATAACTTTATGTTAATTTTAGGTGCAGAACATAATATGTATATTGCAAAGTGATCACTACAGTAGTTAACATCATCACCATCTATAGTTATAAAATTTTTTTTCTTGTGATGAAAACCTTCAAGATCCACTCACGTAGCTACTTCCAAATAGGCAATATAATGTCATCAACTGTGGTCACCCTGTTGTATGTTGCATCCCCATGACTTATTTTGCAATTGAAAGTTGTACTTTTTGATGTCCTTTCCCTGTTTTGCCCATCTTCCACCTGACCTCAGGCAACCACCAGTCTGTTCTATGTATCCATGAGCTTGGTTTATTGTTTGTTTGTTTTTTAGATTCCACGTATGCGTGAGATGATAATGGCATTTATCTTTTGCTGTTGATAGAGCTTGAGACTTAAAAAAATTTTATTGGTGTATAGTTGATGCACAATGTTGTGTTAGTTTCCAGTGTACAGCAAAGTGACTCAGTTCAGTTCAGTTCAGTCGCTCAGTCATGTCCGACTGTTTGCGACCCCATGAATCGCAGCACGCCAGGCCTCCCTGTCTATCACCAACTCCCGGAGTTCACTCAGACTCACGTCCATCGAGTCAGTGATGCTATCCAGCCATCTCATCCTCTGTCGTCCCCTTCTCCTCCTGCCCCCAATCCCTCCCAGCATCAGAGTCTTTTCCAATGAGTCAACTCTTTGCATGAGGTGGCCAAAGTACTGGAGCTTCAGCTTTAGCATCATTCCTTCCAAAGAAATCCCAGGGCTGATCTCCTTCACAATGGACTGGTTGGATCTCCTTGCAGTCCAAGGGACTCTCAAGAGTCTTCTCCAACACCACAGTTCAAAAGCATCAATTCTTCGGCGCTCAGCCTTCTTCACAGTCCAACTCTCACATCCATACATGACCACAGGGAAAACCATAGCCTTGAGTAGACGAACCTTTGTTGGCAAAGTAATGTCTCTGCTTTTGAATATGCTATCTAGGTTGGTCATAACTTTCCTTCCAAGGAGTAAGTGTCTTTTAATTTCATGGCTGCAGACACCATCTGCAGTGAAGTCATACACATATTCATTCTTTTCAAGATTCTTTTCCCTTATAGGTTATTACAGAATACTGAGTAGAGCTCCCAATGCTTTACATTAGGTCCTTGATGAGTGTCTTATGATTATGGGCTTCCCTTGTAGCTCAGTTGGTAAAGAATCTGCCTGCAATGCAGGAGACCTGGGTTCGATCCCTGGGTCGGGAAGATCCCCCTGGAGCAGGGAATGGCAACCCACTCCAGTATCCTTGCTTGGAAACTCTCATGGACAGAGGAGCCTGGTGGGCTGCAGTCCATGGGGTTGCAAAGAGTCAGGCACAACTGAGTGGCTAACACTTGGTGTGTGTATGTTAATACCAAGCTCCTAATTTATCCCTCCCTGTCACATTTCCCCTTTAGTAACCATACATTTGTTTTTGAAATCTGTGAGTCTACTTTGTAAATAAATTCATTTTTGTTATTTTTTTTAAATTAGATTCCACATATGAGTGATACAATATGATACTTGTCGGTGGAGTCTGAAGCTTTAACAGCAACAAAAAAAATATCGCAGTTCCTCAGCATCTCAAGTCTCCACGTGCTCACATAGCACCCATCTGTTTAGCCAGCTGCTCTCAGGTTGGGCTTCCCTGGTGGCTCAGGTGGTAAAGAGCCCACCTGCAATGTGGGAGACCTGGGTTTGATCCCTGGGTTAGGAAGATCCCCTGGAGGAGGGCATGGCAACCCTCTCCAGTATGCTTGCCTGGAGAATCCCCATGGACAGAGGAGCCTGGTGGGCTACAGTCCATGGAGTCACAAAAAGTTAGACAAGACTGAGCAACTGAGCACAGCACAGGGGGAGGCATGGCACATGTTTAAGAGCCTAAATCCAGGATTCTTCGTATTTAAAATCAGGAACCGCCATAGAACATAACCCTGACTTTTCATGTAGTTTCAATGTGCTGTACACTCAGACCAGACCAAAGTTGGGTTTTTTAATCCAGTGGGATCCTAACAGAGTTGCTCCATCCTCTTTAGCTTCAGGACTTAATCTCTTTTTCTGAGAGCCTGGGCTGTTCCTAAGAGCTCCTTCATTTCTAATTTCAGTGTCTTTATCTTAAGCAGAACATCCTGTGTTGTGTTCTAATCTGTTGCTGGTGTTTTCTGCCTGGTATCCTTGCCTTGAGCTTTAGACATTGGTTAATTATTACACTCTACTTTCAATGAAGATGTTAGCATTTTGGCTGTGAACTCCTGACTAGTTTCTTGAATATACGCATGTATGCAGACACACATCCACAGTGGGTTCATACTATTTTATTAATTCATACTGTTTTATTAATCTGATTTTTAGCTTTTATGATATAATTTGTGGACATTTTCCTATCACATTATAAATAGATCTGTATCACTCTGAGTCATAACTACATAGTAATTCATCTTAGTGATGGACTGTGAATTACTGTAATTTATATACCCAGTTCCCTGCTGAAGGACAGTAAGAATTCTAGTTTTTATCACTGTAGAAATACTGTGAACATTCATGTTGCATATTCTTTGTGCAGGAGTCCAGTTATGTCCATAGAGTACAGTCATAGAAATAGCTTTGTGTACATTTATATGCATTTGAAAGGTTTTGATGCACATTTCTGAATTGTAGGACACAGTACACCTGTTTGGCTTCTGGTGAGTCTTCTGGTCAAGATTCTAATTCCTATGTGGTGTCTTTGCTTTGTCACAGAAATGCCTATGGCTTTGTCGTGGGAAACTGGCTTTTTCACCTGAGCATGTATTTAGATTCTTGGGCTGGATATGCCTGGTGAGCTGGACCTTCTCTCTATTCCATCCTGCTTCCTCCAGCCCACATGCAGTTTTACTGGAATATTCGGTCATTAGTCTATAGGATTTGGGGGTATTTAGGGTAACGTGAGTTGAACATCAAAGCACTCTCTCTTTCAGAACCCCAGGAATTGTAAATATCCTTCACCCCATACATGCTGCTGCTTGTTTTGCCTCCAGATTTAAATGAATGTTGAGCTTTTATAGTGGTGATAAAATCAATTTTATATCACAGACATGCTTGGGCAATCCATTCTTCCCAGCACATCCTAATGGATGAAATGACAGAAACATGTATAATATCATGTATGAAACGAGTCGCCAGTCCAGGTTCGATGCACGATACTGGATGCTTGGGGCTGGTGCACTGGGATGACCCAGAGGGAGGGTATGGGAAGGGAGGAGGGAGGAGGGTTCAGGATGGGGAACACAGGTATACCTGGGGCGGATTCATTTCGATATTTGGCAAAACTAATACAATATTGTAAAGTTTAAAAATAAAATAAAAAAATAAAAATAAAAAAAGAAATAAGGGCTTATAGACCTTTTCTTAGGTTTAAATAAGACTAAATAGTTGAAATGGAGATGTCACAGGATCAAGCTCTGGCTCCAGTGGACAAGAATCCAACAACTCATTAATGAACTCTAGCAGATGGGAAAGTGGCTACAACTCCCCAAAAGTGGCTACACTTTGGGGAAGGAATAGGAAATCATGGTAGGCATGGGTGGCCGGACGAAATTTTTTTTCACTTGCAACAAATCATGATGTCTTTTTAAAAGCCATTGTGGAAAAAGAAAGGTTTTTTTTTTGTTTTTTGTTTTTTGTTTTTAGAATGGGGAAGGGACAATAACTGGTGGATTTCAAGTCTCAGGGAGTTTCTCATCATGAGAGAGAAAGACGAATCAGATGCAACAGAGCAACGAACAAGGCCTTTCCTCTAAGCGTGTGCAAAGGGAGCTCCATTTCTCTTCTGTTAGTGCCCTTAATAGGCACTAATTCTCTCACAAGCGTCCCACCCCCATGCTAATCTAAACCTGATCACTTCTCAAAGGCCCCACCTCCTAATACCATTACTTTGGGTGTTAGGGCTTTAGCATATGAATTTCAGGGGCTTGGGGTGAGACATAGACCTTCAGTCTATAACATATGGTGGTGGCCTCAGGGTTCCAAAGTGCATGGGGGTCAAGCCCCACTTGCAAGCCCCTTCCTGACTTGTTTGCTTCTATCCCATTGGCTAAAACAAGTCATGTCACCAAATCCAGAGGCAGGTTGGGAAAGATCAGCCCAAATGCTTGGATCCAGGGAGGTGAGACTCATTAGGGACCATTGCTGAAACAATCTACGTAGCCAGAAATGACATCCTTTGAAATGATTTAATAATGGAAAACATTTAGATGTCAAATAGAGAGGTTACATGAATTTTGAAAATTGTCTTGGGAAGCTGTTGTGAAAAAAATTGAAAACAGTTGCCTGAGAAATTGGGATTACTTTAGAGGGCACTCCACGCTTTCTCACTCTCCCCTCTCCACTGAGCACCAAGGAAGCTGAATGGATAGAAAGTGATGGATTTTGGCACAGATGCCTGTGTGCTGAACCCTGATATTTTTGTCTACCACCTGAATCATCCCGGGCAAGACACCAAACACTTCTGAGTCTGCTTCCTCTCTAATGTGGGTTAACAATACCTGCTTTATCCTGTGACTCAGTTAATGGTCACTTTCTACTTCCTCCTACTCCTTAGCCAGGACCTTAGTCAACCTCACATACATATCAATTTATCAATGAGATGATGACCTTGTACCAGAGTGCTTTGAAACCTTCAAGTGAAAAATGATCTTTGTGGAGAAGCATCTGGAAAATGTTTTTATTAGGGATTTGTATTCACTTGCAAAGTTATTCATCATCCTGTTCAATATGTGAAAGTAAACTTAGACCAACTAGTGTATCGGTTGATTAGAACAAGAAAGTTTTTATATAGAACTTAATTGGAAAAGCTACCTTGAAAGTGCATTTAATTTATGTACTTGATTTTTGAAACAAACACAGTAGCTTTGATCAAAATAGCAAATAATGGATGTAACCTGTGGGAAGATCCCCTGGAGAAGCAAATAACTTAGAAACTAAACAAAAAGTCCTATGCCACTTAACCATATTACTCAGTAATTCATATTTGGATGGCTGAGTCTGATACACCCTGATTTTAAGATTAAAAGAGAATGAAAACCCATTGCATAATCTGTCTAGGATAGGAAAAAATTTACTAAAATCTTTTTTCTACTTGACTTTTATATTACTCAGATAACTCCACACATATGAAGAAATCTTAAACACAAATATGCATAGAACTCCACACACTAATGTTTTTCCTTCTTTTTCTTACTAAATCTTATCCAGGGCCTATGTGATTTCTCTCAGTTAAAATCATATCCTTGACACAATTTTTATAAGAAACCTATTTAGGAATTCTACCATAGTTTTATTGATACTTTGCTTCCCCATTCCCCCCCCCACCCCAAATCTTCAATCAGTTGATGGTTCTTGAAATTATTACTTTTTAATTGATAGTTGAGTTTTAAAAATTGCAGTTGATGTGACTTCTGCTCATTATTCTTAATAACCTGGAAAAGATGATGTGGTTTTGTTTATGGAGAGCTGTCTTCTGAAGACTTACACCCTCCAGCAATATCTTCCCTAGTGGCTCAGAGATGGTAAGGAATTGCCTGCAATGCAGGAGAACTGGGTTCAACCCCTGGGTTGGGAAGATCCCCTGGCGAAGGGAATGGCATCCCACTCCAGTATTCTTACCTGGAGAATTCAGTGGACAGAGGAACCGGGCAGGCTACAGGGGGTAGTCTGAACTACTGATGCTTTTCTGGGAGTAGAATTGCGTGTGTGCCTGCACCCTCTGCCTTGGATCTTGTTTTCATAAGTAAGTAAACAGTAATGCCTTTCATCTAGGAAATGTCCCTACTCTACCATGATGGATATTATATGTAAGAAATCTTGACATTACAAAAATAAAATTCCCTTAGGGAGGTGGAAAGAAAGCTGTATCAGGCTAGAAAAGGCCAAATTCTTTGTTAGGTTCTGGAATGACAAACAGTTTTGCTTTACTAATTATCTGAGAACTAGATAAGAGACACACACTTGGAGTTTCTGAGAGGGAGAAGGATGTTCTTAAAAGTGAATTTTAAAATTGAGCTATAGCAGATATACAGTCAATTGCACTACAAAAGTGAATCCTTTGGCCATTGATTTTCTTATATTTATCCTGCAATATCACTGCTCAGAGACCTGGGTTCCACCCCTGGGTTGGGAAGATCATGTGCAGAAGGGAATGGCAACCCACTCCAGTATTCTTGCCTGGAGAATTCCATGGACATAGGAGCCTGGTGGACTAGAGTCCAGGGGGGTCACAAAGAATCAGGCTTGACTGAGTGACTAACACTTTCACTTTTTTTCACCACTACTCAGAGAAAGATATAGAACATTTCCTGCACCTTATAAAGTTCCCTTTATCTCTTTCATTCAAAACCCACCTCCTTCCTCAGGTCACCAATACTATGATTTCCATCATTGTGGCGACTGAGTGTTTGTGTCTCCCCCGCCCCCACCCAATCATATGTTGAAATCCCAGTTTCCAGTGGGATGGTCTTAGGAGGTGGGGCCTTTGGGAGGTGATTAGGTCATATGGGTGGGGCCCTCATGAATGCAATTAGTGCCCTTATTAGTGCCACAAGGCATGAACTAGATCATTTCCACCACTTGAAAACCTAGCAAGAAGATGTGTGTGCATGCTAAGTCACTTCAGTCGTGTCTGACTCTGTGATCCCATGGATTGCAGCATGCCAGGCTTCCCTGTCCTTCACCATCTCCTGGAGTCTGGCCAAAAGAATGGGCACAAGACTAATACAATACAGAGGGGCTTCCCTGGTGGCTCAGTGGTAGAGAATCCACAAGCCAATGTAGGGAAATAGCCATCTGCAAGCAGAGAAGGGAGCCCTGACTAGACACCAAATCTGTTGGCACCTTGATCTTGGGCTCAGCCTCCAGAACTGTGAGAAATAGGTTTTTATTGTTTAAACAACCTGGCCTCTGATCCTTTGTTATAGACACTCTCACAGACTAAGATTGTCGTCATCAATTAGTTCTGCTTGCTTTTGCATGAAACATAAATGGGAGCAGATAGTGTGCATTCTTTGGGGGCTGGCTTCCTTTACTCATCTGAAGTTGGTGAGGTTCATCTGTGTGTCTTAGCCGTACATTCTGTACATTGCTGTTGCTGGATTTTATTGTGTGAATAACCCCCAACTTGTCTATCCATCAGTTGATGGGTCTTAGGCTGCCCAGGTGAATGGATGACACCCACCGTCCAGACGACAAGGTGACTCATGGGACTAGACTCCACTGTCTGCCTCAGAGATGTAATTCATTAATTTGACAAATATTTATTGATTTTTTAAAAACTTAAGTATAGTTGATTTAAAATATTGTGTTAGTTTCACGTATACAGTAATTTGGTTACCTATATGTATGTATATGTGTGTGTGTGTGTGTGTGTGTGTGTATTTACATTTCTAAAAGATTATTTTCCATTATAGGTTATTACAAGATATTGAATATAATTCACTGTGCTATACGGTCAATCCTTGTTGTTTATCCCTTTTATATAGAGAGTAATTTCTTTTTTTTTTTTTTGTATCTGTTAATCCAGTACTCCTAATTTATCCCACTGCCTTTCCTCTTTGGTGACCACAGTTTGTTTCCTAAGTCTGTGACTCTGTTTCTGTTTTGTAAAGAGTCATTTGTGTTATTTTTAGATTCCACATATAAATAATATCATGTAATATTTGTCTTTCTCTGCCTGACTTACTTCACTTTGTGTGATAATCTCTAGGTCCATCCATGCTGCTCCAAATGACAATATTTTATCCTTTCTTATGGCTAAGTAATAAAATGGAATATTACTTAACCATACATAATTCCCTTATATATATATGGAACATACACACACACACACACACACACACACACACACATACACACACTGCATCTTCTTTATGCATTCCTCTGTTGATTGACATTCAGGATGTTTCCGTGTCTTGGCTATTGTGCTGCAATGAACTTTGGGGTACATCTTCTAACATATTTTTAAGGGAACTCTCCTACACTGTTGGTGGGAATGTAAGTTGGTACAGCCATTGTAGAAAACAGTATGGAGGTTCCTCTAAAATCTGAAAATAAAATTACTGTATGGTCCATCAATCCCACTCCTGGGCATATATCCAGACAAACTGTAATTCTAAAAGATACATGTGCCCCTATGTTCATAGTGGTACTATAACAATAGCTAAGACATGGAAACAACCTATATGTCCATGAACAGATGAATGGATAAAAAAGATATGGTACACATATACAGTGGAATATTACTCAGTCATTAAAAAGAATGAAATAATGCCATTTGTAGCAACATGGATGGAACTAGAGATTATTATAAGAAATGAAGTAAGAAATGAAATGCAAGACATGCAAGGAAAAAAAAAGGCAAAACACTTGTCTAAGGAGGCCTTACATATAGCTGAGAAAAGAAGAGAAGCTAAAGGCAAAGGAAGAAAGGAAAGATAAACCCATTTGAATGCAGAGTTCCAGAGAATAGCAAGGAGAGATAAGAAAGCCTTCCTCAGTGATCAATGCAAAGAAATAGAGGAAAACAACAGAATGGGAAAGACTAGAGATCTCTTCAAGAAAATTAGAGATACCAAGGGAACATGTCATGCAAACATGGGCTCAATAAAGGACAGAAAGGGTATGGACCTAACAGAAGCAGAAGATATTTAGCAGAGGTGGCAAGAATACGCAGAAGAACTATACAAAAAATATCTTCATGACCCAGATAACCACAATGGTGTGTTCACTCACCTAGAGCCAGACATCCTGGAATGCAAAGTCAAGTGGGCCTTAGAAAGTATCACCATGAACAAAGCTAGCGAAGGTGATGGAATTCCAGTTGAGCTATTTCAAATCCTGAAAGATGATGCTGTGAAAGTGCTGCACTCAATATGCCAGCAAATTTGGAAAACTCAGCAGTGGCCGCAGGACTGGAAAAGGTCAGTTTTCATTCCAATACCAAAGAAGAACAATGCCAAAGAATATTCTAAGTACCGCACAATTGCAGTCATTTCACATGCTAGCAAAGTAATGCTCAAAATTCTCCAAGCCAGGCTTCAACAGTAGGTGACCATGAACTTCCAGATGTTCAAACTGGATTAAGAAAAGGCAGAGGAACCAGAGATCAAATTGCCAACATCTGTTGCATCATTGAAAAAGCTAGAGAGTTCCAAAAAACATCTACTTCAGCTTTATTGACTATGCCAAAGCCTTTGACCGTGTGGATCACCACAAACTGTGGAAAATTCTTAAAGAGATGGAAATATCCGACCACCTGACCTGCCTTCTGAGAAATCTGTATGCAGGTCAAGAAGCCACAGTTAGAACTGGACATGAAACAACAGACCGGTTTCAAATTGGGAAAGGAGTATGTCAAGGCTGTATATTGTCACCCTGCTTATTTAACTTCTATGCAGAGTATATCATGAGAAACGCTGGGCTGGAAGAAGCACAAGCTGGAATCAAGATTGGCAGGAGAAATATCAATAACCTCAGATATGCAGATGATACCACCCTTAGGGCAGAAAGTGAAGAGGAACTAAAAAGCCTTTTGATGAAAGTGAAAGACAAGAGTGAAAAAGTTGGGTTAAAACTCAACATTCAGAAAACTAAGATCATGGCATCTGGTCCCATCACTTCATGGCAAAAGATGGGGAAAAAATGGAAAGTGAAAGACTTTATTTGTTGGGCTCCAAAATCACTGCAGATGGTAACTGCAGGCATGAAATTAAAAGATGCTTGCTCCTTGGAAGAAACGCTATGACTAACCTATACAGCATATAAAAAAGGAGAGACATTACTTTGCCGACAAAGGTCCATCTAGTCAAGGCTATGGTTTTTCCAGTAGTCATGTATGGATGTGAGAGTCAGGGTACAAAGAAATCTAAGCACCCAAGAATTGATGCTTTTGAACTGTGGTTGGAGAAGACTTTAGAGAGTCCCTGGGACTTCAAGGAGATCCAACCAGTCCATCCTAAAGGAAATCAGTCCTGAATATTCATTGAAAGGACTGATGCTGAAGCTGAAACTCCAAACATTTGGCCACCTGATGTGAAGAACTGACTCATTTGAAAAGACCCTGAGGCTGAGAAAGACTGAAGGCAGGAGGAGAAGGGGACGACAGAGGGTGAGAAGGTTGGATGGCATCACTGACTCAATGGACATGAGTTTGAGTAAGCTCTGGGAGTTGGTGATGGACGGGGAGGCCTGGTGTGCTATAGTCCATGGGGCTGCAAAGAGTTGGATGACTGAATTGAACTGAGGTGAAGTAAATCAGACAGAGAAAGACCATAAAGTATAACTTACACGTGGAATCTAAACTATGACTAATGAACCTATGTATGAAACAAATGGCCATCCACTCCAGTATTCTTGCCAGGGAAATGTTCTTTCCCAGGAAATTTACCTGGGAAATTCTTGCCGTGGACACAGGAGCCTGGCAGGCTATCATCCATGGGGTCGCAAAGAAGCTACTAAGCATGCATGCATGCATGCAACAGAAACAGATTCGGCTGCTGCTGCTGCTGCTAAGTCGCTTCAGTCGTGTCCGACTCTGTGCGACCCCATAGACGGCAGCCCACCAGGCCCCGCTGTCCCTGGGATTCTCCAGGCAAGAACACTGGAGGGGGTTGCCATTTCCTCCTCCAACCCGGAGACATAGACAAAAGAGTTGTGGTTGCCAAGGGGAAGAGGGCTTGGGGGAAGGATGAGTTGGGAGTTTGGGGTTCGCAGATGCAGACTGGTATATACAGAATGTGTAAACAAGATCCTACAGTATAGCACAGAGAACTATATTCAGTATTCTGTGATAAACCATAATGGAAAAGAATGTGAAAAAGAAAGTATACGTATGTATATATAACTGAGTCACTCTGCTGTACAGCACATTAACATTGTACATGAACTACACTTCAATACAAATATATACATCATATACTTTTTAGTGGTTACACAGATCTCTTTTGGATGGTCACACCACCAATGACCTCAAATACTTGCTGAAAAAATGAGAGTCTCTAATTTGATAATTTTGGATCTTTGAGTTGCTTATGTTTTGGCTAATTGTAAATAAAATATTGTGAAGTGACCCTCACCTCTAAAGTAGTTCCATCTGGCATTTGCATTCCTTTTATATGTTTCAGAGCATCTTGTTATTCTGCCTGACCTTTGCAAAAAATCCTGTGAGATGGTTTGGGTAGATATCTTTACTGCTTTATTAGAAGTGAAAGAGAAAGCTCAAAGGAATTGTGACTTGCACCCTAGCAGCTGTTCTGTTAGGTGTTAATGACCAGGATTAGAACCCACAAAGAAAGATAGATTGGCAAATCCATGGATTTCCCGCCAGAAAATTCATTGACTGGCTGTAATAACAATGATAGAATTACAGCAATCAAAGCCACTGTTCCTGCTTTTTGAAAAAGAACAAACAAAATGTTTTAGCTTCTAAAAGTCTCCAATGGCATTTTCTTTACGGGTTTATCTTGTTAATAAGGATGATAACAAGAAAGCGTCTGTACTAACCCTCTCCTTAAAAGCTTTTTAGCCAAAGCAGCTTTGAATGTTCCATGTATACACCACTGCCCCCTGCTGGAGGCCTGCAGAATGGTCTCAAATTTTTCTTTTGTAGGATTAACAAAGGGAGGAGCTGAACTTGATTTAGCAACTAGACTGTGAGTTTGAAGGAGTAAGGTGGGGGTTGGGGAGTGAGAGGTGATGGAGGGAGCTGGAATGTGTCCCAAGTTCGTCTTTCAGCTGAAGGGAGAGCTGTGTCTTTAGAAGGGGTTGCTGTTGCTCTGGGTTGGGATTAGGGCATCAGTGTATTTAAAAGCATCCTAGGGATTTCCAGGGAAAAGGCAATGGCACCCCACTCCAGAACTCTTGCCTGGAAAATCCCATGGGTGGAGGAGCCCGGTAGGCTGCAGTCTATGGGGTCGCGAAGAGTTGGACACGACTGAGCGACTTGACTTTCACTTTTTACTTTCATGCATTGGAAAAGGAAATGGCAACCCACTCCAGTGTTCTTGCCTGGAGAATCCCAGGCATGGGGAACCTGATGGGCTGCCGTCTATGGGGTCACACAGAGTCGGACACGACTGAAGTGACTTAGCAGCAGCAGCAGCAGGGCTTTCCAGGTGGCACTAGCGGTAAAGAGCCTGCCTGCCAGGGCAGGAGACCTGAGAGACACGGGTTCCATCTCTGGGCTTGAAGATCCCCTGGAAGTGGGAATAACCCACTCTAGTATTCTTGCCTGGGGAATCCTATGGACAGAGGAGCCTGGTGGGCTATGGTACATAGGGTTGCAAAGAGTTGGACATGACTGAAGCGACTGAGCATGAATGCACAGTGATTCTAATGTATCAGTAGAGCTGTGAATTACATTTCTGTATCGACCACAGACAGGAAATCTAATCCCTTTATCCTTGTCTGTTACATAATTGGACTGAAAATTACTGGATCTAATTTACTTTGAAAGTGCATACATCTAACTGATTCAAGGGCTTCCCGGGTGGCGCTGGTGGTAAATCCACCTGCTATGCAGGAGACACAAGAGACGAGTTCAGTCCCTGGGTGGAGAAGATCCCCCGGAGAGGGAGATGGCAACCCACTCCAGTATTCTTGCCCGGAGAATGCCATGGACAGAGGAGCCTGGCAGGTTACAGCCCATGGGGTCACAAAGAGTCGGACACGACTGAGCACACGACTGACTCAAGCTCTGGAGTGAAGAGCAGGACAGTGTTTTTCACCTTAATAAACTGATAAGAGAAAGTTGGCTGCTAGTGCTGTTTATTAAACATTTTTTTTCAGAGCTAAGGATTTGCCTGAGTAAGGAGGGTGTGGAAGGACTGCATTCCAGTTCTCTCTTTTTAAAAAATATTTATTTGGCTGTGCCAGGTCTTAGTTGAGCCTTCCCTGGTAGCTCAGTTGGTAAAGAATCCACCTGCAATACAGGAGACCCCGGTTCAATTCCCAGGTCAGGAAGATCCACTCGAGAAGGAAGCGGGTACCCACTCCAGTGTTCTTCAGTTTCCCTTGTGGCTCAGCTACTAAAGAACCCGCCTGCAGTGCTTTAGTTGCAGCGTGTGGGACCTAGTTCCCTGACCAGGGATTGAACCCAGGCCCCTTGCATTGGGAGTGCGAAATCTTAGCCACTAGACCACCAGGAAAGTCTCCAGTTCTCTTTTTACCTCCACCACAGCATCCTGTGTGTCTTCTGGCTGGATGAGGGCACTTCCATCGTAGCCCCGTGTGAGGGCACCTCTCCATGTAACAGGGAAAAACAAACCTGAGTCCACACTGGATCTGTTCCCTTAAAAAAAAAATTGAAACTGTATTGAATTTCTTTTTTTAAAAAATGATTTTATTTGTTTTTTGCTGTGCTGAGTCTTCGTTATTGTGAGTGGGCTCTCTCTAGTTGCGGGGGGCGGGGGGCTATCTCTAGCTGCAGTGTGTGCATTCTCATTGCGGTGGCTTCTTTTGTTGTGGAGCACAGGTTCTGTGTGCACCGGCTTCAAAAGTTGCCGCTCATGGGCTCTAGAACTCGGGCTAAGCAGTGATGCGTGGGCTTAGCTGCTCTGAGGCATGTGGAATCTTCCTGAAGCAGGGATCGAACCTGTGTTCCCAGCATTGGCAGGTGGATTCTTTTTTTCTTTTTTGTATTTTATATTTTACTTATTAAATTTTTATTTTAATTGGAGGCTGATTACTTTACAATATTGTGGTGGTTTTGCCATACATTCACATGCATCAGCCACGGGTGTACATGTGTTCCCCATCCCATCCCTCAGGGTTGTCCCAGTGCACCAGCCCTGAGCGCCCTGCCTCATGCATCAAACCTGGACTGGCGATCTGTTTCACATATGGCAATATACATGTTTCAATGCTATTCTCTCAAATCATCCCACCCTTTCCCTCTCCCACAGAGTCCAACAGTCTGTTCTTTACATCTGTGTCTCTTTTGCTGTCTCGCATACAGGGTTATCATTACATCTTTCTAAATTCCATATATGTGCGTTAGTATATTATACTGGTGTTTTTCTTTCTGGCTTACTTCACTCTGTATAACAGGCTTCAGTTTCATCCACCTCATTAGAACTGATTCAAATGCATTCTTTTTAATGGCTGAGTAATACTCCATTGTGTATATGTACCACAGCTTTCTTATCCATTCATCAGCTGATGGACATCTAGGTTGCTTCCGTGTCCTGGCTATTATAAACAGTGCTGCGATGAACATTGGGGTACACGTGTCTCTTTCCCTTCTGGTTTCCTCAGTGTGTATGCCCAGCAGTGGGATTGCTGGCTCATAAAGCAGTTCTATTTCCAGTTTTTTAAGGAATCTCCACACTGTTCTCCATAGTGGCTGTACTAGTTTGCACTCCCACCAACAGTGTAGGAGGGTTCCCTTTTCTCCACACCCTCTCCAGGATTTATTGCTTATAGACTTTTGGATCGCAGCCATTCTGACTGGTGTGAAATGGTACCTCATAGTGGTTTTGATTTGCATTTCTCTGATAATGAGTGATGTTGAGTATCTTTTCATGTGTTTGTTAGCCATCTGTATGTCTTCTTTGGAGAAATGTCTATTTAGTTCTTTGGCCCATTTTTTGATTGGGTCATTTATTTTTCTGGAGTTGAGCTGTATGAGTTGCTTGTATATTCTTGAGATTAGTTGTTTGTCAGTTGCTTCATTTGCTATTATCTTCTCCCATTCTGAAGGCTGTCTTTTCACCTTGCTAATAGTTTCCTTCATTGTGCAAAAGCTTTTAAGTTTAATTTTTGCTTTTATTTCCATTACTATGGGAGGTGGGTCATAGAGGATCCTGCTGTGATTTATGTCAGAGAGTGCGTTGCCTATGTTTTCTTCTAGGAGTTTTATGGTTTCTGGTCTTACATTTAGATCTTTAATCCATTTTGAGTTTATTTTTGTGTATGGTGTTAGAAAGTGTTCTAGTGTCATTCTTTTACAAGTGGTTGACTAATTTTCCCAGCACCACTTTTTAAAGAGATTGTCTTTTCCCCATTGTATATTCTTGCCTCCTTTGTTGAAGATAAGGTGTCCATAGTTGTGTGGATTTATCTCTGGGCTTTCTATTTTGTTCCATTGATCTATATTTCTGTCTTTGTGGCAGGCAGATTCTTATCCACTGCACCACCAGGGAAGTTCTAGATCTGTTCCTTTTGTTTTAACCTTTGTATTCTACTGCTTGGCTACAAGTTAATGACTACAAGAATGTTGCTTATAAACTTAAATTATACCTAATGGCCCATCTCTGGGAACTGTGCCTCCCATGTAATAAGTGCTAAGCTAAAATACCTCTGTTTAGCTCACAGGAAATAACCTGACCACCTGGTAATGGCTGCAGAAAATAGAAATTAACATATCTCCTCTGGAGGCTGAGGGGAGGCAGGACTTAACACCCTCCCTGTTCGTATAAAAGAGTGTGAATTCTTTCTTGGAGAAGATGGTTCTTTGGGGCACTAGTCCACCACCTTCTCGCTCTGTTGACTTTCCAAATAAACTCTGGTAGCTCAGCTGGTAAAGAATCTGCCTGCAATGCAGGAGACCCTGGTTTGATTCCTGGGTTGGGAAGATCCCTGGAGAAGGGATAGGCTACCCACTCCAGTATTTTTGGGGTTCCCTGGTGGCTCAGACAGTAAAGAATCCGCCTACGATATGGGAGACCTGGGTTCGTAATTACCCTGGGTTGGGAAGATCCCCTGGAGGCGGGCATGGCAACTCACTCCAGTATTCTTGCCTGAGAAATCCATGGACAGAGGAGCCTGGTGGGCTGCAGTCCATGCGGTCACAAAGAGTCGGACACAACTGAACGACTAAGCACAGCACACATTCCTTGTCCCCAACAGCTCGGTTCTGCATTTATTGACCCGTTGTGCAGGGAGCGGTATGAGCTTAGACTCAGTGGCATCTGGCGCCCCCTGGTGATGGGTTAGTGAAGTGCCCAGTGTTACTCTGGAAACAGAGCGCAGTGAACTATGACCGACGCTCGCAGGCCGTCTTTTCTAACCCGCTCTCATTTCACAGATGAGGAACTGAGGCCATGAGCGGTGGTGTGGATTTCCCAGGCCCGCCCACGTGGCAACTGAGTTAAGTGTGGGTTTAGCTGGGGTGCATTGTTCATGGGTAGGAGACTATGACTCAGGCCTTCTGGGGACCAGAGCCTTGGAGATGAGAATCAGGGGGTGATGGTGAGTTAGAACAGCTCCTGGGGGTCACACACAAGCCTAGCCTCCCCTCCCCTCGGTGATGCTTGGTGCCACTCATTGAGCCTGAAAATCTGAAAACGTTTTTAGCTGTAGACCTGCGAGTCCCTCAAACTGTTCCCCAAATTGATTCATTGTTCCCACCCTCACTTTATCTTCCTCCACCGTGTATCCTCTTAGTAAATGGCATCACCTTCTATTGGGCTGACCAGGCTGGGCAACTATTATGTATCTGTCATCCACTCCATCACTGAGTCCTTCTCTTGAGCTTCATTTTTTGTAAAGCACATATTTTTTTTTTGGAAGTCTTACTGTATTTGTTACAATAACACTTCTGTCTTCTGTTTTGGTTTTTTGGCTGAGAGGCACTTGGGATCTTAGTTTCTCAACCAGATACTGAACCTGCACATCCTGCATTGGAAGACCAAGTCTTAACCACTGGACTGCTGGGGAAATTGCTTGAATTTTGAAAAAAAAAATAACCAATTTAGTGTCTTAGTTACCACTTCCTACATCAGCTTTCTTGTCTTACATGCGGGGCTTTGCTTCCAGGCAGAATTGGCCCAGGCCAGCCCCTACAGTCCAAAACTCCTGTGCGGGCCTCGCCAGCTCATCAGTTCTACTTGGAGTCTTTGCTTGATCTACAACAAAATAGTTGTTTTTGCAAATTAAGAAAGTGAAAAGACAAACTACAGAATGAAAGAAAATATTTGCAAATCATAACTGTTTAATATCCAGAATATAAAAACACCTACAACTCCACAACAAAAGATAAACCTCACTTAAAAAATAGAAAAAGGACTTGAATAGACATTTCTCCAAAAAAAAAAAATATATGAATGGCACATGAAATTAGCACATGAATAGATGCTCAACACCTTTAATTGTTAGGGAAATGCAAATCAGAATCATAACAAGATACTACTTCACACCTGCTAGGATGGTGATACTCAAAAGACAGAAAATAACAAGCAAGAATGCGGGTAGACTGAAACAGTTGTATGTTGTGGATCAGTTCAGTTCAGTCACTCAGTCGTGTCCGACTCTTTGTGACCCCGTGAACTGCAGCAAGCCGGGCTTCCCTGTCCATCACCAACTCCCGGAGTTCACGCAAACTCATGTCCATTAAGTTGGTGAGGCCATCCAACCATCTCATCCTCTGTCATCCCCTTCTCCTTCCGCCTTCAATCTTCCCCAGCATCAAGGTCTTTTCAAATGAGTCAGCTCTTCGCATCAGGTGGCCAAAGTATTGGAGTTTCAGCTTCAGCATCACTCCTTCCAATGAACACTCAGGACTGATCTCCTTTAGGATGGACTGGTTGGATCTCTTTGCAGTCAAGGGACTCTCAAGAGTCTTCTCCAACACCACAGTTCAAAAGCATCAATTCTTAGGCACTCAGCTTTCTTCACAGTCCAACTCTCACATAAGAATGTAAAATGGTGCAGATGCTGTGAAAAATAGTTTGTCAGTTTCTCAAAAAGTTAAATGTAGTAGTGCCATTGTTGTTCAGTCAATAAGTCGTGTCCAGCTCTTTGTGAGCCCGTGGACTGTAGCATGCAAGGCCTCCCTGTCCCTCACCATCTCCTGGAGTGTGCTGAAGTTCATGCCCATCGAGTCAATGATGCCATCCAGCCATCTCATCCTCTGTCATCCCCTTCTCCTCCCGCCTTCAGTCGTTCTCAGCATCAGGGTCTTTTCCAATGAGATAGTTCTTCACATCAGGTGGCCAAAGTATTGGAGCTTCAGCATCAGTCCTTCCAATGAATGAATATTCAGGAATGATTTCCTTTAGGATTGACTGGTTTGATCTCCTGGCCATCCAAGGGACTCTCAAGAGTCTTCTTCAACACCACAGTTCAAAAACATCAGTTCTTCAGCATTCAGTTCTTCTTTATGGTTCAGCTCTCACATCCATACATGACTACTGGAAAAAGCATAGCTTTGACTAGATGGACCTTTGTTGGCAAAGTAATGTCTCTGCTTTTTAATATGCTGTCTAGGTTGGTCATAGCTTTTCTTCCAAGGAGAAAGCGTCTTTTAATTTCATGGATTGCAATCAGCTTTTGCAGTGATTTTGGAGCCTAAGCAAAGAGGGTCTCTCACTGTTTCCATTGTTTCCCCATCTACTTGCCATGAGGTGATGGGACCAGTTGCCAATACTCTACCACAAAAAAAGAAATGTAAAAGAGACGTTTATCTTCAGGTTTTTTTTTAAAAAAGATTAAGTATAAAAGCAGAAGGGCTAACACACAAATGTCAGCTGTACAATTTAATTAATTATAGCCGTATTGTACTCAGTGATAACCACTCACACAGGTGGGGCCCCTCACCTTGCCTGGCTTTTACTGCCTGGCTAATGCTTCACAAACTCTCTCATACAGTCCTCAGAAAAACCTTGAATATGTTACTCTGCCCATGTTATAGTTGAGAAAACAGACTGTTAAGCCTTGGCCTCAATTTTCCTATTTATATAAACACAGCTCTTAAATCTAACTGCGAGCTGTCATGACCTCCTGGAGACCACAGATGTTTGGCCACTTGGAACAGTAAGTGTAGTCTTTACTCCTGAAGTATGTTTTGGAAAAGTTGTTTTATGGTAAGATGATAAATTTGATCCGGCTTTCTGTAATTTAACAGGGGGAAGATCACTATGAAGAGGGTTAGACTGTGAACAGGATCATATCTAAGCCTGCTTTCTCACTGGATTTGTTGGACCCCATCACCTTCCGGGCACTGACTGTGAGAGGGCATCAGAAGGCAGACACGCTGAAACCACAATCACAGAAAACTAGCCAATCTGAACACACGGACCACAGCTTCCTCTAACTCAGTGAAACTAAGCCATGCCCGTGGGGCCACCCAAGAAGGGCGGGTCATGATGGAGAGATCTGACAGAATGTGGTCCACTGGAGAAAGGAAAGGCAAACCACTTCAGCATTTTTGCCTTGAGAACCCCATGAACAGTATGAAAAGGCAAAAAGATAGGATACTGAAAGAGGAACTCCCCAGGTGAGTAGGTGCCCAATATGCTACTGGAGATCAGTGGAGAAATAACTCCAGAAAGAATGAAGGGATGGAGCCAAAGCAAAAAGAATACCCAGCTGTAGATGTGACTGGTGATAGAAGCAGGGTCTGATGCTGTAAAGAGCAATATTGCATAGGAACCTGGAATGTCAGGTCCATGAATCAAGGCAAATTGGAAGTGGTCAAACGGGATGGCAAGAGTGAACATTGACATTCTAGGAATCAGTGAACTAAAATGGACTGGAATGGGTGAATTTAACACAGATGACCATTATATCTACTACTGTGGACAGGAATCCCTTAGAAGAAATGGAATAGCCACCATGGTCAACAAAAGAGCCTGAAATGCAGTACTTGGATGAAATCTCAAAAATGACAGAATGATCTCTGTTCATTTCCAAGGCAAACCATTCAATATCATGGTAATCCAAGTCTATGCCCCGACCAGTAATCCTGAAGTTGAACAGTTCTATGAAGACCTACAAGACCTTTTAGAACTAACACCCCCAAAAGATGTCCTTTTCATTATAGGGGGCTTGAATGTAAAAGTATGAAGTCAGGAAACACCTGGAGTAACAGGCAAATTTGGCCCTGGAATACGGAATGAAGCAGGGCAAAGGCTAAGGGTTTTGCCAAGAGAACACACTGGTCATAGCAAACACCTTCTTCCAACAACACAAGAGAAGACTCTACACATGGACATCACCAGATGGTCAACACCGAAATCAGATTGATTATATTCTTTGCAGCCAAAGATGGAGAAACTCTATACAGTCAGCAAAAACAAGACCAGGAGCTGACTGTGGCTCAGATCATGAACTCCTTATTGCCAAATTCAGACTTAAATTGAAGAAAGTAGGGAAAACCACTAGACCATTCAGGTATGACCTAAATCAAATCCTTTATGACTATACAGTGAAAGTGAGAAATAGATTTAAGGGCCCAGATCTGATAGATAGAGTGCCTGATGAACTATGGACGGAGGTTCGTGACATTGTACAGGAGACAGGGATCAAGACCATCCCCAAGAAAAAGAAATGCAAAAAAGCAAAATGGCTGTCTGAGGAGGCCTTACAAATAGCTGTGAAAAGAAGAGAAGCAAAAAGCAAAGGAGAAAAGGAAAGATATAAGCATCTGAATGCAGAGTTCCAAAGAATAGCAAGAAGAGATAAGAAAGCCTTCCTCAGCAATCAATGCAAAGAAATAGAGGAAAACAACAGAATGGGAAAGAATAGAGATCTCTTCAAGAAAATTAGAGATACCAAGGGAACATTTCATGCAAAGATGGGTTCAATAAAGGACAGAAATGGTATGGACCTAACAGAAGCAGAAGATATTAAGAAGAGGTGGCAAGAATACACAGAAGAACTGTACAAAAAAGATCTTCATGACCCAGATAATTACGATGGTGTGATCACTGACCTAGAGCCAGATATCCTGGAATGTGAAGTCAAGTGGGCCTTAGGAAGTATCACTATAAACAAAGCTGGTGGAGGTGATGGAATTCCCGTTGAGCTATTTCATCCCCTAAAAGATGATGCTGTGAAAGAGTTGCACTCAATATGTCAGCAAATTTGAAAAACTCAGCAGTGCCCACAGGACTGGAAAAAGTTGGTTTTCATTCCAATCCCAAAGAAACTCAATGCCAAAGAATGTTCAAACTACCACACAATTGCACTCATCTCACACACTAGTAAAGTAATGCTCAACGTTCTCCAAGCCAGGCTTCAGCAGTACATGAACTGTGAACTTCCAGATGTTCAAGCTGGTTTTAGAAAAGGCAGAGGAACCAGAGATCAAATTGCCAATCTCTGCTGGATCATCAAAAAAGCAAGAGAATTCCAGAAAAACATCTATTTCTGCTTTATTGACTATGCCAAAGCCTTTGACTGTGTGGATCACTATAAACTGTGGAAAATTCTGAAAGAGATGGGAATACCAGACCACCTGACCTGTTTCTTGAGAAACCTGTATGCAGGTCAGCAAGCAACAGTTAGAACTGGACATGGAACAACAAACTGGTTCCAAATAGGAAAAGGAGTACGTCAAGGCTGTATATTGTCACCCTGCTTATTTAACTTCTATGCAGAGTACATCATGAGAAACACTGGACTGGAAGAAGCACAAGCTGGAATCAAGATTGCCGGGAGAAATATCAATAACCTCAGATATGCAGATGACACCACCCTTATGGCAGAAAGTGAAGAGGAACTCAAAAGCCTCTTGATGAAAGTGAAAGAGGAGAGTGAAAAAGTTGGCTTAAAGCTCAACATTCAGAAAACAAAGATCACGGCATCTGATCCCATCACTTCATGGCAAATAGATGGGGAAACAGTGGAAACAGTGTCAGACTTTACACTGCGGATGGTGATTGTAGCCATGAAATTAAAAGACGCTTACTCCTTGGAAGGAAAGTTATGACCAACCTAGACAGCATATTCAAAAGCAGAGACGTTACTTTGTCAACAAAGGTCTGTCTAGTCAAGGCTATGGTTTTTCCAGTGGTCATGTGTGGATGTGAGAGTTGGACTGTGAAGAAGGCTGAACGCCAAAGAATTGATGGTTTTGAACTGTGGTGTTGGAGAAGACTCTTGGGAGTCCCTTGGACTGCAAGGAGATCCAACCAGTCCATCCTAAGGGAGATCAGTCCTGAGTGTTTGTTGAAGGACTGATGTTGAAGCTGAAACTCCAATACTTTGGCCACCTCATGAGAAGAGTTGACTCATTGGAAAAGACTCTGATGCTGGGAAGGATTGCGGGTAGGCGGAGAAGGGGACGACAGAGGATGAGATGGCTGGATGGCATCACGGAGTCTATGGGCATGAGTTTGGGTAAACTCCAGGAGTTGGTGATGGACAGGGAGGCCTGGCGTGCTGCAGCTCATGGGGTTGCTGAGTCGGACACGACTGAGCGACTGAACTGAACTGATCACCTTCCGGGCACTTACTGTGAGCTCAGCTTGCTAGTTTATGGAGCTTATTTTAGGGCGTAACAACAAATTTATTGCACTTTGATTGCAGTTCTTTTTTAGTGTATTAATTCATCCATCTTTGAAATTAGACCTTTTTTTGGAGAAAAGGTCTTGAATTTTCCTTTATTGACCAGAAGAGGGCACTGTTTCACCATGTATATTTTGATGGTCCAAGACAAACTCAAGAAGAGTGTTCTGACCAAAAATTATCCTTCTTATTCTCATTTTCTCTCTCCCGTCTTTCCTCCATCCCTTCTTCCAATCACCTTCCCTTTTTTTTAATCCCTCACCTCCATTATGTCGGTCAGTCAGTATCAGATGTGATAGCCGGATGTGTCTGTTCATCACGTTCTCTGAACGCTCACCTCTCGCTGACCCAGTACAATTCTGCCTAGTGACAAACTCGAGGGAAAGCAGCGAATGGCAGACACTGAACCGTCCGTCCCCTTTACTAACTTCTAAGGATGGGAATGGATTTTCATTTTTGTATATGCACAGTGGACGCCCACGTAGCTGAGGTTCAGTGTTTCTTTTTCTCACTGTCCTGGCCTGAAGAGAGGGCAACGGTAGGAGCTATTTAGAAAAATTCCCCGCCAAATCTCGGAAGCCTGAGATTTTGACATTTGATGGCTAAAACTCATTTTTCTGCCTGGAGACTAGCTTTCTAGAAGTTCTTTTGTTAGGCAATTCACAGGAAAATTAGGTGTGTGTGTTTTTTTTAAATTAATCACTAATTAATCATTTTAGAAAAAAATATTTTTCAGTTTTTTTTTTTTTCACTCAGGTTTCTGTTTTTTTTCCATATTTCCACCTGAGTTATTCAAGAGACATATCCACTTAAGGTTTCAATTGGGAGTTTTATCAGTCAAATTCAAATTTGATCAGGTAGATGAACGTGAGTGACGGTCGCTCAGTTGTGTCCTACTCTGAGATCCCATGAACTTCTCCATGTTTGTGATCCCATGGAATTCTCCAGGCCAGAATACTGGAGAGGGTAGCCTTTCCCTTCTCCAGGGGATCTTCCCAACCCAGGTATTCAACCCAGGTCTCCCTCATTACAGGCGTATTCTTTACCAGCTGAGCCACAAGGGAAGCCCAGAAGAACATGATTAAATACTAAAATAAAAAGAACTTTGGAGCCTGAGAAACAAGGGAGCAGATGTGTGTGTGTGTTAGGGGGTGGGAGGGGCGTGTTGTGAATACAAATGTCATCTGTTCGCTAAATTACCTTGGTGTGAGGAAAAGTAATTATTTAAGTGTGAGGGGATCAGAGTTCCAAGGAAGTGTTGCCTGTCTGCAGAGGTGCCTTATTCTCTACTTGGTTAGTGAGACCTTGCACGGACTTGGTCCTTGTGTCCTGGACTCACAGTTTTGTTTTGTTTTGTTTTGTTTTATTTAATATTTGCTTATTTATTTGGCTGTGCCAGGACTTAGTTGCAGCACCTGGGATCGTCAGCTGTGGCAAGTGGGCTCTAGCTGGGGGACCAGGGATCAAATCCAGGCCCCCTGCTTTGGGGGCTCAGAGTCTTGGCCCCTAGACCACCAGAGAAGTTCCTGGACTCCATGGTTTCTGAGGACGCAAAATGTCCTGGGGGTGGGGGTCAGGAGGGAGACAGGCTTCCCTGTTCTAGTCAATTCTATCCCTGCTTTTCCTTTCCACATAGGCTGTTTAAACCTGCAAGAGGATCCTGCCCACCAAATGGGTCTCAACTGAATTGTCCGCTGCTTGTGTGACCTGGAACCAGTCTCCTCCTCTGCCCAGGTTTCAGTTGTCCCAGGCACGAAATACCACGTGGACTTATGTCATCTGACAGGGTTTTCAAATGCCGTCTTAGGAATCTTACTGTCTTAATCTTTGTGGCACCATGACCTGGCATCTTATCTACTATCCCAATTGTATTAGTTGGGGTTCTCCAGAGAAATGGAATGAATAGGAATTTTATATAGATTTATAAATAATTGTATATATTATATATAATATATTATGTTGTATATCAATATATTACACACATATAAATGTTATACATAAATACATCATATACATATATATAAATATATATATTATATATATTATATGGGTTTCTCTGGAAGTATTATATATAAATATTATATGGGCTTCTCTGGTTGCTCACAAGGTAAAGAATGTATACATATATATACAAAATGAGGGCTTCCCAGGTGGCTGAATTGTAAAGAATCCACCTGCCAGTGCATGAGACACAAGATGGGAAGATCCCCTGGAGAAGGGAATGGCAACCCACTCACTCCAGTATTCTTGCCTGGAGAATCCCATGGACAGAGAATCCTGGCGGGCTACGGTCCATGGGGTTGCAAAGCATCGGATGAGACTGAGTGAACTGAGAAAGCACATATATAATACTATGTAAGTATATGTATATTTCCCACACAATTATGGAAGGTGAGAAGTTGTTTGATACACTGTTTTCAACCTGGAGACCCAGGAAACTGGTGACATAATTCAGTTCAAGTTCAAAGACAGAGAACCAGGAGCCACTGATGTCCAAGGGCAGGAGAAGAAGGATGTCCAGCTCGAGCAGAGAGGGTGAACATGCCCTTCCTGTGTCTTTTTGTTCTTTTCAGGCCCCCTGAGGATTGGCCGATGCCTGTACACAATGAGAAGGACCATCTGCTTACTCAGTTCACCAGTTCAAATCTCTTCTAGAAACACAGTCATACCCCGAAATAATGTTTCACCAGCTGTATCTGGACACCACCTAGGCCAGTGAGACTGATACATAAAATTAACCATCACACCAAGCAGCTGTCTCACATTAGAGTAAAGGCAGAGGTAACAATCAGTTATCACAGTTTTTCTCTGTGAACACATGCAGTAATTTACATTTACTTAGAATCCTTCATCCTGAAACGTGCTCTATTTTGTTGTTGATTTTCAGTGGCTAAGTCGTACCTGACTCTTTGTGACCCCATGGACTGCAGCATGGCAGACTCTGTATCTATTTCTTTATAATCTGATTGCAAACTATGTATAGGACTCCCCCACCTGAAATAGGGCAGTGACAAGATTATTACAATAAAAAATACAACTTCAAACAGGTAGAGGAAAGGAAGGAATTAGTATTTTTTTACTTGTTCCTATATGCCTTTATCGGAGAAGGCAATGGCACCCCACTCCAGTACTCTTGCCTGGAAAATCCCATTGACGGAGGGGCCTGGTGGGCTGCAGTCCATGGGGTCGCTAGGAGCCGGACACGACTGAGCGACATCACTTTCACTTTTCGCTTTCATGCATTGGAGAAGGAAATGGCAACCCACTCCAGTGTTCTTGCCTGGAGAATCCCAGGGACTGGGGAGCCTGGTGGGCTGCCGTCTATGGGGTCGCACAGAGTCAGACACGACTGAAGCGACTTAGCAGCATATGCCCTTATGCCTATAGGATTGGAGAATCTGTGTTGACCAAATGTCCCCGCACAAAGAATCTGCTCTGAAGGAGATGGAGGTATGTGAATTACTTCAGATGAATCAATGTACATTTACTCATTGTGAAACACCTGTTAAGAGAGAACGTGAAAGAAAAAAAGGCACAGTTCTTGCCCTTGGGAGCTAACCAGTGAACATGTGTGCGTGCATGTGTGCTCAGCCGTCAGTCGTGTCCAACTCTTTGCGATCCTATGGACTGTAGCCCACCAGGATCCCCTGTCCATGAGATTTTCCAGGCAAGAATACTGGAGTGGGTTGCCACGCCCTCCTTCAGGGGGTTTTCCTGACCTGGTGAGTGAACTCGCCTCTGCCTATGTCTCCTGCATTGCAGGTGGATTCTGTACCCAGGGAGCTACCTGGGAAGCCCACCAATTGAATGTATCATATTATAACTTAACACAACCCTAACACTTAAATCAATGAAAGACAGGTAACTATATAAAAGCAGTGTAATATATTTCAGTCTGTCTGTCTATCTACCATCTCTATCAGAAACATTTCACCATTCTTCTCTCTCTGAATCCCAAGGGCTACCAGAGCACCCGGCCAGCAATGCCTAGAACTGACAGCTTCCCCAGGCTTGCTGCCCTGTTAGAAAAAGGGCTTTTGGAGAAAACCCTAAAGAGGCAAAGCTGGAGTGAGAAGAAATGGATCTCAGACTAGCAGTAATCACAGTATCTGCCTTTGCTTTTTTCTTGGTTTTGGAAAACCTTTGCCAGTTATGCCAAGATTTTATTTGGACAGGAATGGGGAAAAAAAAAAAAAAAAGAAAGAAAGTGAATTAATAAAACGAAAGGACAAGAGCAGACCCTTGAGGCTCAACTTCCTGGGTTTCAGTGCCAATTCTCCCATTTATGATCCAACGGGGCACTCTTTAAAAATTTTTTCTCATCTCAAAAAATTGGATAAAAAGATCACCTTGTGGGGTTGTGGAGAAGAGATTATTTAAATTTATATGTTTGTGTTTAATAAGTGATGACAGCTTTCACCACAATAATTATTATTCTTGCCAAGTTTTAACTATGCTTTTTAGGAGATCAGCTTCTTCCTGCTCACTTATGAGCCGTCAGAAGTAAGGACATTAATTTCTGTGAAAAACACTGTCCTAGACCCAGGTTCTTGCCTTCATAAAATTTATCATCAAGGTTAAAAGTAAGCTCAACATATTAGTAATTCTAAACAAATAGTCTGAGAGGAAGCTGCTGCAGGACTGTTTCAGAGGTCACAGGTCACACTTGTGGGTCTCCCTTGGTGGTGATTTTGCTGATACCCCTTCAGAGAGAAAGAAGGCCAGGGTGAAGAAGAGCTGGAGTGAGCCAAAGCACCAGGTATTAAAGGCTGAAAACCACGCAATAAGACAGGAAAAGATATTTATACAGTATGTTGTATTGATATATAGTCATAATACACATCTTATATTAATATGTGTCTGATAAAGAACTATCAAATCAATATGAGGGAAAAACTCAAACTAAAAAATGGACAAAGTTTCAAATTGGTGATTCACTAAAGATAAAAGCTAAATGTCTAGTTAACATGAAAGGATCTTCAATCTTGCTAGGAATGAGGGATGCACAAATTATTTGCACAGTGAGATAATACTTCATGCCATCAGTTGAGCAAAAAATAAAGGCTGATAATACCAACTGTTGACAAGGATCTGGACAAATGGGGGTTATCAGTCATGACTGATAAGACTGTGTCATTAGTAACTTCAGAGAGATATTTGAAATGATTTAGCAAAGTTAAAGGTCTTGTGCTCTTCAATGCAATCAATCCACTTCTAGGCAGGGATGATACTCGATATACTTAACATCCCAGAGGGCAAGCCACCCACTAATCAGAATTTGCACCTTCTCCAATCAGAACAGAGGCTCCCTGTCCCCAGTGGGTGTATGTTTCTTGCTCAAGACATGAATATCAGCCCTGCTTCTAGAAATATTCCCTAGAAACTTCACACATTGGATACGCAGAGAGATAAATGTATAAGAATGGAGAAAGAAATGGCAACCCACTACAGTATTTTCACCTGGAGAATCCCATCGACTGAGGAGCCTGGCAGCCTGCAGTTCATGGGGTTGCAAGAGTCGAACAAGGCTTAGCGACTAAAGAGAGAGATTGCAACACTGTTTGTAGAAAAAAAGATCATAAAGCAATCTAGCTGTCCAGAAACAAGAGTGAATAAATGCATATTGGTTTATTATCCAATAGAGTACAGTAGTGAAAAGTGGATTACAGCTTGGAAACCTAAAGTTTAGGGAAACAGCAAAGACAATGCCACACGTAAAATCTGAAATCAAAACAATGCTATATTTACATGTAATAATAGTTGGGAGCATGCCTGGGAATGACCATCAACGTTCAGAATATTGGCTATTTCTGGGGAAGGAGAGAAGAGAGGGAGAGGGTGGCAGGGGGAGCCTCAACCTCATGACTTGGGTCTTAAAAAGATGGGGAGCAAGTGTGGAAGACTCTTAAGATTTGATTGACCCAGTGGTTGGTCCCAGCTGTTCAGTGTGCCGTTCTTTCTATTCTGTATGATGGAAATATTTTACAATGTAAATTAAAAAAAATCAACATAAACAAGATTATGAGCTGCAGATCAGTATTCACTGGTCTCTGTGCAACCAGTCTGCAGTGCCCTGCAAGAAAGACTTCCCCTTCTGCCCTCACTACCCCCTGCCTCTCAGGTCACAGCCTGTTTCCCTTTGCAGGAGTCACCCCGAGGATGAGGCTGGAATGCCATTTTTCAGCTCTTAAACCTCTAAGTGTGCCTCTCTACCCTTCTGCCCCACTTGGAGAAACCAATTATCCAATGGTGCTGTCCTTGAACTTGGCACATCATTACAGATGACTCCAGAACATTGGTTATCACAATGGTCTTCATTAACTTGAAGTGTCAACCTCTCCTCCTCAGCCAGTCTTCGCAAACCTGCCTGGAAAGCAAGTGGTGTCTTTTGTTGGCATCTTACCTGGGAGGCTCTGCGGCCTACAGGCTGACCTCCATCTGATGGACATTACACACGTAACATTTATGACTCCACTTGAAAGCCTGAGGCTTTGGAGGAAGGGAAAAGGCAAATATAGCTGATGAGGCACCTGCAAAAGCTCTAAGATGTTGCTTAAACACACTAATTTCTTCCAGAGATAACCCTTTTCACGTTGCTTGGGCTTCCCTCATAGCTCAGTTGGTGAAGAATCGGCCTGCAACGCGAGAGACCTGGGTTCGGTCCCTGGGTTGGGAAGATTCCCTGGAGAAGGGAAAGGCTACCCACTCCAGTATTCTGGCCTGGAGAATCCCATGGACTATACAGTTCATGGGTCACAAAGAGTCGGACAGGACTGATCAACTTTCACTTTCACTTTTCTGGTGTAACAAAGTCTACCCTCTCCCTTCCTCTCCCTTCCTTTGGATTGGGTTAGACTTAGCAGTGCTTCCAACCAAGCCAAAAGGATTGATTGGAGTTCATTTCTTAGCTGAAAAAGGGATGTTTATATTTGGGATGTTTATATTTGACCTGTGTTCCCCAGCTCCTAGTGTGAGGTGAGGGAGCTGTATGTGTGGGGCAACGTGGTCTAGCAGACCAAATGTGAGCTCTGCAGTTAGACCCGCTTTTGATCCTGGTTGTGTGGCTTTGGGTAACTGACTTTAGGTCTATGGGTTTTGAATAGATGCAAAGTGTGGGGGGATGCCCTCCGTCAAGAAGCTGAGTCAGCATTAAATGAGATGATGGTGAGAAGGCAGCCCCTGCTCTATGGGGTACCTGGCTCATTCCTCCTTTTGCCCAACCCTCCCCAAAGCACAGACACTCCAACCCTCTGGGGCCCTGTAGTTTTTATTCTCCTCCTCACTCACCCTCCTGCTGGTAGGAGGGTTCTAACTGGGAGCAGGTGGGAGGAGGAAAGGGAGGAGTGAGGCAGGAGGCTGCAGGGAGGTCGGTGTGCAAGGTTGGGGAGGAGGCTGTGCGGGTCTGTCGTGGTCATGCTGAGTTACTGCCTGCTGTCACCCAGTAGCCCAGGTGGCACAGAAGCTAATCTCTAATTATGGAATCAAAGGCTCTCTTGCTCCAGTTTCTGGGATGGTAGGTGTTGGGGACAGACCCTTTCCCACCTATGGACTCATAGCCTAGCCTGATTCCCTTGTCATCTGTTGTTGTTCAGTCACTGAGTCATGTCCAGCTCTTTGCGACCCCATGAATCACAGGACGCCAGGCCTCCCTGTCCATCACCAACTCCCGGAGTTCACTCAAACTCATGTCCATTGAGTTGGTGATGCCATCCAGCCATCTCACCCTCTGTCGTCCCCTTTTCCTCCTGCCCCCAATCCCTCCCAGCATCAGAGTCTTTTCCAGTGAGTCAACTCTTCGCATGAGGTGGCCAAAGTATTGGAGTTTCAGCTTTAGCAGCATTCCTTCCAAAGAAATCCCAGGGCTGATCTCCTTTAGAATGGACTGGTTGGAGCTCCTTTCAGTCCAAGGGACTCTCAAGAGTCTTCTCCAACACCACAGTTTAAAAGCATCAATTCTTTGGCACTCAGCTTTCTTCACAGTCCAACTCTCACATCCATACATGACCACTGGAAAAACTATAGCCTTGACTAGAATGCTCAAACTACCACACAATTGCACTTATCTCACTGTCTCCCAAGGTTTGCTCAAACCCAATGTTCATTGAGTTGATGGTGCCATCCGACCATCTCATCCTCTGTTGCTCCCTTCTCCTCCTGCTCTTGTCACCTATACATGTAGTCAATCCCATCAAAAAAGAAGAAGGCCTTTATAAATTGACTTGGGAGATATCTGAGTAGAGGCAAGTCTTCATTGTTCTCTTTTTTGAGGCCAAACATGCAGAAGTGAGATTCATCAGTTGTGCTTTAAAGGAATGAGTGCTGTTTTGGAAGGAGAGCTGCTTGGTCTCTTGACTTTTTGGAGCTGTAGTTTCCTCATCTGTAACAAGGCAGGATGCCATTCTGTCCCAGACTACCGCTAGGGATGTGGAATGACAAAGTAGATGAGAAAGCATTTATGAACTATAAGTATGCATGCATGCTCAGTCGTGTCCGACTCTTTGCAACTCCATGGACTGTAGCCTGCCAGGCTCCTCTGTCCATGGGATTCTCCAGGCAAGAATACTGGAGTGGGTTGCCATTTCCTCCTCCAGGGAATCTTTCTGACCCAGGGATTGAACCTGCGTCTCCTGCATCTCCTGTGTTGGCAGGCAGATTCTCTACCACTGAGCCACCTGGGAAACCCATAAAGTGCTGTATAACCTCCCCCCCAACCCCAAATCATTATACCTTTTGTCTGCAGCCTGGTCCCTCTAGGGAAGAGGAATGTGGTTTGGTCCCTGTTTCAGGACGTGAGGCAATGTTCTTACCTAGTTAACTTGATGTTCCGTACACTCTGCTCTCTCATGTCAACAACACTATTATTTTGTACAGCATTTCCCCGAAGCCTAGAGGAATGGTTTAGAGATGCGGATAGGAGTCCGATTTAATCACTGACTTTGAGCTCCAAAGATGGAATAGCTCAATGCCTTAGTAGCCTGTACTGGGGTGTGAAGTCATAGGAAACTGTGCCACAAGTAAATGAAGGCTTTGTTCTCTCACTTTTTCTTTGTCTAATTTTAAAACCACAAAATGAGAGGTATTCTTAATCAAATGAATATTGGCTTTCAGGCTGTTCTCACAGACAGCGTCAGTTATTTATATTCTTGGGGTTTGGGTTTTTGAAAGCATTTTATTTGTTTATTTGGCTGCACTGGCCTTAGTTGCGTCCCTTGGGACCTTTAGTGGCAGCACGTGGGATCTAGCTCCCCGGCCAGGAATCGAACCCAGGCCCCCCTGTACTGGGAGCGCAGGGCCTTAGCCACTGGACCACCAAGGAAGCCCCAGATCTGGGGTGTTTAGAGTTCAGAATTCGTCAGTTGCAAATGAAAGCTGATCAACTCAAAGAAAAGAGAACCTGTTTCCCGCACTTAACTGCAAAGCTCAAGGGTAGATAAGCAGGATTCAGGGGCTCCAAGGATGTCTCAGGGCTTGACCTAGTTCCCTCACTCCCTAGTTCATCTCTTTTCATGTCCCTCTGAGGTCCCAAGAAGGCTACCAGCAACCCCATCCAGTCACCTGTTGCTCTGAAAGACAATTACTTAAGACACCGCCTGACACCATTCCTTACAGGCAAATAAGGAGAAATGACATGTGATAACCTTGTCTGGGTTTCCAGGAAAATTTAGGTCCCTACAATGATGCAAAGGTCTTCCCACCTGGCAAGAGTGCTGAAAAACCTGTCTGCCAATGCAGGAGATGTAAGGGATGCTGGTTCGATCCCTGGGTGGGGAAGATCCCCTGGAGGAGGGTAGGGCAACCCACTCCAGTATTCTTGCCTGGAGAATCCCATGGACGGAAGCGCCTGGTGGGCTACAGTCCTTGGGGTCGCAGAGAGTCGCGCACGACTGAAGCTACTTAGCACACAATGACACAGCACTCAGAAGTCTGCTGTTCCCGTAAGTATCTGCGTGTAGAGTTGCATGCTTCATTTATCATAAATTTAAATTTTCTCCCATCCCAGGCTGGTCATCATATCCTAAGAGTTGCTCATTTCGCCGGATGAAAGAGAATCCGCAGCTCACCTGTTTGCACTGGGGCAGGTGAGGCCAACGCGGCTGAGCAGCAGGTCACGCGCATTTTATTTTCATTCAGCCACTTAGTGCCGAGCCGCCTGCACTGACTTTGGCATGCTTACTCTTGCTGCTCCTCCCAGTTCCCTGTGGTTCTGCGGTAATTAGCAAGAGCACCTGGGAAGCTCTAAGTGCTCCTTGAAAATTCAAGTGCCAAGTGATATCACTCCGTGACTTGAAAGGAAGGCGGATAACAAGGAGGGGCTGCTCTTGATGCCTTATGCACCCTCCGCGTCTGGGAATGGGCCCCTTCCTCACAGCGGTTGGCAAGTTTCGCCTTTGTCTGCAGCATTTGGGTGAGTAAGGTCTTGGGGCAGGAGCTTTGCAGGGCCCTGTGTGTGCACAGGCAGGTCAGATGATGACTGAGGAATGAGGTCCTCCTCAGTGGCCCTGACCCGTCTATGTTTGCTCCCAGAAGAACCTCGGGGCTGTGGTTCACTCTTTCCGCCACCTTGTCACTCACGGTCAAGGTGTTAAACCTGCCAGTGCCCTGCCTTCTTCCACATGGACTGCAGAAGTCTCACGATCTCTTTGTTGTCTCTGCCCCCCTTCTTATTGGGACATCCCTGGTGGCTCAGTGGGTAAAGACTCTGCCTGCAATGTCGGAGACCCAGGTTTGATCCCTGGGTCAGAAAAATCCCCTGGAGGAGGGCATGGCAATTCACTCCAGTATTCTTGCCTGGAAAATCCCATGGACAGAGGAGCTTGGTAGGCTATAGTCTAGAGGGTCCCGAAGAGTTGGACAAGATGGAAGCAACTGAATACCCACCACCCTTCTTATTACCACAGAAGGATTATCTTCTTCTTTTATTTATTTTTATTTGGCTGTGCTGAGTCTTAGTTGTGGCATGAGGAATCTTTAGTTGTGGCATGAGGAATCTTTAGTTGTGGCACGTGGGATCTAATTCCCTGACCAGGGATGGAACCTGGGTCCCCTTGCACTGGGAGTGCAGAGTGTGAGCCACTGGACCACCAGGGAAGTGCTGACTATAGAAGGAATATCTTCTGAAAACGTGTACATAGGTCATTCCTCAGCAGATGACCCTCCCCTGCTGGCCCCAGGGCTACCAAATAACAGCCCAACTTGACAGCCTGGCTCTGAAGACCCTCCTGAGTCTGGGAGTTACTGTTCTCTTAAAAGTATCTTTTTCTTTTCTCCTTAATGAACTCTCTACTCTACCTTATTAGGCTCTTCCTGCTACCTTGAATGACCCTTCACTAAGTGTGTGTCACTTTCCTTGCTTGTGTAATAAGGTAACAATCCTTACCTCACCTGGAAAAAGCAGTCGGGTAAATGGAATAGCTTATAGAAAGAGTCTAGTGCAGTGCCTGGAGCATTCATGTGATAGCAAAATAACGGTCATTGTTATTATAGTCTCTCCTTCATGGCTCAGCCTGAGAACTGTTTCTTTTCGGATGGTGTTCTCTTTGGGCTGATGGGCTGCCCTTGTGGCTCAGCTGGAGACCTGGGTTCGACCCCTGGGTTGGGAAGATCCCCTGGAGAAGGGAAAGGCTACCCACTCCAGTATTCTGGCCTGAAGAATCCCATGGACTGTATAGTCCCTGGGGTAGCAAAGAGTGGGACACGACTGAGTGACTTTCACTCACTCCTAGTCCTTGGCCTTGGGGATTTTTTTCCTTCCGCTGAAATCTCAAAATGCTTAGTCTCCACATTACAGTTGTGTGCTCAGTCATGTCTGACTCTTTGCAACCCTTTTGACGATAGCCCTCCAGGCTCCTCCATCCATGGGATTCTCCAGGTAAGAATACTGGAGTGGGTTGCCATTTCCTTCTCCAAGGGATCTTTCCGACCCACGGATTGAACCCGCATCTCCTGTGTCTCCTACACTGCAGGCAGATTCTTTACCTGCTGAGCCATCTGGGAAGCCCCCATTATAATTTAGAATTATGTAAAAATTATCCTGAACTTAAGAGTTTGTATCAAGTCCAATTTATGTGTTTTTTTTTTTTTTTTCTGATTTGTTAAGCTTCAGATTCCCTTGTGCTGTATTTTTACTTTCTCTTTTCAATATGTCTCAGGCTACAACTTCCTCTGTGGGAAGAGCTCTCTGGGCTCCTGGCTCACCTTGGCCATGGCTCTACAGCACGGCTATTGTGACCGCCAATGTGCTCATGGAAGCAAGAGCCAGGGCAGATTCCAGGCTCCAGGGATGCAGAGACAGCCCCATGGCCAAGAAGGGGCAAGATGGAGACACAGCCTAGTTTTTCTGGGAAAGAGTTATCTTAAATAGCTGAAGCCCTGAAGGTAGTCACCAAAGAGTTAGGCCAGGGCAGTTTGCGGTCCCAAGCCCTGACCCGTGTCTGTCCTGCAAAGGTGGCCCTAGAGACAGAGGGTCACTGAGTTTGGACTTGGAGCTGGTCAAGACCAGACTTGCAGGACACTGCTCTGTTCCGGGTCTGTTGCTTCAGAACTAAGAAGAGGGACTGATGACATGAGATTTGCTGCCCGGAGGGGCCAGGTGACACAATGTGGGTGAACTTGGACCAACAAGAGGCAGGAGGCAGGAATGAGCCTGCAGATAAATTGTTCTCCTTCCCTCCCTCATCTGGTTCTTGGTCCCAGTTTCCATGCAGCATCAGGAGATAGTCCCTGCCAGTGGGCAGAATGGACTTTATAAGTAAAGGTCCACTTTCTACTTGGTGTATTTTTTATTCCATTCTCCTTTCCCCCTCCCTCTGACTGCCAATGCATTTCATTCCCCAGGTAAACATGCTGCAAATTTTGCCCGTTTGTTTCCTAGGGAACCCTACTGGAAAATTTTACTCATCATATTTCTCTTATTTCCTGGTCTCTCATCTCATCTGTTCTTTGTGTCTCCTCGGTTCTCCTCAATCCCTTTATTTTAAACAAGAATTCTGGGGAGGAGTCCCAGTGCTTCTTCATCTTTGGGGCTGATGTCCTTCATCTTTGGGGCTGAGTCAAAGTGGGGCAGTAGCTTTCTGAGTGGGATGCAGGATCCCGAGCTTAATAAAATAATGTGAGTGCACTCAACTTGAGGCAATCCTTTATATAAAAACTCATATTGGCCCCAAGGAATAATTTAGAGTCACTTCTATCACGTATGATGATTTGATTCATGCGTTTTCAACTGAGCTTTGCAGCCGTAACCCTAGTATAAGAGACCAGGAGGAGGTTGCTGCTGTCTGAGGGCTGGTGCCCTAAAAATAAGGCAGAGATGCTCTTCCTGCTCCTCCTGGAAGGTGCAGGGGGTGCTGGTTTTCCTGTGCTCTCCCAGTGCCTCTGTAGCGGGAGCAGGGCTAAATACGCTAAAAAAAATCCCTTCCATCTCAGCACTGGGGCCCTTCGTAAATGTCTAATGTGGCTACATAGCCACGTGTGTGTGTGTGTGTGTGTGTGTGTGTGTGTGTGTGTGTGTGTGTGTGTGACAGCAAGGCGGTGGGGGAGGCAGTGTGGTAGGTAGAATAATGGCCTTCCAAAATATCTATGTCTGAATCCCTGCAACCTGTGACTTAAGCTTACACGGCACAAGGGGCTTTGCAGTTGTGGTTGAGCTGAGGACCCTGTGGTGGGAAGGCTGTCTTGGATTGCTCAGGTGAACCCTAAATGCAATCACAGGTGTCCTCCTGAGAGGGAGTCAGGAGTATCAGAGTGAGAGAGAGTTGATGGTGCTATGCTGCTGGCTGTGAAGATGGAGGAAGCGGCCACGAGTCCACGAAGGCAGGCAACTCTTCAGGTGTTGGGAAACGCAAGAAAACTTTCCGGGCTTGCCCTGAGTGTCCAGAATGAACATACCCAGCTTCAGGAACTCCCTGTACCTTGTAAATGTGGACACAGACTAGAGGTAGGTCAAGATGGCTCCAAAGGCTTACTAGCTCGCACCACAAACGTGGGAAGGAAATCCTTCTCAAAGCATCCCACTCACCTCATTTTTATTCCTCCAGCAAAGCATCACTCTCTGTGCCGTAATCAGCTCTGTGGCCCAACTGTGCTTCAGTGCTTTATTACATCCTTGGACCTTACCTTGGACTTTATTTTTTGGGGCTCCAAAATCACTGCAGATGCTGACTGCAGCCATGAAATTAAAAGACGCTTGCTCCTTGGAAGAAAAGCTATGACTAATCTAGATAGCATATAAAAAAGCAGAGACATTACTTTGCCAACAAAGGTCCGTCTAGTCAAAGCTATGGTTTTTCCAGAAGTCATGTATGGATGTGAGAGTTGGACTATAAAGAAAGCTGAGCATTGAAGAACTGATGCTTTTGAACTGTGGTGTTGGAGAAGACTCTTGAGAGTCCCTTGGACTGCAAAGAGATCCAATCAGTCCATCCTAAAGGAAATCAGTCCTGAATATTCATTGGAAGGACTGATGCTGAAGCTGAAATTCCACTACTTTGGCTACCTGATGCGAAGAGCTGACTCATTTGCAAAGACCCTGATGCTGGGAACGATTGAGGGCAGGAGGAGAAGGGGACGACAGAGGATGAGATTGCTGGATGGCATCACCGACTCAATGGACATGAGTCCGAGTAAATTTCAGGAGTTGGCAATGGATAGGGAGGCCTGACGTGCTGCAGTCCATGGGGTCGCAAAGAATCAGACACGACTGGGTGACTGAACTGGACCTTAGCAGGGTCCGAATGGGAGAAGAGGAGCCTTGGGCTCCCCTAGAGGTCAGAATGTGTATGGCCAACTATGCTAAGTACCCTGAGAAACTCCTGGAATTTCAGAGGATGAATGGACCCCTGGAGTGGGGATGTATCAGGAGGTCGGTGGGCCACCGAAGCTTTCATGAGGAAGTGAATGACTTGTGCTCAAAGGATAGGGAAGTATAATTGAGCAGAGATGAGGGGGTGTGTGTTCACAGGTACAAAAGTGAGAATCTGTATCTTAGTGTCCTCATCCTAAACTATTTTTATCTGACTCTGCAAATGCATATTTTCTTATCTGATTTGAGTCTTTCTGAAAACATGACTATTTATAGGATAGTTCTGTAGCTGACATATTTAGATGGAGTAAAACATGATTATGCTGAGAAATTGGGGACAATTAGGGTATAGATATGCTCTTAATCCTTTTTAATTGGAAGCCCCTGAGGGAATACAGCTGTCTCCGGTCCTTTATTCACCTGCAGATTAAATGGACAGATATTAATTGAATAATGAAACATCTGCAAGGTGGTGAGGCTTGCGGTGGTTCGCTATAATTTTACTATCTATGGGCTAACATGATAACCAGCAGCAGGAGATAAAGCAGATGGACTCAGATCCCAAAAATTCATTCTCTGAGTAGTCTGCAATAACACCTGCTCCTAGTAGTGAAAGGGTAGATGACGTGTAGATTTTTAATATTAGTAGATTTTTCTTCTAAAAAATTTGAATTAAACCCCAATACACTGAGTGTGGCTCAGTGGTAAAAAATATGCCTGTCAATACAGGAGATGCAGGAGATTCAGGTTTGATCCCTGAGTCAGGAAGATCCCCTGGAGGAGGAAATGGCAACCCACTCCAGTATTCTTGCCTGGGAAATCCCACGGACAGAGAAGCCTTGTGGGCTACAGTCCATGGGATCACCAAGAGTCGGATACAACTGAGCACGCATGTGCATGGCACATCTGAGTGTGGAAGTGACCAAGTATAAGTTGTCATAATCTTAAGTAAAGTATTCAGTAATTAAGAATCTACATAGAGGGATTCCCTGGGTGTGAGATTTCATAAACTAGGGAAATATTCTGGGGCAGATTGTCCGGGATGACATTGTTCACATGACAAGGCAGTAACTGTTATAGATTGTGCTAGAACAGGTTTTTATAGAACAGTCTCAGTTCAGTTCAGTTCAGTCACTCAGTCGTGTCTGACTCTTTGCGACCCCATGAATCTCAGCACGCCAGGCCTCCCTGTCCATCACCAACTCCTGGAGTTCACTCAGACTCACATCCATCGAGTCAGTGATGCCATCCAGCCATCTCATCCTCTGTTGTCCCCTTCTCCTCCTGCCCCCAATCCCTCCCGGCATCAGAGTCTTTTCCAATGAGTCAACTCTTCGCATGAGGTGGCCAAAGTACTGGAGTTTCAGCTTTAGCATCACTCCTTCCAAAGAAATCCCAGGGCTGATCTCCTTCGGAATGGACTGGTTGGACCTCCTTGCAGTCCAGGGGGACTCTCAGGAGTCTTCTCTAACACCACGGCTCAAAAGCATTAATTCTTCGGCACTCAGCTTTCTTCACAGTCCAACTCTCACATCCACACATGACCACAGGAAAAACCATAGCCTTGACTAGATGGACCTGTAGGTATTTTCCTTTCTTTTCCTTAGTGCATGTGTGATCCCACTTTTCCTTGTTTACAACATTGTCTAGTTTCTTGGGTTTCCTACAGAATGATCATCTCTTTCAGTAGGGGATACAATCTGAGCTACTGTGAATCATGACCATTTTTTTCAGTGGGCTCAGCTGACGATGGCGAATCGATAAGGGAAGAGCACACCTGCAAACACAGGTGAAAGGAGTTGGGCATCCGGGAGAGAAGGGGCATCGGAGCTCAGCGTTGGCTGTGACGGGAGAACATGACTGCGGCCCTGCATCATAGTTCAAGGCTTGGATGGCTTGTCATTTCAGGGACTTAGGTAGCTGGCAGCAGAAAATGACTGTAGCTAATAAAGGGGAAATGTATTGGAAAGATATGGGATGCCCACAGAACTAGAGGAAAGGATAAAGTAAGTCATAAGCAGGACAAACTCTGAGCAGAGTTGGAGAAGTGATAGGCAGTGTCTATGGGGGCATCTTTGGGTTAAATCTATTGTTTCAGTTGTTTTCTCTTGTTGAATCTGCCTGCACAAAATCTGCAGAGAAGGCAATGGCACCCCAATCCAGTACCCTTGCCTGGAAAATCCCATGGACGGAGGAGTCTGGTGGGCTACAATCCATGGGGTCACAAAGAGTCGGACACGACTGAGCGACTTCACTTTCACTTTTCACTTTCATGCATTAGAGAAGGAAATGGCAACCCACTCCAGTGTTCTTGCCTGGAGAATCCCAGGGATGGGGGAGCCTGGTGGGCTGCCGTCTATGGGGTCACACAGAGTTGGACACGACTGACGTGACTTAGCTGCAGCCACACAAAATCTGAGTCTTGAGTAGGAGTGGGGAGAACCTGGCTTTGGTGTATCTCACCTTGGTCCAGGGAGGGAATGGGACCTTGAATAATAAACAGCTTTGTCAAAAGCATCAGCCCTAGAAAAATTCTATCCCAAGGAGGAGGGAAGGCAAGGCATTGCACCCCAAATTGGCGAGATGACAGACACCATCTCCAGATAGCTAGAAGTCCTCTAGTGTTTCAAATGGGAGGACAGTTTTGTCTACTCACTTTCTTCATAAACTTCAGGGTTTCTGAACAAATTTGTCAAGGCTAAAGCATGAGAGTGCCTGTAAACTCAGTAATAAACACTAGAGCAGAGGCTCTGATGACTCTGGTTCATGACTTTATCTTCATTCTGAAGCACAGGAAGGTAAATGACATCTTATATAACAAGTTCCAAGTTTTTAAGAGAAATTTGCATCAGATTGTACACAGGGTCAATGTATTATAGTGAGAAAAGCCTGGACTTTTGGGGTGGAGGGATTTATCAAGCTGAGTTTGTTTTTTGGGATCAATTCTTTCCTTTATAATATGAAATTAAGAATAGGAAATGATATTTCATAGGGACGTTGTAAGATATGTGAAGCTCTTGGTATATATTAAACCTTTAACAAATATTAGCTTCCTTCTCTCCCACTGTGTGTGTGTTTCTCTTTTTATATGAATCATATGTACTAATGTAGCTTTCCTTTTCCTGTAGTGAGCTGAAAAGCAATTATATTCCATTTTATTTTTCTGCTTTAGAGCTGTTGTTGATAACTGGTGGAAATAGCAGATGAGGCTGTGTCTATCCCAGGATTAATATTACAAAGGTACACTCATCTTTCCCTTAATTGTAGATGAGGCTATTTATATACCTGGTTGCCTTAAACATCTCAAATAGCAATGACCAGCTATAGTTTAAAGGCAAAATGAAATCCTCTGTGGATTTTTATCATACCTAGAAGCAAAATCATCTAGTTATGAGTGCATGGTTGGGCAAAATAAAAGAAATATCTTAGAAGACCTAAATTGCACTGAATGGAATTTTGTGTCATCCATCACAATTTAAGTATACGAAAAGATTTCTTTTTATTTGCTCAACCAGTGCCTTGTTGAGGTGAGTATTCCAAATGTTTGAATGAGGCTGAAAGTAGAAATTGGCATAGAAATGAACAAGAAGCTGTTTATAGAAGCCTCTGGAGGGAGAAGAAGGGAGAAACAGTACTGGGACATGTAGGAGGAAGAATGAGTCATCTTGGAAAATACAGTAAACAAAATTCACCCCTCAGCCCCTGCCCATGGCAGAAATTAACCCCAGGGGACCCAGAGTATGGAGAATGGCCTTCAACATCAGAATATAATAGAATTTGAATTCTAGCCTTGATATATTGGCTCTGGATATATTTCTCAGCCTCTCTGATTTTCATTGTTCTCATCTGTAAATATTAATAATAGGCTAAATATTAATAATAACTGTATTTACAGGGTTATTGTGAGGATTAAGTGGGAAGGTAAGGGACTGGAGTGATCAGAAGAGGCAAAACATTGATAACTGATGCTATGGAACTAATTTAATACATGAAATAAGATATGTGTTCTAGTATACAAAGTATGCATTCATTAAGAATATACTTGAAAATTATGCAATTGCATATAATTGATAATCTTATTAGTTTTCCACATACTAATACTGAACCTTAATGTGATATAACATAAAAGAAAAAACAAGGACTCTTGGGTGCAGACAGACTTCAGGCTCTTCTGTTTAGAAACTGAGGGGTTTAGACAAGTCACTATAGCTTACTGATCTCAGAGGGGATAAAAAAACTTAGAGTTTTGGATGATTATAAAATAACCAATGAAAATTGTCTGAGTATATGCAGTGTGCAATAAACACTAGTTCTTTTCTCCTGTGATATAATTTGGAGACCATCATAATTCTGTTATATCTCATAGTCACCTCAGAATATGGACAGCATATAGAATCTTACAAATGGCATACAAGACAATCGCAGAATATAAAATTTAAAAGTAAATCTGGTGAAAATGTAAACACCACGGATTGATGTGCCAATACTTTCTGAAGCATACTGGTTAAGTAAATTGTTAATTTCTGTGGTAGCTAGACCCTCATTACCTTGGAAAGGAGAGGCTCTTCATTTATAGGCAGTTTTAATGTCAGTTCTCTGTACTGAACTGAAACCTCCTCTTGGCAATTTTCCCTCTCTAGCCAGAGTTCTAGACCCTGACGAGCCCTTGGTACATTTCAGGTCTGCTCTCATAGAATAGCACCTGGCCTGTATTGAGTATTCTCTGAGTGAACAAGTGAACAAATGAACCAATGAATGAATGAATGAGACAAGAAATGAGAGCCGACTAACAGTTTTCATGCTTTACCTATTTGGGGAATGTTAGCATGCTTTCTTTTGCATTAAATTATATAGTATAATTCATGGTACAATAATGAAAGTAAAATCATTGAGTTTTATTAGTTTACTTCAGTTGCTCAGTTGGGTCCAAGTCTTTATGACCTCATGGACTGCAGAAAGCTAGGCTCCCCTGTCCATCACCAACTTCCAGAGCCTACTCAAACTCATGTCCATCAAGTTAGTGATGCCATCCAACCACTTCACCCTCTGTTGTCCTGTTCTCCTCCTGCCCTCAATCTTTCCCAGCATCAGGGTCTTTTCAAATGAGTCAGTTCTTTGCATCAGGTGGCCCAAGTATTGGAGTTTCAGCTTTAGCATCCATCCTTCCAATGAACAGCCAGGACTGATTTGCTTTAGGATGGACTGGTTGGATCTCCTTGCAGTCCAAGGGATTCTCAAGAGTCTTCTCCAACACCACAGTTCAAAAGCATCAGTTCTTCGGCACTCAGTGAGAACCCCATGAACAGTATGAGTTTTATAGAATAGTGTTAATATTTATTATAGGAACAAGGCTGTACACAATTGTGGAAGAAGCTGAAGGTGTAAAGATTTGAAGGGAGGAGTTGGAGGATCAGAGAAACATCACTCACCAGACCTTCTGAAACACTGGCACAAGTGGACCATGAAGGGCTGGAAAGGAATATGAGAAGGCAGGGGTGTCACCTGAGGAGGGAGCCTGGTGGAGGCGTCTAAGGCAGGCTGCCACCTCTGCATCTGGTAGGTGGCCTGGATTGGCTGTTGGTCAGGGGGTCAGTGTATTAGTAAGGGTTCTTCAAAGGAACAGAACCAATGGGAGAATATATGTGTATATATATATATTATGTATGTAATAAGTATATGTCAGATATTCAGATGACACCGCCCTTATGATTGAATGGAACTGAACTGAATAAGTATATGCATAATATACTTATTATACATAGATGTATGTATAGATTTATTATATATACATATGTGTGTTTATATATAAAGGTTTATTACAGGGGATTGGCCCACGTGATTGTGAATACTGGGAAGTCTAAACTCTGTGGTGTGTCAGCAGGCTTGAGACCCAGGGGAGCTGATGGTACCATCCGAGTCTTAAGGCAATCTTCTGGAGAATTTCCTCTTTTCAAAAGTTCCTCAACCAAAAAGGCCAGTCTTTTTGTTCCACTTAGGCCTTCAACTGATTGGATGAGGCCCACCCATATTATTATTCCCTAAAGGATACAAAGACTCATTGGTCACTTAATCCATCTCCAGGTGATGTTGTTCCTTTTCAAGCTGTGTCATGCTCTTACTTTGATATACTGTAAGTTAAATACTGAGATAAAAGGCTAAGCAGCTATTGAATGTCTGATGATAGATATTAAGGTAATGAGGGATGGGGGAAATAACTGGTTAATATATGCATAAACATTTATACCAAAGTAAGAAAAGCAGTGCTCAAATTACTGTGTTTCTATCACAACTCAGGCGGGCCTGAGTGGTGTTTACAATTTTCTTCTTCCTCTCTCCATTCTAGCTGGTCCAACAAAGGGCACAATATTCATAAAATACAACAAAATGGAACAAACTACTGATGCACAAAACAACGCGATGCTGAGTGAATGAAGCCAGACCCCAAAGAGTATGTACTACATGATTTCACTTACATGGAATTCTAAACACACAAAACTAATCTTTGATGGTAGAAATCACCAGAGTGTTTTCTTGGGGGTTGGGGTTGACTGGGAAGGGGCATAAGAAAAATTTCTGGGTGATAGAATATTCTAATGTTAAGTGTACAGTTGACACAGGTGTATGCATTTGTTAAAACTAATCAAACTGCACTATATGTAAATTATATTTCAATAAAATGAGTAAAACGTTCACCCAGCTGGTGTGAAGAGGAGAGTCAGAAAGAAAGTGGATATGATTGGAATGCTGGTGGGTGCTGGAGATACTGCTCTGTAGCCTCGTTCACTATATTTTACCCCAATAATGTCCAACAAGGCACCTGCTGAGTTGTCCAGTGGATGAGCCAAGAGAGCCCAAGTCAAGAGCTCCCGTGTGTGGGGTAGGAAAAAGCCACCGAAAGTTGTCTGCCACCTTTCTGTCTGCCTCCTGCCTCTGTCCAAGGTGGACTTGGGCATTCTGGGACAGAGCTCATGGACCTAGAGACCTGAGTTGGGTCTAGAGGAAGTCAGGCATGGAGGCTGACTTCTAGCTGCCTCTTCCAGCTGGCAAGGCAATGAACCCCACCCACTGTCATAAATCATTCCAAGGGAGAAAGGGGTTGGAGAAAAGGCTTGGAATGACCAAGTTTAAATCTTGAATTGCTGCATTTAAAAATGGCAGTGATAGAGTTCACCTTGAGTGGCAAGAGTAGGTGCCAAAGAGAATTGAGCTTTCAGGAGCCAAGCTGATTTTACTTAAAAAGAAGTGAGTAAAATTATGCTCCTGTTTATCTCAGGGGTTTACTCATTACAAGTGGGTATAGACTGCTCACACCGGGTCCATTGTAGATGCCAATGGTCATTTAAGACTCTTCCTCTCTCTTTCCCTCACCCAAATCAACTGTAACAACTTAAGGCTATAAATGTAAAAGTACATCACCTGCCATTAGTAACGTGGGCTCAACTGAGGCCACAGGGAAGAACACCAAGACAGAAAATGTATTAGTTCCTTAGTTCAGTCGCTCAGTCGTGTCTGACTCTTTGCGACCCCATGAATCGCAGCATGCCAGGCCTCCCTGTCCATCACCAACTCCCGGAGTTCACTCAGACTCACATCCATCAAGTCAGTGATGCCATCCAGCCATCTCATCCTCTGTCGTCCCCTTCTCCTCCTGCCCCCAACTCCTCCCAGCATCAGAGTCTTTTCCAATGAGTCAACTCTTCGCACGAGGTGGCCTCATGCGAAGTACTGGAGTTTCAGCTTTAGCAGCATTCCTTCCAAAGAAATCCCAGGGCTGATCTCCTTTAGAATGGACTGGTTGGATCTCCTTGCAGTCCAAGGGACTCTCAAGAGTCTTCTCCAACACCACAGTTCAAAAGCATCAATTCTTCGGCGCTCAGCTTTCTTCACAGTCCAACTCTCACATCCATACATGACCACTGGAAAAACCATAGCCTTGACTAGACGGACCTTTGTTGGCAAAGTAATGTCTCTGCTTTTGAATATGCTATCTAGGTTGGTCATAACTTTCCTTCCAAGGAGTAAGCATCTTTTAATTTCATGGCTGCAGTCAGCATCTGTAGTGATTTTGGAGCCCAAAAAAATAAAGTCTGACACTGTTTCCACTGTTTCCCCATCTATTTCCCATGAAATGATGGGACCAGATGCCACGATCTTCGTTTTCTGAATGTTGAGCTTTACGCTAACTTTTTCATTCTCCACTTTCACTTTCATCAAGAGGCTTTTGAGTTCCTCTTCACTTTCTGCCATAAGGGTGGTGTCATCTGCATTTCTGAGGTTATTGGTATTTCTCCTGGCAATCTTGATTCCAGCTTGTGCTTCTTCCAGCCCAGCGTTTCTCATGATGTACTCTCTGCATATAAGTTAAATAAGCAGGGTGACAAGATGCAGCCTTGACGTCCTCCTTTTCCTATTTGGAACCAGTCTGTTGTTCCATGTCCAGTTCTAACTGTTGCTTCCTGACCTGCATATAGGTTTCTCAAGAGGCAGATCAGATGGTCTGGTATTCCCATCTCTTTCAGAATTTTCCACAGTTTATAGTGATCCACACAGTCAAAGGCTTTGGCATAGTCAATAAAGCAGAAATAGATGTTTTTCTGGAACTCTCTTGCTTTTTCGATAATCCAGCAGAAGTTGGCAATTTGATCTCCGGTTCCTCTGCCTTTTCTAAAAGCAGCTTGAACATCTGGAAGTTCATGGTTCACATATTGCTGAAGCCTGGCTTGGAGAATTTTGAGCATTACTTTACTAGTGTGTGAGATGAGTGCAATTATGCGGTGGTTCAAGCATTCTTTGGCATTGCCTTTCTTTGGGATTGGAATGAAAACTGACCTTTTCCAGTCCTGTGGCCACTGCTGAGTTTTCCAAATTTGCTGGCATATTGAGTGCAGCACTTTCACAGCATCATCTTTGAGGATTTGAAATAGCTCAACTGGAATTCCATCACCTCCACTAGCTTTGTTCGTAGTGATGCTTTCTAAGGCCCACTTGACTTCACATTCCAGGAGGTCTGGCTCTAGCTCAGTGATCACACCATCGTGATTATCTTGGTCGTGAAGATTTTTTTTGTACAGTTCTTCTGTGTATTCTTGCCACCTCTTCTTAATATCTTCTGCTTCTGTTAGGTCCATACCATTTCTGTCCTTTATTGAACCCATCTTTGCATGAAATGTTCCCTTGGTATCTCTAATTTTCTTGAAGATATCTCTAGTCTTTCCCATTCTGCTGTTTTCCTCTATTTCTTTGCATTGATTGCTGAGGAAGGCTTTCTTATCTCTTCTTGCTATTCTTTGGAACTCTGCATTCAGATGCTTATATATTTCCCCTTTTCCTTTGCTTTTCGCTTCTCTTCTTTCACAGCTATTTGTAAGGCCTCCCCAGACAACCATTTTGCTTTTTTGCATTTCTTTTCCATGGGGATGGTCTTGATCCCTGTCTCCTGTACAATGTCACGAACCTCCGTCCATAGTTCATCAGGCACTCTATCAGATCTAGGCCCCTAAATCTATTTCTCACTTCCACTGTATAATCATAAGGGATTTGATTTAGGTCATACCTGAATGGTCTAGTGGTATGTATAGATTTACAAAAATTAAAATGCTGTGATATTTAGAAATATGAAATTACCCATGGAAAGCAATTCCTGCAGTTGTAAACTGAAAGATGATTTTTTCCCCATTAATTTCAGTATGAATGAAATCTGGAAAAACACAAAAATTAAAAGTAAGAATTCCTTTGTCAGCAGCATCTTCAGTTCAGTTCAGTCACTCAGTCGTGTCCGACTCTTTGTGACCCCGTGAACCTCAGCACACCATGCCTCCCTGTCCATCACCAACTCCCGGAGTTTACCCAAACTCATGTCCATTAAGTTGGTGATGCCATCCAACTATCTCATTCTCTGTTATCCCCTTCTCCTCCTGCCCTTAATCTTTCCCAGCATCAGGGTCTTTTTCAATGAGTCAGCCCTTTGCATCAGGTGGCCAAAGTATTGGAGTTTCAGCTTCAACATCAGTCCTTACAATGAACACCCAGGACTGATCTCCTTTAGGATGGACTAGTTGGATCTTCTTGCAGTCCAAGGGACTCTCAAGAGTCTTCTCCAACACCACAGTGCAAAAGCATCCATTCTTTGGTGCTCAGCTTTCTTTATAGTCCAACTCTCACATCCATACATGACCATTGGAAAAACCATAGGCTTAACTAGACGGACCTTTGTTGACTAAGTAATGTCTCTGATTTTTAATGTGCTGTTTAGGTTGGTCATAACTTTTCTTCCAAGGAACTTTTAATTTCATGGCTGCAATCACCATCTGCAGTGATTTTGGAGCCCCCCCCCACAATAAAGTCAGCCACTGTTTCCCCATCTATTTGCCATGAAGTGAAGGGACCAGATGCCACGATCTTAGTTTTCTGAATGTTGAGTTTTAAGCCAACTTTTTCACTCTCCTCTTTGACTTTAATCAAGAGGCTCTTTAGTTCTTCACTTTCTGCCATAAGGGTGGTGTCATCTGCATTTCTGAGGTTATTGATATTTCTCCTGGCAATCTTGATTCCAGCTTGTGCTTCTTCCAGCCCAGTGTTTCTCATGATGTACTCTGCATCAGGCTTCCCTGTCCATCACCAATTCCCAGAGTTTGCTCAAACTTATTCCCATGGAGTCAGTGATGCCATCCAACCATTCTCTGTCAGGTCAATCCCCAGCTAGGTGATCTATATTTAATAGTTAAAATGATTCATAGTGTAAAAGTTAATGATATAAAAATAAGGAAATTTTACCTACAGAGCTAGAGTAGGGTCTTCTATTTTTATTCATTTATTTATTTATTTTTCAGACAAATTCATTCATTCCTGAGTTTCTCCTATGAAATCCATTATTATTTTTCTAAATGGGACTAGTTTACTTTCTCCTGACAGTTCCTTATGGATGTTTGAATCACCCTGCAGGAAGAAATGCAGCAAACCATGACATTTTAAGCACTAGACGGACATAAAATTTCCAGCAAGTGGACAAAGGGGCTGTATGGTGGAGGAACACCTTGACACTGACTGTTTTTGTGTACCTATGATCAATTAATCTACTACAAAGGAGATAAGAATATATAATGGAGAAAAGACAATGTCTTCATAAGTAGTGCTGGTAAACTGCATAGTCACATGTAAAAAAATGAAATTGGAGCATTCTCTAACACTGTATACAAAAATAAACTCAAAATGGATTAATGACCTAAAGTGAAAAGTGAAAGTAAAAGTCACTCAGCCATGTCCAACTTCTTGTGACCCCATGAACTATACAGTCTATGGATTCTCCAGGCCAGAATAGTAGAGTGGTTAGCCTTTCATCTTCCCAACCCAGGGATCGAACCCAGGTCTCCTGCATAAGCTCAAATAGTATAAAACTCTTAGATGAAAAAAAAATAGGAAGAACAATCTTTGATATAAATCACCATGATATCTTTTTGGATTCACCCCCTAGAATAATGAATATAAAAACAAAAATAACCAATAGGACTTAAAAGCATTTGCACAGCAAAGGAAACTATAAACAAAAAGACAACCCATGGAATGGGAGAAAATATTTGCAAACCATGTGACCAAAAAGGGATTAATCTCCAGAATATACAAACAGCTCATGCAGCTCAGTATCAGAAAAACAATTCAATCAACAAATAGGCAGAAGGTATAAATAGACATTTCTCCAAATAAGACATACAGATAGCCAAGAAGAACACAAAAGGATGTTCAAAATCGCTAATTATCAGAGAAATGCAAATCAAAACTATAATGAAGTATCACCTACACCTGTTAGAATGGACATCATCAAAAAGTCTGCAAACAATCAATTCTGGGAACTTCCCTGGTGGTCCAGTGGTTGAGAATCCACTTTGCGATGCTCAGGACACGGGTTTGATCCCTGGTCGGGAGACTAGGATCCCGCATACCATGGAGCAACTAAGCCTGAATGCCACAATGAGAGATCCTGCGTGCTGCCATGAAGACCTCAGGCAACCAGATAGATAGGTAAGTACATAAATAAATATTAAAAAAACCCAAATGCTGGAGGGAGTGTGGAGAAAAGAGAACCCTTCTATGCTGTTGGTGCAAACATAAATTAGTACAGCCATTCTGGAGAACAGTACGGAGGTTCCTTATAAAACTAAAAATACCATATGATCTAGCAATCCCATTCCTGGGCATGTATCCAGAGAAAACCATAATTAAAAAAGATACATGCACCCCAATGTTTGTTGCAACATTATTTACAATGGCCAAGACATGGAACCAACCTAAATTTCCGTCAACTGATAAATGGATAAAGAGGATGCAGTACATATATACAATGGATTATTACTCAGCCATAGAAGGAATAAAATAATGCCATTTGAGCAATATGCATGGACCTAGAGATTATTATACTAGCTAAAATAAGACAGAGAAAGACAAATACCATATGATATCACTTATGTGGAACCTAATAAAGTGATACAAATGAAGTTATTTACGAAAACAGACTCACAGACTTTGAAAACAAACTTTTAGTTACCAACAGGGAAAAGTTGGGGGGAGGGATAAATTAGGAGTTTTGGATGAACATATACACACCCTTACATATAAAACAGAAAGCCAACAAAGACCTACTGTATTGCACAGGGAGCTCTGTTTAATGCTTTGTAATCCCATGGGCTTCTTTGGAAGGAATGATGCTGAAGCTGAAACTCCAGTACTTTGGCCACCTGATGCGAAGAGTTGACTCTTTGGAAAAGACTGATGCTGGGAGGGATTGGGGGCAGGAGAAGGGGACGACAGAGGATGAGATGGCTGGATGGCATCACTGACTTGATGGATGTGAGTCTGAGTGAACTCCGGGAGTTGGTGATGGACAGGGAGGCCTGGCGTGCTGCGATTCATGGGGTCGCAAAGAGTCGGGCAAGACTGAGCGACTGATCTGACTGAACTGACAGAGAAATAAGCCATGATTGGAAATCACAGCTGTGGTTTCCAGGTCTCACCCTGCTTCTTTGCTTATAGCTGGTGGTCGTCAGCATGTTATTTAGCTTCCCTGAGCTTCTGCTTCCTTATCGCCAAAACAAACCCTCTTGCAATGTTGATGGGAATGTAAATTGATGCACCCAATATGGAGAACAGTAGCGAGGATCTTTAAAAAACTAAAAATAGAACTACCATATGACCCAGCAAATCCACTTTTGGACATATAACCTGGGAATACCATAATTCAAAAAATACATGTACCCCAATGTTCATTGCAGCACTATTTACAATAGCCAGGACATGAAAGCAACCTAAATGCCCAATGACGAATGGATAAATAAAATGTGGTACATATTTACAGTAGAATACTACTCAGCCATAAAAAGGAATGAAAGTGGGTCATTTGGAGTGATGTGGATGAACCTAGAGTCTGTCATACAGAGTGAGGTAAGTCAGAAGCAGAAAAACGATATTGTATATTAATGTGACTGCCACACACATACAATGCATGTATATGGGACCTAGGAAAAATGGCATTGCTGATCCTATCTGCAGGGCTGGAACAGAGGCACAGATGTAGAGAACAGACTTGTGGACACGGGCTGAGAGGACGGGGAGTGTGGGACAAATTGAGACAGTAGCACTGACATATATACGCTGCTGCTGCTGCTAAAACGCTTCAGTCGTGTCCGACTCTGTGCGACCCCATAGAGGGTTCCTGGGATTCTCCAGGCAAGAACACTGGAGTGGGTTGCCATTTCCTTCTCCAATGCACGAAAGTGAAAATGAAGTCACTCAGTCGTGTCTGACTCTTAGCGACTCCATGGACTGCAGCCTACCAGGCTCCTCCATCCATGGGGTTTTCCAGGCAAGAGTACTGGAGTGGGGTGCCATTGCCTTCTCCAGGTATGTATGCTACCATGTGTAATATAGACAGCTAGTGGGAGGCTGCTGTATAGCACAGGGAGCTCAGCTCAGTGCTCTGTGATGACCTAGAGGAGTCGAGAGGTGGGGAATGGGAGGGGATTTCTGTATACATATAGCTGATTCACTTTGTTGTACAGCAGAAGCTAACACACATTGTAAGCAATTGTACTCCAATAAGAGAAAACCTATTCACTGTGCTCAGTATGAATGAGATAAACTGTTCCGTATTTAGTTTGGTGACAAGACTGATAGATGACAGGAAATGTAGATTCACTTCCTTTTCCATCTCAGTGCTCCAAGAGCAGATGCCACATTCGTGGAAACTTCTGACCCCTCAAGGAACATTATGCAGCCTCTTTAGAGGAGGCTTGGCCCAGCCAAGTCCTGCCTGTGAATCCCATGTGATTGCCGACATCAGAGGCAAAATTCTTCCTTCATCAGCCCCACTCTCCAGAGCAGTGTCCAATCTCCAGTACCAACAAATCATGTCCCAGTCTCATAAATTCAAGGAGCACTGCTAAATTTGCTTCTCTTTTCACCCAAGGCCAAAGTCCTTGTTGAATTTAATCAGGTTGGAAGTGGAAACAGGAATAAGCAACCTGCAAGATATATGTGCAACAACTAATAAACACATTTCAGTACAGCTCCTCTGCCTGGAGAGGAAAAGCAACAAAAGAGCCACACCACCATAAAAAAAAGGAAAAATAGTGAATGGCAATGGGTAGAAATGAATTTCAATGTAATCAGTTGCTCATGACCCATAAGCTGGAAAAATTAAAGGACATTTTTCCTTTTTTTTCCCCCCAAGTAGGTATCAAAGACAAAATGCAGTTTAAAACTGTAGGCAGTCTTTTATAATGGCTACACGGTCATCTCTAAATTACTCTTTAATAGAGGGAGAGAGGAGGTTGACCAGAAAGCTTATAGTAAACAAGTGGTGCTTTAGTACCTACTATGTGTCTTGACTAACTTCTGAAAAAAAAAAAAAAAAAGTGAAAGTCACTCAATTGTGTCCAACTTTTTGCAACCCCATGGACCATACCATCCATGGAATTCTCCAGGCCAGAACACTGGAGTGGGTAGCCTTTCCCTTCTCCAGAGGATCTTCCCAACCCAGGGATTGAACCCAGGTCTCTCACATTGCAGGCGGATTCTTTACCAGCTGAGCCACAAGGGAAGCCCAAGATTACTGGAGGGGGTAGCCTATCCCTTCTCCAGGGGATCTTCCCAACCCAAGAATCAAACAGGGGTCTCCTGCATTGCAGTTGATTCTTTAGCAACTGAGCTATCAGAGTCAGAGCATGCAAAGAGTTTCCATAAACCTGTCCGTTATCTTGACATGAACGCAAACACAGTGAACATTGTCTATTGCAACTCTTCAGTATTTTATTTTAAAAATCAGTCATGTCATAGGTAACATTCATAACTAAATAGCAATCCATTGTACAAATATAGCATGATTTAGTCATTCCACAATTGATAGACATTTAAGTAGTTCCGTTTGGGATGACTCACAGCTATGTTTCTTTTCTAGGAGTAAGAGTACATTTAGTCATAGAATTTAGTATATTTAGTGTAAATTTAGTCATAGAATTTCACCTGAATTCCAAGCTAACTCAACATCTCATTTCACTTTTACTCACCCTTACTATGCATGGGGTTGCAAAGAGTCAGACATGACTAAGCAACTTTCACTTCACCTATATAAGTAGGAGGTAATTTAAGGTCAGGATATTTGATCAACCTGTTGCTCTCAAAATTTTCTGGGCCTGGGGCATTTCCACATCAGTAACACAGTCAGTGGCAAACTGAGCCCCTTGGTTAAAATATGGCATCTCTGCATCCTTAAATGTCATTTCATTCTCTTAAACCATTTTTCAAAGAAAATTCTCGTAAAAATTTTCCAAAGGAGGAGCTAGTCCCCTTCAAACACTTATGGTTTTCTTTTTAACCCACTATTAATATGATTTTGGGACATTTACTTTTTTTCTAGCCAAATGTATTATATGAAATCTAGTTAAATTCAGCAAATTTTTATTTAGTGACTATGATGCAGTGACAGACTCTATTTTCTTGGGCTCCAAAATCACTGCAGATGGTGAATGCAGCCATAAAATTAAAAGGTTCTTGCTTCTTCGAAGAAAAGCTATGACCAACCTAGACAGCATATTAAAAAGCAGAGACATTACTTTGTCAACAAAGGTCCATCTAGTCAAGGCTATGGTTTTTCTAGTAGTCATGTATGGAAGTGAGAATTGGACTATAAAGAAAGCTGAGCGCCAAAGAATTGATGCTTTTGAACTGTAGTGTTGGAGAAGACTCTTGAGAGTCCCTTGGACTTCAAGGAGGTCAAACCAGTCAATCCTAAAGGAAATCAGTCCTGGATATTCATTGGAAGGACTGATGCTGAAGCTGAGGCTCCAATACTTTGGCCACCTGATACAAAGAACTGACTCATTGGAAAAGACTCTGATGCTGGGAAAGATTGAGGGCAGGAGGAGAAGGGGATGACAGAGAATGAGATGGTTGGATAGCATCACCAATTCAATGGACATGAGTTTGAGCAAGCTCTGGGAGATGGTCAAGGACAGAGAAGCTTGGTGTGCTGCAGGTCACAAAGAGTCGGACACAACTGAGTGACTGAGCAACAGCAAATGATACCCAGCAAATGAATATGCTGGGTGTTGTGAAAGACATCAAGTCACACAAAACAGAGTTTTACCTGTCATGAAGCAAACCTCTTCACTAAGAAAATATTTAAGCCCTTCCCTTTATTCAAAGAATATGAAGTATTATAATTCCACCTCACTCTTCCAAAATCCAGATATCTCATGACTTTGTTGAGGACTTAGCCAGGAAGCAAACTCATTGTAAAATAGATGCCACAAAATGCATGCACTACATACAGGATTCCCTGGGTGTTTATGTAACCTAGTCATGCTTTTTATGTGTCCACAATCTTTATTAAGCTAGCCATCTGGTTTATCAACCTACCACAGATCAGGACTCACAAATAAAAAGAGGCAAGCAGGGTAGTAAGGAGAAGTGACAGCAAACTTGTGACAGCAAGGGAAAACCCAAAGAACATAAAAACAGATAAGCATACTGACATTTTATGCAATGGACACAAGGACAAATTGGCCTTCATGAATCAGTAGGTCCCGGGGCACTTCTGCATTTCATCAGAGCTCAGGAAGGAACAGCTGCGCCAATTACTGGCCTTGGCACACTGAGATAAAGTCAACTCAGTCTATCCTAGGTAACAAGGAAAGTGAATTGTGTAATAAATTTTTAAGAATTTCTATCAAAGGGTTACACTGTTTAAAAGCTCTGATGCTTAAATCAACAACATTTTTTTCTAGGTCAGAAACTTAGGTACCTCTTACCTGTTATTTTTTAAGCTCTGTTAAGAGCTCTACCTCAAAGAGGAAGATCATTGTCCTTACTAAATTGAGATTCAGAGAAGTTGAGTAATTTTCTAAGTCATACATCTGCTACTTGATTGATCCAAGATACAAACGCTTGATTTTCTAACTCCAAAATCCGTGTTATGTCATTATACCACACAGTTTTATTTATCCGAGACACCTTCCTAAGGGTTACCTTAGGATTGACATATATACACTACTGATACTATGTATAAAATAGATAACTAACAAGAACAGATTGTACAGCACAGGGAACTCTACTCAGTGCTCTGTGGTGACCTAAATGGGAAAGAAATCCAAAAAGGAAGGGATATATATGCATACGTATAGCTGATTCACTTTTCTGCATAGCAGAAATGCACACAACATTGTAAAACAATTATTTCAATAAAATTTTTTTAAAAGATGCCTTTTTCTCCATGAAGATACCCTAAAATGAAGTGTTTAAGTATATAACCCAGAGTTATCAGCATGCTCGATTTACATCTTTGCCTCAGGGAATAATTAGATATCCAGGTTGCTACTGTGTTTAATTTGTACCTACCATATGCCCTGGTGCCCTGTGGAAGGACATACAAAGAAGTCTTTCAGCTGACTGAGGACTTCTCTGGATTCCCAAGTTCAAGCACTGCTAGGAGACAGGGGTGGGCTCACACCAGTGCATCTGGAGGTCAGCCTGGCAATGAATGAGAGACAGTGTCTTATCTAACCTCAACACAGAAACAGAGGCTGCATCACATGGGCATATTGACTTGGCAAATGAAAAGACTTCTGAGTTTTGTTCTAAAAAGCAGTTTGTAGGAAGAACTGGGATAGGAAGCTCTTGGTACATCTAGGGACATCCTCTGGAGGAGGGAGAAGGGCCAGATCCCTGCAGGCCACGTCGTTCAGACAGATGTTTGTGAAGAGCAGGACCAGAGCAAGAGGGAGCCCAAGACTTTGGAATCAAAATAAAAAACATTTGAATGTGAGACTTTAACAAGTGAAAATTAATACAAAAGTTCATGATGTACAACATATCCTAAGTTAAGTAAAAACAGGATGAGTGTTACTGCTGATTGCTTTGTGTCAGGATTTACTTTGGGCAATACCAACAGAGAGTTAAGATAAATGTTCTTTTTTGTTCTTATTTGTTTTTTAATTGGAGGCTTTGCAATGTTCTGTTGGTTTCTGCCATGCGACAGCGTGAGTCATAATTATACATATATGCCCCCTCTCTTCCCATCCCACCCCTCTAGGTAGACACAGAGTGCCAGGCTGGGCTCCCCGTGTTATGTAGCAACTTCCTACTAGCTGTCTATTTCACACAGGATAGTGTATATATGTCAATGCTGCTTTCTTTCTTTCTTTTTTTTCTCATAAAGGAAATCAGTCTTTATTGTGTGATCACAAAAGCATTATAGGCTTTTTGGATTAAAACAATAGAACATTACAACAAGGAAAGTTGTGACAGTTTCTGAAAATCTCATCTCCTTAGAAAACCACCATGAAGATCTGATCCAAAGACTGCCGTGCACATGCACACAGGAGCACACACGTGTGCAACCAAATGCATCTATATTTAGATGAGAGCTTACTACACACATTCTTTAGCAACTCCGCCTTCTCACATAATCAGGCATCTTAGGTATTAGTCAGCTCTTGCCACAATAATGCTGATTAACAGGATGGTCCCCCAAACTCAGAGGCTTAAAGCAAAAATCATGCATTCTCAAGCTCATGGTCTGTGGGTTAGCATGGTCTTTCATGGTGGGTCACCAGCATGCAGGAGAATGCTACTTTCTTAATTTGTCCAACTTTCTCCTTCCTTGGTTGGATCTATAATTCCATTCTACATCTGCACCTCCATTCCTTCCCTGCAGACAGGCTCATCAGTACCATTTTTCTAGATTCCATATGTTAAATGCTCTTTTCTTGGATATTTATTTATTTCGCTGCACTGGATCTTGGTTGCAGCATGTAATCTTCGATCTTTCTTGTGGCAAGTGAACTCTCAGTTACCGCCTATGGGATCTAGTTCCCCAACCAGGGATTGAACCTGGAACCTCTACACTGAGCATGGAGTCTTAGCCACTGGACCACCAGAGTAGTCCCCAACATGTTCTAAATGTTCTTAAAAAAGAAGGGTGAATACATGGCTGCAGAAAGATGGCGATTTGGGAGATTATTTTTAAATTACAAGGTTCACTAGATGGAGGAAATAAAAATTACCTTGGAGTTTTTAAGTCTGGAAGGGAATTGCAGCCTGAGACAGCAATTCTCAACCATCCTTTTGTTCAAAACACCACCAATGAGCACCAGAGCCGAGGGAAGTAGCTTAAAGTTATTAGATTGCAGAGCCTGGTCTTGCTGGACTTGGCCATGTGACTGACTTTGGCTTGTAGAACACAAGAGGAAGTGAAAGTGTGATGAAGTGAGCCTAGGCCTCCAGAGACATTACATGTTCCCACTCACTTCTCTTGCAGTTCTATCATTGCCATGAAGAGAACTTGCCCCAGGTAACCTGTGGGTCCCAAAGGAATGAGCGTCACATGAACCCAAGATAAACTAAACCCATGGCCTGAAGCTGCACTCAGCCAACCATGTTGGAATCATTAGGGCTGCCCAGTCTCCCTCAGAGATGCACGAATAGATGATGCTTATTATTGTGGGATTTTTGCAGTTGTCTGTTACACAGCAACAGCTGACTGATACATTGTCCACAAGTCAAAACATTCATCAACTTCTTAAGCCTTTGCATAGAGCAGTGATTATCAACCCCAAGTGCACAAGAGAATTGCCCAGACAGTTTGTTAAAAATAGCCAATGCCCATCCTCACCTCAGACTACTTCTTTTAGAATCTTTAGTGGTTGCTCTTGGGCATCAGACATTTCAAGAGCTTCTTGAGGGATTTCCCTGACTGTCCAATGGTTAAGAGTGTACTCTTCCAAAGCAGTGAACACAGGTTTAATCCCTGGTCAGGGAGCTAAGATCCCACATGCAAAAAAAAAAAAAAAAAGCTCCTCAGGTGATTTTCAAATGTGCAGCCAGGGTCAATAACACTGATGTAGATACAAAAATCTTATTACTAGCATGAAAAACAACATGAACTCACTTTGTACTGGGTGCTGCAAGTGTAAAGTCAGTCCTCAGAATTCAAAAGTTCATCAAACTATATCCAGATGTTGGAAGACACATTGCTAGAAGGGATTAATATATATTAATACAGTGACCTGCACACACCTCCACAGGGAAGCTATTTCAGAATCATTTGGGGGAATTTGAGAGTATGCAGATTCCTGACCCCCCAGGCTAGAGATTCTGATACAGTAGGTCTGGGTCTTGGATATATTCTGGGTTTTTTAAAATACCACAAGCCATTTTGATATGTAGTCAGGTCAGGAAATTTTTGCTTTGGAATGTGCCAGGTTGGTCTTATTAAGAAGTGGAATCAGGACTCAATCTGAGTTAAAGCTCATAAGCTCCCCTTAGAGTGTTCAATGAGATTAGGGCAGCTATCTGCTCTGAGCCTCTATCAAAATTCCCTTTCTAAGAGCCTAGCAGAAGGACTTTAGACCCTGAATATGGGATAAATAATTTTTAAAAATAAGGAATTTTTTAATTAGGTGATGCAAAACCTAAGTTTAAAAGAAGAGATTTTTACTCCCCCCCCGCCCCCCATCACTAGAGGGATTTTTAGTGACTACAGAGTATGTTCCAAAACCAAAGCAGAGAGAAAATGTAGAGTGAAAGTGAGATGAGACAGGTTGGTGCATAAATGCAGCTCTGGAAAGTTCCAAGGGTGGAAGAATATTCCAGGTGTGCATTTCAAACAATAACCAGGCACAAGATCAGAGTGTGAGGTGTAATAAACTCTCCCTAGCTGAGGTTTCTAATGAAGACCTGGCCCTTGGATATTTGTCTGTCTTTTGGGAGCATTCCCAGATCCCCAAGATAGTGGTTTGCCCTCCACCACCAGCTCAGTTGTTCCTAGGACTCACACCCCACATCCCTCACAGGAGAGGGCATATCCCATGTGCTCTGTTTGCAAATTTCACTGCTGTTTGTGTGTTTCTCTCTGTGTTTGGTTTTGTTTGTTTGTGATGGCTTTCTATGTGTTGTCTAGATAAATAAACTAGTAGGTAAACCAGCATTATTGGAGAAGGAAATGGCAACCCACTCCAGTATTCTTGCCTGGAGATCCCCATGGACGGAGGAACCTAGCAGTCTACAGTCCACGGGGTCACAAAGAGTTGAACAGGACTTAGCAACAACAACAAACCACCATTATATCCTGGTGGCTTCCCTGGTGGCTCAGATGGTAAAGCATTTGCCTGCAATGCAGGAGACCTGGGTTCGATCCCTGGCTCAGGAAGATGCCCTGGAGAAGGAAATGGCAACCCACTCCAGTATTCTTGCCTGGAAAATTCCATGGATGGAGGAGTCTGGTAGGCTACAGTCCCTGGGATCACAAAGAGTCGGACACAGCTGAGCAACTTCACTGGTTCACTGAATTATATCCTAATGGAGAGAATCATTGTCAATTTCTCTCATGTAGGAAAGAGAGAGTTCCTATATACTAGGAGACTTTGGGAAAATCTTTCTAAATAGAAAGTAAATTCATTCAATTGGGTTTATTCAAGGCCAGCTGATATCAGGAAAATTATGACAGAACACCTATGAATCATTATGGTCCATTATTTGGAAGTAGGAGTGGAGGAAGAGGAACAGAAACATCTCCTGGCCAGATAAAGTCCCTTCTCATGACCACAACCATCCACTTTAGGACAGCTGAACTCTCAAGCCTTCTTCCTTAGAGCGGCACCAAAATGTTCCAGACTCCTTGTCTATTTTTTTTTTAATGCTTTTGATGTTGACCATTTAAAAAAATCAGACTTTTAATTTTGTACTGGAGGATAGCCCATTAACAGTGTGGCAGTTGCAAGTGGACAGCAAAGGGTCTCCGCCATACAAACACATCTATCCACTCTCCCTCAGACCCCCTCCCATTCAGGCTGCCACACAATGTTAGGCAGAGTTCCCTGTGCTGTACAGCAGGTCATTACTGGTTATTTGTTTTTTGTTTTTTTTTTTTTAAATTATTTATTTATTTTACTTTACAATATTGTATTGGTTTTGCCATACATCAACATGAATCCGCCACGGGTGTACACGTGTTCCCAATCCTGAACCCCCCTCCCACCTCCCTCCCTGTACCATCCCTCTGGGTCATCCCAGTGCACCAGCCCCAAGCTTCCTGTATCCTGCATCGAACCTGGACTGGCGATTCATTTCTTATATGATATTATACATGTTTTAATGCCATTCTCCCAAATCATCCCCCCACTCCCTCTCCCACAGAGTCCAAAAGACTGTTCTATACATCTGTGTTGGTTATCTGTTTTAAATATAGCAGTGTGTACTTGTCCATTTTTAAAGTCCTTATTGACGTTGTTACAATGTTGCTTCTGTTTTACCTTTTTTTTTTTTTTTGGCGGGTGAGGCATGTGGGATCCCAGCTCCCTGACCAGGGGCTAAACCCACACCCCCTGCTTTGGAAGGTGAAGTCTCACCCACTGGGCCAACAGGGAAGTTCCTCCCTGTCTATATTTGAGCATTAAACCGGTGAAAGATTCCAGGAATCCTTTCCTGGTGAGATTTCCTTCCACTTCCCAGGCAGGACATGGGTTAAATGGAAGCTGGTCCACGGTCAGAACTGATGCTTAGTGACTCCCAGGCTCCCACTGCACAGGCTTCCTGTACAGAGCCAGATTTTCTTCACCTGGGAGTGCTCTGAAGAGATGTGTAGCTATCTTAAGGGAATACTCGAGCTTTTCATTTAATGGTTGCCGAGAGCAGCAGTCTTACAAGTGTTGTTGTCAACTCTCCAAGGAGGCTTCTTCCAAGATCAAAAGGGCCCTGAGGAACTGACTCTCCAACATGTTGAAAGAGACTGTGCTGGGCTCATCAATCATAGAGAGAAAGGACATCTGAATTTCCCTCTGGGAGGCCACACTTTGTTATCCATTAAAATAATTAAAATGTGAACCAATAAAATATCAGCAGAAACAGATAAAATACATATTTCTGTAGCGTTTTTCAAAGCACTAAGTCGGTGAAGGACTACATAGGAAGTTGGAGATGGGCTCTTGGGAATCCAGGAGATGGCAGATCTGGGTGCAGAGTGAAGAGGGGTGAGAAATGGGTTGAAAATAGGGGATTCGAGAATGGTCTTTACTCAGAACGACAGCATTCATTGGCCCTTGTACCTTGATCACCTATCTCCACTCAAGGCTGGACATATACGTCCTGAAGAGAAGGAATTGCAGTCTAGTCCCTATGTGATCCAGAAATAACCCACCTTCACAGCTATGTAAACTCTGGCTAATGTTTTTTTTAAAAAAATATTTGTTAATTTATTTGTTTGACTGTGCTGTGCCCTAGTTGTGTAATGTGAGATCTTTCATTGCAGACCACGGGCTCTTCAGTTGCAGCACGTGGACTCTGCAGTTGCAGCGAGTGAGCTTTAGTTACTCTGCTGCATGGAGGATCTTGGTTCCCTGACTAGGGATTGAACCCATGTCCCCTGCATTGCAAGTTGGACTCTTAACCACTGGACTATCAGGGAAGTCCCTGGAGATAGTTTTCAACTTCTTGCATCAACTGCAAGACAACTGCAGAACACTTGATGATGTTTGTAGGCCTATATAAATGTTAAAGATTATGGCAATGGTAAGAGAGGAGAGGAGATATACAAAGAGTATATAGGGAGGGAGTTGTGATACACTTTCTGTTAAGTTCAGTTTAGTCGCTCAGTCATGTCCAACTCTTAGTGACCCCATGGACTGCAGCATGCCAGGCTTCCCTGTCCATCACCAACTCCTGGAGTTTACTCAAATTCATGTCCATTGAGTCAGTGATACCATCCAACCATCTCATCCTCTGTCATCCCCTTCTCCTCCTGCCCTCAGTCTTTCCCAGCATCAGGGTCTTTTCCAATGAGTCAGTTCTTCGCATCAGGTGGCCAAAGTATTGGAGTTTCAGCTTCAGCATCAGTCCTTCCAATGAATATTCAGGGCTGATTTCCTTTAGGATGGGCTGGATGGATCTCCTTGCAGTCCAAGGGACTCTCAAGAGTCTTCTCCAATACCACAGTTCAAAAGCATCAATTCTCCGGCACTCAGCTTTGTTTGTAGTCCAACTCTCACACCCATACATGACTACTAGAAAAACCATAGCTTTGACATAGCTATATAATAGCAAAGTAACGTCTCTGCTTTTTAATATGCTGTCTAGGTTGGTCATAACTTTTCTTCCAAGGAGTAAGCGTCTTTTAATTTCATGGCTGCAGTCACCATGTGCCTTTTGGAGCCCCCCCCCAAAATAAAACCTGCCACTGTTCCCTATGAAACACTTCCTATTTGCCATGAAGTGATGGGGCCAGATGTCATGATCTTAGTTTTCTGAAAGTTGAGTTTTAAGCTAACTTTTTGCTCTCCTCATTCACTTTCATCAGGAGGCTCTTTAGTTCTTCTTTGCTTTCTGCCATAAGGGTGGTATCATCTGCATATCTGAGGTTATTGATATTTCTGCTGCCAATCTTCATTCCAGCTTGTGCTTCATCCAGGCCAGCATTTCTCATGATGTACTCTGCATATAAGTTAAATAAGCAGGGTGACAATATACAGCCTTGACGTATTTCTTTCCCGATTTGAAACCAGTATTTTGTTCCATGTCCAGTTCTAACCGTTGCTTTCTGACCTGCATACAGATTTCTCAAGAGGCAGGTCAGGTGGTCTGGTTTTCCCATCTTTTGAAGAATTTTCCATAGTTTGTCATGATCCACATGGTCAAAGGCTTTGACATAGTCAATAAATCAGAAATAGATGTCTTTCTGGAACTCTCTTGCTTTTTTGATGATCCAGCAGATGTTGGCAATTTGATCTCTGGTTCCTCTGCCTTTTCTAAATCCAGCTTGAACATCTGGAAGTTCATGGTTCATGTATTGTTGAACCCTGGCTTGGACAATTTTGAGCATTACTTTGCTAGCGTGTGAGATGAGTGCAATTGTGCTGTAGTTTGAACTTTATTTGGCATTGCCCTTCTTTGGGATTGGAATGAAAACTACCTTTTCCAGTCCTGTGGCCACTGCTGAGTTTTCCAAATTTGCTGGCATATTGAGGGCAGCACTTTCACAGCATCATCTTTGAGGATTTGAAAGAGCTCAACTGGAATTCCATCACCTCCACTAGCTTTGTTCGTAGTGATGCTTCCTAAGGCCCACTTGACTTAGCATTCCAGGATGTCTGGCTCTAGGTGATACAATTTAGGAAATGATAAGAGCAAAACACTACACTGTTATTCAAAGTTGCAACTGTGACCAACAGAAGTAGAATGATACTATTTTTTTAAAAGAAAGAGAGCTGAGAGGGAAGAAAGAGAGGGGATCACAAAGTATGAGTGAGCTACATGAGATAAATAAGACATGAGATAAACAAATCAACAAGTTGCCTCTATTTTTTAAGTCTAGTAATTATCTGGAGTTGTGAATTTATACAGATCTAAAGCAAAAATGATTAAAAGAGCTTTTCTTTGGGGAGTAGCATCCCTAGTTAGAGAGGGGGTCGAGGTAAAACCATTGCTGTGTTAAACTCTTTAGTATCATATCATTGTATTTGTGCATATATATGAAGTGATGCTTCCCAGGTGCCACGAGTGGTAAAGAACCTGCCTGCCAATGCAAGAAATGTAAGAGACCTGAGTTCAGTCCCTGGGTTGGGAAGATTCCCTGGAGGAGGAAATGGCAACCCACTCCTGTATTCTTGCCTGGAGAATCCTATGGACTGAGGAGCCTGGTGGGGTCGCAAAGAGTCAGATATGACTGAAGTGACTTAACACACACAGCACACATAAAGTGATGACGCAGGTGAGCTCTGGAGGCTGTAACATGTGTGATTTTAGGCAACTTCCCCTAATTTCTCCATGCCTCAGTGTCAGTGTATATAAAGGCAGGATTAATAACAATGTGTACCCCATATTGTTGGAAGAATTTAATGGGATGATGTAATTAAAGCATTTAATGTAATGACCGAGTAACTTCTCAATAAAGATTGGTTATAATAATAATTATTATCATCATCACTTGTAACTTGCTTTTATCCACTTAGTACATCTTTAACAGCTCTACAAATTGAGACACATAGCTCTAAGTCACTGTTTGGTAGCTGCATTATAGTCCATAGTTTGGGCTGCCATACTCCTTCCACCTTTTAACTGCTAAGGTCCAAACATGCTCCTTATTGAAACCAGGGTTTCTCAGTCTCAGCACTATTAGCATTTGGGGTCAGATCATTCTTGTTGTGTGGGACTGTCCTGGGCATTATCACATGTTGAGCACCATCTGTGGCCTCTGCTCACTAGATACACCACCTCCCCCAAGTTCTAGCCACCAGAATGTCTCTACACGTCACCAAATGCCCTTGGTTGCAGTGGAGAAGAGGGATAAAATAACCCCATTTAAGAGTCACTGTACTAAACTAACATGGCTAAAATCCATCCCAGTGATTTCAGTGACTGCCCATCTAGAGCCAAGTTTCTCTTCATAGGAAACCGTCCTGGAGCTAGCTACAGGCAGATATAAAATGCTGCAATCCCCTTTGGGCAGTGGTCCCCAGCAGTTTTGGCACCAGGAACCTATTTTGTGGAAGACAATTTTTCCATGGACCTGGGTTGTGTATGTGATGGTTTTGGTGTGATTCTGGCGCATTGCATTTCTTATATCCTTGTTGATCTGACAGGTGGCAGAGCTCACATGACAATGCAAGTGATGGCAAGTGGGTGTAAATGTAGGTGAAACTTCACTCATTCACCTGCTGCTCACATCCTGCTGTGCAGCTTGGTTCCTAACAAGCTATAGACATGTAAGAGTCCATGGCCTGGGGGTTGGGGACCCCTGCTTTTGGGTATTACTCATCTGAAATTCAATATTAGAGAGACAGCTGCATTGTGCCTTTAGTTTCAGTTGCACTTTATAAGACTTTGGAAAAGAAGCAAGGAGTATTATTCAAGGACTAATATTAACCTCTTCAATCAAGCCAACCAATGGCAGACTATTAGAATGATATCATTCAGCCTCTTGGATCTTATGAACTCCATCATAAGTTTATCACAGGTGAAACTGGGTACAATTTTTGCAGAAGCAGTTACTAGCTAATTTAGCATAGTGTGTTTTTCCACAAATTTTCTTCCTAACCAAGGCTAATAGCCTTGCCATTGAATGCCAAGGGATCCAGCAACTTCATAAAGGCCCAGTTCAATGATTGCTGCCAAGTCGCTTCAGTCGTGTCCGACTCTGTGTGACCCCATGGACTGCAGCCTACCAGGCTTCTCTGTCCATGGGATTCTCCAGGCAAGAACACTGGAGTGGGTTGCCATTTCCTTCCCCAAGTTCAATGATGTGGGAACAAAACATGAAATCCACATCCAAATAACACTAGCTCAGAGTTTACCTTCATAAATGCATGAGAACGAATAAATACAAGTAGAATCCCATGATTACATGTCATTTTAATTTAGAGTTGTGATTAGCAAAACTACATCCATGTCTTTGGGGATAGTTTATCATAGTAGTACTTTGCTGATGTGGTTTCAGAAAATTATTTTAAATGAAAAATCCTGTAGAACAGATGTGTTCACAAGTCCCTGTCCACATGGCAGTGGATCTGCTTAATGAAAACACGGTTATGGTTCAGAATTAGTGCTTTCTACTGTATCAGTATTGTTACATTAGGGACCCAGAGGAGTAAAGGAGGTTGAAAAGAAATGAGAGTGAGGAAATTGTCAGAACTAGAGATGAGGGAAAGAATATCTCCAAGGCAGGTACCTTAACATGGTACAGAGGAAAGGAGATGAAAATGAAGAAGAAACGGAAAAACCAGGACATAAAAACAATGCCGGCTTTATTTAGATAAACCAAATTCAACCCAGTAACACCACCTCTGTGCTCTAATATCATTTCATTTAAATATAATTGGAATGTAGCAATGCCACTTCCATCTCTCTCAAATTTATTGAAATGAGATTTTACAAGCATTCACAAGCTATTCCTTCTTCAAATCACCCTTGAACCGGGGGAGTCCTAAGACTACTTTGTTTTCAAAAGTCATTGATTGAAATTCTATTTAGTTCCTCTACTGTTCAGCCAGCTTTGGAATAATTAATTGTTTATGTTTTGTCTCCAAAGCAAGCAAGAACAATCCCATTTGAGGATTTGCTGCAGAGAAGCTGTCTCTCTCTACAGCGCTATGGACTGATTCCTGTTCCCCCTAGAATTCATATGTTGAAGCCCTAATCTCCAATGTGATGGTACTAGAAGGTGAGGACTTTGGAAATAATTAGGTCATAAGGATGGAGCCCCCATCATGGAATTAGTGCCCTTATAAAGACCAGGGAGCTTGCTTGCTTCTTCTCCTTTCTCCCTTTACTTCTCTTTCCCTCTCCCATTCTCTCTCCCTCCTCTCTATTTCTCTTTTCCTCTCCCTTTCTCTCTCTCCCTTTCTCCGTTCAATGTGAGGACATAATGAGAATACACCTATCTACACTCTAGCAGCAAAGCCCTGATCAAGAACCAAATCAGCCAGCACCTTGATCGTGGACTTTACCGATTTCAGAACTATGAGAAATCAGTCTGTTGTTTAAACCATCCAACTCCTGTTACTGTGTTATGATAGCCTGAGCTAACACATACAAGAGTGTAACACATTTTTCTTTCTGTTCTGCTTGTGTTTACATGAAACAGAAGTCAGCCAGCAAGATCCTTGTTGCTAGAGAGCTATACTTTCAATCAACATGAAGCCCAAATCCCATGTACACCCTATTCATCTTGAAACTACACAGAAGGCAAATTTTATCTGATCAAAAATAAGAACATTTTGAGGAAAGCCAGCAATTTAATTTTGGGTGATGGCAGAGGGGTCTGATAATAAAGGTAAACCTTAGAATGGATAACCCTGGCAGTTTTAAATGACACAACAGAAAAAAACATCAATTTATTCTTGAATGTTAGTTAACCCAAGCTATCAGAAGAGCTGAGATTTTAATCAAATAGTATGCCTTTTTCTTAAGAGGCCACCACACCCATTTCTAACTTTAGTAGTTGAGTTTCTTTTTCTTTTTTTTATTAATCACTTGGAATTATCTTTAATTAGGTACAAAGACTTTTCCAATCACATCACATAGAGATCATTTTATCCCCTGCTCTGTTTGGCTGCCAGTCTCTTGTCTCTCTCTTCAGCAGTGGTAAGGAGAACACCCTTTCCACAGGGAAGAGAGATACAAGGTTTGTTGCCTTTACCAATAAGGAAGATGTTTGAGAGCCGTGTGGCAAAGCTGTTGCCATTCACATCTTTCACATGAACTACATTAAAGGAACCTGGATGTCTCTCCTGGTTGGTAATCACACCAATTCCTCCCAGGTTAGCACCTCCAGTCACCATGCACAGGTTACCAGTGTCAAATCTGATGAAATCAGTAGTCTTACCAGTCTCCAAGTCAATTTGGTTGGTGTCATTCACCTTGAGGAGGGGATCAGGGTAACAGATGGTGCGAGCATCATGGATCACCAGATGAGGGACTCCTTTTGTCCCTACAAAGATCTTTCTTACTGTACAGTTTACACTTGGCCTCCTCAGGTGTAACACAATGAACAGCAAAGCGACCCTTGGTGTTGTAGATCAAATGAAAATTCTCTCCAGTCTTATCTATGCTGATGACATCCATAATACCAGCAGGGTAGGTTATATTGGTGCGGACTTTGCCATCCATCTTAATGAAATGCTGCATGCAAATCTTCTTTACTTCATCTCCTGTTAGGGCATACTTAAGTCTGTTCCTTAAGAAAATGGTTAGGGGGAAACATTTCCTCAGCTTGTGGGGCCAGGTAGATGGACGAGGAACAAACACACCAGTCACTTTGTCCAGCATCCAACGTTTCAGATGCTACACGCTTCTTGGGACCCTGAGTCATGGCTGCTCTAGGCACCAAAAGAGCGACTTTCTTTTAAAATATAGAAAGTTTAGACCAAAACTGGGAAAATACTTCTCATTAAAAGGAAGGTAAAACAAACATTTTCGTAAAATCGATCTCCCTTTTTTTGGCATGCATGTTCAGTCGTGTCTCACTCTGTGACCCATAGAGTGTAGCCTGTCAGGCTCCTCTGTCCATGGGATTTTCCAGGCAAGAATACTGGAGTGGGTTGCCATTTCCTCCTCCAGGAAAATCTATCCCCTAAGACATTTCTAAAGTGATACCGACTCTGTATTTTCTCAGAAACTACCTGCAATAGAGGTTATACTGTTAGTTGCCTTTGAGCTATTATTGAAAAAAAAATAGCGACTGTCTTATCTTGATTTGCTGATGCAGGTAGCAATAGAGTTCCTTTAGATTCAGCTTGATTTGTCTTTTTTCATTGGCTTTATTAAAAGATATTAATATATGTATTTTTTATAGCTTGCAATGCACATACATTATTGTCTTTAATCTTTTCAATGACCCTGTGAATTTAGTAATATTATCATTGCTATTTTATTTTTTTTAGAGACGTAATTGGCTGCTAGAGAGGGAAAGGAATTTGCCAGGTGTTAATCAGTACAAAAGTGGTACAGCTTGAATCTTGCAGAACCCACAGGCTTTTATAGGGTACTTCTTGTCCTCCCCACACAAATGAAGTGTGGTCCTTTCTCAACACACACATACACATAAAACATAACTCGTTTCAGAGATTGATTACAATTGGCCACCTATATGAAAAAACTTTCACAGACATGGAATCCTTCATGACGAATTTTCTCCTTACAGGCTACAATCCTCATTTTGATTAGTGACTTGGAGATTAGATAGAAAGTAAAACACTCTGCTGGTTGGAGGCCTATTGAGTTCCCAAAGGACGATCAGACTCACCATGTCCCCAGTGGACCCACCCAATCAAATAAAGCTTTCTTTCTTCATCCTCATTTTAAAAAACTTTTCTGGAAGCCTTCCTGTGATGATAAATTTGCCTGCTAAAATTATGTCACTCAAGAGTTTTGAAAAATGTGTGTTGATTTATATTGACAATTGCTCAGCATTTTTCTATCCCTCTGACTTCAGACACCCCCTTGAAGACAGGTTCTAAAGGAGAACACCCTGCTAAACTGTCTAGACCTTGTGGAGAACACTCAAGCAGAAACAGTAGAGTGGGCTTCACTGGGTGTGTGACCAACGTAAGTGAGAAACTAGCCTTGTAGTTAAGTGTGCCATGCTAGAATGAGGTCACTTGGATTTGCATCTAGGCCCTGCTATTTTCACTAAAACTGAGAATTTGGCTAAACTATTTAATAGTGTTGAATATTTAACTCATTGCTGTATCATGAGCACTAAATGAGTAAATAGAGGAAAGTACTTCAAAAGCATCAGGCACATAGAAACCACTATTAAAGTATTAGCTATTATTATTACTCGGAGAAGGCAATGGCACCCCACTCCAGTACTCTTGCCTGGAAAATCCCATGGACGGAGGACCCTGGTGGGCTGCAGTCCATGGGGTCACTAAGAGTCAGACACAGCTGAGCGACTTCACTTTCACTTTTCACTTTTCTGCACTGGAGAAAGAAATGGCAACCCACTCCAGTGTTCTTGCCTGGAGAATCCCAGGGACGGGGGAGCCTGGTGGGCTGCCGTCTCTGGGGTCGCACAGAGTCGGACACGACTGAAGCGACTTAGCAGCAGCAGCAGCATTATTATTGCTATCAAAGGATGAGATGGTGGATGGCATTACTGACTCAATGGATGTGAGTTTGAACAAACTCTGGGAGATGGTGATGTACAGGGAAGCCTGATGTGCTGCAGTCCAAGGGGTCACAAAGAATCGGACACGAATGAATGACTGAACAATTACTATCATTGCCATGTAAAAAAAATTCTTCCTCTCGAACCTTTAGGGACAAACAATAATTTTTAAAACAGTTTTATGATAAAAAACCACTAATTTCCCCCTCTTTTTGTTTCCAAGTCAGAGCTCTGCAAACTACAGCACATGGAGCAAATCTAGCCCACGACTTGTTTTTGTATGACCAGCAAGTTAAGAAAGGCTTTACCATCTTAGGTTGAAAAAATATCAAAAGAAGAAGCCATTTCATGACACATGATTGAGAAGAGAAATATGAGACTTTGGGTGAAACATGAAACTCAAAGCCCAACTTTTCCCAAAGAAATCTCTCCAAGTTTCAGGCTCTTCTGTCCATACCATGATCTTGGTCTCTTTCCTAGCCTGGGGTAGGTGGCCAGCTGAGAGTCACAAAACAGGATTTTGACTCTCCTTTACAAGTCCCGATTAGGGGGTCCAGTTGCTTACTTTGGAATGTGGGAATGCTTGAGACTTTTTACCTGGGAATCTCAACCAAAAATGAGACAGGAAAGAGTCCTAATAAAAGATAAATTATTTGCCCCATACATACAACTTACCTTTGCATTTTATCTCAGGGTGAATACCAAAAAAAAAAAAAAATAAAAAAAAAATAAAAGGAGAGAGAGAGAAAATTGGTTTTCTCATAATGTCTTTAGTTTAACGGCATTTAAAATCCTTACTTTGACAAATAAATTATACGGTAACCCATTTAAGCATGTTCTTAAAACAAGCCAACAGAACAAACACCTTTGATGTGTGGCTGAAATCTGGAGCTGTGATGAAATCTTAATCTCCTTTTCTTTCCAGTCTCTAGGCTTCTGTCCTTTACTTTGATCCACCCTGTATAAAGCTACTGGCAAATGTTTCACCGAATTTGATGTTATGCATTGTACATAAATTCACACACCCTCACATTTGCCTTGTAACAGAAATGGCAACTTGTAAATGATGACACAGCAATGACTCAGCAGTTTGAAGCCCTCCCAACAACTACCTCACCTCTTTATATGGAGCTTTATCCACACTTCTTCCCTGGGAAGCTTCCTTGATTACTGAGGGAATCAGTAGACAGACAGGCATCTACTTTCCATAAATGCTGGCAGACATCACCTGCAGAGAATCCCAAAGATGAGGGGAAAGGAAAATAAATAAGAAATAAATATGGGGCACAGTCCAGCAGAACTTGGTCTCTGAATAAGCATAGAACAAAGGTTGACTACCAGGTCATGGTGGGCAGTTATCTTATGTGTCTGGTCCACCACCTGATCATCTTGAAATGTAGAGAGATAAGGAAAATAATCCCTAAAATTCTGGGATCCTAACTACGGTTGGCTTCCCAGGTGGCTCAGTGGTAAAGAATCAGCCTGCAATGCAGGAGATGCAGGTTTGATCCCTGGGTTGGGAAGATCCTCCTGGAGAAGAAAATGGCAACCCACTCCAGTATTCTTCCCTGGAGAAGCATATGGACAGAGGGGCCTGGTGGGCTAGAGTCCACGGGGTCACATAGAGTTGGACATTACTTAGTGACAAAGTAACAACAAGAACAACAAATAGGGTTGAGGCAATTATGTCCCCCTTATGTTTATTTTCGTTGGGTATCAACTCTGACTAGGTTAGATTCATCAGTATACATATAAGGGACATCCCATAAGTGTTCCCTACAAAAGGGACAGAAAAACTGTGGCCCACCAGCCAAATCTGACTATGGCCTATTTTTGTACAACCTGTGAGCTAAGCATGATTTTTGTTTTCAGATGACTGAAAAGAATTAAAAGAAAGATACTATTTCATGACCTGTGAAAATTGTATGAAGTTCAAGTTTCAGTTTCTATAAACACAGTTGAATGGACCCCTGCCATACTCATTTGTATTGTTTATGGCTACTTTCACACTACACGGCAGAGCGGAGTAGGTTGGGTAGAAACGAAAGGGAGCACAATGCCTAGAATATTTACTCTGACCCTTTGCAGAAAAAGTCTGCCAACACTGCTGTATGATCATTAAGAAGAGCATGGATAAGGATGCCGCATCAGTATGAAGGAGTAGGCTGCGTCCCAATTCCCTTCCTAAAACCATGATGTTTGCTTGGTTGCTCAGTCATGTGATGTCTTCAAATCGGCACTGGCATCTATCTTCTGCTCAAAATGAAAACATCCCCGGGAGGTCCCTTTAGTACTCCAGAAGAATACAATAAGGTGGGGAGGGGAGACGGAAGAAGAAGGAAAAAGTGATCAAGGGAGTTGTCTTGTCGTTTCTCACATACTAACCATCTAAAGGTTGAACAGTAGCCTTCTGGTAAACTTAAGGGTTGAGCCAGATAATCTGTGCTTCATTCTAGGTCTAAACTGCTCTGATATTCTCTCTGTTTTTACTCTCTTTCAGGCCTCAAGAGTTGTAAAATTTTACCCTTATCTTATTAAGTATAACTACGAAAATAGAAGTTGGCCTTAAAATATTAGGTTAGGGGTATCAGAGACTTTTGTAAAAGGACTGAAATCTTTAAAGGATATGACCTTTCCATATCCAAATGCTTACTTCCAAAGATTTGTCAGGAACACACATACGCCAACAAGGAGTTTATACTTGAGGTTGACTACCAACACACAATTACCATTAGCATATAAGCTTCCCAATGAAACTGTGACTTCCTGTCATTAAATAGATAATTCCTCAAAGGCAGAATGCACATCAGCTTCTGCTGTCCTCAAAGGGCGTTGTATTTAGTAGGAGGACACCATAAACAGTGGTTGAGCAAATGTTTTATTTATTCAGACAAGTTTACATTTTCATTTCGTGTTGCATGTGTATGTTAATTCATAACATAATTCTGGATATTTTGATACATTTTAATATGGTCATATTAAGTAAGCATTTGCGTGCACACATCACTATGAAAAAGATGGCTTAAACTTAACATTCAAAACACTAAGATCATGGCACACAGGCCCATCACTTCATGGCAAATGGATGGGGGAAAAATGGAAACACTGACAGTTTTCTTGGGCTCCAAAACCACTGCACATGGTGACTGTAGCCATGAAAATAAAAGACACTTGCTCCTTGGAAGAAAAGCTATGACCGACCTAGACAGCATATTAAAAAGCAGAGATATTACTTTGCCAACAAAGGTCAGTTCAGTTCAGTTCAGTCACTCAGTCATGTCTGACTCTTTGGGACACTGTGGACTGCAGCATGCCAAGCTTCCCAGTCCATCACCAACTCAAGGAGCTTGCTTAAATTCATGCCCATCGAGTCAGTGATGCCACCCAACCATCTCATCCTCTGTCATCCCCTTCTCCTCCTGGCTTCAGTCTTTCCCAGCATCAGGGTCTTTTCTAATGAGTCAATTTTTCAAATCAGGTGGAGCTTGATCGAATCAAGTATTGCAGCTTCAGCTTCAGCATTAGTCCTTCCAATGAATATTCAGAACTGATTTCTTTTGGAATTGAATGGTTTGATCTCCTTGCAGTCCAAGGGACTCTCAAGAGTCTTCTCCAACACCACAGTTCAAAAGCATGGATTCTTCAGTGCTCAGCTATCTTTATGGTTCAACTCTCACATCCATACATGACTACTGGAAAAACCATAGCTTTTACTAGATGGGCCTGTGTCAGCAATATCTCTGCTTTTTAATATGCTGTCTAGGTTGGTCATAGCTTTTCTTCCAAGGAGCAAGCAGTCATGACTGCAGTCACCATCTGCAGTGATTTTACAGCCCAAGAAAATAAAGTCAGCCACTGTTTCCACTGTTTCCCCATCTATTTGCCATGAAGTGATGTAGCCAGATGCCATGATCTTAGTGTTTTGAATGTTGAATTTTAAGCCAACTTTTTCACTCTCCTCTTTCATCAAGAGGCTCTTCAGTTCCTCTTTGCTTTCTGCCATAAGGGTGGTATCTGCCATAAGGATGCATATCTGAGGTTATTAATATTTCTGCCGCCAATCTTGATTCCAGCTTGTGCTTCATCCAGCCTGGTATTTCATAGGATGTACTCTGCATATAAGTTAAATAAGCAGGGTGACAATATATAGCCTTGATGTACTCCTTTCCCAATTTGGAACCAGTCTGGTGTTCCATGTCTGGTTCTAATTGTTGCTTCTTGACCTGTATACCGATTTCTCAGGAGGCAGGTCAGGTGGTCTGGTATTCCCATCTCTTGAAGAACTTTCCACAGTTTGTTGTGATCCACACAGTCAAAGGCTTTGGCATAGTCTATAAAGCAGAAGTAGATGTTTTTCTGGAACTCTCTTGCTTTTTCAATGCTCCAACAGATGTTGGCAATTTGATTTCTGTTTCTTCTGCCTTTTCTAAATCCAGGTTGAACATCTGGAAGTTCTCTGTTGATGTACTGTTGAAGCCTAGCTTGTAGAATTTTGAGCATTACTTTGCTAGCATATGAGATGAGTGCAATTATGCGGTAGTTTGAACATTCTTTGGCATTGCCTTTCTTTGGGATTGCAATGAAAATGGACCTTTCCAGTCCTGTGGCCACTGCTGAGTTTTCCAAATTTGCTGGAATCAAACCGTGGTCTCCTACATTGCAGGCAGATTCTTTACCTGCAATGTAGGTAAAGGGAAACCCTACCAAGAAAAGTCTCTATAGTCAAAGCTATGGTTTTTCCAGTAGTCATGTATGGATGTGAGCACTGGACCATAAAGAAGGCTGAGCACTAAAGAATTGATGTTTTTGAACTGTGGTGTTGGAGAAGACTCTTGAGAGTCCCTTGGACTGCAAAGAGATCAAGCCAGGCAATCCTAAGGGAAATCAACCCTGACTATTCATTGGAAGGACTGATGCTGAAGTTGAAACTCCAATACTTTGGCCACCTGATGCAAAGGGCTGACTCTTTGGAAAAGACCCTGATGCTGGGAAAGATTGAAGGTGAGAGGAGAAGGGATCAACAGAGGATGAGATGGTTGGATGGCATCACTGACTCAATGGACATGAGTTTGAACAAGCCATAGGAGTTGGTGATGGGTGGGGAGGCCTGGCGTGCTGCAGGCCATGGCTTCAAAAAGAGTTGGACATGACTGAGTGACTGAATAACAACAGCAATCACTATGTAATGCATAAAAGTTTCAGCATACACAAATGAAATACAATAGGCACACTCAGTTCAGTCACTCAGTCGTGTCTGACTCTTTGAGACCCCATGAATCGCAGCATGTCAGGCCTCCCTGTCCATCACCAGACCCCTAAAAACCATTCCAGAGTTTTGGGTTACATAGACCAAAATAACATTCATCCATGAAGTGGGAAACCTGTCATATGAAGTGAGCACTATGAAAAAGTTTCCCAAATGACAAATAAATATATTCCATTTGTAAATATACAAGCAAGAAATTTATAGGGAAGAAACACAGATGGTTTTTAGCTATTGAATTTGGTAAACATTTGGGGACAAGACAAATAAAAAATACATCTCCTAAGTAATTATGAAGACACACTTTGGATAACTCTCTTCTATAAGTTAGTATTTTCCTTCCTAAAGTCAAGAATATTTATAAAATTTTTCTCATCAGAGTATGAATTCATAGGCAATTGCAGCAGGGTTATCTACAAAAGTTATCATCAGAGCCCATTGCAGTAAGAATTCAGAGGAAGCTTGTACCATCAACATTTGTATGGAATGTACAATTAGCCACTAAGAGCACAAAATATTAGAATAATAGAAACACAGTGACTAAAGGTCTCTGTGCTTCAGGGACTTAACTCAAAATATAAACGTTAACTGACACAAAGACTCACTCCCAAATTCAAAGAAAACTTTCTTTTATTGTTGAGAAGAGATATTGGGCCAAAAGGACTCTACTAATGTTTGTCATCAATGTCCTGGGTCCCAGAATGATGGCATTGTTCAGGGTTCTTGGTTCCATATAATGGAAACCAACTCTGATTACTTGAAAGCAAAAAGCAATTTTTCCTAAGGATTGGGAGTAATTTTCAGGATTCAGGCAGGGCTAATCAACCAGGCACAAAAGTGGGCAAAATGAAGGGAGGCCAGAACCACAGCCAAAATCATTACAATGGGACTCGATGTAGGACCTTATTGTGGCCATGTTATTCCAGCATCACTGCTAGCCCTACCAACAGTAGACAGTGGAAATCACTGCGGCCACTACAAGATGAGTTCGAGAATGCCCCTCTACTTCTTTGTATCACTGCCCCAGAGTCAAAGCCCGAGGGAGGAACACAGTAGATTTTGCTGTCGTTGTTCAGTTGCTAAGTTGTATCCGGCCCAGCAATCCTCTCTGTCCATTTGGATTTCTGAGGCAAGAATCCTGGAGTGGGTTGCCATTTCCTTCTCCAGGGACAATAGGCTTTGCTTTGGTCAGATACTTATTCCCTACCTTACATCAGGGGAATGGGATAAGAACATCTTTTTTTTAAAGAAATCTTTTTTTAAGATCTTGAAATAAATTTCCTTAATGAGAATCAAGGTCCTGCTCAACCTGATCTTTTTTTTGTTTTTTTCTTCTATTTTTAATATTTATTTATATTATTAATTATTTATTAATAATATTTATTTAATTATTATTTAAACAAATAATATAGATTTAATATTTATTTATTTAAATGATATTTATTTGTATGGGATCTTAGTTGTAACATCTTTCATTGCTACATGCAGGCTGAGTTGCTCTGCAGCACGTGGGATCTTAGTTCCCTGACTGGGTATTGAACCACATCCTCTGCATTGGAAGGCAGATCCTTAACCTCTGGCCCACCAGGAAAGTCCCACGCTTCCCCTTATCTTCAGCTTTCTTCAAAATAAGCATGGTTTTCAGATGTAAGATGAATGTCCTTTTGGTTGCTCTCCCCTTTTGCGAGGAAGTGCAAAATAAACACAGATATCACCATTACACATGAGAGGGCATAAATGACAACACATGATGAAATATTATAATTCTAGGAACAAACAACTGTTCCACGGTCAATCCTAATGGGGGAATAGCACTTCACTTCACTTCTTGTGCCTCTAGTTCTTCTAGAATTGAAACCAACAAGAAAGATACCGAAGTCAGTTCCTCACATCCTTCTGCAGCCACCTGTGGCGAGCACCCCAGTTCCACTGGGCTGTGGCCATTGGGTAAGTTTGGGAGGACAGTAGAGGATGGCAAGGAGATCCGGTCTCAGGGAAAGGAGGAAAGGTCGCAATGTCCACGTTCACCCCAACAACGAAGGGTGTGAAGAGAGTTGTGTGGGGCCTTTAGCTTCAACTCCATAGGGACAGGGAGATTCATAATGGGAGCATCCCTAACTAATGAGACAATTACAGATGGCCAGAATGGCAATATTGTCCTTCAATTCCTGACCAGTCCAGGTATGGAAGGCTAATCAATGACACCATTATGGGAGGCCAACACTCTGACTTTGACCTTGAACTAGGAGGCCCCAGACTCCACAAGGGACCCTCACAGTGCCAGAGTCCATCAAAATCTAGAGTCATCCAGCTTCTTCCTTTTTTAAAAAAAAATTATTTATTTTTTATTGAAGGATAATTGCTTTACAGAATTTTGTTGTTTTCTGTCAAACTTCAACATGAATCAGCCATAGGTATACATATATACCCCCCTTTTGAACCTCCCTCCCATCCCCTTCACCATCCCACACCTCTAGATTGATACAGAGCCCCTGTTAGAGTTTCCTGAGCCATACAGCAAATTCCTGTTGGCTATCTATTTTACATATGGTAATGCAAGTCTCCATGTTACTCTTTCTATGCATCTCACCCTCTCCTCCCCTCTCCCCACATCCATAAGTCTGTTCTCTATGTCTGTTTCTCCATTGCTGCCCTGCAAGTAAATTCTTCAGTACCATTTTTCTGGATTCCGTATATGTGCGTTAGAATATGATATTTATCTTTCTCTTTCTGACTTACTTCACTTTGTATAATAGTTTCTAGGTTCATCACTTCATTAGAACTGACTCAAATGCGTTCCTTTTTATGGCTGAGTAATAGACCAGAGATCAAATTGCCAACATGCGCTGGATAATCAAAAAAGCAAGAGAGTTCCAGAAAAACATCTATTTCTGCTTTATTGACTATGCCAAAGCCTTTGATTGTGTGGATCACTATAAACTGTGGAAAATTCTGAAAGAGATGGGAATACCAGACCACCTGACCTGCCTCTTGAGAAACCTATATGCAGGTCAGGAAGCAACAGTTAGAACTGGACATGGAACAACAGACTGGTTCCAAATAGGAAAAGGAGTACGTCAAGGCTGTATATTGTCACCCTGCTTATTTAACTTCTATGCAGGGTACATCATGAGAAACACTGGGCTGGAAGAAGCACAAGCTGGAATCAAGATTGCTGGGAGAAATATCAATAACCTCAGATTTGCAGATGACACCACCCTTATGGCAGAAAGTGAAGAGGAACTAAAGAGCTTCTTGATGAAAGTGAAAGAGGAGAGTGAAAAAGTTGGCTTAAAGCTCAACATTCAGAAAACGAAGATCATGGCATCTGGTCCCATCACTTCATGGGAAATAGATGGGGAAACAGTGGAAACAGTGTCAGACTTTATTTTTCTGGGCTCCAAAATCACTGCAGGTGGTGATTACAGCCATGAAATTAAAAGACGCTTACTCCTTGGAAGGAAAGTTATGACCAACCTAGATAGCATATTCAAAAGCAGAGACATTATTTTTCCAACAAAGGTCCATCTAGTCAAGGCTATAGTTTTTCCAGTGGTCATGTATGGATGTGAGAGTTGGACTGTGAAGAAGGCTGAGCGCCGAAGAATTGATGCTTTTGAACTGTGGTGTTGGAGAAGACTCTTGAGAGTCCCACGACTGCAGAGATCCAACCAGTCCATCCTAAAGGAGATCAGTCCTGGGTGTTTATTGGAAGGACTGATGCTGAAGCTGAAACTCCAATACTTTGGCCACCTCATGAGCAGAGTTGACTCATTGGAAAAGACCCTGATGCTGGGAGGGATTGGGGGCAGGAGGAGAAGAGGATGACAGAGGATGAGATGGCTGGATGGTATCACTGACACAATGGACATGGGTTTGGGTGAACTCCAGGAGTTGGTGATGGACAGGGAGGCCTGGCGTGCTGTGATTCATGGGGTCGCAAAGAGCTGGACACGACTGAGTGACTGAAATGAACTGAACTGAATATTCCATTGTGTATATGTACCACAATTTCTTTATCCATTCATCTGTTGAAGGACATCTAGGTTGGCTTCATGTTCTAGCTATTGTAAATAGTGCTGGAATGAACATTGGGATATGTGTGTCTTTTTCAATTTTGGTTTCCCCAGGGTATATGCCTAGGAATGGGATTTCTGGGTCATATGGTCGTTTTATTCCTAGTTTTTTAAGGAATCTCCATACCATCTTCCATAATGGCTGTATCAGTTTACATTCCCACCAACAGTGGAAGAGCGTTTCCTTTTCTCCACACTCTCTCCAGCATTTATTGTTTGTAGACTTTTTAATGATGGCCATTCTGACTGGTGTGAGGTGATATCTCATTGTGGTTTTGATTTGTATTTCTCTAATAGTGAGCAATGTTGGGCACCTTTTCATGTGTCTGTTAGCCATCTGTATGTCTTCTTTGGAGAAATGTCTGTTTACATCTTTTCCCCACTTTTTGATTTGTTTTTCTGTCATTGAGATGTATGAGCTACTTGTATATTTTGGAAACTAATCCTTTGTCAGTTGTTTCTTTGCTATTATTTTCTCCCATTCTGAGGGTTGTCTTTTCACCTTGCTTATAGTTTCATTGGCTGTGCAAAAGCTTTTAAGATTAATCAGGTCCCTCTTCTTTACTTTTGTTTTTATTTCCCTTACTCTAGGAGGTGGGTCATAGAGCATCTTGTTTTGATTTATGTCATTGAGTGTTTTGCCTATGTTTGTTTTCCTCTAAGAATTTTACAGTTTCAGGTCTTCCATTTAGGTCTTTAATACATTTTGAGTTTATCTTTGTGTATGGTGTTAGGAAGTGTTCTAATTTCATTCTTTTACGTGTCAGTTCAGTTCAGTCGCTCAGTCATGTCCGACTCTTTGTGACCCCATGAATTGCAGCACACCAGGCCTCCCTGTCCATCACCAACTCCCGGAGTTCACTCAAACTCATGTCCATAGAGTCGGTGATGCCATCCAGCCATCTCATCCTCTGTCATCCCCTTTTCCTCCTGCCCCCAATCCCTCCAAGCATCAGGGTCTTTTCCAATAAATTAACCCTTAACATGAGGTGGCCAAAGTATTGGAGTTTCAGCTTGAGCATCAGTCCTTCCAATGAACACCCAGGACTGATCTCCTTTAGAATGGACTGGTTGGATCTCCTTGCTGTCCAAGGGACTCTCAAGAGTCTTCTCCAACACCACAGTTCAAGAGCATCAATTCTTCGGCACTCAGCTTTCTTCACAGTCCAACTCTCACATCCATACCTCCATACATGATCACTGGAAAAACCATAGCCTTTACTAGATGGGCCTTTGTTAGCAAAGTAATATCTCTGCTCTTCAATATGCTATCTAGGTTGGTCATAACTTTCCTTCCAAGGTGTAGCTGTCCAGTTTTCCCAGCACCATTTATTGAAGAGGCTGTCTTTGTCCCATTCTTGCCTCCTTAGTCAGAAATAATGTACTCATAGGTGCATGGGTTTATTTCCAGGCTTTCTATCTTGTACCATTGGTCTATATTTCTGTTTTTGTGTCAGTACTAAAGTGTCTTGATGACTGTAGCTTTGTAGTATAATCTGAAGTCAGGAAGGTTGATTCCTCCAGCTCCATTCTTCTTTCTCAATAGTGATTTGGCTACTGAGGGTCTTTTGTGCTTCCATATGAATTGTGAAACTTTTTGTTCTAGTTCTGATCCATCCAGATTCTAATTGCTTCTCTTTCATAACTGAAAAGAACTAACTGTATTTCTAAACTTCTTTAGAATGCTTTGAAAACTTTAGGGAATATTTTGCTCACTCAGTGGCTCAGCTGGATTGTGAAGTCCTGATAAGTCATGCCAATAGATAATAAGACAAGAAGCATGGTTTTTGTTTAGAAAAAAGTGGCATTGTTTTAGAAAAAAATATACATTTACTGATGCAATATACATCACAGTATAAGTGTCTCCACTATCTTAAAAATACCTTCAAACTATTCATATGCTTCTGATAGAATTATTTCCTAGTGACTGAAACTAGAAATATTTGTCAGATCCAAGGGAAGGAGGTGGTCTTTGCTGCTGAGTACAGCAATAAGTACTCAATCCTTATAGCAGAAATGGTAACCTGGAAAAAAAAAGGCCAAATATAGCCCTGGATCAGGACAGGATTTACTTGGTTTGCTTCCTATTCTCAGGGCATAGGGGTATCCCTGAGGAACTGAGATCAATGAGTCCATGTGCATTCAGCCCAGTAGGGGAAAGGACTGGACCTGCCACCCCAGAAGCCAGTCCTTTTAAGGCTTGGCCAAAGCATACTTTAATTAGGCATTAACATCTAAAAAATAATAAGGGAATACAATTATAAAGCATGGGCTTCTCAGGTAGCATGGAGGTAAAGAATCCACCTGTCAATGCAAAAGATATGGTTTCAATCCCTGGGTGGGGAAGATACCCTAGAGGAGGAAACGGCAACCCACTCCAGTATTCTTGTCTGGAGAATCTCATGGACAGAGGAGCCTGGCAGGCTATGGTCCATGGGGTTGCAAAGAGTCGAACACGACTGAGCATGCACCATGACTATAAAGCACTTTGCAAAATTAGAAGACTACACGAGTATCCATCATTCATAATAACGATGCTCTCGGTAATTGGAACATTCAGGAATCAGTTTAGTCCTAGGCAGCCTTGGCAGGGAGACCACTAATGTCCGAAGGGCTGAGCACTAAATGCTTCAATTCCTTCCCTGGCTGGAAGACTGCCCAGAAAAGAAGGCAAGCCTACAGAGCTCTTGAGACGATTTCTGAGAGCTCCACTGAAGATGCAAACATTGCCAAGGAAAAATCATTACATCTCCTTAACGGATATTTGGAGCAGCAGCCTCATTTTCAGATTTACAAAATAGGTTCCCTTCAGAGTCCTTAGAAGAAGAAACTGAGAAAACACTTAAATAAATCAAGGACTCAGCCACCTTTGCAGCCACCTTCAAAATCACAATTAATTGAAGGAGGAGGTTAAAAGGCATATGTTGTCCTTTAGGACAATTTCAAAAAATTTTCAATTCCTTTATATTCTGGTTATTTGAATGAATTATTTTCCTTAAGTAATCATGACATTTTCCAGAGACTTGAATTTTTATTTTATATTTTATTTCTAATTATGCAAACATTTTATTTGTAGCCTTTATCCATTTGTTCATTCTTTGAATGTCTACAGCACTGAGAGTGGTAGACGTCACTGTGCAGAGAGATTATTTTTTGTTTCATTACATTCTCTAATTTTTATGTGCATTTAGATTTTTCATCTCCATGATAAACCCCTAGAGACCAATTACAATATACTGGGTGCTGATTTGGCTTCCCTCTGGACTGACAGTAATGCTCTCTAGTAGATCGGTTTGTTGTTGTTCAGTTGCTCAGTCATGTCTGACTCTTTGTGACCCCATGGACTGCAGCACACCAGGCTTCCCTGTCCATCACTATCTCCTGGAGTTTGCTCCAACTCATGTCCATTGTGTCAGTGATGCCATCCAACCATCTCATCCTCTGTCATCCCCTTCTTCTCCTGCCCTCAGTCTTTCCCAGCAGCAGGGTCTTTTCAAATGAGTCAGCTCTTCGCATGAGGTGGCCAAAGTATTGGAGTTTCAGCTTGAACATCAGTTCTTCCAATGAACACCCAGGACTGATCTCCTTTAGGATGGACTGGTTGGATCTCCTTTCTGTCCAAGGAAGTCTCAAGTATCTTCTCCAGTATCACAATTTGAAAGCATCAGTCCAATGAAAAGATCCCTGAGCAATTTCATCAGGTAACCGATCCACTTTTTATACTGTAGATTGGTTACATGATAAAATTGCTCTAATTAGGGATCTTTTGATTGCACATTTCTATTCTTAATATTTAAAACACTTCGAGCAACTTTTTAGATATAATTTAGGCAGCAGTGAGGTTCACCTTTGCTCGAAAGTCCCTTCTTCTTAATATGTAGATTAATCATCTCAAAAGCATTGCAGGGAAGAGCATTCAGTACCTGTGGACAAATCAAGTGCACTCAAGAACCTCCCAAGTTCTCATCTGTCTGACAGTTGACAGGTCACCCTGGCTCACTTAAAGGGGAGAAAAAGACCGGTAGTTTTTTCTAACAAAAATTTTTGGAACACTTTGAGGCCTTCCTTTTTGAGTGCTTTTGATAAGAAATATCTACCTGAATTTTCCATTTATCTACAAATGCAATACAGAGTCAGTGCCCCCAAGCAACCAACACAGACACATTAAAGGAAAAAAACTGAAGAAAAGAACTCATTCTTGTCTATTCCTAGATATCTGGTGCCAACAGTTTGAAATATCCTTTCAAGGTTTTTTCTGATGCTCAAAAATATCAAAACATGTTTTTTCACATATAATTTTGCTTCTTGTTTTGTTTTAAAAATTGAGATCATATGACATATATTCATTTGTAAACTTGCTTCTTTTGTACTCAGCCATGCATAAGGGATGTTCCTTCGAATCAGTGAAATATTAATTCTTCTTCTTCCTAGTAATTGTGTTATATTCCCTTGTATGGGGCTTCCCAGGTGACTCACTGGTAAAGAATCCGCCTGCAAAGCAGGAGATGCTGCTTTGATCCCTGGGTCAGGAATATCTCCTGGAGAAGGAAATGGCAACCCCGTCAGTATTTTTGCCTGGGAAATCTCATGGACAGAGAAAGCTGGTGGGCAACAGTCCATGGCATCACAAAAGGGTCAGACACAATTCAGCTACTGAGTATTCACATAGTCACAGATGACACCACCCTTATAGCAGAAAGTGAAGAAGAACGAAGAATCTCTTGATGAAAGTGAAAGAGGAGAGTGAAAAAGTTGGCTTAAAGCTCAACATTCAGAAAACTAAGATTATGGCATCCGGTCCCATCACTTCATGGGAAATAGATGGGGAAACAGTGCAAACAGTGGCTGACTTTATTTTTTTGGGCTCCCAAATTACTGCAGATGGTGACTGCAGCCATGAAATTAAAAGATGCTTACTCCTTGGAAGGAAAGTTATGACCAACATAGACAGCGTATTGGAAAGCAGAGACATTACTTTGCCAACAAAGGATCTAGTCAAGGCTATGGTTTTTCCAGTGATCAAGTTTGGATGTGAGAGTTGGCCTATAAGGAAAGCTGAGCATTGAAGAACTGATGCTTTTATTTTTTATTTTTTTTTTTAATTTTATTTTATTTTTAAACTTTACATAACTGTATTAGTTTTGCCAAATATCAAAATGAATCCGCCACAGGTATACATGTGTTCCCCATCCTGAACCCTAGACCCTTGAGAGTCCCTTGGACTGTAAGGAGAGTCAACCAGTCCATCCTAAAGGAGATTAGTCCTGAATATTCATTGGAGGGACTGATGCTGAAGCTGAAACTCTAATACGTTGATGACCTCATGCGAAGAGCTGACTCATTGGAAAAGACCTTGATGCTGGGAAAGATTGAAGGTGGGAGAAGGGGACGACAGAGGATGAGATGGTTGGATGGATCACTGACTCAATGGACATGAGTTTGAGTAAAGTCCGGGAATTGGTGATGGACAGGGAGGCCTGGTGTGCTGCAGTCCTTGGGGTCACAGAGTTGGACATGCCTGAGCGACTGAACTGAACTGAGCTGATGCACAGAGTTGTGCTGTCCCCCCCTCTTGGCCCCAGCTGCACCAATGTTTCCTTTCATTGAACATTCAGACTTTTGCCACTTACTCAGGTGACTTCTTCTCTGACCCTCAGTTTGCACTGTAAGTTTTTCTCCATCTCTAAAATTTGGAATTTACTTGACATGAAGTCCAGTTCTTAAATTTTTTTTCCCCTAAAGTTAGTAAATATTTACTTAATTCAATTTCTTGAAACTAGTTTTAATTTGAACTTTAAAACACTGTGATAGTCCTGAGGTACATGAGAATATTCTACAATCATCTTTGATACTAGGGAATGTTCACACTTCTGAAATTCCTTTAAAATAATTAAAATAAGGGGTTGAAAGTTCTGGCACAATTCTATTACTAGACCCAGAAATAAATATAGTTCTATACAAACATTTTCTACCAGCTGTTTTGGGGAACATTGTCCAGGGAAAAGCTAACAGTGATTAAACATGTTTAGGAAAATGCTATTTTAAACTAAACTATGCAATTTTTAAAATTCTGATTTTTTTTTTATGAAGGTGATCATTTCCTTACCTCTTTCCCTAGTTTCTCCATTAGGCAGTGAGGGTACCTCTCCAGACTGGTCATGGCAAGAGAGAGAACCCCACTCTGCAGTCTCTCTATACCATACACGTGGAGCTCCTGGGAAGATGCCTGTATCTCCAGCACCCTGCCCCTCCCCCCCCCCCAGCTCCTCTTCATCCCATGCACATGTCCTTGCGGAAACATTAAGCAATCAGACAAGACAGAACTGAAAAATCATCCTTCTCACTTAGTCTGTGCCCTCAATCTTTTTTCATTCTTTAAATCAAAATGAAAGTGACATTTGGATTCACCTGTTAATCATTCATGAGAAACTACCTGCAAGTACAGGACAAAGTGGCTTAGTTTGAGCTTAGAAATCAGAATGTGCCTTAAACACAGGCATTCGACAAATCGGTTCTCACCCCAAGCAATAGAGGAAAATGAGGCCTGGCCTTCATGTCTGCATATCAGGGAGACTCAAGGCCCACCCTGGGAATTCAAAGTGGCCCGAGGCCATTTCACAAAGTCCAGTCTGAGCCCTCCCACCCAGCCACCCACCCCTACTCACTATTCAACACTTACCTTACTTTCACAGTACATCAGAGGAATTCATAGGGATTAATAAGTCACAGGAATTATCTTTTTCTAACCAGGTGATATCCAACATATTTGAGTATTCTTCCCCATGGGGATAACTGTGCTAGAGACTGAGAAAAAAAGAAACTTTTTCTCAAAGACTAACTATCTGGAACAATAGACCAATTCCTCAGAGAGAAGGGCCACAGGATGCTAAGTGACAAAAGTCAAAAAGGGTCATCATTGTTATCCTCAGAAATGAGAGCTCCTGCACTTTCCAGAACAAAACCTTTTGGGCAGACAAGAGGACCAACTCAGTAGGAATTACCCTGGGCTTGGTCTTTTTTTTTTTTTAAAGGACTGGCCTGGCCCACACTTGCCTCATTGGATCATAAACATGTATGCTCTGAAATCTACCCTTTTTGCCAGCATCCTAGAAGATTCTGATGGACACAAAAACTTTTAAAACCATAGGATTTCCCAGGCAAGAGTACTGAAGTGGGTTGCCATTTCCTTCTCCAGGGAATCTTCCCAACCCAGGGATCAAACCCGAGTCTCTAGCATCTCCTGCATTTGCAGGCTTGCTCTTGACCACTGGTACCACCTAGGAAGCTCAGTAGAAATCATAGTGGTACTCTAGCTATGGTCCTTCTCCAGTCCTCTTGCCTGGAAAACCCCATGGATGGAGGAGCCTGGTGGGCTGCAGTCCATGGGGTCGCTAAGAGTCAGACACGACTGAGCAACTTCACTTCCACTTTTCACTTTCATGCATTGGAGAAGGAAATGGCAACCCACTCCAGTGTTCTTGCCTGGAGAATCCCAGGGACGGGGGAGCCTGGTGGGCTGCCGTCTCTGGGGCCGCACAGAGTCGGACATGACTGAAGCGACTTAGCAGCAGCAGCAGCAGCAGCAGCAGCAGCAGCAGCTGTGGTCCATAGACCAGCAGCATCCAGAGCACCTGGATCTTATTACATATAGGAAGGATGAGCAAGTTCCTACTGCATAGCACAGGGAACTATATCCAATCTCCTGGGATGCACCATAATGGAAAACATTTTAAATGAAAAGAATGTGTGTAACTGAGTCACTTGGCTGTACAGCAGAAATTATCACAACATTGTAAATCAACTGTATTTCAATAATAATAATAATAATAATAAAGAACCGAAGCACCTGGGTTTTGTTAGAGATACACATTCTGTACCACCACAGACCTGCTGTTTCAGAAATTCTGGTCGAGGCTCAGCAATCTCTGTTTAAGAAGCCTTCCAGGTGATCCTCACGTGTGGCAAAATTGGAGAAACACTGCCATAGCACACTTCTGTGGGACTCAGTTTGGAAAATATTGGAATGGCCAGTGAGGACACAGGAGTTTAAAGGCAGAAGCCATCACTTGAAACTGATGACATGTATTAGTGGCTCCTTAAGAGAGGAGCTCACCTTTAGGGCAGAGATTTAAGTTATGGATGATTTAGTGGAAAGAAGAAGGAAGGGCACTTGAGACAAAGGGAAGAATGGGAGAAAACTGTAACAGGCAGAAATATGGGTCTGTCCAGGTCTATAATCAGTTCAGCATGCATGAAAGTTTCATGTCATTTTTGAGTTGTGGGAATTATAGTTGGTGTGCTCAACTTGGGATCTGGGAGAACTTAAAAGGAACAATAAAGAGTGTGGACCTTCTTGTTCAGGCACTGGGGACACATCATAGGATGATGAGGTGAGGAATACCAAGCTACAAGACTGTGTTTAGGAAATAAGATTATGCATTTGCAAACATTAGGAAACACAGTGGAGAGGCTGAAAGTGAGTAATTAGAAGTCTTGCAGACATCCCTGGTGGTCCAGGGGTTGAGAATCCACCTGCCGGTGCAGGGGACATGGGTTTGGTCCCTGGTTGAGGAGCCTTCCACATGCTGCCAGGCAACTAAGCCACAACTACGGAAGCCTGTGCACTCTAGAGCCCATGTTCTGCCACACGAGAAGCCACCACATGAGAAGTCCACACACTGCAACCGAAGAGTAGAGAGACCACAGCTAGAGAAAGCCCTCTCACAGCAACAAAGACCCAGTGTGGCCAAAAAAAAAACCACCTTGCAATATTCCAGAAATAAAGTGATGAGGGTTTGGGTTAGGGTGATGTCTGTGAGAGGCAAAGTAATCAAATAGATATAAGAGTCTTCAAGAAGTAAAGATAGGCTGTATTTGGTGTTTGGATGGGGTAGGGAGAGAGTGAAGAAGAGAAGGAGAAGAAAGGGAGGAGGGAAAAAATTAAGCGACCAGTGGCGACACCCCAGCTTCAAGACTAATAAATCAGAAGCATTAATGAACATGGGAAGTGCTGAAGAGGGTGCAGGTTGGGGGAAACAGAGATTGAGTCTTTTGATTGTTTCTCAATCATCTCTACTCTTCACATCACTAGCAGTTCTCAGAACAAATCAATCTGCTGTGAAGAAAAAGACAATAATTCTATGAGACATGTAGCAACTGAATATCAGTCCTTTCCAGCTGACAAAGTCTAAAGTTGCAAAGAAGTTTTTGTTTCTTCATATGACAACTTAAGGACAACTGTGATTGTCATCCTCAGCTCTTGAAGGAAATTACTCTGGGAAGCTGGGATTCTGGCTTTCATTTGGTCTAGCTAAAGGTGTCCTGGTTAATTGGATGTATGCCTGACCCAGATTACCTGGAATTTGGAATCTGCTAACAGAAAGCTTGTCTTTACTTTCCTTTGCTTTCTCACGAAAATATTTCAGTTAAAGAGGCCAACTTTGAAGAATTCTGGAAGCATGCTTTTGCTTCTGCCTCCTCTTATTAATGCTAGGCAAGGATATGTATAAAACATAGGCTAAAACATGTAAAATCTATCCATGGAATTCTCCAGGCAAGAATACTAGAATGGGTAGTATTCCCTTCTCCAGGGGATCTTCCCGAACCAGGGATCCAACCCAGGTCTTCTGCATTTTAGGCTGATTCTTTACCCTCTGAGCCATCAGGGAAGCCCCTCAAACTGGGGAGGGGCATAGGAAAACCTGCACAGTGCCAGCATTCTGGCTTAATTCTCTTCTCCGTGGCAAGCTTTCTGGATTGTAAGCAATGCTAACATTCTTGGGTGTACTGATGGGTGCCTGAATAGTTAAAGAGCAGTAAAACATTAAAGGTCATTTTTTGGTTTAGGATTTGGAGATGGCCTAGCTCTATGCAGGACTGACTCAGAGACTCTGCTGAGCAGGGTCAGCCCTGGACCTCAGAGAGGGTACTCAAAGAATTTGCAACACACACCAGGGTGGGAGGTACGGATGCCTGGGGAAAACTGCTGCTGCCGACTAAGAGAGTCCCCTGTGACCAGAGCCATAAACTAAATACTTTAGTGCTGGATCATATAAATAAGCTTATAGATAAACATTATACATGGGTTACAGGAGGCCCCCATCTTGGAGAACTTTCAAAGTGTGAACGTGCCCCTGTGTGTCAGCTGTTGTACTACTGTGCTTTTCAAGGTACTGTACCATCAGATTAAAAATGTGTTTATTTTTTGTATTTGTTTTTAATGTATTATTTGTGTGATAAGTATTATAGACCTATTATTATTCAGTATTTTGTAGCCTATTGTGTTAGTTGGGTACCTAGAGTAACTTTGTTGGACTTACAAACAAATTGGACTTAAGAACATGCCCTCAGAAAGGAGCTCATTTGAATGCAGGGGACTTAACTATATATACAAAAGTCCATACTTAAAAAAAAACATGAGTCTCCATAGCCCATACTGACTGTATCAGTTTCCTATGGCTGCTGTAACAAACTAGGGGACTTAATAGGAAGTCTAAAGTCTAAAGGCTAGAGGTCTGGCATCAAGGTGTTAGCAGGGTGATGCTCTGTGATGGGATCTACTGGAGAACCTGGTCTTTGTCTCTTTTAGCTCCTGCTGGCTCCCCATGGCTCTTGACCTGTGGCCGCATCATTCCAGCCACTGCCTTCATCTTCACATGGTCTTCTCCTCTGTGTCTTCTCTTCTTTCTCTTGTAAGAACATCCGTCCTTGGGTTTAGGACTCACCCTGATAACCCAGGATGATCTCATTTCAAGATCCTTATTTAATTATATCTGCAAAGACCCTTTCCCCAAATAATGTTGCATTCACAGGGTGCAAGGGCTGCGATGTGGATATAACTCTGTGGAGCTGTCATTCAACCCACTATGTGCCTGCATCCTAAGTCGCTTCAGTCATGTCCCAACTCTCTGTGACTCTATGGACCATAGCCCGCCAGGCTCCTTTGTCCATGGTGATTCTCCAGGCAAGAATCCTGGGGTGGGTTGCCATGCCCTCCTCCAGCTGATCTTTGTAATCCAGGAGTCAAACCCAAGTTTCTTGTCTCCTGCATTGGCAGGTGGGTTCTTTACCACTAGTGCCACCTGGGAAGTCCATTCAATCCACTACACCCATATAAATACATGATTGAATATGTAGGTAAATAAGTGGGTTGTTGTTGTTGGTTTAATCACTAAATCGTGTCTGACTCTTGAGACCCCATGGACTGTAGCCCGCCAGGTTTCTATGTCCATGGGATTTCCCAGGCAAGAATAATGGAGTGGGTAGCCATTTCCTTCTTCCAGGGATCTTTCCGGCCCAGGGATCAAACTTGTGTCTACTGCATTGCAGGTAGATTCTTTATCATCTGAGCCACCAGGGATTCCCAAGTAAGTAGGAGGGAATAGGCAAATCTCCAGTGCTTAAAATTCCAAGTAATATACGTAGCTACTCCCCGCTGCAAGGAGATGGAGCGCTAGTCCCCTCTCCTTAAATGTGAGCTGCACACAGTGAATTCTATCCAAAGAGTCCAGTACTGGCTTCTACTCACTAGATGTCAGTAGAATCTGTTCCCTTCTCTACCTCACTGTGGACAACCAAATATGTATCCCTCTGATATTGCCAAATATTAGTTGCTATTATTGTAATTTACTATAATCTTTATTTTATAATAATTTCTTATCATCATCAAGCCTATTCTTCACCCTAAGAAAGATGAATAACATCCTACCAGTAAAGGACTCTGTTCAGTTCAGTTCAATCACTCAGTTGTGTCTGACTCTTTGCGATCCCAGGGATTGCAGCACACCAGGCCTCCCTGTCCATCACCAACTCCTGGAGCTTGCACAAATTCATGTTCATCGAGTCAGTGATGCCATTCCATCATCTCATCCTCTGTTGTCCCCTTCTCCTCCCACCTTCAATCTTTCCCAGCATCAGGGTCTTTTCCAATGAGTCAGTTCTTCTCATCAGGTGGCCAAAGTATTGGAGTTTCAGCTTCAGCATCAGTCCTTCCAATGAACATCCAGGACTGATCTCCTTTAGAATGGACTGGTTGGATCTCCTTGCAGTCCAGGGGACTCTCAAGAGTCTTCTCCAACACCACAGTTCAAAAGCATCAATTCTTCGGCACTCAGCTTTCTTTATAGTCCAACTCTCCTATCCACTGGAAAAATCATAGCCTTGACTAGATGGACCTTTGTTGGCAAAGTGATGTCTCTACTTTTTAATATGCTGTCTAGGTTGGTCATAACTTTCCTTCCAAGGAGTGAGCATCTTTTAATTTCATGACCACAGTCACCATCTGCCCAGCCCCCTACATCTTGAAGAGTGGATGCTGCCCAGGAGATCAGTGCGTTGCATGTTGGCACCTCATCCTGAGTGTCATCTGTGACCTAAGCTGTTGTTGTTTAGTTGCTCAGTCATGTCCGGCTCTTTGCGACCCCATGGACTGTAGCCCACCGGGTTCCTCTGTCTGTGGAATTCTCCAGGCAAGAATACTGGATTGGGTTGTCATTTGCTTCAGGGGATCTTCCCACCTCGGGAATTGAATCTGTGTCTCCTGCATTGGCGAGTGGATTCTTTTTTCTTTTTACCACTGAGTCACCTGGGAAGCTTGTGACCTAAGCAGAGTAATCAGCTTTTTGAACAGCCAACTTTGTTGAGGAACAGGCTTTATTTTTCTCCAGTCACTTACTCCCAACGTGCCCCATCTGAGTTTTGTTCTCACTCCCTGAGGGCATCTCAGACAGAAAAAGGAGCTTTTAGATCAGTGTCAGTAGTTAGAAGAGCCTCCTTGTATTATGACCCCAGCACACCTAACTCACTAATGTAATGTAAGCTTCAACCTCAGGTCCGTTTCAGAACACAAGCCTGGCCTTCGAGTGGTGCTGTCCACACTCCTCCTCTTCTTCCTTTAGCTAATGCAGCCTCTAGCCAGGGAGGCAGCCTCCCTTCTGGGGATCACAGTCAGACTCTTGAGAGTTACCCTGCAAGCCGAGTCCTCACTTGGTCTCCTGTTGCTTTTGTTCAGTTGCTCAGTCATGGCCAACTCTTTGTGACCCTGTGGACTGCAGCCCTCCAAGCCTCTTTGCCCCTCTGTGAATCGGGGGTCCTAGATTCACTCAATTCCAAGAGACAATCAACTGTGAGACACAACCCCCCAAATGGGGCAAAATAAAGACATATGAAAACCTTAAACATCTGTATTAACAGTGCAGTACTTCCTGCTTTTAGAAACATTAAAGTGGGGGGGAGGAAACTAGGAAAACAGCCATTAAATGGCCCCTGTGTGCGTGAGTGCTCAGTCACATCTGACTCTTTGCTATCCTAGAGACTGTAGCCCTCCAGGTTCCTCTGTTCGTAGATTTTCCAGGCAAGAATACTGGAGTGGGTTGCCGTTATCTCTTCCAGGGGATCTTCCCAACCCAGGGATTGAACCCACATCTCTGTGCCTCCTGCATTGGCAGGCAGATTCCTTACCACTAGCGCCACCTGGGAAGCCAACATTAGAAAAAAGTACTTTGGAAAGTCCTTTTAGCTGACCACATGCATTCAGGTTGGCCCCTATACTCCTGCCTAAATCAAAGGAAGTCTGGCTAATTTTAAAGATTGGACTTTTTTTTTTTTTTTTCATTTTCAATGGCATTTCCTCAGTGGGAGTGAATTATAATTTGCCACTGGTACAAATAAGAGAAAGGAAAAGTGCATGTAATTTGCATACTAAAAACTGGAATACTAATGAAGACAAATCACTCTTCTCTGTGGAATGATCTACCAAGATTCTCCCTTTCACTCTAACTTGGCTTAGAAAAAAATTGAAACAAACAAAGAAGAAAAAGAGAGGAAACAGAAATTTCATTTGGAAAGTGCCTTAGAGTTGTGATTTTTAGGCCTGACTTGCAGTAGCTGCCTTTATCTTTTTAAATATATGGTGCATTCATACCAAGTTTCTTATGCTTGAAGCCAGCTCTTACAAGAATTAGAAATTAGTATATACCCAGTTACAGAGAATAGTCTAATTTGGGATTTAATACATCATATACTGAAAACTCTGAATTGTATGAGACACTGTGAGGAAATGAACCCCAGTCTTTGGAGTCAGCAGAACTAGGCTGGAATTGAACTCTGTGTCTTGCTTGGGTATGCCACTTCTCCTCTTGTGTTTCTGTTTTTGATTTATAAAATGGTACAGATAGTTCCTAGATATTAAATACAGGACTAAATCAAATAAAGTGTGTTAAACAACTTATCCAGTACTGAGCATTCAGTAGGTTTTTTAATCTATTCTATTCTCACGGCCCCTTAAAAAAATTACAGAGTTTCAAAGTAAATTTTCATTTTAAAGTGAATGAATTAATTAAGCTGCTTTAGATCTCAACGTTCATGGGAAATTAGAGAGAACGTTGTGTCTTTAAAAAAGTTTTATTGATTTATTTTTGGCTGTGCTGGGTGTTCCTCGCTGTGCGGGGCTTTCTCTAGTGGCGTCAAGCATGGGCTCCTCTCTATTGCCGTGCACGAGCTTCTCATTGCAGCGGCTTCTCCTGGTGCAGAGCATGGGCTTTAGGTGCGTGGGATTCGGTAGTTGTGGCACACGGGCTCTGTAGTTGTGGAGCATGGGCTTAGTTGCTCTGAGTTGTGTGGGATCTTTCTGGACCAGGGATTGAACCTGTGTCACCTGCATTGGCAGTTTCTTAACCACTGGACCACCAGGGAAGTCCCAGAACTTGGTTTTTATTTACCAATTTAACAAGCAAATGGTATCTACCTAATGCCAGACACACTACAAGGGGCAGCTGAATATGGCAGGTGCCCTCAGAGACTGACTGCCTAGGAGGCTGCACGGAGATGGGGGGACTGGAGCTCTGTGAGTTGTTGGGGAGGCAGGGGTGGAGTCAAGGAGAGTCGGGTGCCATATTCTGCAGAATGGAAACAATCTATCATCATCACACCCATCAGTCAAGGACCCATGGAGTAGACTATGAATTCTATCTCCTTAACTACTGGAGAATCAAAAGGTCCAGAAATGTTTGGCTTCCTTTGAGTTCATTCATCAAGGGACCTCCTTCAAGACTTCAGATCAACTTCCTGCCTTATTTGACTTCCAGGATTTCATTTCCTGCAGTTCTTGTGCTTTTCATTGTGTTTCATGACTCTCCCTTATATTAAGTCTGATTCCTGGTGCCTCTTCCCAAGACCATGCTCCCTGGAAAAGCCTTGGCAACGCCCATGGAGTCTAGGTTTACAAAAGCAATGTCTTTATAGGAGCATCCTTGGAGGCTCACACTAAACCAGGGGGCTTGGTGTTTCTAGAGTTGCAATGACCTTGTGATGTCATTGCAAAGAAAGCATCTAGGATCAAATTTAAGGTTCAAGTAGAAGGAAGGGGAAGGGCCTGGGATGTGAAGCTGCTGAGTCACAGTGGAAGAGAGAACCTTGGTATACGGGCAAGATGAAGCCACTGGCCTTGGAAAGAAGGGCAGGAACTCGACAGATTCACGCAGCAGCTCTTGACCTGAGTGTGGAAGCTGACGGATGCATTGTACACCAGATCTCAAGCACAGTTGAAGTTCCCTGGAGTTCTGGCTTGAGGAAGGCTGATGGGGATCAAAATAAAAAGGAAACCTGCTGCCTGGGGCAGGCTCCTGGAGCTGGAAAGAAAGTGGAACATTTGGGAAAATTTAAAAGGCCAATTTGGCAGGGGCTCAAATAGTGGGGAAGAACGCCATCCTATGAGACTGGTGAGGTAAGGAAAGGGGTGGAACACCAATTTAAACACCAAAGAGGATCTCAGACCAAGACAAGGACCTGAGCTCAGCTCCTCACACAGAAACAACAAAATCACAACTAATGGCTGAACAACCGTAGACAGAAAAGACTGGAGATGACCAGAAAGGATATTCTACTTCCAAAGGCAAGACAGAAGCCACAGTGAGATGGAGTGATAAGGAATGGCATCCCATTCCAGTGTTCTTGCCTGGGAAATCCCACGGACAGAGGGGCCTGGGGGGCTGCAGAATTCTGAACCCAGCCTGCAGGTCTGGCACTGGGAAAAATATCTGTAAAATATGGAGATGTCTGTATTTGTGGTGTGGTGTACTCAGTCATGCCCCTCTTTGTGACCCCAGGGACTGTAGCCTGCCAGGCTCCTCTGTCCATGGAATTCTCCAGGCAAGAATACTGGAGTGGGTTGCCATTTCCTTCTCCAGGGGATCTTCCCAACCCAGGGATCGAACTCGTGTTTCTTATGTCTCCTGCATTGGCCACTGCACCACCTAGGAAAACTATATACACACACTTAAATTAGTTTGCTGTACACCTGAAAGTAACACAACATTGTAAATCAGCTATAATACAAAACACAAAGTTAAAAAAAAAAATCAAGGCACTTTTGTGCATTCAAGTTACTTAGTGCACAGTTGGACATGTGGCTCTGGATCTTAGGAGAGGTTTTGGATTGAAAAACAAAATTAAAAAATTTGTTATTCTTTTACCACAGTAACAAATATCTAAAAAATAAAGAGAATCCGCCCCCCCCCCGCCCCGCCCCCTCCCAATAACACTGAAAAGAACATTTGAAAGAGGAGGCCTCAGAAGATTTAGGAAGCCCTGACCTCCCTCTGAGCCACCATGCTTTTGTTCTGACATTTCTCTGCCTGCTTTGATTTTTCTTTTCAAGCTGCAGATTCACACTTGGCTCAGCAATGAGCAGACTCCGAGACCTGGTCCATTTCCCCCTCAGATAGTCACTCCTAACCGAGACTGATTTATGTGTAGGTTGTCTCTGCGTAACAGGCGACACCTCGTGAATTGGCTGCCCTTCGTTGTCAACGAGAGTCCCCAGTAAGACCTGAAACCTTGCTTTCTTGCCCTCCTGGTGACTCTGCACCTGTGATTCACCGTGCCTCCTTGCTCACCCCTGACTTGCTGGCAGAGACTCAGGCTGCTCGTGGTAAGCGCTCCCCTCTCCACAGCTGCCCTCTCAGAATTCATCTCCAAGAGGCAGAGGGCAGAGGCATAGACAGGGGCACCTCCATCATCACATCTGACGAAAATAGTCACCAGGAGTTGGATCAGACTGGGCCCTTGCTGGGGGACTTCTGTTCCAGAACCATCCCAAGCTGTTGACACCTCTGCATCTCATTTGGCAAGCTATCATCTCTTATCCTAGGACCAGATGACTTTGGGATAAACTCTAGTCCAAGGTTGGGTCAGTAGCTCTGACTGGATGCTTCTGAAAGAGATAGAGAGTGGAGTTTTCAAGGCTAAGACCTTCCAGGAAAATAATTTGAGACTAATTAAAAATAATTTAACTTTAAATACAGGTGAGGTTTCCAGGGAAACAGACCTCCCTTCTGACAGCAAGATTTTAAAAATTACATTCAAAAAACCCAATGTTATCAAGCCCAGTTTGCAAGCACTTGGCTTTCCTCTGAATTTTTGCAGGAAATATAAATTGCAACACATTACACAGAACCTCACCCAGAAGCACAAGCCCAAGCGCTTACATGGCACAATCTTGATGTTCTCAGCCTGCTCTCAGTAACTGATACGTTCTCACGACCATGAATAATCTGCTATCCAAGTGCACGCATGATTAAAAGTTTCTCCCAAGAGTCTAAAAATAATACTGTGAGATTCTCTTATGAGTTGACTCAGATACTCTTTGGTTCTTAGAACACAAGAAAAAAAAGTGGATGTAAAATGAGTGTATTCCTGTAATTTTCCTATTCTAACCTAATTATTTTATTTTGTCATCTGTAGCCTACTAATTGCAAGTGTCAGAAATAATGTGTTAATAAACATTGGATTCCCTGGTAGCTCAGACGGTAAATAGTCTACCTGCAATGCGGGAGACCCGGGTTCAATCCCTGGGTCAGGAAGATCCTCTGGAGAAGGAAATGGCAACCAACTCCAGTATTCTTGCCTAGAAAATCCCATGGACGGGGGAGCCTGGCAGGCTACATACCATGGGGTCGCAAAGAGTCAATAGACATTAATATGCCATTAACGTTTTAAGTGGTTTAATGAACCTGTTTACTCCCCAAAACTATCTTAGAATATTCATGTGATTATAACCCCCCTTTTAAAAATGTATGAAACAAGGACACAGAGATGTTAAGTGGCTTACCCGAGATCACACAGTTTATCTAATAAGAGGCTGAGCCTGGATTCTCACCCAGATGTTTTAGGTTTAATGTCTGTACTCTTACCTAGCATACCATTAGGTCTCTTTACATATGTCACGTGAGTAAAAAAGTGAAACTTTTCAACACCGTTGGAAAAGTGTTTTTATTTGTTTTGTTACTTGTGGTGGTGGTGGTGGGGTAGGTTCAGAGAGTCTCCAAGCAACTTTGGATGATTATGTGGTTACTTGTGTTGAAAAGAACCTTAGAGACCATCTCATTTATTCCCTTCCTATTTTTAACAAGGAAATTGAGGCTCAACAAAGAGATTTCCCTGAGCTAGGATTTGGGTTTTTTCCCTTCCTGTGATTGTGATGAGAGAACCAGGAAACAGGTGCCTGGATTCAGGTACCAAATACCATTAATTAACCTTGGGTTAATCCCAAACAATTCTCTTGGTTCTAAAATGAAAGACTTAAAATAGATGTGTTCCAGGGTTTCTGTAGGCTCTACTTTCTGTGATTTTTAATTGAGTGATGTGCCCAGGGTCAAATAGTTTTGTAAACAAGAGAAACAGAGGAAAGGTGGGAAAGTCGAGTCTAATTTCTAAGAGTCTGATAAAGTAGAGTGATGTCATCGCTTGAGTGGAAGCAGAATTCTGATTGTTCTCCTCTAGGGACTGATTTGAGGGGCAAGAAAGGAGGACATCAGAACATTAACATCTTCACCTGATTTTGGTGTGGGTTAGAGCAGGACCTAGAGGGGGATGACCCACTGTTGAACGAAGCCCAGTAATGAATCCCAAGCGAGAGAGGCTGGGAACTAAACTGGACCTGGAATTCTACATAGCTATGCACAGCTGAGCACAGAGAATTGTCTTCACTGGGGAGCCTGAGGGTTGAGGGCTTATATAATTGCAGAAGAGAATTGTGGAAAAGAAAGAAGATGGCCAAGCAACGTGTAGGGATGACTAAAGAAATGTAATAGTCTGTCCTCTGTTCTTTTGTGCCTCTGAAAAATAACACCCTCCCATGAAATATATCACCCCTCCAAAATGAAATATTCAGCAAACTGTTACACTGGTGCCTTATTTGGAAGGATTTTGCGAAGGTAAAAAGACAGTGGAAGTGCTGCACTCAATATGCCAACTAATTGGTAAAACTCAGTAGTGGCCACAGGACTGGAAAAGGTCAGTTTTCATTCCAATCCCAAAGAAAGGCAATGCCAAAGAATGCTCAAACTACTGCACAATTGCCCTCATCTCACATGCTAGTAAAGTAATGCTCAAAATTCTCCAAGCCAGGCTTCAACAGTACGTGAACCACGAACTTCCAAATGTTCAAGCTGGATTTAGAAAAGGCAGAGGAACCAGAGATCAAATTGCCAACATTCGTTGGATCATCAAAAAAGCAAAAGAATTCCAGAAAAACATCTACTTCTGCTTTATTGACTATGCCAAAGCCTTTGACTGTGTGGATGACAACAAACTCTGGAAAACTCTTAAAGAGATGGGAATACCAGACTACCTGACCTGCCTCTTGGGAAATCTGTATGCAGGTCAAGAAGCAATAGTTAGAACTGTACCTGGAACAATAGACTGGATCCAAATCGGGAAAGGAGTACTTCAAGGCTGTATATTGTCACCCTGCTTATTTAACTTCTATGCAGTGTACATCATGAGAAATGCTGGGCTGGATGAAGCAAAAGTTAGAATCAAGACGGCTGGGAGAAATATCAATAACCTCAGATATTCAGATGACACTACCTTTATGGCAGAAAGCGAGGAAGAACTAAAGAGCCTCTTGATGAAAATGAAAGAGGAGAGTCAAAAAGTTGGCTTAAAACTCAACATTCAGAAAACTAAGATCATGGCATCTGGTCCCACCATGTCATGGCAAATAGATGGGGAAACAGTGGAAACAGTAACAGACTTTATTTTTTGGGCTCCAAAATCACTGCAGGTGGTGACTGCAGCCATGAATAAGATGCTTGCTCCTTGGAAGAAAAGTTATGACCAACTTAGACGGCATATTAAAAAGCAGAGACATTACTTTGCCAACAAAGGTCCTTCTAATCAAAGCTATGGTTTTTCCAGTGGTCATATATGGATGTGAGAGTTGGACAATAAAGATAGCAGACTGCCGAATAATTGATGCTTTTGAAGTGTGGTGTTGGAGAAGACTCTTGAGAGTCCCTTGGGCAGGAAGGAGATCCAACTGGTCCATCCTAAAGGAAATCAGTCTTGAATATTCATTGGAAGGACTGTTGCTGAAGCTGAAACTCCAACACTTTAGCCCCCTGATATGAAGAGCTGACTCATTTGAAAAGACCCTGATCCTGGGAAAGATTGAAGGCGGGAGGAGAAGGGGACAATAGAGGATGAGATGGTTGGATGACATCACCGACTTGATGAACATGAGTTTGAGCAAGCTCCGGGAGTTGGTGACAGACTGGGAGGCATGGCATGCTGCAGTCCATGGGGTTGCAGAGTTGGACACGACTGAGCAACTGAACTGAACTGAACTGAAAAAGACAGGGAGGTCAAATTCCACATCTGGTTTGAAAGTGAACGGAGCGAATAACAGTAGGAGGGAAGATGGAATTAAAATATGTGAATTTCCCAGGAGCAGAGGCCAAGTCTGAGTGACCTTGAGAACATGAACTTCTAGACATTGGCAAAAATTTTGGTGAGACTATTGGACCTCCTTCAGAGTTTTGGCTTGACCTCAGTATACTGTTACCTTCTCTCCAAGAATAGCATGAGTCTAGGGTGACATCTATAGCTGGCACAGTTAGTTAAAGAGCAGAATGAAGGCTCCCCAGTCTAGGCCCTTGGGGGAAAAATGAATGAACTCAGTGTTGGCATCACTGACATTTTGAGGAGGATAACACTGCTATGGGGGGCTGTCATGTACATGGTAAGAGAGTAAGCCGTGTCTCCGACCACTACCCACTGGACACCTTGCCCAAGTTGTGACAACCAAAAATGTCTTCAAATAGTCCCCAATATTTCCTGGGGGCAATGGTGTTCCCAGCTGAGAACCACTGAAGAGTGAAATGATCTTAACTCAGAGGTGAGATGTTGAAACATAAACAAAACAAAACCCCGAAACAACAAAATCCCCCAACAGTCCAAACGTACATCTCATGTATCACCTTAAGTTACTTTACTCATGTTGTGGCTCAGTTGCTCAGTCACATCCCACTTTTTTCCACCAGGCTTCCCTATCTTCCCAGGCTTCGCTATCTCCCAGAGTTTGCTCAAACTCACGTCCATTGAGTCAATGATGCCATCCAACCACCTCATCTTCAGTCATCCCCTTCTCCTTTTGCCTTCCATTTTTCCAGCATCAGAGTCTTTTCCAATGAATTAGCTCTTTGCATTAGGTGGCCAAAGTATTGGAATTTCAGCTTCAGTATCAGTCCTTCCAATGAATATTCAGGGCTGATTTTCTTTAGGATTGACTGGTTTGACCTCCTTGCAGTCCAAAGGACTCCCAAGGGTCTTCTCCAGCCCAATTGGAAAGAATTGTCCTCAGCCTTCTTTCTGGTCCAACTTTCACATCCATACATGACTACTGGAAAAACCATAGCTTTGACATTTGTCATGCAAATGGACATTTGCATGACACATATGGACATTTGTCAGCAAGGTGATGTCTCTGCTTCTTAATATGCTGTCTGTGTTTGTCATAGCTTTCCTTCCAAGGAGCAAGCTTTTTTTAATTTAATGGCTACAGTCACTGTCTGCCGTGATTTTGGAGCCCAAGAAATTAAAATCTGCCATTGCTTCCACTTTTCCCCCATCTATTTGCCATGAAGTGATAGGACCTGATTTCATGATCTTTGTTTTCTGAATGTTGAGTTTTAAGCCAGCTTTTTCATTCTCCTCTTTCACCTTCATGTTAAGCTAAATAAAATTGGCAAGGGACTTCCCTGGAGTCTGCTGGTTAAGACTCCATGCTTCCATTGCAGGGGGCATGGGTTCAATCCCTGGTCTGGGAACTAAGATCCCACATGACACAGAGTGCCACCAAAAAAAAAAAAAAATGGTAATGATTATATTCAAAGCTTTATCATGAATGCTTTGAATATAATCATATAAAAATAAATATAATTATTTTAACAAGTATCATTCAGATGCCCATTGTTTCTTCAAATTTTATATTTTAAATACCCATCATTCTTCCCTCTTAGGGCTGTCAGCTTTCTTCCCCAGTTAAGATTTAGCAAAAGAGTTATTATTTCATTTTTCCCCTGCTTTATGCTTGTCAAAGTTTAATCAGGCTGATTACTGGATTGAAAATGAATGGCTGTAAAATGCTAGTTTCTAAAAAGAGATCAATCAACACAATTGTGCACACCTGATAAAGGGTTCCAACAGCAGGTCCCCCGTTCCAGGAAACGTGGCCTTCAGGACAGTTTCACCACATAATAGGTCAACCCTCCTATTATCAGAAAAACCTGTTAACTAATTTCCTCCCCCCTGAGGGAATTATAATAGCTAATTAAGTGAAGTGCTGCATCAAAAATTTTAACTCTCATTGATGAGGTACTGAAGGTTAGGGGTGGAGGGCCTGAAAAATCTCAAGTTAATAGAAGTGTTACAGGTTGAACTATGTGTACCCCAAATTCCTATATTAACGTCCAAACCCCCAGTACCCCAGATTGTGACCTGATTTGGTAGTAGGGTTAGGGTCATAGTAGATGTAATTAGTTAGGACAAGGTCATCTGGAGTAGAAAGAAATTGTTGGCCACCCAGTCATGTCTGAGTCATGTCCACCAGACTGCTCTCTCCATGGATTCCCCAGTCAAGAATACTGCAGTGGGTAGCCATTCCCTACTCCAAGGGACCTTCCTGACACAGAGACTGAACCTGGGTCCCCTGCATTGCAGGCAGATTCTTTACTGTCTGAGCCACCAGGGAAGCCTCATACTGGAGTAGGGTGAGCCCCCAGTCTAACATGACTGATGCCCTTAGAAAAGGGGGAAATGAGCACACAGACCTGCCCACAGGGAGAAGCCATGTGAAGCTGAAGGCAGAGATCTGGTGCATCTTCATGCCAAAGAACAGCACAGAGTATCAGAAAACCACCAGAATCTGAAGTGAGGCCTGGAACGGAGTCTTCCTCACAGGCTTTCAAAGGAACTGACCTTGCTAACACCTGATCTCAGACTTCTAGCCTCCAGAAATGTGAAACAATGCATTTCTCTGGTCACACAGCAGTCTTAGTAAACTTATTATATATAACCTGTTTTGATTTACCTTTGCCCAGCCATAGTCAGGGCATGTAGCAAAGTAATCTTCCATCAGACCAGACATGACTGCAATGATATCTCAGAGAAGGCAATGGCACCCCACTCCAGTCCTCTTGCCTGGAAAATCCCATGGACGGAGGAGCCTGGTAGGCTGCAGTCCATGGGGTCGCTAAGAGTCGGACATGACTGAGCAACTTCACTTTCACTTTTCACTTTCACTTTTCACTTTCACGCATTGGAGAAGGAAATGGCAACCCACTCCGGTGTTCTTGCCTGGCGAATCCCAGGGACAGGGGAGCCTGGTGGGCTGCCGTCTGTGGGGTCGCACAGAGTCGGACACGACTGAAGTGACTTAGCAGCAGTAGCAGCAGTAGGCTCAAACAAATAGCATCAGTGTAGATAACCTTAAAAAGTGAGTACAGTTTCAAGACTCACTCGTCTACACAGTCAGTTGCATGAAAATCCATAAGCCCTAGGAACTCTGACACTTCCCAGATGCCTTCTGGGTTTCAGCCATGATTTTTTACATGGTTAAGCTCAAAGCCATTGGACTTCACAGCTCTAAAACTGTTTCCTTTACTAATACCCGGATTATCAAGGTTTTCCAGAGAAATAGAACCAGTGGGTTCCTTTGTATGAATACATAAGAACATATAACTTTATATATAAATTTAGATGTGAGGAAGGGCAGGGAGGAACATAGGCTGAAACCTCCTGACCTTGTCAGGCCCCATAGTAACAACTTGCATGAGTTATCTTGAACATGAGGTCCTAATAAAGAACATGAAACAAGCTACCACCAATAGGAAGAATTTGGGGAAAGTCAAAAGGAGAAAGAAGACACCACCAGTTCATGTGTCCTACCAGCCTTCCAGAATCCAGCTTGGCCTAGTGATGCATACACTACCAGGAAGGACCCTGAGTCAGAATCATTCACCAGAAACCCGTCACCGTAAAACCTATAGACTTGGAGCCACGGGGTAGAGCAGTCCTCCTGGGTTCCTTTGCTCTCCTGCTCTCTGCCCAGGCTCCCCTTCCTAATAAAGTCTCTTCCTTTGTCAGTATGTGTGTCTTAGACAATTCATTTCTGCATGTTAGACAAGAGCCCTAGAATGGGTCCCCCTTCCTGCAACAGATAGAGGATTTACTATAAGGAAGTGGCTTGTGTGATTATGGAGGCTGAGAGATCCCACCATCTGCCATTTGCAAGCTGGAGACCCAGGAAAGCAAATCTGGACATGAGAAGCAGGGAAGCTTATGGTATACATCCCCATCTGAGGACAGGAAAAGATGAGATGAGATGCCCCAGCTCAAGCAGTGAGTCCGGAGGAAAGGGGCAAATTTCTCTTCCGTCTTTTGTTCTATTCAGACCCTCAATGGATCGCACGATTCATTCTGTCTGCGTGCTTGCTCAGTCGTGTCCAACTCCGCGAGACCCCATGGATTGCAACCCCCGAGGCTCCTCTGTCCATGGAGTTCTCCAGGCAAGAATACTGGAGTGGGTTGCCATTTCCTCCTCCAGGGGATTTTCCCGATCCAGGGATCGAACCTACACTGCCTGCATTGGGAGGCAGATTCTTTACCGCGGAGCCACGGCTGAAGCCCATATCACTTACAGAGCTGCAACTAAAGGAAGACACAGTGTCCTCAGATGCCTTATTTAAGTGGTTATAAGGGAAGTGACTTCAGAACATGCACAGTGTTTTCCGAAGGGGTCGAATTCTCTTTCCCAAATTTTTAACTTTCTGATTAAACAAGTTTAGCAAAGATAATCCACACCTATCACGTGGACAATGTTTTGAATCAAATTTATAAATTGACTGTGTTGTGAGGCATTTTCCCAGGGTAAAAATACGAATGAAACTCATATTTTGACTTTCCTGAGTCTCCAGCTTGCGAATGGCAGATGGTGGGATCTCTCAGCCTCCATAATCACATGAGCCACTTCTTTATAATAAATCCTCTGTCTGTTGCAGGAAGGGTGACCCCTTCTGGGGCCTGAGAGTGGGCTCTTGTCTAACATTCAGGTCGAAAAAAACCTTGTTTAGTCAATAATGTTACTGAACTACCATTCCCAAAAGAGTAGGCTGAGTGTGAGGCCCTAGGAACATGAGTTCAGGTACTACAAAAGGCAAAAATAAACAGTTTTAGTCCTCATTTTTTCATTTTGTGTCAGGCAGAAGTGAATGTTTTCACAGGTTATTAAAATGGGGCTTCTATCTCAGTATTGATTTGTGTTCAGACCCTCAGTTGAGTCCTGAAAATGGAGTTCTCCAACAGGAATACTGGAGCGGGTTGCCATTTCCTCCTCCAGGGGATCTTCCTGACCCAGGGATTGAACCAACATCTCCTGCCTTGGCAGGCGAGTTCTTAACCAATGAGCCACCGGGGAAGCCCCTCGTTAGCATGTCGGTGGCTGCTTTTTTGCTGTGTCCTCACATGATCCTTCCTCAGTGTGAGCGTCTCAGGAGTCTTTCTCTCTTTTCATAAGGATTAAGGTCCCACTTACGGGTTTCCTTAAACTTCAACTGCTTCCTTAAAGGCCTCATCTTCAAATATAGTCACCTAAGAGGTTAAGGCTTCAATGTACGAATTTGGAGGAAATGCAGGTTATTCCATAACAGGAGTAAAGCGCATACAAGTGTCCCACAGTTCATCCCTGACCAATAAAGATCACTGCGACAAACAAGTTTATAAATCTCTCCATCTTGATCCTCCCCCTTCTTCATCTGCTCGGTTTATCTTTAAATAGATTTTTCCCAAAGAATATCTAAAGGCTCCCACCCAATTTTCTTAAATGAGTATTTTAAGATACAGTTGAAGAGAGCAACAGCTTTTGGACAAAAAACCTAAATGTTTTCTCACTGTGACATTGAACTTGCTATTTTTTTTTTTTAACAGTTTTTTTTCCTGTTTACATTTTGCTTAGATTTCCTTGGGATTTCATTTTGATGTGTGAGTTCTAGTGTGTGTTCCCTCAGTGGCAGGGAGGGAGCTGGTGGAGGACAGAATTGTAAATCTGATGGCTTTCTATAACACATTTGTAAGAATGTGTTGTAATATTTCTGTGTTAGAATCTATCTCGATCCCTTGCCAGCTGTGTCTCCTCTCCTGGGTGCCCAAGCAGATCAAATATTTTGTCAGGAAGTACAAGAACCACAAAAGTATTGACTGCCTTGAAGTAGAGATTTTTCTTTCTCCTTTCCCTGTGACAGCATAAATGTGTACTGTCAGATCATACATTCTGTTCCTAAGGATGTGTTCCTTTCCTTTTCTGTTTCCATAGCAATCTGTTGACTTAACTCACATGTCTCTAGGAAGTGATTGTTCAGAAATCTGGCCCATTCCATCCAATATCTGTAATCAGTTCTACTTTTGGTGCAATGTCTGGTTCGGTGAATCTACTCTTATTGATAATATTTCTCCCTAAAAGGATGATTGTCAGACTACCTAAAATTGTATTTGTAATCAACAAATGTTTGAAAGCCTTGCTGCATATGATCTATATTTGAATGCCCTTCAGAGAAAATATAGCCACTCAGAAAGTGCTTTCTTAAGTATTCACAATTGTTTTCTTTAAAGAAAAGATAGACTAGAATTTTTAAGTACAGGAATTATGTACAGACTGGGAAAATACACTGTTAAATAATGTCTCCTAATTGTCATATTTCTTTGTGCAAGCTTTTAGATTTTTTTAAAGCTACAGATAAAATCAGAAAAATTTTCTTGTGGCACCCATATATATGTGCCCACCTATAAATGTTGTGAATATTTATATCATATTTTAAACTGTATTTCTATTTTTTTTGTTCCCTTGGAAGCATTTTGTTCCCATTCCAGTGGAAGCATTGGAAGAATTCCCATCTGAGCCTTCATTTCTTAATCTGCAAAAATTGGAGAGTTGGACTAACAGTTTGGAAGCACTATAGTATTTTTATTCTTTTTATTGACTTACATGCTTAGCATCTTGTGGTCTAGGTGTTGCTGTTCTTGATATCATATTGTATCTCTTCACCTAGAATGTGAGTTCCCAGGAGCAGAAGTCATTTCCGCTTTATATCCCCTATAGCCATGCTACTCAAAACGCAAGTCCTCAAACTATTCGTTACTGATCCCTGATGAGGTCAACAGCTGGCACCAAAATGTAACTCAACCACGTGGTAAATCATCTATGTCACTAGGCACAGCATTTAGTCTAACCACAATTTTTTTCTTAGCAGAACTTTGTTAATGAAGAAGCTTTGTGTTGATTCACCCTCTGGTACAACCTCCTTATCTTATCATAACAAATGGTTCCGGGAAGAGGACTGAAATGGAGCAGACCCTATGGTCCTCGCCCCCAGTGGCCTCTGCCTGCCTTTCATCTGCGGAAAAACTTCGGTCAAAGAATAAGTTCAATCAGGGAAGTGAGAAAATGCAAAACCAAAGGAAAGTAGTCAAAGGAGACCAAACAATAATAATAATGTATTCATTAAGCATATTCAAGGACCTTTAGTTGCTCTGCAAGGGCTACAGATAATATTCTGAGCCATATCCTGTGAGCTGTCTTATAAATACTGAAATACCAAAACCTGATGACCAGACTGTTGCCATGACATAAGATGCCACAATTCTGAAAACTGGCCTCAAGAAAGGGAAACAAACTGATGCTGGAACTAAAGATTAATTGTACTTAAATCAAGATGATGCTGGTCAGAGCTCTGAGGACCAGCTACAAGATGACTTTTAGAGCTGACTATGCTGTTTCTGCCGGAGAAGGCAATGGCACCCCACTCCAGTACTCTTGTCTGGAAAATCCCGTGGACAGAGGAGCCTGGTGGGCTGCAGTCCATGAGGTCGCTAAGAGTCGGACACGACTGAGTGACTTCCCTTTCACTTTTCACTCTCATGCATTGGAGAAGGAAATGGCAACCCACTCCAGCGTTCTTGCCTGGAGAATCCCAGGGACGGGGTAGCCTGGCGGGCTGCCGCCTGTGGGGTCGCACAGAGTCGGACACGACTGACGCGACGCAGCAGCAGCAGTGCTGTTTCTGCATGTAGCCCCTTGCTCTGTCTATAAAGCTCTTGCCCACTGATTCTGGGCTTTGGAACAGATGTCTGCCCTCTGTCTCTTTCCTTGCCATTGTTGCACCATCCAAAGTAATGCAAACTTTCCTTTCCAGCAATCTTGCCTCTTTATTGGCTTTTTGAGTGACTATCAGCAGACCCCGTTCTCAGTTACATTATCAGTCTGCAGGCTGTACTCAAAGCAGCACTGATCTATAGAACCTTACAGATGATTCTCAACAAGATTTATTGTTTGACAAATGACTCATCTATTCAGTTAAAAAACATTGATTGAGCATCCATGACGGAACAAAGCGCTGAGAGGCACTATAGTGTGGGCACACACCTGCAGGTGCCCACAGTATATCAAACAAGGTGACATCTTTTTAAATAGTCAGGTAGAAGATAGAATGATAAATTTATAAGCAAGGCACAGATAAGACCCCATGGGAGTACAATGGAGGGAAAGAATCCATCCAACAAGGCGCTGGGAAGGGGAAGCCTAGGAACTTCTTCCTTGAAGGACGGGCAAAATGTTTAATGATGGAGTACGGTACGGAGGCCAATCTCCAGGAGCAGAAGCAAGAATACAGGAAGCCCCAGACATGTTTGGGAGACTGCCCAAGTCTGAACGTTACCTTTCTCATTATTTGACAGAGAATGCGGTTTTAACCCCTGTGCATTCCCTTTACTTTTTTTATTCCTTATTATTCTGTCAAAAGGAGAATAATAAAAAAAAGTATTCATCTCATAAGATGAAGATCAGTTCAGTTCAGTTCAGTTGCTCAGTCGTGTCTGACTCTTTGCAACCCCATGGACTGCAGCACGCCAGGCCTCCCTGTCTATCACCAACTCCCGGAGTTCACTCAAACTCATGTCCATTGAGTCGGTGATGCCATCTAACCATCTCATCCTTTCATCCCCTTCTCCTCCTGCCCTCAATCTTTCCCAGCATCAGGGTCTTTTCCAAGGAGTCACTTCTTCACATCAGGTGGCCAAAGTATTGGTTTCAGCTTCAACATCAGTCCTTCCAATGAACACCCAGGACTGATCTCCTTTAAGATGGACCGGTTGGATCTCCTTGAAGTCCAAGGGACTCTAAAGGGTCTTCTCCAACACCACAGTTCAAAAGCATCAATTCTTCAGTGCTCAGGTTTCTTTATAGTCCAACTCTCACATCCATACATGACCACTGGAAAGACCATAGCCTTGACTAGATGGACTTTGTTGACAAAGTAATGTCTCTGCTTTTTAATATGCTATCTAGGTTGGTCATAACTTTTCTTCCAAGGAGTGAGCATCTTTTAATTTCATGGCTGCAGTCACCATGAAGATGAAGAATGAAGATGAAGATCACATGGTTTAATGCAAGTAATATGCTTAGAGTACTGGTCAGTGCTCAGAAAATTTCAGCCCTAGCTGTTATTATAATTCATCACATTGTTATTATGGGATATCAACTTCACATTAGCTTTTTTCAGCTTTTACTGCTTTTGGTTTTATGCCACGGGAAGTAAAAAACTGCAGAAGGCTTCAAATTATTGTAAGAGAGAGAGTAGGAAAAAAGGTGATTGAGGTCAGAAATGTGATAATTACTTATAATTAAGGAGCATGTGGAGCAAGGAAAAATCAGCAAAGGAGACAGAAGACATACCTAGAAGGTAGGAAGAGAACCAGGTAAGAAAAGCAATACATGGGTCTGAGCTAGGAAAAAAGATTTTGATTAACAGAGTCAATGATTGCTATTTAAAACAAAAAGAAAGAAAAAGGAAGGTGCTTACTAAAAAAAGAAGAAGAAGAAGAAGAAGAAAAAAAAGGTAGTTGAATTTGAGAATGATGAGGTCATTCACAGGTACCTATAAAAGAATTTCTTTCAAAGATCAAAGCAGGAACTGAACTGTAAGAGACTGAGGAGAGTAAATGGGAAGAAAGTGGAGGCAGTAAGAATAAAGCACCCCTATTCTTTTGTGTCAAAGCTATTGTTTTTCCAGTAGTCATGTATCAAAGTGAGAGTTAGACCATAAAGAAGGCTGAACGCCAACGAATTGATGCTTTTGAACTGTGGTGTTGGAGAAAACTCTTGAGAGTCCCTTGGACTGCAAGGAGATCACACCAGTCAATCCTAAATGAAATCAGCCCTGAATATTCATTGGAAAGACTGATGCTGAAGCTGAAGCTCCCATACTTTGGCTGCCTGATGTGAAGAGCCAACTCACTAGAAAAGACCCTGATGCTGGGAAAGATTGAGGGCAGGAGGAGAAGGGGATGACAGAGGATGAGATAGTTGGATGACATCATCCACTCAATGGACATGAATTTGAGCAAACTCCAGGAGATTGTGAAGGGCAGGGAAGCCTGGCGTGCAGCAGTCCATGGGGTCGAAAGAGTCAGACCCGAGTGAGCAACTGAAAAACTACAAATTCCCTTGTGAGTATTTCCTTTCTGTGACTGAGTGCGCAAGCTTATAGGCCACCGGAATGACAGCCAACCTCCCTTAAAGATGGGTTATGGATGTCTATTGTTTCGTCTGTTCCATTTCACTCCCTGCCTTTTCTACTAACTACTTCTACCTACACCGCAAACCTTAGAGCTGACGTGCAGAATGTATGGGTTTTTGAGTGTGATATCAGAAGGAAAGCATGAGTCAGTCTTCTCCCCATTGGAGAAATTTTAACATGAAAAACTTTGATGCTGTCAGCAGTTGTATTTCTCCTCTGCTGGAATAAGCCAGTTAGTCTGCAAAAAAAAAGATAATGACTCCATTTTTCAGAGAGTAGATTGAAGAAATGGAGAGAAAGAATCCTAAGAGTGATGTGACTCTAGTTCCAATTATTTCTGAGGCACAGTTATGTTAATACATTTCCCTGGATTCCATCAGTTAACCCATCCACCTTCTTATCTTAGGTACACTGAGTTAGACTCTGCTCCTTGAGACTTAAAATTAACTAATGCAAGAAGAGATACATGTGTAGCAAAGGTTTGATAAATGCTGGAAAATACTATAACAGTGGTTGAGAATGACAGCATGATATTCTTGGAATCAGGGCTCCCCTGGTGACTCAGTGGTAAAGAATCTGCCTGCCAATGCAGAAGACACTTGTTTGATCCTTGGGTCAGAAAGATCCTCTGGAGTAGGAAATGGCAACCCACTCCAGTATTCTTGCCTGGGAAATTCCATGGACAGAGGAGCCTGGCGGGCTACAGTCCATGGGGGTCACAAAGAGTCAGACACAACTTTGCAACTAAACAACAACAAATTCTTGGAGTGAAGATAGAACAGAAGGCAACAGAACACTTTGTCTTGTTAATGTGAGAGGAAGAAGATGGCTGAAGACATAGATGAGGTAGGTTTGAATTTCAGGTTTTGATTAAGCAATAAATACAAATTGTCTTTGTCTGTAACTCAGCCTAGTTTGTATTAATATTATGCACCCTCATCCCAATGAATTGGTGAAAACTTTATCCCAGGTTATCCTGCCTACCCATTTTCCATTCCCAGAGCCCCATCATGGTTCCAAGTTACTTACAGAGTACTAGCATGTGGTTGGGGAGGCAGAAAAGTACATCTGAACTTTGGTCCACATAGATTTCAACTGAGAAGTGCCCATTTTTGCACATGATACCTTCAGGTCTGGTGGCTCTTTCTGCTGTTTCCACGTTATGTCAGTGGCAGGGTACTCTTAGTGCTGTCTTTGTGCTCTGTGTGGTCACTTCTGCTTCATTAAGGACTCGTCTGCTCAATCACTGTGACTCCATTTTCTCTCTCCAAATTCTGTTGAGCAAGAAGGCAATCGGTCTTCTCTCTCCAGGGCTCACAGCCTCTGATCTCGCCACCATCTCAGAGGAATCTCCTAAGCTGGGGAAGGATTTGGATGGGATGGGATGTGGACGAGAATCCTTCCCCTTTTGGTTTCATCCAAACACTGTGCTAATTCTCAATTCTCCTCTTTCTCCTAAGAGCTCAGGTTCTTTGAAACCAAAGCCAGTAATATCCACCCTGTCTTACCCCTCTGTTGAGACCACGAAGATGGAGCCAGTTCACTGTTTCTCTGCATGAAAAAAAAGAAAAGGAAAAAGTGATGGAAGAAAAAAGTTGATATACGTTAATACCTCAAGAATATCAGAGATCTTTAAAAAAGAGAGGGGTTCATTTTAGTTAGACTTGATCACCTGAAGAAGATAGTAGTGGAGGGTTTTCTGGGAGAAGAGGAGAGTTGAGGACTGATGCAGAGGGTTGATGAGCAGCAGTAGAAGCTGGGCATCCAGAAAACTTGAATTTATCTGCAATCCTTCAGCACGTCTCAACTCCCTCTGTTAGATCTTGGCACCTGGGAATGGCATGAGAATGAGTTTCTATCTAGATATGGATGTGACTGGCGGGAATGGTGAAAGGCCAAAGAGGATGAAGGAGGCAAAGACACCAATGAAGAACTTGTGCACACTGGGCCATGGGGTCCGGGTTGGATAGAGAAGCAGGGGAGGAAGAAATTAGCCAGAAACTCTGATGATGATGGAAAACTACAGGAACATGTGTTCCAATGAGCATGAGGAGCCTGTCCAGCAGGAATCAGAGTTCAACAGGGCGGTGGAAGAAGAAAGTCTGGAATTTCACATCTGATAAAGCTCTCGGAGGTGATAATGACTATCACTTGAGAGCTCCCATGTTCTGACTCTGCTGAGAGCCAGACCGGGTGGATATTAAAGCCAGTGGTACCCACTCTGTGCCAATATCCATCCCACCTGAACTATATGAGCTCCTATAGACGTTCTAAAAACAAGTAGGTTCCCAAATCCCTCAAGGAGCCTGAAAATGCCCCCCATCAAATATTGGCTTATTTCAGGATTTCCCAAATCTAATGAAAACCACAACTGAGAGTGTTCACCTTCTGGTTAGGCAAATACTGTGTGTGTTAGTTGCTCAGTCGTGTCCGGCTCTTTGCGACCCCATGGACTCCGCGAGGCTCCTCCGTCCGTGGGATTTTCCAGGTGGGAATACTGGAGTGGATTTCCAGTTCCTTCTCTAGGGGAATCTTCCCGACCCAGGGCTCGAACCCGGGTCTCCCACATTGCAGGCAGATTCTTTACCATCTGAGTCACCAGAGAAGCCAATTTGAAGAGTGGTATGAGGATCAAGAACTCCACACAGCCTAAGATCTATTGTGTGGAGATGAGAATATTTCCAGAAAGAGGGTGTGAAGTTTTTAATCATCATTTGCAAATAGTTTTTTTCTCCTTCTCGGGCAAGGTCAGTTTCATCCCTGGTTTTTATGTTTTTAGTTTTCCTGTTTATTGAGAATTACACCTTCCACTAAGAGGCATTGTTCCAGAGATTAAAGTTCATAATGTATTTTTAAAACTTGTGCACTGGCAATCAAAATTATTTTACCATCTCCATTAAAAAGCACTGTTTTGTGTTTCCGTAGAAATCTGGGGCTTCTGAGAATTTCAGCGTCATCAGCTGGCTGGCGCGAGCAGTCTCTCATGCAATGAGATGGCTTATTGTTTATTTCAAATAATAAGTGGGAACAACAGGCATGTTCTCAACAGAGCTGGCATTTGAACATATACGTTCCCATCTTCCTGCTTTTTATCCAGGTAACTCTGTGTTTAATCCTGCTTTATAAACCCATGCATCACTTTTGCTTCCCTGTTGATGGTATATTCCAATTGTGTCTGCTTGCTCAGGTCCTCAGGACACAAATGTAATCATCTCTCTACATCTAGTTTATAGTTTATAAAATCTAGTTTATATTTGCTTCTTGAGAATGGCAATAATCTTATAGAGTCTCACCAAACCTCTGTGAAAAAGCTACAAAAAACAGAGAGCTTGCCCAGCTGATGATGAATCGCCTTAATCAAGAAATAGCAATAATCTGTATAGCACCAGGAACTCTACTTAATACACTATAATCACCCATGGTCATGCTAAGTCGTGTCAGTCGTGTGCAGCTCTTTGCAACCCTGTGGACGTAGCCCACCATAGGGATTCTGCAAGCAAGAATACTAGAGTGGGTTGCCATGCCCTCCTCCATAGGTTCTTTACCACCAGTACCACCTGGAAAACCCTAATCATTTATATGGGGAAATAAGCTGAAAAGAATGGATATATGTGTATGTATAACTGAGTTACTTTGCAGTAGAGCAGAAACTAACATAACGTTGTAAATCACCTATACTCTGTTAAAAATTAATTTTAAAAAAGGGATCATGTGGTCCTTCTCTAACACATCCCTGCACATGTTCCCATCATACGGTTTCTTCATCAGTTAAGGGTTTGCTCAGGGAAGGGATTGGTTAGAACAAGGCTTAAATTCCATGACAACACATTGGCATTGTAATGGGCACAACACATTGGCATTGTAATGGGTACATAGGGCATCTGCTCTCATTCTTTAAGGCCTGTACTGGAGGTAATTTAGAACTGGAAAAAGCTTTGGAAACTTATCCAGAAGTCAGGAGTGGGAAGTGGGGATAGGACTTGCCTTTTCTTTCTTTCTTTCTTTTTTTTGTACGTGTGGTTTTCTCTAGGTATTTTTACACAAGATAGCCAGAGGAAAGAAAAAGTTTTCATATATTTGAAATGCAATCTGCCTGTTAGAGAGTGGTTTTAAGGCATTACATTTCTCTTTTTATTTCAAAGAGCAGATAAAAATGGAAAACTGTTAGCTATTCTAACCATCGTATAGTCATAATTATCAATTTGAATTCCTATTGCGAATACTTGCAACCACAGTGAAGTGATTTATCATCAAATACATCTCAGGGTTTTAATTGTGTGCACTTGAATATATTTGCATATTCTCAGCACACTTCATCATTTTTGTTCCTGATAAAGCACTTCAAAAGAAACTAGGCTCTGTCAGTTAAAAATGTTATTGTTCTTAGATATCTCTAAGAGTGATGGGTAATTGCTATCATATTCTGAATATGTTTAGGATTAAAGGTACCCTGGATTTTATAAAACGGTGCCACAAAAGTAAAATTTCAAAACTGCTGGGCTAGGTGTCCAATGTTTAATGTTAGTAACATCCACACTTTGTATAATGTTATTTAATGACTTCTTGTGTGGCAGTTGAAACTAGGGCAGCAGTATTTTCCTTTAAAGTGAAACTTTCTGAGAGCTCATCTCCTTCCTGCCTCCTTAAGGAGCCAAAACTACAAAGGAGAAGAAAGATGCAGGCGGGACACTCTAAACTAATAAGACATTAAGCAAATGGGACCTTTTCTGTGGCTCCTTCCCTCATCTTCCTCCCATCACCGAGGGCCCCCAGCAGCATGGTTTTCTTCTTGAAGGACAAAAAGATCGAGTCATGAACAAGAGAATGCACCACATATGAAAAGAAATAATATTAAATGGATTTAGTAAGTTCAAGAAGAGGAGTACAAATTCAACTTTCTCATCACTGCCAAAAAATCCACAAACTAGTAATTTGTCCAAAACACTGCTGGTGTTATTTACACATTCCACTTACCTAATGCTTTCTTTTATTTGTACACCTAAAGTGCATATTGATATCAACTCCTAGACGTGGAAAGATTCTTGGCAGAGCTGAAGATTGTTCACTGAAAATTAACTACAGTCTAGCCAAATGTATTAACTTAATTCCCCTAGGCATCAGTGTCAAAAGAAGGTGTTAGATGCAACAAGAAAATAAATAACATAGCTTTAAAATAGTTAAAGCAAAAAACAAACAGAAATATAGGAAAAATATGCAGTTACAGTACAATGTTTTAATATAATTTCCTGAAAATAGATCAAACACAAAATAAATTGGTGAGGATACAGATTTGAGCAACACACAAAATAATGTCTAATATACATTATCTAATATACTGTCCTCAGAATATATATTCTTTTCGGTATATGAAAAATATTTATAAAATCAGACCACAGAGTAAAGTAAGTTATACAAGTAGTCAAAGAACTGATATCATATATATCATTAACTATAAAGCAATTATATAATTATTATGTAATAGCTAAAATATAAGTGAAAATCCCCATATATTTAGAAATTTAAAAGCACACATTTAACAACTCAGGTAAAAGAAGAAATCATAAGAGAAATGGTAAAATATTTAGAATTGGAATAATAACAAAAATAGTAATCTCATAAACCTTGTGGAAGAAAGGCAAAATAGTATTTATGGTAAAATTATGATTATTTATGGTAAAATTTATAGCATAATGTGACTATAATGTGAGATACCAAGGGAACATTTCATGCAAAGATGGGCTCAATAAAGGACAGAAATAGTATGGACCTAACAGAAGCAGAAGATATTAAGAAGAGGTGGCAAGAATACATGGAAGAACTGTACAAAAAAAGAAATTCATGATCCAAATAATCATGATGGTGTGATCACTCACCTAGAGCCAGACATCATGGAATGTGAAGTCAAGTGGACCTTAGGAAGCATCACTACAAACAAAGCTAGTAGAGGGGATGGAATTCCAGTTGAGCTATTTCAAATCCTAAAAATTGATGCTGTGAAAGTACTGCACTCAGTTCAGTTCAGTTCAGTTGCTCAGTCGTGTCCGACTCTTTGCGACCCCATGAATCGCAGCACGCCAGACCTCCCTGTCCATCACCATCTCCCGGAGTTCACTCAGACTCACATCCATCGAGTCGGTGATGCCATCCAGCCATCTCATCCTCTGTCGTCCCCTTTTCCTCCTGCCTCCAATCCTTCCCAGCATCAGAGTCTTTTCCAATGAGTCAACTCTTCGCATGAGGTGGCCAAAGTACTGGAGTTTCAGCTTCAGCATCATTCCTTCCAAAGAACACCCAGGATTGATCTCCTTTAGAATGGACTGGTTGGATCTCCTTGCAGTCCAAGGGACTGTCAAGAGTCTTTTCCAACACCACAGTTCAAAAGCATCAATTCTTTGGTACTAATAAGAAGGCTGAGTGCAGAAGAATTGATGCTTTTGAACTGTGGTGTTGGAAAAGACTCTTGAGAGTCCCTTGGACTGCAAGGAGATCCAACCAGTCCATCATAAAGGAGATTTCTGGGTGTTCATTGGAAGGACTGATTTTGAAGCTGAAACTCCAATACTTTGGCCACCTGATGTGAAGAGCTGACTCATTGGAAAAGACCCTGATGCTGGAAAAGATTGAGGGCAGGAGGAGAAGGGGATGACAAAGTATGAGATGGTTGAATGGCATCGTCAACTCAATGGACATGGGTTTGGGTGGACTCTGGGTGTTGGTGATGGACAGGGAGGCCTGGCATGCTGCGGTTCATGGGGTCACAAAGAGTTGGACACGACTGTGTAACTGAACTGAACCCAATTAAGAAGGAGAAGAAGTAGAAAATTAGATCTGATCTAGTCTTCTCAAAAGAGGATATTCAATAATTAATCATAGCAAGTTTGTGTGTTGCTAGGAATAACTTTAACAAAATATATTGACTTTTATAAACATATTAATTATTATAAGAAATTCTAATTAAATGAAGGGATGCAAAATATACCATGTTGGTGAACTGGAAGAAGCAATATCAAAACAAATCAGTTCTCTGCAAATTGATCTATTGAGTAAATGCATTATCAACTAATTGCAATAACTTTGTGTGTATATGTACATGCATCTTGTCAAAAGAAAATTTTAAAATATATATGGAAGATTATAGGGCTAGAAATAACCAAGACATTCTAAAAGAATAAAAAGTTATTGAAGCTTGCTTATAGTTATGAGCCTTTTGATGAGGGTGAAAAGGGAAAGTGAAAAAATTGCCTTGAAACTCAAGGTTAAAAAAACTAAGATCATGGCAACTGGTCCCATCACTTCATAGCAAATAGATGGGGAAACAGTGGAAGCAGTGACAGATTTTATTTTCTTGTGTTCCAAAATCACTACAGATGGTGACTACAGACATGGTATTAAAAGATGCTTGTTTCCTAGAAGGGAAGCTATGACAGCCTAGACAGCATATTAAAGAGCAGAGACGTCACTTTGTCAACAAAGGTCTGTATAGTCAAAGTTATGGTTTTTCCAGTAGTCATGTATGGATGTGAGTGTTGGACCATAAAGAAGATTGAGTACCAAAGAAATGATACTTTCAAATTGTGGCACTGGAGAAGACTTGAGAATTTCTTGGACTGCAGGGAGATCAAACCAATCAATCATAAAGGAAATCAAGCCCTAATATTCATTGGAAGGACTGGGGCTAAAGCTGAAGCTCCAATACTCTGGCCACCTGATGTGAAGAACTGACTCATTGGAAAAGATACTGTTAAACTGGGAAAGATTGAGGGCAGGAGAAGAAGGGGACGACGGAGGATGAGATGGATAGACAGCACTGACTCAATGCACATGAATTTGAACAAACTCCAAGAGACCGGAGGACAGAGGAGGCTGGCAGCCTACAGTTCATGGAGTGGCAGAGTTGGACATGTCATAGTGACTGAACAGCAACAACATAGATATAAAGAATTCTTATAAAGCTTTGACAAGAGTTCTTATAAAGTTATGACACTACCATATTATCATCAAGAAAGATAAATAGATGAATGAAACAAAGAATTCAAAGCAGACTGAAATGTAATTTATGTCAGAGTAAGCACTGCACATCAGTGGGAAAAGAATAGACTTTTAATACACATCACTGGAGGATTGTTACTGGTGTGGAAAAAATGAAATCAAAGTCCCACTTTAGCTCATGCACAAAACCAATTGTAGGTGAACTAAAGGTTTAAATATGAAGGGCAAAGCTATAAGTTTTTAGGCATAACAAAGAACAACATCTTTGTGACATTAGGCATAAGGAAAAATTTCTTAAGCAGGATGCAAAAACTGTAAATAATAAAATAAGAGTATATATACACGGCCATCTGATGCGAAGAGCCAACTCATTAGAAAAGACCATAATGCTGGGAAAGACTGAAGGCAGGAGGAGAAGGGGTTGACAGAGGATGAGATCATTGGCATCACTGGCTCGATGGACATGAGTTTGAGCAAGCTCCAGGAGATGGTGAAGGACAGAGAAACTTGGTGTGCTGCAGTCCATGGGGTCACAAAGAGTTGGACACCACTGAGCAACTAACACACACAGGTAAATTAGCTAAAGTAAAAGTAGGAACTTTCATTCACCAAAATGTATGAAAAAGGAAGTAAAAATACAAACCAGAGACTGGTAGAACATGTTTGCCATATGTGTAATTAATGAGTAGTATCTAGAATATATAAAGACCTCTGGAAAAAATGAAAGTGGTGGACAAAAAATGGAAACAAAAGATCACATCTTCAGAGAAGAGTAAATCCAAATGTTCAAACAAATACAGGCAAGATTCTCAGCCTTGTTTGTCATCAAGAAAATGAAAATTTAAACACCAATGAGATACTAAGTTACAACTACCACGTTGGCAAAAATTTAAGAATCCTGGCAAAATCTAAAGTTGGCAAGGATGTGGAATTATTTTCATGGGATTATAAATTAAGACAAATCTCTTTGAAAACTGCATCACCCAGCAAGAAATTCTAAAATGAAGATGCATATCCATCCTAGCACTCTTTTGTAATAGGAAGAAAAAGAGGAACAATTCAAAGGTCCATCGACCTCAGAAAAGATAAATGACCTGCATGATAGTCATACAATGAAACTGATATTCTTGTGAAGCATAATGAATTACATAGATATGTAAAAACATGGATAAAACTCATGAACATAATGTTGAACTGAAAAAGCAAGTAGAGTAGGACCAGGGCTTCCCAGGTGGTGCTAGTGGTAAAGAACTCACCTGCCAATATAGGAGATGTAAGAGATGCAGTTTCGATCCCTGGGTCAGGAAGATCCCCTGGAGGAGGGCACAGCAACCCACTCCAGTATTCTTGCTAGAGCCTGGTGGGCTATGGTCCATAGGGCTGCAAAATGTTGGACATGACTGAAGTGACTTAGCACAGTGTAAGACAGATGCTGTATTTTTTTGTTAATATTAAGTTCAAAAACATGCCACACTGGACAATATATTACCTAGGGAATTATCATCTAGGAAAACTAAAAGGGAGAGAGTGTGAGAGAAATGATCAACATAAATTTTAGCAGAATGGTTTCCTCTGAGTAGAGTGGGAAGGGGATGGGATGGGGACTTCACAGATAACAGTTATGTTTGGTAGTGGTCACTGGGTTGTGAGTATGTGCTACGTCTCTGCAGTCGTGTCTGACTCTTTGCAGCCCTATGGATCATAGCCCACTGGGCTCCTCTATCCATGGGGACTCTTCAGGCAAGAATACTGGAGTGGGTTGCCATGTCCTCCTCCAGGGAATCTTCTTGACCCAGGGATCGAACCCGTGTCTCTTATATCTCCTGCATTGGCAGGTGGGTTCTTTATCACTAGAACCACCTGGGAAGCCCAGTAACTGGCTAGAATATTTCAAAAGTCTCATGTTATCCATTTTTATGTTTTGTGTGTATTTTGTGAGTATTTTAATCTCAATATTTAATACAAATTTTTAAATTTTATTTTTTATTAGGATATAGTTGATTTATAATGTTGTGTTAGTTCAGGTGTAGAGCAAAGTGATTCAGTTATCCACATACACACATTCATCCCTTTTTAGATTGTTTTCCATATAGGTTAGTACAGAATATTGAGTAGAGTTCCCTGTACTATACAGTAGGTTCTTGTTGATTATCCGTTTTATATATAGTAGTATGTATAAGTTAAACCCAAATTTCTAATTTATCCTGTCCCCCACGTTTCCCCTTTGGCAACTATTGGGTTGTTTGCTATGTCTGTGAGTCTGTTTCTGCTTCATAAATAAGTTCATTTGTATCATTTTTTAGATTCCACATATGAAATGATATATTTGTCTTTGTCTGACTTATTTCAGTTAGTATAACAATCCATAGGTCCATCCATGTTGCTTCAAATGGTATTATTTCATTCTTTTATTTTTAAGGAATAATCTTTAAGAATTAGTTCACCAATGTTGGTAGAACAGATGGAATGTGTACTTTGTGGCTGAAATATGTCAGGACAATCAGAAGAATCAACTGCAGAACCTCAGTCTTGGAAGCAGTGGTACAGAAGATAGAAAACCAGGAGAGAGACTCAGATGTGTGAAAACAGGCTCAGGATCCAGTCAGTAGAATGAGATTATGGAAAACAGTTAGATCACTAAAAACTAAGCCAGAACCCAACCAGGGCTCACAACTCCAAGTGACATAGCATCAAAACTGAGACATGTGAGTTACTGTTCTGGGTTCCCCCTACCAAGGAAAAGGATAAGCTAGTAGGGAAGGCAATGGCACCCCACTCCAGTACTCTTGCCTGGAAAATCCCATGGACGGAGGAGCCTGGTAGGCTGCAGTCCATGGGGTCACTGAGTGTCAGACACGACTAAGCGACTTCACTTTCATTTTTCACTTTCATGCATTGGAGAAGGAGATGGCAACCCACTCCAGTGTTCTTGCCTGGAGAATCCCAGGTACTGGGGAGCCTGGTGGGCTGCAGTCCATGGTGTCGCGAAGAGTCGGACACGACTGAAGCGACTTAGCAGCAGCAGCAGCAGCAGCAGCAGCAGCAGTAGGGCTTCCCAGTTGGCGCTGGGAATGTGGTAAAGAACCCGCCTGCCAATGCTAGAGACATGAGAGATGTGGGTCCAATCCCCAGGTCAGGAAGATGCCCGGGAGGAGGGCATGGCAACCCACTCCAGTATTCTTGTCTGGAGAATCTCATGGACATGGGAGCCTGGTGGGCTACAGTCCACAGGGCTGTAAAGAGTTGGACATGGCTGAAGTGACTCAGCAGGCCTGCATAGAGCTAGTATTCAGGGTTGAATATGAGGGATAAGTGTAAGAGAATCCAGAGATTCTCTTGAAGGAATCTTGAGATTCTCTTGAGTGTGAGAATCAGAGGGCTGCCAAGATGGGAGGTTAAACAGGTCTTTATAACATCTTCCCGAAAAAAGGAATTTTCTTATTTTCTTCTCATCTCACAGGTCGAGACTCTGAAAGAAGTTACAGTGACTTCTCTCAAGTCATTTTATCATCAATTTGGAACCAGAAATAGAATCCATTGATTGGTCCTAACTGTGTGGATGCCACCACTAACCTATGCTCCTTCATTCATAAGAGTCAGTGGCTGTACACAGGGTAAGAGGAGACCAGCCATGATTCACAGGCCAGGTGTCTCAGGCAAGGTTTTATTTCCTTGTTTTTAGGATGCCCATCTTTTTTAGCCTCTGATAACAGCAGCTGTGCCAGACAGTAGTTAACAGAAAAAGGGAAGAACTCATTTATAAAGTAGAGGACAAAACAATTTGCCTAGCACTTATACTGCACTCTTTGGGGCTCAGGATCAAAAAGTTTGGTTTGAGTTTTCTGTTACCCAAACTTAGTTGCTTTCTTTTTCTGCATCAAAATGATTTTCAATGTCTATTCATGTAACAATGGATATGAGGTTCTAGCAAATGCCAACCAGTTGGATCACCACTGAAATGGAAATGGCATGGTTTAAACAAATCAAAAGCATATAATTGAGGTCACTAAAAGACATTTTGCTGGCAAAATCCAAAAGGGTATAATAATGAAATATGTCTAAAAATGAGAGTAGAAAAACAAACTATAAAACATTTCCCTATGTAAATGTCACAGCTGTGTTAGTCTTTCAGTCCTGTCTGACTCTTTGTGACCCCATGGACTATAGCCCACCAGGCTCCTCTGTCCATGGAATTCTCTAGGCAAGAATGCTGGAGCGGCTAGCCATTCCCTTCTCCAACTCGGGTCTCCTGCATTGCAGGTGGATTCTTTACCATCTGATTCACCAGGGAAGTCACAACTGTATCAGATATTAAATCCACCTTTAGAGGTAATTTTTCCCCAAAGAGTAAGATTTAGAAATTATGCTTCCTAAAGGAAAAAAAAATTTTAATATATAAAAATATGGTTTAAACAACCCAGATCTATCTCTAGTTTCCTACGTGACATTACACAAGTCTCCTAACTTCTGAACTTCTGTGCTGGCAAAGGGCTCAGAGACACCTACCACTCCTGCCTTCCCAAAGAGAAATATGCATGAAAGCATCTCACTGAATGTAAAAAGGCTTTCAAAGTATGTATTTAAAGTGCAGCTAGAAATTGGCTTCCATGAAATTTTCTCAGGATAATTTTAGGAAAATAGGGAGAAATTTTGGTGGAACATAGGACAGCTCTTTTTTTTTTTTTCCATGTTAATCTTTTTTTTTTTTTTTTTGTATTGAAATATACAGGCTTCCCAGACGGGGCTCAATTAGTAAAGAATCTGCCTGCTAGTGCAGGAAACACAGGAGACGGGGGTTCGATCCCTGGGTTGGGAAGATCCCCTGGTGTAGGGCATGGCAACACACTCCAGTATTCTTGCCTGGAAAACCCCACAAATAGAGAAGCCTAGCGGGTTCCTTGGGGTTGCAAAGAGCTGGACGTGACGGCATGCACACTCACATGTAGGCATTTGATATTGTTGTGCTGGTTTCAGGTGTACACAAAGTGCTTCAGATATACATAATCTTTTTCAGATTCTTTTCCATTATAGGCTATTGCAAGATATTGAATACAGTTCCCTGCGCCACAGAGTAGGACCTTATTTATCTATTTTTTCATATAGTAGTATGTATCTATTAATCACAAATTCCTAATTTATCCCTCCCTCACCATTGGAGAAGGCAATGGCAACCCACTCCAGTGTTCTTGCCTGGAGAATCCCAGGGATGGGGGAGCCTGGTGGGCTGCCGTCTATGGGGTCGCATAGAGTTGGACACGACTGAAGCGACTTAGCAGCAGCAGCAGCAGCACCCCACCTTTCCCCTTTGGCAGCCATAAGTTTGTTTTCTATGTCTGTGAGTCTATTTCTGTTTTGTAAATACATTTATTTGGATCATTTTTTGAAGACTCCACACATAAGTAATATCGTATGATATTTGTTTTTCTCTGACTTACTTTGTTTAGTATGATAATCTCTAAGCCTATCCATGTTGCTGGAAATGACATTATTTTATTCTTTTTTAATGGCTGAAGTATTCTGTTGCATATATATGGAAGATGCATATACCACATTTTCTTTATCCATTCATCTAGGGCTGCTATTTCGATTCACAATTGACTGATCAGATTGCTCAAAGAAGGTAGACTGATGGATTTTATTTTAAAACCTTAGGGGATACATTAGTTTTCTATTACTGTAGAGCAAGTTACTCCAGGTTTAGCAGCTTAAACAACATATTTTATTATCTCACAATTCTGTAGGTCAGAAATTCAGTGAGCCTGACCGGGTTCTTTACTTAGGATTTCAAAAGACCAAAGTCAGTCAGGCTGAGCTGTTATCCGGAGGATCTAGAGGTGAATCTGAATCCAAGCTCATTCAGGCTGTAGGTCTGAGACACCCATCTCCTTTCTGGCTGTTAGCTAGGAGCTGCTCTCTGCTCCCAGAGGGTGTCCATGTTGCTTTGCATGTGGTCCCTTTCATTTTCAAAGCCAGCAACTGGGTATTGAATTTCCCTCATGCTTTGAAATCTAAGACTGCATCTCCTGCTACCAGTTTGAAAGCTGTCTGCGTTCAAGAGTCATATGATTAGTCGAGCCCACCCAAATAAGGTTAACGATGTCATAATATAACACAATCATGGGAGTGATATTTCCTCCAATTCCCAGCTTCCATGGACTCAGGGAAGAATATTTTTTGTGGAGGCCATTGTAGAAATTCTGCCTGTTACAGAGAAAGTAGAGGATAAAAGTTAGGAAAATGGGTTTTGGTGAAGTTGACGTGCTTTCGAATTCCAGTTCTGTAATTTGACTGGATCTGTGTTCAAAATCTGTTAAATTGTTAAACCTTGCTACGCTTTACTTTCTTTAGATTGCCATTTAGGACTTCCCTTGTGGTTCAGATGGTAAAGCGTCTGCCTACAATGCAGGAGACCCAGGTTTGATCCCTGGGTCGGGAAGGTCCTCTGGAGAAGGAAATGGCAATCCACTCCAGTACTCTTGCCTGGAAAATCCCATGTATGGAGGAGCGTGGTAGGCTACAGTCCATGGGGTCGCAGAGTTGGACACAACTGAGCGACTTCACTTGGTCTTGGTCTTGTGTTCAAAATCTGTTAAGTTGTTAAACCTTGCTATGCTTTACTTTCTTTAGATTGCCATCTACTTTGGAGTAGGAAGTTCTAATCACCATTCCCCATATGCTTTGCATGGTGTCCAGAACCTGCCAGTATTCAGTATTATTTGAAATGATGAATGATGAACTGAACGAATGGCAACTAACATTGAAATTTATCTCTAACACATACCATAAAGCTATTGTTTGTTATTTCAGTCACTAAGACCAGAAAGCTACATTTGGCCCCATTTTGCCTTTTTTCTTTTTTTCATTGACTTGGGTCAATGAATTGACTCAAATTGACTCAGGTCAATGAATAAGGACACACAAGAAATGGATACTGGGACTTCCCTGGTAGTCCAGTGGCTAAGACTCTTTGCTTCTAATACAGGGAACTGGGGTTCAATCCCTGGTCAGGGAACTTGATCCTGCATGCTGCAATTAAGGCCCAGTGCAGCCAAATAAATAAATAAATAAGAAAAGCACATTAAAGAAGTAAGGGTAACAAATCTTGGCCAGGCTTTGGATGAGAGCACCCAAGTTTTCTCTATCACATGTACATTTGGGTTCCACCAACGAATTAGTTTTAAAATGGAGCAAAGTGTCCCTGAGATGTACAAGGCAATCCCGTTGTGGTTGTAGGAAAGTAGCCATGGCAGAGACCACCGAGTCACCCCTTCCTGGGCACACAGAGACATATGACTGACTGCTCACCAACGGGAAAGAAAACAGAACTAATATGTTACATCCCATCCCAAGCAGTTAAGAGCAGATCTGACTTCTCCATGTTTTCTCCTCTCCCTTCAGCATGACTAGAACAAAAAGATACAATGGAATCAGCCCTGGTCACTAAGTCACTGCAGGAGAGCCCCCAGGAGAGCTGCCTGACCTTTTAACACTGAGATAAAACTCAGAAATAAACCTTCCTGGATTAAGCCACCCAGAGTTGAGGGTGTATTTGTTACTGGAGCATAGTCTAGCTATCCTGACTAGTACAGGAACACTATTTCAAGTCATAAGTACAAATAGTCCTTGATCTAAAGTTAACTGGGATTCATTGGTCTTACTACAAATTAGACATGGTAGAGGAGCTAGCAAAAACATACTTCTTTATTTACAGGTATTTATAATTTATAGCCCAATAAGAAATAAGAAAATTACCAATAAATCAGGAGCATTCACAAAAAATTCAGTTTCCTTTTTTTTTTTTCAGTTTCCTTTTTGAAAACTACTTCTAAGCACCTTTCAGATAGCAAGTCAGTCAACATTTAGTGGAAAATACTAATTCTCAAGCAATGCTGAAAAGTTATCCTTGATGGTGGCCTGAAACTTATTATAGCCCAGATGATCAATGCTAATTTGAGTCTGAGCATGAAAGGGTGGTCTTACAATCTCAGACTTGGCATCTTCGGTTGTGGCATGGAATGCTACCCCTTCCTGGGGCATCAGAATGATCTTTGAAGCCTTGTTTTCCAGTATGACATGAGCTTGGCATATTATTTAGCTGGTGAGCTGGAAATAAATGTACAGTTCCCCCCCCCCCCCCCCCCCCCGCCAAGCCTTGAAAGTTTAATCCATCTTATGTGAGATAAATCTCAGCAAACATTCAGGGAAAGTTGAATTTAGTGAGAGGCTCATGTGTGGTATATTTTTTCTGTCAAGGAGAAGATACTAGTCAGTAGTGGGGTCATAAAAGCAACTACCTAGCCAAGATTTTTGCTGATCTCCTGTTCAACAGCCCCCATGAGTAACTCTTGGTTATCAAGTCATGGTTTTTCCATATACATTTTTCCCAGACATTTTCAATAGTATGAGAAAGGCTTGATATCCACATCAATTTTGTTAAAGCTCTGATCAGCTACCTCAAAACCATCAGGCACACTATTGAAATACTGAAGGCTTTATTTGAAAATTATTAATACTGTTACCTAACTAAAATAGCTTTCAGTAACACCAAGAAAATTAATATTATATCCTTACTTTCCCAAGCCTCTTTAATAGAGAAAATAAATTACTCTTAAAGTTAATTCAGAGTGGCAAACACCATTTTCTTCAATATATTTGTATCTTCCACATCAGTATAACAATTTTTCTTAGACAATATCAAAAATAATTTTGTTGTTTTTCAGTCACTAAGTTGTGTCTGACTTTTCAACCTCATGGACTGCAGCACGCCAGGCTCCTGCTCCTCTGTCTTCCACCATCTCCTGAAGTTTTCTCAAATTCACGTCCATTGAGTTGGTAATGCTGTCTAATCATCCCATCCTCTGCCTCTGCCTTCCCCTTTTGCCTTCAATCTCTCCCAGTATCAGGGTCTTTCCCAATGAGTCAGTTCTTGGTATCAGTTGGTCAAAGTGTTGGAGCTTCAGTTTCAGCACCAATGAATATTCAGGATTGATTTCCTTTAGGATTGGCTGGTTTGATCTCCTTGCAGTTCAAGGGACTCTCAAAAGTCTTCTTCAGCACCACAGTTCAAAAACATCATTTAACCTACTACATAATTTTCAAACAACATTCTAGAACAACTTTTAGCATCAAAATTCTTCTTGAAGTTCTAGTAATGGTTTTTTAGAACTTTTCTTTCTTTTCCCTTTTTTTGGCCATGCTGCTCAGCTTGTGGGCTCCTAATTCCCCAACTAGGGATTGAACTCAGGCCCTCTGCAGTGGGCATGTGGCATCATAGCCACATGGACTAGGGACTGCCAGGGAATTCCATGTACATTTTTTTTCTACCTTTTTTTTTTCTCAGTTAACAATACCCATCCCTTACTTATCCCCCCCAGCATTACACTACTGCATGGCTTTATATAACAATTATTAGTATAATCAATATTCATTGAGCAGAATGTACTTGCAATACAAACTAAAAAGAAGAATCAATAGGTAAGCAGGTTTCTTAACTGAGAAGTTTCTTAATGCTTCACTTCATTCTCTTTGTGGGTATTATTTAACTTCTTGTTTTATTCCTTTAGTTATGATTAGTTCTGTGACTAAAGTAAGAAAGTGAAAAGTGAAGTTGCTCAGTCATGCCCAGCTCTTTGCGACCACATGGATAGTAGCCTGCACCAAGCTCCTCCGTCCATGGGATTTTCAAGGCAAGAGTACTGGAGTGGGTTGCCATTTCCTTCTCCAGGGAATCTTCCCAACCCAGGGATCAAATCCAGGTCTCTCACGTTGTAGACAGACGCTTTACTGTCTGAGCCAAAGATACTAATAATGTGTAGATATTCTAAAATTGGTGCATGGGTAATCAGTAAAAACGTCCCTAATTCTCTCCTAGATTTTAGAGCAGGAACTCACCACCCTTTCCAATGCCTCTCTCTCCCACCTATGCCCCTACTACAGATGGCTAGATTTTGCATGTCTTGACACTAAAAGCAATGTGTTATTCATTTAAAACTCCCATATATTCTAGTCTGTAAGGATATAGAGTATGGACTTCCCTGGTGACTAAGTGGTAAGGAATCTGCCTGCCAATGCAGGAGACTAGGGTTTGATCCTTGGAGAAGGAGATGCAACTCCCTCCAGTATTCTTGCCTAAGAAATCCCAGAACAGAGGAGCCTGGCAAGCTACAGTCCATCGGGTCACAAAGAGACACGACTGATCAATTGAACAAAACAACAAAGGCTGCAGAGTAGGTACACAAAGAGTCTGGTAAATAATTTGAACTGTCTATTCTTGGCTGACTCATTTTAAGTTATGCAGTGTTATCAATTTTAATTGTCTTAAATTGTGGTATAATAGACATGCAAAAAATACACATAAGTGTCAGCTCAATGACTTATCACAAAGAGAGCATTTAAAAAACCCACGGATCAAAAAATAAAATATTTTCAGCACCTCAGAAACCCCCAATCAGACCTTCTCTCAAATACCACCTACTCAAAGGTAACCACTATCCTGACTGCTCACCCTGTGTTCTAGGTTTTTCTGTCTAGGATAGTAAGTAAATAGGCTCATACTGTATTCTGTTATGCCAGAGTTCTCTCACCCAACATTGTGACTGTGAGATTTATCCAGATGATGCATGTAGCTCCAGTATATGTAGCAAGTTCTAGATGTTACTCTAGATTGGTGGTTGTCACTGGTGCGTAGTATTCCATTATAAGAATATACTACAGTTTCTTTCTCTGTTTTACTGTTGATTGACATTTGGCTTGTTTTCAGTGGTGCCCAGGAGCACAAATTTGCCAGTTGTATATGTTGCAAATATCTTTTCCTACCCCTTGTCTTGCCTTGACAGCAAACAATTTTTAATTTACATATTTTGACAAATTGCAAGTTATTCTGCCTGACTCTGTAAGGGGTACATACAGAGTTCAGGTTACTTAACTGTGAAACTGTTGAAGTATTTTTAAGCTCCTGGGACAAACAGAAATTTTATCTAGGGGAAAGATGTTCAACTGTAATGTGTGAGCAGGAGAAATAAGGTGAGTGAACAGGTCATGATTCCAAAATTAGGATGAGGTAACAAATAATTATTGGGCAAGTTAAAAATGGCTTTATATTATAGAAAACCATGAACAAATTTCTCATCTGCAAAATTCTTTCATTGCCTTATATATGCCAGGTATTGTCATGCTTATAGAGCATACAGTGATGAATAAGTAAGCATAGTCACTGTCCCCAAGGAGCTTAGATCTAGTTCCATAAAATAAATGAATTGAAATTAAGTTTGTTCTGATATTGAAAGTATTTTATTGAAATATGGGAGTCAGTAACATCTTTGTATATTAAAAGGGAAGAGAGAGATGGACAGCTTGAAAGTTGAGATTCTAGATCCTTTCCCTTGCTGCTCTCCTTGCTTCTGGTGTTTGCTGCCAGGATCGAGTCCTGATTTTGAAGAGCTCAATGTCATCCTCTTGCTGGTTTATATGGTTTACATACAACACACACACACACACACACACACACACATTACAGTTGAACATCTTTTCCAGGTATAAATTCTGTTTGTCTCAGGAGCTTAAAAATACCCCAACTGTTCCATCGTTGAGTAGCACTCTATATGTACCACTTACAGAGCCAGGCGGAAGAGCCTGCTATGCACTACCACGGGGGGGATAAAGGACATGAAAGCAGAACTAAATCAGGAGGATATGAGGATTGCAGTGTTGAGAAGAATGAGTTCACTCTTACAGTGGAAACTGGATAATCCAGATCCTCCACAGCACAAGGGACAGCAAGCACTGTACCCATAGCCTCCATGGCCAAAGCCATAGCCCGGCCCCGTGGGCGCCCCCGTGTCCTCCGCCACAGCCATCACCACAGCCCAGGCAGGCCTCCATAGTAATCGCCCTAGTAGCTCACGGGGTTAGGAACGGAAGTGTTGTTTGCACATGAAGGATGAGTTTCCTGAGAATGATGTCACCACCTTCCCTGGGACTATACAGTAAGGCGCCTGTATACAAACCTGCACGTTGCGAACTTTCCAAGATGTGAACGTGCGTTCCATCGACGTCAGGTGTGAGGGAAATTGCAGCTTGCCCCTCATCTTCTATTGCTGGCAGTCTTTGAGCCCTACCAGCTCCCACCCCGCTCCCTCCTCCAGTCGGTGACTCTTCTTGCCTGTTCACTAGATGCCAGCTCCTGTATGCCAGATGTTGTGCTGTGTGACTATAGTTTTCAAGATACTGTCCCGTAAGATTGAAAATTTTTGATTTATTTTGTGTTTGTTGTGTATTATTTGTGCGCGATCTGTTACAGTGCAGTACTATGTCGCCAATTATGTTGGCTGGTTGGGGCTTCCCCAGGGTCTCAGGGATAAAGAGTTCACCTGCAATGAAGGAGATGCAGGAGGGTTGGGGAAGATGCCCTGGAGGAGGAAATGATAACCCATTCCAGTATTCTTTCCAGGAAAATCCCATGGACAAAAATCCCATGGACAGAGGAGCCTGGTGGGGTATAGTCCATAGGGTCACAAAGAGTCAGACACGACTGAGTGACTGAGTACATGCACACATGCAAGACAGTTGGGTACCTAGGCTAACTCCGTTGGACTTATGGACAAACTGGACTTAATAACCATGCTCTTGGAATGGAACTTGTTCATATATAGGGGACTTACTGTATCCATAGTGATGTGTGGGGCAAGCCACATGGACCAGCATGATTCTCATTGCATAGATTAAATTGCATGAAAAAAAAATCTCAACCATCTTAATTATATAAAACTTTAGGATAATTCCTAATATTAATTAAGGATGTTTTCATTTGATTTCTGTGCAGTTTGGATTCCACAAGGATTATAATGCTCTCTTCAAAACCCTCTTTCTTCGACCTTCATATTTAAAGATCTGTAATCGGACATCACAACATCCAATTTCATTGTCTGAAATTGTTCCTTCATTAAAGTTTTTTCCCCAGAATCTCTGACTTTTACTTATTTACTCATTTTGCAAATTGTTAATGCCCATTTAACATATCCCGGGTACTATGCTTGTAGCTAGAGAGATACAATTGTAAATAAGAGCTTCCCTTTTCATTCCCTTGAGTTTATCCCCTTCATCTTTGTTGTTGAAGGTAAGAGAAGAGTTTAACACTTACTGATAAATTCAACAAAGCATAATTGAAGGCACCATAGGGCCAAATTATTTATTTTTTTCAGATCTGTAAGTTTATTGGCTCAATGTTGAGCAGCTACATAATGACTCACATTCATGATATCACTGAGGAAAACTGCTAAGAATGGTGTGGGTATGAAATAATTCCTTAGAGAAACACGGGGTGGGAAAAATAATCACTGATTAGATCTTAAAAATAGTTCACTGCATAACTTGACAAAAAGCACAAAGGCTCACTCGGAGAACATATTCATTGATCTTGCACTGTAATAGTTATAATTTCACTATGACAAGCACCAGACCTTAAGATTAAACACATTGGTGTTTCTTTTACTCTCCTCTCCCCTTGGAAAACAAAATGTATAACTGCACTATAGCAGCATCCAAAACAGATCAATTTGTTACAATTACTATTTGGTAGAGCAAACTTCACCCCCTCGAAGGAAACATTAAATTAAAAAACTTGAAGACAATTTTTTCCCATAGGAATCCATAATACCTACAGTATAAATTAATAAATTTTAAGCTATGTATAAACATACAATGAGAACATACACAGTATTGTATCAAGAGAGTAATGGAGGAGTAACCATTTCACTAGAGAGACTGTATCATAGGCAAGTGCATTTCTTTGAACAGAAAGAAAAGAAACCACTCAAGCTGCTTAAATATCAAGTCTCCCTCTTCATTTTTAGTCCTCAGATAAGGCTTTATCTTGCATTATTCTAAAAAGCAGTCAAGGCCAAAGCTGCAATTTAAAAGAAAAACAGATTTTGTAACTCCAGTAAATCATTTCCAAATTCCCCAAGGAAGTGCACGACACTGCACACTGGATGTAAAGATAAAGTAAGGATAGCCCCACCTGCTTGCCCCCCCCCCCCCTCCCGATCTGTTCCCATGTGTGGCCTTGACTTTAGAAGATGCAAAGCTCTCTTGTGTTAGTTCTTCTGGTAGGTTCGTGTGGTTGGGACTTTTGCAGGAGCATATTCAGGGGACCTTCTAAGGAAAGTCATGCTGGGTAAACTGTGCCACGTGACAGAGTATTCTCATACTCTATCTGTCTTCACTGTCACCTGGGTCCTGGTCAACGTGTACATTTTCACTTACTAATGTGCTCGTGGTGAGATGTTGGGATCGCCCTCATATCAAAACCAATTTCAAAAATACAAGCAATAGCAATATTTTATATAATATTGATAATGGTTTCAGATAGAATCTTGCTATATTAAAAACTGGTTTAAAACTCTCATTTCACAGATGAGGAAACCAAGACTTAGCAAACATTGGCCCAAATAGGCCAGCAAATGGCAAAGCCTAGGCTAGAACCTAAATCTTTCATCTCCATCTCTCATTTCCCATTGTGTCACTCTCTTTGTTACATTTTTATAGATGCTATATGAACATGGGTTAAAGCAAGAGATATTTCATTATCATAATGGAAGAATGACAACCTTCTTTTGCTTTCTCTGCTGGTGAGCTTCCTAATTTTGTTTTTTGATCTCTATGCTGATTGGCATTTCCTTCTTCTTGGCTGGAATTCAAAAGGCTAAATTTAGTAAGCGAAAACTAGAAACAACATCCACTTATTCTCAATGAGATTACAATCAGGATGCTTGTTGCATTGATTGTTTAAGCGATGTTAACTCTAAGAGCAAAGAGCAAAAATAAGTCTGAACGTTTTGGAGTGGAAAATTGAGAGACTTTAAAATAAGACCAGGCTCCTGAATTTCTCTCCTACAGACACACAGCTACACAAGGAACAATGTCCCTCTGAGAGAAATCCAGAGACAAGAAGAGTGACTCTTGCACATCAGGGGAAGGAGAAAATATCTACTTCAAAATGGGTTGAAAAACCAGAGACTTACTTGTGCCATGAACCCTAGCCCCAGCACAGCACCACACAATCAGGAGAGAACTCCCAACTCCCAGCGTCTCCCTGAGGAGTGAAGGTTTCAGACTGAGCATCTGTCACCCAAACTTTTATGGTTCCCACTTGAGCCAGGAAGGCCCCCTAATATCAAGCTCTGAAAGCCAACAGGGCTGTGTTCACAAGTCCCAGGGGACTATAGCAAAGAAGTTGTTCTTGAAGGGAGCATGATAACTTACTGTAGTGATTCCCTCAGGACTCAGTACAGAGGAAACAGAGGGAAACACTCATCTCCCAGTCTTTCCCATGTGAAATGAAATGTTTTCTGCTTTTCACTCTACCAAACAGAGGATGAAATGGTTGGATGGCATCACTGACTCAATGGACATGAGTTTGAGGAAACTCTGGGAGATACTGAAGAACAGAGAAGCCTGCTGTGCTGCAGTCCATGGGGTTGCAAAGAGTCGACACAACTGAGGGACTGAACAAAAACAACTACCAGAAAACAAGTCTTTTCCAAATTCAAATTTCTGAGCCCGGGTGAAACAATGACAGCTATTTGGGAGCCTTCAGCTACTTCCTCTCAGATAGGTGCTGAGGAACTCAGGGGAGGTGAGAGGCAGCCATCCGCCACATTGGCCATCTCGCAGTAAACAAGGAATTAGTATAAACATAGACAGCATATTAAAAAGCAGAGACATCACTTTGCCAACGAAGATCTGTCTAGTCAAAGCTATGGTTTTTCCAGTAGTCAAGTACAGATGTGAGAGTTGGACTACAAAGAAAGCTGAGCACCAAAGAATTGATGCTTTTGAACTATGGTGTTGGAGAAACCTCTTGAGAGTCCCTTGGACAGCAAGGAGATCCAACCAGTCCATCCTAAAGGAAATCAGTCCTGAATATTCATTGGAAGAACCGATGCTGAAGCTGAAACTCCAATACTTCGGCCACTTGATGTCAAGAGCCAACTCATTTGAAAAGACCCTGATACTGGGAAAGATTGAGGGCAGGAAGAGAAGGGGATGACAGAGAATGAGACAGCTGAATGGCATCATCGACTCAAGAGACATGAATTTGAGCAAACTCTGGGAGATAGTGAAGGACAGGGAAGCCTGGTGTGCTGCAGTCCATGGGGTCGCAAAGAGTTGGACACGACTGAGCAATTGAACAACAACAATTTGTGAACAATAAAGAAAAAATTGGGCTCAGAAAGATAGATGCATATGAAAGAAACAATTTCAGTAAGCCCAGATGCTTGCATCTTCTCATACATAGAAGATCGCTAAATCTCTTCATGTGATAGATTTAGTTTTCTCTTAATTAAGAGTAATCTTTTAATATTCAGATTACCTGGCCCTTGCTGCAGACTTGTATCTAGCCTGCCTCCTCTCCCTCCTCCTTGGAGTCAGTTCTCTAGGGGTCTCCTGAGATACTGTCTCCTGGGCTCAAGTCCTAACAGTCCCACCGAATAACACCTAACTCTCAACTTTTAGATTGCATTTTTTAGTTGACACCCAGAAAAGGGTTTAACTGCATACTTTACAAGCTGCTGCCTAAGGATCCAGTTTCTAATGAGCAGACCCCCAGGTGCTCACTGCAATCTTCTCCTAGAACCTGAAAGAACCCGTGGGCACTTTCCCCACCTTCTCCCTGCTGACTCAGAAAAACGCACAATGTGAGAACTTTGAGTCAAGTTGTACTTGGGGCAAAATGGGGACTATAGCCTGGGAGACAGCATTTCAGATAGAGCTGAGGAATTGCTCCAAAGAAGTAGGGGGGAAGTTCAGGATATGTAACTTTGGTGAAGGGAAGTACATGCAATCAAGCACATATTTCTTGCAGAAGGTTTCTGCTAGTCATCAGGAGCAGACATCACCATAAAGGATTTTAGTGCTCTTCTAGGTATCAGGAGATACAAGAACTGGTCTCATAAAATCAGCTCCTGAAAATATCTAACTACCTGAATACCTGTTCTACCAGTTTTTTCCACTGTGTGCCTCATCTCTTCTCTGCACTCTGAAGTCCTTTCAGGGTGGGTTGAAGATCAGCAGCTGCAGCAGCACCTGAGTTAATCCTTATACAGGCAGACGGCAAATGCCCATGGCAAATGACAGTTTGTGGCTGACATCCTTCTTGCTCAGTCCAGTAATAAGACCAAGCCATCAGCATCCTTAGCAGGAGCTTGTCCATGCAATTAGAGCCCCATCTATCATGGCTGCCACCTGAGGGTGAGGCACAAATCACCTAGCTCTGATAGCAAATGGGGCTTGCAGTCATAAGTCCCACTGACTATCATAAACCAAGCAATTTAAAAAGTTGCTTCCCTTGTAGCTCAGTTGGTAAAGAATCTGCCTGCAATGCAGGAGACCGGGGTTTGATTTCTGGGTTGGGAAGATTCTCTGGAGAAGAAAATGGCAACCCACTCTAGTATTCTTGCCTGGAGAATCTTCATGGAGAGAAGAGCCTGGCAGGCTACAGTTCATGGGGTCACAAGAGTTAGACATGACTTAGCGACTAAACCGCCACCAACACCAATTTTAAAAATTGAGGTATAATTGACATATAACATATTAGTTTCACATGTACAGTGTAATAATTTGATATTTGTATATGTTGTGAAATGATCACCTCAAACCTAGTTAATATACATCACCACAAAATAGCTCCAAATATTTTTTCTTACAGTGAGAACTTTTAAGGTCTATTCTCTTAGCAACTTTCAAATATACAATCCAGTATTATTAACTATAGTCACCATGCTGTGTCCTATATCCCCATGACTTATTTATTTTAAAATTGGATGTTTATATCTTTTGACCACCCCCTGCCTCTGGCAATAACTAATCTTCTCTGTATCTATGAGGGAATTTCCCCCCCACAGATTCCAAATATAATTGAGGCTATACAGTATTTGTCTTTCTCTGCTGACTTATTTCACTTAGCGTAATGGCCTCAAGTTTCATCCGTGTTGTAGCAAATGGCAAGATTTCTTTTTTTATATAGCTGATAAATATTCTGTAGTATATATGACAATTTCTTTACATATTCATCCATCTATGGATGCTTAAATTGATTTCATGCCTTGGCTAGTGTAAATAGTGCTTCAATGAACAGGAGTATGGGTATCTTTCTGAGTTAGTGCTTTCATTTCTTTCAGATAAATACCCAGAAATGGGATTGCTAGATCATATGGCAGTGCTGTTTTTAGTTTTTGAGTAAACTCTTAAGTAAAGAGGAACTAAAAAGCCTGTTGATGAAAGTGAAAGAGGAGAGTGAAAAAGTTGGCTTAAAGCTCAACATTTAGAAAACTAAGATTATGGCATCTGGTCCCATTACTTCATGGGAAATAGATGGGGAAACAGTGGAAACAGTGTCAGACTTTATTTTTGGGGGCTCCAAAATCACTGAAGATGGTGACTGTAGCCATGAAATTAAAAGATGCTTACTCCTTGGAAGGAAAGTCATGACCAACCTAGATAGCATATTGAAAAGCAGAGATATTACTTTGCCAACAAAGGTCCGTCTAGTCAAGGCTATGGTTTTTCCTGTGGTCATGTATGGATGTGAGAGTTGGACTGTGAAGAAAGCTGAGTGCTGAAGAATTGATGCTTTTGAACTGTGGTGTTGGAGAAGACTCTTGAGAGTCCCTTGGACTGCAAGGAGATCCAACCAGTCCATCCTAAAGGAGATCAGTCCTGGGTGTTCATTGGAAGGACTGATGCTGAAGCTGAAACTCCAGTACTTAGGCCACCTCATGCGAAGAGTTGACTCATTGGAAAAGACCCTGATGCTGGGAGGGATTGGGGGCAGGAGGAGAAGGGGACGACAGAGGATGAGATGGCTGGATGGCATAACTGTCTCAATGGACATGAGTTTAAGTGAACTCCAGGAGTTGGTGATGGACAGGGAGGCCTGGCGTGCTGTGATTCATGAGGTCGAGTCAGACAAGACTGAGCGACTGAACTGATACTCTTTTCCATAGTGGCTGCAACAGTTTACATACCCACCAACAGGAAAAAGTGTTAGTCGTCCAGTCGTGCCCAACTGTTTGCAAGGATACGTGGAGTGGGTTGCCATTTCCTTCTCCAGGGGATCTTCCAGACCCAGGGATTGAACCGGGATCTCCTGCACTGCAGGCAGATTCTTTACCGACTGAGCTACAAGGAAAGCAAACAGGAAAAAGCGTCCACTTATCTCCACATCGTCACCAAAACTTACTTCATGTCTTTTTGATAATACCCGTGATAACAAGTGTAAAGTGATATCTCATGGTGGTTTTGATTTGCATTTCCCTGATAATGAGTGACGTTGGGCATGTTTTCACGTACCTGTTGTCTGTTTGTATGTCTTCTTTGGAAAAATGTCTATTCCAATTCTCTGCTCATTTTTGCATCAGACTGCTTTATGCTATTGAGTTGTGTGAATTTTTTTATATATTGTAGATATTAACTCATTAGACATAATTTGCAAATATTTTGTCCTATTCCACAGGCCGTCTTTTCATTTTATTGATGATTTCCTTTGATGTGCAGAAGTTTTTAGTTTGATGTAGTCCCACTTGTTTATTTTTGCTTTTGTTGCCTTTGCTTTTGGTGTGAAATCCAAAAAAATCATCATAACGACTGATGTCAAGGAACTTATTGCCTATGCTTTCTTCTAGAAATTTTATGGTGTCTACAGGTTTGAACATAAACTTGTTTAAGTCTTTATCCATCTTAGGTTTTGTTTATGGTGTAAGATAGGCATCCAGTTTCATTATTTCACATGTGGCTGTCTGGTTTTCCCAACGCCACATATTGGAGAGACTATGGAGTATATTTCTGTCCTGCATATTCTTGGATCCTTTGTCATTAATTAACTTATTTATACACACACGTTTACTTGTGGGCCTTCTCTTTTGTTTGAATTGTCTATGTGTCTGTTTTTATGCCAATACTGTACTGTTTTCAATACTACAGCTTTGTAATAGCATTTGGAATCAGAGAGTGTGATACCTCCAGCTCGAGATTGCCTTGGCTATTTGGAGTCTTTTGTGGTTTCATACAGATTTTAGACTCGTTTGTTCTATTTACATGAAAAATGGAATTGGAATCTTAAAAAATTGCATTGGATCTATAAGTTGCTTTGGGTAATATGGACATTTTAACAATATTAATTTTTCCAATATATGAGAATGGAATATTCTTTCCATTTATTTGTATCATCCTCAATTTCTTCCATGAATGTCTTCAAGTTTTCAACGTTAGGGTTAGGGTTAGGGTTTTTTTCTTTTAACCCTAAACCTTGCACTTCCTTGGTTTAATTTATTCCTATGTATTTTATTGTTTTAGATACAGTTGTAAATGGGATTGCTTTCTTAATTTCTCTTTGTGATAGCTGGTTATTAGTGTATAGAAACAGCTAATATTTGTATATTGATTTTGTATTCTGCAACTTTGCTGAATTTACTAGTTCTAAAAGCTTTTGGGTGCACTTTTTAAGATTTTCTATAAATAACATCATGTCATGTGAAAGTTGACAACTTTATTTCTTCTTTTCTGATCTGGATTCCTTTTATTTCTTTTTGTTTGTCTAATTGCTCTGTCTAGGACTGCCAATATCTTGTTAAAAAATTGGTGAGAGTTTTTTATATCCTTATCCTGTTCCTGATCCTAGAGAAAACTCTTTCAGCTTTTTGCCCTTAAGTATGATGTTAGTTGTGGGCTTGCCATATATGGCCTTTTTTATGATGTTTAACATTCCTCCTATACATAGCTTGTTGTTTTCATCATAAATGAATATTGAATTTTATTCTAAAACATATTTATTACACTAACATTTTTCAATAAGCTGTGTGAATTGTGCCTGAAAAATTACTCCTGAGCTGCTTCTACCAGGGGGTTGATCACACAGAATGGGTGTCACACAGAACATTCTCTGATGTTCTACAATGGGAGGGTGTATCTTCAGCCCAGACACCAAGGAGGAAATGTTTCTTTCTCACTGGAAGGAATTCAAACACCCCTCCTATTGCCACAGCAAACAGAACTCCAATCACAGCAGGAAAGACAAAAGCAGCTGGTATAAGAAGAACACAGGTTAATGACATACATAGATGTGGTCTGGGGCCAATATTCTCTAAGGAAGCAGCAGGCTTTTGGCAGGTATTGCAGAGAAATAAATATTTCTTTAGAAATCAGTTGATGAAGATTGAATGGTTGACTAGAACTGCCTTAATGAGATTCTTGAAGCAAGAAAAGAAGACTCTGATGCAAGAAACTTGCTGGGCATAAAAAGATAACCCACACTGGAAGAGAATTTTCATTGAGAAGATAGAGATAATCATTTACTGAAAATGATCATTGCCTTTATGGAGACCCATTATGGCTTACTCTGGAGAAACTGGGATTTGTAGATCCTTTATCATTGCTTCAGTCAGTTCAGTCACTCAGTCATGACCGACTCTTTGTGACCCCACAGACTGCAGCACACAAGGCTTCCCTGTCCGTCACCAACATCATCCGGTTGGTGATGCCATCCAACCATCTCATCCTCTGTCGTCCCCTTCTCCTCCTGCCTTCAATCTTTCCCAGCATCAGGGTCTTTCCAAATGAGTCAGTTCTTCGCATCAGGTGGATAAAGTATTGGAGTTTCAGCTTCAGCATCAGTCCTTCCAATGAATATTCAGGACTGATTTCCTTTAGGATGGACTGGTTTGGTCTCCTTGAAGTCCAAGAGACTCTCAAGAGTCTTCTCCAACAGCACAGTTCAAAAGCATCCATTCTTCGGTACTCAGCTTTCTATATAGTCCAACTCTCACATCTGTACATGACTCCTGGAAAAACCATAGCTTTGACTAGACAGATCTTTGTTGGCAAAGTAATGTCTCTGCTTTTTAACATGCTGTCTAGGTTGGTCATATCTTTTCTTCCAAGGAGCAAGCTTAGCTTAGCTGGAGAATAATCTCAGGATATTGAATCAAGGAGCTTTCATTTTGGGGGATCTCTGCTTCCACATTAAAGTAGACTGAATTTTCTGGAATTCAGACTTGGGAAAGAGGTTCAGAGGTGATGTTTATTAAGGAGCACCCTGTGGTATCGGTGCTGAGGTAGGGAGCAGCAGGAAGCAGAGATGAGAAGTCTGCAGCTGGGGTGATGCTCTAGCACTGTGCTGAGCAGGGCTCAGGCGGCCTGGCCTTTGTTGTTGTTGTGCTCAGTCGTGTCTGACTCTTCGTGACCCATGGACTCACCAGGTTCTTCTGTCCATGGAATTTTCCCAGCAAGAATACTGGAGCAGGTTGCCATTTCCTTCTCCAGGGGATCTTCCTGGTGCAGAGATCGAACCTATGTCACCTGCATTGATAGGCAGATTCTTTACCACTGAGACACCAGGGAAGGCCATCTGCCTGCCAGTGCAGGAGATGCAGGTTCAGTCCCTGGGTGGGGAAGATCCCTTGGAAGAGGAAATAGCACCCCACTCCAGTATTCTTGCCTGGAGAATCCCACGGACAGAGGAGTCTGGCCGGCTACAGTCTATGGGGTCACAAAGAGTCAGACACAACCGAGTGACTGAGCAGGCACATTCAGACACAGACACAGACACAGACACAGGGTCCTCCTGCTACTGGATTGGAGTGTGTTATGTCAGAGAGCTTCAACTAAGGAGGTCAATGAGAGACCTGGACCAGCAATCTTAGTCCTTGTGGCAGCAAGCAAAGAACTGCAGACAACTGCAGGCATAAGCACAAAGTAAATGCTTCCCTCATAGCTCAGTTGGAAAAGAATCCGCCTGCAATGCAGGAGATCCTGGTTCAATTCCTGGGTTGGGAAGATCTGTTGGAGAAGGGATAGGGACCCACTCCAATATTCTTGGGCTTCCCTTGTGGCTCAGTTGGTAAAGAATCTGCCTGCAATGTGGGAGACCTGAGTTCGATCCCTGGGTTGGGAAAATCCCCTGGAGAAGAGAAAGGCTCCAGTATTCTGGCCTGGAGAATTCCATGGACTGTATAGTCCATGGGGTCTCAAAGAGTGGGACACTACTGAACGACTTTCACTTTTACTTTCAAAGCTTATTAAAGCATACATATACTTTCAGAGGGCGAGCGAATTGTTTCTGGGAGGTGAAGCCAGCCCTGCCATACAGGTTTAGGGGTGTTTATAAAGAGTTGTTATGAAGGGAGGTGTGACAGGATCTCTGTTTTCCTGTCCCAAGTTCTGTAACAAGTTTGTTATTGTGCATGCACTTACCCTTGATCTGCTAAGAAAAGCTTGCCCAGGGGAGGGCAAAACCACTTGCAGATTTTATTGTAATGTTGATATCATGAGTTTGGGTTTACTAGAGTCATATTCCTGTCTATTCTGGACATGCACAGTCCTGCCTGGGAAGCTCTCTTGTGTTATTGTGCCCTCTCTTTATCAGGATAGGTTGTGTAGCACCTGATCATTGTTTTGGGTGAGGTCAGGGGAGGGTCTCCAGATGGCTAGAGCCTAACTGGACTGTTATCTCCTTGTCTTTACCCATTATCACCTCTTTGCTGCTAAAGTCAGGGCAGGTCCCCGGATGGTTGGGGCTTAGCTTGATTATTCCCCCACCTTGTTTTTTTTTTTTTTTTTTGCCTCTGTCACCTCTTGGCTGCTAAAAATATCTAATTACCTACCTAACACTCCCATATGTGTGCATGGGCATCTCCTAGCTAAGATGGATTCTACAAAGGAGGCTTATGGGTAGATTGACATCACTTAACTGTGGGTGGTGTGCCTTCCCTTTTGGCCTCTGAGCTGACTTTCTCTGCATGTGTAGTCATGAAGGTCTCCTTGACTTTAAGAAGGAGAAATCCGTGGTCTTTTATCTCTTTAGCTCAACTCCTTTCTAGCTTCTGCTTTGTGGAGTATCTGTCTGCAAGGGACAAACTCCTGCTGCTTAGCTGGGGGCCCTTCTATCTCCTGCTTCAAGTAGATTAAGAGTCTGAGCCTCTAAGAATGTCTTGTAAGGATTAAATGAATCATCCGAGGAAATATGAAGAACTGAGTGTCTGGCATGTAATAAGAACTCAATAAGTAAAAATTACTGTTTCCACATTATCGTCATCACCATTATTCCTATATTCTTCCTCCATTACAAATACTCTCTCAATCAGGTTTTCCTGGCTCTAATAAGGCTAAAATGCTAAAATGATTACTCTGTATATGGCCCTTTAATTCAAAGCTACCTGAAAGTGTCTTTCTTAAAATATTGTCTCCCAGAGGTGTGAGCGGGGTTTGAGAGTCTCCTTAGCTTGAGAGAAAAACAAAGATCACTCTTCAGTCAGAAACCAGATTCAAAGCTTCTCATCAGCTTCTCTCTGCCTTCCACAGCTCTTTCCTGTTTCCTGTTTTCAAACACCTCCTGACTACAATAACTAGGCTCAAGGGCATCTATTTGCAAGTGTATTATATTTCAAGTTGTACTCGGGGTGACAAAGATACGGCAAGAAGCAACAGACCACAGCAGGTAACCTATGTTCTGTCGCGGTTGGTCATCTACAACTCAACACTTCATGCTTGACAGGATGGTTTCATTTCTCTGTTTTCACACTGTTGTCTTCATTTGTGGACCCAGGCTGGTGGAGAGCCACCATATAGAACATTGCCGGACACAGGCAGAAAAAGAGAATATAGCACAGCTTACACTGACTTTTAAAGCGTCTATCCAGTCACTTCTGATCACATTCCATTTGTCAAAGACTTAACACTGCCAACTATTAGTTGCTCAGTCATGTCCGACTCTTCATGATCCCACAGACTGCAGCCTGCCTGCCTTATCTGTCCATGGAATGTTCCAGGCAAGAATACTGAAGTGGATAGCCATTCCCTTCTCCGGGGGATCTTCTTGACCCAGGGATAGAACCCAGGTCTCCTGCATTGTAGGCAGAGTCCTTTACCATCTGAGCCAAATGTATGCACAAGCACAGTTTACCAAGTGGCCAGAAGTAGAGAGCCAGGATAATTATGAACAAATCTAGTGACTACCAAAGGGATATTCAACCTAAGAATTAGGATACCTTTGAGAGACTAGAAGACAAATGCAATTTGGGAGGTACATGTAAGAGTTCCTGAGGTATATGTTGTTATTCTCTTGACTGGTTGGTGAGTTTACATGTATGAGTATTCTTTAAACTGTACATATATATTTTCTCATACTCCATATTTGTATGCTCTGTTTCATAATAAAAGGTAAAATATGGAAGAAGAATCTTTACAATGCATGCATTGTCAACTCAAATATTTACAACGTAAAAGTTGAGAGCTCAGTTTTATTATGTGGGAATTTTTAGCACTTCAAGTCTGGGAGGCAGCATCTCAGGAAAACCTGAAAGAATTGCTCTGAGGAGACGAAGAGGGGAACCGGAATATATAGGAATTTTGCAGCAAAGGGCAGGTAGTCTGAACGTCAAAAGATTACTGTTAATTATAGAAAACCAGATACCCCAAATCAAGGAATTTAGTGCTTTTCTGTATGTGGGATGATGCAAGAGTCTGGGCTCACTGAAATCATCCTCTTGATATGCACCTCAGCTGTCTGGGGCCAGTGCCCTGTCTTGTTACATCCCAAGTTTCCTCAGGGCTCATGATAGGCAGTGGCTTTAGTCTGACGGCTGCTAGATGGCAAGTATTCTCTTTCCTGAGTTTCCTTTGGGTTCACCAGCTCATATTGGAGGGCTGCAATCACTGATAACATCCTTTGTTTACTAATATGGCAGGAAATAGTCCATTTCTCAATATCATACATGGCAATACAGTTATAGAAAATATTTGAAAGATAGAAGAGACACTGCCAACTCTCTTAGAGGGAGTAGAAACTGGCAGAGATGAAAAGAATAATTTTGAATTTTATCTTATATTATTCTGTATAAGTTTCTTTCTTATCACATACATGGTTTGCTTATAGAATGATAGGTTAATTTAAAAAATATTTTGAAAAATCAAGCCATAGAATAAAATATACTTCTGTTCTCAGTGTAAGACATACATGTTTGCTCCCCAAATATAGATCAGACCAGTGCTGGAAGAAGAGAGAAGGCATGGAAAGTGCTTCTCAAACAGTGTGGAGCAGAAGAAGTAGACAGTCCTCATGGTGGGTGGGGAAGAAGGACTACCCATCACAGGATCAGAAGGAGGTGTGAGTGTGATTTGTCACTGGGTCACCCCAGAGTGCAGGCTCCTGAATGACCCATCACAGGGGGTCACTGCCTATCAGATCAAACCCTCCCTAGACTGCAGGAAGCAGAGGGTGGAGAGGACTCGGTCAATTTGTGTCAAGATGTGGGTCTGACATGACAGGTTCCTCTTGCCTGTGGTAGAACGGAACCAGACCAACTGGAAATTTCCTAGGAACTAGGAGGAGATGGGTAGGGGATGTACTACCCATGGAACCAGAAGTTGTTTACAGAAGAAATAGCATCGACACTGTCTTTGTTATGACACTGCTCTTGGTTGTGTTGCAGCAAAAACAGACATGGTGCTTTTTTCTCTCCTGATAAGGAGAAAAATAAAGTGAATAATGAACAGGTTAGAGGAGAGGCGTAAACTGGCCTGAAGGAGCTAATCAATCTTAGTCATATTTTAAATATTGCTAATCTGTGGCGTCTGTAACTAGATTTGTTCTTCCCAAAACTGACCTCTACCACTCTCTGACACTATATGAATTACATCCTGTGCCTATCACCCTCTAACTCCAAGTCCAATTACATTCTGCACCTGGTGTTGACATTTCCTGCACTCACTTGTAGCAGTCCATCTCTTGGAGCATTTTGCATTTCAGAAAGAAGGTCACCGACCTATAATCCAGAGGCAAACGCATCCAATCACCTGCTTCCTTGGCTCCAGTTGTGACTGTATTGAAGTAATGCAAGAAGAAGAAGATTCAAGACCTTCATTTCTCTGATCCTTATCATATGTGAGCTCTACTTATTTTTTTAATTAATTAATTTATTTTAATTGGAGGCTAATTACTTTACAGTATTGTGGTGGTTTTTGCCGTACATTGACATGAGTCAGCCACGGGTGTACATGTGTCCCCCACCGTGGGAGCTCTGCTTATAAGAACTCTTCTTGGGTCCCCAGGGAAGGGGAGACAGTTCTTGAGATTCTGGCTTCCCCCTTTGCCTGGCAAAAGAAATAAAGCCAGCCCTCTTATCCTCCGAATCTCCGCCTTCATGTTTCTGTTTGGCATCCGTACACAGGGAGTCAAGATTTTTGAAAATTGTTGCTGTGTAAATCTATTTATTATGAGGGGAAAAAAAACCCTCTTCATTTGTACACTGAAATTCAAACCCAAATTGTGGAGAATGTGATATTCGAATTATTCCTTGAGGACTGCATAGAGTTTATTTTAGAGAAATGAAGTGGGTTGTTTTAGTCAAGAAAGCAATGAGACATAGCGTGGGGGTGCATAACAGGAACAAGGAATTCACTTTGGCTGGCTTATGGGGGTGACGATGGGACTTACAACGAGACAGAAAAAGAAAGGTGATTTGGGTCTGTGTATTAGTTTTTTGTGGCTGCTGTAAAGAATTCACCACGAACTCACCCATGGCTAATTCATGTCAACGTATGGCAAAAACCACTACAGTATTGTAAAGTAATTAGCCTCCAATTAAAATAAATAAACTAATTAAAAAAATAAATAAAGGGAAAGGGTCAGGCAAACAACAACAACAGAAGTTTACTCTCTCACAGCCCTAGGGGCCAGATGGCGCTAGTGGTAAAGAATCTGCCCGTCAATGCAGGAGACATAAAAGACCAGGGTTCAATCCCTGGGTTGGGAAGATCCCCTGGAGGAGGGCATGGCAACCCACTCCAGCATTCTTGCCTGGAGAATCCCCATGGACAGAGGAGCCTTTTGGGCTGCAGTCCATAGGGTTGCAGAGAGTCGGACACGGCTGAAGAGACTTAGCACACACTGTCTGCGATCAAGGTATCGCCTGGGTCTCTGGTTCCTCCAGAGGTTCTAGGAGACATTGTGCTCCTGGTCTCTTCCAGCATTTAGTGGCTGCCAGAATTCTTTCACGCATGCCTTCACCATTCCAATCTGCCTGTCTTTACATCCTCTTCCCCCATGTGTCAAATCTCTCTGCTTCCTTCTTAAAAAGGACACATATGATTACATTTAGGGCCCTCCGGGATAATTCAGGATACTATTCTCATGTCAAGATCCCTAATTCAGCAGAAGTCTGCTTCAGTCTCCCGTGGGGTCACTGCTCCTTTCCCTTGATCCTGGTATGCACAATATTTTATGTGTGCCCTCCAAGAATAGAGTCTCGGTTACCCCTAGTCCTGTGAAAGTCCTGCGATCAAATCCTGCTGCCTTCAAAGTCAGATTCCCTGGGGATTCCTAGTCTCTTTGCTGGATCTCCAGGATGGGATGCCTGATGGGGGGCTCAGAACCTTCCCAATAGTGGGACAACCTCTGTGGCATATTGGAATGTTATGTGGATGCCTGGTGGAGATGGAATTTGGGGGAAAATGGTGGTGGTGGTTTAGTCAATAAGTTGTGTTTGACTTTTGCGACCCCATGGACTGTAGCACACCAGGACCATGGGATTTCTCAGGCAAGAATACTGGAGTGGGTTTTTATTTCCTTTTCCAGGAGATCTTCCCAACTCAGGAATCAAACCCATTTCTCCTGCACTGCATGTGAATTCTTTACCCCTGAGCCACCAGGCTTCCCTTTGGGGGAGAATGGATATATGTATATGGACAGTTTTAGGTGGACAGCAAAACAGCCCTTTGCTGTCCACCTAAAACTGTCACAACAGTTAATTGACTATGTCTGTGCATGTGTGTTAGTTGCTCAGTTGTGTCTGACTCTTGTGTCTGAGCCTGCCAGGCTCCTCTGTCCATGAAATTCTCCAGGCAAGAATACTGGAGTGGGTTGCTGTGCCCTCTTCCAGGGGATCTTTTTTATCCAGGGACTGAATCCAGGTCTCCTGCATTGCAGGTGGATTCTTTACCATCTGAGCCACCGGGGAAGACACATTAATTGATTATAATCCAATGCAGCATAAAAAGTTTAATAAAAAAGATCCTCACTTTAATCACATTTGCAAAGATCTGTTTTTCCTCATAAGGTACCATCTATAAATTCCAGGAGTTAGGATCTGATCTCTTAGGCCATTATTCAGCCCTACTAGAATCCAGGTCATAAAAGTTAGTCCTTGAGGTTTCTGTGCTGAGAAAAATGAAGATTTGGGCAGTGTGTGGATTTATGGATGTTATTGTCTGGTAAGTAAATTCTGCTGCCTCCAGCCTGGACAGGTGTTACTTATTGGTTTATGGTACCTGCCTGAATTTTTGTGAAAAAATAGGTATGTGACCCTTGGACACTGTAATTCCTTCAATTCACTTCAGGTCTGAGAAAGAGTTTTATTTGATAGCCCCTGGTACTATTACTATTTCTTTTGAAAATAGGATCAGGGACATTTGTGTGAGACTCGTTTGGGAGCCAGCTGGTATGTACATGTAAACAAAAGGGCCAAAATTTTCTCTGAGCTCAGTTTCTTTGTAAGTGAGCATCAATCATATTCATTAGGATTATAATTGGCTCCATCGATAGAACTACACGACTTGGCTTGGGATCACTGGGATGTCCGGGTACATGTTTTCCATTTATTTCTGTCCCAGTTGGAATCTGTAGTACAAATCATGAAGAAGAAGAAAAAACAATTTTACTCAATGTATTTCTCTGAAAAGGAAGTATTGTCAGAGAGAATGGAATGATTATTTGTAAGTAGGAGCAAGTGATATATTTCTCATTGAGTCAATTTTTGATTCAGTAAAAAGTTGCTGCCTCAGCTATGATTGCTCCCGATGCCTGAATCATCATCCTTTATGGAAATAATTTTGTTCACATCTCATTGAAAGTCTTCTTTAAACTCTTGTCAACTTAAATGCACAATGTGAGAGTTGAAAGTTTTATTTGGGGCAAAATAAGGACTGCAGTCCAGGAGACAACACCTCAGATAGTTCTGAGAAACTGCTCCAAAGAGGCAGGGTAGGGTGGGGGAAGATCAGCATATATGTGATTTTGGTGAAGCGGGAATACATGCAATCAAGCACATATTTCTCCAGGTTTCTGTTAGTCTCATAATGCTTTTGGCTAGTCATGAGAAACAGGTGTCACTGTGAAGAATTTTAGTGTTTTTCTAGATGTGAGGGGACATAAGAATTGGGCTTATAAAATCTGCTCCTGAGAATATCTAACTACATGAAGACCTGTCCTGCCAGCTTTCCCTCTGAGCACGTGCGTGCTAAATCACTTCAGTTGTGTCCAGTTCTTTGCGACCCCATGGACTGTAGCCCACCAGGCTCCTCTGTACATGGGATTCTCCAGGCAAGAATACTGGAGTGGATTGCCATGCCCTTCTCCAGGGGATCTTCCCGAGCCAGGAATCAAACTCTAGTCTCTTACATCCCCTGAATTGGCAAGCAGGTTCTTTACCACTAGCACCACCGGGAAGCCCCTGAATAGAATGCCTCACTCCTGCTCTCCACCATGAACTCCTTTCAGAGGGTGCTGAAGGCCAGCAGCAGCGGCACGTGATTTAACCCTTGTAGAGGTGGATACTGCTACTGCTAAGTCACTTCAGTCGTGTCCTACTCTGTGGGACCCCATAGATGGCAGCCCACCAGGCTCCCCCATCCCTGGGATTCTCCAGGCAAGAACACTGGAGTGGGTTGCCATTTCCTTCTCCAATGCATGAAAGTGAAAAGTGAAAGTGAAGTCGCTCATTCTTATATGACTCCTAGCGACCCCATGGACTGCAGCCCACCAGACTCCTCCGTCCATGGGGTTTTCCAGGCAAGAGTACTGGAGTGGGGTGCCATTGCCTTCTCCGTGTAGAGGTGGATGGCAGGGGCCAATTTGTAGTTGACACTCTCAAATCAGCATGTGAGCAGTGCTTTTTGTGTTCACATGGAGGGAAATTAACAAGGCAGAAATGGACACAGCTCTTATCCTCAGTGTTTCTTCAGTCACACTGGTTAAAAGTTCATTCCTTTTTACATTTTCAGGTCTTTCAAAGTGCAAAACAAAGATTCCAGACTAGACATTGCCACTGAATGCCGCAATCTTTGCTCTCATATAGTCCCTGAATGCAGAGAAGGCGATGGCACCCCACTCCAGTACTCTTGCCTGGAAAATCCCATGGATGGAGGAGCCTGGTGGGCTGCTGTCCATGGGGTTGTGAAGAGTCAGACACGACTTCACTTTCACTTTCACTTTTTACTTTCATGCATTGGAGAAGGAAATGGCAACCCACTCCAGTGTTCTTGCCTGGAGAATCCCAGGGACGGGGGAGCCTGGTGGGCTGCCGTCTATGGGGTCACACAGAGTCGGACATGTCTGAAGCGACATAGCAGCAGCAGCAGCAGTCCCTGAATGAGTTAATGAAGACAAGGTCCTGTTTGATGCTATGTGGCTATAAGGCCAGGGGAACAGAATGACAGTTCTCATAAAATAGCCAAGTTCAAGATGTTGCACAAGCAAATATATATAATGAAAAAAATGCTTCAATATCATGGGAAAAATCCTATAAATCAACATTGGAAAAGAATACGTTCTTACTATATTGCCCAGTTGACAAGTTCCTTATGTGTATACATTTGTCTTCAAACAGTTCTGTGAGACAAGGTAGGTATTATTATTTCCATTTTACAGATGAGAAAACTGAGACCTAGAGAGGCTGTGATACGACCAAGGTGGCTCCTAGTGGCAGAAATGGGACCAGAGCCCCAGAGTTCTTTTCATCCCACTGCACTACTGTGATAGTTGACAAAGCCTGTTTGAGAGACTTAGTACTTGTGGGACCCCTTCTCCTCCATTTTTGCATTTCTTATTTAAATGCCTGGATTGGAACATACAACTTGGGTGGCATGTGGTAATAGGGAAATGGTCCTTGTTCTTAATCCAAACAGATTTTGGGACAACACTGCATCAAAGAATAAAGAAAAGAAATACTTTCTTCCTCCAGATAAGTGTTCCTCAGGAATGGTTTAAAAAGCCACTTGTACTGGAATTGCCTGGGATACTTACTAAACATCTGAGTTTTACTTTTCAAGTCAAACCTCTGAGGCATAAGGTAATAAAGCATGCTAACTTATGTTTGAGTATCACTGTCTTTGACTCTCTTGCTATATATATATATATATATATATATATATAAAGGGAGGGCTCAGGGAGACTGGTGGTTATTTGGAGACTGAGATCCAACGTTGATTTCTATCGTATGCCTGTTGTAAGCAGTGCCCTTGATCAAAAAAAGATAAATTTCCTTCTGTTTATATGACTCATGTTTCAGATTATTCTCTTTTGCTGTTTATTTATTTATGATTGTGCCAGGGCTTTTCTCCAGTAGCTGTGAATGGGGCATGTGCTTCAGGGTGCTCAGGGTTCGGTAACTGCGGCACGTGGGCTCAGTACTTGAGACTCCCGGGCTCTAGAGCACAGGCTCAACAGCTGTGGAGCACAGGCTTAGCTGCTCTTTGGCATGTGGGATCTTCCCCGATCAGGGATGGAACTGGTGTCTCCTGCATTGGCAGGTGGGCTCTTTACCACTGAGCCATCAGGGAAACCCTCCCTTTTGCTTTAAAATCTGGCTATCACCTCCACCTCAGATCACCCCTCACCTCTTGTCCTGTTGTCCTCAACACCTCTTAGTGTTGCTAAACAAACACTATTTTGCACAAATGTCCACTCTTCACGTGCCCTAGGAGAGCAAGCCTTAGAGTGAACCACAAGGAATGAATGATTGGACTAAGCCAATCAAGGAGGCTCTGTATCATTTGCCAGTTTTTCGTTTAGACAAGTCATGTGGTATAATTCTGGCCCATGGGATACAAAGGGATGTCTGTGGAGGGGATTCGTATAACAAACAAAGCAAAACATTTTCTTTATATTCAAAAATATGATCCTGAAGAAAGTTAGTTTCTGCTGCTGACATTTTTATTTCTGCCTGTGATGCTTGGAACTGTGGCAGCTATCTTGGGATAAGAAAGGAAATAGGCTTGTGGAGACCAGGTGAAGGGTGTCTGAGAGGAAAGATAGAAGGAATCCTGAGTCTTTGGCGAGGCCTCTGGGATGCCTAATGACTAACCCTGCACCCTCCTCATCTCAGGACCTTCTGTTACTGGGAGATAATGGATCTTAAGTCATCTTAAACTTGTGCGTGTACACATGTGTACCTGCACATGTCTTTGTTTGGGCTTACTTGCAGATAAAAATCTTCCTAATGGATATGTACCATTAAAAACTCGATTTTGATCCATCAGCTGGAGGGGAGGAACATGGCAAATACTCATATTTGAACTCAATGGACACTTAGGAGAAGTCGAGGAGGAAGCCTGTTCTTTAGAATGGAGATTCCAGATGAGTGTTTTCCAAAATTTCATATGTGTTTGAATTACCAGGGGATTTTGCTAAAGTGTAGATCTGATTATTAGCCCTGGGTTAGGACTCTCTACTCTGCATTCCTTGTCTGGTCCCAGGAGGTACTGTCGCTCTTGGTCCACAGACCACAACTCCAGCCATCGAAAGCTACAAACTAATACAACTCGACTTCACTCTGGCAGGGTGACTTTTGGGTCAAGCCACCAAACTTCAAATCAGTGGCTATTACAGAAAAAACAAACAAACAAACACTTTTCCGTAGAAAGTTTGAGATTGAGTTCTCTAAGGTAAAGTACTGTGGAAATGCTATTTGATTCCTAGAATGGAAATCTGAAAAGTCTCATTTTGATTTCACACCATCTTACATCTGTAACAGAGACAAACTTCTTACCTCTGGAAAGGAGAAAGATTTTTAAAAAGTGACGTTATTTTCCTTCTGTGCCACAGAAGGCAATAAGAAATGGGTGACCACACACCAGCAATTGAGTGTAAATGTTTAGACAGCCATAACAAACCTAGGATAAGGGATATTTCAACTCTAGGAAAATACGTTGCCATTTAAACTTGGAGATAATGCGGCCATCCATCCCTAGCAGCAATGCCTTCTCTGGGTAGAGGTGAAGGAATGACAAAGAGTCATTCCATATGAAATCTGACGTCTCATAAAAGTGATGAGGGATTTAGATTGGTCAAAGGTGAAGATACTGCTGTCCAAGGGAAGTGAAACATTTGTTTACATGAATGTTGAGATTGTAACTTTAGTCTCAGGCACTTCTATTCAACTAAATCACATCCATTCATTTATTAATTAATTTGCCAAACTGATATTTAAAACCTACCATGGGGCAGGTACTAAGTAAAGGAGAATTTAGCACCTACCACTGTGCTAAGTAAAGGAGAATTACATATAGAAACACTGTGTCTCTAATCTCAAGGAATTTAAATACAATAAAATATAAATAAATATAAACAGTAAGAAAAGCTGACATGAAGAGATGTATAAGTTGTAGCAGAGAAAGGATTTAGGCTACCACAGGGCAGCAAAAAATCAATCCACAGTGAAGCAATGTTTGAGCTGTGACTTAAAAATGAGTAGGACAAGGCAGGGAGGCTAGGGTGCAAATAGAGTTGGAGGAAATCATTGTAGAAAAGGTGAAAATTGTGTGCAAGGCATATAGCATGTGAGAAGTTGTATCCAGGCAACAGAAAGACCCAAGAAATGAGAAATTTACATGAAATTCATGCAAATACATAGTTTTATTGTTTCTATGATTTGATATCTGGATAAAAATGTTTTGTGATAGGAAGACTTAAAACTGCATTCAAAACCAGATGATTGGCACATGGATGTTCCTTGAACATATTGGATGAACTCTCTTCTGGGGCAGACAGGCACTGCCTGGGGTGGGTCAATATAAGGCAACTGGGGAGAAGTGGACCCTCTGAGCTTCTGGAGAGTATCTGTCTCCTCTAAAGACATGCAATGGAAATGAAATTAAATTCTGTCTCTCAATTCCATCCCTCACAAAACATCTGTGCCGGATTTGGCCCATCAGCTGTTCATATTTTGGCTTCTCTATTGGCTCAATATTGTTTTAGGGACCAGTGGCTTCCTTGGTGGCTCACATGGTAAAGAATCTGCCTGCAATGCAAGGGGCCTGGATCAGGAAGATCCCCCAGAGAAGGGAATGTCAACCCACTCCAGTATTCTTGCCTGGAGAATCCCATGGACAGAGGAGCCTGGTAGCCTATAGTTCATTGGGTCACAAAGAGTAAGATACGACTGAAGTGACTTAGCATGCATTCTGATGAATCCCTATTGATTTATAAGCATTTTAAGGCTGGGATCATTAGATGGGCTTCAGTGAGACCTGGGAGGGCTATTTTGAATCAGAGTCTAGAGATGAAATTTGAGTGAGAGGAAATCTTAAAATTGTCTTGGAGTCAGCAGATAGGCACATGATATCGTCACTGTGGTTGGCTGCTCCTGGATTTAACATTATTACCTTCTACTTGTTCTGAAACAGATTTAATAGACAGACTTTCATAGCTAGAGTCACTTGGTAAGGTCAGAAACTGCTTTCGTCTCAGAATATTTCACCATTTCCTGAGGCATAGGCAGGGTTTCATAATTCTGGGCATTTAACTGCTCTACTGATGTCAGTTACATAGAAGAGATCCAAGTGCAAATGGATTTAGTGGGGTCTAGATGCTTCAGTGCATTTGATCAGTGGTGGGAGATGCTGGAGGTTCGTAAGGAAAGTGTAGGAATGCCTTTTCTAAGAACACAGTCTTCGGATTAGAGACACCTGCAGTGACAACCTGATTCACTGATAGCACCCCCCCACTCCAGCACTTGTTGCCCTCGTTGATGTGTGCCTAGGACTTGAGTCTGGCAGAGATTGTGGAAGGTACTGGAAAACAGTTTTGCCTTTCTTTCTCCTGAACTTCGTTGAAACTATCCATTAGCATGCAGTTGTATCTGAGCTCCTGTGCAATTGTAGGTACTAGGATTTTCCCAAACAAGTCTTCGTTTTCTCTGAAGTTACCTGAGAAACTCACAGGACCATGAGCCACAGAAAAATATCCTTGCACTATTGTAGAGTAGGATTACCAGAATTAGCAAATAAAAATACAGGATACCCGGTTAATTTTGAATTTCAAATAAATAATAGCTAATTTTAAGAAATAAGTATGTTTTACATATTAAACAAAATCCCATTAGGCATTGGGTTGTGATTCCCCTACAGTATTCTTGAGCTCCACAGAGTTCTACTTTAGAGAAGGAGTTCTAAAATTGTACCAGAAAGTTAAATCTCTCCTATTTGGAAACTGACTTTTGCTCTATGTAGGAACTGGGTGTCAAGAGATTCCTGGAATTGCAATTACCCATGGTAAACCAAAGGAGCTTTTCCTTGTTCATGCTCATGGAATAAAACTTCTGTGCTACAAAAGGGCCATTATGGAGGAAAGAGTTTACCTGACTTGTAGAAATTGGAAGAGCTGGTAATTACTGCAGGTTTCATAAGCGCCTTTCATAGGAAAGAAGAGTAGTGGGCAATTTAGCTTCTGAGCTAAATTAAATAAAAAAATGTCAGAGGCTATTATTTTTCAGTTTTTAGCATGCATGAATAATTTTGCAAGATTTCCAGAATTTTTATGACTTCCCATCTCTTTTAGTAATCTGTGTCCGCTTTCCCATAGTGACTGGCAGTGAAACCCTTAAAAAAATTGAAGAATGGGTTTCTGGTTCAGGAAATGTGGCAAAGTAAATGGCCTACAATTCTGCTGCTACAACACTCAGAAGTGTGGAGCAACATCTGATGTACATTATTCTAAATGTATAGCTGAGAAAAGAAAATAAAATCCCAGGTACTGGAAGCTAAGCCTGAAATAAAAATGAGAGTAGAAAGCATGTGAGTTGATGGCTGAGTGAGCTGAGCTGTCAGTCTTGATGCGAGGGTTTGGGTTTTAACATCTGTGAAGTGGAAGAGGATAAGTATTGACCTTGTGAGAGATGTGTCTCGGAACTTGCACATTGCTTAAGTTGGACACTTGAAGAGTGGCACCCATCTATGGATTAGGAAATAACTGCCCAGTGGAACAGGGAGAACACAGAGCATTTTTCCTTTTTTTGCTAGGTTCTTGGTGAGAAATTGAAACTGTAGGTATCAGCCTCACATAATTTTGTGGTTTGAATTTTACAACTGATATAGTCTGAGACTTTGATTCTTTAAGAGATTTTTCGTGAACATCAAAGCAGTCTCCTCCACACTACTCATTTATATTTTAATAATTTCAGGGTGAGAAAGATCCTTTTAGGTACGCTACAAAACCTTTTGCTGCTGTTGTTCAGTCACCTAGTCATGTCTAACTTTTTGTGACCCCATGGACTGCAGCATGCCAGGCCTCCCTGTCTCTCATCATTTCCCAGTCACAATTTGCCCAAGTTCATGTCCATTGCATCACTGATACCATCCAGGCATCTCATCCTCTGAAGCCCTCTTCTTCTTCTGTGCTCAATCTTTCCCAGCATCAGGGATTTTCCAGTTAATCGACTGGAGGAGTGAATGGCAAACCATCCCAGTATACTTGCCGTGAGAACCTCATGAACTGTATAAAAAAACAAAGCCTTTAGACCAGAACAATGATTAAATTGTTCTTCTTCTACTTTTAGACTGATTAAATTCAGTTCCATAAATATGTAAGAAATTACTGCCTAGCAAAACCGCCATGAGCAAAGTCAAAAAATGCTAATCTTGGAAACTTATTTACAATTCATTTGTCAGACAAGGGGCTAGTTCTCAATGCATGAAGAAGCCCCAAATCAAAATAAAAGAAATGTGCCTATGTCTTCTTCCAAGAGTTTTATAGTGTTAGTTCTTATATTTAGGTAATTTTGAGCTAATTTTTGCATATGGTGTGAGGTAGGGGTCTAATTTTATTATTTTGTATGTGAATACAGGTGGTGCTAGTGGAAAAGAACCCCCAGGGCAATTTCAAAATTTCTCTACTTTTTATGTGCTTGTTTGGATTTTCTATTTATTTTTGAGTCAATGTTGGCATTTTATGTCTTTCTAGGCATCTGTCTGTTTCATCTAGGTCGTTTAATTAATTGACATATAATTGTGACTGTGCTCAGTCGCTTCAGTCATGTCTGACTCTCTGAGACCCCATGGTCTGTAGCCCACCAGACCCCTCTGTCCATGGGATTCTCTAGGCAACAATACTGGAGCGGGTTGCCATGCTCTTCTCAAAGGAATCTTCCCGACCCAGGAATCTAACCCATATCTCCGGCATCTCTGGCTTAGCAGGCAGGTTCTTTACCCACTGAGCCACCTAGGAAGCCTGAAATAGCGACGCTGCTGAAACCTGGGACTAGCATCTTATAAATAGAGACAGTTAAAAAGTGTTGCTTAAGGTGTACTACTAAACCATGTGAGGAAAAGAGTTATGGATTAGGGGAAAATAAAAGACATCTCATGAAGATTAATTTGTCCAAAAGAGATAGAAGAAAAGCTGTAACTGTAATATTTTGGAGCATTTTGGGATTGACCTGGGGCTCACACTCAGCTGGCATGCACTGGTATGGGCATAATAATTATTTACAACCTATATCCATTGGAATTGAGTTTACTTCGACTCTGGTGCCTGAGATGTACCAATTTAAAATATTTAGATAGAACTCTCAGGTAAACAGTAGAAGTAAATGTAGGACAATGAAGATAACAGTAATGTTTGTTTAGTAGAATTCCTATTTCTGAAATAGGTGATATGAAGAGCAAGACGTTATATAAATTCTGTACTGAACAAAATGAGATAATGCAGCAAATCGTTTGACCACTGATAGTTCTAAGTGGAAAAAGCCATAGCTAGAACCTATGTAGGTTTGTTAAGAGTGAAAATAAACAGTGCCTGGAAACTTCCAGAACAGCAAAGAAATAAATGTTAAGAAGTTAAATTAGTACAGAGTAGATGTAATAGAGGTAGCAGAGTTCATTCATCTTGTTTATGTTGATGAACTTCCCCAAACAGGCTTCCCCTTGTGTGGGACACTTCGAATTACAGACAGTAAGAGTTGGAGGGGACACTTGAGGTCATACAATTTCTCCATCTCAGATGGACAATATATGGTTGTGATGATAAATGCCTGTGACTCAGACTTTTCTATACTGTGTCAAGCATCGTGCTTCTGATTCTAGTTGTTCATTGTTCAATGACCCAGTCATGTCTGACTCTGCGACCCCGTGGACTGTAGCACACCAGGCCTTCCCATCCCTCACCATCTCCCGGAGTTTGCCCAAGTTCATGTCCATTGCTTCAGGGATGCCATCCAGCCGTCTGATTCTTATATGTGGTTAAACATACTATTGGCATTTTTTACTTTATTTTCAGTATTTCTTATGTCTTTTTAAGGCAAAAGCCATCTTTGCTGTGATTGCTATATCTAAATATTCTATTTAAAATTAAGGCAATGGCACCCCACTCCAGTACTCCTGCCTGGAAAATCCCATGGATGGAGGAGCTTGGTAGGCAGCAGTCCACGGGGTCACTAAGAGTCGGACACGACTGAGCGACTTCACTTTCACTTTTCACTTTCATGCATTGGAGAAGGAAATGGCAACCCACTCCAGTGTTCTTGCCTAGAGAATCCCAGGGACAGGGGAGCCTGGTGGGCTGCTGTCTATGGGGTTGCACAGAGTTGGACACGACTGACCTGACTTAGCAGCAGCAGTTATTGTTTTACTAGGATAAATTTAAGAAAGCTTAGGAAATGATCTGAGAGCAAATCACACTATGATTAGCCCACTTCCTAGGACAGCATTATTTAGCTTGCATCTTGAAAAACTGAATCATTACACATAACAGGATTTTATAAGGACTCAAGCTGCGTTTCTTTAATTATTATACCTTTAAAATTTTAACCATCTTGAACAGTATCTTTGAATTTATTATACTTCTCAGCTTGGTTGAATGGAATTTATAGGACATGGTTTAAACTTTTTTCAGAATGCTTTTATGGTTATCTTTTAAAAATTTCTTTGTTAACACCACTTAAAGATTGTAGAATATTCAACTGAATGGAACTTTATAATTTACCTAATAGTTTTTCCATTGTTTGATGATAAGTTTATTTCAACATTTTTTCCTTTTTATGAATACTATATGATGAGCACCCTTATATAGATTAAGTACAAAAATTATTTGGTATTATGTAAATTCTTGTGCCTTAAGGGCCACCAAAGAATATTGGGTTACTTGGCATTAGACTAACAGGTATAGTGAGTTATGCTTTTGATTCTCATCATCCTTTGTTTTAGTATTTTCTCTCCTCCCTTGAGGTTGGATTTTTCATTTTTCTAAGCATGTCTGCTTTGTTCAGCTTTTATCCCCTCAAACTATTTTGTTTTCATGCTTCTAATCAGCTATAAAATGGGAAACCAGGTAACCAAATGTGCTGTTCTTCTATACAAAGAAAAATAACTTCAGAGTATGTACCGTATGGGAGAAAAGTACCCAAGCTTTATTAAATAGAATTAGTCACCAAGATTAGATAATTTTTTTGAACAAAACCTCAGGTTTCTTGGATAAAGTTCCTATTACTCTACTAAATTAAAAAAAATAAATCTAACTATAATAAGGGAAGATTTTAGTTGACGCATGTCCTGTGTAAAAAAAAGTCCACTGAGATTTGTGAGTAAGGGAAAATATCTTATTTTTATGACTGAGTGAAGTGGTACGAGTTCAGGAGAGTTTAGGAAAAAGGGAAGCATTAGAATTTATGGATTTGAGGAAATGGAATGATCTGCTTGGTTGCACGCGGGCACAGCTCACTTATTAGACATATAAACTGGCACCAGATTTAATGTGTTGTTGAATAGTCATTTCATCTGGGGTTTCATGATATTTGTTCCATGACACATAAGCCACTACCTGATTTATCTAGGATGTAGTCTATTATCAACCACGGCTGCTAATGCGAACTGCTGAATATCAAAGCTAATGAGCTAGCTTCCATCTCCTGGGTGATTATCCCAGTACTTCACAAGGGAAATTACAAATGTACGAAGCATTTGATGTGACTTGGAACTTGCCTGCAAAAGCCCAGTGGTGGTATTATTGAAGTAGACTTGGCTGAATACAAGGCACATATTGCCAAATGTAAATATGAAGATAGGATGTCAGGGAGTTCTCAAATGGTTTTCCAGGAGAAATCGGAACTCACCTTTAGAAGAGGGGTGGTTTATCTGGAGGCCCTGTGTTTGCTAACCACTGTGTTTTATTTTTAATTATTGTTTATCTGGCTGTACTGAGTCTTAGTTGTGGCATGCAGGCTCTAGTTCTCCGATCAGGGATCAAACCCAGCCCCACTGCCTTGGGAGCACTGAGTCTTAGCCACTGGGCCACCAGCGAAGTCCCTAACCACTCTCTTTACCTGTAAGTGCCCTGAGTTCACTTGGGAAGGAATGAGATGCATCATGATATCAGTGAGTGGAAATGATATGACAACTGTTACATGAGAAGTCAGACCTGAGAATGTGTTACTACTTGTCCAACACATACCCCCCTTAAAGCCAGGAGATCTGAGTTTAATCCTGACAGTAGCAATCACTGGGCTTCCCAGGTAGCTCAGCTGGGAAAGAGTCTGTCTGCCATGCAGGAGACCCTGGTTTGATTCCCGGGTTGGGAAGTCCTCCTGGAGAAGGGATAGGCCACCCACTCCAGTATTCTTGGGTTTCCCTGGTGGCTCAGACAGTAAAGAATCCACCTGCAATGCAGGAGACCTGGGTTCGATTCCTGGGTTGGGAAGATGCCCTGGAGGAGGCCATGGCAACCCATTCTAGTATTCTGCCCTGGGGAATCCTCATGGAAAGAGTTGGACATGATTGAGCGACAAAACACAGAACATTTACATTATTTTGAATTCTATCATTCATATTACTTTAAAAATGTTTGCTCTTTTACTTAAAGGAGATTCCTTTGAGCCAATAATTCACATTCATTATTGAGGGGAAAATGCAAACTTTGTGGTAACAACATCAAAAAGAAAACTTACTCAAGAGCAAAACACAAAGATTGGAAACTAGGAACATAAACTGCAACTTGTTAACTAAGTCTAATCTGAAGCAAGTTGGACAATTAAGAAATTAATGCACCGCTTGCAGAAATTATAACTGAATTTACATTACAAATTTGTAAAACATATATTAGTACAATTGTTTCATTATCTTTTTCCTCTGAAGTCTTCCTTCCATCCATCACAGATAGCTTAATAGACACTAGTGTTCACAAGATACTTTGAGGCAAACAGGAAACCGCACTGAAGTTACTGCTAAAGGTCTTGTGGTCGAGTTCCTCCCATATGAGCTGCTGCTGCGGCTGCTGAGTCGCTTCAGTCGTGTCCGACTCTGTGCGACCCCATAGACGGCAGCCCACCAGGCCCCGCCGTCCCTGGGATTCTCCAGGCAAGAACACTGGAGTGGGTTGCCATTTCCTTCTCCAATGCATGAAAGTGAAGTCGCTCAGTCGTGTCCGACTCTTCACGACCCCATGGACTGCAGCCCACCAGGCTCCTCCGTCCATGGCATTTTCCAGGCAAGAGTACTGGAGTGGGGTGCCACTGCTTGATACAAGCTAGAGGTTCTCAAACCTGGCTGTGTAGCAGAATGCTGGGGGAAATTTCAAAAATATGGATTCCTGGATCTTAGCTGCATTTACTGAGCTTGAATCTTGGCTTGTATCTAGAAATCTGTGCTTTTTTTAAAAGAAGTTAAGAGAACTAGCTTAATCCTTGTCTGCATGTGTGTATCAGGGCACTAGTCTAAAACTTTCTGGAAAGATGAATATACATGTTATTTTGAAAAAAACCTATAGGGAACTACTACAGATTTCTTAGATACCTTTTAGGCATGATTTTTGTTTAAAAAATTAATTAATTAATCTGGCTGCTCTGGATTGTAGTCGTTTTTGCAGCCTGAGGTGTCTTTAGTTGTCGCATGTTCCCTGATCAGGGATGGAACTTGGGGTCCCCTGCATTGCGAGCACAGGATCTTAGCCACTGGACCACCAGGGAACTTCCCTGGAGGCATATTTATAAGCTTAAAACTCCTGCGGTGTGGAAATTCTCTTTCAGATATAACCCATGTCCTTCCTGTTCGGATGAAATCTCTTTTGTTTCAGGGACTGAAAAACTACCAATGACATGGGGCATTGTTTGCACGCGGGAGCCCAGACGACTGCATTATTTCTTTTGTCCAGATAACTAGTTTGTTTCCTTTACTTTTGGCCTCTTATGTCTATTTTCTATTAAATTTTTTAATATTCTCTTTTAAGACTGCTAATTCTTCACCAGCTGGAGAGAAACATGAGAAATCAAAAAAGCAAGAGACAGGGATTCAGAAAATCTTCCAAGTTTGAATTACTAGTTATTTGATCTCAGTCAACTCATTCATTCATTCATTCTTCTAAGAAATATATATATATTGGCTAGTTGTTGGTGGAATAACAAGGGAGCAAGCGGAAATATATACTGCCATATAAAACTTGGAACTTGCACAGCATCATTTCTGTCTTAGCCAAGGAAAGGCACAATGTTGACCTAAAGCCAAGGGTTTGGAAATGAAGTGAAGGATGGGGTAAATATTTCTGAACAATAATTTGTCACAAATGTCTGCAATAACTTTAAGCTCATCCTTATATCTACTGGAGCTCACATTTCCTTGTAAAACTGAGATGATAATATCCTCTTTGGGGATTTCATAGGTTTGTTGCAAGGCTTGAATGTGATGATTTTAAGAGTCTGCATGAGCTTTCAGTATGGAATCTTTGGGTTTTCTGTCCTGGTTTCCAGTGGAGACTATGGAGGACAGTGGAAGAAAGCTGGGAGTCAGCTCAGGGGAGGGAGGAGAAGGAAGTACGATTAGTATTTTCACTCACATGGTGAAGTGAAGACACATTAATCTACATTTCTTTATCTTGTTCCTCAAGAAAAAGACCTAGAGTGGACTTCCCTGGTAGTCAAGTGGCTAAGACTCCACATTCCTGATGCAGGGGCCCTGGGTTTGATCCCTAGTCAGAGAACTAAATCCCACATACTGTACCTAAGAGTTTTCTTGATGCAACTAAGGCTTGTTGCAATCAAATAAATAAGTATAAAATAAGACCCAGAGTAATGGGTCCCAAGGTGTTAACTTCACCCCTACTGAATGTGAGGCTTTGAAGGAGTCCCCCTTGGTTCAAGAAAGCTGCTAACTCTTTTAAGGACAAGCAGGATGCATAAGATTGGGGTATGGAGTGCAGGTAGAGTGAACGTTCTGAGAAGCACGTAATCAGTGTGAGCCATGTTGAGTAAGATATTGAGAGAAAGGGGCGGCAGAGGATGCAGTGGTTAAATGGTGTCACTGACTCCATGGACATGATTCTGAGCAAACTCCGAGAGATAGTGGAAGACAGAGGAGCCTGGTGTGTTGCAGTTCATGGGGTCGCAAAGAGTCAGACATGACTTAGCAGCTGAATAGCAACAAATGATGTTGGGATTGGAATAGGGGGTCTAAGAAAGAGGAAAGCACTGTAGTTGCATGTGAGAATAAAAGTCCAGAAGAAGGAACGCAAAGCATTTGAGAAGGCTGGTTGTGCAAAAATGTGGCGATTCACTCGTTCATTCAACAATGAGGTTTTGCGTATCCACTGTTTGGACTCACTGCTAGAACTGCTAGATGCTTCATCGGTAATGGTTGGGAGCTGGTCCCTGGCATCACAGAGCTTTCAGACAGATGTGAGTCAGAGAGTCATTAAAGAAACAAACACAGGCAGGATTTCAAGGTTCCAGGAGGGCCTGTGGTGACAGGGGTTGACCCAGGGAGGGAGGTTGACAACCAGTGTTCCCCAGGAAATTGCTGGTGGAGCTGATGAATTAGGGTTTCGCTTAATCAAAGAGTTGGCTGGATGGCATGGGGAGAGTCTTTTAGATAGATTCTCAGTGGTGTGTATCAAGAGTCTACAGACGTGTCTGAACCTGAGAAGTGGGGAGGAACTGAGTAGGCTGGGCAGGTGAGTAGGAGAGAACTTGCAGAACATAGGTGGCTACTTTAAGGCTTTAGTGTGAATTTCAATGGGCCTTTCCTAACTCTGTACTGAAGTACCCTGGGATACCAAGGTAAATCAGGGGAGCATCATGAAATGTTTTAAATTTGGAGGAATCCCTTGGACACCATGGAAACTACTACTATTAAGTTTCTTTTTAAATAGTAAAAAGATCAGGGGTTGGAGGAAGGGAGGGATGAATAGACAGAGCACAGAGGATTTTAGGGCAGTAAAACTACTTTGTATTATAATGGTGGATACATCAAACCCATAGAATATGCAACACCAAGAATGAACCCTAATGTAAACTAGGGATGTAGGGATAATGGTAACAAATGTACCACTTGGGAAATGGGGAAGGTTATGTGTATGTGGGAGCAGGGAGTTTATGGAAAATCTCTGTATATGCCCCTCAATTTTGCTGTCAACCTAAACTGCTCAAAAAATAAAGGTTTAGAGAAAAATGATCAAATTCAAAAAAACAAAACAAAACAAAAAAAAGTTTCTTTTTAGTTGCTCAGTTGTGTGCAATTCTTTGCAAGCCCATGAATTGTACCCAGTGGTCTGCCAGGCTTCTCTCTCCATGAAATTCTCCAGAAAAGAATACTGGAGTGGGCAGACTTTCCCTTCTCCAGGGGATCTTCTTGACCCAGATCTCCTGCAACTGCAGGTGGATTCTTTACTGTCGGAGCCACCAGGGAAGCCCAGTTATGTACCTAGTTATTTGGACTGCCTAGGTGGTGTAGTGGTAAAGAATCCACCTGGCAATGCAGGAGACGCAGGTTTGATCCCTGGGTCAGGAAGATTCCCCTGGAGGAGGAAATGGCAGCCCACTCCAGGATTATTGCCTGGATAACCCCATGGACAGAGGATTCTGGTGGGCCACAGTGCATTGGGTTGCAAAGAGTCAGACACGACTGGCAAGCATGCATACCTGTGTCTCCATACCTATTTTGCCCACCTCCAAATAATCTACTCTCCACCTTGTTCCCGGAGTCATCTATTCTAAACACAAATTTGACCATCACTCTCTTTAGGACATGCCTGTGACTTCACATTACCCTTAAGACAGAGGTTCCCAAATTTCACAAATCACAGTGACTTTGCATAGCAGTAATTTCTTCGAGTGCCCTTTGGCTGAAAAGGAATACCTACCTGTTTCATTTACAAAGTAACTAGGTGTGTGTGTGCTCAGTCGTGTCCAACTCTTTGGGACTCCATGGACTGTAGCCCACCAGGCTTTTCTGTCCATGGAATTTTCCAGGCAAGAATACTAGAGTGGGTTGCCATTTTCTGCCCCAGGGGATCATCCAGACCCACGGATCAAGCTCATGTCTTCTACATTTCCTGCATTGCCAGGTGAATTCTTTACCACAGGAGACAAAGAGAAATGAAGATGGACGGGTCTAGCCTGGAAGGCCCTGAAGGCCAGGTAGAAGGTAACCACTGATTCTCTTCTTATGGTCCACTGTGTGTGTGCATGCGAAGTCACTTTAGTCGTGTCTGACTCGTGGCAACTGTATGGACTAAACTCTGCCAGACTCCTCTGTCCATGGGATTCTCCAGGCAAGAATACTGGGGTGGGTTGCTATGCCCTTCTCCAGGGGATCTTTCTGACCCAGGGATTGAATCTAAATCTCTTACTTCTGCATTGGCAGGCGGGTTCTTTACCACTAATGCCACCTGGGAAGCTTGTCCCAGCATAAGACCTTCTCAGAACTTGTTTTTCCACCAATTAGCCTAATGCCTGTTTTTTAAATGGAAAGTTCTTTCATGGGCATTTTTTTCTTAGGCATCATGTGAAGTTAGATCTAACTTGCCTGAAACATGGCTTGCCAGAAGTACTGAGTGAACCACTGCAAGTTTCTGTACCATGCACACTCTGATCCGTGAGAAGGAGTTAAGGGATCTAGAACCAGGTGATCTGAATTGACGTCTCAGCTCTGATATTACATACTCTGTCACCCTGGGAACATTATTATCCTCTCCAGGCCCCAGCCCCAGCTTCCTTATCATGTACTTCACAGGGCTGTTGGCAAAGATTAAACGACATATGTGTGGAGAGCCGAGCGCAGAGTCTGACATATTTTCGTGAGCATTAGCTACTATCATTGCTATGACCAGGCTCACCTCCTTTGCCTCCTATGCCTCACAAAAATTCCAGATTCAGGTAATGCCATATAGAATCTTGCAAGTGTGAAGTCAGAGTTGGGATCATGAAACAAGGTAGAGTAGAATGCTATAGGTTTTGACATCAGTGGTCTGTGATGCCTTCCCTCCGGGCCGGATCCCAAATGGGAAGTTTTATTTCACGGGTTTGTAGTGCCCACACACTGTGCTGTGGCAGGGGCAGTGTCAGATTCCAGGTTCGCTGCAGGTGGGCTGTGAGTTTGGGTGCGTTCATTTTGTACAGCTGGCGTGCTCACCTTTAGAAGTATGATTCCATGAAAGAGAGAATCATGGGGTTGGTTATTTGAGATGAATACTGTTTTGGTTTTGATCTGTGAGATTACAAAGGATGCTGTAATATGTTCATGTGGTTATATACTTATTATAATGACTGGAAAAACCCAGGCACCTCATATTCACTGTAAGTGTGATTGCAGATTGGTTGACTTTAATTTTACCTGAGCATTTTAATCTCCATCAATCCTCTCCCAAGACTCCTTAAAATAAAGGAAAAATAAAGTTCTTGATAAATAAAATACACTAAGAATAAGTCCTTATGATCTTTCTTAATATTTAAATATCTAAGGGATGTGCGATAAGGCAGAGTCTCAATATATTCCATTCACATGGATTGAAGACTTGCTTTTCATTGTTGTTTTTTATTCATGATGATTGTGACCAAGATTAAATAGGTGAAGAATCTGCAAATGCCAAGGGTGATATCTGAGAGGGCTGTCCTGCCCAGAAATACAGTAATGCTTCTCTTCACACTGGTACCTCCCTTCTTGGCCTTTGCTAGCTACTTTGCTCAGGTATGTTTTTCCTGTGAACAAAAACAACCAAGCCTTGTTCTTAGAAAAATAAATAGGAACATGCAATCATTGACAGCTCAGTTGAGAAAGAGAAATTATTTGAAGAAATCCCAGAGGAATAAATGGGCTTAGATGTATTCTAATCATGTATAGAATAAAGAGAATTGCATTTTAAGAGTGATGATTCTTAACTCTGAGTCCATGTTAGAATCACACAGGAACTAGGAGCTCGTACAACATGCCAGGCATGGGACCACACCCTGGTGCAATGAGATTACATTCTCTGGGGTCAGAGGATGGGGATGGAGAAGCAGGAGGAAGGACAGGAACTTCAGTCTTTTGTGAAAAGCTCCCTGTATCTGTCTAATGTAACTAGAGTTGAGTACCCCTTATATACAGGACTTTTTATGGACGTAATGAAGATGGGGTTAATAGAGCCTTGAGAATCTTGAGAAATCCAAAATATACGAGGAGCCAGTGCTGAGCATCTTTATATTAGCTGATTATTAGCTGAATTACTTAAAAAAAATTGCTCAACATCTGTTAGCATCAAGGTCCTCATCCATAAAAATGATAATAATTGGTGTAATAAATAATGCTTACATGAACAGGTTTTCAGAGACTTCTATGAGATGTGACTGGGGAAGGTCTCACCCTCCTTCTCATGACAAAGCAGGACGCTGGCGTCTTCAGTACTTTGTTGCACACCCAAAAGCAAATCTAACATCCCACAGCGTTAGCAAGGACGAAAGCTTTTGCGGCACACATCACAGGGCCTAAACATACTTCACTGTATCTCATGCACCAGAACTTAATACTAACTCCCATTTGACCTCTCTGACCTCTTCCAGATCTCCCAGCTGCCTCACCTTCTGCAACGTTGCCCCTCCAGGAGATTCCAGTCTTTCCAGAGCCCCCTGGATACCGGCTCCTCTCCCCACACTCCATGCAGGTCATTATATGGTTTGCTGATCTGGAGTAAAATAATCTCAGGATGTGGGATACATCCTGAGAAAGTAAAATGTCCAGATGTTTTCTCTTTCATTTTTTTTTTAGGAATTTAGGGGAAAGAGAGGCATGGGGAACACATGTTTTCCTATAAAACATGATTTCTCAAGGGCTTCCCAGATGGCCCAGTGGTAAAGAATCCATCTGCCAAAGCAGGAGGTGTAAGACACGTGGATTTGATACCTGGGTCTGGAAGATCCCCTGGAGAAGGGCATGGCAACCCACTCCAGCATTCTTGCCTGGAGAACCCCACAGACAGAGGAGCCTGGCGGGCTACAGTCCATGGGGTCACAAAGAGTTGGATACAACCAAGCACGCATGAGGAGGAAGAGGAGAGCGTTTCTCAACAGTGACACTGCTGACATTTTTTAAAAACATATTTTAATCGGTTATTTATTTATTTGGATGTGCTGGGTCTTAGCTGCAGCACATGGGGTCTTTAGCTGCCACTAAATATGTGGAATCTTAGTTACAGCTAGATAACATTCTTTGTTTTCAGTGGTTGTCCTGTGTTTCTCTGTTAGTTTTCTATTGCTGCATAACAAGTTGCCAGAAACCACGGGCATTTATTATCTCACAGTTCCCCTGGGTCAGAGGGGTACTTGCAGCATAGCTGGATTTTCTACTCTAGGTCTCACAGGCTGAAATCAAGGTTTGAGGTCCTCTTCCTTAAGGCTGTAGGACTGCGCTCTCTGTTTTCTTCCTGCCTGTTGAGTGAGATTTGCTCTCAGTTCCTGGAGGCCCCTCCCATAGGCAGTTCTTAACAGGAGTGTTTGCGTCTTCAAGGTGAATAGGAATGTGTCTGCTGTTGCTCCTTGTCTCTTTTAAAGCTCACCTGATTAGATGTGGCCCAAGCAGGGTATTCTCCCTTTTGCTTAATCATAAAGTGATTAAGGGTCTTAGTCACTGCTGCTAAGTTCCCTTTGCTATGCAGAATATGCAGGCATGCCCAGTTATGTCTGACTCTTTGCGATCCCATGGACAGAGGAGCCCGGCAGGCTTTCCTTTTCCTATTCTTTCCAGGCAAGAATACTGAAGTGGGTTGCCATTTCCTTCTCCAGGGGATCTTCCTGACCCAGGAAATGAACCAGTGTCTCTTGTGCCTCCTTCATTGCAGGTGGATTTTTTTTTTTTTACCAAGTCATTGGGGAAGCCTTTTGATATATAATGTAACTTAATTACAGGATCAATATCCTATCATATTCACAGATTCTCTCCATATTCAAGGAGAGGGGATGACGCAGAGCAGATGGGAACCTTGGGAGCTGCCCACCACAGCATATGACAGAATGTTTAACAGCATCTTCAGCCTCTACCCCCTAGATATCAGTAGCAATGGCTGCCTCTTCCCAGGTTGTGATGCCAAAGATATTTCCAGGGACTTCTTTGATGGCCCATTGGTTAAGATTCCGTGCTCCCAATGTGGAGGTCACGAGTTCAATTCCTAGTCAGGGTACTAAGATCTCACATATTTTGCAGTGTACCTCCCCTACCCACCCCGCCCCCCCAAAAAAAGTTTCCAGACATTCCAAATATCTCCTAGGAAGCAAAATCACTCCAAGCTGGAAATGTAGGGTCTTTGGCTGATGTAGGGTCTTTGGCTGGTTAGATAAGTGAAGGATTCTAAAAACTCTGGAATGACATTATTTCCAAGTTTTCTCCTTCACCAACCCTGAACTACACTAGCAAAGTGAATTTTATGGCTCAAAAAAAGATGCAGATGGAATTTCATTTTCTTGACACATTCATGGGATGAATAAGATACAGAGTGTCCTGTATATATGTCAACCTGGAGGGTGGGGTGATGTCACAGTATAATCAAGGACAGACACTGTGTGGAGGGCATGGCAGGGTCATGGATCTCAGGAAGCCACAAGGCACTCTACACAGCAAGAGGAGCAAGACGTTGGGTCACACTTGCCACCACATCCTGTCACAGATGCCAGCAAGAGGAGCATAACCAGATGGACAAGGGACATTAGCCCAGAGCTCACAGGAGCCAGAAGACCCTGGTACCCCATTGTCAGAACATCACATGGTTCACCCACCTTCAGGATAGAAATGCCAAGAAAGAAGGTGCCACATGTAAAGAGGCTGAGTAATCCAGATGATGCTATCTAAACCAAAGCTTTGATAGGAACTTGACCTTGAATGGACTAAACTGAAAAGAGACCATTTCAACCAGAAAAGACCAAAATATTGACTGGCTTTTCTGATTTTATCTCCCTTTCTCCCTTTCCTTTCACTTCTCTTCTTTCCTCAGCTATTTGTAAAGCCTCCTTGGACAACCACTTTGCCTTCTTGCATTTCTTCTTCTTTGGGATGGTTTTGGTCACCACCTCCTGTACAATGTTACGAACCTCAGTTCTTCAGGTAATGCTGGTCCTGGTCACTGACTTTCAGAACCACTGGCTTAAATCACAAGACATTCACTGTCTAATTAACAAGAAGTCTGGAGACGGGTGGATCTCAGAGCTGTTTTATTGGTTCAGCAATACATTAGGTACCCAATTTCTTTCTGTGCTTTGAATTCACCAGGCTTAATGTGGTAGCTTTTCACTTCATGCCTATCCTGTGATGGTTACAACACAGCTGTTCCTGGGCTGGTCATCACATCCCCACCCAGCTTTCAAAGGTGGGAAGCAGGGAAGGGAAATGAGAAAAACCCACAAATATTTCAGACTAGTTCCCTGGACGCATGTGTAACTGGAGGTATCTGGGGAGAGCATTTTGGGACTGGCGAATTATCACACATGGGATACGTTTTCCTTGGCAGTCTTGGGAAGGAAGAAAGCTTGGCCCTTCAAGCCTCTTCTAGTTGGTCTAGGAATTGAATTGCTATGAGACAGATGAGTAGAAGAAAATCAAATTTAATTTCACAGGTACTAGAATCCCACATACCTGAGAAATTCACATACATGAAAGGTTCAGACAGAAAGGTAAAACAAGGTATGTAGGTGACCCTGAGCTAAGGAACAAGATAGGGACCCAGGGGGTCCAAGGACGGGAGGTCATTGACAGGATGATAAAAAGAAGAGCAAATGTTCAGTAATTATACAATTGCTGTGTCATATGGATAGGCTCTCTTAGATAAAATTCATCTCTGGTGATAACACTATTTCTAGGAGAAATCCCCAAATTAAATTCTTCTGGCTTACAAAAAGAGAAAATCAAATATTGTAATATCATATGTAATATTATATACTATAATACATACTATATTGTAGTATAATATTGCTTATATGTGGAATCTAGAAAAATGATACAGATGAACTTATTTGCAAAGCAGAAATAGAGACACAGACGTAGAGAACAAACATATGGACGTCAAGGTGGGGAAGAAGGGGCAGGGAATGAATTGGGAGACTGGGGTCAAAATATATTCACTACTGATACTGTGTATAAAATAGATAACTAATGAGAACCTACTGTATAGCTCAAGAAACTCTACTGAGTACTCTGCAGGGACCTAAATGGGAAGGAAATACAAAAAAGGGGGAATATACATGTACATATAGCTGATTCACTTCGCTGTACAGCAGAAACTAACACAACATTATAAAGCAACTATTCTCCAAACAAATAAAAAAAGAATAAAAAATAAATGTTTTTGGCTTAGGGAAAGGCCATAGTTTCTCCTAAGCTCACAGGGTCTCCATTGTCTTTAACTCAAAATAACGTGTATGTGCTCAGCCACTCAGTCGTGTCTGACTCTTTTGACCCCATGGACTGTAGAGCCCGCCAGACTCCTTTGTCCATAAGATTTCCCAGGCAAGACTACTGGAGTGGATCGCAATTTCCTACTCCAGGGGATCTTCCACCCATAGGGATTGAACAGGCATCTCCTGTGTCTCTTGCACTGGCAGTTGGATCTTCATCACTGACCCACCTGGGAAGCCTTTAGATCAAAATAATCCACAAGCCAAAGTGACATGTCGGTGTGGAGGGGTGCAATTCTGAACCCCCACAACAAAAATAACCCCCTGGTTACTCCTGCTATTGTCTTGGACGTATAAGCTGTTAACATCCTTGAAGTGGGTTCCTTCTATCCACCCGGTCCTGTCAATGACTTCCCATAGGTTGGAATTTTTGAATCTTTTCAGTGTATCTTTGAAAACATTCTTGAAATGCTCCTCTTTCCTTATCTTGAACAGAAGATGACTGAAATAGGAGAAGGAAACCTCTTTGAGAAAACCTCTTGACACATGGACTAAATTTTATCATGTGCCATGTCTTAATATCTCATATTTTTTAAATCAGAAATAGTCTTTGACTTGTTTTTGGGTTTGCGTCTGATTTTCCTTATCAAAACACCGCAAACATTTTTCTTCTAATCTGATCCAAACGGACGAAGTCTGAAATCATAAATGATTCTCGTTTTTATACTTTTGGAATTCCATCGAAAATGCTTTCGTTTGAGTTAACTGTGCTGTAGGCAGAATGCTGTGGTCTGAGGAGATACAGTCTGATTGAGAGGAAAGGAAAAAGAAGACCTCTAGATCCAATCATTTTATTAAAAGGCAAGCTGAACTGTTCCTTTAAGATTCTGATTAATTCATAGGCTCCTGTTCAAAAGTTTCAGGAGGGAAATGTGGTTTGGGTTACTGCCAGCTGGAGAAAAACGCTGTGCTGGCAGTTTGCAGCCAAACTGGAATCACAGGATCTGTGGAATCTACTGGAAAGTGTTCTTTGAAATTCCCAGGGGTCAGAGTGCATTGCAGCTGAAGGAAGAAGTACAACCGACTGGAACTGGTTTGTGTTTCATTGATGGAAGCTGGCCCAGAGCTGAGTGCTATGAGCTCCTTGGGGTTCACGTGGGAGCTCTGAGGGGTGTTGTCCAGGTGGCGGACGCTCTGAGGCAGGCACTCTACTAAACCCCATGGAGATTTCTTTTCTCTCAGGAACCTTGCTGGCAACTTTGCTCTGTAAGACATATTATTGTTGTTGTTTAATCAGTAAGTTGTGTCCAACTTTTTGTGACCCCATGGACTGTAACCCACCAGTCCATGGTATTTCCCAGGCAAGAACAGTGGAGTGGATTGCCATTTCCTTCTCTAGGGGGTCAGGGATCAAACCTGCATCTCCTATATGAATGCAGAGGAGACTGGTTTTGAAGGTAGATTGGAACTTGGCTTCTTATTTCTTGTTGAAGTTTTTCTCTGATTCTGCTTCTCAATCACTGAGATGCAGTGCATGCGCGCTAAGTCACTTCAGTTGTGTCTGACTTTTTGTGATCCTATGGACTGTAACCCACCAGGCTCCTCTATCCATTGGATTCTCCAGGCAAGAATACTGGAGTGGGTTGCCATACCCTCCTCCAGGGGATCTTCTGACCCAGGGATCTAACTAGCTTCTCTTATGTCTCCTTCATTGGCAGGCATGTTCTTTACCACTAGCACCACCTGGGAAGCCATTCACAAACAAATCAAATTTGTTTGTTTGTATTGATGAAATTTGTTTTCATTAGCTCCTGTGTACTTTGAAAGAGCTGTTAAGGACATTAGCTATAGATTGAAACTCTAGGGCAGAGGACAACCAGCCCCAATCTTATAGACTGATAAAGAAAGTGAGCATGGGAAACTGATGAAATAGAAAAGAAAGTGGGGAGAGTTGCCCAAGGAAAATTCAGGAGAAATGGGCCTAAAATGGCATCCATTTCAAACTGTATTTTGTGAAATCAGAATCACAAGGGCACTTGTTTAAAACAAAACAACATGAAACAAAACCACACAGAAAAAATCTTTGATCCCATCTTAGATGTATTAAATCAAAATGTGAAGGGATAGAGTGTGGTGGTGTTATGCACTGATTCATGTACTATTCAAATTCATATATTGAGCCTGACTCCCAGGGCCTCATAAGCTGACCATATTCGGGGTCTTTGAACAAGTCATTACATTAAAATGAAACCTTAAGGGTGACCTAATCCAATTTGACTAGTATCCTTGTAGGAGGAGGAAATTTGGACCCAAGCCAGCAACGCGGTGATCTTGGCCTTTCAGCCTTCCGAACAGTGATAATATACATTTCTATTGCTCAAGCCAACCAGTCTGTTTGTTATGGCAGCCCTGCACACTAATATAGGGGGAATACGCATTTTTAAGATGCTCCACAAGTGATTTTCATGTACTTTTTTATGCACACTAAAATGAAAGAATTGTTATTTCAGGGTTTGGAAAAATGAATCTGAGTTGAGCCCCATTTGTTTTTTTGAGCAGTGGTTTAAAATAATCATCATGAGAAATAAAAAGGTAAAGAGGAGTGAGGAATTCCAAGTCCATAAGTCCCTATTGAATAATTGTAAACCCTAGGACCAGGACCAGGGGAGTCTTGTTTGGCTTCAGTACCAAGAAGACCCTGGAATCAAATGGATGCCAGGTCCTGGCACAGCACTTGGGGGCTGAGTTTCCAGGGACACAGCGTGCCTGCCACCCTCCTGGACTCAGCCAGATGTACTCAATGCTGCCTTCAGTTCAGTTCAGTTCAGGAGCTCAGTCGTGTCCCACTCTTTGCGACCCCATCGACTGCAGCACGCCAGGCTTCCCAGTCTATCACCAGCTCCCGGAGCTTACTCAAACTCATGTCCATAGACCTCAAAAACATACAATCGCTGGTGTCCTTAGAAGTAAAAAACTAATACAATTATGTAAAGTTTAAAAATAAAATAAAATAAAAAAAAAAAAAGAAGTAAATGCCTCATTCACATCACATAGCAGCGGGTCTGGACAAGGGTGAGACGAGCAGGTGACTAGAGGTGAGACTTAAGGAGGCAAGGCTGTGTAAGTGCTGACTCCACCTGCGCATGAAGCAGACAGCTAGGGATCCAGGGCACAGCATTTAAGAAAGCACTCACTTAAAAAATTTAAGTTTTTATATAATTTTTAAAGGTTGCTTCCCATTTACAGTTGTTACAAAATATTGGCTATATTCCCTGTGTTGTACAATACACCCTTGAATCCATCTTCCACCCTGTAATTTGTACCTCCCACTCCCCCACTTGTATGTTGCCCCTCACCCTGCCACTGATGACCACTATGTTGTTTTCTGTATCTGTGAATCTGCTTATCTGTTAACCTTTTCGTTTCCATATATGTGATATCACAGTATTTGTCTTTCTCTATCTGATTTGTTTCACTTAGCCTAATGCCCTCCAAGTCTATCTATGTTACTACAAATGGCAATATTTGGTTCTTTTTTATAACTGAGAAATATTCCATATATATACACATACACTTAGGATTCTTCCATATCTCGGCAACTGTAAATAATGCTGCTACAAATGTTGAGGTGTGAGTATCTTTCAGATATATATATCCAGGAATGGAATTGCTGGGCCATATGGTAATTCTTTTTTTTCAGATTTTTGAGAAATCTCCATACTGTTTCCCTAGTGGCGCCAACAATTTATATTCCCACCAACAGTGCACAAGGGTACCCTTTTCTCCACATCCTAGCCAACATTTGTTACTTGTAGACTTTTTGATGATGGCCATTGCTACAAGTGTGAGGTGATAACTCTTGTGGTCTTGATTACATTTCCCTGATAATTAGCGATGTTGAGCATCTTTTCCTGAAGGCTCTCACTTTTGGATCCTGAATGGAAAGGTGAGCACCATCACGACCTTGTCTCCTTAAATTTCTGGACGTAGGGACCTGCTTGTCTCATTCTGGTCCAGGCCCTGCCTGAACAGGCACTGTGTGATGTGCACTAGGTCATTTCCCTCTAAGAAGATCACTCACCACTTGTTTATTTTTGCAGATGAGGAAGGCAATGCTGTGTGAACCTGGCTGAGTCTAGGAGGGTGGCAGGGATATCATGTCCCTGGAAGCTGAGCCCCTCGGTGTTGTGCCAGGGCCTGGCATCTGCTTGATTCCTGGTTCTTCTCGGAACTGAAGGCTGAACTAAATTTAGCCTGTTTATTGCTGTGGTCAGGTTGAGTGAGTGTTTCAGGACAGGTGGAAATAGTCCCTCACCCTTTCTATGTGCTTTGTTCCAATAGCACCTTTGCCATCTTGCCTGGAGCATTTAAGGAAATGCAAACAAAAGCTGGTAATTGTTTTTGTTCAGTTTCCTGTAGCCTGGGGTTCCCTTCTCCTTAAGGGTGAGGTCTAGTCTAAGGATTATCCAGTCTTCGCATCAACCCAAGGAGTCTTTCAAGTCCAAATCATCAGTTCTCAATGCCAGATCCAACAGTAAGTGACCATAGAGCATTTAGGGATTTTTCAGGATAACTGAGCAAAATTCTTTATTTTACAGACGAGAAAGCTGAGATCTACAGAAGGGGACTGACTAAGCAAGATATCAGAGCTACATAGATCCCGGAAAAAGAGGAGTTGGCAACTATGTTTAGACACAGGCCATGTTCTTTCTCCCACACTAGGCTGAGTCAGACCACGCGGACGGCCAGGTGGTTTCTTAAGGGATCTATTTGGCTTTCTTGCATGCTGAGGCTCTTGCAAAAGGGCACACTCAGTGCCTCCTTGGTAGGTCCCAGATCCACATGGGAGGCACTTCTGAAATACAGTGAAGCACGTGGATGTTCAGCTTCCCCCTCCAGCTGTCACTAAATAGGTGGTTTCTTCTCAAGAACCAGTGAATGTATTATTTTCTTTAAAAAAAAAAAGAAAAGGATCACTCTGGAGTATTGCCTTAAAGTCTTGCAACTAGAAACTCAGCATTGTGCTAGAGCCAGGGATTTGAACCCTGTTGTAGACATGGTATCTATAAACCTGATGGAATTGCATGAGCAGCTTCATTAGTTTTGCAGGTTGGGGTTCTGTATGGTTAATTTTATGTGTCAACTTGACTGAGCTAAAGAGTACCCAGACAGCTAGTAAAGCATGTTCTCTGAGTGTGTCTGCAAGGGAGTCTCTGGACAAGGTTAGCACTGAATCTGCAGACTGAGTGAAAGTGGGTGTCATCAAATGCACTAAGGTCTGAATAGACAAATGGATGGATTGTGGGATTCAGCTTCCATGGTTGCATGAACCAATCCCTCCTAATAAATCTCTTTCTACATATCTATGTATGTCCTCTGGTTCTGTTTCTCTGGAGGACCCTTTTACAGGTTTTTTATTTCATCATCACCATGTCTTTCCTCCTCACCAGCATGTGGTGGGAAGTGTGCCTTCACATGTGCGTGTGTGTGGTGTGTGCTAAGTAGCTTCAGTTGCATCCAACTCCTTGTGATCTATGGACTATAGTCCACCAGGCTCCTCTGTCCATGGGATTCACCAGGCAAGAATACAGGAATGGGTTGCCATGCCCTCTTCCAGGGGATCTTCCCCACCAGACGTGTCTCTTGTGTCTCCTGTATTGGCAGGCAGGTTCTTTACCACTAGCGCCACCTGCCTTCACATAGTTCAGTTCAGTTCAGTTCAGTCACTCAGTAGTGTCCGACTCTTTGCGACACCATGAATTGCAGCATGCCAGGCCTCCCTGTCCATCACCAACTCCCGGAGTTCACTCAGACTCATATCCATTGAGTTGGTGATACCATCCAGCCATCTCATCCTCTGTCATCCCCTTTTCCTCCTGCCCCCAATCCCTCCCAGCATCAGAGTCTTTTCCAATGAGTCAACTCTTCGCATGAGGTGGCCAAAGTACTGGAGTTTCAGCTTTAGCATCAGTCCTTCCAAAGAACACCCAGGGCTGATCTCCTTCAGAATGGACTGGTTGGATCTCCTTGCAGTCCAAGGGACTCTCAAGAGTCTTCTCCAACACCACAGTTCAAAAGCATCAATTCTCCAGTGCTCAGCTTTCTTCACAGTCCAACTCGCACATCCATACATGACCACTGGAAAAACCATAGCCTTGACTAGACGGACCTTTGTTGGCAAAGTAATGCTTCTGCTTTTCAATATGCTACCTAGGTTGGTCATAACTTTCCTTCCAAGGAGTAAGCGTCTTTTAATTTCATGGCTGCAGTCACCATCTTCAGTGATTTTGGAGCCCAAAAAAATAAAGTCTGACACTGTTTCCACTGTTTCCCCATCTATTTGCCATGAAGTGATGGGACTGGATGCCATGATCTTCGTTTTCTGAATGTTGAGCTTTAAGCCAACTTTTTCACTCTCCACTTTCACTTTCATCAAGAGGCTTTTTAGTTCCTCTTCACTTTCTTCCATAAGGGTGGTGTCATCTGCATATCACATAATAACACAGCAAAATCATGCCAGGAGTGGCAGGCAGAAGCAAATTAGGTTTATTTGCCTTGTGGGTGCTCCAATTTAAGGAAAGTAAGATTTCACTCCCTGCTCCCAGCTCGGGGATTCAAAGTAAGAAGTGCTGGACTCGGAATTACACTCAAGGAGCATCCTGTGCTTCGGCCACCAAAGACTGTGGGAGGATGCACCAGGGGCACAGAGGACTGGAAAAAGAACAATCTGACCAGAGAACAAGGGCTTCCTGGTGCCCACCCAAGGTGACTTTGGCTCGGATAAATTTAAAGGAAGCCAGTTGAGAAGAATATGGGAAGATTATGCACTACTTTGTGAAAGCTGAGTGTGTTGGTGCACTTTGAGCAAGACCGAATTATCTGTCACCAGGAAAGCAGTATTTTATAGTAGTCTAGGAGTGTGGAGCACAGAATCGATCAGATCCAAACCCAAATCTGCCACTCATTAGAGAAGTAGCTTTGAGCAACTTATCTAGTATCTGTGTACCTTTGATTTCTTATCTGCTGAAGGATAAAAGTTATAGCACCCACACCTTGTTTGGTACTTCTGAGGCTTAAATGAGTCAAAGCAGTGTCTGGCATATAGCAAGCTAACAAATAGCTCAGTCGGTCAGTCATGTCCAACTCTTTTGCGATCCCATGGACTGTAGCCTTCCAAGCTCCTCTGTCCATGGAATTCTCCAGGCAAGAATACTGCAGTGGGTTGCCACGTCCTCTTCCTGACCCAGGGATTGAACCTGCATCTCTTACATCTCCTGCACTGGCCGGCAGGTTCTTTACTACTAGTGCCATCTGGGAAATTGCAAGTGGCAATGACAATTATGCAGCGGTCCTGGAGAGAATGGTCCTCAGCTCTCTAATAATACTGAGTCTCATCAAATACAATAATGTCCTTAGGATTCGCACCTCAAGATTTTAAGTTAAATTGTGTCATTTTGTGCTTCAGTAAGGAAATATAGTTTACCATACTTAAGAATTAAAAAAATTTTTTTTGGTCCTGAGTAGCAAAAGCATTAGAAAAGAGGCCTCTTGTATGAATCAAATGGATTGCTTTGTTTTTATAACCTGGATTCTCATGAAAGAAGGCACTTAGTTGGCAAGTTTAAAGTGCTTATTTCTAAAATAGTCGAAGTGTTACTTCTCAATCAAATTCTTGCAGTTTGCGGCAACCAACTAATTGGCAAGACATTTACATGCATCTTACTCTTGTTTTGGCCAGCACCCATGCCCTGTGGGCAGCCACGACTGTAGTACTGCCTCCTTAATGCTCCAGAGAGCTTCTCCCCTCCCGCTCCCCAGTCATCAACTGCAGATGCTGTTAAATTAAGTTTACCCTTTGGAAAACTTCAGAGGCCAGAAAGTGTAACCTGCCTCCTTTCCCTGAATAAAGGTGTGGAACCCAAGCTGCCAGGTTTTAGAAAGCTAGAGCATTTCAGATCAGACCACCTGCTCCTTAAATGTCAAAACCAGCAGCAGTGTTTACAGTTCTGTACAACAGATATTCTCTAGCAACATCAAAAGCAAATATCAGGGCATTATGTATCTACTCTCAGGTGAGAAGTGTCAAAGACTAAGAACCAGGAGAGTAAATATTTGGCTGTTTACATACAAATAACATGAAAGCTGTCTTTTTTTTCACACTAAAGTTTTTAAACGGTTTTACTAAGGCTGATAAAAATTAAATGATGCTTCCTTTGGTGTTTACCTTAATTTCAAGACATATAACGAAACTAGTGTTCTGTAGTTTGTTTCTATATAACACTCATTCATGTCTCCCTCTTGCTTTAGTTCTGGGAAGAGTCATGATATTGCTGAAAATCGAGGAAATATGTCTTTTCCATTGCTGCCTCTGGTTTATTGATAACATTTATGTAATGTAATTCTTATGCTATCTTGTTCATCATTATTTGACCTTTGAGAACTTTCAGATTTTATTTAGTGATTCTGTTCATCACATACGTTGAGAAGGAGAACATCTGGGGCCAGAAATAGGATATATATATCTAGAAAATATATCCAATCTTTCACAAGGATGTTTTTTATTTTTCCTTTCAGAAGTGAGTTTCAGTTTTCAACCACTTTTATTGGTTGTTAGGTAGTTGGGAATGTCTTTAATTTTCATATCTGTTGTTGTACTTGGAATTCCGTTTGTCCCCATAATGCAATTAACTTTTCACCTGAGTGTCAAAGGTTGCTGTTGGGCTGCACCCCAGTCCTGCAAGCTCTGTACTTGTCCAACCTCAAAATCGAAGAAAAAGCCTAGAGTCAGTGACAGAGACATCAATGGTTTAATGCATTGGGGTGTCTTTCTTGTCCAAAGCAAGGTTGTGGCAATAGTCTCTGCTCTCAGAGAAAGACGGAGATGACCAATTATAGGGGGTATTGAGGTCAAATTGGTTCATCAGTTGCCAGGGAAACAAGAAGAGAGTCGTGGCCTTTTGATGAGGTATCAGAATAGAGTTGGCAGAAAGTGAAGAAGAACTAAAAAACTTCCTGATGAAAGTGAAAGAGGAGATTGAAAAAGTTGGCTTAAAGTTCAACATTCAGAAAACTAAGATTATGGCATCTGGTCCCATCACTTCATGGCAAACAGATGGGCAAACAGTGGAAACAGTGGCTGACTATATTTTTGGGCTCCAAAATCACTGAAGATGGTGACTGCAGCCATGAAATTAAAAGACGCTTATGCTTTGGAAGGAAAGTTATGACCAACCTAGATTGCATATTAAAAAGCAGAGGCATTACTTTGCCAACAAAGGTCTGTCTTGTCAAGGCTATGGTTTTTCCAGTGGTCATGTATGGATGTGAGAGTTGGACTGTGAAGAAAGCTGAGCACTGAAGAATTGATGCTTTTGAACTGTGGTGTTGGAGGAGACTCTTGAGAGTCCCTTGGACTGCAAGGAAATCCAACCAGCCCATCCTAAAGGAAATCAGTCCTGAATATTCATTGAAAGGACTGATGCTGAAACTGAAACTCCAGTACTTTGTCCACCTGATATGAAGAGCTGACTCATTTGAAAAGACCCTGATGCTGGGAAAGATTGAAGATGGGAGAAGAAGGGGACAACAGAGGATGAGGTGGTTGGATGGCATCACCGACTCAATGGACATGAGTTTGAGTAAACTCCGGGAGTTGGTGATGGACAGGGAGGCCTGGTGTGCTGTAGTCCATGGGGTCGCAAAGAGTTGGACACAACTGAGCGACTGAACTGAACTGAAGTGATTGCTTGAAGCTTGAGAGAGTGTCAGAACTACCTGGAGGGCTTGTTCAAACAATCTCTTGAAATCTATGCCTAAAGTATCTGATTCAGTAAGACTGAGTGGGAGCCAGCTAATACTTTGCATTCCTAACCCATTTTCTATGATGCTAACGCTGCTGGCGTTTGCCCACCTATTGAGAACAATTGGTTTAAATATATTTAGAATCCATCTCCAAAGAGAATTTCAATTCCTCAAACAAACCTTGCAGTTACAAAACAGTCACGCTTGGAATGGACTTTGCGCAGTCACAGTTGTCCCTCAGCGATCTTTTCAGCTGTTTCCTTCTGCCACTGATACCAAGCCGGACTGTGTAGGGCTCCTGGGCACAAAAGCCTTTCTGTGTTCCCCATTTTATTTTTTTAAAGAATTTTCTTTTCTTAAACAAAATGATTTATTACTTTTGGCTGTGCCGGGTCTCCATTGCTGTGCACTGGCTTTCTCTAGACGCTTGGTGTGCCTTCTCTGTGGTGGCTTCTCTTCTTTTGGGGTGGAGGCTCTAGGGCATGCGCGCTGCGGTCCTTGTGGTGCCCCGGCCTAGTTGCCCCGAGGCATGTGGAATCTTCCCGGACCCGGGACTGAACCTGTATCCATCCCCTGCATTGGTTGGTGGATTCCTAACCACTGAATCATCAGGGAAGTCTTGTACCCCATTTCACCCTTCACGACCTTCCCTGAGATCCAACAGGCAGGTTTGCCAATGGCACCCCACTCCAGTACTCTTGCCTGGAAAATCCATGGATGGAGGAGCCTGGTAGGCTGCAGTCCATGGGGTCGCTAGGAGTCGGACACGACTGAGAGACTTCACCTTCACTTTTCTCTTTCATGCATTGGAGAAGGAAATGGCAACCCACTCCAGTATTTTTGCCTGGAGAATCCCAGGGACAGGGGAGCCTGGTGGGCTGCCCTCTATGAGGGCAGTGGGGTGCCATTGGCAAACCTGCCTGTTGGATCTCAGGGAAGGTCGTGAAGGGTGAAATGGGGTACAAGACTTCCCTGATGATTCAGTGGTTAGGAAAACACCAACCAATGCAGGGGATGGATACAGGTTCAGTCCCGGGTCCGGGAAGATTCCACATGCCTCGGGGCAACTAGGCCGGGGCACCACAAGGACCGCAGCGCGCATGCCCTAGAGCCTCCGCCCCAAAAGAAGAGAAGCCACCACAGAGAAGGCACACCAAGCGCACAGAGTCGGACACGACTGAAGCGACTTAGCAGCAGCAGCGGCAACAGGGAAGGGAGGGGACACAGAGACAAGGGAGGAAGAGTCAAAAGAAACATTAGTGCAGTCTTGGGACAGGGTCCTGTCTCCCCCTCAAGGGATACACAGAACATTGTCTTTGAGCTTGTATGCAGAGACTGAAACTCCTACCCGGTGGGAGAAGTTAATAGTATGCAGCTCACAAGCATGGGCTTCCCAGGTGGCTCCGAGGTAAAAAAAAAAAATCTACTTGTCAATACAGGAGATGTAGGAGAGATGGGTTTGATCCCTGGGTCAGGAAGATCCCCTGGTAGGAGGAAATGGCAGCCCACTCCAGTATTCTTGTCAGATAATCTCATGGACAGAGGAGCCTGGCGGGCTACATATAGTCCATGGGGGTCACAAAGAGTCGGACAAGATTGAGCAGGCGTGATTGCAAGCACCGAGACCCCCAAAAAATTGGAACCAGAAGGTTGATGTTTCTGACTCCCACTTACCTCATTGTCAACCAATCAGAAGAATATCCATGAGCTAATCACACCCTCTTGGAACCGTTACTATGAAACTCCTCACTATCCAGGTTGGGACATAGATTTGAGAACATCAGCTTGCTGTGGCCTATTTTGCCTGGCAAAGCAATAAAGCTATTCTTTTCTGTGAGTGTTGGTAGCCCAACTGTGTCTGACTCTTTGTGACCCCCATGGACTGTAGCCTCCCAGGCTCCTCTGTCCATGGGATTTCCCAGGCAAGAATACTGGAGTGGGTAGCCATTCTCTTCTCCAAGGAGATCTTCCCAACCCAGGGACTGAACCCATGTCTCCTGGGTCTCCTGCATTAGAGGCAGATTCTTTACTGTCTGAGCCACCAGGGAAGCCCATTCTTGTCTACTTCACCCAAAGCTCTTCAGGCTCTGAGAATGAATTTGGTGTCAGCCTACAGATGCTGGATTCAGCTTTACCAAGTCCAATCCCCAGCAACTTTTCTGTTTTGCTTCCTGAACTCTGGTGCCCTTTAGTTTCTCACTGGAATACCACTTCTTGCTATTCCCTCCTTGCTCCAGAGCAGCCTTTTCTGACTGTGTTCTGTGCCCCCAAATGGTCCTCTTTTTTTTTTTTTTTCAAATCCTTGGCCTCTCTCCAATATAAAATTTTATTCCTTTCTTTGAAGATTTCAGATATTAGATGTTATGTGTTTAACTAATATGACTGTCTTTCCCACCATATAGTTGCATTTTATAGGAAAATAATTTTAACTCAAATGACTTTCTAGTTATTAATATGTATAAATGAGATATCTCAAGTACATAGTCTTTCCAGATATCCCAGACCATTTCTACACATCCTATTTATTCCACTTCAAAAGAGGCAGACTATTGACACCTAAAATCTAGAAGGTAGAAGACTCTGCTTATAGCAATATTTTGAATCTAAAATCTATATTTAATAACTCATTTTCTAGTCTTCTGAATTGTAAGCCTAAAACCACTCAGAGGGCAAACCAGGGACTCAGGACTTCTGAGACACATACTGTTAAATTGTGACCTAGTGATTTACTTATTTTGGATTTTTTTTTAAAGAGAGAAATTCATTTTGAGCGTATATAAAAACACACATGCTGTGCAATGTAAGTGATACTCTAAATCTTGCTGATCCTCACCTTTATAGGAAGTAGTTTAAGTGGTAACGAATTCTAACAGCCCACATGAACATAAGGTCTTCAAAATAAGCATTTACTATGGAATATAGTTTAGAAAACAAACTTTCATATCCTTCTCATTTCTAATGTAAAATTCATATGCTTTGCTATGCTAAACCTAGTTTGAAATAAAGTAATGTTGAGAACAGATGGCAGGGTGAAAATTTTGATGAATAGCATAATTCTTTTAAATGAAAATCCCATAAGCAAATTTTCTTGCCTTCTAAGAAGAAGCATGGTATTTATGATGAATCAGTCAATGGTAAATTTACTGAAAATTTAATGTGTAGATCTCAACACTGTATTAGGTGCTATAGAGGAAAGGAAAAGGGTAAAATTCACACCTTATGCTCAATTGTTTCAAACTAGAATATAAACTTACAACAACCCATTTTCTAGCTTCTATAGGGATGGAATATAGCCCCTAGGTACAGCTCCATTTTTATTCCCTAATCATTTATTAAAAGGTTTCCATTGCCAAATACTTCCGAGATTGAATGTTGTTTCCCACTCTAGGTGCATTTAGCTTTCTTTTTTAAAATAAACATTTATATTTTAAACTATTTGGATTTGCTTTAGATAGTCAAAAATTGTGAGATAAGAAAGCAACCTTCTTGTTCTAAATTGCTTGTCAGTTAAGCTAACAGCATTTCCTTTTCAAGTAGTCCATCCATTTTCTCCTTTTTGAACTGTCCCTATGATCATTTCTTAAATTTTTATGTACATGGCATCTGTTGCTGGTTTCTAGTATGTGTTATTGTTCTGACATTATATCTTCATGGCAGATTGTTCTTGACTGAAAAAAAAGCACAACCTAAAAGTTAAGAGTCATGTTTTATTTGGTGGACATTCTGAGGACTTGTGTGACTCTTTGCCACCCCATGGACTGTAGCCCACCAGGCTCCTATGTCCATGGAATTTTCCAGGAAAGAATACTGGAGTGGGTTGCCATTTCCTACTCCAAGGAGTCTTCCTGATCCAGGGATCAAATTTTTGTCTCCTGTGTCTCCTGTATTGGCAGGTGGATTCTTTACCACTATGCCACCTGGGTTCTGACATTATATTTTTATGGCAGATTGTTCTTGACTGAAATAAAAACCACAATCTAAAAGTTGAGAAGACAGAGGATGAGATGGTTGGATGGCATCAGCGACTCAGTTGACATGAGTTTGAGCAAGCTCCAGGAGTTGGTGATGGACAGGGAAGACTGGTGTGCTGCCGTCCATGGGGGCTGCAAAGAGTCGGACACGAATGAGCGACTAAACTGAACTGATATTTTGTTTGGCGGGCTTTCTGACTGCTTAAGCCTGAAACACAGGAACTCAGACAACTCTGAGACTGCTCCAAAGAGGCAAGGCAAGGATAAGAGTTTTTGCAACAAAAGACCAGGTAGTCGGAACATCAAAAAATTGCAGTTAATTGAAGAAAATCAGATATCTCAAATTAAGGAATTTAGCATTTTTCCATGTATGGGAAAATGCGAAGTCTGGGCTTATTAAAATTTCTTCTTTGATGCGCTCCTCAGCCATCTGGGGCAAGGATCCAGTGCTGCTGATTGTGAGTCTCCTTAGGGTGCACGGTTGGCGGTGGCTGCAGTGGTTGAGTGCTAAGTTGGGGGTAAATCCTGCTCCTATCCTGAGTAACTCTCGTGATCACTGTTCTTTTATTCTTTTATTTGCTTTTTCTAGAATGTCATACAGTAAGTAGCCTTTTCAGTTTGGCTTCTTTCACTTAGTAATATGCATTTGAGTCTCCTCCAATGCTGAAGCTGAAGCTCCAATATTTGCCCACCTGATGCAAAGAGCCAGCTCATTGGAAAAGACTCTGATGCTGGGAAAGATTGAGGGCAGGAGGAGAAGGGGGCGGCAGAGGATGAGATGGTTGGATGGCATCACCGACTCAATGGGCATGAGTTTGAAGAAAATCTAGGAGATAGTAAAGGACAGGGAAGCCTGGCACACTGCAGTTCATGGGGTCGCAAAGAGTCGCACATGACTTAGCAACTGAACAAATGTCTTTTTGTGGTTTGATAGTTCCTTTCTTTTTTAGCACTGAATATTATCCTGTTGGGGTTCCCTGGTGGCTCAGCAGTAATCTGCCTGTACTGCAGGAGACCTGGGTTCAATCCCTGGGTTGGGAAGATCCCCTGGAGAAGGGCATGGCAACCCACTCCAGTACTCTTGTCTGAAGAACCCCATGGACTGAGGAACCTGGCAGGATACAGTCCACAGGGTCGCAAAGAGTGCGCCATGACTGAAGTGGCTGAGCACATTTGCACAAACATTATTCTATTGCCTGGATAGACCAGCTTATTTGTCCATTCGCCCACTGAAAGACATCTTGGTTGCTTCTTGATTTTTACTATAAAAAAACACCTGTGGGCAGGTTTTTGTGTGGGCATTAGCTTTTAGTTCATTTGGGTAAATGCCAAGAAGCACAATTACTGGACTGTTTAACAACAGTATGTTTAGTTTTGTAAGAAAATTAAACTTTTTCTTAAACATAAGTTGTTCCAGCAACATTTGTTAAAAAGACTATGTTTGCTCCAAACTAATAAACTGCTTGTATGATTTTGCATTTCCATCAGCAATAAATTAGAGTTCTTGTTGTGTCTTGTCAACATTTGGTGTTGCCACTGTTTTGAATTTGGTCTCTTCTAAGAGATGACATCCCCCTTAAGGCAAAAAGTGAAGAGGAACTAAAAAGCCTCTTGATGAAAGTGAAAGTGGAGAGTGAAAAAGTTGGCTTAAAGCTCAACATTCAGAAAACGAAGATCATGGCATCCGGTCCCATCATTTCATGGCAAATAGATGGGGAAACAGTGGAAACAGTGTCAGACTTTATTTTTTTGGGCTCCAAAATCACTGAAGATGGTGACTGCAGCCATGAAATTAAAAGACACTTACTCCTTGGAAGGAAAGTTATGACTAACCTAGATAGCATATTGAAAAGCAGAGACATTTCTTTGCCAACAAAGGTCCGTCTAGTCAAGATTATGGTTTTTCCTGTGGTCATGTATGGATGTGAGAGTTGGACTGTGAAGAAAGCTGAGCCCTGAAGAATTGATGCTTTTGCACTGTGGTGTTGGAGAAGACTCTTGAGAGTCCCTTGGACTGCAAGGAGATCCAACCAGTCCATTCTGGAGATCAGCCCTGGGATTTCTTTGGAAGGACTGATGCTAAAGCTGAAACTCCAGTACTTTGGCCACCTCATGCAAAGAGTTGACTCATTGGAAAAGACTCTGATGCTGGGATGGATTGGGGGCAGGAGGAGAAGGGGACGACAGAGGAAGAGATGGCTGGATGGCATCACTGACTCGATGGACGTGAGTCTGAGTGAACTCTGGGAGTTGGTGATGGACAGGGAGGCCTGGCGTGCTGCGATTCATGGGGTCTCAAAGAGTAGGATACGACTGAGCAACTGAACTGAACTGACTGAACTGAGCAGATGTATAGTGTATCTCATTGTTTTAATGCACAGTTCTCTAATAACACGTGAAGTTGAGCATCCTTTTATCAGTTTTCTGCCACCTGTATATCTTCTTTGGTGAGGTGTCAGTTCAGGTCATTTGCTCATTGAAGGACTCATTTTCTTATCATTGAGCTTTAAAAGTTCTTTTTGTATTTAGGATAAATGTATTTTATCAGATGTGTCTTTTGCAAATGTTTTCTCTCAGTCTTTGGGAATCTCCTACTCTTCTCCTCTCTTGACATTGTCCTTACTGAGTAGAAGTTTTTAATTTTAATGAAGTCCAACTTATCAATTTTATCCCTTTTGTATATTATGCCTATGCTGCTGAATCTAAAAAAATTATTGCCATAGCCAAGATGATCAAGATTTTCTCCTACATTATCTTTAAGGAGTTTTATAGTTTTGTGTGTATATTTAGGTCTGTGATTCATTTTGAGTTAATTTTGAAGGGTGCCAGGTTTATGTGTAGATTCATTTTATTTTTTTTGCACGTGAATGTCCAGTTGTTCCAGCAACATTTGTTAAAAAGACTATCTTTGCTCCATTGTATTGCCTTTGCTCCTTTGTCAAACATCAACCGACAATATGCATGTGGTTCTATTTGCTGGACTTCCCCTGGGGCTCAGGTAGTAAAGAATGTGCCTGCAATGCAAGAAACCTGAGTTTGATCCCTGGGTCAGGAAGATCCCCTGGGGAAGGGGATGGCTACCCACTCCAGTATTATTGCCTGGAAAATCCCATGGACAGAGGAGCCTGGCGGGCTACAGTCCATAGGGTTGCACAGAGTCACACATGACTGAAGTTCCTTAGCACGCACACATCCACATTGCTGGGCTCTTTATTCTGTTCCATTAATTTGTTTCTCTATTCTTTCAGCAATATCATGCTACCTTGATTATTGTAGCTTTATTCTATTGAGTATTTTTTCTTCATTATGGGTCATGTTTTCTTGCTTCTTCACCTGTCTTGTAACATTTTATAGTATCATAGACATTGTTTATAAAAGGGCAGTAGAAACTGAAGTAAATGTTTATGAACACAGAAGAGACTTTCGCTTTATAGGCAGATAGGTTGAGGAGTATCATGTATTCAATCAAAATAAGGAATTGGGCTCTGTAATGGATTGTTTGATGCTTTAGTTAGTTTTGATTAGTGTCTGATTTAAGTACCTTTACATACCTTGCTATGAAATCATGCAAGACTAAAGACATCTCTCCCTTTCCTTTTTATTATTTATCCACAGATTCCTAGTACTACTACTTATTCAGCTAAAGTTATATGGGGGAGATAGAATGAGCAAGTGATGCTTTGATACACATACATATTGTGAAATGGTTACCATGATAAGATTAGTTAACATCTTCATTTTCTCACATAATTACCTTTTGTTTTCAAGGTGATGACCTGTGAGATCTATTTCTTTATAGTATATAGTATAATGCTGTAATGATCGTTACCCTGTAGTATTAATACATTAAATCCCCAGAACATATTCATTTTGTAGCTGGGATATGTACCTTTTGAACATGTCCTCATTTCCCACACCCTCAGCCCCTGCCAACCATCATTCTATTTTGATGGGTTCAGCTTTTTTAGATTCCACATAAAAGTAAGGACATACGGTATTTGCCATTTTCTGTCTGATTTATTTTACTTAGCATGATGCCCTTAAGGTTCATCCATGTTGCTGCAAATGGCAGGATTTTCTTTTTGTGGTCTAGTAATATTCCATTTCATGTATATACCACATCTGCTTTGTCCATTCCCCAGTTTCATGGATATTTAGGTTGCTTCCCTCTCTTGACTGTTGTAAATAATGCTACAGTCAACATAGGGATATAGATATCTCTTTGAGATAATGGTTTTATTTTCTTTGGATATATACCTGGAAATGGGGTTGCTAGAACATATTGTAGTTATATTTTTAATTTTTAAAGAAACCACACTGTTCCCCATAGTGGCTGCATCAATTTACACGTCCACCAACAGCGCCCAGGGTTCACTTTTCTCCACACCCTTCCCAACACTTGTATCTTGTGTTTTTCATGATAGCTATTCTGACAAGTGTGAGGTTCTATCTTGTTTTTATTTGCACCTCCCTGGTGATTAATGATGAACATCTTTTCATTTGCCTGCTGTCCATCTATGTATCTTTTTCAGGAAAATATCTGTTCAGGTCCTCTGCCAGTTTTTAACTGGGTTGTTTATTGTTTTGCTCTTGAGTTCTATGAGTTCCTTATATATTTTTGGTATTAGCCCCTTATCAGATAGATGGTTTGCAAATATTTTTTTCCCATTCCATGGGTTGGATTTGTGTTTTTCTGATTTTTTTTTCTGTGTGTAAGTTTTTTAGTTTGGTGTAGTCCCACTTACTGATTTTCACTTTTTCAGCTGGTATTTTTCGGTGCTGTGTCTAAAATTTTGTTTGCAAGAGTAATGTCAAGGAGTTTCTTCCTTATCCTTTGTTCTAGCAGTTTTATAGTTTGGGGTCTTACATTTAAGTCTTTAATGCATTTTGAGTTAATTTTTTTGAATAGTATTAAGATAGGGATTCAATTTCATCCTTTTGCATGTGATTGTCCTATGTTTTCTTATGGTTCATGCTATTTCTTTAGGAGGATGATTCTGAATTCTTGGTCAGACAGTTCATGGATCTTCATGGGGTGGGTCTGGAGTCTGGGTAGGGGCCCAGACAGCGTTGACCGGGAGCTTGGTTTGGAGGGAGCCATTCTAGATACTGGGGCCATGGGAGTTGGCTTGGAAGTTGAGATCATAGAGGCTGACTGGTGCTGGAGTGAGTTGAAAGCCTTTCTTCACAGCAGCTGGCCTGGTTCTGGGCCCAGACAGAAGTCTGGGTTCGTGGGTGCCCACCTGGAGCCCCAGTTTGCAGGAGCTGATTGGGAACCTGGAGGCCATGGGAGCTGGCTGGCACTGGGATAACTGAGGGGTTGGTCTGGGCTTGTGGGAACTTGCAGAGGGTTACCTAGGACTGAAGGGGTAAGCAGGGTCTGAGGTTTGAGGGGAAGTCTGGTGTTCACTTCACTCTCCTTCTACCAGGGAGGGTGTCTCTGTTCATGCTGGGCTTTCTGGTCTTGGGGGACCTGTGATGGACCAGGGGAGCATGAATTTTCTCTCCAACCCTCCTCAATGAGTCCTTACTTATTTCTATGCTTCACTCAGGTGCTGTAATCCCTTACCTAGAATCCTTGGATCTTGTGAAGGTGTTTTCTTGCAGGGAAATAGTTTTTTAATTGAATATTTCTGGGATGGACAAAAACTAGAAATTCTTATGTTTTCCTTTTGCTGATATTATCTTCCTGTAATAAGTTTTTGAGACAAGGCTGGGAACAGCATGAGCTGATATACTTTCAGAGGGCTTTGTGGCAGAGGTGGAACTTGAAACTTGAAGAATAATTAAGACTAATAAGAGTTTAGGAAAGTAGAGAAAACCTTTCAGTCTTGAGATTAGCATAAAGAACAATTGGAAAGTAGGGAATAAAATTAAGTATTTTGCAGAAGTTTATTGATTGGAACGGAGATTGCATTATGAAAAACAATGGCTAGGTAGAATAAAAACACTATAAATAGTCTTGAAAATTAGGCAGAGTTGTTTGGAGTTGGCACAGACGACGAGAGATGATACTCTGGATTCTTCATATTTGGAGTCATGTGAGTAATAGTGTGTTTTAGGAAGAATACTGGGCATCCCTGATGGCTCAGATGGTAAAGAATCTGCCTGCAATGCAGGAAATCTGGGTTTGGTCCCTGGGTTGGGAAAGTCTCCTGGAGAAGGGAGTGGCTACCTACTCCAGTATTCTTGCCTGGAGAATTCCATGGACAGAGGAGCCTGGTGGGCTACAGTCCATGGAGTTGTAAAAGAGCTGGGCACAACTGAGTTGCTAAACAACAGCAACAGGAAGAATACTATGAAAGCATTACTCAAGACATATTTCTAATGGAGGTGGTGGTGAAGGAGTGGGATGGGGGTGGGAAGATGAGTAAAAAGAAGATAAGCATAGTACCTATCTCCCCAGAACAGCTTTCTTCCCAGCCAATCAATTAACATCAAAGGGAAGTACTTTTATATCTTCCAAGAAAGCAAACTTGGAATCATCTCCTTATGCTCTTCCCCACCCCCCGCCCCTTCCTGGTGTCCTGCACCCCTTCAAAATAGTTTAGTTGGGAGGGAGGTGACCAACAAGTTTAACGAGACGTGAAGACTGGGTATCTCAATGGAGTTGACCTCTATGTAGTTAAAAATATGAGACATAAGCACAAATGATATTTCAGGACTGAAGAGGATGTGGTGGAAGTCGTTGACATAGCTGCAGCTGTAAGAGTAGATAAACTTGAAGGGTATGTATGAAGAACTATTTATCCTGACAGACGCATGTTCAAAAGAATGCATATAAAGGGAAAACAAAGTCCTGAAAGATAAGGAGTATAGAGTATATGTAGAAATACAGGGGTTATAGATGGAAATTAGAAATGCACAGTTTGATTCAAGTGAAAAGAAAATCTTAAATTAAGCAATAAAGTTAAATGTTTCAGAGGATTAGAGTGATGATTATAGAAGGAATATTCAATTTTAAACCAAATAAATTATTTTCCAGCAATGATGAACAGGGTAAGTTGGATTAAACCTCACACTAAGAACTAGAAAATATGAACAAACTATTACAAAATGGTTTATCTGTTTGAAATCATTAGAGAAACAACTGGGTTAACTCCTTCAGAAAGGTGAGTCTGGAATTTAGGGCTAAACCTGGAAGAGATACTTGAGGAGTTGAGGTACTGTGCAAAAATTTTTTAAGAAATCTGTAGCTGGGAACAAGAAAATTAAAGGCCAGGGCTTTCTGGTGGGACAGGGTAAATTTTCTTATTTTGGATTGAGAACCCAAAACAAGAGTCAGAGTGAGCTGGAATTCAGCCAGTCCTTGAAGGGACTGAAGTCACACTCTGAATTTTCTCAATTCCTATTGCATTAAAGTCAATTCCATATGGAAAAGAACCACATAGAAAATGTACAACTGCAAAATAAAAAGTGAAGTATGGAGAGTTAAAATTAGGAAATATAGTGTAAACAACACTGTGAAAAAATGATTTGGAGCCCCTGGAGCACTGAAGAGAGATAATGGGCCAGAAGCAGTTGGCGATAGGGAGTGGATCTGAGAGTTTTCCAAAGTTAGCAAAACATATTGTCACATATTCAATCATCTTTACAGACCTCAAACAGGAAAATAACAAACAAACCAACATAGACTTGTCATAATATAACATCTGAAAATCAAAAACAAAGAACAAGTAATAAAAGCATCCAGAGGAGAAAAAAGCAAACTACTTTCAAGGGAACAACTATTAGAGTAACAAGCTGACTTCAGAAGAGAAACAACAAAAGCTAGAAGGTAATGAAATGTTATCTTTAAAGCATTCATAGTGAATAACTGCTGTGGAGAATTCTATACTCAGTGAAAATACCTTCCAAAAATAGATAAACAGCATTTTTAAGATAAGTAAAAACTAGGAGAATTTATCACTCGTAATCTACACCAAAGACAGAATGAACATTATTCAGGCTCAAAATTTGAGATACAGAGAGAAATAAAGTACAATGAAAATGAGGAACAAATAAACAGATTTAAATGAATACTGACTATGTTAAAAAATAGTAGAACCTTATAAGAAAATATGACCATATCATATAAGTAGAAGGGGAATGAATCAAGTTAAAATCTTCCAAGTTCTTTGCATTGATCTGTAAAAGAGAAAAAGTGCCAAGTAACATTAGACTTTGATAAATGGAGGATGAGTACTGTCACCTTTAAGGAAGTCACCAAAAAATTGCAAGGGCAGATAGTACTACCAAGGTAATGGTGACCAAAATAATGGAATAATGAAAATACTTTATCCAAAAGAAAACAGAAGAAAAAATGAGGAATTAATGAGACAAAGAGAAGGGGCTGAGTATGATAGTACATATAAACCCAAAAATGTCACAGGTGGTGAATGCATAAGCAATAAATCATGGTATTTCTGTATTATGGAATATTATTGAGAAATAAAAAGTAATAAATATTAATGCATACAACATGCATAGATCTTAAAAATATTATGTCAGCACAACTGACTACATAATATATTATCTCATTTACTTAAGACTCTAGGAAAGGCAAGACTATAGTGATATCAAAATTAAGATATGTCATGGAGAAACTAATAAAAAAGAGTGACATAATACATTTCCAAACAAGTAACTGACAGAAAGCTTGTATTCAGATTATAAAAGAACCACCAGCAATCAACAAGGAAAACATGGCAATAGGAAAATAGTCAAGAGGGTTGAACAAGCATTTTAGAAAAGGCGATATCCAATGGCCAGTGAACATACATAAAAAAGTGCTTTGCTTTATAATTGACAGTTATATATTTATATATATATAATATATATTCATACATATAAATAATATATATTATATAAATATATAATTGTTATATACTTATATAACAGTTATATATTTATAACTATATAAATATAAATTATAATTGCAAATTAAACATACAGTGAGGTAAAATGTTGACCCCAAAGTGGTAAAGCTACAATGGCTGACAGTACCAAATATAAGAGAGTCCCTGGAACATTACTGCTGACAAAAGCAGGCATTAGTACAGTTGCTAATTCTCTATTAGTCTTAATATATGTATCTTTCATGCTCCTGAAATTTTACTGATTATCTAGCAGATACATATGCACATGTGCATTATGAAACTGTATAAAGAATGTTTATAGCAACTCATTTTCAAAACAGAAACAGACTCACAGACAAAGAGACCAAATTTATGGTTATCAAAGGGTAAAGAAGAAGGAGGGATCAATGAGAGTTTGGGATTAGCATATACAAAATCACTGTGGATGGTGACTGCTGCCATGAAATGAAAGGACACTTGCTCCTTGGAAGGAAAGCTATGACAAACCTATACAGCATATTAAAAAGCAGGGACATCACTTTGCTGACAAAGGTCCATATCATCAAAGCTATGATTTTTCCAGTAATCATGTACAGATGTGAGAGTTGGACCATAAAGAAGGCTGAGTGCTGAAGAATTGGTGCTTTTGAACTGTGGTGCTGGGGAAGACTCATGAGAGTCCCTAGGACAGCAAGGTGATCAAAACAGTCCATCCTAAAGGAAATCAACCCTGAATATTCATTGGAAAAACTGATGCTGAAATTCCAATCCTTTGGCCACCTGATGCAAAGAACACACTCCTTGGAAAAGAAAGACCCTGATGCTAGGAAAGATTGAGAGCAGGAGGAGAAGGGGGAAACAGAGGATGAGATGGTTGGATGGCATCACCGACTCAATGGACATAAGCTTGAGCAAGCTCCAGGAGATAAATAAGCCTGGCAAGCTTCAGTCCATAGGGTCGAAAAGAGCTGGATAATCTTTAGTGACTGAACAAAAACAACACATATACAATAGATAAATAACACACACTTACTGTGTAGCACAGGGAACCCTACTCAATATCTTATAATAACTTATAGAGGAAAAGAAAAAGAAATGTTCACAGCAATAATATCTATTACAGTTAAAATTGGAAACAACCTAAATTCATATCAATAGTTCAGTTCAGTCACTCAGTCATGTCTGACTCTTCCCGACCCCATGAACTGCAGCACGCCAGGCCTCCCTGTCCATCACCAACTCCCGGAGTTCACTCAGACTCATGTCCATCGAGTCAGTGATGCCATCCAACCGTCTCATCCTCTGTCGCCCCCTTCTCCTCCTGCCCTCAATCTTTCCCAGAATCAGGGTCCTTTCAAATGAGTCAGCTCTTCACATCAGGTGGGCAAAGTATTGGAGTTTCAGCTTCAACATCAGTCCTTCCAATGAACATCCAGGACTGATCTCCTTTAGGATGGACTGGTTGGATCTCCTTGCAGTCCAAGGGACTCTCAAGAGTCTTCTCCAACACCACAGTTCAAAAGCATCAATTCTTCTGCACTCAGCTTTCTTTATAGTCCAACTCTCACATCCATACATGACCACTGGAAAAACCATAGCCTTGACTAGATGGAATTTTGTTGACAAAGTAATGGCTCTGCTTTTTAATATGCTGTCTAGGTTGGTCATAACTTTCCTTCCAAGGAATAAGTGTCTTTTAATTTCATGGCAGCAATCACTATCTGCAGTGATTTTGGAGTCCCCAAAATAAAGTCAGCCACTGTTTCTACTGTTTCCCCATCTATTTCCCATGAAGTGATGGGACCGGATGCCATGATCTTAGTTTTCTGAATGTTGAGCTTTAAGCCAACTTTTCCACTCTCCTCTTTGACTTTCATCAAGAGGCTCTTTAGTTCTTCTTCACTTTGTGCCATATGGGTAAATAAAACTGTGGAATAGTTGGTCATACAGTGCAAATACTTGTACAACAAAAAATAAATGAACTACCCTTGCATGCATTGGATGTGTGAATCTCACCATCAGAATGCTGAGTGATGTAAATTAGACACAATTTAGTAACAAGATGGAAACAATTCCATACACAAAAATGTAAAAAACAGGGAACACTAAACTCCAGTGTTAGGCATGAGGATAAAGAGCATATCTGGGGAGAGGGGAGACTTTGTTATTGAGAAGGAACAGGCCGGAATGCTCCTGGGATGCTGACAATATTCAGTTTCCTGCCCTGGAAGGTGGTGAAAAGTCAAAGTGTTAGCCGCTCAGTCCTGTCCAATTCTTTGCGACCCCATGGACTGTAGCCCATCAGGCTCCTCTGTTCAAGGAATTCTGTAAGCAAGAATACTGGAGTGGGTTGCCATTCCCTTTTCCAGGGGATCTTCCTGATCGGCAGATTGAACCTGGGTCTCCTGCATTGCAGGTAGATTCTTTACTGTCTGAGCCACCAGGGAAGCTACAACTGTTTTCTTTGTGATATATTCTTGATGTTTATTTTTCTTTCATGCATTTTTCTGTTTGTGTGCTGTACTTTATAATAAAGTAAGGAAAAAATGTAAAGCAGTCATGTTGATCTTCAAAAGAACAATTTTATCAACATTACTTAGGTTAATGTAGGGAAGGCTTGGCAGGATGTAGAAATAACAGTTGACAAAAATCACTTCCACTGTTGTTTGGCAGTGGAAGCAAAGGACAGAAATTAAGACTTGTTGTTTTCATTACTCTGGTACATTTTCGCTATTAGTTAAGTCTCTTTTTTTGTTTAAGAGCAGGAAGCACAAATCTGCCTTTTTGTTTCCTGATACGTTTCCATAAAATTCTAATGGTGCTGGTTCCTTATCTTTATTTGAATGCTTATTCAAATTGCACTAACATTAGATTTTGAAAGCAATGGACCTTCTCTTACAAAAAGCTACTTTTGCGATTTTGTTCATTCCATATGACAGCTGGGATTGGAAATCGAGGAAAGGTAGGGGATGTCTCAGCAGTACAAAAGAAAGAAACTTTCCATTTTTCCTTTGAGGATTGCTGAAAAGACTTTATGCTCCTAGTGTTTCATATGATCCTCTGTGGACGAGACTTTGCTGTATCCTATGGCCCCTGAAAGTACCTCAGCAGAGTTGAATGTCTAAAACAACCTGTGTGCTGATAACAAGAGAAACCGGATGAAGGGTGCCTACTGCTCTTAGGACTCTTATCAGACCACATTATGTGATTTGCTTCCATAGTTAAGTCTCAAAAAATAAAATAAAAAGAGAGTTAAAATTGGTAGTGCAGCAGTTTCATTCGGAAAGATTTCTATTCTGGCTTGGAGATAAAGACAAAGTGGATTAAGAAAGAGAAGGAAAACTTCACAGATAACTTGCCAGAAAAGGCTTGGGTCAGGAATGGAGTATAATTCTGTAGCCTTGATAGAACTGTTTTATTCAAAGTCTTTTTGGTTGGAAGCAACTCTCATTACCATGACTTTACTTTTTGGATCATAGAGGCAAGAAATACAAAGAGAGATGCAAAATCCAATCAGTTTTCATTTAAGTATCTCTATGAACCTACCAGCCTTCCCAGGTGGCTATGTGGTGAAGAATCTGCCTGCCATTGAAGGAGACACAGGAGACACAGGTTCAATCCCTGGGTTGGGAAGAGCCTCTGAGTAGGAAATGGCAGCTCACTTCAGTATTCTTGCCTGGAGGGTGCCATGGACATAGGAGCCTGGCAGGCTACAGCCCATGAAGTTGCAAAGAGTGGGACATGACTGAGTGAGCACGCATGCATGTATGACCCTAGCAGCCAGAATTTCATCTGACCAGACCAGATGATTAAATTAAGAATCATGCCAATGATTCTAACAAGCACATGAAAAGGTGCTCAACATCACTCATTATCAGAGAAATGCAAATCAAACCTACAATGAGATACTACCTCACACCAGTCAGAATGGCCATCATAAAAAGTCTTCAAACCATAAATGCTGGAGAGAATGTGGAGAAAAGGGAACACTCTTCAATTGCTGGTGGGAATGTAAACTGATATAGCCACTATGGAAGACAGTATGGAGATTCCTTAAAAAGGTAGGAATAAAACCACCATGTGCCCAGCAATCCCACTCCTACAGTGGGAGTGAGAAGGGGAGATGTATGGAGACAGTAACAGAGAAATTGACAATACCATATGCAAAATAGATAGCCAAGGGGAATTTACTGTATGACTCAGGGAACTCAAATAGGGGCTCTGTGACAGGCTTTTAGGGTGGGTAGGTGGGGAGGGAGATGGGAGGGAGGTCTGGGAGGGAGGGGAGATGGGTATACCTGTGGCTGATTCTTGTCAGAAAGCCACAGAATTCTGTAAAGCAATTATCCTTCAATTAAAAAATTAAAAAAGAGAGAAAAAGACAGTGGAAACAGACAAACAACAAAAAAGAATTATGCCAATGATTGAGAAAGGTTACTACTGAATTTTTTTGTAAGAATATTAATATTAAAAATTTGACTTCCATTATTTTCTGCAAAAAAAACACTGAAACCATCTCAAGCAATTTGTGGTTCCCATTTTAGCAAATGGAAGTGGGAAATTCACTCTAAATTATAACTCAAAAATTTGCTTAACATTTAATTCATACTCAGTTTTTCAGAGACAAAGTTTGATTTCAAACGAATCTCTGTGACAACTAAGCACCTACAGCTAAGTGTTCTGTTTCAAACATCAATTATCTTGAAGGTAGGGACAGAGTTTCCTGCAAAAGTACTCAGTGCAGATATAATCATGAGGATTTTTAACACACGTTAAATGAATGGGTGATACATTTCTAATGACTATTTTGAGGAAATGTATCTTTGATTTCCAATTTATTTTTGATACCATTGTTTAGAACACTGATGACTTTTGTACTGCACTTCTTGCTTGCTCAGTCACTCAGTTGTGTCTGACTCTTTGTGATCTCATGGACGGTAGCCTTCCAGGCTCCTCTGTCCATGGGATTCTCCAGGCAAGAATACTGGAGTGAGTTGCCATTTCCTCCTCCAGGAGATCTTCCTGACCCAGGAATTGAACCCAAGTCTCCTGAAGCTCCTGCATTGGCAGGCAGATTCTTTACCACTGAGTCACCTGGGAAGCCACTGTACTTTTAAAGATTGATTTTATATTGTCATTTTATAGAATCTCATTTCTTTGCTTACATCTGGCTTGTATGTGTCTACCTTAAGGCACAATCATGATTTTAACCATTCTCCAGGATGTACTGTTTTGTTAAAGGATAATCTTGCAAGAGCATTGTGAAAAATATTGCATTGCATTGAACATTAGAACAAAGATGGACTTACCATATTTTCATGTGTTACCTGGAAATGAGCCAACTTTGTTTACACATTAGTAATTAAACTTCATCTATTTATGATCACAATTAATGTGATTATAATAATCACAATTATTCAGTGACTCAATTTCAACTGTTTTGAGGTTAGTTGAGTAGATACTTTTATTTGAGTGAGTAGTTCTAGATTTGAGGGCCCTAAATGAAGGGTTAGGCATGTTATAAAGTCACTGGTTGACTCAGGATCCCATTGACTCAAACAGTAGACAAACTGGCTAGAGGAGTCCAGTAACTTGATTGCGTTAATTGTTGTTCTCCATTCCACATCCCTTTCTGTACCCACTCCCTTTGCATTGCTCTGGGTTGGTGTTTGTTCTATTCTACACCTTGGCTCTGGGCGCAGCATGTGACTTGCTTTGAACAATGGCATTTTAACAAGTGTGATGCCCCCAAAGCGGAGGTCAAGTGCTTATATATATTTTTGCTTGTTCTCTTGCTCCTCTGTGATTGCCCTGAAAAGATTCCTGGCTGACTTGCTGTAGAATGAGACATTTAGAGTGGAGCTGAATTGTTCTAGACATCCCAGATGAGGCCATACGAGATCGGCCAACAACTAGCTTCTCCCAGATTTGAGAGTATGCCCAGCTGAGGCCCAAACTGCGTGGCTGAACCTGACCTAAACCAACAACACAGACTCCTAAGCAAAATAAAGCCTTATTTATTACTGGTTTGGGTTTGTTATGTACCCTTAGTATAGATAATGCATAGAAGGTGGTAGTGTTTAGCATCTTATTTTTGGCTAAATTGGCAATGAAGCACTTCCCATTCATTTTGCTCATTTGATGGTCAGAACTGGTGAATAGAAATCTTTGACACATTTTAAAATTTGATCACTTGGAAATACAGGACTATAAGACAGAGGAGTTTATCTTGGCCTCTTCTCAATTGCAGCTGAATCCAGCGTTTGGGGGATAGTGGGTGTAAAGTCAGGTGATGAGGGATAATCACCATCTGTAGCTGGGTGAGAGTAGGTCCCTCCATTCTGATACAGGCTCCTTCATCAGCCCAGGGGCAGGTAGAAGCTGAGAGTGGTTGTTGCTCCTTTATCTTCCACACGCTCTATTCTTCATCAACTGGTCAGATATGTCCTCACTTAATGGGAAGAGAAAACCACCAGGAATTATTTCTTATCCTAGGAAGCATTTGAAATGTGCATATCATGTTTTTCTAGTTGTTAAATAATTATTTCATCCTGTTCAGTGAATTATAGGGGGGTGCTCAAATCACATACATTTTGAGATTTCTGACTTCATCCTGATGCTTTCACAGTGTAATATGGAACCCAGTGCAACCATATTTCTGTAAGTGGGTTCTTATTTAATAATAATATTGCCTTTCTCATTTTTTCTAGGTTAGCTCTGCAAAGCTCCACACACTTGTCTGAGTTAACGTTATCAGGGAGAAAGGAAGAGTGAAAAATAACCCTGAGAAATATTGTCTGGGTAATTGTGCTCACAAATCATGTTATTTCACAAGATTCTGGGAAGCATCACTGCTCCTTGCTGGAGCTGGGCCATTTTGCAGCTTGAAGTTTTGAGTTGACTCACCTGAAAGCTGAACTAAAAGCAGACTGAATGAGACAGTTTATACAAATGACAGATGGAAGGTTGGAGACTCACCAAGGCCGTTATTCCTAAGGGTGTTCACTTTACCTCTCTCTCACTGTTTTTCTTTCCTCGAGGCTGACCCACCTGGGAAACGTTGGAATTTCTGGTTCATTAGTTAATTTAAAAATATTTAGGACTTCCCTGGTGGTCCAGTGGTTAAGAATCTGTCTGCCCATGCAGGGGACATGGGTTTGATCCCTGACCTGGGAAGATCCCACATGTTGCAGGGCAGTTAAGCCCTTGTTCCACAACTACTGAGCCCCCATGCCCTAGACCCTGTGCTCTGCACCAAGAGAAACCACTGCAATGAGAACTGCACATCGCAACTAGAGAATAGCTTCCACTCATCACGACTAGAGAAAGCCTGGGCAGCAACAAAGACCCAGTGAAGCCAAAGACAAACAAATAAATTAATGAATTAAAAAATAAGTAAATTTATATTATGACCTCCAGGTAGGAATGGCTGTGATCATTTGTGTAACATACCACTTCCATCTCAAATCTCCTTAACAATAACTGCAAAAAATAGATCAGGAAGCAGACATCACCATTGCAAATTATGGAAAGGAGCCCCTAAAAAAGTTGGAAACATTGAATAATTTCTTTTATATTTAATCAGATTTTTCCAAAATGAAGCAAAGCAAGGAGGATACAGGGCAGATGGATACTTTCAGAAATGCTCCACAGATGATTCGTCTGGAGAGTGAGCCCTGCATGCCATGGTGGACCTTGGAGAAAGTCCAGGATGTCCTCTTGACCCTTGTTCATGGACATGGATCCAATGTGGACCCATAGCAGAGGAAACACTGTGTTAGGAGACTCTAGAGTGCATACAAGGTCCACATCAAGAAGAAAGCTGCCCATGAGGTGAGGTTTCTTCCAGACACATGGAGTTTTCTATTTGATGTGGTAAGCAGCAGCCTGGGAAAGCAGACTGAGTAAGATCCTCCATGAACCTGATGTTATGGATGAAGCAAAGAGAAGAAAAGACCCAAAGCTGATCTTTAGTAGAGTAGACCACCAGAAAGAGTTCCCCCTTCATTTCCTCAGCCTCTGGAACAGCCAGCTACACATGTATAGAAAGTAACCTTGCTGCTTAAAGTCTACAAAGCCCATTCTAAGAGAAAGATAAAAATCAGGGAGGGGGAACCAAACAGCATAAGCTATCCTCATTAAATATGGGTGTCCCACATCAGAAGAGCTCAGTGTGGTACCAAAGCAAATGTTCTGAGTCCTTAAAGGAAGAGGATGGCAAAGAAGCTTTATTTCTAAGGCAAATAATTTCCTTGGGAAAGAGAGCAAAGAATAGGCTCTTTATGCTTTCAGTAAAATTCTAGAAAATATGAAAAAGAGCATGAGATAATAAAACAAAAGACAGAGTTTAAAAAGGGAACTAGCTAGGAGACACAGAGCATAAAAATTCAACATGAGTTGGATGAGGTAGGAAAAGAAGAAAGAGAATCAAAGTGTAATAACCCATTTAAAATCTGCATGTGAAGGACTAAAATTTGCGTTAGAAAGATTAAAATGGAAAAGCTTTTTCTATAACACAAGGGATCATAATGTGGAAGATAAGTGGGAAGCTTTTCCAGAATTCCAATGAGGAGAATAAAGGGTTGAAACTGATGAGAAAGAAGATGACATGGTCCATGCATCCTGGAGATGTAACGAAAGGATCCTGGTGTTTTGAATGACCTTACACTCAGTTTTTTTCTGAAACATTGAATTCAAGAAGAAATGAGTCAAGACTCAGAATTTTGAGGAAGAAATATGTCTGTCCTTAGAGTTTTTTACTTAATTGAGTTTTAATTTACAGAAGAATATAATTGTACAATTTTCAGATTTTAATTGGCTGAGAAAAAGTATACCATCAATAATGTATTCATTTCAAGTCATGAGAAATTTTTAAAAATTTAGAAAAAAGAAAAAGAAAACCCAAGTTTAGAATGGGACTATTTTATAGAAAATGACTAATGGTAAATGTTGAAAAAAATCTGAAATATAATGGAATCTAGACTATTATTGTGATTATAGTGTAAAGTCCACTGAATAGGTCTTAAATAGTTTTTGAAGGGTGATAATTGAAAAAAATAAAAAGTCATATCAGTACTAACAAAAACAGAAAGTAGGAGTTGAGGGTGGGGTACAAGGAAAAACAGAAGTGTTTTTAAATTACATGAAAGATACTAAATGGATATGTATTTTCTGACATAGTTTTTTAAAACATTACAGTTAGGTGTGAGATTATTTTTTTTCAATGTAACATTCTATACAGTGTTCTAAAGTGTTAGTTGCTCAGTCATGTCTGACTCTTTGAGACCTCATTTACTGTAGCCCACCAGGCTCCTCTGTCCGTGGGATTTTCCCGGCAAGAATACTGGAGTGGGTTGCCAGTTCCTTCTCCAGGGGATCTTCCCAACCCAGGGATCTTCCTGACCCAGGAGTCAAACTTGGGTCTCTTGCATGCTTTACCATCTGTGCTACCAGGGAAGCCTACCCAAAATGGACACAGAATCCTGCACGAAACAGACGTGCAAGGTGTGGAAGGTAATTACAATGTGACACCAGTGTAACCCCCACGCGAATAAGAAAGAGCCTTCTCCCATCTCCCCAGAAGCTTTCTCACTTCCTCTCTGATATAATTCCATTCCTCCCCACTAACAACCCCTCATCCTAACTTTCGTTTCCTTAGGATAGCAATTTGTGCTCAGTCGTTCAGTCATGTCTGACTCTTTGCGACCCCACGGACTTTAGTCTGCCAGGCTCCTCTGTCCATGGAATTTTGCAGGCAAGAATGCTGGCGTGGGTTACCATTTCCTTCTCCAATATGGTTTGCTTTTGCCTGTTTTTGAACTTTCTTTGAATAGAATATATGCATTATTTTATGTTTTGCTTCAACAATTTGTTTCATCCATGCTATTGAGATAGCTTAGTTTGTTTGCTTTTATTACTGTATATGATTTCATTGTTTATTCAGACATTAACTAATGTCTTCCACTGTGGGTGAACTTCGGGTTATTTGCAGTTCTTGGCTTTTATGAGAGATATATCTTTAAATATTTTAAAAGGGGATGACATAGAGCATTGAAAACAAGATGGATGGTTGAAAAGATAAATTAAAATAGAATTTATAATGGCAACCCACTCCAGTGTTCTTGCCTGGAGAATCCCAGGGACGGGGAAGCCTGGTGGGCTGCCGTCTATGGGGTCGCACAGAGTTGGACATGACTAAAGTGACTTAGCAGCACAATGGTAAAAAGAAAACAGAAAGGAAGCTTGACATAGGAGCTCTAAAATGGGATGATAAAAGTAAATACAAATTTATGCAATAGCTGTGAATATGTTTTCTTTTACTGAAAGGTAAATACTAGATTGGGTCAAAATAATATCTGAGGGAGAACCTCTTGTCATGGATACACATAAAATGAAACAATGCAGAAAGATTGCGAGTAAGAAGGTAGGAAAATCTACAAAATCAAAAAGCAAACAAAACAACTGGAGTTACAGTAAATCTGTAGGATTAGGATTCACCAGTGTTAAAAATAAAAAACAAGTGGAGACCAGCTTTGAAAATTCCCTGGGCACACCCAACCAGTTTGGTCATACAAACAAAACAAAACAAAAAAACCCTAATTTAGCTGACTTTGCAAGATTGGCTTGACGTAGGTCATTTTTTGCTTATGCTCTGGAAATCATAAGTGACACTTGAACTGTTTTCCAAGGTTGGTATGAGGTAACCAATAACCAGACCCCTATTACTGAAGAAAATTCTAATAATATAACCAATCACAGTGATGAATATGAACGTACTCTGTAAGCTGCTTTATAACAATATACTCTACTTGAGCCTCGCTTTATGCTTGGCTGGAGTGCCCTTGGTTTGTAAACTTTTTGGTGTGTGCACAACAAAATTTTTCTAATTACTGTTTTGATGATTCAGTGGTTTTACTTCTGTTATTTCTGAATTTTTGACAGTGTGACACTATTAAATAGGACAAAGAAGTTCCATAATATTTTTAAAAAGTGTAAAATTTTTATGTCCCAAACTAAAAAAATCACTAAATTATATAAACAAATTCTTAGAAATTCAAGAGCAATCCAAAAATATACTAGAAGCAGAAGATGTTAATATGCTTTTCTTAGTGTTTAACAGATAATGTAGGAAATAAATAAATGCCAAAGACACATCTGAATAATATAATAAACTAGGCTATTTATTTGACATATATTGAGCTATTTTTCTATAACAAAGGATAAAAATAAAAGCTAATAATTAGGTAAAGAATAACAAAGTATATAACTTTAAATGAGAATGGAAAAATTACACAGCAAAATTTATTATAATTAAGTTATAAAATACAAAAATAAAATAACTGATGTCCAGATAAAAAGGAAATAACAATAATGAGAAATTTAAAATTATAAGCAAATATTGCTTATAACTCTACCCTAAATGATTTTAAAATCTCAAAAAATAACTGAATACGAGGGAATATAAATCATGAAAAGGGGTTCAAGAAGAAAAGAATCTGAGCGTATGAATAAATAATTGAGCTAAATATTGAAAATGTTTGTCAAATATTATTTTCTGAAAATGCTTTGGCCCAGAATACTGAGCTCTCAGCTCTCCTACTCTGTTAAGGACAGGTTAAGAATGAAGATCAGTGTTGTAATCCATAAATTGTGAGACAGTACACAGAGGGCCGACATTACTTTACAAACTAGCATTACCCAAATGTGATTATGAAGATGCAAAACAGAGAGCAGAAAACCTAACCTCGTTTATAAACAAAGTCTCAACATTCTACATAAATGTATAGCAAGTTAAATTCCAGAAAAATTCTAGAGTTAAAAATAAAAGTTTATTACAAAACCAGTGAAAAATATGGATAAATCCTTTGGAGTGTGGAAGGTCTGTTTAAACATAATAACAAAGCTAAAAACTATAAAAATAGTTCATAAATGTTTATCAATAATACAGTGATCCTCTTTCTATTTTCTCATTATTAGTGTATAGGAATGCAAGGGATTTCTGTGTGTTGATTTTATATCCTGCAACTTTACTATATTCATTGATTAGCTCTAGTAATTTTCTGGTGGAGTCTTTAGGGTTTTATATGTAGAGGATCATGTCATCTGCAAACAGTGAGAGTTTTACTTCTTCTTTTCCAATTTGGATTCCTTTTATTTCTTTTTCTGCTCTGATTGCTGTGGCCAAAACTTCCAAAACTATGTTGAACAGTAGTGGTGAAAGTGGGCACCCTTGTCTTGTTCCTGACTTTAGGGGAAATGCTTTCAAGTTTTCACCATTGAGGATAATGTTTGCTGTGGGTTTGTCATATATAGCTTTTATTATGTTGAGGTATGTTCCTTCTATTCCTGCTTTCTGGAGAGTTTTTATCATAAATGGATGTTAAATTTTGTCAAAGGCTTTCTCTGCATCTATTAAGATAATCATATGGCTTTTATTTTTCAATTTGTTAATGTGGTGTATTACATTGATTGATTTGCGGATATTGAAGAATCCTTGCATCCCTGGGATAAAGCCCACTTGGTCATGGTTTATGATCTCTTAAATGTGTTGTTGGATTCTGATTGCTAGAATTTTGTTAAGGATTTTTGCATCTATGTTCATCAGTGATATTGGCCTGTAGTTTTCTTTTTTTGTGGCATCTTTGTCAAGTTTTGGTATTAGGGTGATGGTGGCCTCATAGAATGTGTTTGGAAGTTTACCTTCCTCTGCAATTTTTTGGAAGAGTTTGAGCAGGATAGGTGTTAGCTCTTCTCTAAATTTTTGGTAGAATTCAGCTGTGAAGCCATCTGGACCTGGGCTTTTGTTTGCTGGAAGATTTCTGATTACAGTTTCAATTTCCATGACTGTGGTGGGTCTGTTAAGATTTTCTATTTCTTCCTGGTCGAGTTTTGGAAAGTTGTACTTTTCTAAGAATTTGTCCATTTCTTCCACGTTGTCCATTTTATTGGCATGTAATTGCTGATAGTAGTCTCCTATGAGCCTTTGTATTTTTGTGTTGTCTGTTGTGATCTCTCCATTTTCATTTCTAATTTTATTGATTTGATTTTTGTCCCTTTGTTTTCTGATGAGTCTGGCTAATGATTTGCCAATTTTATTTATCCTTTCAAAGAACCAGCTTTTGGCTTTGTTGATTTTTGCTATGGTCTCTTTTGTTTCTTTTGCATTTATTTCTGCCCTAATTTTTAAGATTTCTTTTCTTCTACTAACCCTGGGGTTCTTCATTTCTTCCTTTTCTAGTTGCTTTACGTGTAGATTAGGTTATTTATTTGACTTTTTTTTCTTGTTTCTTGAGGTATGCCTGTACTGTTATGAACTTTCCCCTTAGGACTGCTTTTACAGTGTCCCATAGGTTTTGGGTTGTTGTGTTTTCATTTTCATTTGTTTCTATGCATATTTTGATTTCTTTTTTGATTTCTTCTGTGATTTTTTGGTTATTCAGCAGCGTGTCCCATCCCATTCACCATTGCAATGAAAAGAGTAAAATACTTAGGAATATATCTACCTAAAGAAACTAAAGACCTATATATAGAAAACTATAAAACACTGGTGAAAGAAATCAAAGAGGACACTAATAGATGGAGAAATATACCATGTTCATGGATCAGAAGTATCAATATAGTGAAAATGAGTATACTACCCAAAGCAATCAATAGATTCAATGCAAACCCTATCAAGCTACCAACGGTATTTTTCACAGAGCTAGAACAAATAATTTCACAATTTGTATGGAAATACAAAAAACCTCGAATAGCCAAAGCAATCTTGGGAAAGAAGAATGGAACTGGAGGAATCAACCTGTCTGACTTCAGGTTCTACTACAAAGCCACAGTCATCAAGACAGTATGGTACTGGCACAAAGACAGAAATATAGATCAATGGAACAAAATAGAAAGCCCAGAGATAAACCCATGCACCTATGGACACCTTATCTTTGACAAAGGAGGCAAGAATATACAATGGAGAAAATACAATCTCTTTAACAAGTGGTGCTGGGAAAACTGGTCAACCACTTGTAAAAGAATGAAACTAGAACACTTTCTAACACCATACACCAAAATAAACTCAAAATGGATTAAAGATCTAAACATAAGACCAGAAACTATAAAACTCCTAGAGGAGAACATAGGCAAAACAGTCTCCGACATAAATCACAGCAGGATCCTCTATGACCCATCTCCCAGAATATTGGAAATAAAAGCAAAAATAAACAAATGGGACCTAATTAAAATTAGAAGGTTCTGAACAACAAAGGAAACTATAAGCAAGGTGAAAAGACAGCCTTCAGAATGGGAGAAAATAATAGCAAATGAAGCAACTGACGAACAACTAATCTCAAAAATATGCAAGCACCTCCTGCAGCTCAATTCCAGAAAAATAAATGACCCAATCAAAAAATGGGCCAAAGAACTAAGCAGATATTTCTCCAAAGAAGACATACAGATGGCTAACACATGAAAAGATGCTGAACATCACTCATTATCAGAGAAATGCAAATCAAAACCACAGTGAGGTACCATTTCATGCCAGTCAGAATGGCTGCAATCCAAAAGTCTACAAGCAATAAATACTGGAGAGGGTGTGGAGAAAAGGGAACACTCTTACACTGTTGGTGGGAATGCAAACTAGTACAGCCATTATGGAGAACCGTGTGGAGATTCCTTAAAAAACTGGAAATAGAACTGCCTATGACCCAGCAATCCCAGTACTGGGCATACACACTGAGGAAACCAGAAGGGAAAGAGACACATGTACCCTAATGTTCATCGCAGCACTGTTTATAATAGCCAGGACATGGAAGCAACTTAGATGTCCATCAGCAGATGAATGGATAAGAAAGCTGTGGTACTTTTACACAATGGAGTATTACTAAGCCATTAAAAAGATTACATTTGAATCAGTTCTAATGGGTGGATGAAACTGGAGCCTATTATACAGAGTGAAGTAAGCTAGAAAGAAAAACACCAATACAGTATATTAACGCATATATATGGAATTTAGAAAGATGGTAATGATAACCCTGTATGCGAGACAGTAAAAGAGACACAGATGTATAGAACAGTCTTTTGGACTCTGTGGGAGAGGGAGAGGGTGGGATGATTAGGGAGAATGGCATTGAAACATGTATAATATCATATAAGAAACTAATCGCCAGTCCAGGTTCAATGCAGGATACAGGATGCTTGGGGCTTGTGCACTGGGATGACCCAGAGGGATGGTATGGGGAGGGAGGTGGGAGGGGGGTTCAGGATTGGGAACACATGTATACCTGTGGCAGATTCATGTTGATGTATGGCAAAACCAATACAATATTGCAAAGTAATTAGCTTCCAATTAAAATAAATAAATTTAAATTAAAAAAAATAATACAGTGATCCTAGTGAAATACAAGAGCCAAAGAGGGGGAAAAAATTGCAAAGCTCTGTCACAGAGCTCATATGTTTAATATGTACAGAGCTGTTATAAATTTTTTTAAAAGTGCCTTAAAAATTAGGCAGAGATGCAGGCAGACAATTCACCAAAAATTAATGAACATTATCAATAAATGAACAAACTTCAGTAATCAAAACATTAGAAATTCAAAAGCTGCTTGATATCAAGTTATGAGCAGTTCATTCTGACCTTGTGAAAGTCCAGAGATATTTACAACAAGATCTTGATGTATTCTAAGGCCTATATTCTCAGGTTTCACCTGACTCTGGGGCCCCATTTCCAGGAATTGTTTTGGGAAGTATCCAATGTGGGCTAATTTTGTCAACATTGAGTCGACCATATGTGAAAATCAGGTCCTTTCCAACACACCCACACACCCACACCCCCACACCCCATGCATCACACACAGGTATGAAGTCCTGATGCATAAAAGGGGGAGGAAGTGAGCAGAGATCTTTATAAATAAACAATCTGAACAAGTGCAAATTGGAAAACAGATACTCCATGAAGTTTCCTTCACATCACCGTCTTTGGAGGAAGTTCTGTGTTCTTGTTCAATGAGATGCCTCAGCCTTGCCATACTGGGTTGGCTAATTTCTTTCTCTCCTACCTGGGTTCTCTGTGGTTTCCTTCTCCTTTTTCTTTCCATGTCCCCCTTGTACTCCCCAGCAATTTCTCATATGCAGATGGCAGAGAAGTTTAGCTGTCTGTTTCCTTGGCTTCTGCTGACAAGAGTACTCTGAAAGTGTCATCTTCCAACCCAAGAGCAGTTCCCCAACAGAACAGTTCTTCAAGAAGAATCGGCTCCTGGCTGTTAGGATAATGATGGTTCTGCCACTCTAGTAAGACCAAACATGAATCTTCAAAAAAATTTTGTGTTGGCTATCAGCTGCTTTAGATTACTCCCTAATGGTCTCTACCAATATTTCCTAGGGGCATTTGTTTATTCTGTATTGTCAAAAGAATTACTGTGGACAAGTTTAAAACCCTCCAATGGAAGTATTAATTTTTACCACTTAAGGAATCCTCTTTTAGAACTTTAGGTTCTAAAGTTTAGAAGGACTATCTTTACCTCTGTCATGATGGCGATAGCAACAACCCAGTGAGACAGATATTCTTGTTCTTGTTCTATGGTCCTCATAGCTATGAAGCTTATCAATAGATCTAATGCACTTTAATTATAGCTGGTATGGAATTCGAGGATTTGTGTTGGAAACTTGAGTCCCATTCATGATCTAAAAGTGTGGAACTGTAACTATTAAGTATTCTAAGTCATTTGGGCACTGTATTTCATTAATTGCATGCTATATACAGGTAAGTATATATAAGTTACATGTGATTAAGAATCTACTATAATTTTAAAAAGCTTGAAAATTTTATTTAAGGAAAATTAGACCCTACAGAGGCTTGATTTAATTTAAATAAAAGAGAAAGGGGAGTGGAGAATGATTATTTAGTGACCATGTAAATGTCCCCTCACCAGGCCCTATTGAAGTGAAGCGAAGAAGAGAAGTGAAAGTTGCTCAGTCGTGTCCGACTCTTTGCAACCCCATAGAGTATACAGTCTATGGAATTCTCCAGGCCAGAATACTGGAGTGGGTAGTCTTTCCCTTCTCCAGGAGATCTTCCCAACCCAGGGATCGAACCCAGGTCTCCCGCACTGCAGGCGGATTCTTTACCAACTGAGCCATAAGTGAAGCCCAGATGGTCCTGTTAATCATTTCCATTTACAGACAAGGAAAGAGACTGAGGGAGGTTAATGCTCAAGGTCACTCAGCTAGTTACATAATAGAGTCTAGTTTTGGTATGTAATCTTCACAAAAACTGAGATAATACATGTTTTTGCTTGCTTAATCTAAATTATGAAAATTGCCTGGACAATGAGGTTTCCTATAGTGGAAATCTGGCAAGACTTTTGAGAAACTGGAATTTTAGCATTTTTCCAGGAGAAGTTTCCTGATCTTCTTGAATCTACTGGATGACTTTTCTTGATTTAAAAGTTAAAAAAAAAATTAATTTTAGTGGCCAAGAACTTCTTATTTTAGTGGTTATTGAAAAAATTTGTTTTCACTCGTTACTTGTTGCTAACTTTTAGTCACAGTCTGTCTTTTATAGCCAAGACATTGACATTCATCACTGGATCAGTGCAGTTAAGGCACTGTCTTAATTGGAAGAGGGTGAATGTTAATCATTTTAATTATTATTATGATATTTTCAGTGCCAAGAGTGCCCAGGAGCCTTTTTAATATGGAAATCCACCAAATGGTAACAGGAAAAAATGTACTCCTTCCCAGTGTGGTTATAATTTAAAGGTGAAAATAAGTACAGTGCAGCTAAATGGAATTATTAGTTGATATCAAGCACTGTAACTCTACAAGCTATGAATAATGTCTTTCCCCAGAGCCTCCTCCTAAGATGTTTGTAGGAAATTTAAAGTACAGAATAATTATCTCACCATTGCTCTATACAATTTAGAATTTAGTTTTTCAGTTTTACTATCCTCTAGTATCCTCCCTGATGTCTCAGATAGTAAAGAACCTACCTGCAATTTGGGACACTGGGGTTTGATCCCTGGGTTGGGAAGATACCCTGGAGAAGGGCATGGCAACCCACTCCAGTATTCTTGCCTGGAGAATTCCATGGACAGAGAAGCCTAGAGGGCTACAGTCCAGGGGGTCGCAAAGAGTCGGATATGACTGAGCAACTAACACACACACACACACACATACAGACACACACACGGTATAAAAACAAGACTAATAGGATTAAGTTTTAATTTACTTACCCCTAAGTCATGAAAATTGTTGCTCCAACTTTAGGAAGTTTAAAACCAACATCAATTTTGGGTAGGTGGCTGAAGACCAAGAAGATTTTTCATCTATAATTGTCTTGAGCCGGATTCCAGCAGGTAATTTGAAAGTGGCAGACTCCCTTATTACCAGATCCCAGAGCCAAGAATTTCCTGTCTTTCTGTTTTGCTCCTCCCTGCACTTATCTGTGAATGACATTTCTGATTCCTAGGATAAAAAAACAAAACAAAAACAAAAAAACCTGAGTCAGCAACTGCCCATCTGAGCTTTGAAAATTCTTGGAACTTCATGCTAATTGAATTATCTTTTGGAAGCTTAGGATAGCCTTCTCTCCTGACTTTGAGATAATTGAGATGAAAACTGTTTGTAAGGCTCAATGACAGTTTACTTTCTTGTACAGCCTTTTATGTATGAATCACAAAGCCTTTTGCAAACCATAACTTGGTTCTTGCAGCGCCCTGGGGAAGTAGATCTTATTAACCCTGTTTTACACACGATCATGAAACAGGCCCAGGGAGTTTCAGTGAGCAGCCTCTGGTCAGGCGATGAGTCAGTGGGAAAGTCGGGGGAAAAAACCTGTGGAACTTCTGACGTGCACCTTGAATGTGCTGCCTTAAGAAGGGTGAGCAATTAATAGATGAGCCAGATAAATGGAGATCCATTTGAAGAACAGATTTGCAATGAACAATCATTGTTCTAATGAATTATTTAAATTGCATCTTAGCTTAAATGAATCTGAAATTGCAGTGTGTATATATTTTCCAGGCAGCTCACTGTGACATAGAACTTTTTGGGTCAATTGGTTTTACTGTTTAAGTGTGTATGTAAATGGAAGATTGAAGAATAACTACTAGAGTATGTTTTGGTTGGCCCCTGATAGGTGATGTTAGTAACTAAAGAGGGAGATACTTAAAATGTGCAAGAATAGAAATGCAATGGGAGATACAAGAAATAATTTCAATTAACTTAGTGTGATATTTAGATATGCAGCAGTGAACAATTAGAAAACTGGAAGCCACTTTGCATAGAGGTCATGTAGTCAGTCCAACCTCTTCTACACTTAGAACAGTCAACTTAAGAGATAATTCTATGGCTACAAGTACTTGAGGAAGCAGGACTTCATTAGGTAACATTAGAAAAGACCTGTTAATGAAATGTGTACCTCTATATGCTGTTGGTAAAATGATTCAGTCTTTGAGGGAAGCAGAACAGCTATCCAGCTTGGGACTGGAGTTTGCACTTTGATTAGAGCTGCAGAGGATGAGAGTCTTCCCCTCAGCTTTGCCTGTTGAGACTTTTGGTTTTGTTAGTTTACCCCAGGTTAGCAGGCTCTGGAGGACTGAGTCATGTTAGCCAAATTTGAAAGAGACTGATGTATAAACAAGAGTGAAAATTTAATTCACATTGAAATCAGATTAGCTTATTGGTGCTAGATAGTTGTGTGTTAGTCACTTGCGTCCGACTCCCTGTGACTCCATGGTCTGTCCATAGAATTCTCCAGGCAAGAATACTGGAGTGGGTTGCATTTCCTTCTTCAGGGGATCTTCCCGACCCAGGGATCAAACCCAAGTCTTCTACATTGCAGACATGTTCTTTACCATCTGAGCTAAGAGGGATACTTAGTGTATCACATTTCTAGGAAGCTAGGTCAATTGGGGGAGAAGGTAATGGCAACCCACTCCAGTACTCTTGCCTGGAAAATCCCATGGATGGAGGGGCCTGGTGGGCTGCAGTCCATGGGGTCGCAAGGAGTCAGACAAGACTGACCGACTTCACTTTCACTTTTCACTTTCATGCATTGGAGAAGGAAATGGCAACCCACTCCAGTGTTCTTGCCTGGAGAATCCCAGGGACAGGGGAGCCTGGTGGGCTGCCGTCTATGGGGTCGCACAGAGTCAGAGATGACTGAAGTGACTTAGCAGCAGCAGCAGCAGGTCAATTGGGAAACCAAATTAATATCAGAATTATACTTGAAGAGTCTAGTTTGAGGATTGGAGTATCTGAACGACATGTTCATTATGTCTGAAAAAGATGCATTTACCCAGCAAACAATAAGAACATCTGCTTGGCTGATCGAATGCCTGCAGGCCTCCGCCCCTCTGCAAAGATTACGTTACCCTTGATATGTTTCCATTAGTTGGACTGCAGGTTCTCTAATGATAATTATCATTTGCCTGGATACTGAGATGCAGAAAATTTAGTCTGAAAAAAAATCTGTTTAGAAGCTGTCTTTTCAGAAGTTGATTATTTCTGAAGATGTGCACACATTTTCTTCATTTTATCTCCTTCATTTTAGATTCTTATTTATTTCTATTACCTTGCCATCTTCTGATTCATAGTTCCAGATTCTGAGATGACACTGAATCAAGACTATAGTTACACTTAAACTACATATAACACATAATTTCATTTCTCAAATTGCATATTAATCACTCCCTTCAGCTCTTCCTAGTTTTTATTCATTTATTTTCCTTTATGCCCATTTTTTTTGGGGGGGTCACAAGTTAAGTATTTTTGTACCTCTCTTAGAACAATATCTAAATCTGAAAGCTTCAGGACCAAAATCTACTATGGAGCTTATAGTATATTTCTGGACCAATAAAGGGAAGTTAGTGGCTATGCTGGGCTTCCTTGGTGGCTCAGTGGTAAAGAATCCACCTGCAAAGCAGGAGATGCAGGTTTGATTCCTGGATAGGGAAGATCCTCTGGAGGAGGGCATGGCAACCCACTCAAGTATTTTTGCCCAGAGAATCCCATGGACAGAACAACCTGATGAACTCCCGTCCATAGGGTCGCAAAGCACTGGACATGACTGAAGCGGCTGAGCATGTACACAAAATGGCTGTGTTGGTATCAAGAGAGGAGAAAGAAACTGAAGCTAAGAGATGAAGCAAAAGATGAAATCGGGTATCAGGCCTAGTTGATTTTTTCCCTGTAGGATCATTTTGTCAACCGTTAGTTCTTTTGTAACTTAGCAAAAGCAGTTTCTGTCTTTAGGGTCACCTTATAGTTCAATATCAAAGATAACCGTGGTCAGAAAAGCAAGGGCTGAGCATTGTTCTAGGATTCTTGTAAAGAGACTGGCCCTTTACCATGAACTGTGACCTTCCTGACCTGTGGCTAAGCTGCATGCAGGGAGAGACATATCATCTTAAAATACAAAAGATGTTTGTATTCAGTTTCACACTTACCCTAAATAAAGAGACATTCAATGAAAGCAACTCTTAGACTCTAAAGCTGAGGCAGAAAATGGAAGGCAGTCTAGCAACTGGGAATAATCCACTCTTTCCAGCATTACTACTGGTTTTGGATATTCTTCCAATTTTAATGGTACCTTTATGATTTCCAAACCACAGCAAATTGCAAACCAGTTCTATTTAAAATATAAGACTGCATAGTCTTCAAAGGGGCTGGGAGAGACTGGTAGAGTTCTCATGCTGCTGCTGCTGCTGCTAAGTCGCTGCTCAGTCGAGTCCGACTCTGTGAGACCCCATAGACAGCAGTCTACCAGGCTCCCCCATCCCTAGGATTCTCCAGGCAAGAACACTGGAGTGGGTTGCCATTTCCTTCTCCAATGCATGAAAGTGAAAAGTGAAAGTGAAGTCGGTCAGTCGTGTCCGACTCTTAGTGACCCCGTGGACTACAGCCCACCAGGCTCCTCCGTCCATGGGATTTTCCAGGCAAGAGTACTGGAGTGGGATGCCATTGCCTTCTCTGAGAGTTCTCATAGTTTCCAGTAACTCCTAGGACTCCTATAGGTCTCACTATTTCACCTGTTGTAGAACACACATATTGTCCATAGACTTTGCAGTTTCACAGTGTTTAGTGAGAAATAAGACCAGAGGAAAAGATTACTGTTGAGTGGTTGAAGCTACTTGAAAGTACTGAGAATTGTCTTTAGCCAGATGCATTGCTTTGGGGCATAGGCCTGCATGTAAGTGCTGGTTTGTTGTTGTTGTTTAGTAACTCAGTCATGGCCAACTTCTCTGTGATCCCCATGGACTATAGCCCACCAGGCTCCTCTGTCTGTGTGATTTCCCAGCAAGAATATTGGAGTGGGTTGCCATTCTCTTCTCCTGGGAATCTTCTAGACCCAGGGATCGAACCCGAGTCTCCTGCATTGGCAGGTTGATTCTTTACCCTCTGAGCCACTAATGTACCCTGAGTCAAAGACTTGTCTAATTGGAGAGTTAGAGGGAGCTGTGGAGGTCATCACATCCGTACCAATTCTTGTAACAGTCCCCTTCACAGGGGATTCACAGGGAATAATGAGCTGTCTGTCTGCTTTGGACATTGCTAATAATATAGAACATGAAATTCAGATTTTCTTGTAGGATACCCTAAGTCCATGTCAGGGATTTACAGCTCGGTTTTGGCATCCTGGCAACTCAGGGAATAAGGTAATTTCATTAACAGTTTCATGGGCAAGATGATCTTTTCAGTCCCACATTCTTATCTAGAATTTTGCCACTCCCCGAAGTGGAATCTGCTTCACCTTCCCTCAAACATGGGCCTTTGTGATGGTTTGAGAAAGTGTGGCCAAACAGATGTTGTGTGACTTTTGAGCCTGTCAGAAAACAAACAAAAACAAAAACAAAACAATAAAGCTTCTGCCTAGCTTTCTCTTTGAGGATTCTCACTCTTAGAACCAGCCTCTTTGTTGAAATCCTGGCCACATGAGGGCATGCATAGGTTTCTCAGCTGATAGCAAGTATTGATCAACAGACACGTGAACAAATGATAGTTCAGATAACATCAGCTCACAATCCCCCACCTCCAGTGCCTCCCATTCCTTATGCAGCCTGCAGCAGAGACAAATCAGCTTTACCCAAATTCCTGAGCTGCAGAATCCTTGGACATAATGGTTGCTTTGTCCATTAGGACATGCATTGTCCATGTCCATGTGGCTCAGATGATAAAGAATCTGCCTGAGATGCAAGAGACATGGGCTTGATCCTTAGCTGGGGAAGAAAATTGATGGGGCTGGTGCACTGGGACGACCCAGAGGGATGGAATGGGGAGGGAGGAAGGAGGAGGGTTCAGGATGGGGAACACATGTATACCTGTGGCAGATTCATTTTGATATTTGGCAAAACTAATACAGTTATGTGAAGTTTAAAAATAAAATAAAATTAAAAAAACAAAGATACACATGACATAAAAAAAAAAAAAAAGAAAATTGATGGAAGAAAATTGGATTAAAGATTTACCGAGCATGGCCCTGCCCATCAGAACAAGACCCACTTGCCCCCTCAGTCAGTCTCTCTTATCAGGAAGTTTCTATAAGCCTCTTATCCTTCTCCATCAGAGGGCAGACAGACTGAAAACCACCATCACAGAAAATGAATCAATCTGATCACATGGACCACAGCTTTGTCTAACTCAATGAAACTATGAGCCATGCTGCATAGGGCCACCCAAGATGGACGGGTCATGGTGGAGAGTACTGACAAAACGTGGACCATTGGAGAAGGGAATGGCAAACCACTTCAGTATTCTTGTCTTCAGAATCCCAAAACAGTATGAAAAGAAAAAAAGATAGGACACTGAGAGATGAACTTCCCAGGTTGATAGGTGCCCAAAATGCTCCTGGAGATCAGTGGAGAAATAACTCCAGAAAGAATGAAGAGATGGAGCCAAAGCACAAACAAGGCCCAGTTGTGGATGTGGCTGGTGATAGAAGTAAAGGCAGATGCTGTAAAGAGCAATATTGCCTAGGAACCTGGAATATTAGGTCCATGAATTAAGGCAAGTTGGAAGTGGTCAAACAGGAGATGGCAAGAGTGAGCATTGACATTTTAGGAACCAGTGAACTAAAATGGACTGGAATGGGTGAATTTAACTCAGATGACCATTATATCTGGTACTATGGGCAAGAATCCCTTAGAGAAATGGAGTAGCTATCATAGTAAACAAAAGAGTCTGATATGCAGTACTTGAGTGCAATCTTAAAAACAATAGGAAGATCTCTGTTCATTTACAAGGCAAACCATTCAATATTGCAGTAATCCAAGTCTATGCCCCAACCAGTAAAGCTTAAGAAGCTGAAGTTGAATGGTTCTATGAAGACCTACAAGACCTTCTAGAACTAACACCAAAAAAAGATGTCTTTTTCATTATATGGAACTGGAATGCACAAGTAGGAAGTCAAGAGATACCTGGAGTAACAGGCAAATTTTGCCTTGGAGTACAGAATGAAGCAGGGAAAAGGCTAATAGAGTTTTGCCAAGAGAATGCACTGGTCATAGCAAACACTCTCTTCCAACAGCACAATAGAAGACTCTATACATAGACATCACCTGTTGGTCAATACTGAAATCAGATTGATTATATTCTTTGCAGCCAAAGATGGAGAAGATCTATACAGTCAGCAAAAGCAGGACCAGTAGCTGACTGGCTCAGATCATGAACTCCTTATTGCCAAATTCAGGCTTAAATTGAAGAAAGTAGGGAAAACCACTAGAGCATTCAGGTATGACCTAAATCAAATCCCTTATGATTATACAGTGGAAGTGAGAAATAGATTTAAGAGATTGTATCTGATAGAGTACCTGAAGAACTATGGATGAAGGTTTGTGACATTGTACAGGAGGCAAGGATCAAAATTATCCCCAAGAAAAAGAAATGCAAAAAGGGAAAATGGTTGTCTAAGGAGATCTTACAAATATCTATGAAAAGAAGAAAAGTGAAAGGCAAAGGAGAAAAGGAAAAATATACCCATTTGAATGCAGAGTTCCAAAGAATAGCAAGGTGAGATAAGAAAGCTTTCCTCAGTGATCAATACAAAGAAATAGAGGAAAACAAGAGAATGAGAAAGACTGGAGATCTCTTAAAGAAAATTAGAGATACCAAGAGAACATTTCACACAAAGATGGGCACAATAAAAAACAACACACAGAAATGGTATGGACCTAACAGAAGCAGAAGATACTAAGAAGAGGCAGCAAGAATACGCAGAAGAACTATACAAAAAAGATCTTCATGACCCAGAAACTCACAATGATGTGATCACTCACCTAGAGTCAGAAATCCTGGAATGCTAAGTCAAGTGAGCCTTAAGAAGCATCACTACTACTAACAAAACTAGTGGAGGTGATGGAATTCCAGTTGAGTTATTTCAAATCCTAAAAGATGATGCTATGAAAGTGCTGCACTCAATATGTCAGAAAATTTGGAAAACTCAGCAGTGGCCACAGACTGGAAAAGGTCAGTTTTCATTCCAATCCCTAAGAAAGGAATGCCAAAGAATGGTCAATAGGTATTAGTCGTTCAGTCACATCCAACTTTTTGCAACCCCATGGGCTGTAGCCCTCCAGGCTCCTCTGTCCATGGGATTCTCTAGGCAAAAATACTGGAGTGGGTTGCCATTTCCTCCTCCAGGAAGAATGCTCAAACTACCTCACAATTGCACTCATTTCACACGCTAGCAAAGTAATGCTCAAAATTCTCCAAGCCAGGCTTCAACAGTATGTGAACCGTGAACTTCCAGGTGTTCAAGCTGGATTTAGAAAAGGCAGAGGAACCAGAGATCAAATTGCCAACATCCGTTAGATCAACGAAAAAACAAGAGAGTTCCAGCAAAACATCTATTTCTGCTTTATTGACCATACCAAAGCCTTGACTGTGTGGATCGCAACAAACTGTGGAAAATTCTTTAAGAGATGGGAATACCAGACCACCTGACCTGCCTCCTGAGAAATCTGTATGCAGGTCAAGAAGAAACAGTTAGAACTGGACATGGAACCACAGACTGATTCCAAATAGGAGAAGGAGTACGTCAAGGCTATATATTGTCACCCTGCTTATTTAACTTATATGAAGAGTACATCATGCGAAATGCTGGACTGGATGAAGCACAAGCTGGAATCAAGATTGCCGGGAGAAATATCAATAACCTCAGATATGCAGAAGACACCACCCTTATGGCAGAAAGTGAAGAAGAATTGAAGAGCCTCTTGATGAAAGTGAAAGAGGAAAGTGAAAAAGTTGGCTTAAAACTCAACATTCAGAAAACTAAGATCATCATGGCAAATAGATGGGGAAATACTGGAAACAGTAACAGACTTAATTTGGGGGGGCTCCAAAATCACTGTAGATGGTGACTGCAGCCATGACATTAAAAGACGCTTGCTCCTTGGAAGAAGAGCTATGACCAACTAGACAACATATTAAAAAGCAGAGACATTCAGTTCAGTTCAGTTTAGTCACTCTGTTGTGTCCAACAGAGTGCACACCAGGCCTCCCTGCCCATCACTAAATCCTGGAGTTTACTCAAAATCATATCCACTGAGTCCACGATGCCATCCAACTATCTCATCCTCTGTTGTCCCCTGCTCCTCTCACCTTCAATCTTTCCAAGCATGAGGGCCTTTACAAATGAGTCTGCTCTTCACATCAGGTGGCCAAAGTATTGGAGTTTCAGCTTCAACATCAGTGCTTCCAATGAACATTCAGGACTGATTTCCTTTAGGATGGACTGGTTGGATCTCCTTGCAGTCCAAGGGACTCTCAAGAGTCTTCTCCAACACCACAGTTCAAGAGCATCAATTCTTCAGTGCTCAGCTTTCTTTATAGTCCAACTCTTACATCCATACATGACTACTGGAAAAACCATAGCTTTGACTAGACAGACCTTGGCTGGTAAACTAATGTTTCTGCTTTTTAATATACTGCCTTTTTTGGTCATAACTTTTCTTTCAAGGAGTAGGCGTCTTTTAATTTTATGGCTGCAGTCACCATCTACAGTGATTTTGGAGCCCAAAAAATAAAGTTTGACACTGTTTCCACTGTTCCTCCATCTATTTTTCATGAAGTGATGGGATTGGATGCCATGATCTTTGTTTTCTGAATGTTGAGCTTTAAGCCAAAGTTTTCACTCCCCTCTTCCACTTTCATCAAGAGGCTCTTTAGTTCTTCACTTTCTGACATAAGGGTGGTGTCATCTGCATATCTGAGGTTATTGATATTTTTCCCAGCAATCTTGATTACAGCTTGTGCTTCTTCCAGCCCAGCGTTTCTCATGATATAATCTGCATGTAAGTTAAATAAGCAGGGTGACAATATACAGCCTTGATGAACTCCTTTTCCTATTTGGAACCAGTCTGTTGTTCCATGTCCAGGTATAACTGTTGCTTCCTGACCTGCATACAGATTTCTCAGGAGGCAGGTCAGGTGGTCTGGTATTCCCATCTCTTAAAGAATTTTCCACAGTTTATTGTGATCCACACAGTCAAAGTCTTTGACATAGTCAGTAAGGCAGAAATAGATGTTTTTCTGGAACTCCCTTGCATCAACTCCCTGCTGATGTTGGCAATTTGATCTCTGGTTCCTCTGCCTTTTCTAAAACCAGCTCTACCATCAAAGGTCTGTCTAGTCAAAGCTATGATTTTTCCAGTAGTTGTATGGATGTGAGTGTTGGACTATAAAGACAGCTGAGTGCTGAAGAATTGATGCTTTTGAACTATGGTTTGGAGAAGATTCTCTAGAGTCCCTTGGACTGCAAGGAGATCCAACCAGTCCATCCTAAAGGAAATAAGTCCTGAATATTCATTAGAAGGACTGATGTTGAAGCTGAATCTCCAATACTTTGGCCATCTGATGTGAAGAGCTGACTCATTGTAAAGACCCTGATGCTGGGAAAGATTGAAGGTGAAAGGAGAAGGGGATGACAGATGATGAGATGATTGGATGGCATCACTGAGTCAATGAACATGAGTTTTAGTAAACTCTGGGAGTTGGCAAACTCTGGTAGCTGGCTTCCTGCAGTCCATGGGATCACAAAGAGTTGGACACAACTGAAGCAACTTAGCAGCAGCAGCAGAGCAACTGAACTGAACTGAACTTCGAAAGATCCCCTGGAGAAGGGAATGACTACCCATTCCTTTGTTCTTGCTTGGAGAATCCCAAAGACATGGAGCTTTGTGGGTTATGGGCCATGGGGTTACAAAGAGTGGGACAGGAATGAGCTACTGACACTTTTATTTTCACTTTTGTTCATTAAATTTTGGGGTAATTTGTTCCAAAGTAATTGACAAGCAGAAAAGAGTAGGGCTTCTGGATTTTGTATGTATGTTTAAGTGAGGTGTAGTTAAGTGGTAACATTCTCAGAATGAAAATGAGTTACACTTTTAAATACATTTTTAAAGCACTTATAATGCTTATTATTTAGATATCTATTTAACTATCTTATTAAACCATGAAATCATTTAAGTATCTGTTAAATAGTACCGTGATTTCTATCCTGAAAATTTTAGCTATGTTTTCCTATTATATTCATTATTATTCAACTAAATTTTAAATTTCTATTAATTTACCTTTTAAATTAAAAAAAGTTGGTTAAACCTCATTCTATGTAATGGTATCCATGAATTAATGGCTTTTATAGCTTAGCCACACTGTATTAATATGCTTAAAAGCAAATGCATATGTTTTGAGATTAAAAAGTGTCCAATTCGTATCTAAAATTATCTCCCATTGCATAATTAGCATATATCTCATTTTGGGAAAAATTTCCTTCATCTTGGAAAAGAACTGTGCCATCAAAGAGACAATTAGATCTTTCAGCTTTAGTGTTTGGGGTGTCAACTCCTAGGGACTAGCCTATGTTAAGAAAATGACACAATATAATTGACTTTGTCGCTGTTCAGTTCCTAAGTTGTGTCTGACTCTTTGCGACTGCATGGACAGCGGCCTACCAGGCTGCAGTGATTGACATTACTTGGGAGAAATTAAAAATCTACTCATATTCTAGCTGTGATTAAGGACTTTTGCAGTGTTTCATTTGGTCTTTCCAGAAAGAACTCTAGAAATGTAAATGTTAGTTGTTTGATGCTCAGTTTGTGTATAAGATATTTCTTAGGCTTGTATGAACAGAGACATGGATGTACCTTGCGGGGCTCCAAGCCAGTGATTAGAAGGACCAGTTATTTTTATTTTTTAGTTGCGCCGGTTGGCTTGTAGGATCTCAGTTCACAGGTTGGCAGTGAAAGCACGGAGTCCTAACAACTGGACCATCAGAGAATCCCCAAACCAGTTACTTTTCTTACATAAATAGAACGTGTTTGGAATCTGGTGTCATAATCTGAGATCTCTGGAAGCAGAGTTTGAGACAGTTAGTTTGGGAGTTTTATTTCAGGGAGGGCAGCAAACGGGGAGTGAGAGGAGCAGGAACCATCACAGGAACTGTTATTGATCAGCCACCATCTAAAGCAACTCGTGCATGATTTCGAGGGTTTTTCTGAAATAGTTTCAGAGCTGTCTACCTGGAGGATGAAAGGTGGAAACACTCGCTCAGTCATCTGCATTTCCTATTGCTCAAGGGAGACCCCATTTGTGGGTGGTGCATATAGGCATGCAGAGTCAGTTAGCATAGACTTCTCTTGCTGTGGCACCAGAGAAGACTTAGGATGGGAAGCAAGAAGTAGGGGAGTGGCCCTAAAATGAAGACAGCAGTGTCTGGGTGCACCACCGTGAAGCTGGCTCAAGCGTGTGCAGAGGATGCAGTAAGAGATGGGATGACACAGGTTGGAACTAGTTCACAAGTCTGTCTGATATATTTGACCATGATTCTCCTTCTCTGACACTTAATTTCTCATCCATCAGATGACAGAGTTAGACTAGAGGTCTTTAAGATCCAGTTCTGATAGTCTAATTACTAACATGAGCGAGTATTGGTCTAAGGCTACATTCCTAATTCCCCTGGATAAACAGATCAGACCAAGAAGAGTTGCATTGAAAGGGCATCAGCACAGGTCAGCTAGGTGATGCTAAAGACGAGACTTACCTTATACTTCTTTCTCTCACATAGCTCCTATTAATAACATCCTTATCCTCCTAGATACCAAGTAGACCCTGAATAATTCTGTATCAGTGAACGATAATACAATTGTGTGACTTCGGGCCTTCCCTCTGGCCCTATACATAAACATTACTCACGTCTGGTCAAAGGCGGGTTCACCTCTTGTTACTTCAAAGACTGGAACTGGAGCACATACTAGCTACACATGTGATATCCTGCAAGAGAGTTTGTTTGGTCTCCAAACTTGGGAATCTACTTACTTTTATTGAGAGCATCCTGATTCTGATCCCCAATAAAGGCACTCATGAAAAAATACATGATTTTGAAAATAGGCATGAATAAAGAGAATGGCAGTTCAACTTTGGGTTTTTCAACCTTACATTATCCTCTGAGGATTTATTTTTTGACAAATCTTGTTGCTGGTGATTGCTATTTTCAAGTTCTAAAAGCGGCAACTATTTTGCTGGTCTTTGCCTGCTTCTTTCACTTTTCTGCTTTCTGCCTTACATTTCCCTCCAGCCCCAAAGATTCAAACCTTTGTATGATTGACGCTTTTTGAAAAGAGTTTGGGAGAATGAATTTCAGTTCAGTTTTGGTGCAAATCACTTAGCCTTTGGGGGGTTTATAATGTCTTTATTAATAAGAATTCTGGAGATTCAACGTGGAGGTCTGTGTGAAGTTGAGAAAAAATGGCAGAACAATTCAGCCAAGATGTATTTCATTTTTAAAGCAGCCATTATGTTCTGTCTTTAAAAATTTTCAATTCCCTTTTTATGCTTTTTAAGAGATAATGAATAGCTTTCATGTGAGAGTGTGAGCATCCTGAAAAAGTGCAGGATGACAAATTCTAATTTTATGTTTATTAATTTTTCAGCAAGTTTACTATTGCTCCATTTGATGAGACTAGGTGATTTTTTTTTGAACCTGCATTGATAAACATTATCACCAATTTTGTGATAAAAAATATCTTTCTTGCATTTCAAACCTTCAGCCTCCCACACATGCTTAATTCTTTTTACTCTCAAACACTTGGCCTTGTCAGTGATTGCTGTGATTCAGTTTTGAGTGAAAGAATTGCTCATTTCCAGTCTGTGATAATTATTGTATAAGGCTTAGATTGTTCTATACAAACGAGAGCAAATTACCCATCAAGGATGTAGATAATGGGTAGTAGTACTTCAATCTCCTCTCATCTGCTCTCATTATATACTCCTCTCACTTCACACCCTGCAGACACAGGAATAATCTTCACAAACCTTTTTGCTGAGTTGAAGTTTGATATTGCATATAACTACGTAGTGATAGCTGCTGGACGCAAATTTTTTTCTTACATTCCAATGAAAGGATGATTTATTGATTTCACTTAGCAACACTGTAGACTTAGATTCATGTCTTCAAGCTTCACGTTGCTGTCAGTGCCTATTTCTTTTTTCTTTTTGTAAATTTTAGCATTGTTTTAATCAAGGAACATAGGTGTTTGAAACAGATTTTAAGCTAGTTGAATAGAAGCAAAGTGAAAGATTCCTCTATTAGGATAGCTGCTATGAATAAAATCCTTACTATGTGGATTTGAATTCCATTGTAAATTTGGCACTAAACACTGGTCTAAGCCAAAAATTTCTCATTTTTGTTTAGAAGCCCTGAACATTTTCCTTCATATTTAAGGAGGGGAAAGGGAAGAAAAGGAAAAGGGGGGAAATACACTCTATAACAGAATCTCATTAGCTTGATAATGGGTATGCTGAATGTAACTTGGTACACCCTAAACAATTTCAGATAATGGCAAACAACTTAGAACGTAGGTGAGAAGTGAATTTGCAAAAACCTCTTTCCTTGATGTGCATGTTTCTTTACTTTTGCATCTTACACTCAATTCAAATGAAGAATCTAGATGCTGGCATTTACATATTGAATGTACAAAAGTATTAAGCAGCAATTCTAACTCCGTGTGTGTGTGTGTGTGCGCGCGCGCGCGCTCAGTCGCTGTCATGTCTAACTCTTTGCGATCCACAGATTTTAGCCCCCCAGGCTCCTCTGTCTTTGGGATTTTTCCATAGGATATTGTGACACTAGCCTTTGCTGTTTTTCAGAGAACTTGCCATTTCGCCAGTGCTAAATATTGAGTAGAAAGCAGTCCATTGATGAGTGCCTTTAGATCTAATTATTTAAAGAGTCTCTTGGTTTTGCTTACTTTGTGACAGGAAGAAAACTATAAAATATCATCTTAGAGTGATTTTGTTAGGGGAAGCACACTGACTGAAACCGCCCTCCCTGGCCAGGCCTTTTAGTAACCATTTGCATGAGTTGTTTTATGACAGGAGATCCTGGTAAGGAATATGGAACTAATAAGCCACCATGAACTGGAAGAGTTCGGGAAAGGTCAAAAGGAGACACCAAGTGTCCGTCCACTTCCAAGAATCTCTCTCGCTAGCATCCATCTTAGCTGAGCGATGCATGCACCACCAGGAAAGACTCTGAATTAGAATGATTGGCCAAAGACAACCTGGAAACTAATCCCATCACCATAAAACCTGAGACTGTGAGCCACATGGCAGAGCAGTTCTCTTGGGTTCCCTTACCCTACTGCTCTCCACCTGGTTGCCCTTAGCCCAAGAAAATCTCTTGCTTTGTCAGCAGATACGTCTCCTTGGACAATTCATTTCCTAGTGTTAGACAAGAGCCCAGTTTTGGGCCCTGGAAGAGGTCCCTCTTCCTGCAACAATTTCAGAGTTTGTGAATCCTGTTTTCTCAGAAGAGTCATGACACCTACATTTGAAAAATCAATTCACTTCTCTGTTCTTCTCTAATAATTAGTTGTACACATCACCATTAAAAATAATTTCAATTTCAAATTGTAGCTGCAAGCTATTAAAGACTTTCTGTCTCTTCCTGCTTCGTTTGTAGTGATCTTGCACTTTATTCTGTTAGGTAGTTGGAACAGGAAAAAGGAATCCAGAATGGCAGTGGCTAAAACACAAGGAAGGGAAAAGCCCGCGGAAACAGAACAAAGGAAGGTCCGAGGACCTGAGTGAGGACCTCAGGTGGAACAAACAGCACTCCTGGCTGGCCCGATTTACATAGGACAGGCCCAGGGGGAGGAGAAAAGATATAAAAAGAGGAGCCAAAGGTCCTGGGCTCTCTGTCTCTGTCTTTCTTCTCTTTGAGTCTTTTTTTTTTTTTTTTGTCTTTTTTTTTAAATTTAAGTTTATTTATTTTAATTGGAGGTAATTACTTTACAATATTGTATTGGTTTTGCCATATATCAACATGAATCCGCCACAGGTGTACATGTGTTCCCATCCTGAATCCCCCTCCCACCTCCTTCCCTGAACCATCCCTCTGGGTCATCTCAGTGCACCAGCACCAAGCATCCTGTATCCTGCATTGAACCTGGACTGGCAATTCATTTCCTATATGATATACAGGTTTCAATGCCATTCTCCCAAATCATCCCACCCTCTCCCTCTCCCACAGAGTCCAAAAGACTGTTCTATACATCTGTGTCTCTTTTGCTGTCTCGCATACAGGGTTATCTTTACCATCTTTCTAAATTCCATATATATGCGTTAGTATACTGTATTGGTGTTTTTCTTTCTGGCTTACTTCACTGTATAATAGGCTCCAGTTTTATCCACCTCATTAGAACTGATTCAAATGTATTCTTTTTAATGGCTGAGCAATACTCCATTGTGTAAAAGTACCACAGCTTTCTTATCCATTCATCTGCTGATGGACATCTATGTTGCTTCCATGTCCTGGCTATTATAATCAGTGCTCCAATGAACATTGGGGTACATGTGTCTCTTTCGATTCTGGTTTCCTTGGTGTGTATGTCCAGCAGTGGGACTGCTGGGTCATAAGGCAGTTCTATTTCCAGTTTTTTAAGGAATCTCCACACTGTTCTCCATAGTGGCTGTACTCATTTGCATTCCCACCAACAGTGTAAGAGGGTTCCCTTTTCTCCACACCCTCTCCAGCATTTATTGCTTGTAGACTTTTGGATCACAGCCATTCTGACTGGCGTGAAATGGTACCCCATTGTGGTTTTGATTTGCATTTCTCTGATAATGAGTGATGTTGAGCATCTTTTCATGTGTTTGTTAGCCATCTGTATGTCTTTTCTGGAGAAATGTCTATTTAGTTCTTTGGCCCATTTTTTGATTGGGTCATTTATTTTTCTGGAATTGAGCTGCAGGAGTTGCTTGTATATTTTTGAAATATAGATCAATGGAACAAAATAGAAAGCCCAGAGGTAAATCCACACACCTATGGACACCTTATCTTTGACAAAGGAGGCAAGAATATACAATGGAGAAAAGACAATCTCTTTAACAAGTGGTGCTGGGAAAACTGGTCAACCACTCATAAAACAATGAAACTAGAACACTTTCTCGGAGAAGGCGATGGCACCCCACTTCATACTCCTGCCTGGAAAACCCCATGGATGGAGGAGCCTGGTGGGCTGCAGTCCATGGGGTCACTGAGGGTCAGACACGACTGAGCGACTTCACTTTGACTTTTCACTTTCATGCATTGGAGAAGGAAATGGCAACCCACTCCAGTGATCTTGCCTGGAGAATCCCAGGGACGGTGGAGCCTGGTGGGCTGCCGTCTATGGGGTCGCACAGAGTAGGACACAACTGAAGCAACTTAGCAGCAGCAGCAGCAGAACACTTTCTAACACCATACACCAAAATAAACTCAAAATGGATTAAAGATCTAAATGTAAGACCAGAAATTATAAAACTCCTAGAGGAGAACATAGGCAAAACACACTCCGACATAAATCACAGCAGGATCCTCTATGACCCACCTCTCAGAATATTGGAAATAAAAGCAAAAATAAGCAAATGGGACCTAATTAAAATTAAAAGCTTCTGCACAACAAAGGAAACTCTAAGCAAGGTGAAAAGACAGCCTTCAGAATGGGAGAAAATAATAGCAAATGAAGCAACTGACAAAGAACTAATCTTTGCGTCTTTTGGTTTGGCATGCCCTCACGCCTCGAGGATGTATTTTCCTTTATTTTCTAAGTAAGACTGAGCTGTAACACTGATCTATCTGAGAGCTGTGACACGCCAAGGGCTTTAACGTCTGTTGCTTCAAGTTTTTGTTGTGATGAGACAGAACCGAGGAAATTACACACTCCCCTGACAATTCTAGTGAAGTAAAATTGTCAAAATTATATATAATGAAAAAACCCTCATGAAGTTTAAAGACACCAGTGCTTGTAACTCACTATTTAAAATTTTATTTATTTTTGTTGTTGTTAATTAATGGAACTGGAATAGACATAAAGATTATAGTCTTCGTGGTGTCATAAATAAAATATTGATTACTTGATTTTTCAAATAAATTTTTGCTTGAACTTTAATGAAGGCATCTCACCATGTTTGAATATTCCCAGCATAGGTCCACAACACATGGCTCTGTTTTATTCATCTCTCTCTCAACTTAGCCAAGTATAAACTGTGTGACTTAGGTTAGTCATTAAATCTCCCTGAACTTCAGCTTCTTTATGTGACATCATACCTAGCCCTTAGGGTTGCTGGATGCACTCTGTTCTTTGATGGTGTGTGTGAAATCTCTAACTTAATGCCTGGAAGAGCCTCAAAGGTGTTCATTTCCTTTCCTTCTGAAGCTGAAGGAAGATATTTTCTAGAATATTTTTTAAATTACAATTTTTAACTTTTAATGGAAAAGAGGAATCAAGACAGAGCGGCAGTTTATACAAATTCTCTTCCAGAAATGTGGCAACAGGTACTGGAAACTTCTCTTGTGTCACCTTACCACTAACTTCACATTTTCACGTGGTCACTTGATTAATTTACACAATGAAGTACTTCTCCACAGCTGTCTGTGTATCCATGGCTGGTAGAAGCCTGTAAACTACACATCCAATTTCAAAGAAGCAAGCCAGCTCCTGTGGCCAAGAACTTGACCTTCAAACACCAACTGGGACATTCCCCATGGTGGGAAGAGCACAGTCCTAACCTTGTGGAAAGTAGTCATCTCTTTAATTTCTCCTCATACCCGAGTACATGTTGTGAGCCACTGAGGGAGAGACAGTGTGATCCCTGGGAATTATAATACGTCCCACAGCACAGCATCGTTTAGTTGGGGTGTATTATTAGCCTCCAAATTAGAGCCTTGGGGAGCTCCCAACATGGCTTCAGGGGGATGAATAGAGATGAATAAAGCATTCAGGAAAAGGACTTCTCGTGAGATCTAACATAAAGCTCTTTGCTTTGTGCATGTTTAAAATGTAGCCTACTGTAGCCCTCAAATATATGTAAATTCATCTTTGTCATTCTTTCCTACCCCATGTAAGCCAGTTTACAGAATGAGTCAGCTCTTACAGCTGTTTTGATGTAGAAATATCACCAACCATTTAAGCTGTGCTGAAGTGACTTATTTTTCCAGAGTTGAAATCGTTTTCTACAGATGGATCACAAGGCTCAGTCATTTTGGCGTTGAGAACTGAATCCATTGTAGCAAAGTGAAATCATGGAGATGATATCTTTCTATGGTTTCCCCAAGAATAAAAAGAATAATTAAATATTACAGCCCACTGTTCACACATCCATTCATCACCAAATATTGATTAAGGGCCTGTTTGCTCCACTCCTCCATTTATCCTTCACAGAGACAGTGACCCTGAAGAGCCTTTGATTTGTCTGTGATAAAAGTGCATCCTATCTATAAGTTTTTGTGTGAAAATAAATGTCTTTTGAATATATTGAGCACCTTGAGAGAAAGATACCATGCCCTTTCAAATGAACATTATAATAATTTAATAAATTAACTAAACCTGTTCCACTGACATATTGATGAGTCATATGAGTTGCTGTTATCCATTGTTATAAGATTAAACATTTTGGGAATAAAGCTCATTCAATTTATTGAGAAAGAAACTTGGCTACAAATGCAGTCCCACTTAATTAGCTTCTGTTCCAAGTTGCTTAGCTGCTTGGACACAAAGGGTGAGTCCCATTGCCCTGTGAGCTTCCTGGGGGCATCTTGCTCTGATCACCTAATTGATTTTCCAAGCCACTTTGTACTCTGGCTATATCTTTGTGTCCTTTTTCCTAAGTGTTGTCATTATCATCTTGAAGCATATTCAACAAAATTCCTTGTAGAAGCCCCGTTAGCTGTGGAAGGGTGACTGATTAAATTAAGCATATTAAGTACCAACAACAATCCAAACAGGGTGTGGGTGTGTAATGAGTCCTGGTTAGAAGGGAGAGAGTGTGGGATGGTGGTATGTTTGGTGTTACCATCAGAGGGACACTCATTGTATCCATGCAAGATGAATGAGGGATGAATTGTGGGCTGGGATGACCAATAGCTTTGAAGCTGTCAACTCACCTCCTTAATCCTGGAACTAAGTACAGTCCAGAAGCCTTTTGACTTAGTTACCAAACTACTAAACTTTCTTTATGAGGATGAAGGCTTCTCAAGAGACAATTAACCTGGAAATTCACAGGAGGTTCTAAGGCAAGCTGGTGTGAGCCAAAGAAGCCAGGAAGGTCAGGGTGGGAGCCCCACCCACCAGAAAGAAAGTATAAAAGCTCAGAAGCCTGAAGTGGCATTCACAGCTCAAGAACCAGCCTCAGTGAGTTACCCACATCTCTCAACCAGCACCATGTCCTACAACTGCTCCACAAGGAACTGCTCTTCTAGGCGGATTGGAGGAGAATACACTGTCCCAGTGGCCACAGTTTCTACCCCGGATGCCGACTGCCTGAGTGGCATCTATTTGCCCAGCTCCTTCCAAACGGGCTCCTGGCTCCTGGACCACTGTCAGGAGACGTGCTGTGAGCCCACTGTTTGCCAGTCAACTTGCTACCAGCCATCTCCTTGTGTCTCCAACCCTGTCCAGGTGACCTCTCGGCAAACCACCTGTGTCTCCAGTCCCTATTCGACTACCTGCAGCCGGCCACTCACCTTTGTCTCCAGTGGCTGTCAGCCTCTGAGTGGCATCTCTACTGTGTGCAAGCCAGTGAGAAGCATCTCCACTGTCTGCCAACCGGTGGGAGGAGTCTCCACCATCTGCCAACCTGCCTGCGGAGTCTCCAGGACGTACCAGCAGTCCTGCGTGTCCAGCTGCAGAAGAATTTGCTAAGTGTTCAGAAGCCCATGAGTGAATCAAGATTCCATGACCTACCAGCTGTGTTTCCAGGATCTTCCGACATGCTGCCTGAGTAACTTCATTGCTGACCCCTGTTCTAACTGCCTGATTGCTGGCTGCCAGCCCTGAATAAGCCACCTTTGGGGGCAATCTAAGATTTGACCGGCACCAATCTTATTTTAAGGGTTTGATGACTGGTGGCATGTATACCTGTGGATGTTTCCAGAAATGTACCACTCACGCCCCAGTGTCTAAGGGTTTTGGCATGTTTTGACCTTGCTGCTTTGTCTTCTGGCTTCTGCTTTTGTGCCTTGGAAAAGGGAACTTGTCTCTCTCTGTGTTTCTCAATAAAACCTCATTACTTGGCATTGCAAATGTATGTCTCAGTTGAGTTCTTTGTTTGTAAGAATTTTTACAATCTATGAATCATCCTTTGCTGATCAGGGTCCAGGTTTCTTTTCTGAGCCTGGAGCATGGGTTCAGTCATTGTGTTTCATGACAAGCAAGGGATTATCTTTTGTCTTTAACTTAAAAAGTTGAGTATAATTGCTTTACAATGTTGTTAGTTTCTTCTGTACAATGACGTACATGAGCCATGAGTATACATATACCTCCTCCCTCCTCAGCCTCCTCACACCTCTGCCATCCCACCCCTCTAGGTCATCACAGACCACGGAGGTGAGCTCCCTGTGTTATATAGAAGCTTTCCACTAGCTATCTACTTTACATCTGGTAGTGTGTATATGCCAAAGCTACTCTCCCAATTCATCTCACCCTCCACGGATGGACCTAGGTTCTGTTATACATGATGAAGTAAGTCAGAAAGAGAAAAACAAATACTGTATATTAATGTATATGTATGAACTCTAGAAAGATGGCACCTGTTTGCAGGTCAGGAATAGAGATGCAGACATAGAGAATGGACAGCAAGGGATTATCTTATGTTTTACCTGGTTGTTGTTGTTTAGTCACTCAGTTGTGTTTGACACTTTGTAACCCATGGACTGCAGCATGCCAGGCCTCACTGTATTTCACCATTTCCCAGAGCTTGCTCAAACTCATGTCCATCGAGTTGATGATGTCATCCAACCATCTCATCCTCTGTCGTCCCCTTTTCTTCCTGCCTTCAATCTTTCCCAGCATCAGGGTCTTTTCCAGTGAGTCAGCTCATCATATCAAGTGGCCAAAGTATAGGAGCTTCAGCTTCAGCATCAGTCCTTTCAATGAATATTCAGGATTGATTTCCTTTAGGATTGACTGGTTTGATCTCCTTGCAGTTCAAGGGACTCTCAAGAGTCTTCTCCAACACCACAGTACAAAAGCGTCAATTCTTCAACACTCAGCCTTCTTTATGGTCCAATTCTCACATCCATACTTGACTACTGGAAAAACCATACTTGGTTAGAGAGTCTTGACACATGTAGTCAAGTTGAGTGATTAATCCTCTATACTTCCCCCCAGCTATTTATGGGCTTTCAGAATAATTTCCATGCAGGACAAAAAGAAGTTACCTAGGAAACCAGGTAGTTTGGGGAATTGTACAGTGAAGGGAGTCAATTAGTTTCCAAGTCTTTCTTTAATACAGGACAACAGTGGAAAACTTTGCAAAGGATCCCTCCATGATCAGATGAGATGTAGGGAGAAGGAGAAAGGATGAAAAGTCAGTATCTAGGTCCTGAGAGTCAAAACATCAAAAAGGTGACTGTAGTTTTCTATTTTCCTCACTTATCACTATGTATTGGTAGACCCCCAAACATGCTCTGGGTAAAGTTCCATGTTTTAGTAAATCAGGACAGAAGAGACATAAAAACAAATTTCAAACACATGTTGGTTTATTCTAATATCTTGTGCTCATGTGCTCAGTTGTGTCTGACTCTTTGTGACCCCATGGACTGTGTAGCTCACCAGGCTCCTCTGTCCATGAGATTCTCCAGATACGAATATTGGAGAAGGTTGCCATATTCTTCTCCAGGGGATCTTCCTGACTCGGGGATCAAACATGCATCTCCTGTCTCCTGCATTGGCAGGCAGATTCTTAGATTCTTTACCACTGAACCACCTGGGAAGCTCATTTTAATATGTAGGACCTTGTTTTGTGCTTGCTTTCCACTGGAGCTCCCATACAGATAAAACAAGCCAGACTGGTGGTTGACTGCCGGGAGCAGGAGCTCCACCCCTGGCAAAGGTCATGAGGAAGGAGGCTCAGCATATGCAAAGGCAGGATCGAGCCTCAGGAGTCCCCCTGGAAATTCTCAAGCATCTACCCCTAAAACCAGAGTCTGCCTACTTTCTGCTTTTTGCTCTCACCTACACCTCTGACTTTATGGGGGGCTGTCCCCTACTACCTCTCTCTGAAAAAAAGAGTTAACTTACAGCTCCAGTTAATAAAGTTCCTGGATGTGATAGTGTTTCAACCTACAACCTCCTTTGGAAGTCCTATAGCCTGCCTTTTCTGGCCACATGTGATTGCTCAGAGCCTCCCAACTGTGAGAGGCATGAGATGTTCTAAACTGTCTAAATACAGATTCCTTTGAGCAGTTAAAAGATTGATTAGAAGTTGTATTGGTGAAGGGTTTTTCACTTGTTGGGCCAATGTATGCTGCTAAGTCTCCATATCCCTTACCTGCTGTGTCCCTGGCAGTGTATTGATTAATATGATTGGTGTAAGTAGTAGCTTTAATGTTTGTAACCTTGGACCCTTGAGTTAATTCTTTTTCTTGTTATAGCCCACCACACCTTTGCCCTATAGGAATGCAACTTTAATGCTTTTGGAGGGTGGCGCCTGACTAATCACCTTTGGAGAAAAATAAGTTTTCTGAAGAAAGGGTCTTAAAATGTTAACAGGCCTCTGGGCCAGAAGATGATGCAAATTACCTAAACTTTTGCATATGATAAGTTTGCAGGAAGAAAGCCTGGCTTACTGCATGACTCTACCCCTTCCCCCATTATCCTCTATGCATAACTTAAGGTATAAAAACTACTTTGGAAAATAAAGTGCAGGCCTTGTTCACCCAAACTTGGTCTCCCCATGTCGTTCTTTCTCTCACCTTCTGGCTGAATTATTCAGCCTCTTTTCTTCACTGAATTTCCTCACTGAGCTATCCTTATTTCATTACTCTTTATATCCTTAATTAACGTTTAATTAAGCAATTGTTTCTGGATCTTCGCCAACGCCGTCCCTACTTCGAATTCCCTGGATCCACCGGGGCTGGACCCCGGCAGTTGACATGCTAATTCCTTCTGCTTTTTTTTTCCGAAAGTGAGAACTGACTGGCAGGTGGTCTCCTTGTGTCTTCACTCTCTCTTATGTCCAGAAACACACCTCTATATTTCCCTTTCAGAGTTGATCAAGGAGAATCAGAAGAGGAAGATTTTTTTTTTCTTTTTACAGAAAATAGAGACAGAGGAGGTGCACATGCCAGGGGCAATGGGTACCTTTTCTCATAACAGCGGTACTTAGTGCCTCATGAGTATCTGACCATCCATCTCTTGTCAGCGCAAAATGGGTTTCCTATTTCACTAATGGCTTTTCAGAGAGGCCAAATGTATGGGCAATTTCTGGAGAGAAAATGTTTATTTCTTTCTATTACTGACTTTCCTCATAGAATAAAGGTTTCCTCTAGTCAAATGTTAATAAGTATGACTCGCAGTAATATCTCATTAAAGCAAGACATAGCTTTTATTATACATCAATTTCATGCTTCTTCTTTTTAAAAATAATACCCTGGTTTTCAGAAATTCTCTGGTTTGTGCTATGGTATAAATCACTGGGGAACCCTAGGCAGCCCCTTCAAAGCTGTTGTTTGTATAACTCTAACATTTGTTTATTTCAGTCACTTCACATATGATTTGGAAAATAGGAAGTTTTTCAGAGGTTTACACATTATTAGTGATACTTTTGTTCATGTTTTATTCTTTAGCTTTCTAGGTTTCAATAAAAATGAAGAACAGAAATGTCTTTTCTCTCTTTTTATTTAGATGGCCAATCATTTTTAATATATAAGATTCATGTAGTAGTAATATGTGATAACATAGAGTTTATAGGCTGAGATGAGTCCACTTTTGTTTGGACTCTTTATTGTGATGGTGTGAACACCGAAGGATGCTGTAGCTATCTTACCAAACTATTTCCTTGCTTTTATTTCTGTTTGGGGAATCCTCTATTTCACTATCACAGCTATTATAGTTGTACTTCAACTTTGAAAGTTCTCTCCATTCTTTGCTTTATTTCATAATAAATTGTAAAGTTTCAGAGTTTGTCTTTGAGGACAGTTTTAAAAGATAGAGGAGTGATGGTTTCTTTCTGTCCTTGGTTTGGGACCCAGAAATGCATCTTATATGTAATGGTCTATAGCTGTGGGGAAGCAGTCTGGGGCACTTTGGTTCAGATCTTGATTTCTGTCCCTTGGCTGGAGGCTTCTTAAGCTTCCTAAACCTTCACTCATCCATGAAACAAAGATAATGATGGCATCTTATGTCTCTATTTCAGGAATAAAACATGTGCATCCAAGGTATTACTGAGCCATCCTGTTTTTGATATTGACACAAAATTGACTTCCTTTATCTCCTTTTACTTTTTGGTGGGAATCCTGGCTACTTCCAGCATCGCTGAGGAATCTGAGAGAGGAGAGGTTAGAGGATGGTGACTTCCTATTTTCTTTCCTAAGCTCTCATTTGAACTTTTACTTTAGAAGAACTAGTTCATTTTATAGATCTTCTTCCTAGTCTAGCCTCTGTTTCTTTTCAGACTTTAATGATTCAGACACTACAGCACCATTTCCTTCACTTGATTGCCACAAAATCTGTTTACACAAGCATTTGTGTATCTAACAGACTTTACTGAAAGTCTGGGGACATAGATGATGCTTATACTTTCGTGATGAAAACAACTTAGCATTGCATTTTAGACATAAGGAAGCTTCTTGGTCATTGTCCCTGGGACACTACCATATTTTTCTCAGAGCCAAATTCCTGCCTCTTTTCTTTCCTCCCTCCCTTCCTTCCACAAACATTAGGGTACCTCTAACGTTCCAGCTTCTGTGCTAGGTGCTTGTTATGACTCCTGCCCTCATGAATTTCATAGCTTAGTTATGTAGAGTAATATAGCTAGACCTTTTACATTTTCCTCTGTATCTTCCACTTAGGGATTCCATGTGCTTTGCCTTTTCCCTATAAATGCTCCAAAATGCTTACCAAGGGGCTATATCCCAAGAGTTCCCTGAAAAAGTAAATTTTTTTAAACTTAAAAAAAAATATGATGTCGGGGCTTCCCTGGTGGTTTAGTCGGTAAAGAATCTGCCTGTGATGCCGGTGACCCAGGTTCAATCCCTTGGTCAGGAAGGTCCCTTGGCGAAGGGAATACTCACTCCAGTATTCCTGTCTGGAGAATTCCATGGACAGAGAAGCCTGGCAGGCTAGATAGAGTCCATGGGGTCTCCAAGAGTCAGACATGACTGAGCAACTAACACTTTATTTATTATACAACTACAATGAAATTTGAAAATATCACCAACCTCTGGAGTAATTTGTCTTTAAAAATGGTACATGGACTGCAGAGGCTGTCACATAGAGTGAGGTAAGTTAGAAAGAGAAAAACAAATATTATATATTAATGCATATATGTGGAATCTACAAAAATGATATAGATGATCTTATTTGCAAAGCAGAAGTAGAGACACAGATATAGAGGACAAATATATACATACTAAGAGGAAAGGGGGGGTGGGAAGAATTGGGAGATTGTGATAGACATATGTACACTATTGATACTATGTATAAAATAGATAACTAATGAGAACCTACTGTATAGCTCAAGGAACTCTACTCAATGCTCTAAGGTGACCTAAATGGGAAGAAAATAAAAAAAAGAGGGGATATATGTATACATATAGCTGATTCACTTTGCCATACAGAAGAAACTAATGCAAAACTGTAAAACAACTATATTCTGACAAAAACTGATTAAAAAACAAAAACGGTACAAATGAACTTATTTAGAGAACAGAAATAGAATTACAAGTGTAGAATACGATCTTATGGTTGCCAGCGGGGAATGGGGAGAAGGGATAAATTGGGAGATTAGGATTGATGTCTTAACACTGCTATATATAAAATAGGTAACTAATAAGGACCTACTATATAGCACGGGAAACTCTATACTCTGTAATGACCTATATGGGAAAAGAATCTAAAAACAAATGAATATGCCCTGGTAGCTCAGTCGGTAAAGAACCTACCTGCAGTGCAGGAAACCCAGGTTCGATCCCTGGGCTGGGAAGATCCCCTGGAGAAGAAAATGGCAACCCACTCCAGTATCTTTGCCTGGAAAATCTCACGGACCGAGGACGGAGGAGCCTGATGGGCTGCAGTCCACTGGGTCACAAAGAGTCGGGCACGACCAAGTGACTAACACTATTTGTATAACTGATTCATTTTGCTGTACAGCAGAAAGTAACACAACATTGTAGATCAAGTATACCCCAATAAAAATTTTTAAAAAGTTTTAATCATTAAAAAGGAATCTGGGAGTCAGAAAGTTTGTGGGACTTAAGGAAATGTACTGATAACCAATTGAACGGCAAGAATGAATGACTGGCATGTTGAGGTACAGACCCATATGGATGTCTTCTACAATTGCCCTCTGACTTCAGTAAAGGAGAACTCTTCGATTTGACCTTAGCTTTGGTAAATATCTACATCTTTGTATCTTTAGGAAGCTACCACTTGTGTTTAGAAATTTATGAATGGCCCCTACCTATGGGGCATTGTATTAGCTTTTATGACAACGAGATCTTCATTGACTGAGATTCCTAGATCAAACTTCTCTCATTTACTCCACTTTCCTATGATGCTATTATAAATAAACACAATTATTATGTATAAGTTTCTCTGTGATTTATTATAAAAATGGATGATTAAAATGACAACCTAGTGCAAAAACTGTGGTAATGAGAGTGCTAGTAACTGTAGGAAAAATAGATTACTCTCGAGCAAAGCTGGGTGTTCTCACTGGTAGGATTTCTTTAGAAATGTGTAGTTTTCATAGTCATATACTTACGACCATAATCTATTTTTGTATATATTTATATTGGGATTTATTACTGAGATTCCTACATAAAAAGTGTATCATTTTGGGTTGAAAGTCAAGCCCCCTAAACTGTCTTTTCCATCCATTAAGCATACTAGTGTGAGTGTTCTTAGGAACAAATCAAAGGCATAATATTTCACCAAAAGGAAATATTCTCTTGCTAAAATTTCTCATCATATTTATTTTCACCTCTTGATTAATGCCACTGCCATCTTCCAAGTCATCTGCGATTGAAGTCCTGTCATCATTTTTCACTCCTCTTTCTCTTAACTTCACATGTTTAATTTCTCCTACTGTAACAATTTAAATGTTACATTTAATAATATAATGTAAATACAATAATATAATGTAAAAATGCGTTCTGTCTTTTTCTCAGCATTTCCTCTAGTCTTGCCTACTGTGGGAATTCACTGCCTTTCATTAGGGTATTGTGAGTAGCTCCTAAGTGATCTAAGTGTTTTTCTTCCCTTTCTGCACAGCACTCTCAGATCTATCAATATTAATCTGCTAGGTCTGCTGTAACAAAGAATCATGACCTGGACAGATTAAACAACAGATATTTATTGTCTTAAAGTTATGAAGCATGGAAGTCTGAGATCAAAGTGCTAGGGAGGTTCATTCTTTCTGAGCACTATGAAAAAGAAACTGTCCCATGCCTCACCCTGAACTTCTAGTGGCTGCTGGCACTCTTTGGTACCCCTCAGTTTGTAGAAGCACCACCCCAGCTGCTGCCACCATCTTTACATGACATTCTCCCTGTGTGTGTGTGTCAATGTCTGTGCCCAAATTTCCCCTTTTATAAGGACACCAGCTATCTTGAACTAGTGACACACTCAACTCAAGAATGACCTCATCTTAACTAAATCTAGCTGCAAAAACCTTAGCTCCCAACAAGGGCACTGGGATACTGGGGATTAGGACTTCAACATATGAGTTTAGGGGGTGAAAAACCCAACCCGTAAATCTGACAGAGTCAGTTTTCATTCAAAAATGTCAAAATATGCTCATTACCTGGTATATGCTGGTGTGACATTTATAATTCCCAGAAGAGTACTTAATAAATGTTCAAAAAATATAAAAAAATATAATTTTTGAATTTTAGGTTCTTATTAACTTCTATAAAAGTCTATGTAATAATCATGGTACTGTATTAGTCCAGAGAAACAGAACCAACAGGATGTGTGTGTGTGTAGAAATAAATAGACAGAGAGAGAGATAAGGGGGAAGGGAGAGAGAGAGAGAGAATGAGATTATTTTAAGGAATTGGCTTGTTGGATTATGGAGGCTGATAAGTCCAAAATCTGCAGGGTGTGCCATAAGGATACTAGTCAACAGATACTAGAGTTCAAGTCCAAAGGCTCTCTCCTGGCAGAATTCCTTCTTGCTTTGGGGAGGTCAGTCTTTTATTGTGTTCAGCCTTTAATTGATTGGATGAGGCCCCCCCACATTATGAAGAGTAATCTATGAAGATCCCCTGAAGAAGGGAATGGCAACCCACTCCAGTATTCTTGCCTGGACAATTCCATGGGCAGAGGAGTCCAGTGGGCTACAGACTATGTGTTTGCAGAGTTGGACATGACTGAGGGATTAACACACACTGCTTTGCTTAAAGTCCACTGATGTAAGTCTTAATCTCAACGAAAACACCCTCACTGAAGCACCCAGAATAATATTTGACCAAATATCTAGGCGCTGTGGTCCAGAGAGCTTGTTCAGTCACTCAGTCGTATCTGACTCTTTGTGACCCCCCTGGACTGCAGCATGCGAGGTGTCCCTGTCTTTCACCATCTCCTGGAGTTTGCTCAAACTCATGTCCATCAAGTTGGTGATGCTATCCCACCATCTCATCCTCTGTCACCCCCTTCTCATGCCTTCAATCTTTCCCAGCATCAGAGTCTTTTCTAATGAGTTGGCTTTTCATATCAGGTGGCCAAAGTATTAGAGCTTCAGCTTCAAAATCAGTCCTTCTAATGAATATTCAGCATTGATTTCCTTTTAGATTGACTGGTTGGACCTCCTTGTGGTCCAAGGGACTCTCAAGCATCTTCTCTAACACCACAGTTCAAAAGCATCAATTCTTCAACACTCAGCCTTCTTTATGATCCAACTCTCACATCTGTACATGACTACTAGAAAAACCATAGCTTTGACTAGATAGACCTTTGTTGGCAAAGTAATGTCTCTGCTTTTTAATATGCTGTCTAGGTTGGTCATAGCTTTTCTTCCAAGGAGCAAGCGTCTTTTAATTTCATGGCTGCAGTCACCATCTGCAGTGATTTTGGAGCCCAAGAAAATAAATTCTTTCACTGTTTCCATTTTTCCCCAACTATTTGCCATGAAATGATGGGACTGTGTCATGATCTTAGCGTTTTGAATGTTGAGTTTTAATACATCTTTTTTATTCTTCTTTTTTACCTTTATCAAGAGGCTCTTTAGTTCCTCTTTGCTTTCTGCCATAAAGGTGGTGTCATCTGCATATGTGAGGTTATTGCTATTTCTCCCGGCTATCTTGATTCCAGCCTGTGGTCCAGCCAAGTTGACACATAAAATTAACCTTTACATGTATATTAAAATCTATTGGAAGAAATACATGTGGTGTATTAATGCCAAAGAAAATAAATAGTTTTCTTAAAAAAGTTGCAGTGATTTTCTCACAGAAAAGTTGTCACTGAACTATTCTGGGTTTTTGTAAAGGTAGATATGGAAACACTTTCATTTAATGGGTTTGGGAGCTTAACTGGCTTAATTAAAAGTATAACTCTTTTTGCTCATTTCTATATTTTCCCATAATTCTTCTTTTCATGAAAGCAGACTTGATAAACAAGTACAGTCATGACCTACATGGCTGCATACTTTACTGATCAGATTCAACATCTATATGTTTATGAAAAGTTCAAAGTTGCTGAGAGACTAGAAATAACATTAAAAATATGTTCAATTATCTTTGTATTCTTCTTTTTTTTCCCTAGTAGATGATTAAATGTGGAAACAAAACTCACCAAAAAGTGAAACTACTTTATCTTAAAACTCCATGGACAAAAGTTATAGTTGTATACCTGTGGTGGATTCATTTTGATATATGGCAAAACCAATACAATATTGTAAAGTTAAAAAATAAAATAAAATTTAAAAAAATTAAAAAAAGAGATGCACTTATTTTCATATTGATTTGATTAAAATGAGGACAGAACTCAATTTTTCTGATAGTCCTTACCAAGATATTCATTCATCGATTCCTCTCTTATGTCAGCATATTTCTGGAAAGAATTTGGAAAATTTCTTTCTTTAAAGGGAAGCCTGCAAATGGTCTGAAAAGCATACGGAATGTTCCTGAAATCAGAAATTTTAGAAGTGAGGCAGCACTCTCCTGGAAAAATCATAGGATTTAGAATTACATCTGGTGATAAATTCTACTACACTGAGGCTTCCTGGGTGGCGCTAGTGGTAAAGAATCTGCCTGCCAATGAAAGAGACATAAGAGACACAGGTTCCATTCCTGGGTCTGGAAGATTCCCCTGGTGGAGGGCATGGCAACCCACTCCAATATTCTTGCTGGAGAATCCTGTGGACAGAGGAGCCTGGCAGGCTACAGTCCATAGGATTGCAAAGAGTTGGACATGGCTGAAGCGACTTACCATGTGCACACATTAATGATAAGTTGTTTGAACTGTTAGATCTTCTGTTCCATCATATGGAAAATGGCTATAATAATGCTATCTTAACATGATGCTCATGGTTACATAGTTTCAACAGCTTAACACAATAGGAGCTTATTTCCTGTTCATTCCCAGTCTTGAATTGGCACTTCCGAGCAGTGGCTGGGTCTTCTCCAATAGATGGTTTGGGAACATACACACTTCCTATCTTGGGACTTTTATAGCCAAGGTTTCTTATGTGGTTGCAGAAGGACAAGTAGTGTGGGGATTACGTGTGGGCAGTTTTTATCAGTCAGCCTTGAAAGTGGCATGTATTGCTTCTGCCCACATCCCACCTAAGTCCAAAGAACAGGTTTGTAAGAACTAGATACCAGCAAAAGAGGAAGAGAAAATGAACCTGGTCAACAGTAAGCTTGTGTCTGCAATATTTCCTAATGTGGTTGTAAGAATGCAAGAGAATATAGTGAAATAAATCAGAGAACGACAAATATTGTATGATATCACATGAGGAATCTAAAAAAAAAAACAAACTAGAGAATGAGTGAACAAAGAAACACACTCACAGATATAGTGAACAAACTAGTGATTGCCAGTGCAGGGGGAGGGGCAAGAGAAAGGTGTAAATGTGGGAAGTGCACACTGTTGGAGGGAAGATAGGCTCAAGGATGTATTTTACAACTTGGGGGATACAGTGAGCATTTTTAAATAACTGTAGAGGGAAAGCCACCTTTAAAAATTATTGTTGCTGTTTAGTCGGTAAGTTGTGTCCGACTCTTAGCGACCCCACTGAGTGCACACCAGGTTTCTCTGTCCCTCACCATCTCCTGGAGTTTGCCCAAGTTCATGTCCATTGAATTGGTGATCCAACCATCTTATCCTCTGTTGCCCTCTTCTCTTGCTGTCAATCTGTGCCAGCATCAGGGTCTTTTCCAATGAGTTGACTCTTCACATCAGGTGGACAAAGTATTGGAGCTTCCGCTTCAGCCTCAGCCCTTCCAATGAATATTTGGACTGATTTCCTTTAGGATTGACTGGTTGCTGTCCAAGGACTCTATGTATTGTGAATGCAGAGGGTGACAATTCAATCCCTAGCAAGGAGACATTTTCAATATTCAAATATCTGTCCTATCTATCTATCTATTTTCTCTTACTGTTTTAACCTTGAAAACTTTTCATATCAGAGCATATAGCGGGACTGTCATTCTGTGAAATGTATTTTGGAAAACACTGATGAAGTGCAGTGCTAGTTGACTCAGAGAAATCAGCCTGCAAGACGGATTCCAGTCTTTCTCTAATATAAGAGAAGGGTGAGAAGACCAAGATAGTCACATGAATGTTAAGAAGAAAAATAGAAACACCCATATGACTTGCAGAAAAACCAGTACAGCTTAATTTTAATGGATCATTGAATTGTTTCATCTTCTGCATTCTGTAATATGAAGGATCAGATAGGCTGGCTGATCCAATTTTTCTCTGATTCAAAGTTTAGTCTGCCAACTTCCAGTGTTCCATATGCACTGCTAAATTAACATGTCTAGGCCATGTTTTATATGAGTGGCTCTCAACAAAATTATTTGAGTCTGCGCCATCTCTCTGGTGCAATTGTAATTGAAAAGGCAAACTGCATTTTTGAGTGAACAGAGCTGACTGAACTGTGTAATATTTCGACAAGTAGTTTGACTTTTCAAAGTGAGACGTGACATTTGAATGCCAAATAAATCCACTGCAAAACAATCAAAAACTTTTGGCATTTTACAGTAGTTTTTTTATTCCTTTTTTTTTTTTTTACCCAGAGAACTTATTTCTGTGCAGAACCTATCAAATGAGCAATTTTTCAAAGCTGCTAATAGTTTCTTCAAGGTCATTGAAAAGATTGATGGTTTAAAATTAGGATTAGATTCTCCTCCTATTCCTCCCTCCTTTTATTTCTTGTTTGATGAATTTGTTTTCTCATTTTGTCCCTTAACTTTGCATATCTCCCTGAGAAGAAATGCATAAGATGGCCTCAGAAGATAGCGTATTGTTAAAGGGAGATTCCAGTAACCCTTGAGGTGTCATTTACGAAACATTTAAAATCAGCGGACACTGGAATGATCTTATAGCTGAAACTATTTGTTCAGTTAATCATTTCATTACCCAGATAATATTTATTGAACATCTGATGGTAATCGGACAGTCTATCTTTCTTATGAAGACTCTAACGTAGAGGGTAAGCAGATACACAAACACCCAGCTAACATGAGATAAGTGCCATAGTAGGGAATCGCATGTAAAATGCTGTGCATGTAGAGGATTAGTAGGATCAATTCTGATGTGAGGTGGAGACAGATTGGAGGATTTTCAGAGGAAAATAATTTGAATTGAGTGTTAAAGAACAGATGAATTTACAAGGCCCAGTTAGTTAAGGGGATAGTGGTGTTGGGCAGGGCAGAGTGAAAAGAGAAAAAAAGAGGGTGGTTTCCCATAGACTAAACAGTAAGGCCCAAATTGTGGAGGCATGAAAACTTATAATGAATTCAGAAAGCAGTGTGCTCCAATGTGGCTCCAAAAATTACTGTAAATGATTATTAGTTATGAAAGACAAAGCTTGAATCAAAAATCCCTTTCTTGGGTATGCTGAATATCACGTGATGAATTTAACCTTCTAGGATAAGTGTGAAGGAGCTGGGCTTCCCTGGTGGCTCAGGGGATAAAGAATCTTCCTTCAGTGCAGGAAGCCTGGGTTTGATCCCTGGTTAGGGAAGATCCCCTGGAGAAGGGAATGGCTACCCACTCCAGTATTCTTGCCTGGAGAATTCCATGGACAGAGAAGCTTGGCAGGCTATGCAAAGAGTTGACACCACTGAGAAACTAACACTTTCACTTTTTTTTAAGAAGGAGCCATGGAAGTGTTGTAAGAGTTCTCTTTATCTGATAACCAGAGAAACCTGTGATAATAGATGCTTGAGGTGAGCTCTAAAATACTGGTGCTCAAAGATGACCCTGAAGTTTCCATTCTGGAAGATTGGTGGACAATGATGCCTTAGCCATTAAAGGGCATATAGCAGGAGGATAAATTAGGTGGACTACAGATAATAATTTTCATTTAGAGAAGATGGCATTTGGGACATTTGCTGAACATCAGGTGGGTATGAGCATGTGGCAACTGAATCTTCAGGTATAAGCTGTGCTACATCAACATGGATTTTCCTGTAGGCAAAGGAGAGCTTTGGTTATACTCACGGGGATTTACATGGTAACTCTCTCATGACAAAGGTCTGTTTATTTCTACTGATCATTTGCTATATCTATAAAGCAATGTACATGACTTTTCTAACAAATCATGGGTAGATTTTGGATACTGTGGATACTGTAGCAGCATCCCCAACCTTTCTGGTACCAGGGACTGGCTTCACGGACGACACTTTTTCCATGGACGGTGGTGGGGTGTGGGGTATGGTTTCGAGATGATTCAAGTGCGTTATATTTATTGTGTACTTTATTTTTATTATATTTGCACCATCTCCACCTCAGATCACTTGGCACTTGATCCCAGAGGATGGGGACTCCTGCTGTGGATAATATAAAGTATTATGTTGACAATGGTTTGGCAGTAATATACACCCAAGGAATAAACTAATAAAGTCATATCAACAAAGAGTAGTCATATCAACAAAGATATTTATCAAGGGTGCATGAATTTAATGGTTTACTGCTACCCACTGACTTTGAAAATATAGTATGTATTTTATATCATTTTTGGATGTACTTCAATTTCTCTGCAAAGTAAGTACATTTCTATTCTAAATGAGCCAGGAAATATTGATTAGGCAAAAGGAATTTTCGAAACTATTAGAATGCATGATGAGAGAGAAGGTCCTGAGGTGAGATTACACTTTTTAATGAGAGAAAGGATACAGATGTCCTTAGGCAGAATCAAATAACAAGCTCCAGGATTTTACTTCTCCCTTCACACCTTATCTTTCTCTCCTGACAGAGAGGACCACAATTTTTTCTCTGGGATCTTGCTCTTGGAGTCTTTAGGGACCCATAACTCATAAACAGTGAGCCTTGGAGGTCTGTTGTAAAATAAAATGCGGGAATTGTATTTCATACATTTTTTTTTTGAGTTCGGTTTTGAGTTTGAAAGGTCAACTTCTGAAGTCTATGGTTCTGGTTCTGGAAGTTATGGATCAGAGACCACGGCTACAATTGTGTCTACTGGCCATGTCAATTTCTTCTGGAATCAATGGCTGTTGAAGAGTTTGCATGTAGATCCTGAATCTTCACACTCTCCTTTGCTTATACCTTGGAATCCAGATTTATATAATATTGGTTCATTTAACTTGGTGCTTCAGTGCCAAGAATCCAGATGATGTTCACTCAGAATGTAGCTTGCATGATGCTGAAAGATAAAACAGGTTTCCCAAACATTTTTTTAAAGATCAGCATTTTCTCTTCTCTTTTATCTTTCTTTTACTTTTTTAGTTTCTGTGCATATTTTATGCTTCTTGAGAACAGTAATGACTCTAGTTCACTTGATATGTTTGGCACATCATGTCATTTATTTGGGTTGTTTCATTTAATTCAAAAGATGACTGTCTCTTGCACAAAGAAAAGTTGTGTGTGTTTTTTTTTTATCCTTGAAGCAAGCTTAAAATAGTTATTCTGCTGAAGGCATGTTGACTTAAAAAGTTAGAACAGTATTATATGAAGCTCTAGTTCCATGGATTATCAAAAAAAAATACTTCTTCTTCTCTCTCAAAAAATTTTTCAGGTGAAATAAATTTGAAAATACTGGCACAGTGAAAGTAAAGCTTATTTCTTTCAGTTCAGTTCAGGCAATCAGTTGTGTCTGACTCTTTGCGACCTCATTGACTGCAGCAAGCCAGGCTTCCCAGTCCGTTACAACTCCTGGAGCTTGCTCAAACTCATGTCCATTGAGTCACTGATGCCATCCAACTATCTCATCCCCTGTCATCCCCTAAGCTCCTGCATTCAATCTCTTCAGCATCAGGGTCTTTTCCCAATGAGTCAGTCCTTTGTAACAGGTGGCCAAAGTATTAGAGCTTCAGCTCTAGCATCAGTCCTTCCAATGAATATTCTGGACTAATTTCCTTTAGAATACACTGGTTGGATCTCCTTGCAGTCCAAGAGACTCTCAAGAGTCTTTTCCAACATCACAGTTCAAAAGCATCATTTCTTTGGCACTCAGCTTTCTTTATGGTCCAACTCTCACATCCATACATGACTACTGGAAAAACCATAGCTTTGAGTACATGGACCTTTGTGGGTAAATTAGTGTCTCTGCTTTTAATATGCTGTCTAGGTTGGTCATAGTCTTTCTTCCAAGGAGCAAATGTCTTTTAATTTCAAGGCTACAGTCACCATCTGCAGTGATTTTGGAGCCCAAGAAAAGAAAGTCTGTCACTGTTTCCATTGTTTCCCCATCTATTTGCCGTGAAGTGATGGGACTGGATGCCATGATCTTTGTTTTCTGAATGTTGAGTTTTAAGCCAGCTTTTTCACTCTCCTCTTTCACTTTCATCATGAGGCTCTTTAGTTCCTCTTTGCTTTCTGCCATAAGGATGGTGACATCTGCATATCTGAGGTTATTGATATTTCTCCCGGCAATCTTGATTCCAGCTTGTGTTTCATCCAACCCAGCATTTCACATGATGTACTCTGAATATAAATTAAATAAGCAGGGTGACAATATACAGCCTTGATGTAATCCTTTCCTGATTTGGAACCAGACCAATGTTCCACGTCCAGTTCCAACTGTTGCTTCTTGACCTGCATACAGATTTCTCAGGAGGCAGGTAAGGTGGTCTGGTATTCCTGTCTCTTTCAGAATTTTCCACTGTTTGTTGTGTCAAAGCTTTAGTGTCATCAGTCAAGCAGAAGTAGATGTTTTTCTGGAACTCTCTTGCTTTTTCAATGATCTAACAGAAGTTGGTGATTTGATCTCTGGTTTCTCTGCCTTTTCTAAATCCAGCTTGAACATCTGGAAGTTCTCAGTTCATGTACTGTTGAAGCCTACTTTGGAGAATTTTGAGCATTACTTTGCTAGTGTGTGAGATGAGTGCAATTTTGTGGTAGTTTGAACATTCTTTGGCATTGCCTTTCTTTGGTACTGGAATGAAAACTTACCTTTTCCAGTCCTGTGGCCGCTGAGTTTTCCGAATTTAATGGTATATTGAGCGCATCACTTTCACAGCATCAATTTTTAGGATTTGAAATAGCTCAGCTGCAATTCCATCACCTCCACTGACTTTGCTTGTAGTGATGCTTCCTAAGGCCCACTTGACTTTACATTCCAGGATGTCTGGCTCCAGGTGAGTGATCACACCATTGTGGTTATCTGGGTCATTATGATCTTTCTTTGTATAGTTCTTCTGTGTGTTCTTGCCACATCTTCTTACTAACTTCTGCTTCTGCTAGGTCCATACCATTTCTTTCCTTTATTGTGCCCATCTTTGTATGAAATGTTCCCTTGGTATCTCTAATTTTGTTGAAGAGATTTCTGATTTCTTTACTGTAGCTTTTATCTGAGCTTTTAATGTTCTATATATATCATGACTGCTGTGAACATGCTGCACTTTCATATATGCCAGCAAATTTGGAAAACACAGCAGTGGCCACAGGATTGGAACAGGTCATTTTTCATTCCAATCCCAAAGAAAGGCAATGCCAAAGAATGCTTAAACTACCACAGAATTGAACTCATCTCACATGCTAGTGAAGTAATGCTCGAAATTCTTCAAGCCAGGCTTCAGCAATGCATGAACCATGAAATTCCAGATGTTCAAGTTGCTTTTAGAAAAGGCAGAGGAACCAGAGATCAAATTTCCAACATCTGCTGGATCATCTAAAAAACAAGAGAGTTCCAGAAAAACATCTATTTCTGCTATATTGACTAGGCCAAAGCCTTTTGTTGTGTGGATCACCACAAACTGTGAAAAATTCTGAAAGAGATGGGAATGCCAGACCATCTGACCTGCCTCTTGAGAAACCTGTATGCAGGTCAGGAAGCAACAATTAGAACTGGACATGGAACAACAGACTGGTTCCAAATAGGAGATGGAGTACTTCAAGGCTGTATATTGTCACCCTGCTTATTTAACTTATATTCAGAGTACATCACGAGAAATGCTGGGCTGGATGAAGTACAAGCTTGAATCAAGATTGCTAGGAGAAATATCAATAACCTCAGATATGCAGATGACACCACCCTTATGGTAGAAAGTGAAGAGGAACTAAAGAGCCTCTTGATGAACGTGAAAGAGGAGAGTGAAAAAGTTGGCTTAAAACTCAACATTCAGAAAACAAAGATCATGGCATCCAGTCCCATCACTTCATGGCAAATAGATGGGGAAACAATGGAAACAGTGGCTGACTTTATTTTTTGGGCTCCAAAATCACTGCAGATGGTGATTGCAACCATGAAATTAAAAGACGCTTACTCACTGGAAGAAAAGTTTTGACCAACCTAGACAGGAGATTAAAAAGCAGAGATGTTACTTTGCCAACAAAGGTCCGTGTAGTCAAGGCTATGGTTTTCCCAGTAGTCATGTATGGATGTGAAAGTTGGACTAAAAGAAAGCTGAGTGTCAAAGAATTGAATGCTTTTGAACTGTGCTGTTGGAGAAGACTCTTGAGAGTCTCTTGGACTTCAAGGAGACCAAACCAGTCCATCCTAAAGGAAATCAGTCCTGAATATTCATTGGAAGGACTGATGCTGAAGCTGAAACTCCAATACTTTATCCACCTGATGCGAAGAACTGACTCATTTGAAAAGACCCTGATGCTGGGAAAGATTGAAGGCAGGAGGAAAAAGGGACGACAGAGAATGAGATGGTTGGATGGCATCACTGACTCAATGGGCATGAGTTTGAGTGAACTCTGGGAATTGGTGTAATCCATGGGGTCTCAAAGAGTCGGACATGACTGAGCAATTGATCTGAACTGAACTGAATACATCATGACCCTCTAAGAGTGAAATATAACTTGAAATGCATCCGAAACACATTTATCCCTGGTATATCTTGAAGAACCTGAGTCTCTCTAAAGCCATGCATTAGGGTATATATACCCAATTGAACATGGATAATTTTTTTTTAAATGTGACTTTATATATTAGTTATTTAATTTTTTGGAGGTTTCAAGATGTATATATTATCAATATTTAAAACAAGTATTGCATTAAAAAGTAGGTTTTTCAAGTTTCAGATTTCCATCTTAGTTAACCTTCTTTCTGATTCACCAGAGCAATAAATAGTTTCCTATAGCGTCCTTCAATGTATGTGGTTTGTGTCATCAGGTATTTTATCTGAGCTCATACAAGTACAGTAGGTACTTGCTTTAGGTAACTGACACAAATTCATGGGTTTTGTGTGTGTATGCCATCAATTTAAATTCTAGGATATTTTAATTAGCTTTTGTATAGGCTAAATCCTAGCTGATGCCAAGATGAAGTTAGGAATTATTAGTCCTTTCGGGAACAAAAGGTATACCAAATTGCCTAGAAAATTATGCTAAATGGATAAGCAGGAAGAAGCATAATATATTTCAGTAGACATGAATACAATTAGTATTTATACAGAATCCCCAAAAGGAAAGGATTTAAGGCAATATGAAAAAACTTAGTCAGTCATGACATACACTATTTGAAATATATAGACTTTTTATTTCTCTCATGTACCATTGTATATTTAAATCAACACCATCTTGACCTTGGCCTTTATTATCTTATGCCTGACTGTTATAATAGCTGGCTAATAGGTTTCACTAATTATAACATCTCATCCAAATTAGTATTCTGGCTGCATTATTACTATCTCATAATCACACTTTATTAGTTCCTAATCATTTATTATAATCATAAGATGCAATGGACAGGGCATTGTATTTGGAGCAAAAAAGTCATGTTTTTGAGAACCACTCATGATCTCTGCAACCTTGAGCAGGTCATTTAACATCTGGATGTGAAAGTGTTTCTACCTATAAAGTTCATGCAATAATATGCTTGTTGCCTAATTTATAAATTAGCTGTGGATTTAAAATAATATGTCTTTGTAAACTTTGAAACAAAACATACCTGGTAAGTACCACTTTTGCTCTGCCAAGTCTGCATTTCTTAGGCTGGCAATCAATGACTTACCAGGTCACAAATACCTTTCCAGTGTATTAACCACTTTCTTGTCATAGGATATACGTTTTATCTCTGTGTGTGTTCAGTCATATCCAACTCTTTGTGACCCCATGGACTGTAGCCTGCCAGGCTCCTCTGTCCATGGCATTTTTCAAGCCAGAATATGGTATACTTCACTTAAAATAGAAAGTCATGTAAGACTTTCATACCTAAACATATATTTTTTAGTTCCTTTTCCTTTTCCTGCTGAATATCCTCCCATTCGTCAAAGTGGCATTGACATGTAATACCTCCATGCGGTCCTCTGTGTTCGTTTCTTAGGTCTGCTATAATAAATATTTATACGAGATGGCTTATTACAGTAGAAATTTATCTCACAGTTGTGGGGCCAAAAGTCTGAAATCAAGGTATTAGTGAGGCCCTACTCCCTGTTTCAGGGAAGACTCTTTCCTTGTCTCTTTCAGATGACTCCTGGTGGTCCTTAGCTTGTGGCAGCACCTCTCTGGTCTCTACCTCCGTCTTCAAGTGGACTCCGCCTTTGTTTCTATGTCTTTTCTGTTTCTTATAAGGATATTTGTCACTTGATTTAGAGCCCACCCTAAATCCAGGAGGATCTCATTGGAAGGCCCTTTAATTTAATTAGACTCCCTGGTGGCTCAGACAGTAAAGTGTCTGCCTACAATGCAGGAGACCCGGGTTCAATCCCTGGGTCGGGAAGATCTACTGGAGAAGGAAATGGCAACCCACTCCAGTATTCTTGCCTGGAAAATCCCATGGACGGTGGAACCCGGTAGGCTACAGTCCATGGGGTCGCAAGGAGTCAGACATGACTGAGTGACTTCACTTTCTTTCTTTTAATTTAATTACATCTGCAAAGACCCCATTTCCAAATAAGGTTGCAGTTATGGGTCCTGAGTATCAGGACTTGGACTTTCATTGGGGGCTACTATTCACCTGTTGGGCTTCCCAGATGGCTCAGTGGTAAAGAATCTGCCTGCCAGGCAGGTTTGATCCATGGGTTGGGAAGATCCCCTGGAGAAGGAAATGGCAACCCACTCCAATATTCTTGCCTGGGAAATCCCATGGACAGAGGACCCTGGTGGGCTATAGTCCATGGATTCACAAACAGTTGGACATGACTGAGTGACTAAACAACATTCAACCCACTATATCTTCCTAGGCCATTTCAATCTGATTGATTGGTTTGGCTAGCCTTATATCTAAAGTTATACCTCATATAGAGCACTGACAATGCTAAAAGCACATTTTAGTTAGAAAAGAGAAAGTTTTTAATAAAGCCAATTGTGGAATCTGTTGTCATAGAGAGTAGAACAAACTGAAGATGAAAACAGTATCTCTAATCTCCCAAAACAGATGCCATTGAGGGTTGCGTGCAAGTTAACCTCCACGTGGGTGCTGACAATTTCCTCCAAGGGGACTATCACCCTGTCTAAAACTCTATTGTCAGCTCTTTCTGGTCACTTCCTTTTCCTATAGGTGTGTTATATTGTGTGTTCTGAAAGAGAAAAACAACAAGAAAAATTCTTGGCCTTCATATGCGATGATTTTAATTTAAAAAAGAAAGACAACCTTTTTGTTTCTTTTAAAATACAAGTTTCAAAAAAACAAAACAAAACAAAACAAAAATAAAATAAAATAAAATAAAATCCAAGTTGCCAGGCATGGTTATTTTCTGATTGTGGTGATTTCTACTTAGGAAAGGGAAGACATGCCCACTGCACAGGAGGTATCCTTTCCAGATTTTTAATTTAAGTATAGAAATTCATAACAATATATTTTATGATATAGAGTATTTTTCCCTTTAAATGTTGCACAGTTATCTCAGCACCACTATTTGACTAATATTCTCCCTTTCTCACTGATTTATAATTTCATATTTGTAATACATTAAATTCTTAAGTACATGAGAATATATTTGTGTTTTGAGACCCATAATCTTCAATAATGTAATAATTAATCTTTTTTATGTTTTCCCTTGGTCTTTAACTAACATTAAAATATGATAATCAGCATTTAAAAAATCATTAAAAATTTTAATGTAATTAAAACATGCAAATTAAATAATTAAATGGTCAAGGGTGAATTTTAATATAAAGCAAAAATTCTATTCTCAACTCTTCAGTCTTGTTCTCCAAAAGCAGGCACCTTACTTTAGATTGTTTCTTTAGTACTTACTGCTATATCCATAATTAGTATAGTATGCTGCTATACAATGGATGAAGAATTAGCTCTTTTACACAATCCAAGGGCTTCCCTGGTGGCTTAGTGGTAAAGAATCTGCCTGCCAATGCAGGAGATGTGGGCTCAATCTCTGGGTCAGGAAGATCTTCTGGAGAAGGAAATGGCAATCCATTTCAGTATTCTTGCCTGGGAAATCCCATGGACAGAGGAGCTTGGGGTGGGGGCTACAGTTCATGGGGTTGCAAAGAGTCAAACATGACTTAGTGACTAAGCAACAACAACACATCCTAATCCCTGGTAACTTCCCATCAACATGTTCTTTCTATTTTGTTATCTATCATTTGGGTAATCAATAATAATTTTTATGTCATTAAGACTATACAGTTATTTTGTAGAGCCAAATAGCACACTATAATTACATTGGCTTTCTTAAATAGCTTTTTGTTTTTTCTGGACTCTCCAATGATATTATTTTTTTCTTGCACTATTTGCCTTTACTTTATCTTAATTATTTTTAGCATCACTTTTTCCTAGAAACTTTGGAGTTGCAGCGTTTTTGTTATTTCCTTCTAGTGAATCTTATTTTCTGTCTTCTATCTTTCTGTTCAAACTAAACTGATGATGGCTGTCATCCTACGTTTCTACTTCTCTATTAGTCTGGATTGGGTCTATATATCAACTACTAGGTTGAAGATAATTTTTCTATCACAATATAGACAATTTTCCTTCTCTGTCTTTAGCTCCTTGTGTTTCTGATGCAATATTTTCTGTCAGGCTGATTCTCTTTCCATTGTATTCTGAAAGTACAAAGCTATTTGCATTTTCTTCCCTCTGGATACCTTTAGCCTTAGCATTATGAAATTTCACAACAATGGATGCAGGAGTTCGGGCTTCCCAGGTGGCTCAGTGGAAAAAATCTGCTTGCCAATGCAGGAGACGTGGGAGATGCGAGTTGGATCCCTGGATCGGGAAAAACCCATTCTAGTATTCTTGCCTGGGAAATCCCACGGATAGGCTACAGTCCATGGGGGTCACAGACTTGGACACAACTGAGGGGCTGAGTAGGCACATGCACTTGTAGGAGTTCCCATTATAAAACATGCCCCCCCCAGTTCTTTGACATTTTTCTTATAGAGATATGGGGTCCACAAGTCCTCTTGCATTTGGATAGGCTTATGATAGCCTGAAAAACTGCAGTCTGCAGGTGGCTCAGATGGTAAAGAATCTGCCTGCAATGCCAGAGACCCAACTTCGATCCCTAGGTCAGGAAGATCCCATGGAGAAGGGCCTGGCAACCCACTCCAGTATTCTTGCCTAGAGAATTCCATGGACGGAAGAGCTTGGTGGGCTCTATGCAGTCCATGAAGTAGCAAAAGAATTGGATATGACTGACTAACACTTTCACTTTCAGGAATAACACTAAGTGACTTCTGAGACTTGGTTATGACTGATCTTTGTCTTTCACCCTGGGGCTCTTGAAATTCATCCTCCCCAGAAACTCCATCTTGGAATTTCTTCTGCCAGAACTTAGCTGCTTTGTTGTAAAAAGCCAAGACTATGTGGAGAAGTCATATGTAGGCAGTCTATTGATAGTCTGAGCTGAGATCAGTTTTTAAGTCATTGCAACCCAAGTGACAGACACATGATAGAAGAAGCCTTCCAATGATTCCACACTCCAGTTGTTTGGGTCACTCCTGGCTACTCATGTCTTCCCAACTGAGTCTCTGAATGCTGTGCAGAGGCCAAAGTCATCCCTCCTCTGTGCTCTGTCTCAATTCCTGACCCACAAATCATGAGCATAATGAAATGGCTCTGATTTTATGCCACTGACTTTTAGGTGGTTTGTTACACAGCAGTATATAGCCAAAGCACTAGGAATGGGTTTTTATCATCTGAAAGCTTCTCCATTCTCATGTCTGGTATTTTGGATATTATTAAGAATATTTCCAATTAAGTGTTCAGCCTTCTTAACATTCTACAAGGCAGAGGATTATCTTCTTTGATTTTATTTTCTTCATGAGCCTAACATTGCTCCAGTCTTTTCTATCAGCAATGCCATCTTCCAGAAATTCACTGAAACATTTTCTCGTTTGATGACCCCAAAGAACTTATTCTGTAAATTGAAGGTCCATGATTAATCAATTACTGTGGATCAGTGGTCTTTTCATTCCCTTACTAACATTTTAATGGACTCTCAGAAGAGAACGGATATAAATTAATGTGGCATGTAGAATATCTTAGATCTTTTAAAGACTGCATAACAGCACTGTGTTGGTAATTATGGCAGAGGTCTAACTGGTTATCAATATTCATTCTCCATTTTTTCCATATCAATAGAGTTTTTGCTAACATGTGGCTACTCAGCTGGAGCCTACATTTTGTAGCATCCCTTGCAGCCAAGTGTGACCATGTGACTAAATACTGACCAATGGGATGCAAGTAGAAATGATGGGTCCTCTGGCTCTAATTCTTAAAAAACATTGGTTGTATTTTCCTCTGGCAAGTTTCTTGTTTTATGAGATGTGGCAAATGTTAGGAGCAGCTGACTTAAACCTCTATGTGGAATCTATTTTTAAAAGATAATAAAACTGTCTGCCGACTTTGCCTAATTTAGTCCTATTATATGAGAGAAGAATAAACTTCTGCCTTTAGAAAAAAAAATTTTTTAAACATTTTTTTGTCTGTGTTGTGTAGAATGTGAGACCTTAGTTTCCTGACCAGGGATTGAACTCATGCCACCTGAATTGGAAGCATGGAGTCTTAACCAGGGTTAGGGGTTAGGGTTAGGGTTAGGGGTTAGGGTTAGGGTTTCCTGGACCACCAAGGAAGGCCCTAATTTCTGCCTTTTGAAGTCATTATTATTTGGACTCTGTTATAGCAGCTGAAAAAATAACTTACATTATATAAGTATAAAACTCACCAACACACTGTCTTGTAACTAGAATTTAGTGGCAAAATTTAAGATAATAATTTTAATTATAATAACATTTATAGCATTGATACAGCTTTCCTAGTATCTCAGCAGTAAATAATCCACCTGCCAATACAAGAGATGCAGGTTTGATCCCTGGTTAGGGATGATGCTGGGGAGAAGGAAATGGCAAGCCACTCCAGTATTCTTGCTGGGAAATCCCATGGATTTGAGGAGCTTGGTTGGCTACAATCTATGGAATTGTAAAGAGCTGGACACGACTTAGCATCTAAACAACAATAACATTAATAGTGTTGATGATAGCTAGCCCTTATTTCACCCCACTCCAGTATTGTTGCCTGGAAAATCCCGTGGACGGAGGAGCCTGGTGGGCTGCAGTCTATGGGGTCGCTAAGAGTCGGACACGATTGAACGACTTCACTTTCACTTTTCACTTTCATGCACTGGAGAAGGAAATGGCAACCCACTCCAGTGCTCTTGCCTGGAGAATCCCAGGGACGGCGGAGCCTGGTGGGGCACAGAGTCGGGCACGACTGAAACGACTTAGCAGCAGCAGCAGCCCTTATTTAGAACTTACCATGAGTCAGCAATTTTCTAAGAGTTTAATGAATCAACTAACTTCATCCTCACAGCAACCTTATGAAGTAACACTATAATTGTTCCTACTGAGAGGATTTAAAAATTGCAGAGCTGGTTAAAAAACTATCTCAAGCCTGCATAGCTAGTGTGGAACAATTAGTTTCGATGGAGGCAATCTGACACCAGAGCCCAAACTGTCAATCACACTTATGTAGTGTTTATTCTTTGTGCAATGCTTTGTGGTGTCTAGTTCTTTATAGATTGGAAACATATGCAATCAGGAGCCATTTACCACATGTTTCAGTCACATGTCAATTTGAAGCTATTTAATGATAAGCTTCAATGATAAGGGAGGATTTAAGTGTAGGGAGGTACATGCCAATCATCTTAAAGAAATGCTAACAGAAGTTAAAGAATATAAATATACTTGACCTACCAATATTACTCCTATGCAGAGTGAATTGAAAGTTTATACTATCTATCAACTTTTTAAATGTCAGTTGTACTGAAATATAGCACAAAAGCAAAAAATATACATAATAATGGCAACAAAGTCAATTTTTCACAAAATGAACACATCCATGTAATCTGCACACAAACCAGAAACAGAGCCTCTGGGCCTGGTCAAGTCAGCTCTGCAGGTTTTTGATTGTTATATAGTGTTGAGTTTGGCAGCTTTAGTACCAGTGAGTGTGGCCTTGGATCAATGAATTATGATTCCCACCCCCGGCCCTCCCCCCCAAAATCATGATAGTGCTATGTCAAGGAGATTTGGCTCTGGCTAAGGATGTGACAGTTATTAAAAACTGAAGATTCAGTTGAATTGGAATGAATGGCATCTACCAAGCCACACTGAATTCTAGGGATTACGGATATATACAGATTTATACTATTATGTTTTTCAAGCTTCAGTAATCATTTCTCAGCTAATGACAAACTGCTGTCTCAGTTTCTTCAATGCAACAGATACCATCTGTAGCTGTCAGAATTCCAAATTTTATCACAAATGAGTTCTGGGTATGTTGATTAATGAGTTTACTTTTCTAGAAGAAAATTCTGAACACATCACCTTCTTAATTTCTCCTCTACTTCTTAAATAAACATACTGACTTCATCAAACTTAATGCATCTCTATTCAGTTAGTTTTCTTTAGCAGATCTTTCCATGTAGAAGTCTGAGATGTGTGACGAGGATCTACTGATTAGAACTTTAGAAGAAGATTTGCTTTCTTTTTTTTCCCCTTCAACTTTGGGGAGTATAATTGACACTTAACATTGGGCAAGTTTAAGGTGTGTAAGCACTGATCTGACATATTTACAAAATTCAAAATGATTACCATCCTGGTATTAGCTTCCAGGGTCTCACAGGTGGCACTAGAGGTAAGAACACACCTGCCTGTGCAGGAGACGTAAGAGATGTGGGTTCAATCCCTGGGTCAGGAAAATCGCCTGAGAAGGTATGGGAATCCACTCCAATATTCTTGCCTGGAGAATCCTATGGACAGAGGGGCGTGACAGTCTACAGTCCATAGGGTCGCAAAGAATTGGACACGACTGAAGCGACTTGGCATGCATGCACATTAGCTACCAGGGAGAAGGGATTTCTAATTATGACTATGGCTTCTTACACAGGCTTTTTATGGCATTTCAGATATTTCAGAGGGTATATGTAATTGCCAGGTCCTTACCAATAGACTGAGTAGGCCTGACCAATGCCTGACTTGGCATGGGAGCCTGGGAGAGGGTTGCAGATATGGTCCAGTCCCATACTGTCATGGTTAAGAAATGGAAATAATTTTGTTTCTACTGGAGGCCCAGGAAAGTCAAATGGGGCCGTGTGGGCCCAGTTATTAATTGAACCTAAGTTTTCATACAAAGAATGCTGAGGTTGACATTTTTCAAAGACACCCAAAATAAAGTTTCCATTTCGACCAACAATTTAGTTGACTTATGTATTCAGTGTTTCAGTTCAGTTCAGTTCAGTCGCTCAGTCGTGTCCGACTCTTTGTGACCCCATGAATCGCAGGACGCCGGGCCTCCATCACCAACTCCCGGAGTTCACTCAGACTCACGTCCATCGAGTCAGTGATGACATCCAGCCATCTCATCCTCTGTTGTCCCCTTCTCTTCTTGCCCCCAATCCCTCCCAGCATCAGAGTCTTTTCCAATGAGTCAACTCTTCGCATGAGGTGGCCAAAGTACTGGAGTTTCAGCTTTAGCATCACTCCTTCCAAAGAAATCCCAGGGCTGATCTCCTTCAGAATGGACTGGTTGGATCTCCTTGCAGTCCAAGGGACTCTCAAGAGTCTTCTCCAATACCACAGTTCAAAAGCATCAATTCTTCGTCACTCAGCCTTCTTCACAGTCCAACTCTCACATGCATACATGACCACAGGGAAAACCATAGCCTTGACTAGATGGACCTTTGTTGGCAAAGTAATGTCTCTGCTTTTGAATATGCTATCTAGGTTGGACATAACTTTCATTCCAAGGAGTAAGTGTCTTTTAATTTCATGGCTGCAGTCACCATCTGCAGTGATTTTGGAGCCCCCCAAAATAAAGTCTGACACTGTTTCCACTGTTTGCCCATCTATTTCCCACGAAGTGGTGGGACCGGATGCCATGATCTTCGTTTTCTGAATGTTGAGCTTTAAGCCAACTTTTTCACTTGCACTTTCACTTTCATTAAGAGGCTTTTTAGTTCCTCTTCACTTTCTGCCATAAGGGTGGTGTCATTTGCATATCCAAGGTTATTGATATTTCTCCCGGCAATCTTGATTCCAGTTTGTGCTTCTTCCAGCCCAGTGTTTCTCATGATGTACTCTGCATACAAGTTAAATAAGCAGGGTAACAATATACAGCCTTGATGAACTCCTTTTCCTATTTGGAACCAGTCTGTTGTTCCATGTCCAGTTCTAACTGTTGCTTCCTGATCTGCATACAGATTTCTCAAGAGGAAGGTCAGGTGGTCTGGTATTCCCATCTCTTGAAGAATTTTCCACAGTTTATTGTGATTCACACAGTCAAAGGCTTTGGCATAGTCAATAAAGCAGAAATAGATGTTTTTCTGGAGCTCTCTTGCTTTTTCGATGATCCAGTGGATGTTGGCAATTTGATCTCTGGTTCCTCTGCCTTTTCTTAAACCAGTTTGAACATCAGGAAGTTCACGGTTCACGTATTGCTGAAGACTGGCTTGGAGAATTTTGAACATTACTTTACTAGAGTGTGAAATGAGTGCAATTGTGTGGTAGTTTGAGCATTCTTTGGCATTGCCTTTCTTTGGGATTGGAATGAAAACTGACCTTTTCCAGTTCTGTGGCCACTGCTGAGTTTTCCAAATTTGCTGGTCTATTGAGTGCAGCACTTTCACAGCATCATCTTTCAGTGTTTAGCACTTAGTAAACTTTTTTTCTTATGTTTGAGTCTTCAGCCCATCTTTTTGTTTTAAGACTTGATTGGATACAACTAATTTGCCTAGAGCCAAATGCTTCCTGAATTCTTTTTGTATTCTTCCTTCTGGCCAAATCACAGCTGATAGATTATAAAGTGTTTTTAATTATGCCCCATGTATCTTTTCAGACTTTTGTCTTTATGATTCCAAAACTAACGTCCACTTAAAGAGGCTGCCAGGAGTTCAATCCTGTGTTTTCTGTTATCAATTAGTTGGGCTTCCACATACTGCCATCACCTTACTGTGTCATATGACTCTTGCTTTCAAAATGTATTTTAAGAGTCTTATTATATGTGTGTTTTGGGCTTCCCAGGTGGCTCAGAGTTAAAGAATCCACTTGCCAATGCAGGAGATACAGGTTCGATCCCTGGGTCAGAAAAATCCCCTGGAGAAGAAAATGGCAAGCCACTCTGATATTTTTGCCTGGGAAATTCCATGGACATAGTAGCCTGGCAGGCTATAGTCTATGGTGTCACAAAAGAACCAGTGTGACTTAGTGACTAAACAAGAACAACAACAGCTTACTTTTTGAAAGTAATTCATTAACTCATACCATTTTAGAATAGGCATAGTATGTATATATACCTATATCTGTTTATACATTATGTATGTGTGTGTGAGTACACACTCATTCACTCAGTTGCATTCTACTCTTCATGACCCCAAGGACTGCAGGCTGCCAGTGTCTTCTGTCCATGAAATTTTTGAGGCAAGAATATTGGAGTGGCTTGCCATTTCCTCCTCCAGGGGATCTTGATGACCCAGGGATTGAATCCAGGTCTCCTGTGTCTCTTGCATTGGCAGGTGGATTCTTTATCACTTAGCCATCTGGGAAGCCATTTGTGTGTATATATTAATACATATATATATATATATATATATATATATATATTATGGCAAGAATACACCGAAGAACTGTACAACAAAGATCTTCACAGCCCAGAGGATCACGATGGTGTGATCACTCACCTAGAACTAGATATCCTGGAATATGAAGTCAAGTTGGCCTTAGGAAACATCACTACACACAAAGCTAGTGGAGGTGATGGAATTCCAGTTGAGCTATTTGAAATTCTAAAAGATGATGCTGTGAAAGTGCTGCAGTCAATAGGCCAGCAAATTTGGAAAACTCAGAAGTGACCACAGAACTGGAAAAGGTCAGTGTTCACACCAGTCCCAAAGAAAGGCAATGCCAAAGAATGTTCAAACTACCACACAATTGTACTCATCTCACACACTAATAAAGTGATGCTCAAAATTCTCCAAGCCAGGCTTCAACAATACGGGAACCGTGAACTTCCAGATGTTCAAGCTGGTTTTAGAAAAGGCAGAGGAACCAGAGATCAAATTGCCAACATCTGCTGGACCATGGAAAAAGCAAGAGAGTTCCAGAAAATCATCTACTTCTGCTTTATTGACTATGCCAAAGCCTTTGACTGTGTGGGTCAAAACAAACTGTGGAAAATTCTTCAAGAGATGGGAATACCAGACCACCTGACCTTCCTCTTGAGAGAGTTGTATGCAAGTCAGGAAGCAACAGTTAGAACTGGACATGGAACAACAGACTGATTCTAAATAGGAAAAGGAGCACGTCAAAGCTGTATATTGTCACTCTGCTTATTTATACCTTATATGCAGAGTACATCATGAGAAACACTGGGCTGGAAGAAGCACAAACTGGAATCAAGATTGCTGGGAGAAGTATCAATAACCTCAGATATGCAGATGACACTCCCCTTATAGCAGAAAGTGAAGAAGAACTAAAGAGCCTCTTGATGAAAGTGAAAGAGGAGAGTGAAAAAGTTGGCTTAAAGCTCAACATTCAGAAGACTAAGATCATGGCATCTGGTCCCATCACTTCATGGCAAATAGATGGGGAAGCAGTGGAAACAGTGTCAGACTTTATTTTTTGGGGCTCCAAAATCACTGCAGATGGTGATTGCAGCCATTAAATTAAAGGACACTTACTCCTTGGAAGGCAAGTTATGACCAACCTAGATAGCATATTTAAAAGCAGAGACATTACTTTGCCAACAAAGGTCTGTCTAGTCAAGGCTATTGTTTTTTCCAGTGGTCATGTATGGATGTGAGAGTTGGACTCTAAAGAAAGCTGAGTTGAAGAATTGATGCTTTTGAAGTGTGGTATTGGAGAAGACTCTTGAGAGTCCCTTGGACTGCAAGGAGATCCAACCTGTCCATCCTAAAGGAGATCAGTCCTGAGTGTTTATTGGAAGGACTGATGTTTGAAGTTGAAACTCCAATACTTTGGCCACGTGATGTGAAGAGCTGACTGATTTGAAAAGACCCTGATGCTGGGAAAGATTGAAGGCAGGAGGAGAAGGGGATGACAGAAGTTGAGATGGTTGGATAGCATCACCGACTCAATGGAGATGAGTTTGGGTAAACTCCGGGAGTTGGTGATGGACAGGGAGGCCTGGCGTGTTGCGATTCATGGGGTTGCAAAGAGTCAAACATGACTGAGTAACTGAACTGAACTGAATACAATAAGAAATCATTTTTCTTTTTAAAAACATTGAAGTTAGGACTTCAGAATTCAGTGTATTTTATCTCATCTTCACTCTGTTGTTGTCCATTCACCTCTAGGCAGAAATTGTGAGCCATTATTATTATTTTTTTTCCATTTTTTTCTAGCTTCTTCATTTTGAGAAGACTTAAGTTTATCCTTCATATTACATTATTTTTTATGTAGTTAATTCTGCTCTTTATTCAATGTGATAAAGATATAAATTCTACTCCTCAATTTTTGGAAAAATATTTTTCTATTTTGGGGAAACTTTTCACCACAACTTGCATCACAAGAAAGCTCCTCATTCATCTCATTTTGTCTTTTTATTTTATTTTCCTCTTTTATTGCCATTTAATTTTATTGAGGTCACAACATAAGCATTCTTTAAAACATTCTCTTTTCTACATTCACTTATTTGAAAACTGCTTTGCTGTCTCTTTGAAGTGCAATATTTTCTTTTCATCTATTGCAGAATTCTTTCATAGGCAGTAAAAATAATTTAATTTTGTGTAGATATTTCTGCCCAGTTTCCAAAACCAGCTGTGCTTCATCCACCTATTTATAGCGAATTTACAATAAACTTTCTGCCCTGAGTTTAGGCAATAACTACGATATATAACTTTTCATAACTCAAATTTCATTTATATTAAAAGCAAACTTCATGAAATGTTGAATAAGGCTTTGTTTTCCTCTTTCCTGTTTTCTTGAGTTTTATGACTGTTTCTGTTTTCTGGATGAACGTGCTTACTTCAACAATGCCACCCTGGGTTGGCATATAATGTGATGCATTTCTGTTATTTGGGTAAAACTTGTACAGGTTTTGGAAGCAAATGATTAATCTCATCTCTTTTCCTCACGACAGCATTTACAGCCAATTTCAGAAAATAAACATAGGTTGCCAACAGAAGGCGATTCAAACAAAAATATCAGCTTGGTTACTTTTCAATCAAATTAAAAATGCAGCCTGCATCTGGACTCTAACGTTTTCCTTCTCCTCTGCTCAAATAATGCTTCTGCTGTTTTTGCAGGTAAGAGCTGGACAACTGCAAGAGTGCCACATTAGGGCAGGTGAATGACCCTGTGGAAAAGGAGAAGAAAATGTATGTTTAAAACAGAGCTCAAAAAAAATTGCTTCTCTCCTGCACAGGCTTTCTCACAGTCTCATCAATAAGATAATCAAAGAGAATGAATGGACCTGGAAGTGTTATTTCTATACCTATCTGTTCCAAGGAGTGAAAGTTTTATTTTTTTTCAGGAACCAGGAGGATTGGAGATAATTACTCTCCCCCATTGCACAATCATTCATTTTTAAATTAGTAATGGAGATATTGAGTGACACTTTGCAGCAGGGAAAGCCTGCAAGAGTACCTGAAGTGTATCTCATGAAAAGACTTTTAGCAAGCAGTGTGTGTGTGTGTGTGTGTGTGTGTGTGATTATTTTAAGGTTGTGAGAGGATAATTTTTTCCTTCTAGCTCCAAAGCATAATTCCATCTTTCAATTGTGGAGCTACACTTGTTTAAAATATGTAAACAAGGATCATGAAAATTGTTGCCATATTTCAGCTGAATATGTTGTATTTATTTTTTAAAGATTTTTTGATGCGGACCATAATTTTTTTATTAAATTTGTTACAATATTGCTTCTGTTTTTTTTAAAGCCACAATTCATGTGGGATATTACCAGGGATTAAACGTACAACCCCTGCATTGGAAGGGAAAATCTTAACCACTGGGCTGCCAGAGATTTACATTGAGCTGTTAAAGAAAAAAGTAATAAACTACAAAATCTGAGTTGTGAAACACCATTGTATGTAACGTAGCTATTTTTTTCTCTTCTCACCTCCTTTAATGTTTAAACCCCTACCACTTAAGTCATTGTTCATCCTCTTCAATGTTATTCACTCTCAAAAAGATAAATGTGGTCTACTTGTCTGTGAAGGTGAAAGTGAAAGTACTCAGTCATGTTCGACTCTTTGTGACCCCATGGACTGTGGCCTACCAGGCTCCTCCCTCCATGGGATTTTCCAGGCAAGAATACTGGATTGGGGTGCCATTGCCTTCTCCAGCGAATCTTCCCAACCCAGGGATTGAACCCAGGTCTCCCACATTCCAGGCAGACACTTTAACTTCTGAGCCACCACTTGTCTGTAGTTGCCTACAATTACTTCTAACACTATTGTCTGGGAGTAATTATAAAGGCTATTCCAATATTTAGATATAACTGTTATTTTTTCCTTGTTTTTAAAGCCTAAACTCAGCAGTCCAATTTCCTTTCATCTTTCTGCACATAATGTGCTTTGAAGCCCTCTGCCCTTCCGCACCACATTAACGTTCATTCATTTTCCTCTGAAAGCGCAATTCTAAGAACTCACCCTAGTGCTACAGCTGTTCTAATGCAAGAACACAGCATAATTTTGAACATTGTGATTTTACTAATAAAACCTGAGAGGATGAAATAGCAAAACTTTTAAAGACCACTTCTAGTGTTACTCTTTTTATATTATAAAATCTATCATTAAAGCCTAGTTAAACTAAATAAAATTTTCATTTACTTTTTGCCATTGTATTATAAAAACTATAATGTTAATGATTGTATTTAATAATAATTTCATTAAAAATTTCCACATTAATAAAATATAATATAATTATAACAATATATTTTATAATTTTAAATAGAATACTTAACTTTGGGTAATATATATCTAATTTAATACAATAATTTATGAGAGTAACTGTTTATGTTATACTTTATCTCATTTTCCAAAACCTTTAATATGAGATTTCATGACTCATTTTTTATCTTTGTAGTTTAAGCACATTTTATTAATCTGATATTGATATTATTAATTAATATTACTAATAAAATCTATATTAATTTTATTCACCAAATTACAGACTTCACTGCTTCCCTGGTAGCTCAGTTGGTAAAGAATCTGCCTGCAATGCAGGAGACCCAGCTTTGATTCCTGGTTTGGGAAGATTCCCTGGAGAAGGGTTAGGCTACCCACTCTAGTATTCTTGGGTTTCCCTGGTGGCTCAGATGGTAAAGAATCCACCTGCAATGTGGGAGACTTAGGTTCGATCCCTGGGTTGGGAAGACCCCCTCCACTATTCTTGCCTGGAGAATCCCCATGGACAGAGGAGCCTGGCAGGCTACAGTCCATGGGCTTGCAAAGAGTTGGACACGACTGAATGACTAAGGACAGCACACACAGACTTCACTCTTTGTGGTAGGAGTATTTATGTTAATTATGAGTAGATGACAACAGATTATGTTTTACTGATTATAAAACATATTTTGTTCTTATCATCCCAAAGTGTCCTCTTAAAATAATAATTTTGTTTTCATAATACAGACAGGCAGACAGTTGCTAGTAAGTGTCTGAGTTAGGAAGACTTTGGCCCCCACTCATTCAATCCACATCCTATAGTTTTCCTTCTGCCACTGAGACCCCTTTGGGCTGTGGATTTGAATTTGTCAATCCATTCATAATGTCTTTGTGGGACATCCATGGTGTTAGCTGCAGGTCATGGGGCCCTAGTTCTTCCTGGTCTACAGTGGGTTCCAAGTCCTGGGTCATGGACAAAGTGCCTTTTGGACTAGGTGGCCTGGTTTGGCTGTGCGGGCTCTGTAACAGCATTTTGCAAACTGGCTAAGTTTCAAAGATCGGTTTTAGTTAATGGTCGCTTTTAGTACATTAGCTGCATGCAAAGTTCTTAAACATCCAGCTTGTCTTTATTATCCAGAAGTTATCTCCTTAAATATTAAATGACCAAGGACAAGCTTTTCTAAATTTTCAGAGGTGCCTGTTTATTTACTTTCTCTGTTTGCTCTGTTTAAGGGAGTGAAGATTTTTTGTTTGTTTGTTTTCTATTAAGTTGTCACAGCTGGTAAAGCAACTGCAGTGTTCTCATCTTTTCACTTACTTTAATTGTTTCAGGTGGTGTACAGTGGGCCTGCCAATTGTAGGCAGCTTAAGGAATCATCTTCATATCCATTTTTTTCAAAACATTAACTCTTAGATGACAGGCAAGAGCATTGTGTTGAATATATATATTTTATGTAAGTGATCAAAACTTTGCTAAAATGTGATGGTGCATACTAATTTTCAACTCCACTCAGTGAGATCCTGGGTTTATTATCTTAGACTACGTTTAAGTCTCAAGATTTTTAAGCATCAAAGTGTAGAAGAAAGCATGCTCTTTTAAATTTTAGCGTTCTTCACTAGCCAAGTTTTTAAAAAACTTTTCATTTTATATTGGAGTATAGCTGATTAACAATGTTGTGATAATTTCAGATGTACAGCAAAGTGATTCAGTTGTACATGTATCCGTTCTTTTTCAAATTCTTTTCCCATTTAGGTTGCAACATAATATTAAGCAGCGTTCCCTGTTCATTAGCCAAGTTTTTGACCAGGCTAGTTCAGTTTACGCTCAAGTAGGGCCTGGGAGAGAAGAAAGGGTTTTGCCGTTTTCTCTCACAAGGAACTTCCACTTTACTGAAGGTGGAATAGTACCTAGGAAGGGATTTATAGCTCTCTTAAAGGCCTCTTGAAAAAAATGAAATTTCCACCCATTCAAATTCTTCTCTTCTCCTGGGACTGAAATTTCACCAATTAAAGATTGATAGTCACAGAAATTAATTGAATACAATTGATTTATTCAGATTCTTCCACCTATTCCCCCAACCCCACATCCTGCTGTTTATATCTAGCTGGGATTATTTGGCTCTGAGAGAATGGAAATGTTATAGGAAAAGAAGAGGTACACTTTAGAGTATAGCATTACATATTAAAAAGAAGAGGGCTCACAGTGCTTTCAAGTTTTTGTTTTTGTTTTGGCAGACAAAATATAAATTTGTTAATATAGAAAAGAGAAAACTCACCGATTTAAGTTCTGTTAATCTCAGATCAATTATGACTGTTACTAGCGACAGAGGCATTATTTATTCATTTTTTGATTCCTTAGCAAAGTTAACTTTGTTAATGTTAACTACATCCCACCTAAATAAAATCAAGTTTCATCCAGGTCCAGTTCTACAAAATGGATTCTGCTTCTACAATTCTGAATATTAGATGGAACATTAGCTGCAAATGTTAATTCATTCCTGCTGTTAAGATACTGTCTCTCTTTAATAATAGCTGATGAACTTCATTTTATACAGGAATCTTATAATGAAATTAATAGTAGAGAATGACCAATATACCATAGGTCAAGACAAATGTTGTTTGAAGCGAGAAATCTAGAATAGTCAAATTCATAGAGTCAGAACGTAACATTTTCAGAGGCCAGGGGCTGGGATAAAAAAGTGGGGAGGGGAAATGGAGAGTCAATATTTAATGGGGACAGAGTTTCAGTTTAGAAAGGTGAAACATTTGGGAGATGGTGAGAGTTGTACCACAATGTGAATATACTTACTGCCACCAAGCTATACAGTTAAACATGGTAAAAATAGTATGCTGTGACTTTTACCACAATGAAACACATTAAAAAAATATTAGACAATGAGTGAATCAAACGTTTATCAAATCCAGTTTTACTGGAGCCTGTATGTGTACCCAAACCAACAAATGAAAATGAAACTGTGGTATGGGGTGATTCTGGAATTAATTGTAAAACTTCCTTCCATCAGGCTCTCTCACCCAGGGCTGATCTTATGTCCATCCTCAAGTGAAACAGAGCAGGACCCTGCGGTCCTTCCCCTCCCATGTACTCTGCCTGCTTTTTGTTTGTGGAAAAACTTTGGTTAAAAGAGTAAGTTTAATAAGAGAAGTGAGAAAATCCAGAAACAAAGAAAACCAGCCAAATAGGATGAAATAATAATAGTCTAGTCAGTAAGCCAAGTCAAAGATATGAACTCCTTCTCAAAGTCTATAGATATTAATAATATTCTGAGCCATATCTTGTGAGCTGTCTTGTAGATACTGATACCCTCATCAGGTGGAAGAAGTTCATTACATGTGACCAGAAAGTGAAGAAGAACTGAAGAGCCTCTTGATGAAAGTGAAAGAGGAGAGTGAAAAAGTTGGCTTAAAGCTCAACATTCAGAAAACTAAGATCATGGCATCCGGTCCCATCACTTCATGGCAAATAGATGGGGAAACAGTGGAAACAGTGGCTGACTTTATTTTTTGGGGCTCCAAAATCACTGCAGATGGTGATTGCAGCCATGAAATTAAAAGACGCTTACTCCTTGGAAGGAAAGTTATGACTAACCTAGATAGCATATTAAAAAGCAGAGACATTATCAACAAAGGTCTGTCTAGTCAAGGCTATGGTTTTTCCAGTGGTCATGTATGGATGTGAGAGTTGGACTCTAAAGAAAGCTGAGTACCGAAGAATTGATGCTTTTGAACTGTGGTGTTGGAGAAGACTCTTGAGAGTCCCTTGAACTGTAAGGAGATCAAATCCTAAAGGAAATCAGTCCTGAATATTCATTGGAAGCACCGATGCTGAAGCTGAAACTCCAATACTCTGGCCACCTGATGCAAAGAGCTGACTCATTTTAAAAGACCCTGATGCTGGGAAAGATTGAAGGCAGGAGGAGAAGGGGACAACAGAGATGGGATGGGTGGACTCCAGGAGTTGGTGATGGACAGGGAGGCCTGGGGTGCCACGGTTCAGGGGGTTGCAAAGAGTCAGACACAACTGAGTGATTGAACTGAACTGAACTGAAGACTGTATCCATAACATAAGCTGCTACAATTCCAAAAACTGGCCTCAGAAAACTGGGAACAAACCTACCCTGGACCTGAAGACAAACTGTACCTAAATCAATAGATGAAGTGTAGTGAAAGTCGCTCAGTCGTGTCCGACTCTTTGGGAGCCCATGAACTCATCTGTGGAATTCTCCAGGCCAGAATACTGGAGTGGATAGCCTTTCCTTTCTCCAGGGGATCTTCCCAACCCAGGTCTCCCACATTGCAGGTGGATTCTTTACCAGCTAAGCCACAAGGGAAGCCCTCAATAGATGAAAGTGAAGTGAAAGTTGCTCAGTCCTGTCCTACTCTTTGCGACCCCATGGACTATACAGTCCATGGAATTCTCTAGGTCAGAATACTGGAGTGGATAGGCTTTCCCTTCTCCAGGGGATCTTCCCAACCCAGGGATCGAACCCAGGTCTCCTGCATTGCAGGCGGATTCTTTACAAACTGAGCTATCAGGGAAGCCCCAAATCAGTCAAGATGACAGTGGTCAAATCACCACATGACCAATGTCAAGATGACTGGCAGAGCTTACTGTACTGTTTCTGCATGGAGCCACCTCCCTCTATATAAAAAATCTCTTGCCCATTGATTGTCAGTGTTGGGGAGTCGGCCTTGGATGGGGCAGGGGTGAAATCCACCCCTTGACGTTGTTGCTGGCATCCAAAATAAAGCAAACTTTCCTTTCCACCAGCCTTGCCTCTAAATTGGCTTTTGAGCAGTGAGCAACCTTACCTCGATCACTTTCCATTACACAAGTCATATCACCTCAAATTTCAATGTCAAGGCATTGATGAGAATGAAGAGGAAGGGATTATATTACATATCTTGCAATTAAAGTTACTGAAATCCTTCTTTGTATTGCTTCTTCCTTCTCCGAATTTCCATTTCCCTTGGAGATTTCCACTTGATTTCTTCTCTTTTGTCAGTGTCTTTGCCCTTTCAGTTCCTACATACCATCCTTCTCCTTTGCTTTCTCTTTGCGTTTCTGTCCAGCCTTGTTTGTCTAAACTTTTGGGCTTTTCTTCCCTTATGGGCTTTTTCCTCTACAACATGTCCTATTACCCATGTTGTTACAGGTAAGTTAATTTATAATTCTCTGTTTCCCAAGGTTTTACCTGCATGATTCACCCATCTCAGAAAAGGAGCAATTGCTCAGAGGTACCCACTTTTAGAAGTCCAGCTGAAGGCAGTGGATGGCTGTTTGTATAACCCTCCTTCATTTGAACTTTGGCAGACCCAGAGCCAGGTGGGTCTGAGAAAAATATTGCCATCCTTCCTTTCAAGGACTTCATGGTAGAATTTAAGTGATTCAAGTTTTATTCAGGTAAAAAATAAGAATACTTTTGCTCTAATGGTCAAAGATTTAGGCAAAGTAACTTTTGATAGGTTGATTGGGTTACTTTCTTAGAAGAAGTGGCATTTAATTGAATCATGATGTAAATGGTGTGTTCATCGCTCAGTCATGTCTGATGTGACCCCATGACTGCAGCCCGCCAGGCTACTCTGCCCATGGGGATTCTCCAGGCAAGAATATTGGAGTGGGTTGCCATGCCCTCCTCCAGGGGATCTTCCTGACCCAGGGATGGAACCTATGTCTCCCACATTGCAGGCAGATTATCATTTGAGCCATGGGCATCTCAAAGTTTGAGATGGTTTTAGTGAAGGAGCCGTTCCAATAAACAGAGTCAATAGGAACTAAAATTTTAGAGTAAGAATCAGCAGTGCACACTTGGAAATGGTGTTAATTCTAGTTGCCTGGAAGAGCAAGAGCCTGTGGAGGAGCTTAGTGGTTAGTAAGTTTGAACTACTTAGTAACGGGAAGCCAATGATAGCTGTAGAATACAATAAAATGGCGCTGAGCTTTGTGAAGACACACTTAAAGAATTGAAAAATGGGTAGGAAGAAGAAAGACTTTGGAAGCGGAGATATTAGTAGCCATTGTGATATTGCTGGAAAGACACATGGCTTTTTAACCATTTTTGAACATAGTATAATGATATTTCCCACCCCCCCCCCAGTGAAGATTTTCTTTCCTTTCTTTTTTCTTATAAACTGATTTAGAGCTCACTTATTTTGTTTTCCTATTTGAACAGATGTATGGTTCATTCATTAATACCTCCCTGAAGTTCAAGCATTTACATGGAAATATGTTTTAGAAGTTTTATATTCCCTTGAAAGGAAATAAAAGGATAAGATTGCAGTATTTCTTGGAATAGTCCTTTGAAAGTGAACGAAAGTTGTCAACTGCTTAATTAGTTTTCCTATTAAGAGATGACATCCAGAAGAGTGTTTCTGAGAATATTAGAAAATTAAATGAAACATCTCTCCCCTTTATTTAAATATTACAATATACCACATCACACTCTTATGCTTATTTAGGACATATAAGTTTCTGTTGAATTTTTCACTAAGAGTAGTGAAAATTTTAATGTGTAAGACAGGTTTCTACAATTCATGGACTATGATAATTCTGGAGGACTGTTCATTAGACAAACTTTTATTCATATATTTGTGAAATAAAGCCATTGTAAAATAAACTTTGTTAAACAATTCTAACTTATTGTTAGAAGTGAATTTATTTTAAGAAAACGTAATCTTCCATTTAGTAGTAAACTTCAGATTTGAATTTCTTTTACTGAATAAAAGATATTTCATAGAAGAGATCCCTATTCTTGGCACAAGGCTTTAACTGTTCTCTCTTACAGTCATAGGACTGACATTTTGTCTCAATATTTCAAAGAAAAGTTATGAATATTAAAAATCTTAAATGAATCACCAAGTTCTCCTTTTGGTCTCTAATTATCCTAAGTTTCTTTCTGAAATGTTTTCTTACTTTTTTCTCCCAAGTTGCAAACATAAATGCTATTTTTTTCAGTCTATGTTCTTTATCTACATTTGTCTTAGCCTAAATATCTTAATAAGAGTTATATATTTGGGTTGAGTCAGAATAAAAGTACTTATTTAAATCAAATTCATTTGTTTCACATTGCTTTCAAATTTCAGATTCCTTTTGTCTTTCAATTTAATATTCGAAATTTATTAAAATAGTTACATGATTTTAAGGTGCCTGGATGCTGCTAAATACACATCATACAGTGGACAGGGCAGCCTGCAACCAAAGAATGGACTCCAAGTGTCAATAGTACCAAGGCTGAGAAACCCTGGTCTAGAGGCTTGGTTAGACTTAGGCTATTCCTTTTACTTTCTTCCCCCACTCCTGCCCTCCCTGCCCCTTTCCCAGTCACACAGATGTCTGTGGCTCATTTTCCACATTTCCTGCCAGACCTGGAACCAGTCATTTCCCTAGGAAATTCTTTCCTTTTAATTCAAAATGATTCTAAGGGCACACAATCTGAACGCTATTTGCCCTCATTGCTACTAAGCTGTCATTGTAGACAATTTTAGTAGACAAAACCAGGAAGCTTGTAATTTTTAAGGAGAAAAGCACGTGCTGATTTTCCCCCCGATAGTTCTAATTTGAATTTATAGGATTTTTATCTTACTTCTTTGAATTTAAGCTTCTCCACCATCTTAAGCTGAAAATCTTTGTTTTTTATTTACATTTTCTGATAGCTTTAATAGTTTCAGAATAACAGAACAAATGTTATTACTAACAGTGAGATTACTGAATATAAATTCAAAGATTTTGAAGCCATTTCTTTTCATTTTAGGATTATTTTACCTCCAGGGATGTGCAGTACAAACTCTGTATGTTAAAAATCACTTGAAATAATTCTTTGAGGGGTTACACCACCATCATGAGATTTAGTTAGATTCATTTGCTTCACATTGCTTTCAATTTTCAGATTCCTTCTTTCTTTCTATTTAATTTTTGAAATGTATTAAGTTACATGATTACAAATTCAAATATATGAAAGGAGGTATATCCTACGCCCCGCATCTTGTTCTCCTTGTACTGGTAACTATTTTTACAAGTTTTTGATTTATTTTTCCACTCTTTTAAACATTGTAAGCAAAGGTGGGTAAACATTTTTGTGTGTATGTGTGTGTGTGAGTCGCTCAGTCATGTCTGACTCTTTGCGACCCCATGGACTGTAGCCCACCAGGCTTCTTTGTTCATGGGATTCTCCAGGCAAGAATACTGGAGTGGGGTGCCATTGCCTTCTCCAAAATATTTGTATATGCCTTTTTCTTACCCAATATGTAGCATGACAAAAATGTGCTGCACTGTGACATTCTTGCTTAGAAATTCTAAGAATTTATTCCTTAGAAATCCCTTGTGGGCACACAGGGATCTTCCCCCAATCGCTTTAGAGTTGCTTGACTACAAAATTATATAGATGTAGCATAGTTTATTCAGCCTGTCTACTGTTGGTAAAAATGTGGGTTGTTTTCAACCATTTACCTTTAAAAATAGTGAGGCAATGAATAACTTGCCATTGAATCATTGAGACAGATACTTAAGAAGTATCTTAGTCAAAAAGCAAATGCATGTGAAATTTTCCTAGACAGTGCCAAATTGCCCTTTCTGGGAACTGTGCCATTTTTCTTTTTTGGTGGTAACATCATGAGTCAATCGCAGTATTAAACAAATACTTCAATGAAAGCTGCACAATGAAAGGCTACTCTCCTCTCCCCTACATGCTGCTGCTGCTGCTGCTAAGTCACTTCAGTCGTGTCCGACTCTGTGCAACCCCACAGACGGCAGCCCACCAGGCTCTCCCATCCCTGGGATTCTCCAGGCAAGAACACTAGAGTGGGTTGCCATTTCCTTCTCCACTCCCCTACATGCCTACCCATCAATTCAGTTCTACCTAGATACTTCTGTTACCCAATTTAATTTGGCTTTTCTGAGATAGTCCAGTACCTCTCTCTCTCTTTTTCTTTTCTTTTTGGTGGCACACATGTGGGATCTTAGTTCTACACAGTGCCAGGGAAATCTCTTTTCTTTCTTTCTTTTTTGTGTGCAGCATCTCTTGCTATCTTTATCTCCTTTCTTTGCACTAGAACCCAATATTGGGGAACACAACAATCCCGATAGTCTAAGCTTTTCTGAGCTACTGTTTTCTGCTAAAAGGCACAACAAAATCATAAAACAAAATACAGAGTCACGTGATCTGACTCAAGCTTTTACCTTGATTTGTGTCCTAAGCTATTGCTTTATTAGACTCTTGCTTATTCTATCACTTACTCTTATCATTTCACCCATGCCTCTCAGATGGTACTTCAAACTCTTGACAACGTAAGAGCCACATGACCCTGGATAAATTACTTTAGGATGCAATCTCAAAAATGACAGAATGATCTCTGTTCATTTCCAAGGCAAACCATTCAATATCACAGTAATCCAAGTCTATGCCCCAACCAGTAACACTGAAGAAGCTGAAGTTGAATGGTTCTATGAAGACCTACAAGACCTTTTAGAACTAACACCCAAAAAAGATGTCCTTTTCATTATAGGGGACTGGAATGCAAAAGTAGGAAGTCAAGAAACACCTGGAGTAACAGGCAAATTTGGCCTTGGAATATGGAATGAAGCACGGCAAAGACTAATAGCGTTTTGCCAAGAAAATGCACTGGTCATAACAAACACCTTCTTCCAACAACGCAAGAGAAGACTCTCTACATGGACATCACCAGATGGTCAACACCGAAATCAGACTGATTATATTCTTTGCAGCCAAAGATGGAGAAGCTCTATACAATCTGTAAAAACAAGACCAAGAGCTGACTGTGGCTCAGACCATGAACTCCTTATTGCCAAATTCAGACTTAAATTGAAGAAAGTAGGGAAAACCACTAGATCATTCAGGTATGACCTAAATCAAATGCCTTATGATTATACAGTGGAAGTGAGAAATAGATTTAAGGGCCTAGATCTGATAGATAGAGTGCCTGATGAACTATGGAACGAGGTTCGTGACATTGTACAGGAGACAGGGATCAAGACCATCCCCATGGAAAAGAAATGCAAAAAAAGCAAAATGGCTGTCTGGGGAGGCCTTACAAATAGCTGTGAAAAGAAGAGAAGCAAAAAGCAAAGGAGAAAAGGAAAGATATAAACATCTGAATGCAGAGTTCCAAAGAATAGCAAGAAGAGATAAGAAAGCCTTCTTCAGCGATCAATGCAAAGAAACAGAAGAAAACAACAGAATGGGAAAGACTAGGGATCTCTTCAAGAAAATCAGAGATACCAAAGGAATATTTCATGCAAAGATGGGCTCAATAAAAGACAGAAATGATATGGACCTAACAGAAGCAGAAGATATTAAGAAGAGATGGCAAGAATACACAGAAGAACTGTACAAAAAAGATCTTAATGACCAAGATAATCACGATGGTGTGATCACTGACCTAGAGCCAGACATCCTGGAATGTGAAGTCAAGTGGGCCTTAGAAAGCATCACTATGAACAAAGCTAGTGGAGGTGATGGAATTCCAGTTGAGCTATTCCAAATCCTGAAAGATGATGCTGTGAAAGTGCTGCACTCAATATGCCAGCAAATTTGGAAAACTCAGCAGTGGCCACAGAACTGGAAAAGGTCAGTTTTCATTCCAATCCCAAAGAAAGGCAATGCCAAAGAATGCTCAAACTACCACACAATTGTACTCATCTCACACGCTAGTAAGTTAATGCTCAAAATTCTCCAAGCCAGGCTTCAGCAATATGTGAACCGTGAACTTCCTGATGTTCAAGCTGGTTTTAGAAAAGGCAGAGGAACCAGAGATCAAATTGCCAACATCCACTGGATCATGAAGAAAGCAAGAGAGTTCCAGAAAAGCATCTATTTCTGCTTTATTGACTATGCCAAAGCCTTTGACTGTGTGGATCACAATAAACTGTGGAAAATTCTGAAAGAGATGGGAATACCTGACCACCTGACCTGCCTCTTGAGAAATTTGTATGCAGGTCAGGAAGCAACAGTTAGAACTGGACATGGAACAACAGACTGGTTCCAAATAGGAAAAGGAGTTCGTCAAGGCTATATATTGTCACCCTGTTTGTTTAACTTATATGCAGAGTACATCATGAGAAATGCTGGACTGGAAGAAACACAAGCTGGAATCAAGATTGCCGGGAGAAATATCAATAACCTCAGATATGCAGATGACACCACCCTTATGGCAGAAAGTGAAGAGGAACTAAAAAGCCTCTTAATGAAAGTGAAAGTGGAGAGTGAAAAAGTTGGCTTAAAGCTCAACATTCAGAAAACAAAGATCATGGCATCTGGTCTCACCACTTCATGGGAAATAGATGGGGAAACAGTGGAAACAGTGTCAGACTTTATTTTGGGGGGCTCCAAAATCACTGCGAATGGTGACTGCAGCTATGAAATTAAAAGACGCTTACTCCTTGGAAGGAAAGTTATGACCAACCTAGATAGCGTATTCAAAAGCAGAGACATTACTTTGCCAACAAAGGTTCGTCTAGTCAAGGCTATGGTTTTTCCTGTGGTCATGTATGGATGTGAGAGTTGGACTGTGAAGAAGGCTGAGTGCCGAAGAATTGATGCTTTTGAACTGTGGTGTTGGAGAAGACTCTTGAGAGTCCCTTGGACTGCAAGGAGATCCAACCAGTCCATTCTGAAGGAGATCAGCCCTGGGATTTCTTTGGAAGGAATGATGCTAAAGCTGAAGCTCCAGTACTTTGGCCACCTCATGTGAAGAGTTGACTCATTGGAAAAGACTCTGATGCTGGGAGGGATTGGGGGCAGGAGGAGAAGGGGACGACAGAGGATGAGATGGCTGGATGTCATCGCTGACTCGATGGATGTGAGTCTGAGTGAACTCCGGGATTGGTGATGGACAGGGAGGCCTGGCGTGCTGTGATTCATGGGGTCGCAAAGAGTCAGACACGACTGAGCAACTGATCTGATCTGATCTCTTTTCCTCAGTGTCCTCAACTAAAATGTGGGCATAACAGTAGACAGTGATTCCTCATCAGGATTTTGTGAAGATTATGAGAAATAATGCATGTAAAACACTTAGAGGAGAGGCAAATACATTAAGTATTAAACAAATAGTAATTTTTGTTGTTATTCTTATCAACTCAATGGACACGAATTTGGACAGGGGAGCCTGGTGTACTGCAGTCCATGGGACTGCAGAGACTTGGACATGACTGAGAAACTGAACAACAACTTATTGGTGCTAATTATAATGTTAATAATGTCCAGTCTGTCAGAATAGTCCTTTCTGTGTCTCTGGGAATTCTATGGATGTTCCAAGTGCAGTGGAAGGTATTGATGTCCAGAAGAAAGTATAATTTTTAGAGGTTACAAAATCCAGGTCTTAAACTTGACCAGTTGTCATAATTTGTTTTCTTTGTTACAATAAAGTTTATTTAATGGCACCCGCGATCATCATTTTAGTTTTGTTTTTTTAAAACTTCTCTCTACTTCTTTTCTTCTTTCCCAAGGACATAGTGATATTAAGTGATATATCACTTCCTTGTGTAAGGGAACAGTCTGAATTTATGGGCTTTTAGAAGATGTTCACAAAGGGTTTTAAAATATTAATCCAACACTCAGACTCTTCATATAGGAATAGTTCTATTTTCTATCTATGCCATAAGAGAGTGCTTAGAAAAGAAAAGATGAAAATAGCCTATATCTAAGAAACATTTGGGCAACTTGCCTGGAACTAGTTAAAAATAAGTGTGGTTTTATTGGTGAGAAGATGTCTCAGTTCTCTGTTAGACCTGGGAAGGCAGTTTGGTTCTCTAGGCTTAACATGAATACTTTGCTTCTCTGTAGGTTCATTAATTCTACTATTACTGTTATTTCAAAGATAAAGCTTTTCATTGCTCTTGGCTGGACTCACTATTTACTCATCTCTACTTTATAGAAAGGACAGTTTATTTAATTCTAATTTTTATTTCTATCATGGTTATTGTCATGGCATCCTTCATCACGGCTTTTCCCATCTTTTTTCATGACTCTTAGGTCTCCAGTCTGACTCCCTCCATCTCACTCTAAACCCAGATAGTGTATTTACCTTCTGATGGCTCTTGGTGTTCTTAGGTATCAGCACAATTCGTCCCATCTCCTTTTTCCACTCCCTTTGCAAATTCCTGGAAGTCTGTGACTATATCTTTTAATCTTTATATTTTCAACAGTGACTGGGAAAGTACTTTCTACATAAAGGATACTGAATAGATATTTGTTGACTGAATAAATACACTGAATAATAAGATCAAAACTTTAAAAAGTTCTTTTTCATGGTACTTTAGATAACAATCTTTATTTATTCACTTCTGGTTTTGACGTTATCTCCAAATTTCTGACTTTCAAACTTGAATTATATAGAGAACATTAAGCTTGATGTCAGGAAAATTCTTCTGTTTTGATGCAATGGTTGTGCGCTGACAAAGGAGTGTTCTTTTGAGTCATATATAAAATAATGAACAGAATCACAGCAATCACTAAAGGATCTAGGGTCCACTGTTTTATGACATTTAGGAGCCCTGATGATATTTTAAATTCTTTATTTATTTAGTATTTATTTTAAATTGGTTTGCTTCTCTGCTTGGGAAACTGAGGAAACAGATACTCTTGGACAAACTGTGCCAACAGGCATCTCTCATTTCTTACCTAAAGCCTGTGGTATGTTCTTCTCTGATGAAACTGAGGAATGGAAAAATACAGGAAGTAATGATAGCCAAAGGCTACATTAGCGTGATTGTTCTCTGACAATTGTTGTGGGACAATCTCTGTTCTGACAGATGGACTAGAAACTCAGAAACAGTGGAGATAGATTAAAGGTGTTTCCCAGCTGATGATGTGGTAAAAGAATCCGCCTACCAATGCAGAAGATGTACATTCGATCCCTGGGGCGGGAAGATCCCCTGGAGGAGGAAATGGCAACCCACTCCAGTGTTCTTGCTTGGAGGTTTCCATAGACAGAGGAGGCTGGTGGGCTACAGTCGGGGGTCTCAGAGTCGGACATGACTGAGCACACAGAGCACACGTTTAACGAGAGTCGATGGGCTGCTGTTTTGGGCGCTAACAATTCCTGGTACCTCGCTGTTGGCCCCCGGCTACATTATCCCTGTGAAGATACTGGGACAGACAGAGCGGGGCTGGTTCAACGTGGGATGACGCATGCACAGTGATGCAGGAGTTGGAGGCAGACCAAGACTTAAGCTTCTCTGAGCAGCGCCTGTTAGGCTGACAGCCTGCAGAGGGCAGCAAGCTTTAGGACATGGCTCCCCAGACAGTTCAAGGTTGACGCTGTTTGGGTGCTATAAAGATGCTACAATATTGATTTCATTCAGAACTTTTTTCTTTTGCTTTATTAATTAGTCCATTAGTATCAATTAATTAATATATTTAAAAATGCTTATAAAAATGCACCTTTTGTGCCAGATCCTGTGATTTGAATGTCTCAACGCCTAAAATTTACAATACTTTTCTCATCCTCTTCTTTTACCTCCGTTGACCCTTTGATCTGTAATTCCTTTGCTCACTTCTCTTGGGTCTTTTCTACTCTCCTATAGGAATCAGCCACTTATGTCCAACTCCAGGAAGCCTCCCAGGATTTCCGCAGTCTTGTTTACTGCTTTTTTTCCCTCTCTCTCTCTCTTTATATAAATATGAAAAGTGAAAGAGTTAGTTACTCAGTTGTGTCTGATTGTTTGCGACCCTATGGACTGTAGCCTGCCAAGCTCCTCTGTCTATGAGATTCTCCAGACAAGAACACTGAAGTGGGAAGCAATTTCCTTCTCCAGGGGATCTTCCTGGGTCAAACCCGGGTCTCCTGCATTGCAGAAGATTCTTTACCGTCTAAGCCACCAGGGAAGCCCCCCTCTCTCTGTGCTGCTGCTGCTGTTGCTTAGTCACTTCAGTTGTGTCTGACTCTGTGTGACACCATGGACTGTAGCCTGCCAGGCTCGTTTGTCCATGGGATTCTCCAGGCAACAGTACTGGAGTGATTTGCCATGCCCTCCTCCACAGGATCTTCCCCACCCAGGGACTGAACCTGGGTCTCCTGCATTGCAGGCAGATTCTTTACCACTGAGTCACCAGGGAAGTCCCTCTCTGTATATATGGTTGGCCAAAAAGTTTGTTTGATTTTTAAGTAAAAATAAAAGACACATTTTTCATTTTCACCAAGATCTTTTTTGAAAAATGTATTCACTAACTGAATGAATTCTGGGGCCATCCCAATATATGTGTGTGTGTGTGTGTGTGTGCGTGTATGTATGTATATCTATCTATCTATCTTTCTCTCTTTCTACTTCTCTTTTTGAAATTTCTCAAGGTCTGTTTCCAACTCCTTTTCTGTTTTCCTTTAAATATCATTCAATAGTATGGCTTAAAATTTTGCCTCAAGGAGAATGAAGACTCATACAGTTTTTATACCACCTTATTACTTACATTATAGTGTGAAAATTTGGCAATACCATTAAACATTCTCCATAAATATAATTTGCAGTGGCTGTATAGTACTTACTAGAACCATTATAAAAAGTCCCTGCCAGAATTTAGTTCCAGGAAAAATGTCCATAAATGGATTTGGGGAGAGGCAGAATAATATAGTGAAAATTACTCTGTAAAGGGTATTGTAAAAAAATGACAGATGGAACACAGGCATCCACCTCCTGCTCCTTCACCACATCCCTAGAAATAATATGGAAAAGATAACTTCTTTTTTTTTTAAATTATAACAATACTGGAAAAATAAAAAAAGATTGATATCAGAGGAGAACAGGAATAAGGCATCTCACAGAGATGGAAAGAATCTGCCTTTGGTGCAGGAAACCCGAATTCGATCCCTGGGTCAGGAAGATTCCCTGGAGAAGGGAATGGCAACCCACTCCAGTATTCTTGTCTGGAGAGTTCCATGGACAGGGGATCCTGGTGGGCTACGTTCCATGGGGTCACAGAGAGTTGGACACGACTGAGCCACTAACACTTTCACTACAGTTTAAAGATGGGAAGCAGAGATGACTGGTCACATGCAGAACCATTGAAACAGGTGGGAACAATTGTGATAACCTGATGCAATAGTGATCTAGGAGCAAGTGGGTGAGCAGGTATCTACCCTTTCTTCCTTGTGTCAAGCAGGGTGCAGAAGAAGAATTCACCTCAAATTTGAAGCAGTGAGTAGAGAGCAAAAAGATAATGTCTCTTGATGGCTGGTGACAGTGGTGATGGAGAAATATGAGAGGATTTCAGGTATATTTTGGAGAATTTTGTGTCTGTGATGGATTGCATCTATGCTTCTGTGAATGCGTGTGTGCATGTGCATTGGTATGTGAGGTGTACTAGTTTTCTCTTGATGTGTAACAATATCGTCACAAACTTAGAGGTTCCAAATAGCATATATATATATTATCCCAGTTTCTGTGGGTTGGGATTCTGGGCACTGCTTCACTGAGATATGTGCTTCAGTGTCTCATCTGAGAGCTTCAGCCAGAGTGCCTGCTGGGGCTGCAGCCTCATCTCAAGGCTCAAATGGAGAAGGATCCACTTCTGAGTTCACAGCATTGTTGGTGGAACTCAATTCCTTGTGGCTTATTGGACTGAGGTTTCCCTGGTGGCTCAGATGGTAAAGTGTCTGCCTGCAATGTGGGAGACCTGGGTTCAATCCCTGTGTTGGAAAGGTCCCCTGGGGAAGGAAATGGCAACCCACTCCAGTACCCTTGCCTGTGAAATCCCATGGACAGAGGGGCCTGGTGGGCTATAGTCCATGGCGTCACAGTTTCACTTTTCACTTTCACTTTATTGGACTGAGGGTCTCTGTTTCTTTGGTTGGCTGCTGGCTGGAGTTCCCTGCCATGTGGCTGTCTGCAATGTGGCACTTGTATTTATCAAATCCAGCAAGGGAGGGAGCCTCTCACCAAGACAGATGTTAAAATGTCGTGTAATATAATCAGAGAACTGACATCCTGTCACTGTTGTTGATCAGTCGCTCAGTTGTGACTCACTCTTAGAGACTGCATGGACTGCAGCACACCAGACTTCCACGTCCTTCAGCATCTCCCAGAATTTGCTCCAATTTATGTCCATTGAGTCAGTGATGCCATCCAACTGTCTCATCCTCTGTCTCCCCCTTCTCCTCTAGCCCTCAGTCTTTCCCAGCATCAGGGTCTTTTCCAATGAGTTGGCTCTTCGTATCAGGTGGCCAAATATTGAAGCTTCAGCTTCAGTATCAGTCCTTCCAATGAATATTCAGGGTTGATTTCCTTTAGGACTGACTGGTTCATCTCCTTGCAGTCCAAGGGACTCTCAAGAGTCTTAACCAGCAACACAGTTTGAAAGCAGCAGTTCTTTGGCACTCAGGGTTCTTTATGGTCCAACTCTCACATCCATACATGACTACTGGGAAAACTATAGCTTCAACTATACATAGCTTTATTGGCAAAATGATGTCTCTGCTTTTCAATACACTACCTAGATTTGTCATAGCTTTCTTCCAATTCATTATAAGCATGTCACAGGTCCCACACGCTGATAAGTATTTCTCAAGGGTGTGAATACCAGGAGACATGGATCATGGGAAAGAGCTTAGGTCTGTTCATTATAGCAGGTAAGGTACAGAAAAGGAATCAGTTTTATTTATTTATTTTTTTTCTGAGAAATTGGTTTGTTTCAAGTCTCTAATAGACAAGGACTCAAAACTTCTTGATCTATGCTCCAAGCAAAACTGATAGTGTAACATTGGATATTTCACTTTCTTCCTTGGATCTCATTTTCTTTGTGTGTAAAATGAAGAGAGAGTTGGACCAATGTTTCCTCCAACTCTAACATTGAGGATTTATATATATTTGTATATATACCCACACACACATACATATGTACATGTGGATACACATATATATCACACAGCACATAAACATATTGCATGTATCTAACAACAAAGGTCTGTCTAGTCAAGGCTATGGTTTTTCCTGTGGTCATGTATGGATGTGAGAGTTGGACTGTGAAGAAGGCTGAGCACCAAAGAATTGATGCTTTTGAACTGTGGTGTTGGAGAAGACTCTTGAGAGTCCCTTGGATTGCAAGGAGATCCAACCAGTCCATTCTGAAGGAGATCAGCCCTGGGATTTCTTTGGAAGGAATGATGCTAAAGCTGAAGCTCCAGTACTTTGGCCACCTCATGCGAAGAGTTGACTCATTGGAAAAGACTCTGATGCTGGGAGGGATTGGGGGCAGGAGGAGAAGGGGATGACAGAGGATGGGGTGGCTGGGTGGCATCACTGACTCGATGGACGTGAGTCTGAGTGAACTCCGGGAGTTGGTGTTGAACAGGGAGGCCTGGGGTGCTGTGATTCATGGGGTCGCAAAGAGTCAGACACGACTGAGCAACTGATCTGATCTGATCTGAACATACATATCACCAAAGCAGAAGCTAATGCTTGATCGTTCTACCCTTCAAGCTATATTTTGTCATCTGTAAGTAAGTAAAGTTGTTCAGTCGTGTCCAACTCTTTGCCACCCCACGGACAGTAGCCTACCAGGCTTCTCTGTCCATGGGATTTCCTAGGCAAGAGTACTGGAGTGGGTTGCCGTTTCCTTCTCCAGCATCTGTAAAGGATAGTCAATGTTTATTCATTTAAAAAAAAAAAAATCACTGCTACAATTCTTAATCACTTGTGGTGCAGATTCTCCCCTTTCTTTTACTGAAATTTTTTTCTCAAATGTCATCAGCAAACTCTTTTTGCCAAATTCAGTGATGTGATCCCAATCTCCATCCTCCTTGACTCTGTCTGGAATTAAGTAATATCAGCTTTTCTGACTTTAAAAGTCCCCACCTGTTATAGCATCTGTTAGCTTAGTTATCTTGACTTCCCCATCACACTCCACCCCTCTGACTTCTGTTGGTCCTCATCCCCCTAAAAACCCCTGTGTCCCCAGTATTCTGTTCTCACTCTTATTCTATCCATTGAATTTATTTACCAACATTGCTTGAAATATTACTTTAAGAAAGATGAAAGCTCGATCTTTGCATTACCTTCTTTCCTTTCAACAGAAGAACATTTTTTCCCAAATATTTATAATATCTTTGAGTGACGTCTCAAAATTAAACTCCTTCTCTTGATGTGCCTATGCCATTACTAGACACACCTTTTACCTAGGTACCAGAGGTAAGTCTTTGGTTTCCTTTCTTTCTTTCATAGATGACATTTTATTCATTGCTAAATAAATCCCATACATTACTCCCCACCATGATGCCACTCAAATCTGCCTTCTTATTCCCAATTTTATTGCCACAAGCATCACTCAGAAGCTCAGTTTTTTTAAAATTGACAATTCTAATAGAATACTAATAGCTGTCTATCTCCTTCACAGCTCTCTCCCACAATCCATTATTCACATTAAGCCAGTTCTAATCACACTATTTCCTCAATTAAATCCTTTAGTAGCAGCACTTTATCTCTTCCCACACCTGCCCTGCATATAAGGCCATCCCTTCCCCAACTCTGGTATGGCTATGCTAGAAACTGTGCCTTAATTCCCTCCATATGTTCATTCCTCCATCTAAATGGATCAGCTCACTAATCCCTAAACAAACATGTGCACTTCTGCGATGTCTTTGCTGATGCTGTTTCTTCATCCTGAATATCTTTTGATCTCCCCTTGTTCAAATCATACTCATCTTTCATTGCACCCTCCTACCACTCTCTCATTCATGCATTCATTTATTCATGAATTAAGAGATATTTATTGAGTTTCAACTGTGTATCAGTTAGGCACAAGCAAGACAGACAAGATGCCTTCCACCAGGGGAGACAGACAATGAGAAGGGTGACCACAATGGCTGGATCATCAGAAAGGAGGAAAAGAAGTATGAAATGAGGTTGGAAACCAGGCCATGTCAGAAATTTGAGCTTTTACTTGTCTCTTAGAAAATAGGAATAGCAATAGGAATAGGAAGTCACTTAGCAATAGGAAGTCACTGATGGTTTTCTAAGTAAAGTAAAGCACAGTTTATTTTGAAAAAAATGACATTAGTTGATGTGGAGGGACAGTAAAAGTGGGAAAAGGGAAACCAGAGAGGATGCTATGGCAGTGGTGCTGGGTAAGAATGGTAGTGGTTTGACTAGATGACAGCAGTCAGAATGGAAAGATGGGTGTGGGTTTGATAGGTATTTGGAAGCAGCACTGATTGGATCTGATGGATAAAGGAATTACATGAAATACAGGATAAAGGAATTACATGAAAAAAGGAGTTAAGTTTTTGTTCTGAGCAATTAGATTGCAATATTATTTACTAAGATGCAAAAGACTAAAGGAAGAATAAGTATGTGGGAGAAAATTAGGAGCTCAACTTTTAACATTAAAAAAAATCATTCATATGCAAATAAATGTTTATGGCAGCGTTAATCATAATAGCCTAATACTGGGAACAACTTAGGTGTCCAATCTTTTATTATTGGTCAGTTGCTCAGTTGAGTTGGACTCTTTGTGACCCCATGGATTGCAGCACACCAGGCTTCCTTGTCCTTCACTGTCTCCCAGAGTTTACTCAAATTCATGTCCATTGAGTCGATGATGCCATTCAACCATCTCATCTTTTGTCACCCTCTTCTCCTCCTGCCTTCAATCTTTCTCAGTGTCATGGTCCTTTCCAATGAGACGGCTCTTCACATCACGTGGCTGAAGTACTGGAGCTTCAGCTTCAGCATCAGTACTTCCAATGAATATTTAGGGTCTATTTCCTTTACGATTGACTGGTCTGAACTTGCAGTCCAAGGGTCTCTCAAGAGTCTTCTCTAACACCACAGTTCAAAAGCATCAATTCTTCGGTGCTCAGCTTTCTTTAGAGTCCAACTGTCACATTCATACATGACTACTAGAAAAACCATAGCTTTGACTAGACAGACCTTTGTTGGCAAAGTAATGTCTCTGCTTTTTAATATGCTGTCTATCAGAGATGTATTAAAAGCTACGACTAATAAAGACATATTAAAGCTATGACCAACTTAACTTTTCTTCCAAGGAGCAAGTGCTTTTCAATTTCATTGCTATAGTCACCATCTGCAGTGATTTTGGAACCCAAGAAAATAAAGTCTGTCACTGTTTCCATTGTTTCCCCATCTATTTGTCATGAAGTGATGGGACCAGATGCCATGATCTTAGTTTTTTGAATGTTGACTTTTAAGCCAGCTTTTTCACTCTCCTCTTTCACCTTCATCCAGAGGCTCTTTAGTTCCTCCTCATTTTCTGCCATTAGGGTAGTGTCATCTACATATCTAAGGTTATTGATATTTCTCTTGGCAATCTTGATTCCAGCTTGTGGTTCTTCCAGTCTGGCATTTTGCATGATGTACTCTGCATATAAGTTAAATAAGCAGGGTGACAATATACAGCCTTGACATACTGCTTCCCAATTTTGAAGTAGTCTGTTGTTCCATGTCCAGTTCTAACTCTTGCTTCCTGACCTGCATGCAGGTTTCTCAGGAGGCAGGTAGGGTGGTTTGGTATTCCCATCTCTTGAAGAATTTTCCACAGTTTGTTTTGTGCCACACAGTCAAAGGCTATGGCATAGTCAATGAAGCAGAAGTGGGTGCTTTCCGGAATTCTCTTGCTTTTTCTATGATCCAATGGATGTCAGAAATTTGATCTCTAGTTCCCCTGAGGTTGCCATTAGCCGCATTACAGAGCTGCCTGGTGGGTGATCCACAAATTGGAGAACAATGATATCAGAGAAGTTCTCACACTGTTGTGAAAGTTCTAGACATCCCAACAGACTTCTCAACCTGGGGATCTGGCAAAGGGACTGAGAATCCCCAGGGAATCTGACTTTGAATGTCAGCGGGATTTGATTACTGAACTTCCACAGGACTGGGGAAACAGAGACTCTTGGAGGGCACAAACAAAACCTTTTGTACACCAAGACCCAGGAGAAAGGAGCAGTGACCCCACAAGAGACTGAGCCAGACTTGTGTGTGTGTGTTTGGGAGTCTCCCTTGGAGGCGTGAGTTGACAGTGGCCTACTCTGAGTTCAGGAGTACTGACAGCAGCAGTCCTGGGAGGCATGTTGTGCTGACGTAAGTCCTTTTAGAGGAGCCTTACCCCTGCTATACTTTGGCCTCAGGCCAAACTACAGGAGGGAACACAGCCCCACCCATCAGCAGAAAATTGGATTAAAGATTTACTGAGCATGGCCTTGCCCTCCAGAGCAAGACTCAGTTTTTCCCAAAGTCAGTCCTTCCCATCAGGAAGCTTGCACAAACCTCTTATCCTCCTCCAACAGAGGGAAGACAGAATAAAAACCACAATCACAGAAAACTAACCAAAATGTTCACGTGGATTAGAGCCTTGTCTAACTCAATGAAACTATGAGTCATGCCTTGTAGGGCCACCCAAGACCAACATGTCATGGCGGAGAGTTCTGACAAAAGATGGTCCACTGGAGAAGGGAATGGAAACCACTTCAGCATTCTTGCCTTGAGAACCCCATGAATAGCATGAAACGTCCATCTACTGAGGAATTAAGAAGACTATGGTATATCCATTCAATGAAATGCTACTTGACAATAACAAAGAATTAAATACTGATTCATGCTACAATATAGATGAACCTTGAAGACATTATGCTGAGAGAAAAAGGCCAGACCCAAAAGCCTGTAAATAGTAGGCTTAAATTTATTTGAAATGTCCAGAATAGGCAAATCATAGGGACAGAAGTTAGATTAGTGGTTGTGAATGGAGAGTGACTTTTATTGATTGTGGGGTTTCTTTTTGAGGTGATGAAATTGTTCTGAATTAAATAGTGGTTATGGTTGACAACTCTGTGAATATAAAAATCACCAAGTTACATACTTTAAAAGGGTGAAACTTGTCATATGTGTCTTGTCTCCTGCCAATGCAGAAGACACAGGAGATGTGCTTTTGATCCCTGGGTTGGGAAGACCCCCTGGAGAAGAAAATGGCAACCTACCCCTATATTCTTGCCTGAAAATCCCATGGACAGAGGAGCCTGGTGGGCTACAGTCCAAAGGGTCCCAATGAGTTGCACGCAACTGAGCACAAGTGCTTAGAAAAGTGCATAGTAAGTCTTCTTACTATGTTATCCATTCCCAGTATTTCAGCAGAACCCAGCACTAAGAGAACCATGCATAAATATTTGTTATTACTAACATTTAAAATAAAAATATTGAATAACAATCAAATACATGGCTGAGAATTTTCTCTGGGAAAGTCTAAAAGGAGACAGGAAGGTAAAAGAAACATGCCAAAGAGTTTTGTTTTGTTTTGTTTTTTTTTTTCAATTGGGGGTAACTAATTCGGAGGCCCACCCAGGTGGATATTACCACCTGGTAAAAGATGCCTGCACACATCGCTATTAATTCCATTTCCATTCAGGTGTATCCTAAGAAAAGAATCAGAGCACAGGTGAATGGAAAAGACAGACTAAGGTTTTTTTCCTTAATTATCTGTATCACCCAGAGAGAAAGGAAATAGGCCACCTGTGACTGACACTGAACATGCTCGTCAGAGAAAGCTCAGCTCGGGGCAATTTCACACAGCCAAGCAAAAACAGATTCTTTGAGATCTCATGAAAGACCAGGTCCAGAATTTTTCAGGATGATTTATTTATGAGACTCACCTTACATACTCATTAGAAATATAGATTTTAAGGATCTTATGCTGGTAGTGGGAAAGGAGAGCTATGAAAATCTGAATCTCAAACAAGTTCTTTAGGGTGTTCTGCCTGTTTACATTTGAGATCCCAACTCCAGTCCAGTCCTTCAGACTAACTGAAATATCATTGCCATTTAGTGGCAGTAGATCCAAATTACAGGTTCAAATGTCACTGCATAGTTTTGTTGTTCAGTTGCTAAGTTGTGCCCGACTCTTTGAGACCCCACAGACTGCAGCATGCCAGGCTTCCGTGTCCTTCATGATCTCCCAGAGTTTGCTCAAACTCATGTCCATTGAATTGGTGATGTCATCCAACCATGTCATCCTCTGTCGTTCCCCTTCTTCTCCTGCCCTCAATCTTTCCCACCATCAATGTCTTTTCCATAGAGTTAGCTCTTTGCATCAGGTGGCTGAAGTATTGGAGCTTCAGCTTCAGCATCAGAATATTCCAATGAATATTTAGGGTTGATTTCCTTTAGGGTTGACTTGTTTGAACTCCTTGCAGTCCAAGGGACTCTTGAGAGTCTTCTCCAGCAGCACAGTTCAAAAGCATCAATTCCTGGGCATTCAATCTTCTTTATGGTCCAGCTCTCACATCCGTACATGTCATTACATGGTAGAATCAGCAGTTAAAAATTTCAAGCAACCACAAAATTGTCAAAATTTAATGAGAGCAGTCACCTTTGTCATCTCCAACCCACAGACATATTTTCCAGTTTTCTGGGATTAGCTTATGTAGAATTTATACCATCTGGACTCTTGTGGATATAACCTCTATTTTTATTTATTCCTTTTGTTAAAAATTAAATTTGAAAATAGACCTTATCTTTTTGATTCTAACTATAAATTCTCATAACATGCAGTCAGTTTTTAGAATTAAAAAAAGATGTCCAAAATTAAGTAATATGATCCGTAGGAAATTCTTCTGTCAGGAAACCTGAGAGAAGAGGAATTTTAATAGAGAAAATGTCTGGAATGATTAGTTTTGCTCTTTGGGCTCTATAGTTGTCCATTAAGGGGAGAATATGCAAAAGGAGTTGGTATCCAGGATGTTTTCTTTATCTATTTTCAGAGAATCTAGATCTTATAAAAACCAATTCTTTTCTAAACATTTGAATTAGAATAGACTTAGCTTTGCTGATCTCAAATTCTTTCTGGTTTACTTTTGTCATGAGAAGTGGCCCTACTTCTGCAAAGTGGGAGTAGAAGTAAGTGCTTCATCTTAAAATACAACTGGTATTACATAATAGATCATGGTATCAAAGCTTGTTTTACTAGGAGTGAACAAGAACCAAGCATGGTATAACACGACTTTAAACTGGGCACCGTTCCACTCAGCTCCAGTGTGGCAACCTCACAACAAGACAGCCTGGCAACATTCAACATGATTTACAACCAAAGACTGTGTGTCCCCCACGAAAAGAAAACGTTAACAAGGATAATGCTCATAAATGGAATACATGAAAATGACAACCACTTTGTCCCTAGCTCTCCTATTATTTAGTGTTCTTTCAGCTTCTCTAAAAAGTCTTGTTCTGATGGATTTCTGTAGCAATGTTTAAAAATTGTAAAAATTTGAGATGAAATTCACATAACATAAAGCAAGCCATTTTAATTGGGGGATAATTTTTTTCCAAGTTGTGTTGGTTTCTGCCGTAAGTAAATCAGCCATAAGTATGCATACATCCCCTCCCTGTTGAATCTCCCTTCCCCTCATCCCTCCCCTTCTAAAGTGTTAGAGTTAGTCACTCAGTGGTGTCTGATCCTTTGTGACCCCTTGGACTATGGCCTGCCAGGCTCCTCTATCTGTGGAATTCTCCAGGCAAGAATGCTGGAGTGGGTTGCTATTTCCTTCTCCAGGGGTTCTTCCCTACCCAGGGATTGAACCTGGGTCTCCTGCATTGCAGGCCAATTCTTTACTGTCTGAGCCACCAGGGAAGCCCATGTTGAGCTCCCTGTGTTATACAGCAACTTCCCTTCAACTATCTATTTTACATATGGTAATGTGTATGTTTCAATGCTACAAAATGTAAACACAAGATAAGCCATTTTTAAAGTGAATAATTTACTGTGATGCAATCACCACCTCTAGTTACAAATAATTTTCCTATTCCAGAAGAAACCCCATACCCATTAATATACCAATGTCTTTGAATGACATATGGAGATAATTTCAAGCTATAAAAGTGTTTACATTGTTGCCAAAGCTTTTTTCAGTTTAGTTATGTCAGCTGGGAGGAGTTTATAATCAGAGAATTTAAACAGCCTCACAGGATGCAATCAGAACAGTTGTTAAACCATGGGACACTGATGAAAAGAATTCATTTGCATGTCAAAGAAGGCGCTGACTTTGAAGATACAACACATTCCTTTGCAAATAGAAAAGCAAACAAAAATGTGGGCAAAGAGTTTGTGAGTTGCTTTATATGCATTTTATTAGCAATAATAAATTATCTATGCAAATTTATGGCAAGATGTCTAGGCAAGCACGTCATGCCCACCAGCTTGAGGTATAAAAGGTCCCGTGCAGGATGAGAACTTCATTCCTTCTTGGGTAACTTGCTCTTCACATTCTATCCAAATCCTTCCCAACTCCTGCCACGATGACTCGTTTCTTCTGCTGCGGAAGCTACTTCCCAGGCTATCCTTCCTATGGAACCAATTTCCACAGGACCTTCAGAGCCACCCCCCTGAACTGCGTTGTGCCCCTTGGCTCTCCCCTGAATTATGGTTATGGATGCAATGGCTACAGCTCCCTGGGCTACTGTTTTGGTGGTAGCAACTTTAGCAACCTGGGCTGTGGCTATGGGGGCAGCTTTTATAGGCCATGGGGCTCTGGTTCTGGCTTTGGCTACAGCACCTACTGATGGACCATGACTCCAGATGACTACGGGACTCGCCCTCAATTCTCTGTGTGCAGAACAGCCTGAAAAACAATGACTGTCTTCCTGCCTCCAGAAACGCTTGAGAGAGATACATCTTCCATGTTTTTGCAGTCTTCTTGCTGAGATCCTGATCTTTGACATTGCTGAACAAGTCACCCAGGCATCAAATGCTGAGCTGATACTCATCTATAGCCAGGGCAAGATTTTGTATTTCTCTAACATACTTGAATTTTACTAATGAAGCAGACAGTCTGTCTCCTATGGTAGCTCTGCCCATGTATCATTAAATTCTACATCAATATCAATGCATTACTATTAAATGTGTGAGTAGGAAGGGGTTTTGCTGTTCATCACAATAAATCCAATTCATTCAGCACAAACATTTTTGTTCTGGTTGTTTATTTTATTGTGCCTTTTGTTTGTTCGTTTTGCTCTCATCAACCAGTTTCAACCTGTCAGGGTGGACTTCAATCACATATAGGGTGATGCCTAACAATTTTGTCCCTTTATGTTGAGATTTTCAATTTTTAAAAAAATTCTTTAAAAAGTCCTAAATTTAACCAGAATACAGATGACCCTTGAACAGTGTGGGAGGTTAATCCATGTATAATTTATGTTCAGCCCTTTGTATCTGAGATTTCTCTGCATCCATGGATTCAACCAACTGTGGACTGTGTAGCATTGTAGTGCTTACTACTAAAAAAATTCTGCATTTAAGTGGACTTTTGAGGTTCAAACCCACTTTATTCAAGAGTCAGTTGTATAGTCTGTACACTGCGATTGTTAGTGTTTCTCTATGCTGATTATAAATAGGAAATTTTCTTAGCTGTTCAATATTAAAAGAAAATTCTTTCCTCCTTTCATTATTGACACAATTTCATTTAGCTTCTTCCTCTTTTCCTGCTGCTTATAGAACTCATTATAGAGAGATTTAAACCCCATAAACTGTTGGAAAAATTTCCTTAAGTGGAATGAGTTATGAAACTGTTTTTAAGACTTCCTAAGATTTGGTTAATGAAGGCAAGCCAGAAACTAAAATCACATAATACTTTTTTCCCTTTTTGATTGATGGGTTTTATTTTTCCCACCTTCTTCACTTCTGATTATATATGTAGGCATATTAAAAATGAGGTATTTGTTCTTTGGAATGATCAATTCAGTTCAGTTCATGATAGTTGCCATCAAAAGCACTTGAAATGATATATGATCTGCGCTTAGAAAATGCTTCCTGAGAAAACTCTGCTCTGTTTGAATTAAAGCTCATTCATTCATGCATAAAGTATTTATTGAACCCCTACCTGTCTCAGAAAAGATGCTCAATAATTGTGCATTGACTTGTTAAATCTCTGCTTTATGGGTGCAAAATATTGTATAGTCTGATACAAGGTTCATTTATGTATGTATGAAGTTACTGGGCTCTGGTCACTCTGTTTAAAACTGGGTGGCTGTACAAACCTGCCACAATCTCTGGGCTGAGACACTCATTCAGTAGACACTCACCAAGAAGTTACAACACCACACACTGTCCTAAAATGTGGGGACAGAGATAAATAAAACATAATTCTGACTTTCAAGAGTTAAATATATTTTTGTTGTTGTTCAATTTCTAAGACATGTCTGACTCTTTGAGACCCCATGCATTGCAGCATGCCAGGCTCCTCTGTCCTTCACCATCTCCTGGAGGTTGTCCAAATTCATGTCCATTGAGTCTGTGATGCTATCCAACCAGCTCATCCTCTGCCACTCCCTTTTCCTTTGGCCTTCAATCTTTCCCATCATCAGGGTCTTTCCCACTGAGTCAGTTTTTCACATCAGGTGGCCAAAGTATTGGAGTCTCAGCTTCAGCATCAGTCCTTCCAATGAATATTCAGGGCTGATTTCCTTTAGAATTGACTGGTTGGTCTCCTTGCAGTCCAGGGACTCTTAAGAGTCTTCTCTAGCATCACAATTCAAAAGCATCAGTTCTTCAGCACTTCAGCCTTCTTTATGGTCCAACTCTCATATCCGTCCATGACTACTGGAAAAACCATAGCTTTGACTGTGCAGACCTTTAAAAGTCTCTTATTTTATGATAATTAATGTGTTATATTAATAAATGATTATCCAAAGACTCATTTCCTTCCAAGGACCCAAAATAAGAGATAGCCTATAACAAGATATATATCCCTTGATTTTGGTTTATCCAACTTTCGTCATGATTAGATTCATACTTAGCATTTTTTGATACAAATGCCATAGAAGTAATGCTGAATCCTTTTCAGTGCATTGAATAAGGAGACACTTTATGTTGGTTCATGCAAATTTGGTTGTTTGGTTACTTTGATCACTTGATGAAAGTAGTTTCCTATATGTTTCTTCACTGCAAATTTGCTATTTTTCTCTTTGTAACTAATAATTTTTATTGAAGCCTTGACACTATGCAAATATTCTATTCCTTATCAAGTTTTCATCCACTGTCTTAGGATTCATTCACAGTTTTTAAATTTTATACATCCTTCTACATTTATTGTTTGGCAATCTATTGTAAGAAAGAACTTTCTCTTCTCCCCATTTATTTTTATGTGCTTATTTATTGTTATCAAAAGCTATATCAGAGTGGGCTTGAAGATTCTTATTTTACTCAATGTGTGACCATCCATTAATATTATTTTTTCATTAAAATATTATTAACTTTCAAGCTCTAATTGCCCCAGATTTGGAGAGTGGGAACATCATCATTCTGGCTTCTTTGTCCTTTAGAAATGGTTCCCATTGCTGTCTGATCAATGCTTTACTTTCTGACTCAATGAGATATTCCAGGCTCATCTTGAACTCTTCTGCTTCAATCATGGGAGCACTGGATCCCTTTGGTAAAGACTGGTATTTAGAAAATATGAAATAGGTGTTAAGTGTACTCACTGCTATGGTATCATTGCTACATATGCTAATTTCTATCCTCTCATATTAAACCAGTTAATCCTAAAGGAAATCAACCCTGGGCATTCATCAGAAGCTGAAGCTCCAATACTTTGGCCACCTGATGTGAAGAGCCAACTCATTGGAAAAGACCCTGATGCTGGGAAATATGGAGGACAGGAGGAGAAGGGGAAGAAAAAGGATGAGATGGTTAGATGGCCTCACTGACTCAATGGGCATGAGTTTGAGCAAACTCTGGGAGATGGTGAAGGACAGGGAAGCCTGGCGTGCTGCAGTCCATGGGGTCTCGGAGAGTTGGACACAACCTAATGGCTGAACAATGCACAACAACATACGTTACAACAGTCATTGCTATGGTTGTTAATCATTCTTTCAGATTTAATAATGGCACACTGACAAGCTGCACAGCAGTTCTGGGTTTGGGGGAAAGTCACTGACAGGCAGCATTCACATTAGGGTGAGAGAAGGGTGGCTGACCTTCAGGCTGGATGAGGTCTCCAAATGTCAGGGGTAAAGGTCTAAAGTTTTGCTCTAAAGTTGAAATGACAAGTTGCCCTAGTACTCTCTTGTTCTTCAATGAGAGTTTCATTTAACTACTTTATCTTTGTTTCAGTCCCAAAGTTGCTTTTTTTTTTTTTTTTAATATTCTAAGTCCCAATTCTCCCTGTGAATTTGAAGGGAAGGTCTGCTTAGTTTCACTTGTAGACTCCTCCTATCATAGTATCTGCCATGACTTTCTCCTTGTTTTTCCATCATTTCTTTCCCATCATCCAGACATTTAGTTATCTCTCCTCCACTGATATTGTCCCCACAATTCTCCTTGTCATTGTTGGCTTTCAACATTTGCTTTAATTTAATGGATTCTGGGAAAGGGGAGGGGAAGAAATCTGGTTCATCTGCCAACCTAAAAAACATAAAATCCTTAAAGAGGACAGGAAGCGATTAAGAACAACAATAACTACCTATCTTCTTTTCTCCCACAGTAATTATGTAATAGATACAACAAATGATAATTTCACTATTTATTTGCATACAAATTTTTTGAGATGGATTTCTTTATTATGTTACTAAAGAGGAAACCAATGTTGAAAATTTAGTGATTTGTTTGAGGCTGCATCATTCATTTGGAAAGAAAAATGCCAAGCTATAGCAATGGGGACCTGACTCTAAATCCATCCCTCCACTATAAAACAAGTCATATAGCATTTTAAAAATTATGAACTCTTTCCCAGAAATATCCCTGCCTAATGCACTCCTTATGCCATTAATAACTATATCTAATATAGTTATTATATTATATATATATTGGATTTACATTTTACAGAATATGTCCTTAGAATTTTGTTTAATTCTGACAATTATCTTGGGAGATGGGTATCATGAAAATATTGATGGAAATTAAATAATTTCCCCAAATGGGAAAATATTTATCAACTGGAAGAGTTAAGCTTTGAGCCAAGGTATCAAACTGAGGTCTTCTGACTCCTTTCATGAACATTATTCTACCACTGATAACAAAGGCAAAACATTCATTATGTGTTTAGTGATTTGACTGTAATTGAGGTTATCAAGATCCTCCAGTATTTTCCTAAGCTTGTCAAATAATTTTAATAAATATTATGCTTCATTCTTTGTCTTGATTCCAAGTTCTTGGATTTTTCCCATCTCAGTATCTCTAAGAAATGGTGGCAGACCTTCACTCCCCATTTCTGCATCCATTCACACCCTTATCATTTCTTGCCTGGATTAAAACACCAGATGCCTGTCTGGTGTGTCAGGCAGAGTCTAGCCCATCTTCTACACTACAGATGAAATCTTCACTCAAAATGAAAATCTAATAACATGACTTTCTTCACAGACTCTGGCTATTTTGTGGTTACTTACAGATTTCAGGATAAAGACCAGTTAGTGGCACACAAGAACATCAGTTTCTCTAGTCTCATTTCCTACTTCATTATAACAAGCTTCCCTCTCTCCTGCAATGGGACATATTACAGTTTTTTGCTGTTTCTGCCCTAGTCTTCATCTAGCAAACTCCTACAGAGCCTTCAAAAGGACTTCCTCTACCCCAGGGGTCCTCCCTTGTTTCAGCTGAAAAGCTTCACCTCTGTTACAGTGCTCACATGGCTCTGCTCACCAACTGAGACCACCTGGAACACACTATAATCAGCAAAGTTGGGCTTATTAACTTATTGTGACAATGGAGATCATACAACATGAGAAACTGGAGGATGTCTCAATAAGAGGGTATAGGAGGGGCTTGTTCTAGGATTTGCGCTTGAGGGATTTGATATTGGAGATGATTAAAGGAGGTGGTGGCTTCCCAGGTCACCCAGTGGCAAAGAATTTGCCTGGCAATGCAGGAGACACAGGAGATGTGGGTTGGATCCTTGGGTCAGGAAGATCTCTTGGAGGAGGAAATGGCAACCCACTCCAGTATTCTTGCCTGGGAAATCTCATGGACAGAGGAGCCTGGTGGGCTACAGTCCATGAGGACACAAAGAGTCAAAACGAAACTGAACATGCATGCATACACACAAAAGAGGCAGGGGTGTCTTCTGGACTGGGTACCATCTGCAACAAGTTTTCACAAAATTAGTGGTTTAAAAACAATACAAATTTACTCTTACAATTTTGGAGGTCAGAAGTTCCAAAATCAAGGTGTTGGTAGGACTGTATTCATTGTGGAGGCTTTAGAGAACAACCTATTTCCTTGTTTTTTCCAGATTTAATAGGCTGCTCCAATTCCTTTGTTTGTGTCTTCTTCCTTTATCTTCAAAGGCAATAGCATAGCATTTTCAAATCTCATACCCTGATTCTGACTCTGACCCTCCTACTTTGCTCTTTCATTTTAAGGATCCTGTTGATTACTGGGATGACCCAGATAATCCAGAATAATCTCCCTACCTCTAGGCTGGTGGATTAGCAACCTGAATGCCCTCTTGTCATCTAATGTAACATATTCACAGGTTCTGGAAATTGGGATAGTGGCATCACTGAAGTACCATAAGTCTACCTTCCACAAGAAACAGACCTAATTCTATGGTTGGGTATTTTAACAAGACTTTTATCAAAGAAATGGAAAAATGCTGAAGCTGTCATTGGTACAAAGGGCAGCAGTCACTGTAAAGGATGTTAAGTCACTTTTTTGGCTTGGATAGTGTTCTTGTTTTCATCTGTTTTTGGGTGTGAGTACAGAGTGGTTTTGTTTTTGTCTCTCCCCATCTCTCACTGCCTGACCCTGTCTTATTTGATGCTCTTTCTGAGGACTGTGTGTGGGGAGCAGGGAATGCTCTGGTTTCCCATTTGTGTTTTCAGGGCTGCTGTTTATCTTTCTCACCATCATTAGTTGACAGGTTGGCTTCCCTCATTGTAGCATGTATATTGTAAGGTTTTTGAGAGAAAGCCCCATGCTTTACTCAATGCTGTATCGCCAGTGCTGTATCCCAGACACTTGATAAATATTTGTTGAATTAATATAATTATTTAAAGCCTTAGAGAAAAAGTCCACTCCCTTTCCACTTAGAATATGGTCAGCAGACAACAGACATGGAAATCCTCTGGAAGCGTCTTCAAAATGCACAGTCGTGGGCCTTCCTTGTCAGAATCATACTCTGCATACAGACAAGATCTGCAGGTGATTTGTGTGCATGTAAAATTTAAGTATTGGGTGGGGGGACTTCCCTGATGGTTCAGTGATTAAGAGTCCACCTGCAATGCAGGGGATGGGAGTTCCATCCCTGGTTGGGGAACTAAGATCCCCCATGCCAAGGGGTGACTAAGCCTGAGAGCTGCAAATACTGGGCCTGTGTTCTGCAACAAAAGATGCTGCATGATGCAGTGAAGAGCCTCGTGCCACAAGCAAGACCCAGTGCAGCCAGAATAAACAAGCAAACATATAAATACAAACATAAATAAATGAAAAATTGATATAAAAAGATTTGAGTATTGGTCAAGTCTGGTTAGTTCTTTATCCCAAAAGAAGGAGACATTTCTCATTGTTGATTTTTTAAAGTGTCGATGAGACGGTATTAACATCTTCAGCAACAAGTTAAATTATTTTCCCGTACTTTTGTTCTATTTTTTATTGCTATTTACAGAAAAACTAGTTCCATTTTCTTTCTTTTTTTTTTTTTATTTCTATTGAGGATAGAGAAATAGCTCTTAAAATTATAGCAGGAGAGCTTTCTACTAGATAAATGGAAATATTTCTTGTTTCTATGGCCTGGCAGGCAGAGACTGCTCAGCATGTTCTATGACTCCAGAGTATGTTGAGTATGGTTGTCTCTAAAAATACCCTGTTATTCCTCAGACACCAATTCCTTTTTAGTGACTTGCCTCTGAGGCTCCTGACATTATCTTTGACAATGATAATCGAGTTAGAGTGCACGTAAAATCCTGTTCTGTTTTCTTCGCTTTCAATCCTCCTCCTCTTTTAATAGTCTGCTTCGCACATATACCTCACTATTTCCATTCTGAAGCTTTTTTGTCCTACGCACTTGGTTGCCACGACAGAATTTTCAAGGCTTTCTTAATGAACAATGTTAAATGTTAAGAGAAATCTTTGGGACAAAAGCCCTCATTTTTTAAATTTAAATTTATTTTTATGTTCATCTTTGGTTAGCAGAGACTTTGAAGAAATGATGATTTTGGTAGATTGAACTCATCATCCTTTGTAGTTTGGCTGTAATAGGAAACACTGTTTTCAAATCATCAGATGAGCATGATCTCAGATATTCCAAAGGGTAACCAACAAATAAATACGTTGAAATGTCTCCCTTCCACTCATTAGCAAGTCTGCCTTAGCACTGAGGTAGCACGGCAGACCATAATTTCTCATCCTTGATCCTTTTCACTAACTCAGCTTGCCGGTTGCTGCAGTGGCTGAATTTTATATACATTTCCAGCTTCTGACTCTAACTCTCCCTTTATGTCACAAGAAGTAGACCTCAGCTCCTCCGTTTTGCATCAACAGGAACAGAAGGTAGATGCTCAAAAAGGACCTTCAGATCCCACTAGAGACTAAAATCTTGCAGCAAAAAAGGTAATGTCTTTGGGAATTTCTTTTTCATGTTGATTCTGAAACACATGTGAGATGTTTCTGGCCAGAGTCAGTGAGCCTTTTATGCATCTAGGCATTGTTGTGGTATCACATTATTTCTTAAGAAAACCACATGGGTTCTACATCAAATAGGAAATTTCATTAATTAGTTGCTTGCTCTACCATTAACCTAGTAGCCCACAAATGTGGCTTAGCCCCAAGAGTGCTGCGATAGCAAGGTAGTGAAATTGTGTCTCAAGTTGGTCCCAGGACTTTGTCAGCAAGTTCTGATCCATGTCAGGTGACCACTCTTGGAGTATGCTGCATGTGACCTTGACTTCAGACCAGCGTTTTTGACCTTGGCTCTGTTGACATTTGGGGCTGGATAGTTTTTTGTCATTGAGGGGAGAGGAGTGTTCTGTGCACTGTAGGATGTTGGGCAGCATCCCTGGCCTCTCTCATTAGATGGAACGCAACAACCTACCAGTTATGACAAGTGAAATTGTCTCTAGACAGTTGCCAAATGTCCCCTGGGAAGCAAAGTTGTCCATGATAATAAGTTATATAAACTCTGCTTACTAATCCTGGCTAAGAAGGTGTCAGGCTTCCTGGGTAGCTCAGCTGGTAAAGAATCTGCCTGCAATGCAGGAGATCCTGGTTTGATTCCTGGGTCAGGAAGTTCCCCTGGAGAAGGGATAGGCTACCCACTCCAGTATTCTTAGGCTTCCCTGATGGCTCAGACAGTAAGGAATCTACCTGCAATTCAGGAGACTTGGGTTCAATCCCTGGAGGAGGGCATGGGAAGCCACTCCAATCTTCTTGCCTGGAGAGTACCCATGGACAGAGGAGCCTGGCGGGATACAATCTGTAGGGTAGCAAAGAGTCAGACACGACTCAGCAACTAAGCATACGGCACAACACAAGAAGGTTTCTCCTTTTCTTCTTTCACCATTTTAAGCTCATCCCATTTTAAGTTGTGTGTCTTCTTAACGAGGACACCTTTACAGATGGCTTACCAGTGAACAGTACTGGTTTCTCAAGGAGTGGCCAAAGCACTTTCTTCTTATTTTTTCACAGCACCACTTGGCTTATGTGGTCTTAGTTCTCTGATCAAGGATGAAAACTGGGCCACAGCGATGAAAGCACTGAGTCCTAACCACTGGGCAGTGAGGGTTCCCCAAAGCACTTTCTGGGGATGATTTGGGCTACTTATTCAAAATGCAGACTCCTCAGACCTAGCCCAGACCCAGGGAATCAGAATCTATATGAAGAGAGCTCAGTAGTACGCATATTAAATAAGTATTCAAGGAGATTTTTGCAGTCTAAACTTTGAAACTACTGCAGTGGAATGTCTTGTAGAAATTTCAACATTTCTCTTCTGAGATTCTGTTGTTACATTCTGTGCTTTAAATTGATGGCAGCTGTGAGCTCCTGAGTGTGTCTTAGCAGGGGTGTGTAACACAGTGAGCAAAATTATTCTGTACAGTCGCATGCTTAATTGACCAAATCTGATGGGAGATGGTTGGATTGTAATCTTAGCTTCTCAGTGATTTTGATGTTAGGATCATACAGTGGCTAAGATGGTGAGTCTCAGGGACTCTTGTTACAGTAGAATGACTTGGGGCCCAGCAAGTGATTTGCCTAAATTCTTTCAGCAAGTGAGTGGCCAATTTAAATTTAGAATACAGTAAGTCCTCTACATGCAAGCAAGTTTCTTTCTAGGAGTGCATTTATGAGTCCAATTTGCTCATACATACAACAAAGTTAGCCTAGGTACACAACTAACACAATTGGCTATTTAGTGTTGCTGTTGTTTAGTTGCTCCATCGTGTCCAATTCTTTGTGACCCCATGGACTGTAGCCCCCTAGGCTCCTCCGTCCATGGAATTTCCCAGGAGAGAATACTGGAGTGGGTTGCCATTTTTTCCTCCCAGGGATCCTCCCCACCCAGGGATTGAACCCGTGTCTCCTGCATTGGCAAGTGGGTTCTTTACTGCTGCACCACCTGGGAAGGCCATTCAAGGGTTCTACATAACACTGTACTGTAATAAGTTTATAATACTTTTCACACAATACTTTCCTACAGTAAAGTACCTTGAAAGAAGGTACAGTAGTACAGTGGAATGGCTGGCATTTCTTAGCAGTACCAACTACATCACTGCTGCTTTTACACTTGCTTCTGGACATCCTGGGCTTGAAATAAAGATACTGTACTACTGTACCCTGTAAAGTACACAAAGCACAACCACTTGTAGGGGATGCACAACATGACGATGCACACCAGACACGTGAACTAACTTATGTGATTGGACATGGGAACACACGCTTTGAAAGTTTACAACTTGAAGATTGGTATGTAGAGAACTTACTATATTTGTTCATTCACTCATTAGCTCAAGTAATATTGATTAAAAACTTACATTATGGCCAGTATGGCACCCCACTCCAGTACTCTTGCCTGGAAAATCCCATGGATGGAGGAGCTTGGTAGGCTGCAGTCCATGGGGTCGCTGAGGGTCAGACATGACTGAACAACTTCACTTTCACTTTTCACTTTCATGCATTGGAGAAGGAAATGGCAACCCACTCCAGTGTTCTTGCCTGCAGAATCCCAGGGATGGGGGAGCCTGGTGGGCTGCCGTCTATGGGGTCGCACAGAGTCGGACACGACTGAAGTGACTCATCAGCAGCAGGCAATGAGGAATCAAGCCTGATGGAAGACATCATATTTGTTCTTCTAGAAGCAAGCACATTGGTGGGACAGGTGCCAATCACACAAAGACAGTTAAAGGACTACAGACAGGAGGGAGACGGTGGCCCTTATGATACCATAAGTGGACTTTGTCTCCTTAGGGACCACAGAAAGGCCTCCCAAGGGAAGTGATTGAACTAGTATCTGAACGTTAATGGGAGTTGAGGACAAGAGAACAATTCCATGTAGAACAACCAACAAGTGACCAGACATTACACATTTGAAGATCTAAGATACTCAGCGATGTCTAAGCAGAGAGAGTTGGGGAGTTTTAGGTCAGTTTAAACATAAAAAAATCTAAAAATCAAAAGGATGATGTTGAAATATTTTTTAACATGTGTGTGCTTGTATGTATGTGTGTGTGTGTGTATCATAACCAGATCTACATTTTTTAAACAGTTAGGTGGTGAGAAGCAGTTTGTAAGGAGGGAAACTATTGACTCAGTGAGTTTTGCAGTTACTGTAGCAGTGTCAGTTCAGTTCAGTTCAGTGGCTCAGTCGTGTCCAACTCTTTGTGACTCCATGGACTGCAGCATGCCAGTCCTCCCTGTCCATCACTAACTCCTGGAGCTTACTCAAACTCAGGTCCACTGAGTCAGTGATGCCATCGAACCATCTCATCCTCTTTCATCCCCTTCTCCTCCTGCCTTCAGTTTTCCCCAGAATCAGGGTAGCAGTGTAGGTATGTAAATTAGTACCTTGGATTAGGTAGTATGGCAGGATGAACAAGGAGCTCCCAAAATTGTCCACTCTGAATCCCTACAACCTATGAATATGATACCTTCCATGGAAAAAGGGGCACAGCAGAAGTGATGATGAAGTTAAAGATCTTGATGTGGGGAGATTATCCTGGATTTTCCAGGTGGCCCAACGCAGTCACAAGGGTCCTCATAAGAGGGGAAGGCAGAAGGATCAGAGTGAGTAGCAGCAGATGGGATGACAGAAGCTAGAGATTGGAGTGATGAAAGGAAGTGGCCACCGGCCAAGAAGGAGGGCCACTTCTGGAAGCTGAAGAAGGCCAGAAAACAGATTCTCCTCTCTAGAGTCTTTACAAGGAACTGGCCAAGTCAACACCTTAATTTCAGACTTCTCACTGCTGGAATTGCATGACAATACATTTATGTCTTTTTTTAGTCACCAAGTTTGTGGTAATCTATAGCATTAGGAACGGAGAAGGCAATGGCACCCCACTCCAGTACTCTTGCCTGGAAAATCCCATGGGCAGAGGAGCCTGGTAGGCTGCAGTCCATGGGGTCGCTAAGAGTTGGACACGACTGAGCGACTTCACTTTCACTTTTCACTTTCACACATTGGAGAAGGAAATGACAACCCACTCTAGTATTCTTGCCTGGAAAATCCCATGGGCGGAGGAGCCTGGTAGGCTGCAGTCCATGGGGTCACTAAGAGTCGGACACGACTGAGCGACTTCACTTTCACTTTTCACTTTCATGCATTGGAGAAGGAAATGGCAACCCACTCCAGTGTTCTTGCCTGGAGAATCCCAGGGACGGGGGAGCCTGGTGGGCTGCCGTCTATGGGGTCACACAGAGTCGGACATGTCTGAAGCGACTTAGCAGCAGCAGCATAGCATTAGGAAACAGTCAGAAAAATGGTAGAGCAGTGAGGCAGAGATTGATAGAAATCAGTGCATTCCAGAGAGTGTTAGAAGGTAAAGTGACAGCACTCGATGACAGATTGCATTTGCAAATTTGGGAGGGTGTCAAGGGTGACTCCTAGGTGTCCATTCTTATTTTTCAGATGGCATCATCTCATGGGTGTAAATCTTAATTTCGTATCTTTGATATGAAGATGCGATTTCTGAATGTGAGGCCCTAGACAACAATAATTAAATTTTGTATGCCAGTTAGTAAATTACCCAAAAGGAAGTCATATTTTGAGACTCACAGTATCTGATTACCAAAAAGTAGTAACCCAAAGGCGTTAGGAGGATTTTAAATCAAGAGTCTAAGAGAGCCTCCACTTACATTCTGGAAGCGTGAAGATTTTCTTTATTTTTTTCTTGTAGCAATGATTAGATGTAGTATCTACTGTCTATTTTATCATCTCTAATTGTCCCAAATATCTTACAAAGCTTTGCAATTAGAGGACATCAGCACAGAATTCAGAGAAGGCAATGGCACCCCACTCCAGTACTTTTGCCTAGAAAATCCCATGGACGGAGGAGCCTGGTAGGCTGCAGTCCACAGGGTCGAGAAGAGTTGGACACGACTGAGCGACTTCACTTTCACTTTTCACTTTCATGCATTGCAGAAGGAAATGGCAACCCACTCCAGTGTTCTTGCCTGGAGAATCCCAGGGATGGGGGAGCCTGGTGGGCTGCCGTCTATGGGGTCGCACAGAGTCGGACACGACTGAAGCGACTTAGCAGCAGCAGCAGCAGCAGCAGCAGCACAGAATTACAGGTGTGCAGGGGTATTGCTGCTTGTTAGTCTCCAGCTGACCTGGGCAGGATCTGGGGTGTCAGAGCTCATGGGGTGGCCATCACTTCGAGTGAGTCTTGTCAGATTATCCCACCATATAGAGATGTGTAATGTACTTTGTGTGCTATTATGAGAAAAAAGAGATCAAATTGCCAACATTGGTTGAATCATAAAGAAAGCAAGGGAATTCCTGAAAAACATCTACTGCTTCATCGACTACACTAAAGCCTTTGACAGTGTGGATCACAATAAATGGTGGAAAATTCTTCAAGAAATGGGACTCTCAGGCCATCTTACCTGTCTCCTGAGAAACCTGTATGCAGGTCAAGAAATAACTGTCAGAACTTTACATGAAACAGTGTACTGGTTCAAAATTGGGAAAGGAGAATGACTAGGCTGTATATTGTCACCCTGCTTATTTAACTTATATGCAGAGTACATCGTGTGAAATGCTGGGCTTGATGACTCACAAGCTTGACTCAAGATTGCTGGGAGAAATATCAACAACCTCAGATATGCAGCTGACACCACCCTTATGGCAGAAAGTTAAGAGGAACTAAAGAGCCTCTTGATGAAGGTGAAAGAAGACACTGAAAAAGCTGGCTTAAAACTCAATATTCAGAAAACAAAGATCATCGCATTCAGTCCCATCACTTCATGGCAAATAGAAAGGGAAAAAGTGGAAGCAGTGACAGCCTTTATTTTCCTGGGTTCCAAAATCACTGCGATGGTGACTGCAACCATGAAAGTAAAAGACACTTGCTACTTGGAAGAAAAGCTATGACAAACCTAGACAGCATATTAAAAAGCAGACATATCATTTTGTTGACAAAATTCTGTATAGACAAAGCTATGGTTTTTATGTGGTCATGTATGGATGTGAGAGTTGGACTATAAAGAAAGCTGAGTGTCAAAAAACTGATGCTTTTAAACTGTGGTGTTAGAGAAAACTCTTGAGAGTCCCTTGGACAGCAAGGAGATCAAACAAGTCAATCTTAAGGGAAATCAACTCTGAATATTCATTGGAAGGACTGATGCTGAAGCTCCAATACTTTGATCACCTGATGCAAAGAGCTGATTCATTGGAAAAGACCCTGATGCTGGGAAGGACTGAGGGCAGGAGGAGAAGGGGATGACAGAGGATGAGATGGTTAGGTAGCATCACTGACTAAATCAAGATTAATTTTATCAAACTCCAGGAGATAGTGAAGGACAGAGGAGCCTGGCATGAGGCAGTCCATTGGGTCACAAAGAGTCAGACATGACTTAGCAACTGAACAGTAACAACAATGAAGAAAATTTGGCAAGCACTGCCCTTTGTTATTTCTTCTCCCAGTGTCTTCCATGGATGTCCTGCAATTGAATTCCTAGTAGGGATATTATCCTGATAGATGGCTGTTAACTTACTTGTTATCATAAATCTCTCTAGCAGTTCTTTTTTAAAAAACCTAAGCAAAGAAGGATATTTATTGGTTCACATAACTAAAAAGTCCAGAGAATATACTAGCTTCAGGCATGGTTGGATCCAAGGCACAAACACTGTCATTAGGACTCAAGTCTCTACATTATTTGGCTCCTCTTTCCTCTGTACTGACCTCATTCTCTGACAGGCTCTTTTGATATGATGGGTCCTGTTGGTTTGAGTTTTTCATCCTACAGAGCTAAGCAACCTCAGCAAAAAGATTCTGAGTCTGGATTAAGGATATAGCCTTCTCCTGGGCTGATATTTCTTGGTCAGGTAAACAGGAAAAGGAAAGTTCCTGTACCTGACCATCCTTTAAGATCAGAAAATTGTATCCAGAGTAAATGCTATGAATTAACTCTGGAGTACTCAGGGTTAAAACTTATTTACAGAGCTTTGACATTAGAGTGCCGTTCTTCCAGATTACTACTACTACTACTAAGTCGCTTCAGTAGTGTCTGACTTTGTGCGACCCCACAAACGGCAGCCTACCAGGCTCCCCCGTCCCTGGGATTCTCCAGGCAAGGACACTGGAGTGGGTTGCCATTTCCTTCTCCAATGCATGAAAGTGAAAAGTGAAAGTGAAGTCGCTCAGTTGTGTCCGACTCTTCACGACCCCATGGACTGCAGCCTACCAGGCTCCTCCGTCCATGGGATTTTCCAGGCAAGAGGACTGGAGTGGGGTGCCATTGCTATTTATATGGCTTGCCCTGAAGAAGAAACCTTACTTACTTGACTATATACCTGGCCCAGCCTTTCCTTTCCCTTTGACATGTTACTGCAAACTGACTGGCTGTCCTTGAGAAGACTACAGCTAACCCCAGCCTATCTTACACTTAGTTACACCATGGAGTTTTGAATAGAAGCAACCTGAACCTCATCCCACTCAGACTTTATGTTCTCTGGTGCTGGTGTTAGTTTAGTCGCTAAGCCTTGTCTGATTCTTTATGACCCACCAGGCTCCTCTGCCCATGGAACTCTCCAGGAAAGAATATTGGAGCAGGTTGCCATTTCCTTCTCCAGAGGATCTTCCCGACCCAGGGACTGAACCTATGTCTCCTGCATTGCAGGGGGATTGTTTACCATTGAGCCATGAGGGAAGCCCTAACAATTCTTAAATTCACTCCCTTACTAAAACTGCCACCTAGTTAGTGAGATGGCTTTTGTGTATTTCTTCTGATTATCTATCCAATGACTATTCCTCCCCCTCCTTCTAGGTTGGCAGAGCCTGCTTTACACAATACAAGCAGAAAATTCCCGATGTTACTTTTTAAGCTTCCCTTGTAGTTCAGCCCTGGGATATTATTCAATTCCAATATGGAAATTGGAATTTTCCTGTGGGAAATCTATGGGAAGACAAATGTGAAGTGAATTCTTTCTTATTGCACAATGAAAAGGAGCTTTGAGGAAAGTCCTTTTTTAACTCCTCTGTTTCTGGATGGTGATGTGTATGAATCTGAAGCATTGACCTTCTACAATGATCTTGAAACCATAAGAAGGCAGAGAATCACACACAGCTCTGAACTCTGATGTTGTCAAGCCCTGGAATCATCTGCAAATTGCTTATGTTCTTGTTTCTTATTATTTGCAAAAAAAAAAAAAAATGCTTTTTATTTAAGTAACTTTCAACTGGTTGTTGTTACTTGTACCCAAAAGCATTCCTAATGGATACAGTTTTAAACCTGGTCTTCGTTGGTGGCACAGTGGTAAGGACTCTGTCTGCCAATGCAGGAGATGTGGATTTGAACCCTAGTTGGAGAAGATCCCCTGGGGAAGAAAATGGTGATGCACTCCAGTATTCTTGCCTGGAGAATCCTATGGACAGAGGAACCTGGTGGTCTAAAGGTGGGCTACAGTCCATGGGGTCACAAAAGAGTGAGACATGACTAAACAACTGAGCAGGAGCACTTCGTACCTCCAGAATTGTTTCTCAATTCTAATTCATCCTCTACACTGTCAGAGTAGTGATCGCTCTATAATGCAGAACAGATTAGTATATGAGTGGCTCCCTTTGCTTTCATAGAACGCACAGTCCCATTTGTCCCCTGACTGTCTCGCCAGCTCCATACTCCACTAATTCTTCTGTTATAAGCAATTTTATAACCATTGAATTTTCTATGCCTCCTGGAAGACACTGTACTATTTAACACCTTTGAGATTTTACTTCAAACACTTCTTTCTGGAATATCCTCTAAATCTACCTCTTTCTAGCTGATACCATTTTCAAGTCCTAGCTCAAATATCTATCCCTATCATAACGAAGATTTCCAGGAACATTACCCTCTACATCATGTAGGATAGTCTGTTCTCTGTTTCATGCCCTGAAGTCTACAGGAGGGAAATCTGGACTTCCAGTGTAGAACATATAACATTGCATTTTCATTTATTTGTCACTTTCTACTTAATTTTCCATTTCTAATTCTAAGTGCATGTTTTTAGATTTCTGACACTTAACAACACACTTGGAACACAGGAGATGCTCAATAAATATTTGTAAGAATAAATGAAAGGATGAATGAAATATAATTTTTATTTTAGAGAGTAACCACTGATGTATATTCTAAAACTCACTTAAAACATTTCCTTGTAATTTCTCTCTCATTTGTAATGAATTATAGTGTTTTGAAGCTGGAAAGTTTATACTTGAAACTGATAAGAAAAGAACTGTTTTATTGTGCACACTGGAATTGACTCTTTATGACCTATACATAATTCATTTCTTGCTCCTTTGCAGAAAATCAAAGAGCAAGGTTTTCTCCTATTTTTGTTCATGTCAGACCTTATTTGAAATGAAAGAAATATGAAAGAACAAATCAAATTATTTATTAAATAACAACTTAATATTGGTATTAAAAGAGAAAGGGTCATGGGCTTTATCCAAACCCATAGATACCTAGTAATGATGTTGTTGTTGTTCAGTCGTGTCTGACTCTTTGCAACCCCATGGACTGAAGCAAGCCAGGCTTCCCTGTCATTAACAACGATTAGTCCAATATTATGTCATTTCATATGTGAGAATATAATATTTTTCTATTTTCCAAACCCTCAAGTCACAAGACCATTTTTTTTTTTTTAAGAAACTCACAAAAGTAAGACATTTTAGCTCCAGTTGTTTTAGCCTGCTGCTGCTTTTCACCTGGGGTTCCTACAATCACACCTTTCTTCATGTTGGGAGGCATTAGTGAGCCACAGACCTTTCTGGGATCTGGCTAGGGAGAAGCTGAAGTTGGATATCAGTTCAGTTCAGTTGCTCAGTTGTGTCCTACTCTTTGTGGCCGATGAACTGCAGCACACCAGGCTTCCCTGTCCATCACCAATTCCTGGACCTTGCTCAAACTCATGTCCACTGAGTCACTGATGCCATCCAACCATCTCATCCTCTGTCATCCCCTTCTTCTCCTGACATCAATCCCACCCAGCATCAGGGTATTTTCCAAAGAGCTGGTTCTTTCACATCAGGTGGCCAAAGTATTGGCACTTCAGCATCAGTCCTTCCAATGAATATTCAGGACTGATTTTCTTTAGGATTGATTTGTTTGATCTCCTTGCTGTCCAAGGGACTCTCAAGAGTCTTCTCCAATACCGCAGTTCAAAAGCATCAATTCTTCAGTGCTCAGCTTTCTTTGAGGTCCAGCTCTCACATCCATAATGACTACTGGAAAAACCAAAGCCTTGACTAGATGGACCTTTGTTGGCAAAGTAATGTCTCTGCTTTTTAATACACTATCTAGGTTTGTCATGGTTTTTTGTCCAAGAAGCAAGCTTCTTTTAATTTCATGGCTGCAGTCACCATCTCCAGTGATCTAGGAGCCCAGAAAAATAAAGTCTGCCACTGTTTCCATTGCTTCCCCATCTATTTGTCATGAAACAATGGGACTGGATGCCATGATCTTAGTTTTTTGAATATTGAATTTTAAGCCAGCTTTTTCACTCTCCTCTTTCACTTTTAATGAGAGGCTCTTTAGTTCTTCTTTGCTTTCTGCCATAAGGGTGGTGTCATCTGCATATCTGAGGTTATTGATATTTCTTCTGGCAATCTTGATTCCAGTTTGTGGTTCATCCAGTCTGGCATCCAGTGGAGTTTGGATATGGGGGATAGATTTTGTGTCTAATTAGGCTGCTTTTAGCCATCCTTGTATGGTGATGGCTTCCAGGAATTCTCTCCCATCTGCTCTTCCAATTCACCCAGAATTTGTGACATGAATGTGCAGCAGGAGAAGTCATATCTCAGTGTGAATTTGCCCTATGGCATCCAGAGTAGAATGAGTAGTGGAGGAAAAAATTTGAAACGGCAGAGCCAGAAGCTAGTCTATGGAAAGAATATTGTAGAATTGTGTCAGGCAGTTCTGTAGTAAAAAAAGTTTTCCAGAATTTTGTAATTTTTGTGTCTTTTATTAGTATTTAATTTTATGTGATTTAGCATTTTAACAAATATTTATTTTTATATTTTTATGTGGTACTGTTTTTCATAATGAGGGTTCTCAACATTGCAGACATTTTTCCAGGCTCTTTAAAACCTGGATCCTTCTTAGATACACCTACGTTAGAATAAAGCTTTCATAGGTCTAATGCAAGATTAAACTAACTATAGATTTTGTTTTTAAATAACTTGATAAATCATGTTGTTGTTCAGCCACTAAGTCTTTTTTGACTCTTTTCCACCCCATTGACTTCAGCATGCCAGGCTCCTCCGTCCTCCAAAATCTTCTGAAGTTTGCTCAAATTCATGTCCATTGAGTTGGTGATGCCATAAAACCATCTCATCCTCTGGACCCCCCTTCTCCTTTTGCCTTCAATGTTGCCCAGCATTAGGTTTTTTCCTAGTGAACCAACTCTTTTTTTTTTTATTTATTTTTTTAATATAAATTTATTTATTTTAATTGGAGGCTAATTACTTTACAATATTGTATTGGTTTTGCTGTACATCAACATGAATCCGCCATGGGTGTACACGTGTTCCCTCTTTGAATCAGGCAGACAGAGGATGGAGCTTCAGCTTCAGCATCAGTCCTTCCTTTAGGATTGACTGGTTTGATCTCCTTGCAGTCCAAAGAACTCTCAAGAATCTTCTCCAGCAAGACAATTTGAAAGCATCAATGCTTTGGCACTCAGCCTTCTTTATGGTCCAATTTTCACACCCAAACATATCTACTAGAAAAACCATTGCTTTGCCTGTGTGCACCTTTGTCAACAAAGTGATGTCTCTGCTTTTTAATATGCTATCTAGGTTTGTCATAGCTTTCCTTCCAAGGAGCAAGCATCTTTTACTTTCATGGGTATTGTGTCCAGTAGGGCAGGCTAGCATTTTGTCAGACTGGGTCGGCAGGTGGGAGAGGAACTCATTTAAACAGAGCATCACAACTGAACTTTGATATTAATGCAATCTTTTTTCTTTCCATTGTGCCATACTATTGTTTGTTTAATTTTTATTTCCTCCAAATATTACCAGTTTTTTCTTTATGAAGGGGGGACAAGTGATGACAGCAGAATCTAGTCTATGGTTTTTTAGACAAGGATCTGTGGTTTAATGTGTTTATATTTTGTGAAAGGGAGAGTGAAAGTCGCTCAGTCATGTCCGACTCTGTGACCTCATGGAATATACAGTCCATGGAATTCTCCAGGCCAGAACACTGGAGTGGGTAGCCTTTCCTTTCTCTAGGGGATATTTTAGTGAGTGAAGCTAATTTTAATTCCTTGCCCTTATTTAGCTATAAGTCACATGAAATGCTTGAATTTTAAATGCTGAATCACCCTAGGGGCCATAAAGCTTTGTTCATGAACAAGAACGGTGCAATAACACTGTGTATTTTCAAAAATGCCTTTGCTGTAATTAACCAATTAGTGGTTGGAACTCTGTTATACTTTTGCATTTTCCAAATATTTCACCTTGCCCTTGGAATTTACCTGTGAGCTCTACATACCTCCAGAAATTTAGGTCTTAGCTGCTGGTAACAGGAAGGAAAGTTACCTCTGAGATCTAAAGTAAAATCTTGGAGGCTAGTGTGTAATGCATACTGTTCTGTACCTTTTAAGAATGATTCCTGATAACTCTGTGCCTTTCTATTTCTGTCATGTGTGCTCTTTTGCTGTATCTTCTGTAAATTTTCTATTAAGTGCCATTCAGAAGAATCTCAAGGCAGGTATCTGAGAATAATTTTTCAAGACTTCCATTACCCAAGATAAGTTTGATCAATCTTGTTCCTCCTTTAATTCGTATTTGAGAACTAAGTTTCCATTTAGAGAGAAGAAGATTTTCTTTCCCAATCCTGGGGTGCATGATCACCCTTAAAGTGATGTAACTTAGATTTAATATTGTCATCTGGCTCTTTACAAGATCACCATATTTGTTACACAGTCTGGTTTTATTAGATCTAATGAAAAAATTATGCACATTTTAAGGTAAAAGTTCCCATTCATTATTCTGTTTTTACCCTGTTTTTATTTTCAACATTTATTTTAAAAAGTATATTCGACCAACATGATATTTGACAATTAATTTCTAGGATAAATCCACAAGCTTCATTTTTTTTTTTTACACTTACAAGATTATTAGTTCAGGCAGTGGTTTAGAAACGTGATGTTAAATATAGTTCAGGTGGGTACTATAATTAAAACTGAAATTTTATTCAGTTTTGTAAACACGGTAGCTATAAATAGAGGGAAAAAGAGTCTTTCCAATGAACTCTTTGGTATTTGTCTTGGATAAAGCCAAAATAAATTCTTTAATCAGATAAACACAAAAAATATCTCAGTCTCGAGGTGGTTTCACTATGTATCGGCTTCCCACATAGCACAGTGGTAAAGAATTCGCCTTCCAATGCAGGAGACGCAAGAGATGAAGGTTGAATCCCTGGGTTGGGAAGATCCACTGGAATAGAAAATAGCAACCCATCCTCGTATTCCTGCCTGGAAAATTTTATGGACAGAGGAACCTGGCAGACCACAGTTCACGGGGTTGCAAAGAGTTGGACGCAACTGAGCGCGCACACGCACGCACAAACACACACACACAGTATGTATATGTTATTTCACTCATTTTTTTTTTTTCAACACATAGTTATTGAATTCCAACTGTGTGCTGTGGAAATTCAGAGAGCGAGAGGACTGGATAACAGTTAACAACGTCAGAAAATTTCGTAGTACTGTAAAGCCTGCTTCCAGAGGTTTGTGCTTAGGACTTTATAAGACCCAGAGCTTTGAAGACTCTGCAAAGGATATTTTAATGAAGGGACACAATTTACTTGAAGGACTCCAGCCCCTGTTGTTCTATCACATGAGAGCGTTCTGAAGCAATTGTAAAGACATCTTAAGCAAGCAACACAAACTAATTAGCAAATTGGTGTCAAGAATGAAAATGACGCCTTGTGTTTTTCACCGCATCCCCTAGCCAGGGCATATAAAGAAGGAGGGAGCATAGGAGCATTTCCATTGTACAGAGGAAATGCATTCCCTGCTCGCCAAGCCGCCCAACCCAGACACCATGAGCTACTGCTTCTCCAGCACCGTCTTCCCAGGCTGCTACTGGGGCAGCGATGGCTACCCGCTGGGCTACAGTGTGGGCTGTGGCTACGGTAGTACCTACTCCCCAGTGGACTATGGCTTCGGCTATGGCTACAACGGCTCCGGGGCCTTCGGTTACCGAAGATTCTGGCCATTTGCTCTCTACTGATTTGCTGAAATACCGGAGGCATGGAATTTTCTCCCCCAAACCCAAGAGGCGCACTTCCAGGTCCTCAGAGACCCATCAGCCTCCCAGGTGGCTGCTTTTCACATCAGCACCAGAGTCTCAAGGGAAGAAGATGAAAAACCACTTGCCTCCAGCTGCATGATGTTTGTTGGGACATTTTGGGAAACTTGACATCCAAACACGTTTTACTTTTGAATTTTTCACCATGCTCATGACTCTTGTCATTATCAAGTTGTGGATATGTCTGTCAAATTCTCAATAAACTTGTCTCAACCTCTATTATATTCTCACCTGAGTGGAGTTTCCTTTCTTGGTGCGCGCATATTTCTTGGAACAGGCAGTGAGGCGAGGAGTTAGTTTTCTCATGCGGGTGTTAGAAGCAGTGAGAAAGCAAATAATCCCTGCTCTTGTGTGAGAAGCAGGCAACAGGGGTCTGCTTATGATTTTTAAAAAAATCCTATCTTAACCTTTTTTAAGTCTGTGACATCCTCCTCCAATTCTGGCCCCAATGTTACACCATCCATACACCATCCATTGCTTGGTGTCCCTCTGCATCTTGCCACTCCTGTTCCTCACAAGGGAACCCAACATTGAGGGACTCTGTCAATTATTTCTGTATCAATACAAATCAAATCCACTATTTTCCCTCTCGGGGACCAAGGATTGTAGAATAAAATGCTATGTCCCTTATTTAAGGATTCTGGAGAATCTATAGACATATTTTAGGGATCTGAGAGTCTTTTAAGGGAAGGGTAGATCCCCCATCTCAAACCACCTAGGATACCTACTTTACCACTTACAAGGACCAGTTTAGAAACAACAGAAAGCTTCTTAATCTTTGAAGAATCAACATCAGGTAGTGAGTTTTACTCTTAAAAGAGCACTTCTTATAGACCTGAAGATACATCAGCCTTTCTCTGTATTCCTTTAGAGAAGAGAGTAATATTCTTTTTATAAGCCAAATAAAAAATTCCTCAATCCTCTTGTTGAAAATATTTTATGTAGAGTACACATATTCTTGGGGACAGCAGGGTTTGGCTTAAACTCTGCTCCTCTGTTGAGTGTCTGCAAGTGGTATCTTGCATATTCTCTGCATTAGCTATAAATATAGTGGCTATTTGGAGAGATCATATTAGGAAAGAGTATTTTCTGCACCATATTTCATTCAACAAATATCTTTTTAAAAGAATTCAAAAGACATCATGTTCAAGAATTGACTTAGTAGATTCTTTTCCAGTGGGCTATTATAACCTAGAAAATCTCTAGTTTGAAACTTTCTAGCAGCCGTAGGTTGATTCACGCTGAGAATTGCAACTTAATCAAACATGTAGGTTAGAATAGAATAATAAAGGGAAAAAAAGGGGTTTTCAGGAATTGGAGGGTCAAATTGAGGTTAGAAGGTGTCTATTTGACAGTTCTAGAATAAGGACTGACTTATAAAAATTTTGTGCTTGAGAAAACTACACAGAACATCTAATTGTGTTTTTGAAGCTGCAGGATGCAGGAGCATCACCTGGCAGCTGGCTTAAAATGCAAATTCTTATGCTTTAGGCCCCGGAATTCTGACGACGTTTCTGAGATGTGATCCAAAAATATAATTTTTTTTTCTCTAGCTTGACTGAGGTATAATTGACAAATAAAATTTTTTTTATCTTTAAAGTGTAATAAGTAAGTATAAAGGATGTTTGATATGTGTATACATTGTGAAATGACTACCATAATCAAGTGAATTAATGTATCATTCACCTCAGATACGAGGATTCCCAGGTGGCGCACTGGTAAAGAATCTACCTACCAATGCAAGAGACACAAGAGACATGGATTTGATTCCTGGGTTGGAAAGAGCCCCTGGAGGAGGAAACGGCAACCCACGCCAGTACCTTTGCCTGGGAAGTTAATGGACAGAGGAATCTGGTGGGCTACAGTCCATGGGGTCACAGAGTTGGACATGACTGAGTGACCGAACACACACATCACCTCAAATTACCAATTTTTTTTCAGATGTATGATGTTCGCATCATTAATCTTAAGGGAAATAAAGCCACAAAGAGTTATCACTTCATACCTGTTGGAATGGGTATCATCAATAAGATGAGAGAAAATAATTTTTTTCCAGGATGTGGAGAACAGGGACCCTGTTAAACACTGTTGATCGGAATGTAAATGGATTCAGCCACTATGAAAAACAATGTGGTTTCTTAAAAAATTAAAAATAGATTTATCAAATGATTCAGCAATCTCTCTTCTGGGGGTATCCTCAAAGGAAAGGAAGTCATTATCTTGGAGAGGTATCTGCACTCCTGTGTTCATTGTTCAACATTATTCATAGTGGCTAAGGTATGGACACAGCTTATGAGTCTGTTGAGAGATGAATGGATAAAGAAAGTATCATGTAGATACAATGGAATATTTTATTTGTTACATTGTATTGCATCCAATCTTAAAAATGTAAGAAATTTTGTCATTGGAAACAACATGGATGAACCAGAAATCTAAAGTTTTTAGAAGTGCCCTAGGATTATGTTCTGCCTCCCCAGGACAAATTTTGGGAGATAGTGAGGGGCAGGGAGGCCTGGTGTGCTGCAGTCTCTGGGGTTGCAAAAAGCTGGATACCAGTTAGTTACTGAACAACAACAGCAACAGGATTCTATATCAGATGGTCTGACCCCCATGCTTTAAGAAGCACTGTTTCAGGACATTACACACACACACACACACACACACACAGTTATTTATCTATTCATTCATTTATGCTCAGATAACTTAATCTTCAGAGAAGGCAATTGCACCCCACTCCAGTACTCTTGCTTGGACAATCCCATGGATGGAGGAGCCTGATAGGCTGCAGTCCATGGGGTCGCTAAGAGTCGGACACGACTGAGTGACTTCACTTTCACCTTTCACTTTCATGCATTGGAGAAGGAAATGGCAACCCACTCCAGTGTTCTTGCCTGGAGAATCCCAGGGACGGGGGAGCCTGGTGGGCTGCCGTCTATGGGGTCGCACAGAGTCGGACACGACTGAAGCGATTTAGCAGCAGCAGCAGCAACTTAATCTTGATAGAAGAATATTATCTACATCTCAACTCAACAAGATTAAGGCCAGAAGAAGGAATCCTTTACAGCCCCAGAGACATACAAGAGGTACATTGAAGTATGACTACTGTGCTTGGCACTTTTAACTGCAGTATTGGGGCTGAAGTTTCTGATTATATACTCTGCTTAAGAAAAAATGTTTCACAGACACCACATGAATGGTCTAAGTATAGCGGGAGGACAAAGTTTTAGAGAGCCAAGGGGAAATTACTGTGCAGGAATGAAGGGTTATGTCATTAACAGAAACTCTCTGTTGATGAATGAGAGAGTGAAGGAATACAGCAGGAATACTGTCTTATGAACAAAAGGGTTAGCTTTCCCTCCTCAACTTTATTACTCTGATATGTAAAATATATAAAGCCTATTGAAATAAGTCAAGGGAACAGATTATATCAGAAATCTTTTAGCCTTTCTAGTAGGTTCTATTTTATTTATTTCTGCATAGGGAAGGGGAGGAGAAGGAAGCAAGGAAAGACAAAACTTCTAAGAGGTTTCCCCCAACTTCTGCATCTCATTACACAAGATTACCCACAAAACATCATGTAATATTGTAAAATATTAATAATAAAATCGAGAAAGACACACACAAAAAGAAAAAATGTACTTTGGGATGATTTTATAAATTCATATTTTTCCATGTAATAAAATGTTCTGCATTATTTCATGTTGGTTATTTTTAACTGTAGTTCACTTTTATTACTTATGTTTAAAAAATGCTTGTACTCAGATCCCACCCTTGGAAATCTTGATAGGAAGATCTTCTATGGGCTCTTGAAATTTGTATTTAAAGAAATTCTCCATAAGTAGTTTATCTTTGTACTACCAGTTTGGGATAGTTGCAAAATTCTTATTCATGGCTTTTTATTTCCCATCCTTTTCAGCTTCCTCCATTTATTTTGAATCTAGGAACCAAGTTGTTTCATCTATAGTTACATAGGATTCAATGAAAACAAAATAAATGCATTTTACACACAAAGTGAGAAGAAAGAGGAGGAGGAACATTTATGCTACTACATTCAGGCTTGGCTGTGGTCTGTAGGGAATATGGCTAGATATTTATTTCTAATTGTACATGAGTTTTGGTATTGAGCTGGGCCAGTTTAGTGTTCTACACATAGTAGAAATTTAGTAAATATGACTGAGTTATCTGACAAATTTCCTCAACAAACATGAAAAAAAATACCAAGCATTCTTTTACTAACATCTTATAAGTATTCTTTAATTTATTTGCAGGTTGGAAGTCTGATGTCTGTGCATTTTACGATTTGGATTCATTGCAGAAGGTCACACGTGAAGCAAAGTATTGTTTTTCTTTCCTGTTTTCCATGAATTACTTATTTCTTCCAATTACCTGAAAAACTGATCTATTTTTTTTTTTTTAAAGATTTCCATGCTGAATAAAGCCTGTAGCTGAGAAAGGTGACATGAATACTTAACAGACACCTTATCTATAGAGGAACCTGTAAGAGAAAGAGAAAGAGAGAGAAATACATATTTTCCTCTTATATTTTAGGATGTTTCAGAGCAATTTTTCCTGGAAGAAAAAGGCATGGCTAGAGAATATCCTGGAATGATGAGTCTGTTGCTCTCAGAATCACACTGCGAAACCCTCACATGGATTCAGAGTGCAGTGTTGCTGCTGCTCTGCTTACTGTTTTCTTAATGACTTGTTCCCATAACCAACTTTTCGGCATAAAGGTGGGGTTTTGAATACTGAAAGTTTCTTTGGGAATTTGTTTTTGGTATGTGAAAACCCTAGGCATCAGTAATGCACTCTGGTCTCTCACTAATGTCTGCCACATGGATTCTGACTTTCTGTCGCCTCTCCTAAAGCTTCTATTCTAGACATTAGGCTTCCCAGTTCCTTGATTCCTTGGAAGTCATGATTCAGTAGTCGTAGCTGAATGTATGACTGCTCATTTGTGTCTACCCATTCACAGGACAGGTTTAAAGCCTCAAAGAATTTTCCAAGATTAACTGCAAACAAATTTTATTGGAGTAGAGTTGTTTTACATCATTGTGTTAGTTTCTACTCTACAGCAAAGTGAATCAGCTGTACATATATATCCCCTCTTCGTTGGGTTTCCTTCCCATTTAGGTCACCACAGAGCAATGAGTAGCCTTCCCTGTGCTATGCAGTAGGTTCTCATTAGTATTTTATACATAGTGGTGTATGTATGTCAATCCCAATTTCCCAATTCCTCCCACCCTACCCTTCCCTCTGCTCCCCACCCCCTACCCCCCAGCCTTGGGATTTATTCTCTACATCTGTGTCTCTATTTCTGCTTTGCAAATAGGTTCATTTGTACCATTTTTCTAGAGTCCACATAAGTGTAAATATACCTTTTTATCTTTCTGGCTTACTTCACTCTGTATGACAGTCTCTAGGTCCATTTACATCTCTGCAATTTCATTCCTCAGGTATGGAGGCTCCTTAAGGAGCTACCATATGACCCAACAATGCCACTCCTGGCCATATACCTGGAGAAAATCTTAATTCAAAAAGATATCTGCACCCCAATGTTCATTGCAGCACTGTTTACAATAGCCAGGATGTGGAAGCAGCTTAAACATCCATCAGCAGAGAAATGGATAAAGAAGATGTAGTACACATATCCAAAACTAACTTTGATAATAAATCTATTAGCAATGCTCCCTTAAACAGTTTCCTAGTATTCTCTTAAGGCCATTTTGGAGGCATCTAATATGCCCTCTGTCACAAGGTTGGTAGAGAAATGTTCTCTAAATGTGGATCTTTATGAGACCAGAGTATTTGATTACACCATCCCATAAAGAGGGCTTCCCTGATAGCTCAGTCAGTAAAGAATCTGCCTGCAATGCAGGAGACCCTGCTTCGATCCCTGGGTTGGGAAGTTCCCCTGGAGAAGGGAAGGGCTACCCACTCCAGTATTCTGGCCTAGAGAATTCCATGTCCATTGGGTCCCAAAGAGTTGGAAACGACTGAGTGACTTTCACTTTCATCCAAGATGTTGGCCATGAAATTATGACAATGGAGAATGTGAAGATGACAGTCTTAGCAAGCTTGGTGCAGGCAGGAAATTTTATACCGTATTTACATTGTTCTTGAAAATAAGAAAAGATCAATGATTTTCCCTCCCTTCTTCATATTTTTTTCACTTGTCTGCAGCTTTTCCTCTTTTGCTTCTATATCTTTGTCCTCCAGGTTTTTACTTTTTAGAGGACCAGATTCACCTCTATTCCCAGAGATCATATGAAGCCAGGGTAAATTTCTAACTAGATGTATGAGCAGTTTCTCAGAAAGTAGAATGATCAAGAGAAGCACCTTCCCAACACAGAGAAATCTCACAGTTGCAATGAGTCATCGCTTTCAAAGACTCACACCAGCTCTGCCGTCCATATGTGAAAAACCTTTCAACTACGATGGATACCTAAGGAAGATGTCAGACACCTTATAAGCCAGAGTTCTTCTTCATTTGCTGAACATGCTAAAAGAACATAAATGTACAATACTGGAGAATCAGTGGATGACACTGGTATTTGGTAAAGTTATTCAAAGTGAATTTTACTTATCCAAAGAAGGTTTTGCTCACTCTTTTGTCCAAAACTTCAGACACAGGAAGCAAAGCAGAACTGAAAAAAGTTTCATACTTACATGGCTTGGATTTTTGACTTCCCTCATTTCTCCTGCTGTCAAAAGAACCATCCAGAATGTGATAGTTGCTGCCCAGTGGATACATTCAACTCATGGCTTTACGATGGCAACCGTGCAAGTAACTTTTGCCTAAATCCAACCACCCGCCCAACCTTGTGTATATCCTGTGGTCAGTTGCTCAGTTGTGTCTGATTCTAGATGACCCCATGGACTGTAGCCCGCCAGGCTCCTCTGTCCATAGGATTTCCCAGGCAAGAAAACTGAAGTGGGTTGCCATTTCCTTCTCCAGGGGATTGTCCTGACCCAGGGATCAAATTTGTGTCTCTTGCATTTCCTGCATTGGCAGGCAGATTCTTTACCACCGAGCCACCAGCTCCCTAGTACATCCTAGAACAGCACAATAACTTTTGAATTAAATGTTTGGTAAGCATGCTTTCATCCCATTGCTGTCCTACCACACTAAATCTTCTGAAGTGAGGTTGAGATTTTAGATGAGGTCATCTTCTTGAGCATAGTATGATTTTTCAGTCATTTCCACGATAAAAATGATTAGGCAAAAGAAGTAATATTTCATTTATTCTTGGGGTCATAATACATTACTCTTCTTTACAACCCCATGGCTTTGGTTTTGTTCTAGATTCTGTTATCCTCATTTTGCGCAAGAGGAAGCTGGAATTTAGAATGTTCAATGATATTCTCAAAGCAGGAGAGTGGCAGACCGGGATTTCTAATCTGGTTGTGTTTGATGCTGAAGCTTTGCTGCCTGCCTCCCACTAACAAGAGTCGACTCTAATTGCATCCTATAGAGCTGTGTGCTCTATAAAGGGCCATTATCTGTCTTGCTCACCACTGTGTCCCCAAAATAAAGCACAGCACTGGGCTTATATTGAGTCCTGGATAAAAGTCACATGAATGAAAAGACAATATACCATTTTCAAATTCAAATAAAGAATCCCTAATCATGGCGATGAGACCCTTTGAAAGTCTTTTGTTCAAATATGAAAATAGCACTATTTAGTGTGTTTGTTTTTTGACACTTACAAGAGATTTCATGAATGTGGTGACTATGAGCCCAGAAACATATCCCTGAGATGGAGGAGTGGGCTGTGGATGCAATGTAGTCAGGATCTACTGACAGGATGAAGCAATGACGTCATGCAGCAATTTCACAGCCCCCAGAATTCTCAGTGACATTCAACTGTGTCTCTTAGAATTTCAGAGATATCAGTTATAGGGCATTTCTCCAGTACAATTCTTTGTAAATGTAAAAACTGATTTGATGTTCTGCCTTAAATGAAGAGGTGAGTGATCTATGTAAAATTGTACAGTCTAGAGGTAGGAGGCCAGTGAAGAAGGAAGTAAAGGTAAGGGAAAGAGGCTCATTATCTGACAAAGATTTTCTCCTTGATCACACTCTAATCAGACTTCACTGAACTTTCTTCTCAACTAGGTTCTGACTTTTGGTTTTCTGTGTTTGTCTCTGCATCACCCAGTTTTAGCAAGAAATCTGCTAATTCAGCTAAACCAGAACCCTTCCACCCACTCTCCCAACCTCAGTATCTCATCACCCTCAATACATGATCTGATTGCTCATCTTCCGCCATCTCCCAGTCTGATCTCTCTGGAACTGACTTCAGTAAGAACCCTGTCAGATTGGTTTAGCCTGAAATCAACCCTCTCTCCCTTTAGCCTTAATATTTTCTCTTAGTAATTTTCCATCCACTGATTCTCCCTTGCTCCTTGGCTAAAAATTCCCTCTTTTCCTTGTATTCCAAGTTCAGCCCAATCTCTCTCTACTATTACAAAACCTGTATGACTACATTGTAGTAGCTCTCCTTGAATAAAGTTGGCTTTATCATCTTTGGATGGCATCTGGATCCAACCAGTCCATCCTAAAGGAAACCAGTCCTGAATATTCACTGGAAGGACTGATGTTGAAGCTGAAACTCCAATACTTTGGCCACCTGATGTGAAGACCTGACTCATTTGAAAAGACCCTAATTCTGGGAAAGATTGAAGGCAGGAGGAGAAGGGGACAACAGAGGATGAGATGGCTAGATGGCATCACCAACTCAATGGACATGAGTTTGGGTAAACTCTGGGTGTTGGTGATGGACAGGGAGGCCTGGCGTGCTTCAGTCCACGGGGTCACAAAGAGTCGGACATGACTGAGCGACAGAACTGAACTATCATCTTTAAAATGCGTCCTGAACAATTTTTAAAACATTTTCAAATTTAAAATTTTCAAAGTATCCTTTGAAAGAATTGCTACTGTTTTGTTAAATTTGTACTTTGATACAATAATCTAGTTTTTTCTTATTTCATTCAGCTTAATGGGTATTTTTCTGACAATATTGATCATATCCTAAGGAAGAAATAAGTGAAAACCAGTTGGTTAAATGATTTAAATAGATGTAAGGTGGAAAGCAGTTTCAGAAATTCTTTAAGTTTCTGTTGAAAAGCTAATGTTACATTTCTTTTTTTTTTAATGCAACATTGATTATTTATTCTTCTCATTCTCAGTACAAGCTGATAGTTAATCATGCAAAGTCATGTTTCTTGAGGGTAGATTATTGAGAGAAACATGAAGGAAACTACATTTGTAATTTATCTCACTTGGTTGACCCTGTGAAGTACTCTGTTCTTCCAGTTACTTATTTTCTTATGTATAGTAGATATTGGTTAACATCAAGGCTATTTAATAAACTTAGAGCTTAAACATGGTTCATTATTCATGACAAAGGAGGAACAGTGAAGACATTGAAAATTCATTAAAAATTTAGTTGAAGGTAGTGGCTATTCTAGAAAACTGATTACTTATAAACATAAAAATATGTTTCTTCATCATTGATAGATGTCAAGGGATCACTGAACATAAAATAATTGCAGTTAAATTGTGGAATATATTCTCAATGAGAAATAAAAATTTCTATATTTCATGAGATATTACCAGAAGATTTGCCTTAGTTTTGAAAACATCTATAAAGGGCTCAATCGTACATCAGAAGTTTCTTGGGAGAGCAATCTCTGGTATATTTAGTCACAGAGTTTAGACAGCATTAACAGTCCCTTTTATGTGGTCAGAAAATGCCTGCAGTCTCACAGGCCATGTTAGGTAACATACTAAGAATATTTCTGGTTGTTTGGAAGCCTGAGTTTTGAAGGTTAAATTGGGAATCTGCTTTTACCAAAGACTTTGATGATTCTTCAGTGGCTTCTCCATTTTAGGGTCTAAACTAATTCAAGGAACACTAGGCAGTCAGTCATCCTCAAACAATTTTAAAGAGTCATGAAGAAGCCTAGGAACAAGGGTGGATATTTGTTGCCACACCCCTTAGTGGCAGTGCCTAAAACGCTTGGACAGATGGAGCAAGTCATTCCCAGGAAATGTGGTCTTTGCCTCTGAACACTCATCTCTTAAGAAAAATGTCCTGTGGCTTTTTCAGTGAGGGCATCTACCCAGGTTACTACTGGGGCAGTTGGGGATACCCCCTGGGCTACAGTGCTGCCTGTGGATATGGTAGCACCTATTCCCCAGTGGGCTATGGCTTCAGATATGGATATGGTGGCTTCCGCCCATTTGACTACAGAAGATACTGGACATTTGACCTCTATTAATCAACTTCTAACCACATGAACTGTACAATAATCTGCATCACTCAGAACCAAACTTGAAGCAATATTGTACTGACAGCTTTCCAGAGTACAGAAGGTGGACTTCCTATTCTCTATGTATCGAACTGTGCAAAGTAGAGAGATCATAAACTTTGTGAACTGAACTGTAACTGAAGCCTTAATTTTTGTTGATAGAGTACTGTACCTTAGGATTTTCAATGGCCTAGTGCAGTATATTTGATTTCCATGTTCCCCCTAAATTCTGGTTGAGTTTTTACATTGATTTCCCTATTCTAATAAATATACTTAATTTAGCCTATCAGTGTGATTTTTCAATTTTGTGGTGTTCTGTTGATTCATTCTTTGTGGATATATTTTCCTTCTGCATTTTGCAGTGAGGGTAATGTTTTGCTATTATATATTCTATCTACTGGAGGGATATTGATTTAAGACAAAAGTAAGCAGCGCATGGTGAATGTTCATGGACTCTTCTTTCATTCTTTTATTCATATTATAGTCTTGAATGAGAAATCTGGGGATTAAAATTAGCCATAACCTCTTTAATCTCCAGTGTGTTGTGTCTCAATAAGGTTTTGACTTTTTAAGAATGCTTTCCAGTTTCCTGTTGCCTTCTCGATGTCAACAATGCCAACTAGAACAACTAGTGTGCAGGAGGAATCTTAAAATTTACATCCCTTCTATGTCCATTATATTCTAAGTTTGATTTTGGTTTGTATGGCTACTTTCTTGAATCCATGAATTTAATGGTTAAACTATTACTAACAAAGGGACAAAATTATGAATTAAAATAAATCCCAGTGATGTTACAGTGGTATATGCCTCACACAGCAAGCTAAGAAAAGGTTATTCTCTCGAGTATTCTCAATGGACGGCATGAAGGAAGATGAGAAATATGTTTTAAACCTCTTTAAATATAAAAGGTCAAAGAAGGTGAATTTTCTTTACAGTAAGTTGTAGTTCACATTCTGGTTTATTCCTGAACCACCAAACTTGACAAAATGGACATGGAAGAGAAATGGTAGAATTTACTGCATTAGATCAAACTTGACCAAAATGACAGTCCCCTGTGTAATATCCACATCCTCCTGGGTCCCTAATTGTGAATTCAAGCATAATTCAACTGTGCACTGAATTAACTGTTAATGCTTTTTCTAAAAGATGTTACCGTAATTATTATATATCATTTTAAGAACACTTCTAATATTAACATTATAATGAGTTTCTAATGTCTATTTCTTGTAATCTCTTCCAATGTAAGCCTATGAAGCAACATAAAAGCTAATCCAGGATAATGCATTTGTATAGGCAGCAAAATGATGTGATAGAGGTAAGGCTCTCTGAAAAATTTAACATTATCCAAGTGTATAATCAAGATCATCAAAACAAATGGAGTATTTTATATATGTAAGAAAATTTTCTATCAAGCAAGGTTAAAAACATTTAGAAATCAGCATATAGTAAAATCATGTACAAGTTTTAAAACTGGAATATATCTGTGTAATTATCAGAAAAATCAAGATATTGAAATTTTCCATCACCCAAAAAACTCTCTCATGCTGTCCATATTTTAGTCATACTCTCTCTCCTGACTCTTGGCAACCATTGGTCTGTTCTCCAGCACTATGCATTGTCTTTTTGACAAGGATATATAAATGAAATGATTCTTTAAGAAGTTCCTATATGGGATTTGCTAGGCTTCTTGAACCTGTTTTGGCTAGTAGTAAGCTAGGTGTTGGAGAAGACTCTTGAGAGTCCCTTGGACTGCAAGGAGATCCAACCAATCCATTCTAAAGTAGATCAGTCCTGGGTGTTCTTTGGAAGGAATGATGCTAAAGCTGAAACTCCAATACTTTGGCCACCTCATGCGAAGAGCTGACTCATTGGAAAAGAGTCTGATACTGGGAGGGATTGAGGGCAGGGAGAGAAGGGGAAGACAGAGGATGAGATGGCTGGATGGCATCACCGACTCAATGGACGTGAGTTTGAGTGAACTCCGGGAGTTGGTGATGGACAGGGAGGCCTGGCGTGCTGCGATTCATGGGGTTGCAAAGAGTCATACATGACTGAGTGACTGGACTGAATAGAACTGAACTGAACTGAAGCTAAGAGCACAGTCTATCCAGAATTTGGGGTAGGCCTGGATCTCTAGGTTGATTGAAAAAGAGGAAATGTGGGGAGAGACAACCAGGCAGTTTTTGAAAATGTCTTAGCAACCATGGTGGATATATAAAATATGTGAAATTCATTTTATAATAACCTAGATTTTGTGATTTTTGAATCTGAACACACATTGTAAACTATTGCCAAGCTGTTAAAGGATGCACAGTTTGCAGTTCTGCCTCCACAATTTTTGGCTTAGAGTCTGGCGCACACCCTATTTTTCTGCGTGTTTAACCAGCACAAGATGATTACAGTGTCAGAATCACCTTTTAGAAACACTGATCTAGACAAAGATTTTGATATGTTCACCACATTTTCCTAGTGTCACTAACTTGAGTGGCATTCCCAAACCTTGAAGGTTAGGAGTAGATTTCAAAGGTGACCTAAACAGTGATCTGCAAGAATGAAGGTTGGCCTGGGAGAAATAAGTGCAAGTCAGTGCCAGGGAAAGCATGGAGCAATCCTGGCTCAGGAAAGTATTGCAGAAACCAAACATGCCATACACTAGGAATGAATCAGCAGTGTAGTGTATAATTAAAAAAGAACCTGAGACAAATATGAATTACTGGAAGCATGACACATAGTTGATATTAATCCTCCCGCTATATGGCTCTGTCCAGACCAGTATTAGAATACCGATTCCATATTTATCACATGAATTTTATTAAGAATGTAGGATATTCAGGAAAAGAAAAGCATTTGAATGCATTGCTTAGAAATAACTAGAAATTTCTCTATATTAGAAGTAAGGGGAGAGAAATTGAGCTCCATAGGAAAAGATTAAAAGAATATGGGTTGTTATTCACTTTTGTAGAAAAATTTTTTAAAATTATGTTTTTTCTGTGAATAATCACTCATTGCAAACAGTATGGAAAATAAAGTAAGAAAAATCATGAATATTATTCATTAATCAGGAGTGACTAATGTCTTATCCCTAGTGACTGAAAGTAATTTTTTATACTTTTAAGAGTGCGATTATTCTAAATACTCTTTTATAAAATTAAATATTTGAAAACATAATTTTAAAATGACTGCATCATATTTCTCTACAAAGTACAGCATATTTAATTGTTTAATCACAGTTTTACACAATTTGGGGTGTTTTCAAACACCGCTCACTTGAAATAGGGTTTTAATGAATATCATTAATAATCACTATTCCCATCTATGATTATTCCTTGTTTTAGACTCCAAGTAGAACCAAGACATGAAGTCAAAGGTCATAACATTTTTAGGAATGAGGATATATGTTATCCTCCAATGATAGGCCATTGCAATGAAAATAAATTCCTTATTTCTTGCTGTGTCCAATAAGATTCTGGAGAGAACTTTCCTGAGTTAGTATGTCTTTATGTAAACTTTGTGAGGTCCTACATTTATGAAAGTATATTTACTTTACACTGACAGTTAATTTATAGATTGACTGGCTTTCTCAGCTAAAAAAATTGTAGAAAATTTGTCATCTTGTTAAAAAAATTGCTTTATTTTCTTCTGGCTTTCAATTTTGCTTTTGAGATATTTAACATCATTCTAATCTCTAGTCCTTTATATGAATGCTTTTTTCCTTCCCTCTGTGAAAGTTTTTAGGGCTCTTTTCATAGGTACTGTTTTGGAAATTATTTTTAAGATAAATTTTACTACCAGGTTAGGGTTAGGGTTAGGTTTGGGAATGGTTTTCCGGTGATTTTCTTCCAGAATGTTACCTTTATTAATATACTTATGTTCTTTTAAATGCTGTATATTTTGATACTCAATCTTTTAAAAACTTCTATTTCTTTCTTAGGAGATTCTTGCCACTACTTATGACCCATAACACAGCCCAAGTAAAGGAAAGTTAAAACAGTACAGGGTGAGAAGAGCAGGTGATAAAACAACAGCGACTATTCTTGTAAACTGACTGCGGTTGAGCAAAACAATCAGCTGACAAAACTGACTGTTTTGTCAATCACAAAATGGTGAAGCCAACACTCAGGGCGACATGATACAGAGGTTAACACTACTCCATGGGGAGTGAACAGTGGAAAATATTTTTCATTGACTGCTGACAAAAGGCAGGATTGGGCAAGAGAGCAAAGAAGTATTAGTGATAGCATGGAAGAGGATTACATTCAGACATGTCGTTTCTAGTAAGCCTTTTACAAATATTGTCGTTAAGGCTTATTTAATTCTTGCAATCCTTTATGTAGTTCTAGCCTTCCTTTTATAGTCCCTACACAAATGTGCCTGGTTTCTGTCATTACAATAAGATATAAGATGTTTTTATTGAACATTATGTTAAACAATCCTACTGGCTCTAATTTTGCCTTGAAAGGAAAATGGCTTTTCGTTTTACTACATTTATTGATACATGTATAGTTATTTCTATTTACTTTCTAAATTTAAGCTTGTGATCGCACACATGTTTACTTTGTGTTTGCACAGCAATCCAGAGTATTTTATTGATTGTACCTGCACTTTGGTGACCCTTTATGAGTATATCAGCACATTGTACTCTCAACATAATATAAGAACAAATAGAAAAGTAGAATTCTGGAGCTAGAATGGGATTTCTGGAGGTTACAATGTCCAGTCTAGAGCCTACTGAGTAGATAAGCTTTGTTTATGTTGCTTTATAGTTATGATGACAAATCAAAGTGTAGGATAGGTTGCATTTTCAAAACTTTCTAAGGCAGGGTCTTGAGGTCTCTATTTGAGCTTTTCATCAATTCGGGGACAAGCAACTGTTAAGATTAATATGATTCCTATAGCACAGAGGTATTCACTGAAACACTTGCATATCCTGAAAAGTGAGTGAAACCATATACTATCGTTACAGAGTATAAGCTCATATGGCTTGCTGCCTGGTAGGTCAATAAATTGAGACTAGTTGTTGGGACAAGGAATAGAGAATTTGTTCAGAAAGCCAGCAGACTGAGAAAATGGTTAACTACAGTCCAAAAGAACCATCCTACTCAATTTTAGAATTCAGATTTCTTATATACTAAAGGGGGAGGGGTATGGTTGGTTGTTGTTAACTTCTTGGCATCAAAATCCTTTGTTTTTGTAGTTGTGCATGTAGGTCAGGTCAGGACGTCCCTGTAAACAAGGCAAATGTGATTCTCTCTTCTGCAACTTTTTCATCTCTGATAGTGGTAGTTTAATCGCTCAGTTATGTCAGACTCTTGTGATCTCCTGGACTGTAGCATGCCAGGCTCCTCCATCCATGGGATTTCCCAGGCAAGAATACTTGAGTGGGTTGTCATTTCCTTCTCCAGGGGATCTTACCAACACAGGGATCGAACCCTCATCTCCTTTTTCATCTTTATATCGATGCAAAAGTGTTATGCCTTTAAAGGTCAGAGTCTTGAGAATGGGCCATCCTGTATACTTCAGGCTATAGGCAACATTCTTAACTTGTAGCAAATCAGTAGAATACAAAAGTTGAAGTAAAAGAAACAGACACAATATGGAGTCAGAATTGTTCTTCCCTATTACCTTATCTGGATGCTTTTTGAGAGAAATAGGTATTTGACTTTCACTATAAAAATTCAAGGCAAAAGCCTTAGAGAAATGCTTAAAAAAGAAAGACACTGCCTTATGATTTTGAGTCTATGGAAAATGTATGTTGAAATGAAAACCACAGATTTTTAGGCTGAAATTAGTGCTACAGACTCACGCTTTTTTTTTTTTTTTTTAAGACTTTTGAGATTTCCCCAAGTTACAACTGTAAGGCACGTAATTTCTTCTAGAAAATATTTAATTTTAACTTAGGTTTTCTTTTTCTGAAGTAAGTTCTGTTTCCCAAAGGGTAAATGATGTAATTAAATGTGCTATTCTGTATCTTGTATACTAGACAATGAACATGATGAAGCAATGAAAAAAATCTTTCTCAGGTTGATAATATGTTTGTGTTAATAACGAAACTCATCTTGATTCTGTTTTACTCTTTTGCTGATAAATCTCTGCAACTCACACAGTTAACAACATTGGGAATCTGGTGGAAAAATATATTTAGAGAAAGGAAAATCAGTAAAAAAAAAAAAAGTGATTACAATTGCCAGTGATGGTGGGAAAAACATGATGAAGGCTCTAAGTGATTTAGTAATTACATATATCATGATCTTTGTTCTCACCCTTTAGTTTTATGTTCAGGGCATAAATACAACACATGGTAGAGAAACAGAAATACTGTCTATAATTCATGAGATAGTGAGCTAATTAAATTATTATTGTTTAGCCAAGGACAAACTATATGACACACAGAATTTGGGGACTTTTTTGTCATGCACTTATATAAGATGTTCCAAAAAAGATGGAATAGCATTTATTATGTTAAATGATATTTGAAGAAACATCAAAATTTCACTTGTCAGATTATACCAATATAACTCAATCATGTCCAACTCTTTGTGACCGCATGGACTATACAGTCCATGGAATTCTCCAGGCCAGAATACTGGAGTGGGTAGCCATTCTCTTCTCCAGGGGGATCTTCCCAACCCAGGGATCAAACCCAGGTCTCTCACGTTGCAGGCAGATTCTTTACCAGCTGAGCCACCAGGGAAGCCCAGATTATACCAATATAGCAGGACATCTGACGACTTGCAGATAGTTTATCTATTGCTGGAATCTGCTGCCTCAAACTCATGTATGTATGTCTCCCCTCATATCTGTTTCCCGCTGTTCTATTCTAGAGGAGATGCTAAGCTTAGTGTCCATGCAATGAAATTTGAGGTATAGATAATTCATAAATCATTTGCTTTGAAATTTAATAATACTGCTCCCACCACCCAATGTTGAAGGAAAAACTTTTCCTCAAGTCATGGAATGAAGCAAAAAGTATATGTAAATGTACTAGCCAAGTCCTTTATTTTCTGTATTCTGATGCTTTGATAACTGGGTCTTGCTGACCCTGGAGGAACTCCTCCTCCCAGGCTTAGCCAGTTTCTTGAGAAAACAAATCATCATGAGCTTATTACATTTTCAATGCAAATCAATGAATCCAGAACCTGCAACTCAACCTATTCTGCTATCTGGCTTTCACACTCTAGGCCACTACCCACCTCTTCAAACCACCCTAGGACCACATACCAGATAACTAGGGATAGTCCCAAGGCCCCATAGCCTGCTGAAATTATTCACACTAGCCAGTCCTAAGCCTGTTTACCCTGCCTCCCTGTTCCTTCCTGTGGAAACTATAAGAAAGTCTCTTATCCACATTTTTACCTCTTCCTTTACCTCCTGACTGACCCTAGTGCCTATGTGACCTCTTGTGACATGGCATGCCTAACTAACTAAATTATCAAATCTTACCTTTTGTCCATATAATTTTTACTAATGTGATAATAATACTTAAAAAACCTTAGCTTTATTTCTATGAATAGGAATTATATTCTGTATTAGTGATAGATCACATTGACCTCAACTTCAGTTGAAACTTGATTTTAACCATAGCCGTTTGGCTTTGGTCAAAATGTGTCTTTGAAGTGTACTTCAAATACTAAGCTTATAAGTGAACATAGAGGATTGCTGTTAAGTACATTTTTTTTTATGGTAGATTTTTCTGTGTATCCATTAGATGAATTCAGAATGAATATAAACATGTTAAGGATGAATAATTGAGCTAAAAAGGGATAAATAAGTGTCATCAAGATTTGTGTCCATAAAAAATGAATTTCCAGTGTGCAATATTTTTTGGAAAGTTATCAAAAATATGAGTCTGGATAAATGTTTAAGAAAATGCATAACTAACATCTGTGGTATTTGATCCTTTCCCTTGAAGATATGAGTGATTTATTGCAAGTAAATATGGAAAAATTTTCCTCATCAATTATATCACTCAAAATATGCAATAACACATAGACCAAGACATATTAAGTTCCCAAATGCACTTGAAGACTTAAATCTGTATCTCCTGGCCTTAAAATTCTTCAGTATGTTCAGATTTCTTTGCTTCTTTATTTGCTGAAAGTGAAAGTGAAAGTCGCTCAGTGGTGTCCTACTGTTTGTGACCGCATGGACTATACAGTTCAGTTCAGTTCAGTCGCTCAGTCATGTCTGACTCTTTGTGACACCATGGACTGCAGCATGCCAGGCCTTCCTGTCTATCACCAACTCCAGGAGCTTGCTAAAATTCATGTCCATTGAGTAGGTGATGCCATCCAACCATCTCATCCTCTGTTGTCCCCTTTTATTCCCGCCTTCAATCTTTCCCAGCATCAGCGTCTTTTCAAATGAGTCAGTTCTTCTCATTGGGTGGTCAAAGTATTGGGATTTCAGCTTCAGCATCAGTCCTTCCAATGAATATTCAGGATTGATTTCCTTTAGGATGGACTGGTTGGATCTCTTTGCAGTCCAAGGGTCTCTCAAGAATCTTCTCCAACAGCACAGGTAAAAAAGCATCAATTCTTCAGTGCTCAGCTTTCTTTATAGTTCAAGTCTCAAAACCATACATGACTACTGGAAAAACCATAGCCTTGACTAGATGGACCTTTGTTGGCAAAGTAATGTTCCTGCTTTTTAATATTCTGTCTAGGTTGGTCACAGCATTTCATTCAAGGAGCAAGTGTCTTTTAGTTTCATGGCTGCAGTCACCATCTGCAGTGATTTTTATAGCCCCCCAAAATAAAGTATCTCACTGTTTTCATTGTTTCCCCATCTATTTCCCATGAAGTGATGGGACTGAATGCCATCATCTTAGTTTTCTGAATGTTAGGTTTCAAGCCAACTTTTTCACTCTCCTCTTTCGCTCAAGAGGCTCTTTAGTTCTTCTTTGCTTTCTGCCATAAGGGTGGTGTCATCTGCATATCTGAGATTATTGATATTTCTCCCAGCAATCTTGATTCCAGCTTGTGCTTCATCCAGCCTGGCATTTCAGATGATGTACACTGCACGTAAGTTGAATAAGCATGGTGACAGTCTACAATCTTGATGTACTCCGTTCCCGATTTGGAACCAGTCTGTTGTTCCATGTTTAGTTCTAACTGTTGCTTCTTGACCAGGATACAGATTTCTCAGGAGGTGGGTAAGGAGGTCTGGTATTCCCATCTCTTTCAGAATTTTCCACAGTTTGTGATGATCCACACAGTCAAAGGCTTTGACATAGTCAATAAAGCAGAAGTAGATGTTTTTCTGGAACTCTCTTGCTTTTTCCATGATCAAGCGGATGTTGGCAATTTGAGCTCTGTTTCCTTTGCCTTTTCTAAATCCAATTTGAACATCTGGTAATTCATGGTTCACATACTGTTGAAGCCTGGCTTGGAAAAATTTGAGCATTACTTTGCTAGTGTGTGAGATGAGTGCAATTGTGCAGTAGTCTGAACATTCTTTGGCATTGCCTTTCTTTGGGATTTGAATAAAAACTGACCTTTTCTATTCCTGGGGCCATTGCTGAGTTTTCCAAATTTGTTGGCATATTGAGTGCAGCACTTTCACAGCATCATCTTTTAGGATTTGAAATAGCTCAACTGGAATTCCATCGCCTCCACTAGCTTTGTTCGTAGTGATGCTTTCTAAGGCCCACTTGACTTCACGTTCCAGGATGTCTGGCTCTAGGTGAGTGATCACTCCATAGTGGTTATCTAGGTTATGAAGATCTTTTTGTATAGTTCTTATGTGTATTCTCACCACCTCTTCTTAATATCTTCTACTTCTGTTAGGCCCATACCATTTCTGTCCTTAATTGTGCCCATATTTGCATGAAAAATTCCCTTAGTATCTCTACTTTTCTTGAAGAGATCTCTAGTCTTTCGCATTCTATTGTTTTCCTCTATTTCTTTGCATTGATCACCGAGGAAGGCTTTCTTATCTCTCCTTGCTAATCTTTGGAAGTCTGCATTCAAATGGGAATATCTTTCCTTTTCTCCTTTGCCTTTAGGTTCTTTTCTTTTTTCAGGTATTTGTAAGGCCTCCTCAGACATATTACATCCATCAATCAAGGCAAACTGAAAGTGGTCAAACTTTGGTAGGAGATGGCAAGAGTGAACATTGACATTTTAGGAATCAGCGATCTAAAATAGACCAGAATGGTTGATTTTAACTCAGATGACCATTATATCTACTACTGTGGGCAAGAATCCCTTAGAAGAAATGGAGTAGCCATCATAGTCAACAAAAGAGTCCGAAATGCAGTGCTTGGATGCAATCTCAAAAATGACAGAATGATCTCTGTTCATTTCCAAGGCAAACCATTCAATATCACAGTAATCCAAGTCTATGCCCCAACCAGTAACGCTGAAGAAGCTGAAGTTGAATGGTTCTATGAAGACCTACCAGACCTTAGAACTAACACCCAAAACAGATGCCCTTTTCATTATAAGGGACTGGAATGCAAAAGTAGGAAGTCAAGAAACACCTGGAGTAACAGACAAATTTTGCCTTGGAGTACAGAATGAAGCAGGGCAAAGGCTAATAGAGTTCTGCCAAGAGAACGCACTGGTCATAGCAAACACCCTCTTCCAACAACACAAGAGAAGACTCTACACATGAACATCACTACATGGTCAACACTGAAATTAGATCGATTATATTCTTTGCAGCCAAAGATGGAGAAGCTCTATACAGTCAGCAAAAACAAGACCAGGAGCTGACTGTGTCTCAGATCATGAACTCTTTATTGCCAAATTTAGACTTAAATTGAAGAAAGTAGGGAAAACCACTAGACCATTCAGGTATGACCTCAATCAAATCCCTTTTGATGGTACAGTGGAAGTGACAAATACATCCAAGGGACTAGATCTGTTAGACAGAGTGCCTGATGAACTATGGATGGAGGTTCATGACATACAGGAGGCAGTGATCAAGACCATCCCCAAGAAAAAGAAATGAACTGTACAGTCCATGGAATTCTCTAGGCTAGAATCCTGGAGTGGGTAGTGTTTCTCTTCTCCAGGGGATCTTCCCAACCCAGGATCGAACCCAGATCTCCCTCATTGCAGGTAAATTCTTTCGCAGCTGAGTCACAAAGAAAGAAACTATCTTCTAGATGTACACAGATATGTCTCAAAGTTATAGCTCAGCTGAGTTTAATGTTTTACCACTCAATCTTGATCATCCTTCTACATCCACTGCTTCAGTGAATAGCCTCCTGATTGTCACCATTCCCCAGCTTAAAAATCACTCAACTGGCCTTGACCTGTTATCTCCACAATGCAACAAATCCCCAAATCCTGATGACAGATCTCTATCTAAAAATTTCACTTTATCATACTCTTCACAGCCTCTGAAGGAGTTTAGACAATCTCAAACTTGGAAGGCTTGTATCAGCTTCCTCATATATTCCAAATCTTGCATCCTCCATTCAGTTTCATTCATTTTATTAGTATCAAAATATTTTTTTTAAAACGCATATTTGCTTATGCCACTTACTGGTTTTAAGTCCTCTGATAGCTTCCAACTGCCTATGAGGAAAAAAATCCAAATTTCCTAGCATGCCTGCCATATAAGTAGGGTATCTGTATAATTGATCATGCAAACTGGAATATTTTGGACAGCTTGAAGGAGGTGCTATGGTCTGAATGATTGTATCCCCCCATATTCATATGTTGAAATCCTAATAAATGCTCAAAGTGATAGATATTATTAGGAAGTGGGGCTTTTAGGTGGTGTTTAGGTCATGAGAGTTGAACACACATGAATGGGATTGGTGTTCTCATAGAAAATGTCCAAGAGAGCTCCCTAGTCCCTTCCACCACATGAGGATACAAAGGAGAAGTCTGTGACAGGGAAGAGGACCCTCATCTGACCCTGCTGGCACCATGATCTCATACTATCACCCTCCAGAACTGTGAGAAATAAATTTCTATTGTTTATAGCCTACCCAGTCTGTATTTAGTTATAGCAGCCAGGATAGACTAAGACAAAGCCTGTTCATACTAAAACTAGAACGAGTGGGATTGTCTTTGACAAATCAGAAAGTATGATCAGTCTACAGGTAGTTAAGTTTTGTAGATAAGGCTTATATTTCAAGTTTCATCCTTTATGAAACTTTGCCCTATGCTTCATTCACCCACTAATCATTCATTCAACAAATTGGTTTTGGAAACCTCTCTACTAATTGTTAATCTAGATGAAAATCACTGTAGTGGTAGAGCTTACATTTTAGTATTGGGGGAATTTACAATAAATAAGTGAAAAACATATCAGATGGTAAAAAGGGCTTTGGAGAAAGACAAAAAAGGTAATGAGATAGAGTACAAGGGAGGAGAGCAGAAATTTTAAGCAAGGTGGTCAGTGAAGGTCTCCCTGAGAGGATGGCATTCAAGAAAATCTTAAAGGAAGACAAAATGTGACTCATGTTTATGTGGGAACAACATTTGAGGAGAGTGAACAGTGAGTGTAAAGCCTGAACTTTGATGAGTGTGTTGAAGAAGAAACAGTTGGAATTGGGCTGGGAGGAGTTAAGTTGGTGAATGGGTAGTGGGAAATGAGGTCAGAGAACCTAAAATAGGGGTTTTAGTTTTTATTCTAAGATGGGAGGCCATTGCATGGTTTGGGGAAGAGGAGAGGCACAAATTGATATATTTTAACCAGACCTCTCTGATTGCTGTGTTGATAATATCTTGCTAAACAGTAGGGACAGGCAAGTCTGGGAGCAGGAAGACCAGTCAGAAGGCTACTGGCTATTGCAGTTGGCTTTTGGTGATAGCAATGGAAATGATGATATAGTTCAAAGGTTGAATTTACCAATTTTGCTGAATGATTGGATGGTGAGGTGTAAATGAGGTGTTAAGGATGATTCCAAAATCTAGGCTGAGTTACAGGAAAGATAGGACAGTCTTAAACTGAGATAAAATAAATAGATAAAATAAATTGCCAGAGGAGTGGGTCTGTGGGGCAAGATCAAGAGGTCAGTTGTTTGAGATGCTCATCAGATACCCAAGTGGAGATATTGATTAAGCAATTGGGCAAAATCATCCAGGAAGATATCTGGTCAGACTTTTAAATTTGGTAGTTGTCAGAAACATAGATAAGTATTTAAAGCCATGAGATTGGATGAGATCACAAAGGAAGTGAATGCAAGCAGGAAAGGGAAGAGTTCCAAAGAGAGAATTCCAAGTGCTCTGTATCAAAATCCAGCTTCACCCTAAATGCTTCACAATTCTCTCTATTCTCTACCCCCGTATACTTTTTCTTTCTCCCTTGAATGTTTTCCTTGATTCTTGCCCTATGGTATCTTACTTAGCCATTTGGAGAGTCCCAGAACCCTCTGGGTTAACCTACTACCCATCTCTGTTCTCCTTGTCATATTACCTTAATTTGCCTATTTAGATGTTTATTCATGTATGGTCCTTGAGGACAGGGATAATTTTGCATTTCCAGGACTTACCACATGAAAAAATATTCAATTAACATTTATTGCACAAATGAATGGATACTTTAGCTCATGTAATGCACCTGCTTATCAGACAGTAGTAATGAAAAACTAGAACTAAGATTTTCATTATATGATCCAATATGCTATTTCAATGATACTAAGAATTTGAAAGAATATGGTCTTGTGTTACTGTATAGATAAACTTATATTTAGAACAAGGAGAGTGAGTGAAGTTGCTCAGTCATGTCCAACTCTTTGCGACCCCATGTACTGTAGCCTGCCAGGCTCCTCCGTCCATGGGATTTTCCAGCCAAGGATACTGGGGTGGGTCGCCATTTCCTTCTCCAGGGGATCTTCCCTACTCAGGAATCAAACTCACGTGTCCCTCATTGCAAGCAAACTCTTTACTGTCTGAGCCACCAGGGAATCCTATTAGAACAAGGAAACTAGGGGCAATTTCCCCCTTTGTCCACTATTTGACCATCTGCAAATAGTTTAATGTCTCCAAACCTTAGTTTTCTTTTCTGTAACAAACAATTCATAAATTTTAATCACTGTACAAAATTAAATCATGGAAGTGTTACTGACCAGGGTTCTTGGCTGTCTTTAGTAAATAGAAATTGATAACAGGTCAGATAAGAAGTTCAGGCAAGGCTTAACTGAGACTCTGTTGCAGCAGTGGGGGAATGGAAGTAAGTAACAGATTCCAGGGCTCTCTCCTCCAGGGTAGGGTGAGCTAGTTCCTTATATGGGGTGAGGGTAAGAGTGGGTCCAGATTTCGGGCCAGAAGGGTGGCTTAGGTGGTTTGCCCACCATTTTGGTGGTATCTGGTGTAGGGTACTTGTGCAGTACTTTGCTTTTGCTCCCAACAACTTGGTTATGCTCCCAGCTCTTCAGAAGTGGCAGTTGGTTTTTTTGGCCTTTTTGTATCTTGTTGCCCAAAATTTGCCTCAATTGTGCATGCAGTCAGTTCCTTTTTGAGCTTCCCAGGTGGCACAGTGGTAAAAATCTGCCTGCCAATTTAGGAGATGCAAGAGATGCAAGTTTGATCCCTGGTTCAGGAAGATCACCCGTAGGAGTAAATGGCAACCCATTCCAGTATTCTTGCCTGGAAAGTTCCATGGACAGGAGAGCATGGAGGGCTATAGTCCATGGCTTTGCAAACAGTCAACCCGACTGAGTGAATGACTTAGCCCCTTATAGTTTCTTTGCATTTCATTGATTGAGGAGACATTTGTCCAGGTGCAAGCACTGCAACAAAACGTCCCAGGTCTCAGGTTCCAACTTGTCTCAAAAGCCCTTTGTAAATGGAAAACACTGTAAGATATAAGATGCTGTTATTATTTGTCTTTCTGGAAAGACAGCCATTATCAGCCTGTGTCTGCCCTTGATGTTGAGTGTTAAGATAAGGTGTGATTGGGGTTAGAGTGCTGTGTTCCAACATGCCACTTATGGCTGACGCAGAAGATGGCAATTGAGTTTCTATTAAGGCAAATCTCCTTTCATTTCGGGGACTGTAATGCTCTACCTGGCTCCTATTACATTTTATATGTTGTCAGTTACAGACTCCAGAGCAAGCTATCACAGTGATGTCAGATGCAGATTATAAGAAGGTTATACTGGCTTTGAATAAAAGAGATCATGATGTTCATGAGTTGGAGGCTTGAGTTGGAACATGTTTTCCTCATTTGTGGCTAACCAGTCCATGTTCTGAGGTGCTAAGCTGGTTTGAACCTTCATCCTCCTGCTGGAAATCAGAACACATGCTGCTTCATAGAGTTGAGGTAAAATCAGGGAGCTGGCTTCTCTTTCATATTTGAAATACACAAAGGCTATCTTCAAGGTCTCTCCCTAGGTCTGGGCTGCCTACATATAGTACAGGAACTTGCCTTTAGGAATGAAATCTCCTAAGGCTTCCTGCTTTTCTGTCAGGCTCATTTCTCTCTGGAATTCAGTCCAACAAGGTCTTCATGTGTCTACTGTTCTTTGTTAGCCCTGTGGAGGAGTGTGATTTTCTTTTGTTAAAGATTTTCTGGTTGTTATGGGAGGGAAGATCTTTCTTAATCTTTTATATGACAACTAGAAATAGAAGTCTCTTTATTGAGTTCATTATTCACACTCTACCTTCAAAATCAACTTAGGAGTTTTTGGAAGTTTCTGGACTTTCTGATTGTGACTCTTTGGACTTATCTAAATTTCCTGGTATAATTGAATTCTCTTCTGGGGAAAACTCAGAACTTTGGAATAAAACTGGGTGTAAAAGAGCATCTGATTCAATTAGTGATTCTTGTATATGATTCTCTCAATTATCTGGAGGTCATGGACACAATTCTTATTGAGCGAATTGAGTATAATATATTCCATCACCATGGCTTGGCAGCCAATCCAGGTAAATCACCTTTGATCTGCATATTGTTTTTTCTAAAGGGAAAAAGTATGGATTAATTATTTCAAATCCTCTGTTGCTGTTACAATAGTTACTCAAGTGTATCTCATATTGATGGCTTATTTCTGTAATATTTATAAAAAGCAAAAATGGTATAAATTCTAATAGAAAAGACAAAGTTATTGAAAACTTGCCACATGCCTTCTGAAAAAAATATTTTCAATTTTCAGATTTCTAGAAACATTTGTAGGTAGCATATTAAGCCATTTTGTAAGAGAAAAACTTGGGGAAAATTAATTCATTTTATTTCTTACTTTCCACAATAGCTTTAAAATGCTGGGGGAAAGATTCTTTAAATTTTTTACTTTATCTTTCAAAAATAAAATGATACATAAAGGATTTAATTAAAAACTACCTTATTCACATTAATAGTCACTTATTTATATATGCTTCATGCCCAGAATTTTCTAAAGGCATCTTATTTGTATTCCATGATTGTTAAACTAAAACTAATATTCAAGCCCAAATGTTAACATTTCTATGGAATGTTAACATTCATTTTGCCTCAGGTAAAATGTAGCAAAGCTAATAACTATTTTCTTCTAAAAGTTTCATAGTCCCATAGCTCCCTATTAACATTCTCTGTCCTTAATGCTATGTATAATCAAACAGTACTGTTTTAGTTGGTTTTTCAACATTATATTTGTTTTACTTCTGAAGTGCCATAGACCACAAATATATGTTACTCTTCTCTCTCTGTGAATGTGTATTTGGTTTTAATATATGGAATAATAACCATAGCTAACACTCAAAACTATAATTGCTATTTCCAGACACAGTTCTCAATACTATACATATATTAACTCACTTAATCCTTAACACTAACTTACAGATGAAACAACTAAGAAATAGAGAGGTTACACTTGTCCAAATTTACACAAATGTTAAATAGCAAAGCTTGGATTTGAACCTAAACAGACAGACCCACAAGACAATGATAAAAGGACACTGGTAGAATTTGTTATCCAAGCTGGAATACCCTTGAGAATAAAGTGTGATGACATTAATAATTATACCAATGGAGTAGATTCATGGTCCCGCCAGCTTTTCCGTGCGACTGCAGCATGATTGTATGGTTGCTTAGTTTAAAAACATTTACAATGCTTTATGATTACGTTCTCCAGGCCAGAATACTGAAGCCATTCCCTTCTCCAGGGGATCATCCCAACCCAGGGATCCAACCCAAGTCTTCCGCATTGCAGGAAGATTCTTTACCAGCCACGCTGTCATGTTATTTCCTCATTTGGGTATGGCAGTGTTTGGGCCAAACACCAAAAGATGAATGGTGTTTGACAATGGAGAAAGAGAAACAGAATGAAAGGCAGGATTTGGAGAATACATTGGAAAGTGTGGAACATTTTTCACTAGCTTTGCCATCGGCATAAATTTTGAGTAATAGAAATACATAAAACAATTACATGAAGGATGGATAAATTATCAAAATAATATTAATAACAAATAAGTTAGGCAGATAAGATATTACAGAGAGAAAAACAAATTATTTGCTTTTGCAGCATAATTTTTGATGCAACTGTTGATAACTTTCCTCATTAATTCTATAGATTTAATGACATATGTGACCTAAGCACTACTGTACTTTTTTTTAATATATACACATGTATCTTTTCTTTTTCAGATTCTTTCCCCACATAGGTTATTACAGAACATTGAGTAGAGTTCCCTATGCCCTACAGTAAGTCCTTGTTGTTTATCTATTTTATATACAACAGTGGGTATATGTCAATCCTAAGATCCTAATTTATCCCTCCCCCCGCCCCTTTTCCCTTTGGTAATCATAGGTTTGTTTTCAAACTCTCTGAGTCTGTTTCTGTATTGCAAATAAGTTCATTTATATAATTTTCTTTTAGATTCTACATATAAGTAATATCATATGATATATTTCTTTCTCTGACTTAGTATGATATTTTCTAGGTCCTTTCATGTTGCTGTAAATGGCATTATTTCATTCTTTCTAATGGCTGAGTAATGTTCTATTGTATGTATATGCCACTTCTTTATCCTTTCTTCTGTTGATGGACATTTAGGTTGCTTCTAGGTCTTGGTTGCTGTAAATAGTTGCAGCAAACATTTGGGTGGATATACCTGTTTGAATTATGTTTTTTTTTTTTTTTTTTTTCTGAATATAGGCCTAGGAATGGGTTGCTGGATCATATGGCAGTTCTATTTTTAGTTTCTTAAGGAATCTCCATGATGTTCCCCATAGTGACTATACCAATTTACATTCCCACCAACAAACAGTGTAGGAGAGTTCCCTTTTCTTCACAGCCTCTCCAGCATTTATTGTTTGTAGATTTTTGAATGATGGCCATTCTGACCAGCCTGAGGTGATAACTCATTGTAGTTTAAAATTTTCCATTTCTCTAATAATTAGAGATATTGAGCAGCTTTTCATGTGCCTTTTCGGCCATCTGTGTGTTGTTTTGACAGCAGGTGGACACAGACATAACTCTGTCCCTGTGGCTTTATGCATTAATGGGAATGTGACTTCTTGCCTAATCTGATGTGTTAAACTGCAGTGAGGAAGAAGTTGAGTTTATGGTCTTAGGTAAAATACCAGGATGATGAAAGAGGCAAAGGAATTTGCTGTAGTAGCTTTCACATGGATGTGTGCTCACATGGGAACGTACCATTAATAGAAGGTGTCACAATGCTGATTATGTATAATAAAATCTGAGTGGTACATTTCCTAACAAAAGAACTTATTATTTTGGACTGAAGATTTATATGGGGGAAACCCATGATAACAGGAAGTGACCTGAAAACTTCCTTAATTGCGATGACAAAGTCTTTTCTAAAGAGGACATCACAAAATAATGAGAGGTTGCCATACAAAGGGATGCACTGAGTGAGAAGTTTGAGTCTGTATGAGACATGGTCCACTAATTCCTGGCAGAGGATGTACCTACAGGTCTTAGAGCTCTGAATGACATCAAGCTTTCTTTACAACTGAAACTTTATCTTCTGACATTGTATATTCTAGACATGACAAGAACTCATGGGTGTGGGGCGTTATGAATGTGGCTTTGGCAGTGGCTATAATATGGATTCCAAAGTGATCCAGGACCATGCTGTGGTTAATGCTCAGAATATGGCTTTGACTATGGGTCTAGCTATGCCTTGAGATGGATACAGCTCTGACTATGAATGCTCTTTTTTCAATGGATGTGAGTTTGAGCAAACTCTGACTATTATATTCCCAAAGCCATCTTGTGGAATTTTTTAACTTTCCGAATTTTTAATGCTTCTCACTAGTATCTTATGATGCATTTCAAAAAGCCTGTGTTGATTTCCCTTACATTTATCTTCAACTCTTTTGGACGGTGGGCAAAAGCACAATATTGCAGTTTACTCTTCAGCCTCTGGGGAAGCGTTACCAGCATTTTGATACTTCAACATTTAAGCAGTTTCTCTTGTACTGTCAAACTATGGCATTCCAAGTTTATGAATTATAGCACAGTTTCTAAAGAAACACATTAAATTCACCTCACTGTTTTTTCTGTTTGTGTTTGTCGAAGACTTACGGTTCTTTTTAATCATTCGTGAATTGGGTCACATTTAAGTGTTGTAATGATCCAGAAGAATTGATCCACTAATACAACTGGACACAATAAAGGAGTAGATCATATGAAACAACTTGTGTTGCTTTTGATTCTCTGTTTCCAGTCTTTTATATCTTATATGCCCAATTTTTAAGTTTTAAGTGTTATAGAACAATGTTAGCTGAGAGCTATTTTTTGTCTTGCTTTAATGTAGAAAAATGATTATTTCCTTCCTACCATGATGTTTATGAAAGTCACAGGCTTTCTACTCCTGTAATATATGAAGATATTACTGTATATATTAATTTGCATCACCTGACTAACCTTGAACACTGTTTATTGATCAATCTGCATTGTCGTCATGTATTTTAGTGAGTGAAGTACAAAATAAACTCTAGAGGCCTTCCTTATAATTTAGAAAGTCTATTTTTACTGCTTTTGTCATTCATGTACAATGTTCATGCTTGAAATATAGCTTAAATTTCAGTGAGTCTAGATAGGAAACTCCAGGGCAAGTAAGTCCAGATTTTGAAAAATGGGAGATTTTCCATATGAAGGAAGACATTGGCATATTGAAAGTAAAATAGAGCTTTTTTTTTAAGGCTTTCAAAAACATCACATTCCAAAAAATAAGGAATTTTACAACAGAAGTTCACTCAATAACCAAAAGTTTGCAAATACGGTGCCAAGCATTAGAGCTATTTTGTTTTTATTTTTACCATTTGGTAATTAATTTTCTTATTATCTCTTTAGAGTTTGGTTCCTGAGTTGGGAAGATCCCCTGGGAAAGGAATGGCTATCCACTCCATAATTCTTGCCTGGAGAATTCCATGGAGAGAGGAGCCTGGCAGGCTACAATCCATGGGGTTGCAAAGAGTTGGACTTGACTGAGCTTTGGAGTGATTCTTTCACTCCACTTTTACTTTGAGACTTCTCTGGTGGCTCAGAGGATAAAGTGTCTGCCTACAATGCAGGAAACCCGGGTTCAATTCCTGGGAGGAAGATCTCCTGGAGAAGGAAATGGCAACCCACTCCAGTATTCTTGCCTGGAAAATCCCATGGACAGAGAAGCCTGGTAGGCTACAGTCCATGGGATTGCAGAGTCAGACACGACTGAGCGACTTCACTTTCTTTCTTCTTTTCACTTTTACTTTAGAGTTTAGAGTGGTTATTATATATGTAAATTTGAAAAATAAACTAACACAAAGCCTAAACTTGTAGTCTGAAAACTCTTCTTCTAACTTCTAAAGTCTGAAACTCTTATTTCTTGTTCACCTCTAAATTCTTAGCCCCAGTGGCTGGCATAAGTGGACTCAGTGCACTTTTGTGACATGAATTCCTGTGTTTTTTTTTTTTTTATTATAATGATGTAAATTGCATGTAACTTTTAATAACAGAAAAAAAAAACCACTTTTGCAAAAAACACTTCATCCTAACCTCATAATAGCCTAACGAAATGACTAAGTTTGGTGTTAACATTTCATTTTTTTTTAATCCTCTCAGTCTGCTGTCTGTCCCCTTCTCCTCATTCATTTTATTTATTTTTATCTTTTTATTTTTAAAATTTTTATTTGATATTGGAGTATAGTTGATTAACAATGTTGTGTTAGTTTCAGGTGTGCAGTAAAGCAGTTGAATTATACATGTGGATGTATCTTTGCTGTTCATTTACTAAGCTGTGTCTTACTCTGAATTTTGTTTGTTGTTCACTTGCTAAGTTGTGTCTAACTCTTTGTGATTCCATAAACTGCATCACACCATGCTCCCCTGTCCTTCACTACCTCTTGGAGTTTACTCAAATTCATGTCCATTGAGTTGGTGAGCTATCCAACCATCTCATCCTCTGCTGCTCCCTTTTCCTTTTGCCTACAGTCCTTACCAGCATCACAGTCTTTTCCAGTGAATCAGCTCTTCACATCATGCGGCCAGAATATTGGAGCTTCAGCTTCAGCATCAGTCCTTCCAATGAATATTCAGGGTTGATTTCCTTTAGGATTGACTGTTTTGATCTCCTTGCCGCCCAAGGAGCTCTCAAGAGTCTTCTCCAGCACCACAACTGGGTGCATCGATTCTTCAGTACTCAGCCTTCTCTATGGTTCATTCAAGTCTCATATCTTTACATGACTATTGGAAAAAGCATAGCCTTAACTGTATGGACCTTTGTTGGCACATGATGTCTCTGCTTTTTAATACATCGTCTAGGTTTGTCATAACTTTCCTTCCAAGGAGCAAGTGTCTTTTAATTTCATGACTGTAGTCACTGTCTGCAGTAACTTTGGAGCCCAAGAAAATAAAATCTATCACTGCTTCCACCTTTTCCTTTCCTACTTGCCATGAAGTGATGGTACCAGATGCCATGATCTTAATTTTTTGAATGTTGAATTTTAAGCCAAATTTTTCACTCTCCTGTTTCACCTTTATCAAGAGGCTCTTTAGTTCCTCTTCATTTTCTGCCATTAGAGTGGTATCATCTGCTTATCTGAGGTTGTTGATATTTCTCCTGGCAATATTAATTCTAGCATGTGATTCATCCAGCGTGACATTTCACCTGATGTACTCTGCATATAAGTATAATCAGCAGGGTGGCAAAATAAAGCCTTGTTGCACTCATTTCCCAATTTTGGACAAGTCTGCTGTTCCATGTCTGGTTCTAACTATTGCTTCTTGACCTGTGCACAGGTTTCTCAGGGGACAGGTAAGGTGGTTTGGTATCCCTATCTCTTTAAGAATTTCCCACAGTTTGTTGTGGTCCACACAGGGCTTTTGTGTAGTCAGTGAAGCAGAAGTAGATGTTTTCTGGAACTCCCTTGCTTTCTCCAATTCCCTTGGTTTGATCCAATGAATTCATGCATCTATTCTTTTTCAAATTCTTTCCCCATATGGGTTACTATAGAATACTGAGCAAAGTTCCCTGGCAATACAGTAGATCCTTGTTAGTTATGTATTTTAAATATTACTAGTGTATGTTTGTCAATTCTTAATTTATCCTTCCCCACCACCTTTTCCCTTTGGTCACCATAAGCTTATTTTCTAAGCTGTGGTCTGACTCTGTTCTGTAAAAAAAAGTTCATTTGTATCATATTTGTTAGAATTCACATATAAGCAATATCATTTGATATTTGTCTTTCTCTGTCTGACTTACTTACCTTAGTATGATAATCTCCAGGTCCGTTCATTTTGCTGCAAATGACATTATTTTATTCTTTTTAATGGTTGGATAATATTCCACTGTATATATGTACCACATTTTCTCTATCCATTCATCCCCCACTCATTTTATTGTTATTTTTTAAAGATTCTTTTCCCATGTAGGTCATAAAAGAATATTGAGTAGACTTCTCTGTGCTACACAGCAGGTTATTATTAGTTATGTATTGTATATAGAAGTGTGTATATGTCAGTGCTTCTCAAGTGGCTCAGTGGTAAAGAATCCACATGCCAATGCAGGTGATGTAGGAGATGCAGGTTAAATCCCTTTGTCAGGAAGATCCTCTGGAGCAGGTAATGGCAACCCATTCCAGTATTCTTGCCTGGAGAATTCCATGGGCAGAGGATCCTGGCAGGCTATATTCCATGGGGTCACAAAGAGTTGGACATAACTGAGTACACATGTATACAGACACAAGTATATGCCAGTCCCAATCTCACAATTTATCCCCTCTTCCTTCTTATGTTTTGATAACTATTAATATAAATTTGTTTTCTAGATCGGTGACTCAACTTCTGTTTTATAAGTAAGCTCATTTGTAACCCTGCTTTATCATATTCCACATGTAAATGATATCATATGATATTTGTTTTTCTGAGTCTGACTTATTTCACTCAATATAACAATCTCTAGGTTCATTCATGTTACTGAAATGGCATTATTTTGTTCTTTTTTTTATTGCTGAGTAATATTCTGTTGTATATATGTACCACTTCTTCTTCATCCATTCCTCTGTTGATGGACATTTAGCTTACTTACATGTCCTGGATATTGTAAACTGTGCCACAGTGAACACTGGGATGTATGTATATTTTTGAATTATGGTTTTCTCTGGATATCTGACCAGGAGTGGATTAGTTGGGTCATATGGTAATTCTATTTTTAATCTTTTAAGAAACCTCCATACTGTTTTCCATAGTGGCCAATTTACATTTCCACCAACAATGTAGGGGGTACCCTTTCTCTACACTGTCTCCAGCATTTATTGCTTGAGGACTTTTTAATGATGATCATTCTGGTGTCAGAATGAGGTGATACCCCACTGCAGTTTTAATTTGCATTTCTCTAATAATTAGCAATATTGAGCATCTTTTCATGTGCCTTTTTGGCCATCTGTAGGTCTCCTTTTGAAAATATCTGTCTAGATTTCCCCTTCCATTTTTTATTTGGGTTATTTGTTTTTAGGATATTGAGCTTCATGAGCTGTTTGTATACCTCACTCATTTTAAAAACAAATAAACTACATCTCAGTGAGTTTAAATGACTTGTTTAATATAAAAATGGTTGGAGCTTCAAAATGATATTCTGATTTCCAAATCCATGTTCATTTTCTATGTTATTAATTACTTTGAAATTCAAGGACATTGTTTAATGTGTTTTTTAAATATTAAAAAATAATTTTTGTGCTGAATTCTTCACCACATTTTAATCTTTTAAAAATGTGTATTTTATTTTTAGTCTTCTGTACAAAATCTAGTTGTCATGGAATCTAAGAGAATAACTAAATGATTTAAAATTATAAAATACAGTAAAACCCTGAGTTCTTATAAAATTTTGATATACTTTTGAGCTGAATACTTAGTGAATATCAATGTCTTTCTCAAGTTACAAAATAACAATTGCATTAGATGATTTGTGCTGGAACCACAGGATGTCTATATGCAAAACAGTATATAAAGATGGATCACTTCTTTTCACTGTACACTCTTAATAAATCCTAGCCCTAAATAGCTGAGCTAAAACTCTCAAACTCTTAGAAAAAAGTATAGCAGTAATTCTTCATGACATTCAAGTAAAACTTTCTTAGTTATGATAATAAAAACACCAGTGACAAAGGAAAAATAGATAATTTTGATTTTATACAATTAAAAACTTTTGGTCTTCAATGGACCTGATCAAGATAACTCACAGAATGGGAGAAAATATTTCAAATCATATACATTAAGAAAGACTATATCTAGAATATATAAGGAACTCTTACAACTCAACAATAAAAGACAAACTAATTCAAATATAGGTATAGCATCTGATTACAAGCATCTGGTTCTACAAATGTCCCTGGAGCACATGAAAAGATGCACAACATTACTGGTCATTCGAAAATGAGTAAATTAAAATTCCAGCTGGATATTACTTCACACTCACTAGGATGATTGTAATCAAAACTCAGATAGTAATAAGCATTGGTAAGAATGTGAAGAAATTGGATCCCTCATACAGTGCTTCATGGGGATGTAAAGTGGTGCAGGTGCTTTGGAAAACATTCTGGCTGTTTCTCAACAGTTTTAAAGAAACCATATAACCCAGCAATTCAATTCCTAGGTGTATGTTCAAGAGAAATGAAAACACATTCTATGCAAAAACTCGTACTTGAATCTACAAAATAGTATTCATCTTAGTCAAAAAGTGGAGACAAAACAAATTTATGCTAACTGATGAATGGATAAATGAATATCAG